>NC_141015.1:5615351-6998575 GCF_052327205.1 Somniosus microcephalus
CCCCCCGTCGCGCTCTCTCTTCCCCCCCCGTCGCTCTCTCTCTTCCCCCCCGTCGCTCTCTCTCTTCCCCCCGTCGCTCTCTCTCTTCCCCCCCGTCGCTCTCTCAATTCCCCCCGTCGCTCTCTCTCTTCCCCCCCCGTCGCGCTCTCTCTTCCCCCCATCGCTCTCTCTCTTCCCCCCGTCGCTCTCTCTCTTCCCCCCCATCGCTCTCTCTCTTCCCCCCCAGTCGCTTTCTCTCTTCCCCCCCAGTCGCTCTCTGTCTTCCCCCCAGTCGCTCTCTCTTCCCCCCAGTCGCTCTCTCCGCTTCCCCCCCCCAGTCGTTCTCTCGCTTCCCCCCCCAGTCGTTCTCTCTCTTCCCCCGCAGTCGCTCCCTCTCTCTCTTCCAACAGCATGCCCTCAAAAAAGCCTCTGCACCGCCCCCCCACTCGCTCTCTGTCTCTCTCTTCCCCCCCTCGCTCTCTCTCTTCCAACAACAACATGCCCTAGAAAAAGGTCTCTCTCCTCTTTCTCCCCCGTCTCTCTCTCTTTCTCTCCCATCTCTCTCTCTCTCCCCAGTCTCCCTCTCTCTCTCCCTCAGTCGCTCTGTCTCTCCCCCCTCAGTCTCTCTCTCTCTCCCCCCTCAGTCTCTCTCTCTATCTCCCCAGTCTCTCCCTCTCTCTCTCTCCACATCTCTCTCTCTCTCACCCCTCAGTCGCTCTCTCCCCCTCAGTCGCTCTCACTCTCTATCTCCCCATTCTCTCTCTCTCTCCCCAGTCTCTGTCTCTCACACTCCAATCTCTCTCTCTCACACTCCCAGTCTCTCTCTCTCACACTCCCAATCTCTGTCTCTCACACTCCCAATCTCTCTCTTTCTCACTCCCAATCTCTCTATCTCCCCATTCTCTCTCTCTCCCCAGTCTCTCTCTCTCACACTCCCAATCTCTCTCTCTCTCTCTATCTCCCCATTCTCTCTCTCCCAATCTCTCTCTCTCTCTATCTCCCCATTCTCTCTCCCCATTCTCTCTCTCTCTCTCACTCGCAATCTCTCTCTCTCTCTAGCTCCCCATTCTCTCCTCTCTCTCCCCAGTCTCTCTCTCTCACACTCCCAATCTCTCCCTCTCTCACACTCCCAGTCTCTCTCACTCACACTCCCAATCTCTCTCTCTCACACTCCCAATCTCTCTCTCTCTCACACTCCCAGTCTCTCTCTCTCACACTCCCAAACTCTCTCTCACACACTCCCAATCTCTCTCTCTCTCTCACTCCCAATCTCTCTCTCTGACACTCCCAATCTCTCTCTCTCTCACTCCCAGTCCTCTCTCTCTCACACTCCCAATCTCTCTCTCTCACACTCCCAATCTCTCAGTCTTACACTCCAATCTCTCTCTCTCTCACACTCCCAATCTCTCTCTCTCTCACACTCCCAATCTCTCTCTCTCACACTCCCAATCTCTCTCTGTCTCTCACACTCCCAATCTCTCTCTCTCTCACACTCCCAATCTCTCTCTCTCTCTCACACTCCCAATCTCTCTCTCTCTCACACTCCCAATCTCTCTCTCTCACACTCCCAATCTCTCTCTCTCTCACACTCCCAATCTCTCTCTCTCACACTCCCAATCTCTGTCTCTCTCACACTCCCAATCTCTCTCTCTCACACTTCCCAATCTCTCTCTCTCTCACTCCCAATCTCTCTCTCTCTCACACTCCCAATCTCTCTCTCTCACACACTCCCAATCTCTCTCTCTCTCACACTCCCAATCTCTCTCTCTCACACTCCCAATCTCTCTCTCTCTCTCACACTCCCAATCTCTCTCTCACTCCCAATCTCTCTCTCTCTCACTCCCAATATCTCTCTCTCTCACACTCCCAATCTCTCTCTCTCTCACACTCCCAATCTCTCTCTCTCACACACTCCCAATCTCTCTCTCTCACACTCCCAATCTCTCTCTCACACTTCCAGTCCAATTCCAATTCCAATTTCCAATTAAAATGCTTTATGGCATGAAAGTTTACAGAGAACCATATTGCCAAAGCTTACATAGCAAAAAGGTACAGTTTTCCAACATTCTGTAGGTGTCAATCGATTTGACATTTGTTGGGTACATACAATATTACTTTTAAACAATATTAATTTTAAACAGTCTTTGTACTTCATTTGGTACGTTCAATATTAATTTTAAACAGTCTTAATTTTAAACAGTCCTCAGGTTGTGACATGTTGTTACATATTTTGGCCCCAAGGTATGGTCTGTCTCCTTCTCCTAGGACTAATCTCAATTTTGACAGATCATCCAATTCCTTGAAATCTGGGGTTGTTTGGCTTAGCTTGTTGAATAATATGTTTCTTGATGTGTTGAATTTTTCGCATTTTAGGAGGAAATGCATTTCTGTTTCAACCTCGCCAGCCAGACATTGATCGCATATTCTATTCTCTCTAGGCTGGCAGGATTTCTTGTATCTGCCTTTTTCAATTTCCAGTTGGTGGTCGCTTAGTCTGTACCTGGTGAGGGTCTGTCTCTGTTTTGTGTCTCTGATGGTCGTGAGGTAGTCTGCCAGTTATATTCTCTTTTTAGGGCCCGGTAACATTCTAATCTGCTTTGGCTTTCGGTTATTTTGTTCCAATGTTCCAGGTAGGTTTCTTTGCATTTTTTAATGATTTGGTTCACTCGGATTGGTGTTTGGACGGCTGTGTTGGTCTGGGCTGGTCAGGGTCCGGCTGAGTACTTAGTTTCCGTAGCAGCTGACTCAGGGGACTCTTTTCTGGGTTTAGCTCTTGGGTCTGAAAGGCTTTGAAATGAAGGGTGTCTGGGGAGCTAGATTTGAGGTGATTTAGGAAGTTTAGTGCTCGTTTTGGATGTTTATTATCAGTGGGTATCTGCCTAGTTCGGCTCTGCATGCATTTGTTGGCGTTTTTCTTTGGGTGCGAAGGATGCTTCGGCAGAATTCTGCATGTAGGGCTTCTATTGTATGTTTTTCCCCATTTAGTGTAGCTTTGGTGATTTAGCGGGCCCCATACTTCACTACCGTACAGTGCAATGGGCAGGATTATGCTGTCAAATATTTTGAGCCAGATTTTGATTGGGATTTGGATGTTGTAGAATTTCTTTTTATTGCATATAGGGCTCTTCGGGCTTTTACTTTTAGTGCATTCACTGCTATGCTGAAGCTCCCTGATGCTGTAATAGTTAGACCAAGGTAGGTGTAGCTCATAGTGTGTCCTATAGTGATATCACTGAGGGTAAACTGGTATTTGTTTTCCTGACATCTGGGCCTTTTTTGAAAAATCATGATGTTGGTTTTCTTTAGATTTACTGTTAGAGCCCAATTTTGGCAGTATTTGTCGAGTAGGTCTAGTTGTTGCTGTAATCCTGTTCTGTGGGAGACAGCAGAACCAGGTCGTCCGCATAGAACAGGGATTTCACTTCTCCATCCAGGAGACGGAGACCTGGTGACTCGCTTTGCTCCAGCATGTCTGCTAATTCATTTATGTATATGTTGAACAGGGTCGGGCTCAAATTGCAGCCCTGCCGGACGCCTCTTCTCTGGGTGAAGAAATTGGTGCGTTTGTCTCCAATTTTGACCCCGCATTTGTTTTTCAGATACATTGATTTAATAAGGTCATAGACTTGCCCCCTATTCCACATTGAAGAAGTTATAATAGAGCCCTTCGTGCCATATAGAGTCAAAGGCTTTCTTGAAGTCGATGAAACAGGCGAATATTTTCCCATTTTTTTGGTTTGGTGTATATGTTTTTCAATGAGTCTCTCTCTCTCTCATACACCCAATCTCTCTCTATCACAGTCCCAATCTCTCTCTCTCATACTCCCAATCTCTCTCTCTCACACACTCCCAATCTCTCTCTCTCTCACACTCCCAATCTCTCTCTCTCACACACTCCCAATCTCTCTCTCTCACACACTCCCAATCTCTCTCTCACACTCCCAGTCTCTCTCTCTCACACTCCCAATCTCTCTCTCTCACACTCCCAACCTCTCTCTCACACCATCCAATCTCTCTCTCTCACACTCCCAATCTCTCTCTCACACACCCAATCTCTCTCTCTCACACTCCCAATCTCTCTCTCTCACTCTCCCAATCTCTCTCTCTCACACACTCCAACCTCTCTCTCTCTCACACTCCCAATCTCTCTCTCTCACACACTCCCAATCTCTCTCTCTCTCACACACCCAATCTCTCTCTCACACTCCCAGTCTCTCTCTCTCTCACACTCCCAATCTCTCTCTCTCTCACACACCCAATCTCTCTCTCTCACACTCCCAATCTCTCTCTCTCACACTCCAAATCTCTCTCTCTCACACACTCCCAATCTCTCTCTCTCTCACACTCCCAATCTCTCTCTCTCACACACTCCCAATCTCTCTCTCTCTCTCACTCCCAATCTCTCTCTCACACACTCCCAATCTCTCTCTCTCTCACACTCCCAATCTCTCTCTCTCACACTCCCAATCTCTCTCTCTCTCACACTCCCAATCTCTCTCTCTCACACTCCCAATCCCTCTCTCTCACACACTCCCAATCTCTCTCTCTCTCACACTCCCAGTCTCTCTCTCTCACACTCCCAATCTCTCTCTCTCACACTCCCAATCTCTCTCTCACACACCCAATCTCTCTCTCTCACACTCCCAATCTCTCTCTCACACACCCAATCTCTCTCTCTCACACTCCCAACCTCTCTCTCTCACACTCCCAATGTCTCTCTCTCACACACTCCCAATCTCCCTCTCTCTCACACTCCCAATCGCTCTCTCTCTCACACTCCCAATCTCTCTCTCACACTCCCAGTCTCTCTCTCTCACACACTCCCAATCTCTCTCTCTCTCACACACCCAA
Organism: Somniosus microcephalus; assembly: GCF_052327205.1. NCBI lineage: Eukaryota > Metazoa > Chordata > Chondrichthyes > Squaliformes > Somniosidae > Somniosus > Somniosus microcephalus. The sequence continues at coordinate 5,620,182 of NC_141015.1, forward strand.
TCTCTCTCTCTCACACTACCAATCTCTCTCTCTCACACTCCAAATCTCTCTCTCTCACACACTCCCAATCTCTCTCTCTCTCACACTCCCAATCTCTCTCTCTCACACTCCCAATCTCTCTCTCACACTCCCAGTCTCTCTCTCTCACACTCCCAATCTCTCTCTCTCACACTCCCAATCTCTCTCTCTCTCACACATTCCCAATCTCTCTCTCTCACACTCCCAATCTCTCTCTCTCTCACACTCCCAATCTCTCTCTCTCTCTCACACTCCCAATCTCTCTCTCACTCCCAATCTCTCTCTCTCTCACTCCCAATCTCTCACACTCCCAATCTCTCTCTCTCTCACACACCCAATCTCTCTCTCCTTCCCTCTCTCTCTCTCTCTCTCTCTCTCCTTCCCTCTCTCTCTGTCTCTCTCTCCTTCCCTCTCTTTCTCCTTCCCTCTCTCTCCTTCCCTCTCTCTCTCTCTCCTTCCATCTCTCTCTCTCTTTCCTTCCATCTCTCTCTCTCTCCTTCCCCCTCTCTCTCTCTCTCTCTCCTTCCCCCTCTCTCTCTCTCTCTCCTTCCCCCCCTCTCTCTCTCTCCTTCCCCCCTCTCCCTCTCTCCTTCACTCTCTCTCTCTCCTTCCCTCTCTCTCTCTCCTTCCCTCTCTCTCTCCTTCCCTCTCTCTCATTCCCTCTCTCCCTCTCTCCTTCCCTCTCTCTCTTCCCCCCAGTCGCTCCCTCCCTCTCTTCCAACAACAACATGCCCTCGAGAAAGCCTCGGCACCGCCGGGCTCCCCCAGCTAGTATATCTATATATAAAAAGCAGTTCATCTGTCTGTCTGTCTGTCTGTCTGTATGTATGTCCTCTATACACTCAAAAGTTATAGAGCGTACCTACACATATGTTATATCAAAAGAAAGCTTATGATTATGGAAGTGTCAAAGGCATATTTACTTTTTGGTCAGACAAAAATTGTTCAGACAGTATACAAAAAACGTTCAAAAAATTGACAACTCCGCTCATTAGCGTTGAGTGACATGATGGTTGACCAATCGTACAGGGGATAGCGTTGAATGACATGATGGTTGACCAATCCTACAGTTGAGTGACCTGATGGTTGACCAATCGGTGCATCACGGGGGGCATTTCATTGCATGTGTGGGCGGGCCTAATCCTTCTGAGCTGAGGTGAGTGGCCGCCATCTTGATTCCTAACTCTTGATTTATTTCTCCCACTTTCTGTGTGTTTATTTCTCCCACTTTCAACACAAATAAATAGTTTTTTTTAAAAGTTTTTTCTAAGCTCATTATTTTTCCTGGCTTTCACCCTCTTTTTTTGCTCTTGACTCGCTGCCTCCGCCGGGCGCTGCAACCTTGGAGGGTTGCCCCGGCAACCAGGCCCGGGCCTCTCTCACAGCCTGTAGCCGCTCAGGAGGGCGGGGGTGGGGGGAAGAAGGTTTTCCCCGGCATGCGGGCCCGGGCCTCTCTCACAGCCTGTGGCCACTCAGGAGGGCGGAGAGGGGGGGAGGAGGGTTACCCCAGCAACCAGGCCCGGGCCTCTCTCACAGCCTGTAGCTGCTCAGGAAGGCAGGGAAGAAAGTTTTCCCCGGCAACTGGGCCCGGTCCTCTCTCACAGCCTGTAGCCGCTCAGGAGGGAGGGGAGGTGAGGAGGGTTACCCCGGCAATCGAGCCCGGGCGTCTCTCAACGTCAACTGCGCAGCCCGAGAGCCCGACCGAAACCGCGCAGGTTAGCGGTGGCGTCGCTCGCATGGGGGCTCCAGGCCACCAAGGCCTCTCCCTCTCTCCTCCCACCCCCACCCTCTCTCTCCTCCCACCACCCCCTCTCTCTCCTCCCACACAGCTCCCCCCTCTCTCTCCTCCCCCTCACCCCCTCACTCTCCTCCCCCCCTCGATCCTCCCCACCCTCTCTCCTCCCCCTCTCTCCTCCCCCTCCCCCCTCTCCTCTCTCCTCCCCTCCTCTCTCCTCCCCCTCCCCCCTCTCTCCTCCCCCCTCTCCTCCCCCCTCCCCTCCCCCCCTCTACCCCATCCCCATCCCCCCTCCACCCCTCCTCCCCTCACCTCCCCCTCCCCTCCTCCTTCCCCCTTCTTTCTCCCCCCTCCCCCCTCTTTGTCCCCCCTCTCACCCCCTCTCTCTCCTCCCCCCTCTCTCCTCCCCCTCCTCTCTTTCCTCCCCCCCTCTCTCCTCCCCCCCTCTCTCTCCTCTACTTTTTTCATAACAACATGCCCTCAAAAAACCCTCAGCACCGCCGGGCACTCCGGCTAGTAGATTATAAAGCCCCTCAAGGCTGCTCTGACATTCAACCACAACTCTAATATCCCACCCTATCCCTGTATCACTTGATTCCCTTCGTGCCCAAAAATCTATGATCTCAGTCTTGAATACACTCATCGACTGAGCATCCACAGCCCCATGCAGTAGAGAATTCCAAAGTTTCACGATACTCTGAGTGGATACATTTATCATCCACCAGTCCTAATTTTCCGACGCCTTATCATGAGACTATGAACCCTAGTTCTAGACTCTCCTGCCAGGGGAAACAGCCTCGCAGCATCTACCCCTGTCAAGCCCGCTAACAATTTGAAATTTTTCGATGAAATCACCTCTCATTCTTCTATACTCCAGAGAATATCGGCCCATTATACACAATCTCTCCTCATAGGACAGCCCTCTCATCCCAGGAATCAATCTCTTGAACATTTGATGCACCCCCTGTAAAGCATGTATATCCTGCCTTAGATAAGGAGTCCAAAATGTGCAAAGTACGCCAGTTATGGTATAACCAAAGGCCTATATATTTGCAGCAACACATACTTACGCTTTACTGCAACCCCTTTGCAATAAATGCTAACATACGTTATCTTCCTAATTGATTACTTTACCTGCATGACAACATTCTGCGTTTCGTGTAAAAGGACACTCAAATCCCTCTGAATATTGACAGAAGTAAACCCACATTCACATACCAGAGACGGTCAGGGAAAGAGTAAAATCCTCAATCATATTAAAGAAACTGACAGATATATAATACTGTAGTGATTCGTGTGCATCACCACTAAATAATCGAGTTCAACTTCGACGAACTATAAACAAGTTGTTTATTTACAGGAACAGGTTAAATACAACAGGTAAGGTGCCAGGTAAGATGGCTGACTGTAGGAGCACCGTGGTGTAGGTCTTTCCCCAGCGGTGATGCCACGAGGACTAACTAGAAGTTTCCCAGCTCAACTGCAAGCAGGTTCCGAGCTCTACTGTTGTAAGGTTCCGAGTTCTGACGTCATGATGCAGAGTACAGGAGAGAAGCCTGAATAAAGTAACAGACACATACAGTAAGGTAAGTTAAAGGGAATTATGTATCTCAATGTAAGGGTCATCCAGTGGTGCCGCCACATAGGCCCCCCAGAATTTGCTTTAACGAAAGTCCAAGGATGAGATGGTCTGACGAGCTGGTGGTCACGGCGGTCATGCTGTCTCGACTTGGTAGGCGAGCTCTGAAGGTGCTGCTCGTGAGCGGATCCTTATGCGCGTCGTGGCGAATAAAGTGTATCCATCAGGCGAAGGACCGTGGAGACGTGCGAAACAGCAGGCCTTGTCAGAATGACGGGCAGGTCGGGCGGACGCGGGCGATGACTCTGTTGATGTTGGTACAAGTCCTTGATCTGACAAGATCTGCAGGAATGCCAAACGAGCGATCCAAAGGACTTGATAGGTGAGGTGAGTGAACTCGCCGGCAGGTGAGTGAAACCTTCAGGAGGCTGGAACACGCGGAACGGTGTGTGCCATAGTGCTACGATGTTAACACAACAGAGGATGAAGAATTACTGCATTGACCAGTGATCGGTGAGGCCAGCAACTTTCATGTGGCTGATCGCAGCCGCAGGATGCCCGTTGGACCCATCCTCGATGTGTGCAGCTTCAGTAGATGTTTGCGTTTGTTAAAGGGGAAACTGGAGAAAGGGCGGCTACGGTCCAGGTTGTTGTTGCTTTTGGGAGGGGTAAACTCTGCCTGGATGGCGGCAACACTTTTAATTATTGTAGATTTAGGAGAAAACAGCCGTGAGGCCGGCAACGCTTTTCGTTCACGCTGAAACGTGTAGTAAGTAACACAACCAGCAGGCTGACGGGCTGGTGCATTGTCGGCAGGGAACGAGTCTTCGTGTTTCACGAGGGCAGGGTCCTCGTGGTTTGTGAGGAATGGGTCCTCATGGTACGCGAGGGATGGGTCCTCGTGGTTCGCGGGGGTGAGTCCTCGTGGTATCCCCGCAGGGCGCGCTCCGATTTTGTGGGCCCGAACATGCTGTACCCCGCGCTTGGAGAGATGTATACTTGCTGTTGCTTTGGACGTAGAGGCGGACGATCTGTGTGGCGGTAGGAAAGACAAGTACGGGGACCGTAAGCAAGTGCGTGGTAGGCGCCGCATCGATGTTCTCGTCGAACAGGGCTTCTACCTTTATAAAGCATGAGGGAGACTGTGGCTCCCTGGATTGTGGTAGCGACAGCATAACGGCTGATACTTCCATGGCGTGCTTCTTTTGTGAAAATTGGTCGCAAAAAAATTGGGTCCGGTTGAGTTTTGTCCATGTCAAATGGGATCTGCTCCAGACTGCACTTACCTTGCGAATACGTTCGCAAAGACGGGGTCGCCTTTGGAGGATTTGGTGTTAGGCGGTTGCTGTTCCATGGTTGTTCGTCGGTTGTGCATCAGTCGTCTTGTGGGAAGACGAGGTTCAGGCGCGCGTTGCTACCGTGAAAATCGTTCACGGATACGAGTTCACCAATTGTAGTGTTGGAATTGATGAGCTCCCGTATTCACGTCATTGGGTCACCAATGTAGCGATTCATGTTCATCACCACTAAATAATCGAGTTCGAATTCGACGAACTATAAACAAGTTGTTTATTTGCAGGAACAGGTTAAATACAACAGGTAAGGTAGCAGGTAAGATGGCTGACTGTAGGAGCACCATGGTGTAGGTCTTTCCCCAGCGGGGACGCCACAATGACTAACTAGAAGTTTCCCAGCTCAACTGCCAGCAGGTTCTGAGCTCTACTGTTGGAAGGTTCCGAGCTCTGACGTCATGACGTCATGACGTAGAGTACAGGAAAGAAGCCTGAGTATAGTAACAGACACATACAGTAAGGTAAGTTAAAGGGAATTATGTATCACAATGTAAGGGACAACCGGTGGAACCGCCACAATACCACACAATCACACATACCAGAAAACACAGGTACAAAATAAAGCCCATATACACATACCATACTCTGACTGGTACAATGAAAAACCCGCACTCACATCCAAGAGACAATGAGGTAAAGAATAAAACACACACACTCGTGGCAGAAACTTAATAGTACAGTCAAAAACCCACACTCACATCCGAGAGATATAAAAATTAGAAGCAGGAGGAGGCCATACAGCTCCTCGAAACTCACAGATACAGAATAAAGCCACTCTCACACAGCAGAGACTGTCAGGCACAGAATGACCACACACGCTTCCATGCCAGAAACAGACAGGTAAAGATTAAAACCTGGCACTCTGAAGCAGAAAGTGACAGGTATAGATTAAACTCACACACACACACCAAAGACTAACATATACAGAGTAAAAACGGCACACACATCCCAGAGTATGACAGATACAGAGTAAAACCCCCACATACATCCCAGATTATGGCATATACAGAGTAAAACCCCCACACACATCCCAGAGTATAACATTCACAGAGTAAAACCCACACTCACATCCCAGAGACAGACAGATACAGAATAAAGTGCTCACTCATACACCAAAGACTGACATACAAAGTAGGCCCCACATTCACATACCAGAGACTAACAGATACAGAGTAAAACTCACACTCACATCCCAGAAACTAACAGGTACTGATTGAAATCGACACATACAACAAAAACTAAAAAGAACATAATAGAACCCACTGGCACATACAAGAAACCAAAATGTACAGAATAAATCTGATCCTCACGAACCAGACACTGACAGGTACAAAGAAAAACACACACTCTGCTACCAGAAACTGACAGAGACAGAATAATCTCACACTCACTTACCTGTGACTGACTGATACAGAAGAAACCCACACTCACATACCAGAAGCTGACAGGTACATAAAAAAACACAGCTTTGCATAACAGAAAAAGAAGCTAGTGAAAAAGACACTCACATAGCAGAGACTGACAGATAAAGACGAAAACCCACACTCACGAACCAGGAACTTTCAGATTCAGAGTGAACCCTTTCTTCCAGTGTGGAAATTGACAGGTAGAAAGGAAAACCCACACTCATGAATCAGAAACTGACTGGCACTGAATAAAACCAGTACTAGCATACCAGATATCGACGGGTACAGATTATAACCCACACTCACATATCAGAGACTGACTTGTAGAGTAAAATCTAAAATTCACACAGCAGAAACTGACAGGCACAGGGTAAAACCCACACTCACGTACCAGGGACTGACAGGTATAGGTTGATTCAAACACTGACACAAAGTATCGGAGGATGACAGAATCAGAATGAATCCCACGCACACATGCAGAACCAGAAAGTGATAGAGACACAATGAATCCCTCACTGACACCGATTATTAAAGACTGATTGCTACAGAATTATTCTCACTCTCACACACAGTACTAGAGACTGAAAGACACAGAATTAATCTAATTCCAAGACAGACCACAAGAGACTAACATATATAGCATAAATCCCACTCATACATACAGTATCAGAGAATGACACATACATAGAATCATAGAAATTTACAGCACGGAAGGAGGCCATTTTGGCCCATTGTGTCCGCGCTGGCCAACAAAGAGCTATCCAGCCTAATCCCACTTCCCAGCCCTTGGTCCGTAGCCCTGCAGGTTAGAGTATACCAATTGCGCATCCAAGTACTTTTTAAATGTGCTTAGGATTCCTGCCTCTACCACCCTTTCAGGCAGTGAGTTCCAGATCACAATAACCCTCTGGGTGAAGAAATTTCCCCTCAAATCCCGTCTGAACCTTCCCCTAAATACTTTAAATCTGTGCCCCTGGTTTTTGACCCCACTGCTAAGGGAAATTGGTCCTTTCTATCCACTTTATCTATGCACCTCATAATTTTACACACCTCAATAAGGACTCCCCTCAACGTCCTCTGTTCCAAGGAAAACAGACCAAGCCTATCCAGTCTATGCACATAGCTAAGATGCTCTACTCCTGGCAAGATCCTTGTAAATCTCCTCTGTACCCTCTCTAGTGCAATCACATCTTTCCTGTAATGTGGTGACCAGAATTGCACGCAGTACTCTAGCTGAGGCCTAACTAGTGTTTTATACAGTTGAAGCATAACCCCCCTGCTCTTGTGTTCTATGCCACGGCTGATAAAGGCAAACATTTCTTATGCCTTCTTAACCACCTTATATACTTGGCCTGCTACCTTCAGGGATCTGCAGACATGCATTCCAAGGTCTCTTTGTTTATCTGCACTGCTCAGTGTCCTACCATTTAATGTGTATTCCCTTTCCTTTTTACCCCTCCCTAAATGCATTACCTCACACTTCTCCGGATTGAATTCCATTTGCCACTGTTCTGCCCACCTGACCAATTTATTGATGTCTTCCTGCAGTCTACAGCTTCTTTCTTCAGTATCAACCACACAGCCGATTTTAGTATCAACTGCATACTTCTTAATCATACCTCTTATATTCAAGACAAGATCGTTGATATATACCACGAAATGCAAGGGACCTAGTGCTGAGCCCTGCAGTATGACTCCCACACTCACACACATTATCAGGGACTGACATATACGGAATGAATCCCACACTTTCATACAACACCAGAGACTGACAGATACTGAATTAATCTAACTCTCACATAGAGAATCATAGACTGACAAAGAGAAAATGAATCACACACTAACTCAGAGAATCAGAGACAGACAGGCACATAATGAATCCCACACTCATATACAGTACCAGAAAATGATGGGGACAAAATGAATCCCAATCTGATACGGAGTATTAAAGACTGACTGATACAGAATGAATCTCACTCTCAAACATAATACCAGAGACTGACAGACAATGAATGTACCTCACTGTCACATAGAGTATTTGACACTGGGTAATACAGAATCAATCCACACTAACACAGATTATCAGAGACTGACAGGTACAGATAAATCTCACGCTCACATACTGTATCAGAGACGGTCAGATACACAGAAATAATCTCACACTCACTTACACTACCAGATAGTGAGAGACAGAATTAAACTGACACTCACATGCAGTATCAGAGATGACAGATACACAGAATGAATCTCACACTCTGAAACAGTACCAAAAATTGACAGAGACAACATTAATCTAACTCACACATACAGTATAAGAGACTGAAAGGCACAGAATAAATCCTAAACTCACATGCCTTAGCAGGAACTAACAGATATAGAATAAATCTCAGTCTCACATACAGTATTAGACATTGTCGGGGAAAGAGAATTAATCTCACACTGACACAGCATATCAGACGGTGACAGACCCAGGATTAATACACACTCGTACACAGTACCAGTAAATGAGACACAGTTAACCCCACATTAAATACTGATTGGTGCAGAATGAATCTCACAGTAACACAGTGCATCAGAGGGCCTGGCAGATACAGAATGAGTACACAATCACAGGCAGTACAATTAATTTGCAGAGAGGTTCATTCCCACACTCACATACAGTACCAGATACTAGCAGAGATTGAAAGAATCTCAAACTAACATCAAGTACCAGAGACCGATAGATGCAGTACGAATCCTACTTTCATAAACCGAGTGAGTAGCATATTCATGCAGAAACCTTCGCTGAAATACAGTACGAGAGACAGACTGATTCAGAGCTAATTCGACACTAATGTACATTACCAGAGACTAACAGTTACAGAATGAATCTCAGACTCGCACACCGTCCCAGTGACTGACAGATACAGAATGAAACACAGACTCGCATGTCTCAATGACTAAAAGATGCAGAATGAATCTCAGACTCGCACATCCCAGTGACAGACAGATACAGAATTAATATCACACACACGTACACTACCAGAGAATGAAAGATTCCGAATGAATCCCAACACTGACACACGGTACCAGAGTCTGACGGATACAGATGGAATCCCACACTGACACATGTAACAGAGACTGAGATTGAGAATGATTCCAACAGTTACATAAATAAGCAGAGACTGATACAGAACTATTCACACACACACACACAGTACTAGGGACTGGCATTACTGAACCCGCAGACCACCCCGCAAGGCTTGAATATAGAGCACAGGTTGGACATTTAAATTGCAGACCCGTGCAGCAGAAGTGCTTGGGGCCTCTTTAATGGTCTGGGAAATGGAGAATGGGAAGATGATGATTCCTCTGCGTTTGCAATGACCTTTCTGACTGCAGGGGGCGTGCTTGTGACAGAGATTCAATCTGATTGGATACATAAATCAGCCAATCAGAGAAATGCAGAACAATGGAAATAACATCACTCTTCAGCAACCAATCACAACCATTGCCTTCACCCATCCCTCATTAGCATAGGGCGGTGGGGGCAGCCTATTTAAGCGGGGCCCGGAGCGGGATTGTATCATTTTGTGTCTGAAATCGAGTTTGGGAATGGTTGATGAAAAGAAAACAGTTACCAAGAAGGGCGGCAAAAAAACCGTCACTAAACCGGCAGTGAAGGGCGGTAAGAAGCCCAGGAAGTCGAGGAAGGAGAGTTACTCATCTTCATCTACAAAGTGATGAAGCAGGTTCACCCCGACACCGGCATCTCTTCCTAGGCCATGGGCATCATGAACTCGTTTGTGAACGATATTTTCGAGCGCATCGCGGGTGAGGCTTCCCGCCTGGCCCATTACAACAAGCGGCACACCATCAGTTCCCGGGAGATCCAGACCGCCGTGCGCCTGCTGCTGCCCGGGGAGCTGGCCAAGCACGCCGTGTCGGAAGGGACAAAGGTGGTGACCAAATACACCAGCTCCAAGTAAAACTTCACGCTGTCCTGAAAGAACAAACCCAAAACACAACGGCTCTTTTAAGAGCCACCCACAATCTCTCTGAAAGAGTTTCACAAACGCATTCCCATTTAGACACAATTTACTGTAATTATTTCCTGAACAAGTGTGTTTGAGAACATTTGAATTTCCAGCTTTAGATTTAATTTTGTATTCTCATAAGCAGTTTCACTGACCGGATCGACCTTAGCGTCTCTGTTGAATTACCTGTTCAGTAAACTACAAACACCATCCGCGGTCGCTATTTCCCTTTGCACTCAGACGCTATTTCCAGAGCCTGCCGAAGAATTAAAAGCTTGTTTTTGGAATGAGACTCGGATTTGAGAAGGGCCGAATGGCCGTCAATGTGCTGTAATGATTCTGTAATAGATTTGAAGTGCAGAATGCTTCCTTTAATGGATTTTAATGATATTGTCCGCCTATTGATTTTCTGGAAAGCGAGTGGTCAGGGTCTGGCATGAACTGACTGAGAGGGAGGTGGACGCAGACTCAATCGTAGCGTTCAACAGCGAATTGGATAAGTACCTGTAGGGAAAAAATGCAGGGCTACGGAGAAAGTGCGGGGGAGTGGGATTAGCTGAAGTGTTCTTGCATGCAGAGAGCCGGCACGGGCTCGATGGGCCGAATTGCCTTACTGTGATGTAACGATTCTATGATTCTGCAATCGATTTGAAGTGCAGCGTGCCCACTTAATTGATTTTAATTATATATTCCTTTTATTGCTTTTCTAGAAATCCTTGATTATCAGGATTTCTCTGAAAGTGTATTTAGTTTTTGTGAAGATTTTACAGGGGATTGTAACGTCAACGTTGAGAGGTTGCTGGAAGCTCAGAGCCCTTTCTCTCTCGCACTCTGAATCTGTCTTCTTCCTTCCCGCTCTCTCTCCTCTCTCTTTCACCCCCCCTTACTTCCGCCTCACGTACCGTCTGCCTTTCTCAGCCAGATCCGCTCAGGCTGCATAAATAAAGTTGTAAGACAAGAAATTTTCATTCAGCGACCATTTCAGTGAAGAATCAACATGTCTGGGCGAGGTAAACGAGGCAAAGGACTGGGCAAAGGCGGAGCGAAGCGCCACCGTAAAGTGCTCCGTGACAATATCCAGGGCATCACCAAACCAGTCATCCGCCGCCTGGCTCGCCCTGGCGGTGTCAAGCGGATCTCGGGTCTGATCTACGAGGAGACCCGCGGGGTGCTGAAGGTTTTCCTGGAGAATGTGATCAGGGATGCGGTCACCTACACTGAGCACGCCAAGCGCAAGACGGTCACGGCCATGGATGTGGTGTACGCTCTGAAACGGCAGGGCCGCAGTCTATGGATTCGGCGGGTGAACATCTCGACTTTTTCCACCAAACACAACACAAAGGCTCTTTTAAGAGCCACCCACCACCTCACAGAGCAGTGACCTGGCAGCGGAGATAGTTTGTGGATTTACATTGTGATCACTGTGGATCTATATTTTATTCCAAATCAAATCAAATTTAAGTGTGGTGATTTAAATCAGCATATAAGCTCGATGGGTCTAATGCCTTTTACTCATAGAATCGTAGACATTTACGGCACAGAAGGAGGCTATTCGTCTCTGCCGGCCGTAGCCTTGTCGGTGGCGGCACTTCTGTACCTGTCAGTTTCTGGTCTGGGATTTATCTGGGTGTTGATTTTACTCGTTATCTGTCACTTTCTGGGATGTGACAGATGTTGTGTATTTCTTAGGGTTTGGTATGAGTGTCTATTCTAGCTCTCTGTCTCTACGATGTATATTATAGAAAGTTACGGCACAGAAGGAGGCCATTCGGCCCATCGTGTCTGTGTCGGCCGTAAACAATCTATCCAGCCAAATCCCACTTTACAGCTCTTGGTCCGTAGCCTTGCAGTTTACGGCACTTATGGTCATATCCAATTACTTTTTTAAAATGCGAGGAGGGTTTCTGCTTCTCCCACCATTTCAGGCAAAACAGTTCCAGACCCCCACCACCCTGTGGGTGAAAATAAAATCTCAACTGACGGAATGTGTGAACCTGTTCAGGAACTCCCACTCCAGTGTCCGGATCACACACTCGTTTTATCAGTAATTCGGATGATAATTAACAGCGTCTCCATCTGGCCCATTTAATGAACGATAAAAGCGATTTGTAAAACAATCACATTTTTGCTGATTTAAGTGTTATAAGAAAGAAGTCTCAGCATGTGCTAAAATTCAAGCTACGCCTCCCCCTCCCCCACACTTTTGAAACCGACGGGAAGGGCCCCTGCGAGCACCGCTCCCCCAGCTCGGCCAGCGGAGGCCGTTTCCTATGTGCTCGGCTGATAAGAACTACAAACACGGTCCCTGGTCGCTCTTTCCCTTTGATCTTAGACCCGTTCACTTGCAGCGCCTTCCGACGAATTAAAAGCTTGTTTTCGAGATGAGACTCGGATTTCAGTCACCTCAATCTCTGCAAACACATTTTCATTTTTTTCAATGCCATTTGTGGTCAATCCTTGTATTAACCCGAGAATTACTGCATTGCAAAAACCCAGAATGGGGTTTCTTACAGAGACCAGAACGGGGGACAGTTTAAACCCTCTGTCCCTCTTCCCTTCTTACAGCAGGACTCCCAGATCTGGTTTCACTCCCGCAGCAGTGCCTGTGCAAATGATCGATCGTAATCTGTGAATCCTCACTTTTACAAAGATTGAGCTGGAATGTGTCCCGTTACAGAATCAATGCAAATTGATGCCCGCCCGATACAGTTTGAACTTGAACCCGAAATTAATCCTGATTGTAACAGCCTGGAATTTGCAAGGGAGAAATGGAACAAGACAAAGGAAGACAAAAAATGTTCGGAATTATTTGGCTAATGGTGAATTTATTAACTTAATTCGCTCATTTTGGAAAATTTTGGCGGGCGTTTTGAAATTAAAAAATCGTTGGCGGTCTGACTGTTGAGAACAGTTATTTCCACTGACTTTTCATTGGCGGGAAAAAGAGATCGTGATTGGTCACCGGAAAGCACCAATGAAATTCACCACAGAGCGACCAATCACAAGTTCGCTATCTGCATTCCTCCAGAACGTATAAGATTTTCATTCTTTCTCTGAACGTGCTGATTGTGGAAATGTCTGGAAGAGGAAAAACCGGCGGTAAAGCTCGGGCCAAGGCCAAGTCCCGCTCATCCCGGGCCGGACTGCAGTTCCCTGTGGGCCGTGTTCACAGGCTCCTGCGAAAGGGCCACTACGCTGAGCGTGTGGGTGCCGGAGCTCCGGTGTACATGGCTGCTGTGCTCGAGTATCTGACCGCTGAAATCCTGGAGCTGGCCGGCAACGCGGCCCGCGACAACAAGAAGACCCGCATCATCCCCAGACACCTGCAGTTGGCCATCCGCAACGACGAGGAGCTCAACAAGCTGCTGGGAAAGGTGACCATCGCTCAGGGCGGGGTGCTGCCTAATATCCAGGCGGTGCTGCTGCCCAAGAAAACCAGCACTGCCAGCTCCAAGAGCAAGTAAAGTGAACAAGATTCAATCTAATAACCCAAAGGCTCTTTTCAGAGCCACCCACATTATCTTTGAAAGGGCTGGTTACTGTTCTGTTCTATGGGTCGCAATTATCTCAGATCTAAATTAACATGTTAAATTTTAAATTCTACTTTGAAATTCACAGATTTGTCGATTAAGTTATCTATCCACCACTCAGCTGACAATCAAACGCAGCCAGAGTAACATACAATTGGTATCCTGTATGAACGAATATTCCCTCACTCATAAGAAGTACGAGTGAGTGAGTGGTAGTGCATTTCCTATACTCACCTGTAAATCCCACACTGAGACAGTACCAGAGAGTGACAGATAAAGTATCTAGTTTAGCCTCACCAGACAATTTAAAAATGTCACATTGTACCAGACTCAGATACAGTATCTCTCGTTTTTCAACAGCCAATTTGCCACTGACAATGCAGAGTGACAGATGCGTTGTCTATCATATGCACTTTTGTCAATCCCGCACTAACACACTGCAAGAGAGTGACAGATACAGTATCTGTCCCATATTCAGCAGTGAATCTCACCTTGCCACATAGTACCAGAGTGACAGAGGAAGTGTCTATCCCACACTCAATGATCAACCACACTGTTCACACTAAAATCTGGTGAGCGCGTCCATCTGCTTTTAATGGTTTTTTGGAGTTTTCAGATTGACCAATAAACTACTTGGCAATGGTTTTAAGCGGAACATAAACACGGTGCTGAGGTATCTGTCGAAATCAAAAGTAAAACTCCACAATTTACTGACAGAAATATGGAAATCACAACGGCTGCTTTAAGAGCCACCCACAGCCTCTCTGCAGGAGCCGCCTGTTTAATGCACTGACTTCGTCAGTTTATTCATTCCGGCTAAAGTCTTGTAAATCTGGTGAGGAAATTATCAGAAAATTAGTGAAACTGTCTCGGTTGAATTTAATCATTATAAATAAAATCTTTCTTTTTTGAATTTGGTGGAATGTTTCAAACTTAATTTTAAAATTGATCAATTGAGGCCAATAGTTTATTCTGTTAAGGAAATGGGATTCCAATCAAGCGACCAATCCGAAGTAGCCTCAGGTTACAGCGGGCTCCGAGAGTTGGAACTGGAGACATTACAGTCCATCCAATGACTTTACTTAAACCCTTGAATTTCACAATCCCCGACAGTATCTGTGCAGGAAGCAAACTTCAGAAGGAGAATAATCTCACAAGTTGGCCTCTTGTCATAGAAGCTCGGTTTAAACTATTGTGAGGTGGAAAGCTCCGGTTCCCCGTCACACCATCTGTCTGATATATAAAAGCTGAATGGAAACAGAACACTGAGCGCATGGACACCCAGGAAGACTAAAAGAGCATTTCACTGTGAGGGGAGAATACAGGGTCCGGCCCAAAGAGTCACTTGTAACCCCATAATCCTTATAATTCTGAAGCTACTCCTCACCCCAATATATCCCCGCTCCCGGTCCTGGGGCGCTGCTCTCTCTGTGAGGCGGTGTGGGGTTCTAAGAGCCTTTGTTTTGTGCCCTGGATGTTGTCACTAAGAACTTTACGGTGGCGCTTTGCTCCGCCTTTTCCCAGTCCTTTGCCCCCTTTACCTGTTCCAGTTATGACGATTCCTAACCGGAATATAAACTGAATGATAAACTTTCGCCGTCCTGATGTATTTATGAAGCCAGCCCGGATCTGGCTGAGAAAAGCAGAGTGTGAGAGAGGCTGGGAGGAGACAGAATCAGAGTGACAGGCAGAGCAGAGACAGCGTCCTCTGAGCTTCAACTCCGCCTCCAGCTTTCAGGCTTCAGCATTGAAATATTTGCCTGCACCTCCCCCTCTCCCCGCACAGTGTTTAAAGCGACAGGAAGGGCCCATGCGAGCTCCCCTCCCCCAGCTCTGCCAGCGGGGGCCGTTTCCTCTGTGCTCGGCTGATGATCGCTGAACACATCAGGGAGCGGAGATATCACGGGCCCGAGCAAGGGAGCAAACAGCAGCCTCCTCACAGCAGCACATCGCATTGGGACTGTGTCCACAGATGGGCTTTGAGACGGGGCAAGTTCAGCGGAAACCAGGGACTGTTTGAAAGAGGCAGAGTGGGGCGGGAACAATTTCCGGAACATGGAGTGAGTGGGGAAAGGGAGAGGCCATTCTCGGGCTGTGTGTGTGTACAGTGTAAGGTAACATAGAAAGTAAATCACCTCGCACTTTCAAATCATTGCTGCTTTCTCCAGATCAGCAGTGAATGTTCCTGACTCAGTTGCAATCTTACCGTGTCTGTTTTTATTGTTCAGTGAACAAGGAAACAGCCTGACAGTGAGGATGTGCGGAGATTCACAACGTGCATCGATTGCAGGCAGTAGGTGAGAAGTGTGAAAGAACACATTTCAAAAATCGGTTATTTCCTTTGAGTTCTCCAGCACCGTGTTGCTGGTGATCGAAAGATACGTTATGGTTCCCTCAGATACATCAGCATCTGTTAACTATTCAAGCCCTCAACTCGTTTTCAATATACTGGAAAAAATAGATGTGCAGCCCAGCTACCTATGGAATTATTCCAGGAAGCGATTCAACATTGTACACCTTCTCCCGTGGAAGTGGGAGATATAAACCTGGAGTGTGCCAATCGGATGGTCCCATTCATGGTCCAGTGCTGGGTTTGGGTTTTGTCTGGATGCTGATAACTTACTGTAGAACCGTCCTACACCCCTGGTGTGGATAATCTGAGTGCCGCTGTACTGTAGTGAAGTCAGACAATGACACTGTTTGTATCGCGGTTTCCCCTCTCCAGATACTTTACTTTTATATAAACAAACACGTTAATTATTACTTTATTGTTATAGTCTCCCAGCACCTGTCCATATCCTACAACTAATATTGTTCTCTTTGTTATTCCCTGAGCAAAATACTTCAAGGAGCCGGAATAAATGGATCTTTCCTCCACCCGGAACACAAGGAATAGTGCAGGCAGCTCCTTCTCACTCACAGTAAGTACATTATCACTCACAGAGCGCAGAGACACCGAACTGGCCTCAATCCTATTATCACAGGCAACAGAAGCAGTCAGTCCCACAGTAATCCCAATTTCCAGTGTTACATTATGAACTTTAGAGTAACTTGCAACAGTTGAAAAAGATGTTGTTTCAAAGCCCAAACACATTGCACTGATAGGCAGATCCATTTTCACACCCTTACACACACGAACAGATAGACACTGATACAGTGTCAATCCTCGCTGCTGGCTGTACAGGGACAGTCAACCCCAATAACTAACATACAAGAGCAGAGAATCCGAGGTAATGGACTGCAACAAACCTCCTCCTCAGACAGTCACAGATAATCTCAAACTAGCATTGGCCTGCACAAGGTGGAGAAGGAATGGAATCCAACAGTTACACAGAGCAAGAATAGTACAATACAAGAGACTGTCAATTACACAATAATTCTCACACTCACATACATTACCAGTATGAGAGATATAGGGTCAATCCCACACTCACAAACAGTAGCAGAACTGACAGCTACAGAATAAAGCCCACACTCACAAAGCAGAGACAGACAGGTATAAAGAAAAATCCACAATCACACCAGAAACTGAAAGGTACAGACAAAACATTACATCCATATTCTAGAAACTGAGTTAGAGTAAAATCCACACACATCCTAGAGACAGATAGCTATAGAGTAAAACCCACATTCGCATACCAGGTTGACAGCTATAGATAAAATCAACACTCACTTAAATGAGACTGACAGATACAGAGTGAAACTTTCACTCACATACCAGAGAGTGACAGGTACAGGGTGAAACTTGCACTCACATCCCAGAGAGTGACTCATACAGGGTGACAATCACACGCGCAAGCATAGACGGGCAGATACAGACTAAAATCCACACTCCCATACCAGAAACAGGCAGCGACTGATTAAAACCTTACTCATACAATAGTAACTGACAGATGCAGCATAAATCCCCACTCACAGACTTGAAACTGACTTTTACAGAGATCACACCACACTCACATACAATAGACAGAATGGTACTGTAACGGCTTCAGCGGCACTTCCCTCTGCTCGCCGCCTGAGGGCGGGTTTTGAGGCTTCGGTGCACTGCTGCCGTACCTTTGGGCCCCTCTCCGCACCTGTTTCTCGAGTAATTGATCTCATCAGAGTAATTAGGCTAGTTAATAAAGTTGTTCGTTTTTGTCCTTGTCTTGTCCCTCTTTTGGTAGGACCAAAAAATAAACAAATAAACTGCAACTAATAGAACTTTATTTAAACGTTAATAAATCAAATTAGAATTCGGCTATCCAAATTAATTATGCATTCCAGTACCCGCGGCACCCACTGGTCACGGAAGTCCTCGAGCGTGCCGGCGGACACCGCGTGCTCCATCTCCAGGGCCACCCGGGCGCGAACATGGCCACGGAAGAGAGGGAGGCAATCTGGCTGGCCGACCCCCTCGGCCGCCCGCTGCCTGGACCAATTGATGGCTTTCTTAGCCAGGCTCAGGAGCAGATCCACGAGGAGGTGTTCCAACCTGCCCGCTCCCCTCCGCACCGGGTTACCATAGATCAAGAGCGTGGGACTGAAGTGCAACCAAAAATCGAGGAGCAGCCCCTTCAAATAATGGAAGGGGGGCTGCAACCTCTCACACTCCGTGAAAATGTGAAAAACAGACTCCTCCAGGCCGCAGAACAAACAGGCGGCCTGCGAGTCCGTGAACCTACTTAAAAATATATTGCACGGGACTGCTCCGTGCAACACCCTCCAGGCCAAGTCCCCAATAGAACAAGGGAGGACTCCCGCATAGAGAGCCCTCCATTGGGGTCCTCCGCCTCCGCCGGAAGGGAAGATGGCACGCCACGGCGTGTCCGGACGGTAGGCGAAGATGACAAAGTGGAAAGTGTGCAGGAGCAGCCCGTACAGGAAACCCCTCCGTGCGGAATGAAAAGGCACGGAGGGTATTTCCTCGAGACGGCTCAAGTTGTGAGGCGCCGGTTCCCGAGGGTGGTTTCGGGGCTGGGCGCCGATAAGGATTTCCGTCCGAACGGGGGAAAGCTCGGACGGGATCGCCCCACGCAGTTGAGCCGCCTCGATACACCTCATGGCGCCGGGGCGCTGCGTCGCTTTCATTGACTCGATGGCATTGACCGCGAGCTGGACGTTGGCCCAAGACATGCGCCGCGCCATCTCCTCCGGCACCATCCAGCCCGCTCCTCTGCCATCGAGTAGGTCCCCAACTCTAGTCACCTTGCCAAGCACAGCCCTGCCCTCCGCCAGCCACCCGAACCCGTAGACGTGGAGGTGCGGATTCCTGAACAGCGGCTCCCGAAGGACAGCCGCCATTCCTGACGGGGGAGAGCTCCGCCTGGAAGCTACATAGTTCCAAACCCATAGCAGTTCCTGGTAGAAGACAGGCAGCTCCTGCAGGCTGGCACGCGTGCCGCCCACTTCCAAAAACTGGAGCTGCATGTCATAATTGAGGCCGTGCAGCTGGCGGAAAAAATACGTCGCCAGCGCACACCATCTCGGATGATTCTCGACGTACAGGTATCTCTGCAGCGTCTGAAGATGGAAAGTTGCAGCCTGGGTGTGGAGGCACACCAGCGCCTGACCGCCCTCCCTAAGCGGGAGACTCAGAACTGCAGCAGAGACCCAGTGCTTCCTTTTGTCCCAGAAGAAGTCGACGAGCTTCTTCTGTATCTTGGCGACAAACGCAGGGGGAGGGATCAAAGTGACGAACCGGTACCACAACATGGCGGCCACCAGTTCGTTTATGACCATCGCTCGACACCTGTAGGACAACACTCGGAGCAATCCTGCCCAGCGTCCTAAGCGAGTGGTGACTTTGGCCTCCAACTCTTGCCAGTTCGCCAGCCAGGCGTCCTCGGCAGGGCTAAGGTAGACTCCCAAGTAGAGGAGGTGCGTGGTGCTCCAGGCAAAGAGCCTGAACTCCTCTGGCAGGGAGTCCACCTGCCACTGACCCACCAGAAGTCCGGAACATTTCTCCCAGTTGATCTTGGCGGAGGATGCGTCCAAGTAAATCTGCTGGCATTCCCGCATCCTCCGCAAGTCAGCGGGATCTGTGACCGCGAGGAGCACATCATCGGCGTAAGCTAAGAGGACCACCTCCACGCCCAGCCATTGCAGAGCCAGTCCCGTCAACCTCTTCTGCAAGAGGCGCAGGAAAGGCTCTACGCAAATTGCGTATAACTGGCCGGACATGGGGCATCCTTGACGCACAGCCATCCCGAAGCGAAGGGGCGCCATCAAGGACCCGTTAACTTTAATCAGACACTCTGCGGCAGCGTACAGAAGTTGGATCCGGGCGACAAAATGCGTCCCGAACCCGAATGCGCGCAGAGTCCCTAAGAGATACTCGTGATCTACCCCGTCGAACGCCTTCTCCTGATCCAGGGAAAGGAAGGCGACCGACAGACCCACCCTCTGGGAATCGTGGACCAGGTCCCGGACCAGATGGATGTTATCGTGGATGGTCCGGCCCGGGACCATGTAGGACTGGTCGGGGTGGATCATGTGGGCCAGCACGGCGCCTAGGCGAGCAGACATGGCCCTGGCAAAAATTTTGTAGTCCGTGCTGAGGAGGGAGACCGGGCGCCAGTTCTTAAGGAGGCGGAGATCAACCCTCTTACGCAGCAGGACAATAACCGCCCTGCGCCAAGAGGGGCATCTCCCTGGTCGCCAAACTTTCCCCGAGGACCCGCGCATAGTCGCCCCCCAAGACGTCCCAGAACGCCCTGTGGAACTCCACGGTCAACCCTTCCAGCCCCGGGGACTTTCCCCTGGAGAGCTGGCGGAGGGCACCAGTCAGCTCCTCCAGACTCAGAGGAGTGTCCAATTTTTCGGCGCCCTCCAGGCCGACCTTCAGCAGGTTCTCCCACAAAACTCTGCGCGCACCCTCGCTGGGCGGATCCGGAGAGAACAGAGCCCCGTAATAGGCGCGGGCCTCCACGCTGATTCCCTCCGGATCCGAGACCAGAGATCCGTCGTCGGCCAGCAGCCCCAAGAGCTGCTTACGGAACCCCCGTCTTTTTTCCAGCGAGTAGAAGAAGGGGGAGCCGCGGTCCAGGTCCCACAGGAACTGGATCCGCGATCTCACGTACGCGCCTCTGGACCCGACGAGCTGCAGGTCCTTCAGCGCACCCTTCTTCTCTTCGTACACGTTCTGCAGGGCCGGGTCCTCGACGACTTGACCAAGACGGGACTCCAGGTCAAGCACCTCCTTCTCCAACCGCCCGACCCGGGCCTCCCGCATCTTGGTCGACCCCTTCGCATACTCCTGACAGAAGAGACGGACGTGAGCCTTGCCCACATCCCACCATCGCCTCAAGGAGGGGAAGCTCCCCCGCTTCCTTCTCCATTCGGCCCAGAACGGACGAAATGAATCCTGGAACCGCACGTCCTCCAGCAGCAGGTTGTTAAAATGCCAGTACGCGGACCCCCCCGTGCGTGCAGCGGAACGAGCTCTGCCCACACCAGGTGGTGGTCCGTGCACAGCACCGGCCGCATGGAAGCCGCCGGAACGCAGGAGACGTACGCCCGGGAAATATAAAGGCGGTCGATTCTAGGCCATCCTCCTCCAGACCTCACACTAGTGAAGGCGCTGGAGTCGGGGTGGAGATGTCGCCAGACGTCCACCAAGTCGAAGGACCCGACCAGGTCCCTCAACTTCTCCATCGCCGCTGGGCATCGCTGGGGGGCCGAACGGTCCCTCGCCTCGAGGGTGCAGTTAAAATCCCCCCCGAGGATGACGCACTCGCCCGCGTCGATGGAGCCCAGAAGAGCGGACACATCTTCAAAGAAGCGCACTTGCTGCGCACCGGCCTGAGGGGCGTACACATTCACTAGATGGAGTGGCACGCCCCCCAGGCGAACAGTGACCTGGAGCAAGCGGCCTGGCACGTGCTCCTTGACCCCCCAAGATCTCCGGCTGAAAATTCGGGGCCAGCAAGATAGCCACCCCGCTGGAAATGCTGGAGAGGTGACTCATGCTCACCACTACTTGCCACTCCAGGAGCCACGTGGCCTCGTCTCCCGGAACAGTGTGGGTTTCTTGCAGGAAGCACACCGCATACTTCCCGTCCAGAAGGACCGAAAGGTTATTATATCTGCGGTGAGCCTCCCTGCTGCCGTTGATGTTGAGGCTGGCTGTGGTTATCTTCATCTCGGAAGCATAGTGCAACCTCTACCTACACCTCACGAGGGGAGGGAGCGCAGCCGCTCGTCGACCGCCACTCCCTCAGCAACCCAGTGAGGAACAACCTGAGCCGACGCAGCTCGAGCGGGCTCACGTCCGCGTCCACGCCCATGGTCCTGACGGCGGCGCGGACCGACCCGATGAGCAGCGCCAGCTCCGACCACCTGGCAAGGGCCAGCCAGGTCTTGTTTTGACGACCCTGGCACACGGCCACAAAATCCCGGAGTTCCCTGACGGGAATAAGGGGAGACTCGGCGAGGGGCACGAGGTCATCCATCGCCTCATCGGTGATGGAATCCAACTCGTCCTCCGCGCCCATCACCGAGTCCCTGTCCCCCTCCGGAGGGTCGCCACCAGCGGCCGACCCGTCTGTCGCGCAGTGCGCAGCGAACGGCTCGGCCGCATCGGCCAGCCCCGCCTCCGCCCGGATCCCACCCCCAGGATCGGTGGCAGAGGATTCCTCCCTGGGCTCCTCCGGGGGCGCCGGGCCAGAAGACGGCGGCGGTTCAGAGTCCCCCTCCACCACAGACACCAGAACGCCCGGAGAAATCAGGGAGAAAACAAATTGAAATTCCGCCAGGACGTCCGGCGCCAGAGGCACAGTCAGGGGGCTTTCCTCCTCCTCGCCACCAGTCTCCGACCCAGCGGATGGGGTGTCCTGAACTAAAATTTCAGCCAGGTCGAGCAGCCCCTGGGAAATTTCCGGGTCGCATTGGGCGAGCTCAGTTTATTCCAGCTCGCCCGACCCAGACCCCAGGCCGCCTGACCCGGCGAGGTGTAACGGCACCAAAAGAATATCAATTTCTGCCGTGGGTTTTTTCGCGGCCCCCCCCACGGGCAGGGTCTTGTCCCCATCCCCGGGAGGCAAGTGCTGGACAGACACATCTGCCTCAGCCTCCCGAGGGACAGGCGACACCTGCCGATCGCTGGTGATGGTGACAGCGGGGGGGGCTGCAGTACCCACGGCGGGCGACGACTACCCCTGCTCGGAGGGACCTTCCTCCTCCCAGTCCTCCTCCTTCCAGGGGGTCGCGCTTTCTTTTTAATGCGGAGGGAGCGAGGGAGACCTCCATGTCTGCAGGGGCCCCCTCCTCTGCTCCCTCCGGCGGAGCAGGTTTGTCGGGTCCCTCGGACCCAAGCCCGGCCGCAGGTATTAACGTTTCCGCCTCGGCGGTCGCGACCACAGGCTCGGGCACGAGGTCCCTCCCACCCTCGTCTGCCCCGAACAACTCCGCGATGAGCGCGGGTATCAGGGGCTCCAGGTTCAAGGGCTCGCCCTCCCCGGGGGGACCCACCCTAAGGTATTTGGCTTTCCCCGGCGCCTTCCTTCCACCCAGACGCACTCCCTCCCCCCCGCCGGAGGCCTTGATGGCATCGGCCTCCGACGAAGACCACGAATCGGTTGTTTGGGGGGCGCGGCCAGACCCGGGGAGAGGAGCAGCGGCGGCGCCCGCCTTGGCCGCACCAGACGATCCGGCGGACTTGGAGGCGGGGCAGTTTTTCCGAATGTGCCCAACCTCCTTGCAGGCGTGGCACCGCACACCGTCCACCATCCAAAAGGCGCGATAGGCGGTCCCCTCATGGAGGATGACAAATGCCCCGTCGGTGTCCTCCTCCCGCGCCAGCTGAATAAAGACCTGGCGCCGGAAGGAGAAGAGGTGCCGAAGGCTGGCTTCCCGGCAGCCGAGTGGGATAGGTGCGATCCCCGACCTCACCTCCCCAAGTTGGCGCAAGTGGGGGAGGAGGAGCTCACCAGGAATATAGGGCGGGACGTTGGAAACAACGATCCTCCGCGCGGTGGCCTCAAGAGGATGCACCGGCAGGAATGTCCCGCCCACGGCGAGAGTCCCGCCCGCCCCGCACCGCACTCCCGAGAGCCCCGCTCTCCGAGCCCTGCCCCCCCGGCCGAGCCGGCTTGAAGTCCGCCGATTGCGTCTGTGAGAGACGGCCGGTGGACCCGGTTGCCGGGGTAACCCTTCCCACTCACCAAGCCCCGGCCGAGATCCACACTCCCGAGAGCCCCGCCCCCCCGCCCGAGCCGAGCGCGGAACAGAGAGAGACGCCGCGTCTTCAGCTGCTCCTGCTGCGCGCGCACCCTGACCCTCGTTGCTGACGCCGTTGCCCCGGGTAATGTGACATGGGGGGGGTGCGGGGTGAGGAGCTTAGCAGAAGCCGTGGGAGAATTACCTAGGTCGGGCCTGGCTGGGCAAGAAACACCCATGCTTTCAGGCCTAACAAAAACGGGGAAAGGTAGGAAAAAGAATCTTCAGGTTAGAGAAAATATTTACAAATGAATGAAGTTGTTTTTAAAACAATGTAATGAAAGCAATTTTATTTTGCTGGAAATGTATATTTGAAAATAAAGACGCAGAAAGCAGGAAAAAGAATGGAAGCAAGATGGCGGCTACTCACCTCGGTTCAGAACGATAAGACCTCGAGGTCATTCTGTTGCTAATGAGTGGATAATGAAATGCTAATGAGCGGAATGTTGAAGGTTTTTCGAATACCGCGGGCGCAATTTTTGCCCGGCCGAAACGTAAATACGCTTAAGACCGTTTTGGAAAGGTAAGCTTTATTTCGGCGTAACGCACGCGTAGGTACACTCTATAACTAACGAGCGCATAGCCGCCCAGATGCACACATGCAGACAGACAGACAGAAGGACAGACAGATCGACCGATCTATATATATAGACTCGCTGAAGTGCCCGGCGGTGCCGAGGGTCTTTTGAGGGCATGTTGTTGGAAGAGAGAGAGAGAGTGACTGGGGGGAAGAGAGAGAGCAACTGGGGGGAAGAGAGAGAGCGACTGGGGGGAAGAGAGAGAGCGACTGGGGGGGAAGAGAGAGAGCGACGGGGGTAAGAGAGCGCGCGACGGGAGGTAAGAGAGCGCGCGACTGGGGGGAAGGGAGGGCGGGGGGGAAATGAGGGCGGGGGGGAAGGGAGGGCGGGGGGGGAAGGGAGGGTCGGTGGGAAAGGGAGGGCGGGGGGGAAGGGACGGCGGGGGAAGGGAGGGCGTGTGCGGACGGGAGGGAGGGCGGGGGGGAGGGAAGGAGGGCGGGGGGAAGGGAGGAGGGCGGGGGGGAAGGGAGGAGGGAGGGCGGTCAGGGGGAGGGAGGGCAGGGATGTTGAGGAGAGGGAGGGCAGGGAGGGGGAGGAGGGGGGAGGGAGAGAAGGGGGAGCGGGGGAGAGAAGGGGGGTGAGAAGGGGAGAGAAGGGGGCAGTGTGGGAGAGAAGGGGGGAGAGGGGGAGAGAGACAGAGGGAAGGAGAGAGAGAGGGTGAGTGGCCCACGGCCGCAAATGGAACCAAGCCCCGAGAACAGGCGTGAGCCGGCTTGAGGCTCAGAGACGGCCACGGCCACGCCCGGTTGCCGGGGTAACCCTGCCGCGCCACCCCGCCCCGCTCTCCAAGCCCCGCTCTCCAAGCCGCAGCCGCCCCGCCCCGCCCCGCACTCCCGAGCCGAGAACAGGCGCGAGCCGTCTTGAGGCTGAGAGACGGCCACGGCCATGCCCGGTTGCTGAGGTAAACCTGACGCGCCGCCCGGCACTCCCGAGTGACCCGCTCGCCGAGCCCCAGCTGCCCAGCCCCGCCCCGCACACCCGAGAGCCCCGCTCTCCGAGCCCCGCCCCCCCAGCTGAGCCGGCTTGAAGTCCACCGATTGCGGCTGAGAGAGACGGCCGGCGG
Organism: Somniosus microcephalus; assembly: GCF_052327205.1. Classification (NCBI taxonomy): domain Eukaryota; kingdom Metazoa; phylum Chordata; class Chondrichthyes; order Squaliformes; family Somniosidae; genus Somniosus; species Somniosus microcephalus. The sequence continues at coordinate 5,645,656 of NC_141015.1, forward strand.
GCCCGGTTGCCGGGGTAACCCGCGCAGTCTGTGAAAGCAACAGAAATTTTTTTTAATAAACGGGTGTTAAGAAGATGGGAGGCCATCTTGAAAGTTTTTCAATGTTTTTAAAAAGCTGCCACGGAGAAGGAACGCGCATTCTTGCTGAAAACACCAAAAGTTATTTTTTTTTAAAACGGCTGTTAAAAAGATGGGACATCATCTTCATTGTGTTTTAACGTTTTAGACATTGTGTTTTGACGTTTTACACATTAAAAAAAAATCGCTCCTAACAAATAAACACACAGAAGGTGAGAATAAAGATGGAGGCCACTCACCTCAGTTCAGAACGATAAGGCCCGCCCACACACGCACCGATTGGTCGACCGTCAGGTGACCAAAGCGTAGGATTTGTCAATCGTCCCGTCACTCGACCGTGGGAGGGCCCGGCCGCATGCGGCAGCAACCCGGCGTACGATTGGTCGACCTCGAGGTCACTCTGTCGCTAATGAGTGGATAATGAGATGCTAATAAGCGGAATGATGAAGGTTTTTCGGATAACGCGGGCGCGATTTTAGCCCGGCCGAAACGTAAATAGGCTTAGGACCGTTTTGGAAAGGTAAGCTTTCTTTCGACGTAACGCACGCGTAGGTACGCCCTGTAACTTTCGAGCGCATAGCCTGCCAGGCGCACACGTGATGACAGACAGACAGAAGGACAGAAGGACAGACAGACAGAAGGACAGACAGAAGCATCGCTTTATATATATAGATAGACTTGCTGAAGTGCCCAGCGGTGCCGAGGCTTTTTTGAGGGCATGTTGTTGTTGGAAGAGAGAGAGAGAGTGACTGGGGGGGGGGGAGGGGGTGAGGGAGAGAGAGAGAGAGAGCGCGACTGGGGGGGAAGAGAGAGAGCGACGGGGGGGTAGAGAGAGAGCGACGGGGGAAGAGAGAGAGAGACTGGGGGGAAGAGAGGGCGGGTGGGGGGAAGAGAGGGTGGGTGGGGGGAAGAGAGGGCGGGTGGGGGGAAGAGAAGGCGGGTGGGTGGAAGAGAGGGCGGGTGGGGGGAAGAAGGGGCGGGTAGGGGGAAGAGGGGGCGGGTGGGGGGAAGAGAGGGCGGGGGGGAAGGGAGGGCGGGGGTGGAAGAGAGGGGGGGAAGAGAGGGCCGGGGGGGGAAGAGAGGGCGGGGGGGGAAGAGAGGGCGGGGGCGGGAAGGGACGGCGGGGGGGTGGAGGGAGGGCGGGGGGGAAGGGAGGGCGGGGGGTGGGAGGGCAGGGGGGGAAGGGAGGGCGGGGGGGGACGGGGGGGCGAAGGATTTGCGGGGGGAAGGGGGGCGGGGGGGATGGGAGGGTGGGGGGAGGCGGGGGAAGGGAGGGCGGGGGAAGGGGGGAGGGCGGGGGAAGGGAGGGCTGGGGGAAGGGAGGGGGGAAGGGCGGGAGGGGAGAGGGGAAGGATGGGGAGGGGAAGGGGGGAGGGAGGGCGGGGAGGGGAAGGGGCGGGAGGGCTTGAGACTGAGAGATGGCCACGGCCATGACCGGTTGCCGGGGTAACCCTGCCGCCCCGCCCCGCACTCCCGAGAGCCCCGCTCTCGAAGCCCCAGCCGCCCCGCCCCGCTCTCCGAGCCCGCCCCGCACTCCCGAAAGCCCCGCTCTCCGAGCCCCGGCCGAGAGCCCCGCTCACCAAGGCCGAGATCCGCACTGTCGAGAGCCCCGCCCCACGCGAGCCGAGCACGGAACAGAGAGAGACGCCGCGTCTCACCTGCTCCTGCTGCACGCGCACCCTGACTCTCGCGGCTGACGCCATTGCCCCGGGTAACGTGACACGGGGGGGGGGGGTGTGAGAGCTTAGCAGAAGCCCAATTACCTAGCTCGGGCCTGGCTGGGCAAGAAAGGCCCAGGCTTTCAGGCCTAAGAAAAAAACGGGGAAAGGTAGGAAAAAGAATCTTCAGGTTAGAGAAAATATTTACAAATGAGTGATTTTTGTTAAAACAATTTAATAAATTCAATTTTATTTTGCTGGAAATGTATATTTGAAAAGAAAGACGCAGAAAGCAGGAAAAATAATGGAAGCAAGATGGTGGCTACTCACCTCGGTTCAGAACGATAAGGCCCGCCCACACACGCACCGTCTGGTCGACCGTCAGGTGACCAAAGCATAGGATTGGTCAATCGTCCCGTCACTCGACCGTCGGAGGGCCCGGCCGCACGCGGCAGCAAGCCGGCGTACGATTGGTCGACCTCGAGGCCACTCTGTTGCTAATGAGCGGATAATGAGATGCTAATGAGCGGAATGTTGATGGTTTTTCGGATACCGCGGGCGCAATTTTTGTCCGGTCGAAACGTAAACACGCTTAAGACCGTTTTGGAAAGGTAAGCTTTCTTTCGACGTAACGCATGCGTAGGTACGCCCTATAACTTTCGAGCGCATAGCCGCCCAGACGCACACGCAAGGATAGACAGACAGACAGAAGGACAGAATGACAGACAGACAGACAGACAGACAGACAGAATAATCCTTTTATATATATAGATAAAACCCACACACATCATAGAGTATAACATTTATAGAGCACAACTCATGTCCCAGAGACAGATACAGAATAAAACGCTCACTCACACACCAAAGACTGAGAGATACACAGTAAATCCCACATTCACCTACCAGAGACTAACAGATACAGAGTAAAACTCACACACACATCCCAGAAACTAACAGCCACTGATTCAAATCCACACATACAACAAAAACTGAAAAGTTCATAATACAAACCACTTGCACATACAAGAAATCAAGAAGTACAGAATAAAGCCCGTCCCCACAATCCAGACACTGACAGGTACAAAGAAAAATGCACACACAGATACCAGAAACTGATAGAGACAGAAGAATCTCACACTCACTCACCTGTGACTGACTGATACATAATAAACCCACACTCACATACCAGAAGCTGACAGGTACATAATAAAACACACCTTTGCGTAGCAGAAAAAGAAGATCGTGAAAAAGACACTCACAAAGCAGAGACTGACAGATAAAGATGAAAAGCCACACTCACGAACCAGAAACTTACAGATTCAGAGTGAACCCTTTCTTCCATTGCAGAAATTGACAAGGAGAAAGGAAAACTCACACTCATGTATCAGAAACTGATTTGAACTGAATAAAACCAGTACCACCATACCAGAGATCGATGGGTACAGAATAGAACCCACATTTACAAACCAAAGACTGTTTGATGCAGAGTAAACTCACAATCACATATCAGAAACAGCCAGTTGTAGCATGAAACCCACACTCACACTTCAGACACTGATAGATAGAGCATAAAAAATGCATTCAAATACGATAGACAGACAGACAGACTAAAACCCACATTCACAAACCAAAGACTGACAGAAACAGAACAAAACCCACTCTCTCAGAACAGATATTAGAAGATGCAGAATAAAACCCACACTCACATATCAGAGACTGACTGCTAGAGTAAAAAAACAAAATTCACATATAAGAAACTGACAGTTACAGAGTAAAACACACATTCACGTACCAGAGACTGACAGGTTCAGGTTGAATCACACACTGACACAGAATATCGGAGTGTGACAGACACAGAATGAGTCCCACACACATGCAATACCAGAAAATGATCGAAAGCCAATGAGTCCCACACTGACACCGATTATTAAAGACTGACTGGTACAGAATGATTCTCACTCTCACAAAAAGCACTAGAGACTGACAGATACAAAATTAATCTAATTCCAAGATAGACCACAATAGACTGATATTGATATATATAGCATAAATCTCACTTATACATACAGTTTCAGAGAATGACACATACAGAATGACTCCCACATTCACACACAGTACCAGAGACTGCCACATACCAAAATAATTTAACTCACACACAGTATCAGAGATGGATATATAAAGAATGAATCCAACACTTTCATACAACACCAGATACTGACAGATACTGAATTAATCTAACTCTCACATACAAAATCTTAGACTGACAATGAAATAATGAATCTCACACTAACTCAGAGAATCAGAGACAGACAGGGACAGCATGAATCCCACATTCATATACAGTACCAGAAAATATAGAGAAAAAATGAATCCGACTCTGATAGAGTATTAAGGACTGATTGCTAAATAGTGAATCTCACTTTCAAACATAATCAAATCAAATCAAAATCAAATCAACTTTTATTGTCATTGTTAGTGCACAAGTGCAGTACAATGAAATGTAGGCTTGCGGCTCCCGAAAGTGTACAATTTGGATTAGGACACTTAAACATTCAACATACATTTATACATTTGGCTTGCAGTATATTAGCATAAATATGACCATAATAAAGTGCATTGGCAGATGTGCAGGCTTTAGTGTTTATTTGTGGAGTTCAGTAGGATGACAGCCCTGGGAAAGAAGCTGTTCCTAAATCTGGTCGTACGGGTGTGAATGCATCTGTAGCGTCTTCCAGATGGTAGGAGGGCGAACAGACTGTGGCTGGGGTGGGTAGGGTCTTTGATGATGGACCGTGCCCTCCGTAGGCAGCGTTTCTGATATATATGCTCTATGGTCGGTAGCCGGGTGCCGGTAATGCGTTGGGCAGTTTTGACTACCCGCTGCAGGGCTTTCCGGTCATGGGAGCTACAGCTGCCATACCATACCATGATACAGTTTGTCATGATGCTCTCTATAGTGCAGCGGTAGAAGTTAGAGAGGATCAGGGGTGACAGTTTACATCCCTTCAGCCTCCTCAAGAAATATAGGTGCTGCTGGGCCTTCTTCACCAGAGAGGAGGTGTTGAGGGACCAGGAGAGGTCTTCCATGATGTGGACTCCGAGGAACTTAAAGCTGGCCACCCTTTCCACCTCCGCCCCATTGATGTGGATGGGGGTGTGACTTCCGCCTTTGGACTTCCTGAATTCCACGATTATTTCCTTTGCTTTCTTGGTGTTAAGGGCCAGGTGGTTGTCGGCGCACCACTTCACGAGATGCTGGACCTCCTCCCTGTAGGCTGACTCATCGTTGTTGGTGATCTGGCCTACTACCGTGGTGTCATCTGCAAACTTGATGATGGTGTTGGAACCATTAACAGCCACACAGTCGTGGGTGAAGAGGGAGTAGAGGAGGGGGCTCAGCACACATCCTTGTGGGGCCCCCGTGTTCAGGGTCAGGGGGGGGAGGTGTGGTTACCTAATTGGACAGACTGGGGTCTGTTTGTTAGGAAGTCCAGGGTCCAGTTGCAGAGGGAAGTGTTCAGGCCAAGAGTTTGGAGTTTGGTGGCCAGCTTGTTGGGGACGATAGTGTTGAATGCTGAGCTGTAGTCTATAAACAACATTCTGATGTAGGTCTCCTTACCATCTAGGTGATTCAGTGCCGAGTGTAGAGCAGTTGTGATTGCATCCTCCGTTGATCTGTTTGCACGATAGGCAAACTGGTGTTGGTCAAGGGAGGCAGGAACACTGGCTTTGATGTGGGCTAAGACTAGTCTCTCGAAACACTTCATTATGATGGGTGTGAGTGCGACATAATACCAGAGACTGACAGATAGAGAATGAACCTCACTGTTTTGTAGAGTATCAGAGACTGATTAACACAGAAACAATCCATACTGACACAGATTATCAGAGACTGACAGGTACAGAATAAATCTCACACTCACATACGGTGTCAGAGATTGACATACACACAGCATTAATATCACACTCACATACAGTACCAGATAGTGATGGAGACAGAATTAATCTAACTCTCACATACAGTATCAGTGACTGACAGATACACATAATGAATCTCACACTCTGATACAGTACCAGATAGTGACAGAGACAATATTAATGTAACTCTCACATACAGTATCAGAGACTGACAGTGAGAGAATAAATCCTAAACGCACATGCCATACCAGGAACTGTCAGATATAGAATAAATCTCAAACTCACATACAGTATCACAGATTGACACAGAAAGATAATGAATCTCAGACTGACAGATTATCAGACAGTGACAGCCCCAGGATTAATACACTCTCGTACAAAGTACCTGCAATTGATAGAGACAAAGATAACACCATATTAAAGAGTGATTGGTGCAGAATGAATCTCACTCTCACATACAGTACCAGAGATTGACAGATATATAATTACTCTAACACGCACATACAAAAAAGAGACTGACAGACAGAGAATTAATCTTACAGTAAAACAGAGAATCAGAGGGCCAGGCAGATACAGAATGAGTACACAATCACATGCAGTACAATTAATTTACAGATAGATTCAGTCCCACACTCACATACAGTACCAGATACTTGCAGAAATGGAATAAATATCAAACTAACATCAAGTACCAGAGACTGGTAGATGCAGTAAGAATAACACATTCATAAACCGAGTGCGTAGCAGATTCATGCAGAATTCTTCTCTGAAAGACAGTACGAGAGATGCACTGATTCAGAACTAATGTGACACTAACAATCAGTACCAGAGACTGACAGATACAGAATGACTCCCACACTAACAATCAGTACCATAGACTGACAGATATAGAATGAATCTCAGACTTGCACACCATCCCAGTGACTGACAGATGCAGAATGAATCTCAGACTCACACCGTCCCAGTGAGAGACAGATACAGAATGCAAATCACACACACATACACTACCAGAAAATGACAGATTCAGAATGAATCCCAACACTGACACACCGTACCAGAGTCATAGAGTCATAGAGTTTTACAGCGCAGAAAGAGGCCCTTCGGCCCATCATGTCTGCGCCGTCCATCAATCCCTGTCCAGTCTAATCCCATTTTCCAGCATTTGGTCCATAGCCTTGTATGCAATGGCATTTCAAGTGCCCATCCAAATGCTTCTTGAATGTTGTGGGGGTTCCTGCCTCTACCACCCTTTAAGGCAGTGAGTTCCAGCTTCCAACCACCCTCTGGGTGAAAAAGTTCCTCCTCAAATCCCCTCTAAATCTCCTGCCCCTTACCCTAAATCTATGCCCCCTTGTTATTGACCCCCCTACTAAGGGGAAAAGTTCCTCTTTATCTACCCTATCTATGCCCCTCATCATTTTGTACACCTCAATCAGGTCCCCCCTCAGCCTCCTTTGCTCCAAGGAAAACAACCCCAGCCTGTTTAGTCTTTCTTCATAGCTGAGGCGCTCCATCCCAGGTAACATCCTGGTGAATCTTCTCTGCACCCTCTCCAAAGCAATCACATCCTTCCTATAGTGAGGCGACCAGAACTGCACACAGTACTCCAGCTGTGGCCTCACCAGTGTTTTGTACAGCTCCAACATAACCTCCCTGCTCTTATATTCTATGCCTCTGCTAATGAAGGCAAGTATCCCATATGCCTTTTTAACCACCTTATCTACCTGTTCCGCTGCCTTCAGGGATCTATGTACATGTACACCAAGGTCCCTCTGACCCTCTGTACTTCCTAGGGTCCTACCACTCATTGTGTATTCCCTTGCCTTATTTGTCCATCCAAAATACATCACCTCGCACTTTTCCGGGTTAAATTCCATTTGCCACTTTTCCGCCCATCTGACCAACCCGTTAATATCATCCTGTAGCCTGAGGCTTTCCTCCTCGCAATTTACCACCCCACCAATTTTCGTTTCATCCGCGAACTTACTGAGCATACCCTTTACATTCTCATCCAAATCATTAATGTAGATCACAAACAGCAAGGGACCCAGCACCGATCCCTGAGGTACCCCACTGGACACAGGCTTCCAGTCACAAAAGCAACCTTCGACCATCACCCTCTGCCTCCTGCCACTCAGCCAGTTTAGGATCCAACACGCCAAGGCCCCCTGGATCCCATGGGCTCTTACCTTCTTGACCAGTCTCCTATGCGGGACTTTGTCAAAAGCTTTACTGAAGTCCATGTAAACCACATCCACAGCATTTCCCTCATCCACACACCTAGTCACCCCCTCGAAAAATTCAATCAGATTGGTCAGTCATGATTTACCCTTGACAAAGCCATGCTGACTATCCCGATTAATCCTTGCCTCTCCAAGTGGAGACTAATTTTGTCCCTCAGAATTTTTTCCAATAATTTCCCTACCACAGATGTTAGGCTCACTGGCCTGTAATTCCCTGGTTTATCCCTGCTACCCTTCTTGAATAATGGTACTACGTTAGCTGTTCTCCAGTCCTCTGGTACATCCCCTGTGGCCAGAGAGGTTCTGAAAATTTGTGTCAGAGCACCTGCAATCTCCTCCTTTGCCTCACACAACAGCCTGGGATACATCTCGTCCGGGCCTGGGGATTTATCCACTTTTTGTCCTGCTAAAACCGCTAGTACCTCCTCCCTCTCGATGCTAATATGTTCAAGTATGTCACAGTCCCCTTGCCCGACTTCTATGTCTACATCGCCTTTCTCCATAGTGAACACAGAGGCAAAAAATTCATTTAAAACCCCACCTACTTCATCTGGCTCTACACACAGCTTGCCACTTTGGTCCCTAATGGGCCCTACCCTTTCCCTGGTTATCCTCTTGCCCTTAATATACTTATAAAACATCTTAGGATTTTCCTTTATTTTGCTCGCCAGTGTTATTTCATGGCCCCTCCTCGCCCTCCTAATTTCCTTTTTAAGTATGCCCCTGCACCTTTTATACTCCTCTAGGGCTTCCTCCGTCTTTTGTCTTTTGTAACTGCCAAAAGCCCCCCTTTTTTTCCTAATGCATTTTTGTATATCCCTTCTCATCCAAGGTTCCCTTTGCTTGTTGGTCCCACCCTTGACCTTTACAGGAACATGTTGGTGTTGTACTCTCTCTATTTCCATTCTGAAAGCCTCCCACTGTTTTGATGTGGATTTTCCTATAAGTAGCTGCTCCCAGTCCACTTTGGCCAGATCCTGCCTTATCTTATTAAAATCGGCCTTCCCCCAATTTAGAACACTTATTTCCGGGCCGTCTTTGTCTTTTTCCATGACCACCTTAAATCTCACCGAATTATGGTCACTATCGCCAAAATGCTCCCCTACAGACACTTCCACCACCTGCCCGGCTACATTCCCTAGAATTAGGTCCAGTACCGCCCCCTCTCTTGTAGGACTTTCTACATGTTGGCTCAAAAAGCTCTCCTGGATGCACTTTAAGAATTCTGCACCCTCTAAGCCTTTCACACTCTGACTATCCCAATTTACATTGGGGAAGTTGAAATCCCCCACTATTATTACCCTATTATTTTCACACTTTTCTGAGATTTGCCTACATATCTGTTCCTCTATCTCCCCCTGACTGTTTGGGGGCCTATAGTACACTCCCAGCAAAGTGCTTGACCCCTTTTTGTTTTTAAGTTCTACCCATATGGCCTCATTAGAGGAACCCGCTAATATATCATCCCTCCTTACAGCAGTAATTGACTCCTTAGTCTGACGGATACAGATTGGATCCCACCCTGACACATGTTATCAGTGACGGACAGGAAACAAATGGATCCCACACTCACATACTGTAACAGAGACTGAGATTGAGAATGATTCCCACACTTACATAAATCACAAGAGACTGATATAGAACTATTCCCCGCGCACACACACAGTCCTAGAAACTGGCAGATACTAAACTAATGTGGCGGGGACCACACTGCAAGGCGTGTATATCGTGCACAGTTTGGAAGAAGTACATCTAAATTGCTGTCCCGCCTGAAAAGGTGTGCTTGGGGCATTGCACAATGGTGTGGGAATTGGTGAATGGGCAGATGAATCTTCCTCTGCTCTTGGGATGACCTTTCTGACTGCAGTGGGCGCGCTGGTGGCAAACACGCAATCTGATTGGATACATAAAGAATCCAATCAGAGAAATGCAGAACAATGGAAAAGGACATCACTCTTCAGCAGCCAATCACAACCATTGCCTTCACCCATCCCTCATTAGCATAGGGCGGTGGGGGCAGCCTATTTAAGCCGGGCCCGGAGCAGAATTCCGTCATATTGTGTTGAAATCGAGTTTGAGAATGGTTGATGAAAAGAAAACAGTGGCCAAGAAGGGCGCCAAGAAAACCATCACTAAGCCGGCAGTGAAGGGCGGCAAAAAGCGCAGAAAGTCGAGGAAGGAGGGTTACTCCATCTACATCTACAAAGTGATGAAGCAGGTTCACCCTGACACCGGCATCTCCTCCAAGGCCATGGGTGTAATGAACTCGTTTGTGAACGATATTTTCGAGCGCATCGCGGGTGAGGCTTCCCGCCTGGCCCATTACAACAAGCGGCACACCATCAGTTCCCGGGAGATCCAGACCGCCGTGCGCCTGCTGCTGCCCGGGGAGCTGGCCAAGCACGCCGTGTCGGAAGGGACAAAGGCGGTGACCAAATACACCAGCTCCAAGTAAAACTCCACGCTGTCCTGAAAGAACAAACCCAAAACACAAAGGCTCTTTTAAGAGCCACCCACAATCTCTGAAAGAACTACACAAACGCGAGTCCCTTTCGACACAATTTGCTGTGTTTCTCCTCAGTTTACTGTAATTATATTATTTCCTGATCAAATGTTTTTGAGAACATTTTTTTAAAGTTCCAGCTGCAGATTTAGTTTGGAATTCTCAGATAAGCAGTTTTAGTCCGTTTCGACCTGAGTGTGGCTGTTGAATTTCTCTTCCAGTAAAATACAAACACGGTCCCTGCTCGCTCTTTCCCTTTGCTCTCAGGCCGGATGAATTATAAGCTTGTTTTAGGGATGAGACTCGGATTTCAGTCACCTCGTTCTCTGTCAAGATCTTTTTAAAAAAAAAAAATTATATAGCCAGTTGGGAGTCAATCCGTTTGTTAACCCGAGACTTCCTGCAGTGTAGCAGCCCAGAATGATAGTTCGTACAGAGACCAGAACGGGGGCAGTTTGAACCCTCTGTCCCTCTTCCCTACAGGACTCCCAGATCTGGTTTCACTGCCGCAGCAGCGCCTGTGCAAAGGGTCGATCGATAATCTGTGAAACCTCACTTTTACAGATTGAGCTGGAACGGATGTTAAGAACCGAGTATAAAGTGAGAGCGGTTACCGTTCCTTCTTGGGACTTTAATTCCATAGGGAAATGTATATACATCCTGAACCATACAAACATTTCCTCTTTTAATTGGCAGACAGGATCGAACCAGAATTACAGCTCTGGTTATTTTTTAAATATTCCAAATAGTAACTAAAGTTCCCACCTGTCCCCGCATTAAGAGTTGGTTTTAAAGGTGAGATTCAGAGTTCAGGCACCTCGTTCTCTCTCTCGGATCTATCCCGGTATGTGGAGTTGGATCAATTTAATATCAGAACTCCCACTTATAGTTTCCGACTCACACTGACCGAGTTTATTCAATCTCCTGGGCAGCTCACTCACATTTCAACCTAAATTAGAAACGCACCCTCAGATATTCACTGTCCGCACTTTATAAATTCCCAGTTACATTAACAGTACAAGACCTATACGGTGCGTGCAGGGACCAATTTGCCTTGCGCCGATCGCAGCTCTTTCCTTTGCTAATTTGGTGGCTCTTAAAAGAGCCGTTGTTGTATTTGGTGCTAAAGTCTGGAGCCGGGCAGGGTGAGTTTAGGCGCGCTCCCCGCGGATGCGGCGGGCCAGCTGGATGTCTTTGGGCATGATGGTGACTCGCTTGGCGTGGATGGCGCACAGATTGGTGTCCTCAAAGAGCCCCACCAGGTAAGCCTCGCTGGCCTCCTGCAGGGCCATGACGGCCGAACTCTGGAAGCGCAGGTCGGTTTTGAAGTCCTGAGCGATCTCCCGCACCAGGCGCTGGAAGGGCAGTTTGCGGATCAGCAGCTCGGTGGATTTCTGGTAGCGGCGGATCTCCCTCAGAGCCACAGTGCCGGGTCTGTAGCGATGGGGTTTCTTCACTCCGCCCGTAGCTGGAGCGCTCTTCCGGGCCGCTTTGGTCGCCAGCTGTTTGCGAGGAGCTTTCCCTCCGGTCGATTTGCGCGCTGTCTGCTTGGTTCTGGCCATTTTCTGAACGAACCTCAGCACAATCTAGAACACAGAAACTCTTAATGCAAAGCCTGCTGTGTGTCCGCCTTGTTATACTCAGTGAGAGACCGCCCCGAGCACTGATTGGCTGGAGACCGGCGCCCAGCCGCTTTAAACCCAACTCTAACCAATCAATGAAACGCTGGTAAACTAGGCCCCGATTGGCTGAGCTGGGATTAATCGCACATTTCAAAAAGCCCGCCAGTTTTAGTGCAGGAAATAACCGTTTTGAAACAAATCGGTTTTATTCTGCACGTATTGAAAGGACCATTGCGAGAATCATTTAATGTTGTAAATGTAACTTGCTGGGCTTGGTGCTTTAGGGCCCTTCCCATTTCCCGCACTCTGGGCTGTTGATGCTGACAGGAGCGGGGAAAGGGTCCCGCGCCAATCTCCCGCTCTTCCACTCGATTCCTCTCTCACCTCTCCTCTCCAGCCCATTCAGAATTTCCCTCCCCCGTCCCATTGTGACGTTAGCCGCCGCTTTCAGGGGAGAGGATCAGAATTCAGTCGCTTCTCTCTGTCCCCGACGAGCCTGTGAAAAGGGCCTTGGCCAATAATCTGTCATTCGGGAACTGTGCAGTGAGCGATCTGATACTCGGCACATTTTAGATTGCTGAATGGAGACTTATTGCCGCCGGTTACAGATAAGAGGCTGACAAATTAAACCTGTTCGTAGAACAGCGCCAGGAATTACGGACGGTGAACGCAAAATAACAGAACAAAAGGACCGAGGTTTTAAAATCGTTCTTGAAATTAGACTTAAGATTAATTCGCTTCTTTCCGGCACTGGAATTGGCGGGCTTTTTCTAAAACAAAAAAATCAAACTATTCGGCTGGTCGACAATTGCAACCAATGACATACTTACTTTCTAATCTGTGGCTCTGTGATTGGTTAAGAAATGGGATTGTGAGGCGGATCCCCAATCAGAAATATGGTCGGGTTAGAGCGGCTCAAACTGCGGTAATTTCAGGTCCCCGAATGACTGAACTGAAATTTCACAATTTCACAAACCCTGTCAGTATCAGTGCCGGACACCACCGTCTGGCTGCAAATAATTCACAAGTTGGACTCTTTTCAGTAACCCATTCAACGGCTTGTGCCCGACCAGCCGGCTAATTATTCAAATTAGAATCGTTACAGTATAACTGCACAATGAACAAATGTGTAGACGCGATGTGGCTTTACACCGAGAGTGGGGGCACGCTTGAGTATTTCCGCGACCGGTGGGCGCCGCGGGGACTGGAGTGCATCATCAACCCGGCCAACACAATTTTAGTTTGATTTGTTTAAGTCATTTGAAGTTTGTTTAATTTACAGTCAAATTTGTTTAAAGTACTGAACAAAAGAGTACACCGAGAGTGGGAATCCATAGAAACATAGAAGATAGGAGCAGGAGTCGGCCATTCGGCCCTTCCAGCCTGCTCCGCCATTCAATGAGATCATGGCTGATCATCCAAATTCAGTACCCTGTCCCTGCCTTCTCCCCGTATCCCTTGATCCCTTTAGCCTTAAGAAATATATCCAACTCTTTCTTGAATATACTTAATGAACTGGCCTCCACCGCCCTCTGTGGCAGAGAATTCCACAGGTTCACCACTCTCTGGGTGAAGAAATTCCTCCTAATTTCAGTCCTAAATGGCTTACCCCTTATCCTTAGACTATGACCCTTGGTTCTGGACTCCCCGGCCATCAGAAACATCCTTCCTGCATCTAGTCTGTCCAGGCCTGACAGAATATTATAGGTTTCGATGAGATCCACTCTCAATCTTCTAAACTCCAGTGAGTATAAGCCCAATCGACCCAATCTCTCCTCATACGTCATTCCTGCCATCCCAGGTATGAGTCTGGTGAATCTTTGCTGCACTCCTTCCATGGCAAGAACGTCCTTCCTCAGGTAAGGCGACCAAAACTGCACACAATACTCAAGGTGTGGTCTCACTAAGGCCCTGTACAACTGTAGCAAGACATCCTTGTTCTTGTACTCGAACCCTCTTGCTACGAAGGTCAACATACCATTTGCCTTCTTAACCGCCTGCTGCACCTGCATGCTTACCTTCAGCGACTGGTGTACAAGAACACCCAGGTCTCTTTGCACTTCCCCTTCTCCCAAACTATTACCATTCAAATAACAATCTGCCTTCCTGTTTTTGCCACCAAAGTGGATAACCTCACATTTATCCACATTATAGTGCATTTGCCATGTTTCTGCCCACTCACCCAACCTGTCCAAATCGTGCTGGAGTTTCACGACATCCTCCTCACAGCATAACCCCCCCCCCCAGCTTTGTGTCGTCTGCAAATTTGGAGATATTACATCCAATTCCCTCGTCTAGATCATTAATATATATTGTGAACAGCTGGGGTCCTAGGACCGATCCTTGCGGTACCCCACTAGTCACTGCCTGCCACTCGGAAAATGACCCGTTTATTCCAACTCTTTGCTTTCTGTCCGCCAACCAGTTCTCTATCCAAGTCAATACCTTGCCCCCAATCCCATGTGCCTTAATTTTGCACGCTAATTTCTTATGCGGGACCTTATCGAAAGCCTTCTGAAAGTCCAAATACACCACATCCACTGGTTCTCCCTTATCTATTTTAACAGTTACATCCTCAAAAAATTCCAGTAGATTAGTCAAGCATGATTTACCTTTTGAAAATTCGTGTTGACTTTGTCCGATCCAGTCACTGCTTTCCAAGTGCTCTGCTATTTCATCTTTTATAATGGACTCTAGCATTTTCCCCACTACCAATGTCAAGCTTACCGGCCTATAATTCCCCGCCTTTTCTCTACCACTTTTTTAGAATAGTGGGGTAACATTAGCTACCCGCCAATCCATGGGTACCGTTCCAGAGTCTATCGAGTTCTGGAAGATGACCAGCAATGCATCTACTATTTCTAGGGCCACTTCCTTAAGTATCCTGGGATGTAGATTATCAGGCACTGGGGATTTATCGGCCTTCAGTCCCATCAATTTTCCTAACACCATTTCCCTACAAATACTGATTTCTTTCAGTTCCACCCTTTCATCAGACCCTATGTTCCCCGGCATCTCTGGGAGGTTATTTGTGTCCTCCTTTGTGAAGACAGAACCAAAATATGCATTTAGTTGGTCAGCCATTTCTTTGTTCCCCATTATAAATTCCCCCGATTCTGACTGCAAGGGACCTACGCTAGACTTCACCAATCGTTTTCTCTTCACATATCTATAAAAGCTTTTACAGTCAGTTTTTATGTTCTCTGCAAGCTTACTCTCATATTCTATTTTCCCTTTCTTAATTAATCCCTTTGTCCTCCTTTGTTGAATCCTAAACTGCTCCCAATCCTCAGGGTTATTGCTTTTTCTGGCCAATTTAAATGCCCTCTCCTTGGAACTTATGCTATCCCTAATTTCCCTTGTTAGCCACGGTTGGGTCACCTTTTTTGTTTTACTTTTATGCCAAACTGGGATGAACAAATTCTGTAGTTCATCCATTCGGTCTGTGAATGTTTGCCATTGCCTATCCACCGTCAACCCTTTGAGTGCCATTCCCCAATCAATCCTACCCAACTCGCTCCTCAGACCATCATAGTTTCTTTTATTTAAATTGAGGACTCTGGTCTCCGAGTCAACTACTTCATTCTCCATCTTAATGAAGAATTCGATCATATTATGATCGCTCCGACCTAAGGGGCCTCTTACAACAAGATTGCCTTGAGGAAATAACTCTCCATAAACCTTGTGCAACCGAAAGCGAAATTCAAAGATTACAGAACACATCACATATCTGTTAATAATATTTCTGAACAATCTACCCCAGCTCCCGTTCCCAGGTCGCTGCTCTCTCTGTGAGCTGGTGGGTGGCTCCTAAAAGAGCCTTTGTTTTGTGTTTGGTTGAAAGAGTCGAGTTGTTCAGCCGCCGAATGCATAGAGAGTGCGGCCCTGCCGTTTCAGAGCGTACACCACATCCATGGCCGTGACCGTCTTGCGCTTGGCATGCTCAGTGCAGGTGACAGCATCCCTGATCACATTCTCCAGGAAACCCTTCAGCACCCCGCGGGTCTCCTCGTAGATTAGACCCGAGATCCGCTTGACACCGCCATGGCGAGCCAGGCGGTGGATGGCTGGTTTGGTGATGCCCTGGATGTTGTCACAGAGCACTTTACGGTGGCGCTTGGCTCCGCCTTTGCCAAGTCCTTTACCACCTTTACCTCGTCCAGTTATGATGATTGTTCAGTCAAAGTTTCTGCTGAATGAAAAACAAACTGCTCTTATATACAGCCGACTCCGACCTGACTGAGAAACCGCAGAGTAAGAGAGGAGAGGAGGGGAGGAGACAGAGTGAGAGATTAAACTGAGAGAGCGGGAGGGGAGGAGACAATTTCAAGAGTGACAGACAGAGCAGAGAGCGGCCTCTGATCTTCCAGCTCCACCTCCAGCTTTCTGCAATCGCCATATTCAAACCGTTTATCGACAGTAGAACCGAAACACAGCGCTCCGCACAAACCCTTACAGACTTGGACTTCATATTCAAGGGTTCCCTGAAACCAGAATCTTTTAAATAAGGTCCTGTTACCATTAACAATCAGTAATATTCCCGGTGTGGAGATGCCGGAGTTGGACTGGGGTGGACAAATGTAAAAAGTCACACAACACCAGGTTATAGTCCAACAGCTTTATTTGAAATCACAAGCTTTCGGAGCGCTGCTCCTTCTTCAGGTGAAGTGGAGAAAAGCATAAAGACACAGCTTATATAGTCAGAGAATCATGTCAGATGTTTACAGGTAACCTTTCCAACTGCCATTTATCACACCTCGGCAGAGAGATAATCACAGCAGTCAAAGGTGTGAATGGTGTCCAAACAGGTCAGTCAGGGAAACATTACATCAAAGAACAATGAGGTGGGGTCACAAGGGGTCAAATATTGCAGATGCTGGGGTCTGTATGAAAAACAAAAAAACAGACAAAAAACATTTTTTTTGGCTGGAAATCACAGCAGGTCCGGCCGCATCTGTGTAGAGAGAACAAGCCAATGTCGACTCGAGTCTGGATGACCCTGCATCAGGTGGGGTTACATGTAGCGTGACATGAACCCAAGATCTCGGTTGAGGCCGTCCTCATGGGTGCGGAACTTGGCTATCAGTTTCTGCTCGACGATTTTGCGTTGTCGGGTGTCTCGAAGGCCACCTTGGAGAATGCTTACCCGAAGATCGGAGGCTGAATGTCCTTGACTGCTGAAGCATTCCCCGACTGGGAGGGAACACTCCTGCCTGGTGATTGTTGCGCGGTGTCTGTTCATCCGTTGTCGCAGTGTCTGCATGGTCTCGCCGATGTACCATGCTCCGGGGCATCCTTTCCTGCAACGTATGAGGTAGACAACGTTGGCCGAGTCACATGAGTATGTACCATGTACCTGGTGGGTGGTGTCCTCACATGTGATGATGGTATCTGTGTTGATGATCTGGCATGTCTTGCAGAGGTTGCTGTGGCAGGGTTGTGTGGTGTCGTGGTCGCTGTTCTCCTGAAAGATGGGTAATTTGATGTGAACACTGCACTGAAAAGACTACACGATAACATCAACAAGTTCCATCCCACCATCAAACTCACCATGGACTACTCCTCAGAATCAGTCTCATTCCTGGACACACGAATCTCCATCAAAGACGGACACCTCAGCACTTCACTCTACCGCAAGCCCACGGACAACCTCACGATGCTTCACTTCTCCAGCTTCCACCCTAACCACGTTAAAGAAGCCATCCCCTATGGACAAGCCCTGCGAATACACAGGATCTGCTCAGACGAGGAGGAATGCGATGGGCACCTACAGACACTGAAAGACGCCCTTGTAAGAACGGGATATGACGCTCGACTCGTCGATCGACAGTTCCGATGGGCCACAGCGAAAAATCGCATAGACCTCCTCAGAAGACAAACACGGGACACAACCAACAGAGTACCCTTCATCGTCCAGTACTTCCCCGGAGCGGAGAAACTACGCCATGTTCTTCGCAGCCTTCAACATGTCATCGATGATGACGAACACCTCGCTAAGGCCATCCCCACGCCTCCAATACTCGCTTTCAAACAGCCGCCTAACCTCAAACAGACCATCGTTCGCAGCAAATTACCCAGCTTTCAGGAGAACAGCGACCACGACACCACACAACCCTGCCACAGCAACCTCTGCAAGACATGCCAGATCATCAACACAGATACCATCATCACACGTGAGGACACCACCCACCAGGTACATGGTACATACTCATATGACTCGGCCAACGTTGTCTACCTCATACGTTGCAGGAAAGGATGCCCCGGAGCATGGTACATCGGCGAGACCATGCAGATACTGCGACAACGGATTAACGGACACCGCACAACAATCACCAGGCAGGAGTGTTCCCTCCCAGTCGGGGAACACTTCAGCAGTCAAGGACATTCAGCCTCCGATCTTTGGGTAAGCATTCTCCAAGGTGGCCTTCGAGACACACGACAACGCAAAATCGTCGAGCAGAAACTGTCTGTTTTTTTGTTTTTCATACAGACCCCAGCATCTGCAATATTTGACCCCTTGTGACTCCACCTCATTGTTCTTTGATGTAATGTTTCCCTGACTGACCAGTTTGGACACCATTCACACCTTTGACTGCTGTGATTATCTCTCTGCCGAGGTGTGATAAATGGCAGTTGGAAAGGTTACCTGTAAACATCTGACATGATTCTCTGACTATATAAGCTGTGTCTTTATGCTTTTCTCCACTTCACCTGAAGAAGGAGCAGCGCTCGGAAAGCTTGTGATTTCAAATAAAGCTGTTGGACTATAACCTGGTGTTGCGTGACTTCTTACAGTAATATTCCCGCCTATATACAGTTCCTTCTGTCACAAGTCGACCCGTCTCCTTCCATGTCA
This sequence comes from Somniosus microcephalus, assembly GCF_052327205.1. Classification (NCBI taxonomy): domain Eukaryota; kingdom Metazoa; phylum Chordata; class Chondrichthyes; order Squaliformes; family Somniosidae; genus Somniosus; species Somniosus microcephalus. The sequence goes on from NC_141015.1 coordinate 5,664,534, forward strand.
ATCTCAGACCTTATTCCTTCTCCCCACACTTCCCCACACAGACGGGTTCAGCAGTTTACAAACACCTTATTCCAGGTGATTTGGAGAATCTCATGTGTTGGGGTTCGAGTTGTGACGCGGGGTATCTCTGCCAGTGTCTCCGTCTCACAGAGACTCTCACCCTGAACCTGTGAACTGAAAATGACCATGAACTGAGCCAGCAGCCGAACACCCCTCCAGTTAGAGGGAGTCTCGGCCCGGACATCCCATTCTCTGTCTTTTATTGCAGACACTGGGGGAGGGGTGGGTGCAGCGAATGTCAGCGAGTCACCAGGGAGCCGGGTTAATTTGAAAAGATTTCAATCGGGAATCTGAGCGCGGCCCCGGGACATGGATCATTTGATTCCGCGATCAGCTCTTTTTGGAAAGACGTGGGTGGCTCTGAAAAGAGCCTTTGGTTTCACATGTTTACAAGTTGTCCTTTTTACTTTCTTTTGCTCGCTGCTTTCTGAGACTTTGCTGATTTGGGCTTGGCCTTCGGTTTTTCCACCTTCTTGGCGGCCTTCACCTTTCCGCCTGTGGCCTTCTTGGGGCTCTTGGGCTTCTTCACCGACGCCTTTTTCCCAGACGCCGCTATCGCTGTCTTTTTTAACTTTGATGCCTTCTTGATGATCGTTTTCTTGGCTGCTGGTTTCTTGGCTGGATATTTCTTGGCTGCTGGTTTCTTGGCTGGAGATTTCTTGGCTGCTGGATTCTTCACCTTATTTCCCTCTTTCCGCTGGGATTCCTTCTTAGCGAGCCTGAAGGAACCCGCGGCGCCCGTGCCCTTTGTCTGCTCCAGGGAGCCGTTTTCCAGTTTCCTCTTGATACTTAACCTGATCTGGGAACTTAACTTCAGCACATCGACGCCGTTGGCAGCCAGAGCCTTCTTTATCGCGGCCAGCGATATCCCCTTGCGATCGCTGCCACTCGCCACAACCTTGAGGATCTGCTCGCCCAACGTGGGACCGGCTGGCTTGGAGCGGGGAGCCGCCTTCTTCTTCTTGCTGGGAGACTGGATTTGAGCGGCGGCGGCAGGAGGAGCCGTTTCGGCGGCTGCAGTCTCAGTCATGTCCGTGACTCTGTAGAAAATCTCTCTGACAGTCAGATCTGGGAGGGAAATGAAACGAGAGGCGGCGGCACAGAGCAACTTAGAGGCAGCGAGCGGACGGGGCGGAGACATCCTGCTGTCAGCTCCCGGCCCCTCCAGCCTCTCTGTGTTTCTCTCTCCTCATTAACTCTCCGATTCCAATTAAACTCGGGCACTCCAGATTCCCAGACTGGCCTCTTTCTGTCTCGAAGACCGGGGTGTTTGCTGTCGAGAAAGTTTCATCAGAATTCAAGGCAGCAATTTCAATTTAAAGCCGTTTCATTGCTGCACTGATCACGCTCTCTCACTCGATCGCCGATATGTTCTCTGTTTTTTGACTGAAATTTGAAATCAACTAAAACTTCACGTTTAATTCCCACTTCAGGACTGAGCAGGGGAGCAGGGCGATCCTATGACAGGGAAATCTTTGAATTTTACAACAGAGGGTCTCTGAAATCCGGCGATGAGTGCGGACACACAAACACAGTGACATTAGTCTAACCCGCTCGCCCATTTAAAACACTCTCGCTGACACAGTGTTCACTCTGCTCATTCACAGCACAATCTGTTCCCAGATTTACAGTTCACAGGGCAGGTTTTCCTCTCCGCTCGGCGTGTGCTGCCGATTCTGGGGGTTAGTTGGAGTTTCCCAGCTCAGTCAGTGTTAAACACTCTGAGGCCGGCGCTCCACACAGTGTCTGTTTCCCAGATTCAGGGGCAGGAGCCAATCACAGCTCTGGCTGTGTTCACCCGAATCTGGATTGAAGGTATTAAATTGTTCGCAGGCAGGAATATATTTGATTTATGATCTCACCAACCATCCAGCCTCTGTCTATCTCTCTCTCCGAAATTGAGGAACAGAACTGAGGAACTGGTGTCCGATGAATTCCATTCTCAACACCCAGAGACAGCAACCAGAGAGAGAGAGAGAGACAGAGAGAGAGACTGTATCAGCCTGAATGTTCCTACTCTGAGCCAGGCGGCCCACGCACTCTCTGTTACCTAGATTTAGGGGCAGGAACGTGTCACACTTTGGCTGTGTGGATCCTAGCCTGCTTTTAGATTACAGTATTATTCACAGAAATAGTGAGACGTTCTCTTCACCGCACATGCCTTGAACTCGGTTTCAATAGACCGAAGACTGAGAGGTTCAGCATCGTTCCAGGTATAACAGGCAGGGCTGGGGGATAGTGGGACTGGGGATTGATCCTGCACACCAGGCACAGAGACAGACACAAAGGGTGACAGTCACACAGGCCCGGGATCTTGTCTCGTATCTGTCGGCGACTCACCCAGCGGAGACAGGCAGAGACTGACTAAACTCCCCACTCACCAGCAGTTCAGTGTCAGAGATTGACAGAGCCTGTTCCTCTCCATTGTTCCATAAAATATTGGGGAGACAAATCGCTTAAGGGACAGGATTCGAGTCGCTCTCACACTCACTGGCAGCAACTGACGTGTGTCCAGAGTCGCGTTCTCCTCTCCTAATATCTCCTCATCAGTCTCGATGTCAATTTTTCTTTGATAAGGCTCATGAGAAGCTCATTGGGATTATTTATTCCGTTTAATGCGCTATATATATTCAAGTTGTTGTTGTTGTTGCTATATTTAATTTCAGTGTCAGGAAGACAGGTCTGAGCATGCGTGATAAACACTTGCCTGCTCCTCCCACTCTCCCCGCACAGTGTTTAAAGCGACAGGAAGGGCCCATGCGAGCTCTCCTCCCCCAGCTCTGCCAGCGGGGGCCGTTTCTTCTGGGCTCGGCTGATGATCGCTGAACACATCAGGGAGCGGAGATATCACGGGCCCGAGTAAGGGAGCAAACAGCAGCCTCATCACAGCAGCACATCGCATTGGGACTGTGTCCGCAGATGGGCTTTGAGTCGGGGTATGTTCAGCGGCAGTCGGGGACATTTTGTACGAGACAGCGTGGAGCAGCAACTCGCTCCGGAACGTGGAGTGAGTGGGGGAAGGGAGAGGCCATTCTCGGGCTGTGTGTGTACAGTGTAAGGTAACATAGAAAGTCAATCACCTCGCTCTTTCAAATCATTGCTGCTTTCTTTCCCCAAAGCAGGAGTGGATATTCCTGATTCAGATCCAGTCACACGGTGTCTGCTGTTATTGAACAGTGAACATTGGATTGGAGCCTGAGAGTGAGGATGTGAGGAGTTTCACAAAGTGCAACTATTGCAGGCACCAGGTGAGAAGTGTGAAAGAACACATTTCAAATATCGGTTATTTTGTTTCGGTGCGTTGAGTTCTCCAAAACCGTGTTGCTGGTGATTGGGAGATATATAGTCGCTACATCAGGTACATCAGGATCCGTGCTCTGAGACATTATGTTAATTACACAGGCACTCAACTCGGTTTCAATGGAATGATAGAGCCATAATCATAGAGTCATAACGGCACAGAAGGAAGCCATTCGGCCCATCGAGTCTGTGCCATCTCTCTGCAGAGCAATCCAGTCAGTCCCATTCCCCCGCTCTATCCCGTAGCCCTGCAAGTTTATTTCCCTCAAGTGCCTATCCAGTCTCCCCTTGAAAACATTGAGTGTGTCTGCTCCACCGCTTCCGTCGACAGCGAGTTCCAGGTCCTCAACACCCGCCGCGCCCCCCCGCCCCATCTCTTGCCCAAAACCTCAAATCTGTGTCCCCTTGTCCTGGTACCATCAACCAGTGGGAACAGCCTTTACCCATCTAGCCGATCCAAACCTGTCATAATCTTGTACACCTCTATCAAATCACCCCTCAACCTCCTTTGCTCTAATAAAAAAAATCCAGCATCTCCAACCTTTGCTTGTTGCTAAGATCCCCAATCCGCAGAACTTTTTGATAAATCTCCTCTGCACCCTCTCAAGGGCCTTCACATCCTTCCTAAAGTGTGGTGATCAGAACTGGATGCAATTCTCCAGTTGTGGCCTAACCAGCACTTTATAATGATTCAGCATATCTTCTCTACATTTGTACTCAATACCTCTATTTATGAAACCCAAGATCCCATATCCTTTGCTAACACTATCTCAATATGTCCTGCCACCTTCAGGGACCTATGCCCATTAACTCCCAGGTCCCTCTGTCCCTGCACACTCTTTACAATTGTGCCAATACGTGCATATTGCCTCTCCCTGTTTCCTCTGCCCAAATGCATCACCTCACACTTCTCTGTTTAAATTCCATCTGCCACTTGTCTGTCAATTCTGCCAATCTTTCTATGTCCTCTTGCAGTCGATTGGTATCATCCTCACTCTATGGCACACCCGCAAATGAGGTGTCAATTGCAAATTTGGAAATTCTACTTTGTATTCCAATTTCCAGGTCATCTTTAAATATAAAGAATGCAGTGGCCCCAGCACTGAGAGTTGGTGAACACTACTGTCTACCATCCTTCTCTCTGAATAACAGCCATTTACCACAACTCGCTGTTTTCTGTCCATAGACTGACAACAATTGCTTGTACAGACCAGTTACCTGTGGTTATATTCCAGGAAGCCTTGCGGAATTTGATAGGTAGTCCAATGGGACTGGGAGATATAAACCTGGACTGTGGCAATAGGTTCGTCCCATTCATGGTCCAATGCTGGGGTTGGTTTGTGTCTGGATGCTGATAACTTACTATAGAACCGTCCTACACACCTGCTGTGGAGAATCTGGGACCCGATGTATTGCAGTAAGATCAGACCACGACACAATTTGTATCGCAGTTTCCTCTCCCCAGATACTTTACTTTGTTATTATAAACAAACACATTAATTATTCATTTATTTTTATATTCTACCCACAACTGTCCATATTGTATAACTAATTCTGTTCTCATATTATAACTCTCGGAGCAAAATACTTCACTGAGCCAGAATAAATGTGATCTTTCCTCCACATGGAACAGGAGGAGCAGTGCAGGCAGCTCCTTCTCACACACAGTAAGTACATTATCACACACAGAATGACAGATTGAGATTGAATCACAATCACTTACTGTAACTGAGATTGACTGACAGATACAGATGAAGACCTACACTCAAATACCAGAGATAGACAGTTACTGAGTAAAATCCACACTCCCATACTAGACACAGACAGCTAGACAGAAACTGAAGCTCACATAGCAGATACAGACAGGTAGAGAGTGAAATCCACAGTCATTCTCCAGAAACTGACAGGTACAGATAACATCCAATGAGAAGCTGATGGCTACAGGACAAAATTCCACTCACATACCAGAAACTGACTGGTACAGGACAAAATCCCCCTCAAATAACAATAATTGACAGGTACAGGACAAATTCCCCCTCACATACCAGAAACTGACAGGTACAGGACATAATCCCCCTCACATAACATAAACTGAGAGGTACAGTGGAAAATTCACTCACATACCAGAAACTGACAGGTACAGGACAAAATCCCCCTCACATGCCAGAAACTGACAGGTACAGTGGAAAATTCACTCACATACCAGAAACTGACAGGTACTGGTCAAAAACCCATGCACATACCAGAAACTGACAGACACAGGACAAAATCCCCCTGACATAACAGAAACTGGCAGGTACAGTGGAAAATTCACTCACATTCCAGAAACTGACAGGTACTGGACAAAAACCCATGCACATACCAGAAAATGACTGGTACAGGAAAAAAAACCACTCACATATCAGAAATGGACAGATATAGTACAAAATCCCACTCAGATACAAGATAATGGCAGCTACTTTACTAAATCTCACCCACATATCAGAAACTGTCAGATACAGAACAAAACCCCAATCATATATCAGAAACTGATATTTACAGGACAAATCCTCCCTCACATTTCAAAATCTGGCAGGTACAGGACAAAACCACACTCGCATATCAGAAGTTGTCAGGAACAGGTCAAAACCACACTCACAGACGAGAAACTGACAGGAAGAGGTCAAAACCCCATTCACATATCAGAAACTGCCATATACAGGACCAAACATCACTCACATACCGGAAACTGACAGGTACAGGACAATATCCCTCTCAAAGATCAGAAACTGACAGCTACAGGAAAAAAGAACAATAACATAAAGAAACTGCCATATACAGGACAAAACCCCACTCACGTGCCAGAAGCTGACAGGTACAGGACAAAACCCACTCATATACCAGAAACTGACAGGTACAGGACAAAAACCCACTCACATACCAGAAACTGACAGGTACAGGACAAAACCCACTCACATACCAGAAACTGACAGGTACAGGTCAAAAACCCACTCACATACCAGAAACTGACAGGTACAGGGCCAATTCAGACACACATATCAGATACTGACAGGTACAGGACAGAATCCCACACACATTGCAGAAACTGAGAGGCACAGAAACTGAGAGATGCAGCACAAAACCCACTCACAAACCTGAAACTGATTGGCACAGTACAAAACCCCACTCTCAAACCTGAAAGACAGGTACAGGACAAAACCTGACTCACATATCAGATACTGACATTTACAGGACAAAGACGGACTCACATGTCAGAAACTGAGAGGTACAGGATATAATCCCACTTGCATAACCGAAACTGACAGGTACAGGATATAAACACACTCACATACCAGAAACTGACAGGTACATGAGAAAATCCAATTAATATAACAGAAACTGACAGGAACAGGAAAAAACCTAATTCACATAACTGAAACTGACAGGCAAATGCATATCCACACTCATGTAACAGAAACTGACACGTACAGGACAAAACCCCACTCACAGATGAGAAAATGACAGCTATAGCACAAAACCCCACTCACATGACAGAAGCTGACAGGTACAGGATAACATTCCTCTCACATACCTGAAGCTGAGAGGTAAAGGAAAAAACACCACTCACATACCAGAAACTGACAGGTACAGGGAAAAAACACACTTACTTACCAGAAACTAACAGAAAGGAAGCATTAACAGGACATTTGGATAAGCATAATTTAATCGGACAGAGTCAGCATGGTTTTATGAAGGGGAAGTCATGTTTGACAAATTTGCTCGAATTCTTTGAGGACGTAACAAACAGGGTGGATAAAGGGGAACCAGTGGATGTGGTGTATTTGGACTTCCAAAAGGCATTTGACTAGGTGCCACACAAAAGATTACTGCACAAGATATAAAATCACGGGATTGTGGGTAATATACTGGCATGGGTGGAAGATTGGCTATCTAACAGAAAACAGAGAGTGGGGATAAATGGTTCATTCTCAGACTGGCAATCAGTAACTAGTGGTGTTCCGCAGGGGATCAGTGCTGGGACCCCAACTCTTTACAATCTATATTAACGATTTAAAGGAGGGGACCAAGTGCAACGTATCCAAGATTGCTGACGATACAAAGATTGGAGGGAAAGCAGTGAGTGAGGAGGACATAAAAAACCTGCAAAGGGACATAGACAGGCTAAGTGAGTGGGCAGAAGTTTGGCAGATGGAATATAATGTTGGAAAGTGTGAGGTTATGCACTTTGGCAGAAAAAATCAAAGAGCAAGTTATTATCTAAATGGAAAGAAACTGCAAAGAGCTACAGTACAAAGGGATCTGGGGGTCCTGGTGCATGAAACACAGAAGGTTAGTATGCAGGTACAGCAGGTGATCAGGAAGGCCAATGGAATTTTGGCTTTTATTGCAAGGGGGATGGAGTATAAAAACAGGGAAGCCTTGCTTCTGTTATACAGGGTACTGGTGAGGCCACACCTGGACTGCGTACAGTTTTGGTTTCCATATTTAAGAAAAGATATACTTGCTCTCGAGGCAGTTCAGAGAAGGTTCACTCGGTTGATTCCGGAGATGAGGGGGTTGACTTATGAGGAAAGGTTGAGTAGGTTGGGCCTCTACTCATTGGAATTCAGAAGAATGAGATGCGATCTTATCGAAACATATAAGATTGTGAGGGGGCTTGATCGGGTGGATGCGGGGAAGGTGTTTCCACTGATGGGTGAGACTAGAACTAGGGGGCATAATCTTAGAATAATGGGCTACCGTCTCAAAACTGAGATGAGGAGAAACTTCTTCACTCAGAAGGTAGTAAATCTATGGAATTTGCTACCTCAGAGAGCTGTGGAAGCTGCAACATTAAATAAATTTAAAACGGAGATAGACAGTTTCCTAGCTGATAAGGGAATTAGGGGTTACGGGGAGAGGGAGTCTAGGTTCGGATCAGCCATGATCCTATTGAATGGCGGAGCAGGCCCGAGGGGCCGTTTGGCCTACTCCTGCTCCTACTTCTTATGTTCTTATGAACAAGACAAAATCCAACTCATATTCCAGAAACTGGCAGGTACAGGGAAAAACCCCACTCACATACCAGAAACTGACAGGTACATGAGAAAACCCAATTCATACACAAGAAACTGAGAGTAACAGGAAAAAAACTGACAGGCAAATGCATATCCACACTCACGTACCAGAAACTGACAGGTACAGGACAAAACTCCACTCACATACCTGAAACTGACAGGTACAGGACAAAACTCCACTCATATACCAGAAACTGACAGGTACAGGACAAAACCTGACTCACATATCAGATACTGACATTTACTGGACAAAGACCCACTCACATATCAGAAACTGAGAGGTACAGGACAAAAGCCCTCTCAAATACCAGAAACTGACAGGTACAGGATATAACCCCGTTCACATACCAGAGACTGATAGGTACATAAGAACATAAGAAACAAGAGCAGGAGTTGGCCAATCGGCCCCTCGAGCCTGCTCCGCCATTCAATAAGATCATGACTGATCTGATCCTAACCGTCAATCTACTATCACGGAACCATCTCCTGAATCTAACAGAATTAGACACACGAAATAGGATCAGGATCAGGCTACACAGCCCCTGGGCCCACTCCACTACCCACAGGGCCAAATCCGATCCGAACCTAGACTCATGTCCAAATTCCTGTCTGCTCCCCGTAACCCTTAATTCCCTTTACTTCTAGGAAACTGTCTATTTATGTTTTAAATTTATGTAATGATGTAGCTTCTACAGCTTTTTGGGGCAGCATATTCCATGGACCTACCACCCACTGAGTGAAGTAGTTCCTCCTCATCTCAGTTTTGAAAGAGCAGCCCGTTATTCTAAGACTATGCCCCCTAGTTCTAGTTTCACACATCATCAGGAACATCCTCCCCGCATCCACCCGATCCAACCCCTTCACAATCTTATATGTTTCAATAAGATCGCCTCTCATTCTTCTGAACTCCAATGAGTAGAGTCCCTATCTACTCAACCTCTCCTCATATGTCCATCCCCTCATCCCCGGGATTAACCGAGTGAACCTTCTTTGTACTGACTCGAGAGCAAGTATGTCTTTTCTTAAGTATGGACACCAAAACTGTATGCAGTATTCCAGGTGCGCTCTCACCAATACCTTGTACAACTGAAGCAATACCTCCCTATTTTTATATTCTATCCCCCTAGCAATGAAAGCCAACATTCCATTGGCCTTCTTAATCACTTGCTGCACCTGCATACTAACCTTTTGAGTTTCGTGCACCAGGACCCCCAGATCCCTTTGTGCTTCAGTACTTTCCAGTTTCTTGCCATTAAGATAATAACTTGCTCTACGATTTTTCCTGCCAAAGTGCATAACCTCACACTTTCCAGTATTGTATTCCATCTGCCAAATCTCTGCCCAATTACTTAGCCTGTCTAGGTCCCCTTGCAGGTTTTTATGTCCTCCTCACTCACTACTTTCCCCCCCATCTTAGTATCATCTGCAAACTTTGATATGTTACACTCGGTCCCCTCCTCCAAATTGTTAATATAGATTGTAAAGAGTTGGGGACCCAGCACTGACCCCTGCAGAACACCACTAGTTACTGATTGCCAGTCTGAGAATGAACCATTTATCCCAACTCTCTGCCTTCTGTTAGATAGCCAATCCTCTATCCATGCCAGAATATTAGCCCCAATCCCGTGATTTTTTATCTTAAGCAATAATCTTTTGTGTGGCACCTTGTCAAATGCCTTTTGGAAGTCTAAATACACTACGTCCACTGGTTCCCCTTTATCCACCCTATATGTTACTTCCTCAAAGAACTCCAGCAAATTTGTCAAACATGACTTCCCCTTCATAAAACCATGCTGACTTTGTCCTATTGTCCTATTAAATTATGATATAAGAAATCCCAACTCATATACCAGAAACTGACAGGTACAGGGCAGCACGGTGGCATAGTGGTTAGCACTGTTGCCTCACAGCGCCAGGGACCCGGGTTCGAATCCGGCCTCGGGTGACTGTCTGTGTGGAGTTTGTACATTCTCCCCGTGTTTGCGTGGGTTTCCTCCGGGTGCTCCGGTTTCCTCCCACAGTCCAAAGATGTGCGGGTTAGGTTGATTGGCTATGATAAATTGACCCTTAGTGTTAGGGGGATTAAATACGGGGATAGAGTGGGATATGTGTTGGTGTAGGGGTTACGGGGATCGGGTGGGATATGTGTCGGTGCAGGCTCGATGGGCCGAAATGGCCTCTATCTGCACTGTGGGGTTTCTGTGATTCTGTGATTCTGTGTGAAAACCGCACTCACAGATCAGAAAATGACAGCTATAGTATAAAAACCGCACTCACATAACAGAAGCTGACAGGTACAGTATAAAATTCCTCTCACATACCACAAGCTGACATGTAAAGGAAAAAACACCACTCACATACCAGAAGCTGACAGGTACAGGATAAAACCCCACTCACAGATCAGAAAATGGCAGCTATAGTACAAAACCCGAATCACATAACAGAACCTGACAGGTACAGGATAAAATTCCTCTCACATACCAGAAGCTGACAGCTAAGGGACAAAACACCATTCACATACCAGAAACTGACGTAATTCACATAATTGAAACTGACAAACAAATGCATATCCTCACTCACGTAACAGAAACTGACAGGTCCAGTACAAAACCCCACTCACATACCAGAAGCTGACAGGCACAGGACAAAAGCCCACTAACATACCAGAAACTGACAAGTAAAGGACAAAATCCCACTCATGTATCAGAATCTGACAGCTATAGGAAAAATGAACAATAACACAAAGAAACTGACAGGTACTGGACAAAACCGCACTCACGTACCAGAAACTGATAGGTACAGGACAAAACCCCACTCACATACCAGAAACTGACAGGTACAGGACAAAACCGCACTCACATACCAGAAACTGAGAGGTACAGTACAAAACCCCACTCACAAACCAGAAACAGACAGGGACAGGACAAAACCCGACTCACATATCAGATACTGACATTTACTGGACAAAGACCCACTCACATATCAGAAACTGAGAGGTACAGGACAAAAGCCCTCTCAAATACCAGAAACTGACAGGTACAGGATAATACCCCATTCACATACCAGAGACTGATAGGTACATGAGAATTCCCAGCTCATATGCCAGAAACTGACAGGTACAGGACAAAACCTCACTCACATCACAGAAACTGACAGGTACAGGAAAGAAACATACTTACATACCAGAAACTAACAGGAACAGGACAAAATCCAACTCACATTCTATAAAGTGACAGGTACAGAACAAAACACCACTTACAGAGACCACTTACAGACAAGATAGTGACACCAATTTTAGACAAGAAAGCGACAGGTACAGGGCAAAATCACACTCACATCCCAGAAGCTGACAGGTACAGGAGAAAACCTCACTCACATAACAGAAACTGACAGGCAAATGCACATCCACACTCACATAACAGAAACTGACAGGTACAGGACAAAACCCCACTGACATACCAGAAACTGACAGGTCCAGGAAAAAAAACCAATCATATATCAGAAACTGACAGCTGCAGGAAAAAAAAACACCACCAACATACCAGAGAATGACAGGTAGAGGACAAAGCCCCACTCACATACCTGCGGGGTGCTGAAGGTTTTCCTGGAGAATATGATCAGGGATGCGATGACCTACACTGAGCACGCCAAGCACAAGACGGTCACTGCCATGGATGTGGTGTACGCCCTGAAACGGCAGGGCCGCAGTCTCGATGGATTTGGCGGCTGAACAACTCGACCCTTTCCACCAAACACAACACAAAGGCTCTTTTAAGAGCCACCCACCACCTCACAGAGAGAGCAGTGACCTGGGAGCAAGGGTAGACAGTTGATTTACATTGTGATCGGTGTAGATCTATATTTTACTCCAAGTTCTATATCTTGGTGTGTGGATGTTTTAAATCAACATAGGCACGATGGGCTGAATGATCTTTATTCACAGAATCGTAGACATTTACATTACAGAAGGATTCAGCACAAATAATATCTATGCTGCTGAATCCCACTTTCCAGATCTTGGTCCTTAGCTTTTCAGTTTATGACACTTCAAGGGCGTAACATATAGTTTTTAAATATGATGAGGGTTCCTGCCTCTACCTCACTTTCAGGCAAAACGTTCCAGACCCCCAACAACCTATGGGTGAAAAAAGTTCTGCTCAACTCTCCTCTACTTCTTCTACCAATTATTTTAAATCTTTACCCCCTGGTGATTGATCTCTCTGCTAAGGGAAATAGGTCTTTCCTGTCCACTCTATGTAGGCCCTTCATATACACATCAATCAAGTCTCCTCTCGGCCTGCTAATGCGCGGAATCGTTCTGTGATTCTATAAAAGGACGATATCCCGAATGAATAATTCGACTACATTAATGCTGCGACTTCCTCTGAAAAGAGCCGTTGCTTTGTTTTGTGCTTTTACAGTGCGTTGTGAAATTTATTTGCTATTGTCCCTTCCGACACCCCGTGCTTGGCCAGCTCCCGGGCAGCACCAGGCTCACGGCGGTCTGGATGTGTGGACACAATCCGCACTCTCCAAACTATTGGAGTTTGGTGCCATCTGCTGGCCGCCAGCCAGTGGTGCAACAGGAAAACCATTCCTCAGGAACTATTTTAAACTGGAGAGAAATAACCTGAACATCTTGTTTCCGTTCAGTCTAAGATGATTGCAAAGTGTTTTACACGTCCTGACTGAGGCTCCAAAGACCTATGGCGAATGATCTGTAAATACAGCGTCTAACATTTTAAAATTAGGGCGATGAATTTATCGTGGTGTGGCTCGCTGCCCTCCCTCGCGAGTTCATTGAAGTTCGATTCAAGGCATCGCAACCAGGCTCCTGTTAATACAGTTTAGGTCACCCTATCGCAGTTTATAGTAGATGCATTGCTGGTCATCTTCCAAAATTCTATAGGCTCTGGAACAGTTCCCATGGATTGGAGGTTAGCTAATGTATCCCCACTATTTAAAAAAGGTGGTAGAGAGGAAATGGGGAATTACAGACCGGTAAGCCTGACATCGGTAGTGGGGAAATGCTAGAATCCATTATAAAAGATGTAAAAGCAGAGCACATAGAAAACAGTGACAGGATCGGATAAAGTCAACATGGATTTACAAAAGGTAAATCGTGTTTGACTAATCTACTGGAAGTTTTTGAGGATGTAACTGCTAGAATAGATAAATGAGAACCAGTGAATGTGGTGTATTTGGACTTTCAGAAGGCTTTCGATAAGGTCCCACATAAGAGATTAGCGTGCATAGTTAAAGCACATGGGATTGGGGGGTAAGGTACTGTCTTGGATAGAGAACTGGTTGGCAGACAGGAAGCAAAGAGTTGGAATCAACGGGTCTTTTTCCGAGTGGCAGGCAGTGACTAGTGGGGTACTGCAGGGATCGGTGCTATGACCCCAGCTATTCACAATATATATAAATGATCTAGACGAGGGAACTAGATGTAATATCTCCAAGTTTGCAGATGACACAAAGCTGGGAGGGCGTGTGTGCTGTGAGGAGGATGCAGAGAAACTCCAGTATGAATTGGACAGGTTGGGTGATTGGGCAGATGCATGGCAAATGCAGTATAATGTGGATAAATGCGAGGTTATCCCTTTTGGTATCAAAAACAGGAAGGCAGATTATTAACTGAATGGCAATAGATTGGGAGATGGGGATGTGCAACGAGACCTGGGTGTCCTTGTGCACCAGTCGCTGAAGGTAAGCATGCAGGTGCAGCAGGCGGTTAAGAAGGCAAATGGTATGTTGGCTTTCATAGCAAGAGCATTCGAGTACATGAGCAAGGATGTCTTGCTGCAGTTGTACAGGGCCTTGGTGAGACCACACCTTGAGTATTGTGTGCAGTTTTGGTCGCCTTATCTGAGGAAGGCTGTTCTTACCATGGAGAGAGTGCAGCGGAGATTCACCAGATTGATACCTGGGATGGCAGGAATGACGTATAAAGAGAGATTGGGTCGATTAGGTTTATACTCGCTAGAGTTTAGAAGAATGAGAGGGGATCTCATTGGAACTTATAACATTCTAACAGGACTAGACAGACGAGATGCAGGAAGGATGTTCCCGATGGCGGGGGAGTCCAGAACCAGGGATCACAATCTAAGGATAAGGGGTAAGCCATTTAGGACTGAGATGAGGAGGAGTTTCTTCACCCAGAGAGTGGTGAACCTGTGGAATTCTCTACCACAGAAGGCAGTTGAGGCCAATTCATTAAATATAATCAAGAAGGAGTTAGATATATTTCTTAAGGTTAAATGGATCAAGGGATATGGTGAGAAAGCAGGGACAGGGTACTGAATTTGGATGATCAGCCATGATCTTATTAAATGGCGGAACAGGCTCGAGGGGCCGAATGGCCTACTCCTGCTCCTATCTTCTATGTTTCTATGTTTCCCTTTGTTCTCAGACCCGTTCATTTACAGCGCCTGCCGACGAATTAAGAGCTTGTTCTACGGGTAAGCCTCAGATTCCAGTCACATCGTTCTCTCTCAAGGCATTTTCAAGTTTTAAAAATAACTGTTGGGGGTTTATTAACCCGAGACTTCTTGCAGTGTAACAGCCCAGAATGGGAGTTCTAACAAAGACCGGAACGGGGGCAGTTTGAACACTGTCCCTCTTCTCTTTTCACAGGGCTCCCGGTTCTGTTTTCACTCCTGGCTGTGCAAAGGATCCATCGACAATTATTGAAACCTCACTTTTACAAAGATTGAGCTGGAATGTGTCCGCTTACAGAATCAATGGGAGTTGATTCCCTCCCGTTACATTCTGAAATTGAACAGGCTGATTATCACAGCCCGGACTGTGCAAGGGAAATATGGAATAAGACAAACGGGAATAAAACGTGTTTGGAAATCTTTGGCTAATGGTGAATTTATTAACATAATAATCCTCAATTTAAAAATTATTGGCGGGGCTTTTGAAATTTCAAAAGTCGTTGAAGGTCTGACTGTTGAGGCAGTTATTTCCGCCCTCTTTTCATTGGTGGGAAAAGCAGACTGTGATTGGTCACCGGAAAACACCAATGAAATTCACCACAATGCGACCAATCACAAGTACGCTGTCTGCATTCCTCCAGAAGGTATAAGAAAGGCAGATGTGGGAGGAGACTTTCATTCCTTCTCTGACCGTGTTGATTGTGGAAATGTCTGGAAGAGGAAAAACCAGCGGTAAAGCTCGGGCCAAGGCCAAGTCTCGCTCATCCCGGGCTGGACTGCAGTTCCCTGTGGGCCGTGTTCACAGGCACCTGCGAAAGGGCAACTATGCTCAGCGTGTGGGTGCCGGAGCCCCGGTCTACTTGGCTGCTGTGCTCGAGTATCTGACCGCTGAAATTCTGGAGCTGGCTGGCAACGCGGCCCGGGACAACAAGAAGACCCGCATCATTCCCAGACACCTACAGTTGGCCGTCCGCAACGACGAGGAGCTCAACAAGCTGCTGGGAGGGGTGACCATCGCTCAGGGCGGGGTGCTGCCTAATATCCAGGCGGTGCTGCTGCCCAAGAAAACCAGCACTGCCAGCTCCAAGAGCAAGTAAAGCGCACAAGATTCAATCTAATAACCCAAAGGCTCTTTTCAGAGCCACCCACATTATCTTTGAAAGGGCTGGTTACTGTTCTGTTACATGGGTCACGATTATACCAGGTCTGATTTAACAAGTTAAATCTTAAAATCTACTTTGAAATTCACTTGCCACAGTTTTGCCCATTAAGTTATCTATCCACCACTCACCTGTCAATCAAACGCTGCCACATAGTAACAGTGACAGATACAATTGCTATCCTGTATGAACGAATACTCGATCACTCACATGCAGCACCAGTGCGTGAGTGGTAGTGCTTTTCCTATACTCAACTATCAATCCCACACTGACAGTACCAGAGAGTGACAGATACAGTATCTATCCCATATTCAGCAGTGAATCCCACATTGGCACATAGTACCAGAATGACAGAGGAAATGTCTATCCCACACTCAATGATCAACCACATTGTTCACTAGAATCGGGTGAGCGCGTCCATCTGCATTTAATGGTTCGATTGCAAAATACTGCGGATGGCAGCTGTCTCCCATTCTGCCAGCGCATTTCAGACCTAATCTAGAGCTGGCTTTTGTCTCCACAAGTTCTATCACCATCTCGTCTCGTTTTGAATACCTCTTAATGTCTCTTCTCTTTTGTTGTCTCCCAGCCCCTTAATCGATTTCATTCCCTGTGCCTCTTTCGTCTTGATAAAGGGTTTTGACCCGAAACGTTGACTCTAATTTCTTTCCACGGAAGTTGCCTGGCCTGCTCAGTTTTTCCAGCATTTAATGGTTGTTTGGAGTTTTCAGCTGGACCAATACACTACTTGGCAATAGTTTTAAGCGGAACATAAACAGGGTGCTGAAGTATCTGTCGAAATCAAAATGGTTTCTGTTGAATCATTGTCTCTTGTTGCAGCACTCGCTGTCGGCCAGTAGATGGCACCAACCTCTAATAGTTTGGAGAGTGCGGATTGTGTCCACACATCCAGACCGCCGTGAGTCTGGTGCTGTCCGGGGAGCTGGCCAAGCACGGGGTGGCCAAGAACGCCAGCTCCAAGTAAAACTCCACAATTTACTGACAAAAAAAACACAACGGCTCGTTTAAAAGCCACCCACAGCCTCTCTGAAGGAGCCGCCTGTTTAATGCACTGATTTCGTCAGTTTATTCATTCCGGCTAACGTCCTATCAATCTGGTGATGACATTATCAGACAAATAGGGAAACTGCCGCATTTTAAAACCTGTCTCTGTCGAATTTATTAATTATAAATAAAAGTATTTATTTTTTTGAATTTAGCGGATTGTTTCAAGATTAATTTATAAATTCTTTAATTGAGGCCAACAGTTATTTTTGTTAAGGTAATGAGATTCCAATCAAGCGACCAATCCGAAGTAGCCTCAGGTTACAGCGGGCTCCGAGAGTTCGAACTGGAGACATTACAGTCCATCCAATGACTTTACTTAAACCCTTGAATTTCACAGTCCCCGACAGTATCTGTGCAGGAAGCAAACTTCAGAAGGAGAATAATCTCACAAGTTGGCCTCTTGTCACAGCAGCTCGGTTTAACCTATTGTGAGGTGGAAAGCTCCGGTTCCCCGTCACACCATCTGTCTGATATATAAAAGCTGAATGGAAACAGAACACTGAGCACATGGACACCCAGGAAGACTAAAAGAGCTTTTCACTGTGAGGGGAGAATACAGAGAAAGCAAATCACCTCGCTCGTTCAAATCATTTCTGCTTTCTTTCCTCAAATCAGCAGTGAATATTCCTGATTCAGTTCCAATCTCAACGTGTCTGTTGTTCTAGGACAGTGAACAGTGGAAACACAGCCTGACAGTGAGGATGTGAGCAGTTTCACAAAGTGCATCTATTGCAGGCAGCAGGAGAAAGATCACATTTCAAAAATCGGTTATTTACTTTCGATACTTTGAGTTCTCCAGAACAGTGCTGCTGGTGATCGAGAGATACATTGCAGCTCTCTCAGATACATCAGGATCCGGGCACTGAGATATTCTGTTAATTGCACAGTCCCTCATCTCGGTTTCTATAGATTGAAAACAATTCTTTGTACAGCCCAGGTACCTGTGGTCATGTTCCAGAAAGCCATTCTGATTTTTATAGGTAGCCCCATTGGAATGGGAAATGAAACCCTGGACTGTGCAATGGGGTGGTCCAATTCCTCGTCCAGTGCAGGGTTTGGGTTGTGTCTGGATGCTGATAACTTACTGTAGAACCGTCCTACACACCTGGTGTGGAGAATCTGAGTGCCGCTGTGCTGCAGTGAGGGCAGACAATGGCACTGTTTGTATCGCGGTTTCCCCTCGCCAGATAATTTACCTTATTGCAAACAAACACATTAATTAGAATTCTATTTTTATATTCTCCTGGAACCTGTCGTTATCTTATAACTAATATTAATCTCGTATTATTATTCTCATAGCAAAATACTTCAATGCGCCCGCATGAATAGGATCTTTCCTCCACACGGAATGCAAAGAACAGCAGTGCAGGCAGCTCCTTCTCACACAGAGTAAGTACATTATCACTCACAGAGCGCAGAGACACAGAACTGGCCTCAATCCTATTATCACAGGCAACAGGAACAGTCCCAATTTGATCCGAATTTCCAGAGTTACATTATGAATCTCACAGTCGTTATCTGAGGAATGTTGTCCTTATCTGAGGAAGGATGGCCTTATCTGAGGAAGGATGTTCTTGCCATGGAGGGATTGCAGTGAAGATTCACCAGACTGATACCTGGGTTGGCAGGAATGACGTATGAGGAGAGATTGGGTCGATTAGTCTTATATTCACGAGAATTTAGATGAATGAGAGGGGATCCCATTGAAACTTATAAAATTCTAACAGGACTAGACAGAATAGATGCAGGAAGGATGTTCCCGATGGCAGGGGCGTCCAGAACCAGGAGTAAGCCATTTAGGACTGAGTTGAGGAGGAATTTCTTCACCCAGAGAGTGGTGAACCTGTGGAATTCACTACCACAGAAGACAGTTGAGGCCAATTCATTAAATATATTCAAGAAGGAGTTAGATATATTTCTTAAGGCTAAGGGGATCAAGGGATATGGGGAGAAAGCAGGGACAGGGTACTTAATTTGGATGATCAGCCATGATCACATTGAATGGCAGAGCAGGCTTGAGGGGCTGAATGGCGTAATCCTGCTCCTATCTTCTATGTTTCTATGTCACTTGCAGCAGCAGAATAAGATGTTATTTCAAAGCCCAAACACATTGCACTGATAGGCAGATCCATTTTCACTCCCTTACTCACACACACGAACAGATAGACACTGATATGGAGTCAATGCTCGCTGCTGGCAGTACTTGGGCTATCAAACCCAACAACTACCATACAAGACCAGAGAATCAGAGATAATGGACTGAACCAAATCCTGAGACAGTCACTTATGATCACAAACTAGCATTAGCTTACACAGGTGGAGAATGATTGCATCCAACATTCACACAGAGCAAGAATAGTACAGTACAATAGACTGTCAATTAAATAATAATTCTCAAACTAACATACATTACCAGTCTGACAGATACAGAATCAATCCCACACTCTCGAACAGTAGCAAAAACTGACAGCAACATAATAAAGCAAACATTCTCAAAGCAGAGACAGACAGCTACATAGTAAATTAGAGAATCACACCAGAAACTGACAGACAAAACAGTACATCAATATACTGGAAACTGAGTTAGAGGATAATCCACACACACATCCTAGAGATGGATATTGCTAGGAGAAATCCCACATTCATATACCAGGTTGACAGCTATAGATAAATTCAATGCACATTTAAAAGAGACTGACAGATACAGAGTGAAACTCGCACTCACATCCCAGAGAGTGACAGGTACAGGGGGAAACTTGCACTCACATCCCAGAGACTGTCACCAACACCCACAAGCAAAGACTGGCAGAAACTCTACACTTCCATAACAGAAACAGGCAGTAACTGATTAAAACCCTTACTCATATAACAGAAACTGACAGGTACAGCATAAAACCCCAGTCACATACTAGAAACTGACATTTACAGATATTATACCACAATCACATACCAGAGACTGTCAGATACAGAGTGAAACTCACACTCACATACCAGAGACTCTCAGATACAGAGTGAAACTCACACTCACATACCAGAGACTGTCAGATACAGAGTGAAACTCACACTCACTTACCAGAAGATCACAGGTGCATAATAAATCCAAGACTTGCATACCAGAAACAGAAGATAGTGAAATAAAACAACACTCACATTCCAGAGACTGACAGATACAGAATAAAATCCACACTCACATCCAAGAGACTGTCAGCTATAAGACAATAAGAAATAGTAGCAGGAATCTATATATATCTATATCTATATATAAAAAGCAGTTCATCTGTCTGTCTGTCTGTCTGTATGTATGTCCTCTATACACTCAAATGTTATAGAGCATACCAACACATATGTTATATCAAAAGAAAGCTTATGATTATGGAAGTGTCATAGGCATATTTACTTTTTGGTCAGACAAAAATTGTTCGGACAGTATACAAAAAACGTTCAAAAAATTGAAAACTCCACTCATTAGCGTTGAGTGACATGATGGTTGACCAATCGTACAGGGGATAGCATTGAGTGACGTGATGGTTGACCAATCGTACAGGGGATAGCATTGAATGACGTGATGGTTGACCAATCCTACAGTTGAGTGACCTGATGGTTGACCAATCGGTGCATCACGGGGGGGAAATTCATTGCATGTGTGGGTGGGCCTAATCCTTCTGAGCTGAGGTGAGTGGCCGCCATCTTGATTCCTAACTATTGATTTATTTTTACCACATTCTGTGTGTTTATTTCTCCCACTTTCAACACAACTAAATAGTTTTTTTTTAAAGATTTTTCTAACCTCATTATTTTTCCTGGCTTTCACCCTCTTTTTTTGCTCTTGACTCGCTGCCTCTGCCGGGCACTGCAACCTTGGAGGGTTATCCCGGCAACCAGGACCGGGCCTCTCTCACAGCCTGTAGCCGCTCAGGAGGGCGGGGGTGGGGGGAAGAAGGTTTTCCCCGGCAAGCAGGCCCGGGCCTCTCTCACAGCCTGTGGCCACTCAGGAGGGCGGCGAGGGGGGGAGGAGGGTTACCCCAGCAACCAGGCCCGGGCCTCTCTCACAGCCTGTAGCTGCTCAGGAAGGCAGGGAAGAAAGGTTTCCCCAGCAACCGGGCCCGGTCCTCTCTCACAGCCTGTAGCCGCTCAGGAGGGGGGGGGGAGGTGAGGAGGGTTACCCCGGCAACCGGGCCCGGGCATCTCTCAAAGTCAACCGCGCAGCCCGAGAGCCCGACTGAAACCGCGCAGGTTAGCGGCGGCGTCGCTCGCATGGGGGCTCCAGGCCACAAAGGCCTCTCCCTCTGTCCTCCCACCCCCACCCTCTCTCTCCTCCCACCACCCCCTCTCTCTCCTCCCACACCCCTCCCCCCACTCTCTCCTCCCCCCCTCACCCGCTCACTCTCCTCCCCCCTCGCTCCTCCCCACCCTCTCTCCTCCCCCTCTCCCCTCCCCCCTCCTCCCCTCTCCTCTCTCCCCCCCTCCTCTCTCCTCCCCCCTCCCTCCTCCCCCCTCTCCTCCCCCATCCCCTCCCCCCTCTGCCCCATCCTCCTCCCCCCTCCACCCCTCACCGCCCCCTCCCCTCCTCCTTCCCCCCTCTTTCTCCACCCTCCCCACTCTTTGTCCCCCCTCTTCCCCCTCACCCAGTCTCTCTCCTCCCCCCCTCTCTCCTCCCCCCCTCTCTCTCCTCTACTTTTCATAACAACATGCCCTCAAAAAACTCTCGGCACCGCCGGGCACTCCAGCTAGTAGATTATAAAGCCCCTCAAGCCTGCTCTGACATTCAATAAGATCATGGCTGAACTTCGACCACAACTCCAATATCCCACCCTATCCCTATATCCCTTGATTCCCTTAGTGCCCAAAAATCTATGATCTCAATCTTGAATACACTCATCGAATGAGCATCCACAGCCCCATGCAGGAGGGAATTCCAAAGATTCACGATACTCTGAGTGGATACATTTATCATCCACCAGTCCTAATTTTCCGACGCCTTATCATGAGACTATGAACCCTAGTTCTAGAATCTCCTGCCAGGGGAAACAGTCTCGCAGCATCTACCCCTGTCAAGCCCGCTAAGAATTTGAAATTTTTAGATGAAATCACCTCTCATTCTTCTAAACTCCAGAGAATATCAGCCCATTATACTTAATCTCTCCTCATAGGACAGCCCTCTCATCCCAGGAATCAATCTCGTGAACATTTGATGCACCCCCTGTAAAGCATGTACATCCTGCCTTACATAAGGAGTCCAAAATGTGCAAGGTACTCTCGTTATGGTATAACCAAAGGCCTATATATTTGCAGCAACACATACTTACGCTTTACTGCAAACCCTTTGCAATAAATGGTAACATACGTTACCTTCCTAATTGATTACTTTACCTGCATGACAACATTCTGCGTTTCGTGTAAACGGACACTCAAATCCCTCTGAATATTGACAGAAGTAAACCCACATTCACATACCAGAGACGGTCAGGGAAAGAGTAAAATCCTCAATCATATTAAAGAAACTGACAGATATATAATACTGTAGTGATTCGTGTGCATCGCCACTAAATAATCGAGTTCAACTTCGACGAACTATAAACTAGTTGTTTATTTACAGGAACAGGTTAAATACAACAGGTAAGGTAGCAGGTAAGATGGCTGACTGTAGGAGCACCGTGGTATAGGTCTTTCCCCAGCGGTGACGCCACAAGGACTAACTAGAAGTTTCCTAGCTCAACTGCCAGCAGGTTCCGAGCTCTACTGTTGTAAGGTTCCGAGCTCTGACGTCATGACGCAGAGTACAGGAGAGAAGCCTGAGTAAAGTAACAGACACATACAGTAAGGTAAGTTAAAGGGAATTATGTATCTCAATGTAAGGGACAACCGGTGGTACCGCCACAATACCACACAATCACACATACCAGAAAACACAGGTACAAAATAAAGCCCATATATACATACCATACTCTGACTGGTACAAAGAAAAACCCGCACTCACATCCCAGAGACAATGAGGTAAAGAATAAAACACATACGCTCGTGGCAGAAACTGAATATTACAGTCAAAAACCCACACTCACATCCCAGAGATATAAAAATTAGAAGCAGGAGGAGGCCATACAGCTCCTCGAACCTCACAGATACAGAATAAAGCCACTCTCACACACCAGAGACTGTCAGGCACAGAATGACCACACACGCTTCCATGCCAGAAACTGACAGGTAAAGATTAAAACCTGGCACTCTGAAGCAGAAAGTGACAGGTATAGATTAAACTCACACACACACGCCAAAGACTAACATATACAGAGTAAAAACTGCACACACATCCCAGAGTATGACAGATACAGAGTAAAACCCCCACATACATCCCAGATTATGGCTTATACAGAGTAAAACCCCCACACACATCCCAGAGTATAACATTTACAGAGTAAAACCCACACTCACATCCCAGAGACAGACAGATACAGAATAAAGTGCTCACTCATACACCAAAGACTGACATGCAAAGTAGGTCCCACATTCACATACCAGAGACTAACAGATACACAGTAAAACTCACACTCACATCCCAGAAACTAACAGGTACTGATTGAAATCCACACATACAACAAAAACTAAAAAGTACATAATAGAACCCACTGGCATATACAAGAAACCAAAATGTACAGAATAAATCTGATCCTCACGAACCAGACACTGACAGGTACAAAGATAAACACACACTCTGCTACCAGAAACTGACAGAGACAGAATAATCTCACACTCACAGATACAGAAGATACCCACACTCACATACCAGAAGCTGACAGGTACATAAAAAAACACAGCTTTGCATAACAGAAAAAGAAGATAGTGAAAAAGACACTCACACAGCAGAGACTGCCAGATAAAGACGAAAACCCACGCTCACGAACCAGAAACTTTCAGATTCAGAGTGAACCCTTTCTTCCAGTGTGGAAATTGACAGGTAGAAAGGAAAACCCACACTCATGAATCAGAAACTGACTGGCACTGAATAAAACCAGTACTATCATACCAGATATCGATGGGTACAGATTATAACCCACACTCACATATCAGAGACTGACTTGTAGAGTAAAATCTAAAATTCACACAGAAGAAACTGACAGGCACAGGGTAAAACCCACACTCACGTACCAGGGACTGACAGGTATAGGTTGATTCAAACACTGACACAAAGTATCGGAGGATGACAGAATCAGAATGAATCCCACACACACATGCAGAACCAGAAAGTGATAGAGACACAATGAATCCCTCACTGACACCGATTATTAAAGACTGATTGCTACAGAATTATTCTCACTCTCACACACAGTACTAGAGACTGAAAGACACAGAATTAATCTAATTCCAAGACAGACCACAAGAGACTAACATATATAGCATAAATCCCACTCATACATACAGTATCAGAGAATGACACATACATAGAATCATAGAAATTTACAGCACGGAAGGCGGCCATTTTGGCCCATTGTGTCCGCGCTGGCCAACAAAGAGCTGTCCAGCCTAATCCCACTTCCCAGCTCTTGGTCCGTAGCCCTGCAGGTTAGAGTATCCCAATTGCGCATCCAAGTACTTTTTAAATGTGGTTAGGATTCCTGCCTCTACCACCCTTTCAGGCAGTGAGTTCCAGACCACAATAACCCTCTGGGTGAAGAAATTTCCCCTCAAATCCCGTCTAAACCTTCCCCTAAATACTTTAAATCTGTGCCCCTGGTTTTTGACCCCACTGCTAAGGGAAATTGGTCCTTTCTATCCACTTTATCTATGAACCTCATAATTTTACACACCTCAATAAGGACTCCCCTCAACGTCCTCTGTTCCAAGGAAAACAGACCAAGCCTATCCAGTCTATCCACATAGCTAAGATGCTCTACTCCTGGCAAGATCCTTGTAAATCTTCTCTGTACCCTCTCTAGTGCAATCACATCTTTCCTGTAATGTGGTGACCAGAATTGCACGCAGTACTCTAGCTGAGGCCTAACTAGTGTTTTATACAGTTGAAGCATAACCCCCCTGCTCTTGTGTTCTATGCCACGGCTAATAAAGGCAACCATTTCTTATGCCTTCTTAACCACCTTATATACTTGGCCTGCTACCTTCAGGGATCTGCAGACATGCATTCCAAGGTCCCTTTGTTTCACTACACTGCTCAGTGCCCTACCATTTAATGTGTATTCCCTTTCCTTTTTACCCCTCCCGAAATGCATTACCTCACACTTCTCCGGATTGAATTCCATTTGCCACTGTTCTGCCCACCTGACCAATTTATTGATGTCTTCCCGCAGACTACAGCTTCTTTCTTCAGTATCAACCACACAGCCGATTTTAGTATCAACTGCATACTTCTTAATCATACCCCTTATATTCAAGACAGGATCGTTGATATATACCACAAAAAGCAAGGGACCTAGTGCTGAGCCCTGCAGTATGACTCGCACACTCACACACAGTACCAGAGACTGACAGATACAGAATTAATTTAACTCTCACACACAGTATCAGGGACTGACAGATACAGAATGAATCCCACACTTTCATACAACACCAGAGACTGACAGATACTGAATTAATCTAACTCTCACATAGAGAATCATAGACTGACAATGTGAAAATGAGTCTCACACTAACTCAGAGAATCAGGGACAGACAGGCACATAATGAATCCCACACTCATATACAGTACCAGAAAATGCTGGGGACAAAATGAATCCCAATCTGATACAGAGTGTTAAAGACTGGCTGATACAGAATGAATCTCACTCTCAAACATAATACCAGAGACTGACAGACACAGAATGTACCTCACTGTCACATAGAGTATTTGACACTGAGTAATACAGAATCAATCCACACTAACACAGGTTATCAGAGACTGACAGGTACAGATAAATCTCACACTCACATACTGTATCAGAGATGGTCAGATACACAGAAATAATCTCACACTCACTTACATTACCAGATAGTGAGAGACAGAATTAAACTGACACTCACATGCAGTATCAGAGATGACAGATACACAGAATGAATCTCACACTCTGAAACAGTACCAAAAATTGACAGAGACAACATTAATCTAACTCACAAATACAGTATAAGAGACTGAAAGGTACAGAATAAATCCTAAACTCACATGCCATAGCAGGAACTAACAGATATAGAATAAATCTCAGTCTCACATACAGTATTAGAGATTGTCAGTGAAAGAGAATTAATCTCACACTGACACAACATATCAGACGGTGACAGACCCAGGATTAATACACACTCGTAGAGTACCAGTAAATGAGACACAGTTAACCCCACATTAAATACTGATTGGTGCAGAATGAATCTCACAGTAACACAGTGCATCAGAGGGCCTGGCAGATACAGAATGAGTACACAATCACAGGCGGTACAATTAATTTGCAGAGAGGTTCATTCCCACACTCACATACAGTACCAGATACTAGCAGAGATTGAAAGAATCTCAAACTAACATCAAGTACCAGAGACCGATAGATGCAGTACGAATCCTACTTTCAGAAACGGAGTGAGTAGCATATTCATGCGGAAACCTTCGCTGAAATACAGTAGGAGAGACAGACTGATTCAGAGCTAATTCGACACTAATGTACAGTACCAGAGACTAACAGTTACAGAATGAATCTCAGACTTGCACACCGTCCCAGTGACTGACAGATACAGAATGAAACACAGGCTCGCACGTCTCAATGACTAAAAGATGCAGAATGAATCTCAGACTCGCACATCCCAGTGACAGACAGATACAGAATTAATATCACACACACGTACACTACCAGAGAATGAAAGATTCCAAATGAATCCCAACACTGACACACGGTACCAGAGTCTGACGGATACAGATGGAATCCCACACTGACACATGCAACAGAGACTGAGATTGAGAATGATTCCAACAGTTACATAAATAACCAGAGACTGAGACAGAACTATTCACACACACACACACAGTACTAGGGACTGGCATTACTGAACTAAAGTGGCACAGACCACCCCGCAAGGCTTGAATATAGAGCACAGGTTGGACATTTAAATTGCAGACCCGTGCAGCAGAATTGCTTGGGGCCTCTTTAATGGTCTGGGTAATGGAGAATGGGAAGATGATGATTCCTCTGCGCTTGCAATGACCTTTCTGACTGCAGGGGGCGTGCTTGTGACAGAGATTCAATCTGATTGGATACTTAAACCAGCCAATCAGAGAAATGCAGAACAATGGAAATAACATCACTCTTCAGCAGCGCATGTTTGTTCTGCGGTCTGGAGGAGTCCGTGTTTCATATTTATATCGAGTGTGAGAGGTTGCAGCCCCTCTTTCATTATTTGAAGGGGCTGCTCCTCAAGTTTTGGTTGCACTTCAGTCCCACGCTCTTGATCTACGGTCACCCGGTGCGGAGGGGAGCGGGCAGGTCGGAGGACCTCCTCGTGGGTCTGCTCCTGGGCCTGGCGAAGAAGGCCACTAATTGGTCCAGGCAGCGGGCGGTCGAGGGGGTCGTCCGGCCGGATTGCCTCCCTCTCTTCCGTGGCCATGTTCACGCCCGGGTGGCCCTAGAGCTGGAGCACGCGGTGTCCGCCGGCGCGCTAGATCACTTTCGTGACCGGTGGGCGCCGCGGGGACTGGAGGGCATAATTGGGCCGGAGAACCAAATTTTAATTTGATTATTAAGGTTTATTTGAAGTTTTACTGGTTTATTACAGTTTTATTGGTTTATTTACAGTTTTAATGGTTTATTTACAGTTTTTATCTGTCTAAATTTATGGTTTCGCCAAAAGAGGATCACTCTTCAGCAGCCAATAACAACCATTGCCTTCACCCATCCCTCATTAGCATAGGGCGGTGGGGGCAGCCTATTTAAGCCGGGCCCGGAGCGGGATTGCGTTATTTTGTGTCTGAAATCGAGTTTGAGAATGGTTGATGAAAAGAAAACAGTTATTAAGAAGGGTGCCAAGAAAACCGTCACTAAACCAGCAGCGAAGGGCGGCAAGAAGCGCAGGAAGTCGAGGAAGGAGAGTTATTCCATCTACATCTACAAAGTGATGAAGCAGGTTCACCCCGACACCGGCATTTCCTCCAAGGCCATGGGCATAATTAACTCGTTTGTGAACGATATTTTCGAGCGCATCGTGGGTGAGGCTTCCCGCCTGGCCCATTACAACAAGCGTCGCACCATCAGCTCACGGGAGATTCAGACCGCCGTGCGCCTGCTGCTGCCCGGGGAGCTGGCCAAGCACGCCGTGTCGGAAGGGACAAAGGCGGTGACCAAATATACCAGCTCCAAGTAAAATTCCACGCTGTCCTGAAAAAACAAACCGAAGACACAACGGCTCTTTAAGAGCCACCCACAATCTCTCTGAAAGAGTTACACAAACGCATTCCCATTTAGACACAATTTACTGTAATTATTTCCTGAACAAGTGTGTTTGAGAACATTTGAGTTTCCAGCTTTAGATTTAATTGTGTTCTCAGATAAGCAGTTTCACTGACCGAATCGACCTTAGCGTCTCTGTTGAATTACCTGTTTAGTAAATTACAAACACCATCCGTGGTCGCTATTTCCCTTTGCACTCGGACGCAATCCGCCGCCTGGCTCACCGTGGCGGTGTCAAGCGGATCTCGGGTCTGATCTACGAGGAGACCCGCGGGTTGCTGAAGGTTTTCCTGGAGAATGTGATCAGGGATGCGGTCACCTACACTGAGCACGCCAAGCGCAAGACGGTCACGGCCATGGATGTGGTGTACGCTCTGAAACGGCAGGGCCTCACTCTATGGATTCGGCGGCTGAACATCTCGACTTTTTCCACCAAACCCAACACAAAGGCTCTTTTAAGAGCCACCCACCACCTCACAGAGAGAGCAGTGACCTGGCAGCGGAGATAGATTGTGGATTTACATTGTGATCGCTGTGGATCTATGTTTTATTCCAATCAAATTTGGGTGTGGAGGTGATTTAAATCAGCATATAAACTGGATGGGTCAAATGCCCTTTACTCGTAGAATCGTAGACATTTACGGCACAGAAGGAAGCTATTCGTCTCTGCCGGCCGTAGACTTGTCGGTGGCGGCACTTCTGCACCTGTCAGTTTCTGGTCTGGGATTCATGTGGGTGTTGATTTTACTCGTTATCTCACTTTCTGGGATGTGACAGATGTTGCGTATTTCTTAGGGTTTGGTATGTGAGTGTGTCTACTCTAGCTCTGTCTCGACGATGTATAGTATAGAAAGTTACGTCACAGAAGGAGGCCATTCGGCCCATCGTGTCTGTCGGCCATAAACAATCTATCCAGCCAAATCCCACTTTACAGCTCTTGGTCCGTAGCCTTGCAGTTTACGGCACTTATGGTCATATCCAAGTACTTTTTAAAAATGCGATGAGGGTTTCTGCCTCTCCCACCCTTTCAGGCAAAACAGTTCCAGACCCCCACCACCCTGTGGGTGAAAATAAAATCTCAACTGACGGAATGTGTGAACCTGTTCAGGAACTCCCACTCCAGTGTCCGGGTCACACACTCGGTTTATCAGTAATTCGGATGATAATTAACAGCGTCTCCGTGTGGCCCATTTAATTAACGAAAAAAGCGATTTGTAAAACAATCAAATTTTTGCTGAATTAAGTGTTATAAGAAAGAAGTCTGAGCATGCGCTAAAATTCAAGCTACGCCTCCCCCTCCCCCACACTTTTGAAACGGACGGGAAGGGCCCCTGCGAGCACCGCTCCCCCAGCTCGGCCAGCGGAGGCCGTTTCCTATGTGCTCGGCCGATAAGAACTACAAACACGGTCCCTGATCGCTCTTTCCCTTTGATCTTAGACCCGTTCACTTGCAGCGCCTTCCGACGAATTAAAAGCTTGTTTTCGAGATGAGACTCGGATTTCAGTCACCTCAATCTCTGCAAACACCTTTTCATTTTTTTCAATGCCATTTGTGGTCAATCCTTGTATTAACCCGAGAATTACTGCATTGCAAAAACCCAGAATGGGGTTTCTTACAGAGACCAGAACGGGGGACAGTTTAAACCCTCTGTCCCTCTTCCCTTCTTACAGCAGGACTCCCAGATCTGGTTTCACTCCCGCAGCAGTGCCTGTGCAAATGATCGATCGTAATCTGTGAATCCTCACTTTTACAAAGATTGAGCTGGAATGTGTCCCGTTACAGAATCAATGCAAATTGATGCCCGCCCGATACAGTTTGAACTTGAACCCGAAATTAATCCTGATTGTAACAGCCTGGAATTTGCAAGGGAGAAATGGAACAAGACAAAGGAAGACAAAAAATGTTCGGAATTATTTGGCTAATGGTGAATTTATTAACTTAATTCGCTCATTTTGGAAAATTTTGGCGGGCGTTTTGAAATTAAAAAATCGTTGGCGGTCTGACTGTTGAGAACAGTTATTTCCACTGACTTTTCATTGGCGGGAAAAAGAGATCGTGATTGGTCACCGGAAAGCACCAATGAAATTCACCACAGAGTGACCAATCACAAGTTCGCTATCTGCATTCCTCCAGAACGTATAAGATTTTCATTCTTTCTCTGAACGTGCTGATTGTGGAAATGTCTGGAAGAGGAAAAACCGGCGGTAAAGCTCAGGCCAAGGCCAAGTCCCGCTCATCCCGGGCCGGACTGCAGTTCCCTGTGGGCCGTGTTCACAGGCTCCTGCGAAAGGGCAACTACGCTGAGCGTGTGGGTGCCGGCGCCCCGGTGTACATGGCTGCTGTGTTCGAGTATCTGACCGCTGAAATCCTGGAGCTGGCCGGCAACGCCGCCCGTGACAACAAGAAGACCCGCATCATACCCAGACACCTGCAACTGGCCATCCGCAACGACGAGGAGCTCAACAAGTTGCTGGGAAAGGTGACCATCGCTCAGGGCGGGGTGCTGCCTAATGTGCCGCCTGGTGTTGTTGCCCAAGAAAACCACTGCCAGCTCCAAGAGCAAGTAAAGCGAACAAGATTCAATCTAATAACCCAAAGGCTCTTTCCAGAGCCACCCACATTATCTTTGAAAGGGCTGGATACTGTTCTGTTCTATGGGTCGCAATTATCTCAGATCTAAATTAACATGTTAAATTTTAAATTCTACTTTGAAATTCACAGATTTGTCGATTAAGTTATCTATCCACCACTCACCTGACAATCAAACGCAGCCACAGAGTAACTTACAATTGGTATCCTGTATGAACGAATATTCCCTCACTCAAAAGAAGTACTAGTGAGTGAGTGGTAGTGCATTTCCTATACTCACCTGTAAATCCCACACTGAGACAGTACCAGAGAGTGACAGATAAAGTATCTAGTTTAGACTCACCAGACAATTTAAAAATATCACATTGTACTAGACTCAGATACAGTATCTCTCGTTTTTCAACAGCCAATTTGCCATTGGCAATGCAGAGTGACAGATGCGTGGTTTATCATATGCACTTTTGTCAACCCCGCACTATTCAATTCAATTCAATTCAAATCGCTTTATTGGCATGATAAGGTACATCTTATGTTGCCAAAGCATCAAAATACATTTATGGTTGAACACATAAACGCAGATCTATTCATACAGTTATAAACAGCTTTTTCCCTGAGTGTATAAATATACATTCGCATAATTTATATATACTCTTTTCTTAGGTTTACTGGTTGTCCCTCTGTTTATGGCAAGCTGTAACATAGTGTGCCGCTAGTGTTACACAGTTTCTCTCTTCCCCTAGTAGGTATGGAAGTTTTTGGTCGTCGTTCAGATTTCTGAATTCAGGGCATATTTGAGAATTTTTGGTAGAAATTCTCCCTGATGCCCTGATATTTTCCACAGGCTGTGAGGAATTGCAAGAGAGTGACAGATACAGTATCTGTCCCATATTCAGCAGTGAATCTCACCTTGCCACATAGTACCAGAGTGACAGAGGAAGTGTCTATCCCACACTCAATGATCAACCACACTGTTCACACTAAAATCTGGTGAGCGCGTCCATCTGCTTTTAATGGTTTTTTGGAGTTTTCAGCTTGAGCAATAAACTACTTGGCAATGGTTTTAAGCGGAACATAAACACGGTGCTGAGGTATCTGTCGAAATCAAAATGGTTTCTGCTGAATCATTGTCACTTGTTACAGCACTCGCTTTCAGCCAGTAGATGACAAAGACGTCTAATAGTTTGGAGAGTGCGGATTGTGTCCACACATCCAGACCGCCGTGAGTCTGGTGCTGCCCGGGGAGCTGGCCAAGCACGGGGTGGCCAAGAACGTCAGCTCCAAGTAAAACTCCACAATTTACTGACAGAAATATGGAAATCACAACGGGTCCTTTAAGAGCCACCCACAGCCTCTCTGCAGGAGCCGCCTGTTTAATGCACTGATTTCGTCAGTTTATTCATTCCGGCTAAAGTCCTGTCAATCTGGTGAGCAAATTATCAGAAAATTAGTGAAACTGCCCCAATTTAATGCCTGTCTCGGTTGAATTTAAAAATTATAAATAAAATCTTTCTTTTTTGAATTTGGTGGAATGTTTCAAACTTAATTTTAAAATTGATCAATTGAGGCCAATAGATTATTCTGTTAAGGAAGTGGGATTCCAATCAAGCGACCAATCCGAAGTAGCCTCAGGTTACAGCGGGCTCCGAGAGTTGGAACTGGGGTCATTACAGTCCACCCAAGTACTTTACTTAAACCCTTGAATTTCACAATCCCCGACAGTATCTGTGCAGGAAGCAAATTTCAGAAGGAGAATAATCTCACAAGTTGGCCTCTTGTCATAGAAGCTCGATTTAAACTATTGTGAGGTGGAAAGCTCCGGTTCCCCGTCACACCATCTGTCTGATATATAAAAGCTGAATGGAAACAGAACACTGAGCGCATGGACACCCAGGAAGACTAAAAGAGCTTTTCACTGTGAGGGGAGAATACAGGGTCCGGGCCAAAGAGTCACTTGTAACCCCATAATCCTTATAATTCTGAAGCTACTCCTCACCCCAATATATCCCCGATCCCGGTCCTGGGGCGCTGCTCTCTCTCTGAGGCGGTGTGGGGTTCTAAGAGCCTTTGTTTTGTGCCCTGGATGTTGTCACTAAGAACTTTACGGTGGCGCTTGGCTCCGCCTTTTCCCAGTCCTTTGCCCCCTTTACCTGTTCCAGTTATGACGATTCCTAACAGGAGTATAAACTGAATGATAAACTCTCGCCATCCTCATGTATTTATGAAGCCAGCCCGGATCTGGCTGAGAAAAGCAGAGTGTGAGAAAGGCTGGGAGGAGACAGAATCAGAGTGACAGGCAGAGCAGAGACAGCGTCCTCTGAGCTTCAGCTCCGCCTCCAGCTTTCAGGCTTCAGCATTGAAATCTTTGTCTGCTCCTCCCCCTCTCCCCGCACAGTGTTTAAAGCGACAGGAAGGGCCCATGCGAGCTCCGCTCTGCCAGCGGGGGCCGTTTCCTCTGGGCTCGGCTGATGATCGCTGAACACATCAGGGAGCGGAGATATCACGGGCCCGAGTAAGGGAGCAAACAGCAGCCTCCTCACAGCAGCACATCGCATTGGGACTGTGTCCACAGATGGGCTTTGAGACGGGGCAAGTTCAGCGGAAACCGGGGACTGTTTGAAAGGGGCAGAGTGGGGCGGGAACAATTTCCGGAACATGGAGTGAGTGGGGAAAAGGAGAGGCCATTCTCGGGCTGTGTGTGTGTACAGTGTAAGGTAACATAGAAAGTAAATCACCTCGCACTTTCAAATCATTGCTGCTTTCTCCAGATCAGCAGTGAAAGTTCCTGACTCAGTTCCAATCTCACCGTGTCTGTTGTTATTGTTCAGTGAACAAGGAAACAGCCTGACAGTGAGGATGTGCGGAGATTCACAACGTGCATCGATTGCAGGCAGTAGGTGAGAAGTGTGAAAGAACACATTTCAAAAATCGGTTATTTCCTTTGAGTTCTCCAGAACCGTGTTGCTGGTGATCGAGAGATACATTGTGGCTCCCTCAGATACATCAGCATCCAGGCTCTGTGACACTCTGTTAACTATTCAAGCCCTCAATTCGTTTTCAATATACTGGAAAAAATAGATGTGCAGCCCAGCTACCTATGGAATTATTCCAGGAAGCGATTCAACATTGTACACCTTCTCCCGTGGGAGTGGGAGATATAAACGTGGAGTGTGCCAATCGGATGGTCCCATTCATGGTCCAGTGCTGGGTTTGGGTTTTGTTTGGATGCTGATAACTTACTGTAGAACCGTCCTACACCCCTGGTGTGGATAATCTGAGTGCCGCTGTACTGTAGTGAAGTCAGCCAATGACACTGTTTGTATCGCGGTTTCCCCTCTCCAGATACTTTACTTTATATAAACAAACACGTTAATTATTACTTTATTGTTATATAGTCTCCCAGCACCTGTCCATATCATACAACTAATATTGTTCTCTTTGTTATTCCCAAAGCAAAATATTTCAAGGAGCCGGAATAAATGAATCTTTCCTCCACCCGGAACACAAGGAATAGTGCAGGCAGCTCCTTCTCACTCACAGTAAGTACATTATCACTCACAGAGCGCAGAGACACAGAACTGGCCTCAATCCTATTATCACAGGCAACAGAAGCAGTCAGTCCCACAGTAATCCCAATTTCCAGTGTTACATTATGAACCTTAGAGTAACTTGCAACAGTTGAATAAGATGTTGTTTCAAAGCCCAAACACATTGCACTGATAGGCAGATCCATTTTCACACCCTTTCTCACACACGTTCAGATAGACACTGATACGGTGTCAATCCTCGCTGCTGGCTGTACAGGGACAGTCAACCCCAATAATTAACATACAAGAGCAGAGAATCCGAGGTAATGGACTGCAACAAACCTCCTCCTGAGACAGTCACAGGTAATCTCAAACTAGCATTGGCCTGCACAAGGTGGAGAAGGAATGGAATCCAACAGTTACACAGAGAAAGAATAGTACAATACAAGAGACTGTCAATTACATAATAATTCTCACACTCACATACATTACCAGTATGAGAGACACAGGGTCAATCCCACACTCACAAAGAGTAGCAGAACTGACAGCTACAGAATAAAGCCCACACTCACAAAGCAGAGACAGACAGGTATAAAGAAAAATCCACAATCACTCCAGAAAATGAAAGGTACAGACAAAACATTACATCCATATTCTAGAAACTGAGTTAGAGTAAAATCCACACACATCCTAGAGACAGATATCTATAGAGTAAAACCCACATTCGCATACCAGGTTGACAGCTATAGATAAAATCAACACTCACTTAAATGAGGCTGACAGATACAGAGTGAAACTTTCACTCACATACCAGAGAGTGACAGGTACAGGGTGAAACTTGCACTCACATCCCAGAGAGTGACTCATACAGGGTGACAACCACACGCGCAAGCATAGACGGGCAGATACAGACTAAAATCCACACTACCATACCAGAAACAGGCAGCGACTGATTAAAACCTTACTCATACAATAGAAACTGACAGATGCAGCATAAATCCCCACTCACATACTTGAAACTGACTTTTACAGAGATCACACCACACTCACATACAATAGACAGAATGGTACTGTAACGGCTTCAGCGGCACTTCCCTCTGCTCGCCACCTGAGGGCAGTTTTTGATGCTTCGGTGCACTGCTGCCGTACCTTTGGGCCCCTCTCCTCACCTGTTTCTCGATTAATTGATCTCATCAGAGTAATTAGGCTAGTTAATAAAGTTGTTCATTTTTGTCCTTGTCTTGTCCCTCTTTTGGTAGGACCAAAAAATAAACAAATAAACTGTAACTAATAGAACTTTATTTAAACGTTAATAAATCAAATTAGAATTTGGCTATCCAAATTAATTATGCATTCCAGTCCCCGCGGCACCCACCGGTCACGGAAGTCCTCGAGCGTGCCGGCGGACACCGCGTGCTCCATCTCCAGGGCCACCCGGGCGCGAACATGGCCACGGAAGAGAGGGAGGCAATCTGGCTGGATGACCCCCTCGACCGCCTGCTGCCCGGACCAATTGATGGCTTTCTTAGCCAGGCCCAGGAGCAGATCCACGAGGAGGTCCTCCAACCTGCCCGCTCCCCTCCGCACCGGGTGACCGTAGATCAAGAGTGTGGGACTGAAGTGTAACCAAAAATCGAGGAGCAGCCCCTTCAAATAATGGAAGAGGGGCTGCAACCTCTCACACTCCATGAAAATGTGAAAAACGGACTCCTCCAGGCCGCAGAACAAACAGGCGGCCTGGGAGTCTGTGAACCTACTTAAAAATATATTGCACAGGACTGCTCCATGCAACACCCTCCAGGCCAAGTCCCCAATAGAACAAGGGAGGACTCCCGCATAGAGAGCCATCCATTGGGGACATCCGCCTCCGGCGGAAGGCAAGACGGCACGCCACGGCGTGCCCGGACGGTAGGCGACGATGACAAAGTGGAAAGTGTGCAGGAGCAGCCCGTACAGGAAACCCCTCCATGCGGAATGAAAAGGCACGGAGGGTATTTCCTCGAGATGGCTCAAGTTGTGAGGCGCCGGTTCCCGAGGCGGGTTTCGGGGCTGGGCGGCGATAAGGATTTCCGTCCGAATGGGGGAAAGCTCGGACGGGATCGCTTCATGCGCTTGAGCCACCTCGATACACCTCGTGGCGCCGGGGCGCAGCATCGCTTTCTTCAACTCGATGGCATTGACCGCGAGCTGGACGTTGGCCCAAGACATGCGCCGTGCCAACTCCTCCGGCGCCATCCAGCCCGCTCCTCCGCCATCGAGCAGGTCCCTGACTCTAGTCACCTTGCCAAGCACAGCCCTGCCCTCCGCCAGCCACGTGAACCCGTAGACGTGGAGGTGCGGGTTACTGAACAGCGGCTCCCGAAGGACAGCCGCCATTCCAGACGGGGGAGAGCTCCGCCTGGAAGCGACATAGTTCCAAACCCAGAGCAGTTCCTGGTAGAAGACAGGCAGCTCCTGCAGGCTGGCACGCATGCCGCCCACTTCCAAAAACAGGAGCTGCATGTCATAATTGAGGCCGTGCAGCTGGCGGAAAAAATACGTCGCCAGCGCACACCAGCTCGGAGGATTCTCGACGTACAGGTATCTCTGCAGCGTCTGAAGACGGAAAGTCGCAGCCTGGGTGCGGAGGCACACCAGCGCCTGACCGCCCTCCCTAAGCGGGAGACTCAGAACTGCAGCAGAGACCCAGTGCTTCCTTTTGTCCCAGAAGAAGTCGACGAGCTTCTTCTGTACCTTGGCGACAAACGCAGGGGGAGGGATCAAAGTGATGAACCGGTACCACAACATGGCGGCCACCAGTTGGTTTATGACCATCGCTCGACCACTGTAGGACAACACTCGGAGCAATCCTGTCCAGCGTCCTAAGCGAGTGGTGACTTTGGCCTCCAACTCTTGCCAGTTCGCCAGCCAGGCGTCCTCGGCAGGGCTAAGGTAAACTCCCAAGTAGAGGAGGTGCGTGGTGCTCCAGGCAAAGGGCCTGAACTCCTCCGGCAGGGAGTCCACCCGCCACTGACCCACCAGGAGTCCGGAACATTTCTCCCAGTTGATCTTGGCGGAGGATGCGTCTGAGTAAATCTGCTGGCATTCCCGCATCCTCTGCAAGTCAGCGGGATCCGTGACCGTGAGGAGCACGTCATCGGCGTAAGCCGAGAGGGCCACCTCCACGCCCGGCCGTTGCAGAGCCAGTCCCGTCAACCTGTTCCGCAAGAGGCGCAGGAAAGGCTCTACGCAAATTGCGTATAACTGGCCGGCCATGGGGTATCCCTGACACACACACCTCCCGAAGCGAAGGGGCGCCGTCAAGGACCCATTATCTTTAATCAGACACTCTGCGGCAGCGTACAGAAGTTGGATCTGTGCGACAAAATGCGTCCCGAACCCAAATGCGCGCAAAGTCCCGAAGAGATACTCGTGATCTACCCCGTCGAACGCCTTCTCCTGATCCAGGGAAAGGAAGGCGACCGACAGACCCGCCCTCTGGGAATGGTGGACCAGGTCCCGGACCAGATGGATGTTATCATGGATGGTCCAGCCCGGGACCATGTAGGACTGGCCGGGGTGGATCATGCGGGTCAGCACGGCACCTAGGCGAGCAGACATGGCCCTGGCAAAAATTTTGTAGTCCGTGCTGAGGAGGGAGACCGGGCGCCAGTTCTTAAGGAGGCGGAGATCACCCCTCATAGGCAGCAGGACAATAACCGCCCTGCGCCAAGAGAGGGGCATCTCCCTGGTCGCCAAACTTTCCCCCAGGACCCGCGCGTAGTCGCCCCCCAAGACGTCCCAGAACGCCCTGTGGAACTCCACGGTCAGCCCGTCCAGCCCCGGGGACTTTCCCCTGGAGAGCCGGCGGAGGGCGCCGGTCAGCCCCTCCAGACTCAGAGGAGCGTCCAATTTTTCAGCGCCCTCCAGGCGGACCTTCGGCAGGTTCTCCCACAAAACTCTGTGCGCATCCTCGCTGGACGGATCCGGAGAGAACAGAGCCCCGTAATAGGCGCGGGCCTCCGCGCTGATTCCCTCCGGATCCGAGACCAGAGATCCATCATCGGCCAGCAGCCCCAAGAGCTGCTTACGGACCCCCCATCTTTTTTCCAGCGAGTAGAAGAAGGGGGAGCCGCCGTCCAGGTCCCGCAGGAACTGGATCCGCGACCTCACGTACGTGCCTCGGGACCCGGCGAGCTGCAGGTCCTTCAGCGCGCCCTTCTTCTCTTCGTACACCTTCTGCAGGGCCGGGTCCTCGACGACTTGACCGAGACGGGACTCCAGGTCGAGCACCTCCTTCTCCAACCGCCCGACCCGGGCCTCCCGCCTCT
Organism: Somniosus microcephalus; assembly: GCF_052327205.1. Classification (NCBI taxonomy): domain Eukaryota; kingdom Metazoa; phylum Chordata; class Chondrichthyes; order Squaliformes; family Somniosidae; genus Somniosus; species Somniosus microcephalus. The sequence continues at coordinate 5,703,451 of NC_141015.1, forward strand.
TGGTCGACCCCTTCGCGTACTCCTGACAGAAGAGACAGACGTGAGCCTTGCCCACGTCCCACCATAGCCTCAAGGAGGGGAAGCCCCGCCGCTTCCTTCTCCATTCGGCCCAGAACCGATGAAACGAATCCTGGAACCGCGCGTCCTCCAGCAGCAGGTTGTTAAAATGCCAGTACGCGGACTGCCCCGTGCATGCAGTGGAACGAGCTCCACCCACACCAGGTGGTGGTCCATGCACAGCACCAGCCGCATGGAAGCTGCCGGAACGCAGGAGACGTACGCCCGGGAAATATAAAGGCGGTCGATTCTGGACCATCCTCCTCCAGACCTCACGCTAGTGAAGGCGCTGGAGTTGGGGTGGAGATGTCGCCAGACGCCCACCAAGTCGAAGGACCCGACCAGGTCCCTCAACTTCTCCATCGCCGCCGGGCATCGCTGGGGGGCCGAACGGTCCCTGGCCTCGAGGGTGCAGTAAAAATCCCCCCCAAGGATGACGCACTCGCCCACGTCGATGGAGCCCAGAAGAGCAGACACTTCTTCAAAGAAGCGCACTTGCTGCGCACCGGCCTGAGGGGCGTACACGTTCACTAGATGGAGCGGCACGCCCCCCAGGCGAACAGTGACCTGGAGCAAGCGGCCTGGCACGTGCTCCTTGACCCCCAAGATCTCCGGCTGACAATGCGGGGCCAGCAAGATAGCCACCCCGCTGGAAACGTGACTCATGCTCACCCCTCCTTGCCACTCCAGGAGCCACGTGGCCTCATCTCCCGGAACAGTGTGGGTTTCTTGCAGGAAGCACACCGCATACTTACCGTCCCAAAGGACCTAAAGGTTATTAAATCTGCGGTGAGCCTCCCTGCTGCCGTTGATGTTGAGGCTGGCTATGGTTATCTTCATCTCAGAAGCATAGTGCAACCTCTACCTACACATAACGGGGGGAGGGAGCGCAGCCGCTCGTCGACCGCCACTCCCTCAGCAGCCAAGTAAGGAACGACCTGAGCCGACGCAGCTCGAGCAGGCTCACGTCTGCGTCCGCGCCCATGGTCCTGACGGCGGCGCGGATCGACCCGATGAGCAGCGCCAGCTCCGACCACCTGGCAAGGGCCAGCCGGGTCTTGTTTTGATGACCCTGGCACACGGCCACAAAATCCCGGAGTTCCCTGACGGGAATAAGGGGAGACTCGGCGAGGGGCACGAGGTCATCCATCGCCTCATCGGTGATGGAATCCAACTCATCCTCCGCGCCCATCACCGAGTCCCCGTCCACCTCCGAGGGGTCGCCACCAGCGGCCGACCCGTCCGACGTGCAGTGCGCAGCGAATGGCTCAGCCGCAGCGGCCGGCCCCGCCTCTGCCCGGATCCCACCCCCAGGATCGGTGGCAGAGGATTCCTCCCTGGGCTCCTCTGGGGGCGCCGGGCCAGAAGACGGTGGCGGTTCAGAGTCCCCCTCCGCCCCAGACACCAGAATGCCCAGAGAAATTGGGGAGAAAACAAATTGAAATTCCTCCAGGATGTCCGGCGCCAGAGGCACAGTCAGGGGGCCTTCCTCCTCCTCGCCACCAGTCTCCGACCCAGCGGATGGGGTGTCCTGAACTAAAATTTCAGCCAGGTCGAGCAGCCCCTGGGAAATGTCCGGGTCGCATTGGGCGAGCTCAGTTTCTTCCAGCTCGCCTGACCCAGACCCCAGGCTGCCCGACCCGGCGAGGGGTAACGGCACCGAAAGAATATCAATTTCTGCCGCGGGTTTTTTCGCGACCCCCCCCACGGGCAGGGTCTCGTCTCGGGCACGAGGTCCCTCCCACCTTCGTCTGCCCCGACCAACTCCACGATGAGCACGGGTGTCAGGGGCTCCAGGTTCAAGGGCTCGCCCACCCCGGGGGGACCCACCCTAAGGTGTTTGGCTTTCCCCGGCGCCTTCCTTCCGCCCGGATGACAAATGCCCCATCGGTGTCCTCCTCCCGCGCCAGCTGAATAAAGACCTGGCGCCGGAAGGAGAAGACGTGCCGAAGGCTGGCTTCCCGGCAGCCGAGCGGGATTGGTGCGATCCCCGACCTCACCTCCCCAAGTTGGCGCAAGTGAGGGAGGAGGAGCTCACCAGGAACATAGGGCGGGATGTTGGAAACAATGATCCTTCGCGCGGTGGCCTCGAGAGGATCCAGCGGCAGAAAGGTCCCGCCCACGGTGAGCCCCTTGGTGATGGCCAGGGACACCGCCCGCTCTGACCCCGGAAAGAACACAGCCTTCCCGTACATTTTTGAGGCGGCGAGGATGGCTGAAGGGCTGACAACCCCAGCCATGGCCTTTACACACGCCTCAATTGTCATTGTGGGGTGGGTGTAGCTCTTCACCCCAAGCTTTTTAGTTATTAAGAAGCAAGGTGACGGGGCGGCAGAAGCAGCGGGAGCAGCCGTGGCTGTGGCTGCCACTGCCGCATATGACCTAGCCGGCCCCACCACCGGCGAAGAAGTAGACACCATTATGGGGTGGTTTTTATAAAGGGCTACACCCACCCCAAGTCACATGCCTTGAGATGTTGAAGATGGCCTCCGGTTTTTTTTAAAGTCCTCCCTTGAGCAGAGGGAGCTGTTAAATTAAAGGCCCACCTCTCCCCTTATTGATTAGAATGGGGAGAGGGGCCTTCTCCCCTCTGCTCAAGTGGCAATTAATTAAAAGTTGGAAAAGAGGTGCCTCTTGAGAGAGAGAGCAGAGAGAGACAAAGAGAGAGAGAGAGGGGGGGTGGGAAGGAGGGAGGCCAGAAAGGCAGGGTCGCCACTCAGGATGGTCGGTGGGTGGGTGTCGGCAGGGGTGCACTCCCCGATGAAAAGAAATAAAGTCTCTGAAAGGTGTTCTTCTGGCAGGGGGAGAAGATGTCTTCGCCTGGGAAAGCTGGAGAATGCCCAGGCTCAGCCCTACACCAGGTCTTAATGATGTATTAATGATTTAAAGGCTTCACCTAGGCAGCTCCAGCTGTCCCAGGCCAGGCAATAGAAGGGGTGCTTATTAGTGGTGTGTGTGGCCTAGTATTCTACAAGAGCCACACACACACACACACACACACACACACAGACACCCTTGGTGTTCTGGACAGTCTTCTTTCCTCCCCCCACCGACAATACAAAGTCTTTTGGGGAATGCACCAAATGACACCCACCTGCAGATGTTCAGCAGAAGAAGTTGCTCCATCCCTCCTTCCAAGCAATTGGTGTCGATGCTGTTTCTCTCCCCTCTCTCCCGGAATGGAGGCCAATTTGGAGAGGCAGTGGTGGAAAGGCCTCTCCTCTTGTAGATGTTGGATGTTGGCCGTTGGCCTCCGTCCTCCGTCCTCCGTCCTCCAGGCACCTCAGTTGTAGCTGTTGTTGCTGGTTTGTGGTAGAGGTGGTCTGGGGTCTCTCCTTCTCCTCCACTCCCTGGTCAAGGAGACCACCACTTTCCACTCTGTTGCAGCTTGAGCCAGCAGCACAGAGAGCAAGGCAGAGAATGAATAAAGCTGTGAGGTTTGTCCTTGTCTTGTCCTCTTTTCCTCTGGCCTCACCTGTGTGTTGTTAATGTATTTGTCTCCTGTCTCATTTGATTAATTATGTCACATGACCACTCTGGCCTGTATTTAAGCTTCCTGTTTCCTGTCCTCTTGACTCAGTCCTGGGTTCGCCTGCCTGCAGGTAGCAGCTCTCGCGAGTCTCTGTGTTTTCGAGTTTCAAGGAATCTCCTTTCGAGTGTTACTATGTCTCTGTGTTTTCGAGTCTCAAGTGAATCTCCTTTCGAGTGTTACCCTGTCTCTATGTTCTCGAGTCTCAAGGAACCATCTCTCGAGTGTTACCACGTCTCTGTGTTTTCGAGTATCAAGTTAAGCACCTTTCGAGTTCTGCCCAGCCTCGAGTCCTTGGATAGGTTTCATGCACTTGGGTCCACTACCGAAACCCTAGCAAAATAGCCCCGTGAATGCACGGCCCCGTGACAGGTACAGAGTGAAACACACACTCACACAGCAGAAGCTGACAGATAAAGAATAAAATACCAGAGACTGACAGTTACGGAGTAAAGACCACACACAAATTCCAGACTCAGAATGATAAAGGGGACAAAAAAACTCAGGCACCAGAGATTAACAGCTAGGGATTAATGCCATTACTCACAAACCAGTGACTTACAGATGCAGACCAAATTCCACACTCCCGTCCCAGAAACTGACAGGTACTGAACAAAACCCTTACTCTTACAACAGAAATTGACAGGTACAGCATAAAACCCACAATCACATACCAGAGACTGTCAGATACAGAGTGAAACTCACACTCACATACCAGAGACTGTCAGATACAGAGTGAAACTCACACTCACATACCAGAGACTGTCAGATACAGAGTGAAGCTCACATACCAGAAGATCACAGGTGCATTAAAGATCCAACATTTCCATACCAGAAACTGAAGATAGTGAAATAACACAACACTCACATTCAAGTGACTGACAGAAACAGAATAAAATCCACAATCACATCAAGAGACTGTCAGATATAAGAAAGTAAGAAATAGTTATAAAGCCCCTCAAGCTTGCTCCGACATTCAATAAGATTATAGCCCAGAAATTCGGGTCGGGGGCTTCCCGCGGGTGTAAGCCCCCGACCTGCACTTAGCTTGCGCGCTGGCTGTTGAGCTGTGTGCCCCCATGGAATTCCGATCCGGGGCCTGGTCCAGCTGCCGGCGCGCAGTGCTTGCGTATCCCAGGGGCGCAGTTAGTTCGATGCGTCCCTGGGATCACGTGGGCCATGGGAAGCCAATCGGAGCAGGGAATGCTCCATTCGTAAGAGTGACAGGAAGAGCTGTCAAGACTTATAAATACTACGGCCCCAAAACTGCACTAAATCTTCAAATAATGTTTTTTTTAAAACACATTTTTTAAATAAACTATAAATTACATGAAATAACTATTTTAAACAATAATTTAAATTTTTGAAAAAAATAATTTAATTTTCGAACGGGGCTAAAAATAAACTTACCTTGCTTTAAAGTATTTAAAAATAATAAACCTGTGGATAAAATGTTTTAATTTTAATTAATTGACCACTTAACTTGTAAAAAGCAGGCCTTACGCGTGCTTTTTACATGTGTAACTTCTGGAAACTTACCCTCCTGGGAAAACCTGCAAAAAAAACCTAAGTTCGATGCGCACGCGCAGCCTCTCCGGTGCACACGTTCGAACTCTGAACCCCTTCTTTCAGCGGAACGGAAGTGCCGGTTTCCCGCGCATGCTCAGTGCATGCAGGAAACTGGCACTTCCATTGGGCTTATGGGTGAGTACCCCGTGCGTACTCACCCGTGGAGACCCGAATTTCTGGTCCCATATCTGAACTCCTGCCACAACTCCAATATCCCACCCTATCCCTATATCCCTTGATTCCCTTAGTGCCCCAAAATATATTATCTCAGTCTTGAATACACTCATCGGCTGAGCATCCACAGCCCCATGCAGTAGAGAATTCCAAAGATTCACAACGCTCTGAGTGGATACATTTCTCATCAACTCATTCCTAATTGTCCGATGCCTTATCATAAGCCTATGAACCCTAGTTCTAGACTCTCCTGCCAGTGGAAACAGCCTCGCCGCATCTACCCCTGGCAAACACACTAAGAATTTGAAATGATTCAATGAGATCACCTCTCCTTCTTCTAAATTCCAGGGAATATATGCCTATTATTATCAATCTCTCCCCATCTAAAGCATGTATATTTTGCCTTAGATAAGGAGTCCAAATTGTGCAAAGTACTCCAGTTATGGTATAACCAAATGCCTATAAAATTGCAGCAACACATACTTATACTTTTACTGCAACACCTTTGCAATAAATGCAAACATACCTTTTACCATTCTAATTGTACCTGCATGATAACTTTCCCTGATTCGAGTAAAAGGACACTCAAATCCCTCTGAATAGGGACAGAGAAAAACCCACACTCACATACCAGAGACAGTGAGTAATAGGGTAAAATCCTCAATCATATAACAGAAACTGACAGATATATAATACAACACATTCACACATACTAGAAAAACCAGGTACAAAATAAAGCCTACATTTTGATACCAGACACTGAAGGTTACAAAGAAAAAAATCACACTCACTTCAAAGGGACAGAGAGGTACAGAGTAAAACACACACACACATGGCAGTAACTGAATATTACAGTCAAAAACCCACACACACCTCCCAGAGATATAAGTATTAGAAGCACCAATAGGTCATACAGTTACTTGAGCCTCACAGATATAGAATAAAGCCACACTCGCACAAAAGAAACTATCAGGTACAGAATGACCACACACACTTCCATGCCAGAAACTGACAGGTAAAGATTAAAACCTGACACTCGGAAAATAAAAACTGACAGATATAGAGTAAAATCCACCCTTGCACACCAAAGACTAACAAATACAGAGTAAAACGCGTACACACATCCCAGAGTATGACAGATATAGTGTAAAATCGACACACACATCCCAGAGTATGACAGATACTGAGCAAAACCCACAAACACATCCCAGAGTATGACAGATGCTGAGCAAAACCCACAAACACATCCCAGAGTATGACAGATACAGAGAAAAAAACACACTCACACCCCAGCGTATGACTGACACAGGGTAAACACCCCACCACACCTCCCAGATTATGACATATACAGAGTAAACCCCCACCACACATCCCAGATTATGACATTTACAGAGTAAAACCCACACTCACATCCCAGAGTGTGACATATACAGATTAAAACCCACACTCACACACAAAAGACTGTGAGATAAAGTGTAAGTCCCACATTCACATACCAGAGACTAACAGACACAGAGTAAATCTCACACTCACATCCCAGAAACAAGCAGGTATTGATTCAACTCCTCACACACACAACAGAAACTAAAAAGTAAAGAATACAACCTACTCACACATACAACAAACCAAAATGTACAGAATAATGTCCATCCTCACAATCCACACACTGACAGGTACAAAGAAAAATGCACACACTGATACCAGAAACTGACAGAGACAAATAATCAAACACTCGTTCACCTGTGACTGACTGATACAGAAAAATACCACACTCACATACCAGAAGCTGACAGGTACTTAATAAAACACACCTTTGCATAACAGAAAAAGAAGAGAGTGAAAAAGACACTCACATAGAAGAGACTGACAGATAAAGAAGAAAAACCACACCCACGAACCAGAACCTTACAGATTCGAAGTGAACCTTTTCTTCCATAGCAGAAATTGACAGTTAGAAAGGAAACCCCACACTCATGTATCAGAAACTGACTGGCACTGAGTAAAACCAGTACTAGCGTACTAGAGATCGACAGAATAGAACCCACATTCACAAACCAGAGACTGACTGATGCAGAGTAAATCTCACAATCACAGATCAGAAACAGCCAGTGGTAGCATAAAACCCACACTCACACTTCAGACACTAATAGATAGAAAATAAAAAATGCATTCAAATAACATTGACAGACACAGACTGAAACCCACATTCACAAACCAAAGGCTGACAGAAATAGCATAAAAACAATTCTCACAGAACAGAAATTGCAAGATGCAGAATAAAACCCACACTCTCTCATCAGAGACTGACAGACAGAGAATGAAGCTTACAGTAACACAGAGCATCAGAGGGCCTGGCAGATACAGAATGACTACACAATCACATGCAGTACAATTGATTACAGATAGATTCAGTCCCACACTCAGATACAGTACCAGAAATTAGCTGAAATGTATGAATCTTAAACTAACATCAAGTAGCAGAGACTGATAGATGCAGTACGAATCCCACTTTCAAAAACCGAGTGTATAGCATATTCATGCAGAATCCTTCGCTGAAAAACAGTGCGAGAGACAGACTGATTCAGAACTAATCTGACACTAACATACAGTACCAGAGACTGACAGATACAGAATGATTCCCACACTCACACTCAGTACCAGAGACTGACAGATACAGAATAAATCTCAGACTCGCACATCCCAGTGACAGACAGATGCAGAATTAACATCGCACACACGTACATTAACAGAGAATGACAGATTCTGAATGAATCCAAACACTGACACACGGTACCAGATTTTGACGGGTACAGATGGAATCCCACCCTGACACGTGATATCGGTGAAGGACAGGAAATGAATGGATCCCACACTCACATACTGTAACAGAGACTGAGATTGAGAATGATTCCCACAATTACACAAATCACCAGAGATTGAGTAATACAGAACTATTCTCCCACACACAAATTACTCGAGACTGGCAGATACTGAACTAATGTGGCGGGGACCACACCACAAGGTGTGAATATGGTGCACCGTTTGGAGGAAGTACATCTAAATTGCTGACCCGTCTGATATGCTTGGGGCATTGCATAATGGTGTGGGAATTGGGGAATGGGCAGATGAATCTCCCTCTGCTCTTGGGATGACCTTTCTGACTGCAGGGGGCGCGCTGGTGGCAAACACGCAATCTGATTGGATACATAAAGAAACCAATCAGAGAGATGCAGAACAATGGAAACTGACATCATTTCTAACCAGCCAATCATAATCATTGCCTTCACCCATCCCTCATTAGCATAGGGCTGTGGGGGCAGCCTATTGAAGCCGGGCCCGGAGCGGGATTGCGTCATTATGCATCCGAAATCGAGTTTGAGAATGGTTGACAAAAAGAAAACAGTGGCCAAGAAGGGTGCCAAGAAAACCATCACTAAACCAGCAGCAAAGGGCGGCAAGAAGCGCAGAAAGTCGAGGAAGGAGAGTTACTCCATCTACATCTACAAAGTGATGAAGCAGGTTCACCCCGACACCGGCATCTCCTCCAAGGCCATGAGCATCATGAACTCGTTTGTGAACGATATTTTCGAGCGCATCGCGGGTGAGGCTTCCCGCCTGGCACATTACAACAAGCGGCACACCATCAGCTCCCGGGAGATCCAGACCGCCGTGCGCCTGCTGCTGCCCGGGGAGCTGGCCAAGCACGCCGTGTCGGAAGGGACAAAGGCGGTGACCAAATACACCAGCTCCAAGTAAAACTCCACGCTGTCCTGAAAGAACAAACCCAAAACACAACGGCTCTTTTAAGAGCCACTCACAACCTCTCCGAAAGAGCTACTCAAACCCGTATCTCTTTCGACACAATTTGCTGCTATTTTTCTCAGTTTACTGTAATTATTTCCTGATGAAATGTTTTTGAGATCATTTTTTAAGTTACGGATGCAGATTTATTTTGGAATTCACAGATAAGCAGTTTCATAGTCCGTTTCGACCTGAGTGTCGCTGTTGAATTTCCTTCCCAGTAAACTACAAACACGGTCCATGGTCGTTCGTTGTCTTTACTCTCAGACCAGACGAATTAAAAGCTTGTTTTAGGGATGAGACTTGGATTTCAGTCACTTCGTTCTCTGTTAAGACCTTTTAATTTTGTTTATAATGCCAGTTGTGAGTCAACCCATTTGTTAACCCGAGATTTCCTGCAGTGCAAAAACCCAGAATGATAGTTCGTACAGAGACCAGAACGGGGGCAGTTTGAACCCTCTGTCCCTCTTCCCTTCTGACAGAAGGACTCCCTGTTCTAGTTTCACTGCTGCAGCAGCGCCTGTGCAAAGCATCGATCGATAATCTGTGAATCCTCACTTTTACAAAGATTGAGCTGGAATGTGTCCTGTTACAGAATCAATGCAAATTGATTCCCGCCCGATACAGTTTGAAATTGAACCCGGAATTAATCCTGATTGTAATAGCCTAGAATTTGCAATGGAGAAATGGAATAAGACAAAAGGAATAAAAAAAGGTCTGGAAATCTTTGGCTAATAGTGAATTTATTAACTTAATTCGCTGGTTTAGGAAAATATTGGCGGGCTTTCTGAAATTAAAAAATCGTTGGCGGTCTCACTGTTGAGAACAGTTATTTCCACCCTCTTTTCATTGGTGGAACAACAGACTGTGATTGGTCACCGGAAAACACCAATGAAATTCACCACAGAGCGACCAATCACAAGTTCGCTGTCTGCATTCCTCCAGAAGGTATAAGAAGGGCAGATGAGGGAGGAGATTTTCATTCTTTCTCTCATTGTGTTGATTGTGGAAATGTCTGGAAGAGGAAAAAATCAGCTGTAAAGCTCGGGCTAAGGCAAAGTCTCGCTCATCCCGGGCCGGACTGCAGTTCCCTGTGGGCCGTGTTCACAGACTCCTGCGAAAGGGCAACTACGCTGAGCATGTGGGTGCCGGAGCCCTGGTCTACTTGGCAGCTGTGCTCGAGTATCTGACCGCTGAAATCCTGGAGCTGGCCGGCAATGCGGCCCGCGACAACAAGAAGACCCGCATCATCCCCAGACACCTGCGGCTGGCCATCCGCAATGACAAGGAGCTCAACAAGCTGCTGGGAGGGGTGACCATCACTCAGGGCAGAGTGCTGCCTAATATCTAGGTGGTGCTGCTGCCCAAGAAAACCAGCACTGCCAGCTCCAAGAGCAAGTAAAGTGCACAAGATTCAATCTAATAACCCAAAGGCTCTTTTCAGAGCCACCCACTTTATCTGTGAAAGATTTGCTTACTATTTAGCCATTTTCAGTAAACTGTCTGTCGAACATGTAGAAATCTAGATCCACAAACACTGCAGCGGGCTTGCTGTTAGCGAATATTCACATCAGTATTTCAATATAGAGAAGGTCTGGCTTCAGCGAAAAACAATACACACGGAACCCTAACGGGAGACCGGCACTCAATGAACACATTGCTGGGAGAGCCGAATATTAACCGATGTTTAGAACCGAGTATAAAGTGAGAGCACGGTTGTTGGGCTTACCGTTTCTTATTGGGACAATAATTCCATAGGGAGAAATATATACATCCGGAACCATACAAACATTTCCCCTTATAATTGGCAGATAGGATCGAACCAGAATTACAGCACTGGTTAATTTTTAAATATTCCAAAAAGTAACTAAAGTTCCCACCTGTCCCTGCATTAAGAGTTGGTTTTAAAGGTTAGATTCAGACTTCAGGCACCTCGTTCTTTCTCTCGGATCTATCCCGGTATGTGGAGTTGGATCAATTTACTATCATAATTGCCACTTATAGTTTCCGATACACAATGGCCGAGATCATTCACTCTACTGGGCAGCTCACTCACATTTCAACCCAGATCATGAACGCACCGTCACATATTCAATGTCCAAGTTTATAAATCCCCAGTTAAGGTAACACTACAAGACCTGCACGGTATGTGCACAGCCCGATCTGATTGGCAGAGATCGCAGCTCTTTCCTTTGCTGATTTGGTGGCTCTTAAAAGAGCCGTTGTTGTATTTGGTGCTAAAGTCTGGAGCCGGGCAGGGTGAGTTTAGGCACGCTCCCCGCGGATGCGGCGGGCCAGCTGGATGTCTTTGGGCATGATGGTGACTCGCTTGGCGTGGATGGCGCACAGGTTGGTGTCATCAAAGAGCCCCACCAGGTAAGCCTCGCTGGCCTCCTGCAGGGCCATGACGGCCGAGCTCTGGAAGCGCAGGTTGGTCTTGAAGCCTTGAGCGATCTACCGCACCAGGCGCTGCAAGGGCAGTTTGCGGATCAGCAGCTCGGTGGATTTCTGGTAGCGGCGGATCTCCCTCAGAGCCACAGTGCCGGGTCTGTAGCGATGGGGTTTCTGCACTCCGCCCGTGGCTGGAGCGCTCTTCCGCGCCGCTTTGGTCACCAGCTGTTTGCGAGGAGCTTTCCCTCCGGTCGATTTGCGTGCTGTCTGCTTGGTCCTGGCCATTTTCTGAACAGATCTCAGCACAATCTGGAACACACGAACTGTTAATTCGGACTATGCTGTGTGTCCGCCTTGTTATATTCAGTGAGGGACTACCCCGAGCACCGATTGGCTGGAGACCGGTGCCCAGCCAGTTCAAACCCAACTCTGACCAATCAAAGAAACACTGGAAAGCCAGGCCCCGATTGGCTAAGCTGTGATTAATCGCCCATTTCAAAAAGTTCACCAATTTTAGTGCAGGATATAACCGTTGTGACACAAATCAATTTAAATTTGCACATATTGAGATGATCATTACCAGAATCATTGAATGTTTTAACTGTAACTTGCTGGGCGTGGTGCTTTAGGGCCCATCCCATTGCCCGCACTCTGGGCTGTTGATGCTGACAGGAGCGGGGAGAGGGAGCCGCGCCAATCTCCCGCTCTTCCACTCGAATCCTCTCACCTCTCCTCTCCAGCCCATTCAGAATTTCCCTCCACCCGTCCGATTGTGACGTAAGCCGCCGCTTTCAGGGGAGAGGATCAGAATTCAGTCGCTTCTCTCTGTCCCCGTGGAGCCTGTGAGAAGGGCTTGGCCAATAATCTGTCATTCGAGAACTGTGCAGTGAGCGATCTGATACTCAGCACATTTTAGATTGCTGAATGGAGACTTATTGCCGCCGGTTACAGATAAGAGGCTGACAAATTAAACCTGTTCGTAGAACAGCGCCAGGAATTACTGACGGTGAACACAGACTAAAGAACAAAAGGACGGAGATTTTAAAATTGTTCCCTTGAAATTAGACTTTAGATTAATTCGCTTCTTTCTGGCACTGGAATTGGCAGCATTTTCAAAAAACAAAAAAATTCAAACATTTTACCTGGACGACAATTTCAACCAATGATGTGCTTACTTTCTAATCTGTGGCTCTGTGATTGGTTGAGAAATGGGATTGTGAAGCGGATCCCCAATCAAAAGTAAGGTCGGGTTAGAGCGGGCTCAAACTGCGGTAATTTCAGGTCCCCGAATGATTGAACTGAAATTTCACAATTTCACAAACCTGTCCGTATCAGTGCCGGACACCACCGTCTGGCTGCAAATAATTCACAAGTTGGACTCTTTTCAGTAACCCATTCAACGGCTTGTGCCCGACCAGCCGGCTAATTATTAAAATTAGAATCATTACAGTATAACTGCACAAGGAACAAATGTGTAGACGCGATGTGGCTTTACACCGAGTGGGAATGTTCCGTCTGAGGAAATACTCTCTCCATAAACCTGGTGCAACCGAAAGCGAAATTCAAATATTACAGAACACATCACATATCTGTTAATAATATTTCTGACCACAATCTATTTTTGAGAACAATCTACCCCAGCTCCCGTTCCCAGGTCACTGCTCTCTCTGTGAGGTGGTGGGTGGCTCTTAAAAGAGCCTTTGTGTTGTGTTTGTTTAAAAGAGTCGAGTTGTTCAGCCGCCGAATCCATAGAGAGTGCGGCCCTGCCGTTTCAGAGCATACACCACATCCATGGCAGTGAACATCTTGCGCTTGGCGTGCTCAGTGTAGGTGACCGCATCCCTGATCACATTCTCCTCGTAGATAAGACCCGAGATCTGCTTGACACCACCACGGTGAACCAGGCGGCGGATGGCTGGTTTGGTGATGCCCTGGATGTTGTCATGGAGCACTTTACGGTGGCGCTTGGCTCCGCCTTTGCCCAGTCCTTTGCCTCCTTTACCTCATCCAGTCATGATGAATCTTCAGTCAAACTTCTGCTGAATGAAAAACGAACTGCTTCTGGCTGCTCTTATATACAGCCGACTCCGACCTGACTGAGAAAGTGCAGAATGAGAGAGGCGGGGAGGGGAGGAGGCAGAGTGAGAGATTAAACAGAGAGAGCGTTGAGGAGGAGACAATGTCAAGAGTGACAGACAGAGCAGAGAGCGGCCTCTGTTCTTCCAGCTCCACCTCCAGCTTTCTGTAACCGCCAATTTCAAACACTTTATCGACAGTAGAAACAAAAGACAGCGCTCCGCACAAACCCTTACAGACTTGGACTTCATATTCAAGGGTTTCCTGAACCCAGAATCTTTTAAATAAGGCCCTGTTACAATTAACAATCAGTAATATTACCGCCTATATACAGTCCCTTCGAACACAAGTCGACCCGTCTCCTTCCATGTCAATCTCAGACCTTATTCCATCTCCTCACACTTCCCACACAGATGGGTTCAGCAGTTTACAAACACCTTATTCCAGGTTATTTGGAGAATCTCATGTGTTGGGGTTCGAGTTGTGACGCGGGGTATCTCTGCCAGTGTCTCCGTCTCACAGAGACTCTCACCCTGAACCTGTGAACTGAAAATGACCATGAACAGAGACTGGAGCCGAACACCCACCCCCCCGCATCCCCACCCCCAGTTAGAGTGAGTCCCGGCCTGGACATCCCATTCTCTGTGTTTTATTGCAGACACTGGGGGAGGGGTGGGTGAGGGTGCAGCGAATGTCAGGGAGTCACCAGGGAGCTGGGGTTCATTTGAAATGATTTCAATCTGGAATCTGAGCACAGCCCCGGGACATGGATCATTTGATTCCGCGTTCAGCTCTTTTTGGAACGACGTGGGTGGCTCTGAAAAGAGCCTTTGGGTTCAGATGTTTACAAGTTGTCATTTTTATTTTCTTTTGCTCGCTGCTTTCTGAGACTTTGCTGATTTGGGCTTGGCCTTTGGTTTTTCCACCTTCTTGGCCGCCTTCACCATTCCGCCTGTGGCCTTCTCGGGGCTCTTGGGCTTCTTCACCGCCGCCTTCTTCCCAGCCATCGCTTTCGCTGTCTTTTTAGACTTTGGTGCATTCTTGGTGATCATTTTCTTGGCTGCTGGTTTCTTGGCTGCTGGTTTCTTGGCTGGAGATTTCTTGGCTGCTGGTTTCTTGGCTGCCGGTTTCTTCACCTTCTTTCCCTCTTTCCGCTGGGATTACTTCTTAGTGAGCCAGATGGAACCAGATGCACCCGTGCCCTTGGTCTGCTCCAGGGAGCCGTTTCCCACTTTCCTCTTGATACTTAACCTGATCTGGGAACTTAACTTCAGCACATCGACGCCGCTGGCAGTGTTATGTATTGTGTGTTCTCCTCCCACCTGTGGTGGCGCTGTCACAGCAGATAAATGGTTGGGTGTTCTCTTGGTTAAGTTTAGCTCTCTTTGTTCAGAACCTTCCAGAACTTATTTCCCTTCCTGAATAAAGCACTTCATGTTTGAATCTCTGAGCTCTGAGTCCTAAATTGTGTCTAGGTAGAAAGGTACTGACACAACAAGTGGCGAAGAGGATTGGATGAATCTGCGTTGTGGGAACTTTCTTGTTTTCGACTACAAAACACTCAGAACAGAGATTGCAGCATCACATTAACGTTACGGCAGTGAGTAAACAGAAATTTTAATTTGAAATGTGAGATGGCTACTCTATTAGGAAACATCGGTGATTTTGATGAAAATGTAGAGCAATGGAGCGCTTATACGGAACATTTTGACTATTTTGTATTGGCGAATGCGGTGGCAAATGAAAAGGTCGTGCCTACCTCTTTGAGTGTAATGGGGCCGAAGACATTCAGTTTACTTCACAGTCTCATGCACTCAGATAAGCCAGGAGCTAAAACATATAAGCAACTAGTGGAAATTCTTGGAGCACATTTTTCACCAAAACCTCTGGTTATTGCTGAGAGATTTAGATTTCACAAACGGAATCAAGAGGAGGGGGAATCAGTGATGATATTTATTGCTGCTTTAAAAAGGTTGTCAGAACACTGCGAGTTCAAGGAGGTGCTGAAGGACACTGTAGGGGGGCATCTATTAATTGGTTTATGGTAACATACCTGGCCAGCAGCCTTTTTGCCTGCTGCAGTGTAAACCAATTTTAACAGCGGTTCTGAGTTGCTACCCCACCTTTCAGTTCTGACTAGAGGACTTATAATTAATGATATTAAAACCGACAATTGTTTTGGATGTGAGCAAAATTTATTAAACTAAAGAAACCATAGTCAAATATAAACTATACCACATGAACACAGTAAATGCAGTAAAAGTGTATAACGGGGGGGGGTACAGATGGCAAAAACGAGGGGTACAATGGCTACAATGTTATTTAAACAATCTTAGCAATTCCCTTAAATCACCACCCCAATCTCCTTGCTAGGTTGTCTTGTTGAGGAGTCAGAACACCCTGCTCACCTGTGCTCCAGCGAAGTAAAAAAGAGAGTGATAGCTTCTCAGTAGCTATCTTTATACCTGTGTGCTGCTGCCATTCTGTCTGGAAAAATTCCCGCCTAAAGTTCCAGTACACAAACAAAAGGACTGTGATTGGTTGCTGAATTGCTTGTTTAAAAATAGCCAGCCATAATCGGCCTCGGGTCAAGTGGGCAACTCCTGACATCCCTGGCTTGATTGACAGGTCTTTCACACAGACACATAACAAGCTGCCTAGCTGACTGTGATTGGTTGCTGAACAAAGCCAGCCATAACAACCTGTCTCTGTGGCCTCGGGTCAAGTGGGCAACTCCTGACTTCCCTGGTTTGATTGACAGGTCTTTCACACAAACACATTACAAGCTGTAAACCTCTGTGTTTGACCGGGCTCAAAAGCACAAATTTTAATCAAGATGTTCTTTCTCAATGTGTGTGAATACTTCCTCGAATTTCCTCGATTCCGTTGTAGTCCAGCTCAGCCCAGCTCAGCAGTCTTTTGTGGTTCTGAGCATGCTTCAAAACATTGATCTGACCCAGAGGCAATTCAAAACACATAAATCTTCATCCATGATGTGGACCAATGTTTCTCTTGTTTTCAGGGGAATTTTGTGAAACCCCTACAACACCATTAGAGACAGACTCGTGTGTGGTCTGCAAAATGCAGCCACACAGAAGCGCCTTCTTACTGAGGACAACCTTACTCTTGAACAGGCCATTGAGGTTAGTGTCTCCATGGAGATAGCGGAAAAGGAGGCTCACCAGTTGAGTTCAACAGGGAGAGTTCACAAGGTGTCATCTGAGCCTAAAGGTGCGTGGAATGGCACATGTTACCATTGTGGGAAAACGGGCCATCACGCTAATGACTGCTGGTGTACGGAGCTGGAATGCCAAAATTGTGGCAAAAAGGGTCAAATTGAATGCGCCTGTAGAGGTAAAAAAAGAACAGTCAGAGCTGGGAAGCATGAAAGCTAAATGTCTGTATTTGGGCAAGAGAGGAAAAGGAGTGTTCATTCAGTGCAGTATGATGGAACAAGCAAAACAGAGGGGAGCGACACCTCTGAGGAGGAAGAGGTGCACATACTGACGGTTGCAGGTGGTTCAAATGGCTACTGGGTATCACCACTGGTGGAGGGACAATCAGTGCGGATGGAGGTGGACACAGGCGCAGCTGAGACCCTTGTTTCAGACACTGTCTACAACAAAATGCTAAAGCATCTTACCCTTCAGCCAAAAAACATTGTGCTAAAGATGTATACCAGCGAACCTGTGGCCATGAGAGGCGCCGTTGAGGTGACAGTTAAATTGAATGGACAGACTGCGAAACTGCCACTATATGTGGTAAAGGGAAATTACCCATCGCTACTGGGACATGCGTGGCTAGAGAAAATCACGCTGGACTGGCCTGCAGTCCGCATGATGTCAAAAGGGGAGTCAGGTCTGACTGCAGTGTTAAACAAACATGCAGAACTCTTCAATGGGGAACTTGGGAGCATGAAAAAGATTAGCGTGAGACTGGACATTAAGCCTGACAGCAAGCCGAAGTTTCACAAAGCACGACCTGTACCCTATGCAATTAGGCCAAAGGTTGAGGCTAACTTGGAGGCCTTAGTCGAGAATGGAGTCCTGGTGCCTGTGAGCATGAGCAAATGGGCCACACCCATTGTTCCTGTCCTGAAAAAGGATGGATCTGTTTGAATCTGCGGGGATTTTAAAGTGACTATTAACCCGGTGCTGTCTGCGGAACAGTACCCTCTTCCCCTCATTGATGATCTTTTTACTGGCCTTGCCGCAGGGCAAATGTTCAGCAAAATAGACTTATGCCAGGCTTATCTACAAATGCATGTCGATGACAAATCAAAGGAGCTGCTGATATTGTGACACACAAGGGGCTATACAGGTACTGCCGCCTTCTGTTTGGAATTACATCGGCCCCTGCTCTATTCCAAAGGGCAATGGATCAGATTTTGAGTGGACTGCCAGGAGTCCAGTGCTACCTGGATGACATCCTTGTCACTGGGACAAATGAGGAGGATCATCTTCTGAACTTGGATGCGATACTAAAGACTGAAAGTGTACGGACTCAAAGTTCGTAAGGACAAATGTGAATTGTTTTAGTCTTCAGTTGAGTGCCTGGGGCATGTGATTGACGCAACTGGCCTGCATAAGGTGCCGTCAAAGGTCAAGGCGATCGTGGAGGCCCCAGCACCCCAGAATGTGAGCCAGTTACGTTCATTTCTGGGGCGACTTAACCACTATGGGAAGTTTATTCCAGACTTAGCAACATTGCTGAAGCCGTTACATCAGTTGCTATGTCAAGGCAAAACATGGAAATGGACTGAACTGTGCAACGAAGCTTTCACCCAAGCAAAGAAAGCATTGCTGAAATCGGAGGCCCTGACACACTTCGACCCCAAGCTACCCATGCAGCTAGCATGTGATGCGTCACCATATGGTGTGGGAGCAGACATATCCCACGTCATGCCTTCTGGTGAAGAGAAACCTATCCCCTTCGCATCACGCACCTTGAACAAGGCTGAGAGTAACTATGCACAGATTCAGCGCGAGGCCTTGGGAATCATTTTTGGAATTCAAAAATTTCATCAGTACCTGTTTGGGAGAAGGTTCACACTCCTGATGGACCACCGTCCATTGACTTCAATCTTCGGGCCCCACACCGGAATTCCGTCTCTTGCTGCAAGCAGGCTGCAAAGGTGGGCTTTACTGTTGTCAGGACACACATACGACATCAAATATCGCAAATCAGACTTGCACGGCAACGCAGATGGTCTCTCGAGGCTACCCTTGCCTGTTACTCCCCGAGAGCCTCATCAGATAGACATCTTCTACTTTAGACAAGTGGAGGGAGCACCTCTCATGGCAGTTCAGGTGCGAAGGTACACCCGCAATGATCCAGTCCTGTCTGAGGTAATGGACGATGTCATTTGAGGGAGAGCTATAGGAGATTCTCCTAGTTTGAAACCTTACGTTTCAAAAAGAAATGAGCTCTCTGTCCAGGCAGGTTGTCTTCTTTGGGGATGCTGTGTCACCATTCTGCCACCTCTGAGGGAACCTATACTGCAACAACTTCATACAGGCCACAGTGGGATGGTTCGGATGAAGGAAACGGCAAGAAGCTACTTCTGGTGGCCAGGTCTTGATGGAAATATTGAGGATAAAGCCAAAACATGTTCCCCATGTCAAATGGTCCGGAATGTTCCACAGCTGGCAACCCTACACCCCTGGGATTGGCCTGTAGAAGTGTGGCAGCAAGTAGATGTGGACTTCGCCGGTCCTTTCGAAGAGATGTTTATGGTGGTTGTGGACGCTCATAGCAAGTGGCCGGTGGTCGCTGTGATGAGGTCAACCACGGCAGAGAAAACAATTGAGAAGCTTGGTGAGATGTTCAGCCGTTATGGCTCACCGGAACAACTCGTAAGTGACAACGGTCCACAATTTGTATCACAGGAGTTTGCAACCTTCCTTCATGTGAATGGTATCCAACACATCAGGTCTGCGCCCTATCATCCCTCTACTAACGGCCTGGCAGAAAGGTTTGTGCAAACTTTGAAGCACGCCTTGAAGGCATCGCAAGGTCAGGGCTCCATCCACCAACGTCTGAACAGCTTCCTGTTGTCCTACAGGAATGAGCCGCATGCCACAACCAAAACTTCCCCCGCTTCGCTCATGATGAAGAGGCAGTTGCAGACAAGTTTTGACTTACTCAAACTTCCAAGGGCAGAACAGGTTGTCCATTGTCAACAAGAAGCTCAAGTTGAAAAGAGAGAGAAAAGAGCCAAGGAGAGACAGTTTCACCCTGGAGAGCACATCCTAGCTCGAAACTACAACACTGGACCGAAATGGGTTCCTGCTATGGTGATCGCGCAGACAGGCCCTGTGTCTTACACGGTTGAGACTGCCGAGGACGTCGTCTGGAGAAGACACACAGATCAACTGTTGCTAGGAGCAGAGACAGCCACAGAGGCTCCAACGGCTGGTTGGCCTGAACTATTTACGGATGATACCGCAAACCAGCATCCTTTGCCACAGTGCTCTTCTTCAACAAAGGAAGTCATAGAGACTGTTCCACCTGTGCAAACTCCAGACTTTCGACTGACACAGGCACCTTCTCCTTCCAGGCCTGTGTCAATGCCTACTGCTCTGGAAGCCAGCGATGACCGCCGGTATCCTGTCAGGGAGCGGCAGCCTCCAAGACGCTTGGATCTTAAGGCTTAGTGACTTACCCACAAGGCTGGGGCAGAATAAACCCCAGGGTCAAGTCAGGGTTTGAGGCAGTCTACCTCGACCCTTATTTAGTGAGTGCATTGAAAGTAACTTAACTGTTGAGGAATAATGTGGACCTTTCATTTAAGAGTGGAGGAATATGTTATGTATTGTGTGTCCTCCTCCCACCTGTGGTGGCGTTGTCACAGCTGATAAATGGTTGGGTGTTCTCTTGGTTAAGTTTAGCTCTCTTTGTTCGGAACTTTCCAGAACTTCCTTCCCTTCCTGAATAAAGCACTTCATGTTTGAATCTCTGAGTTCTGAGTCCTAAATTGTGTCTAGGTAGAAAGGTACCGACGCAACAGGCAGCCATAGCCCTCTTTATCGCGACCAGGGACATCCCCTTGCGATCGCTGCCACTCGCCACAACCTTGAGGATCTGCTCGCCCAACATGGGACCAGCTGACTTGGAGCGTGGAGCCGCCTTCTTCTTCTTGCTGGGAGACATGGTTTGAGCAGCGGCGGCAGGAGGAGCCATTTCGGCGACTGCAGTCTCAGTCACATCCGCGACTCTGCAGAAAATCTCTCTGACAGTCAGAGCTGGGTCAGAAATGAAACGAAATGTGGCGGCACAGAGCAACATAAAGGCAGCGAGCGGACGGGGCGGAGACATCCTGCTGTCAGCTCCCGGCCCCTCCAGCCTCTCTGTGTTTCTCTCTCCTCATTAACTCTCCGATTCCAATTAAACTCGGGCACTCCAGATTCCCAGACTGGCCTCATTCTGTCTCGAAGACCGGGGTGTTTGCTGTCGAGAAAGTTTGATCAGAATTCAAGGCAGCAATTTCAATTTAAGTCATTTCATTGCTGAACTGATCACGCTCTCTCACCCAATCGCGGAAATGATCTCTGTTTTTTGACTGAAATTTGAAATCAACTAAAACTTCACGTTTAATTCGCACTTCAGGGCTGAGCAGGGGAGCAGTGCGATCCTATGACAGGGAAATCTTTGAATTTTACAGCAGAGGGTCTCTGAAATCCGGCGATGAGAGCGGACACACAAACAGAGTGACATTAGTCTAACCCGCCTGCCCCTTGAACACACTCTCGCTGACATAGTGTTCACTCTGCTCATTCACAGCACAATCTGTTCCCAGATTTACAGTTCCCGGGACAGGTTTTCCTCTCCGCTCGGCCTGTGCTGCCGATTCTCGGGGTTAGTTGCAGTTTCCCAGCTCAGTCAGTGTTAAACACTCAGAGGCCGGCACTCCTCACAGTGTCTGTTCCCCAGATTCACGGGCAGGAGCTAATCACAGCTCTGGCTGTGTTCACTCATATCTGGATTGAAGGTATTATACTGTTCGCTGGCAGAAATATGTTTGATTTATAGGAATATAGAAATGATGAGCTCACTGCCCCTCTAGCCTCTCTGTCTCTTTCCTCCGAAGCTGTGGAACAGAAGAGAGCAACTGGTGTCCGATGCATTCCATTCTCAACACACAGGGACAGCAACCAGAGAGAGACAGAGTGACTAACAATACTAACAATAACCAGCCCCAGGACAGTGACAGGGTAACACAAAGAATTCGACCCAACACAATCGTCGCTAAGCAAAAGGAAAAATATCTGACATATTGGGCAGAAACAACAAAAACCCAAAGCAAACTCAATTGCTACTTGGCCCTAAACAGACAATACAACATAGCTGATTACCTGACCATGGTAAAGGATAACAAACTGAGAAGAACCTTGACAAGGTACAGACTTAGCGAACATAGCCTAGCGATCAAAAAAGGCAGACACAGGCAGGCCAGGCTGCCAAGAGAAGACAGGATATGCTCTCACTGCAGTCAGGGAGTAGTGGAGACAGAGATGCACTTCCTCACAGCCTGCGGAAAATATCAGGGCATCAGGGAGAATCTCTACCAAAAATTCTCACAAATATGCCCTGATTTCAGAAATCTGAATGACAACCAAAACTCCCATTCCTACTGGGAGAGGAGAGAAGCTGTGTAACACTGGTGGCACACTATGTTACAGCTTGCCATGAACAGAGGGACAACCAGTAAACTAAGAAAAGAATATATATAAACAATGCGAATGTACATTTATACACTCAGGGATATACCTGTTTATACACTGTATGAATAGAACTGCGTTTATGTGCTAAACCATAAATGTATTTTGATGCTTTGGCAACATAAGATGTAACTTATCATGCCAATAAAGCAATTTGAATTGTGAATTGTGACTGTATCAGTCTTAAAGTTCGTACTCTGAGCCACGCACTCTCTGTTAGAGAGATTTAGGAGCAGGAACGTGTCACAGTTTGTCTGTGTGGATCCTAGCCTGCTTTTAGATTATAGTATAATTCACAGAAATACTGAGACATTCTGTTCACCACACATGGCTTAAATTCGGTTTCAATAGACCGAAAACTGAGAGGTTCAGCATCGATCCAGATATAACAGGAAGGGCTGGGGGATAGTGCGACTGGGGATTGATCCTGTACGCAAGGCACAGAGACAGCCATAGAAATATAGAAGATAGGAGCAGGAGTAGGCCATTCGGCCCCTCGAGCCTGCTATGCCATTCAATGCGATCATGGCTGATCATCCAAATTCAGGACCCGTTCCCTGCCTTCTCCCCATACCCCTTGATTCCTTTAGCCTTAAGAAATATATCTAACTCCTTCTTGAATATATTTAATGAATTGGCCTCTACTGCCTTCTCTGGTAGAGAATTCCACAGGTTCACCACTCTCTGGGTGAAGAAATTCCTCCTCATTTCTGTCCTAATTGACATACCCTTTATCCTTAGACTGTGACCCTTGGTCCTGGACTCCCCGACCATCGGGAACATCCTTCCTGCATCTAGTCTCCCCAGTCCTGTCAGAATTTTATAAGCTTCAATGAGATCCCCTCTCATTCTTCTAAACTCCAGCGAGTACAAGCCCAATCGACCCAATCTCTCCTCATACATCATTCCTGCCATCCCAGGAATCAGCCTGGTGAATCTTCGCTGAACTCCTTCCATGGCAAGAACATCCTTCCTCAGATAAGGCGAACAAAACTGCACACAATAATCAAGGTGCAGTCTCACCAAGGCCCTGTACAACTGCAGCAAGACATCCTTGTTCCTGTACTCAAAGCCTCTTGCTACGAAGGCCAACATACCATTTGGCTTCTTAACCGCCTGCTGCACCTGCATGCTTACCTTCAGCGACTGGTGCACAAGGACACCCAGGTCTCGTTGCACTTCCCTTTCACCCAATCAATTGCCATTCAGATAATATTCTGTCTTCCTGTTTTGCCACCAAAGGGGATAACCTCACATTTATCCACATTATATTGCATCTGCCATGCTTCTGCCCAATCACCCAACGTCTCCAAATCATCCTGGAGTTTCTCAGCATCCTCCTCACAGCACATAGGCCCACCTAGCTTTGTGTCGTCTGCAAATTTGAAGATATTACATCTAGTTCCCTCGTCTAGATCATTAATATATATTGTGAATAGCTGGGGTCCAAGGACTGATCCCTGAGGTACCCCAGTAGTCACTGCCTGCCACTCAGAAAAAGACCCGTTTATTCCAACTCTTTGCTTTCTGCCTGCCAACCAGTTTTCTATCCAAGTCAATACCTTGCCCCCAATCCCATGTGCCTTAACTTTACACGCTAACCTCTTATGCGGGAACATATCGAAAGCCTTCTGAAAGTCCAAATATACCACATCCACTGGTTCTCCCTTATCTATTTTACCAGCTACATCCTCAAAAAATTCCAGTAGATTAGTCAAGCACGATTTACCTTTCATAAATCCATGTTGACTTTGTTCAATCCTGTCACTGTTTTCCAAGTGCTCAGCTATTACATCCTTTATAATGGACTCTAGCATTTTCCCAACTACCGATGTCAGGCTTACCGGTCTGTAATTCCCTGTTTTCTCCCTACCACCTTTTTTGAATAGTGGGGTAAAATTAGCTACCCTCCAATCCATGGGTGCTGTTCCAGATTCCATCGAATGTTGGAAGATGATCAGCAATGCATCTACTATTTCTAGGGCCACTTCCTTAAGTACCCTAGGATGTAGATTATCAGGCCCTGGGGATTTATCGGCCTTCAGTCCCATCAATTTCCTTAACACCATTTCCTTACAAATACTGATTTCTTTCAGTTCCTCCCCTTCATCAGACCCTATGTTCCCCGACATCCCTGGGAGGTTATTTGTGTTCTCTTTTGTGAAGACAGAACCAAAATATGTCTTTAATGGGTCAGCCATTTCTTTGTTCCCCATTATAAATTCCCCTGATTCTGACTACAAGGGACCTACATTTGACTTCACCAATCTTTTTCTCTTACATACCTATAAAAGCTTTTACAGTCAGTTTTTATGTTCCCTGCAAGCTTAATCTCATATTCTATTTTCCACTTATTAGTTAATCCCTTTGTCCTCCTTTGTTGAATCCTAAACTCTTCCCAATCCTCTGGTTTACTGCTTTTTCTGGCCAATTTATATGTCCTCTCCTTGGATCTTATGCTATCCCTAATTTCCCTTGTTAGCCATGGGGGAGCAGTCGCACAGACCCAGAAACTTGTCTCCTATCTGTTGGTGACTCACAGAGCGGAGACAGGCAGAGACTGATTAAAGTCCCCACTCACCAGCAGTTCAGTGTCAGAGCTTGACTGAGCCTGTTCCTCTCCATTGATCCATACCAATTGCTTAAGGGACAGGATTCGAGTCGTTCTCACACTCACCGGCAGCAACTGACGTGTGTCCAGAGTCACTTTCTCCTCTCCTAATATCTCCTTATCTGTCTCGGTGTCAATGATTCTTTGATAACGCGCCTGTGAAGCTCATTGTGACAAATTATTCAGTTAAAGGCGCGATATATATTCAATTTGATATTGTTGTTGCTTTATTTAATTTGAGTGTCAGGAAGATAGATCTGAGCATGCATGATAAATAACGCCTGCTCCTCCCCCTCTCCCACCACAGTGTTTAAAGCGACAGGAAGGACCCATGCAAGCTCCGCTCCCCCAGCTCTGCCAGTGGGGGCCGTTTCCTCTGTGCTCGCCTGATGATCGCTGAACACATCAGGGAGCGGAGATATCACGGGCCCGAGTAAGGGAGCAAACAGCAGCCTCCTCACAGCAGCACATCGCATTGGGACTGTGTCCACAGATGGGCTTTGAGTCGGGGTAAGTTTAGCGGAAACTGTGGGCTCTTTGTAAGAGGCAGATTGGAGCGGGAACTAGTTCCGGAACATGGAGTGAGTGGGGGAAGGGAGAGGCCATTCTCGGGCTGTGTGTGTACAGTGTAAGGTAACATAGAATGTGAATCACCTCGCTCTTTCAAATCATTGCTGCTTTCTTCCCCCAATCAGTAGTGAACGTTTCTGAATCGTTTCCAATCTCACCGTGTTTGTTGTTCTAGGACAGCGAACAGCGGAAACACAGCCTGACTGTGAGGATGTGTCGAGATTCACAAAGTGCAACCCATTTCAGGCAGCAGGTGAGAAGTGTGCAAGAATAAATTTCAAATATCGGTTATTTTGTTTCTGTGCGTTGTGTTCTCCAGAAGCATGTTGCTGGTGATCGAAAGATACATTGTCGCTCCGCCAAATACTTATGGATTCGGGTCTTTTATCTACACAGGCCCTCAACTCGGTTTCAATAGACTGAAAGCAATTGTTTGTACAGGGCAGGTACCAGTGGATACATTTCAGGAAGCGATCGAGAAATTTATATAGAGGCCCTTGGGACTGGGAGATATACACCTGGACTGTGCCATTTGGATGGTCCCATTCATGGAGCAGAGCTGGGTTTGGGTTGTGTCTGGATGCTGATAACTTACTATAGAACCGTCCTACACACTTGGTGTGGAGAATCTGAGTGTCGCTGTACTGCAGTCAGGTCAGACAATGAAACTGTTTGTGTCGCGATTTCCCCTCTGAAGATACATTACTTCATTATAAACAAACACATTAATATAACTTTAATTTTATATTCTAGAGACACCAGTCCATATCTTATAACTAATATTGTTTTCGTATTATTCTCGTAGCAAAATACTTCAATGAGCCAAAATAAGTGTTCCTCCACCTGGAACACAAGGAACAGTGCAGGCAGCTCCTCCTCACACACAGTAAGTACATTATCACTCACAGAGCGCAGAGACACAGAACTGGCCTCAATTCTATTATCGCAGGCAGCAGAAGCAGTCAGTCCCACAGTGATCCAAATTCCCAGAGTTACATTATGAATCTCACAGACACTTGCAGCAGTAGTAGAATAAGATGTTGTTTCAAAGACCAAACATATCGCACTGACAGTCAGATATATTTTCTCTCCCTTACTCCCACACATGAACAGATAGTCACTGATATGGTGTCAATCCACACTGCTGGCTGTACACGGACTATCAAACCTAACAACCAACATACAAGAACAGAGAATCGGAGGTAATGGACTGAATTAAAACTCCTCCTGAGACAGTCATAGATAAAATCAAACTAGCATTGGCCTACACAAGGTGGAGAAGGAATGGAATCCAACAATCACACAGAGCAAGGATAGTCCAGTATAAGAGACTGTCAATTATATAATGAATTTTCGACTCACACACATTACCAGTGTAACAGATACATAATCAATCCCACACTCGCAAACAGTAGCAGAAACTTTCAAGATGCAGAATTAATCTCACACTCACAAACAGTACTAGAGACTGAGAGACAGAGAGAATAATATATTGAGAATAATCACAGTCAATTACAGTACCTGAGACTGACATGACGGGTACAGATTAAAATCAACACTGACACACCAGTAACTGAGATGTGAGTATAGGCTTTACGCTGTATTTGTCAGAGACTGACAGATATGGAAAAGCCCACACCACATGGCCGAGACAAAAGAGGCTTGGAATGCAGCTTTCTGTGTCTGGAAGTAAGGTTCAATGAAGACAAAGGACAATGCTTTGTTTACAAAGCAACTGAATGCTATTAGCATTTGTTTGTATATCGAGTGGATACATCTAAACTGCAGAAGAGACTTTTTCACCTTGAATGGGAATCGTTCAAGATTTGAATGGGTTTTAAATCACCCAGCGCTGGACAATAGAGCAGTTGTATCTCCCTTTTGTTTCAGCCCAGGAAGCTCCGGAAGACACATTAATCCAGCCCAACCACTTTGAGGTAGCCAATCACAGCTTTCTCTTGTGTATTGGACCCTTTTGGGTGGGGAATTTTGCACACAGCCCTTGCAAGGCAGGACGGCAGGGGCCGCACCAGGTATAAAGATAGATGCTGAAGCTATCTCTCGTGCTTACTTCGCTGGACCAAAGGTGAGCAGGGTGTTTCTGACTCCTCAACAAGGCAACCCAGTTAAGGAGTTTGGGGGAGGGTGATTTAAGGGAATTGCTAAGATTGTTTAAATAGCATTGTAGCTCATTGTATCCCTCGTTTTCGCCATCTGCAACCCCCTGTTATATAGTATTACTGTGTTTGTGTGGTATAGTTTGATATTTTGATTATAGTTTCTTTTAGTTAATAAAACTTGATTTTTTTCTCTCATCCAAACTACGTGTTCCGTTTTAATATCATTAATTATAAGTTCCTCCACTCAGAACTAAAGGAGGGGTAGCGATTCGAAACTGCTGTTTTAAAATTGGTTTTTATTGGAATTGGTCTGATGTGCAGGCAAAGGCTGCAAGACAAGGAAAATTACTTTAAACCAGTTTAAAGAAGCCCCTGAAACCCTTACAATGGCGACCGTGGGCAGGATTGCAGGCCGTTTTTGATATGATAAGTGGTCTGGATCTAGAGAAAGCATCAGTTATTGTCTTTCTTGCTTTCAGTCTGTGGGCAGCCCTGCGGAAGGTAGTGGCAGTGTGTAAGCTGACCTATCGGGGTATAGGTGGCTGGGCTAGGAAGGGTGAGATGGGAGAGCAGGAGGAGTTTAAAGAGGCCAAGAATCGGGAGTCCCAGCTTGAAAAATGCCAGGCAGAGGTAGAACGCCTCAGAGAGGTGTATGAGGCCAGAGCTAGTGGTATGAGGGTGCGGGAAGAGAATGCACGCCTCACGCTAGCGGTCACGAAATGCCAGGCATTTATAGAGCGCCTTGTGCAGGAAGTCACAGAGGCAAGGGACAGAGAGATGAGGCTACAAGAGGAGAATGTACACCTCACCCAAGAAGCTAGCAAGAGAGAGCCATGCGAGAAATGAGATAGAATTCCTAAAGTACCAAATCACTGAGGCCAGGGAAAATGAGATGAGACTGCGGGAAGAGAATGTCAGGTTTGGTGAAGCAGATCATGGCCCCTGTAGGGCAGAGATAGAAAGTCTTAACGTGGCTTTAAAGGTAGCAAGGGGAATGATTTGCGTGATCAGACGAAAGGCAGGTCAGCCGGATTTTACTGGCAGCCCAAGTAGAACCGTCCCACAGGCAGCGCCCAGAACAGTGCTGGATTGGGAATTAGAGACCCCAAGACCGCAGCCCACAGCTCCGAGTCTTGAGGAGCTCTGGCAGTGAGGAGGGGTGGACCATGGGGTGGTAGGAGATCACCAGCAGGTCCCGCCAGGCAGGCGGGGACCAGGACCAGTGTACCCCCTCCAACAACGGAGGTACGGTCTGCCCGTGAGGAGTGAGCCTGAGAATAGGAATCCTCAGCCCAATGCATGTTCGAGTTCACAGGCAAGCACTGTGGCTTGTGTGGGGGGAGGAGCCATTCATATTCAGAGTAAGCTGTTTAAGCCAGGGAACAGGAAAGGAGAGTTCTGGGACCCCTGTAGAGCAGATCCAGTAGCAGAAATCCGAGACAAGGGAGGCACACAGGGGATAGTTTTGGCCCCAGACGAAAGGCAGGTCCAAAATTCCCCAGATAAAGCCACCTGGGTGAGGGAACATGAGTTTGCTGTCCATGCAAGTTCAAGTTCACCGCCTGTAAAGACAGGCACTGTGGCCTGTTTAAAGGGGCCAGCTTCCCAGCCCGCTTCTAGAGTGGTCCCCCCCATGATGTGGGACCCTGCGGGGGCAGGGATAGCAATCCCTCTTGCAGGAGACATAGGGAGGGAGCTGACACGAGGTTTTAAACATGGGGAGGAAAATTTCCAGCCACCAGCAGCGGGTGGTGAGAGTATACCTGCCCCCAGCACAGGAGTGGGCAGGGAAGAGCAGACAAACCCAGAGAGAGATTTGCACCGGCAGGCTGCCAGGTACATTATACAGTGCGGGCTATTTGGACATGGGGGAGAAGGTTCCCAGCCAGCTGGGGCTGTGACCCAAGCTCAGGGTCCACCAGCCAAAGTTTCCCCCATAGAGACACCCCTCAGAAGGTCTCAGCGGGTGCCCCAGCCTAAGAAAGCACGGTCACCCACTTTACAGTGGAGTAGGGCGGACTCCCGAGCCGGGGAGAAGCCAGAGAACAGAGGCCCCCCACTCAACAGCCATAAGCTGCGAGGGACCAGAGACAGGAGGCAGTCCAGCTTCGCTGCAGCCAGCAGCAATCTGCGACAGTGCCAGAGATTAGACTGGCCGTCCGGAGATGGGCGGCATTTGTATTATAGCTATGTGTGTGAATAATTTTTTAAGGTGGATTTTAAGTTTTGTTGATTTAACTAGTTTCAAGTTAAAGTGCAAAGAGTTTAAATTTACATGTGTGCCGAATGTTTGTATTTTGGTCCGAGGTCGAGGGACCCGACCATGTCTCCACCTAAGGCAGCAGGTCAGTGAGACCTGGCTGCATGTCCCTTTTAAGTTTTTGCAGGAGATGGGAAAATGAAGCAGCCATGTTCGCCCAGCCCGAGCTGGATATCGAATGAAGATACGGAATGTTGGGGATCACCTCGCCACTGGACGAATCCAGGAGACCCCGCAGCGATCTTCGGGGAAAACCGGACAGAGTCCGGAGGAATTTCCCTACTCCTCCTACGGGGAGGAGATGGGCCCCAGCTGGGTGGGGCACGGCCCCCAACCCAACACCATCCTGACTGAAGTTAACTTGCGGGAGACCTCGCTGTCGAGGAGTCACGATGGGGAAGCGGCGGGCGCCTTGTGATAGGGACGCGTTCCCCGGGGGTGGGTGGTGATGGCCCAGGAAGATTGTATAGAGGAGGGGGAGACCCAAGAGTCACTTGGGTGCGGTCGGGGGAGGGAGGAACTCACCCGGGGGCCCACGAGCAAAGAGGATAAGTGTGGCTGGGAAGGATGAGTGGGTGCCAGATCAGTGTGTGGCCAGGGAGTGCCGCCACACAGGCACCCATCATTTTCTGCAGCCAGTCGAGGGAAGACGGGAGGGGGAGGGACTGGGAGTCATGAGATCCCATACTCCCCGGTCTCAGTCTGTGCCAAGGTAAATTTTAAACATGAGGGGTACCCCGCCTCCACAAAGGGACAAGGGAATGTTTCGGGGCTGGCGGAGCAGGCTTGTCTGTAAATCCATTCTGCCTGTTTTAAAGTTTAAGCTGATCAAAGGGGTGTGGAAGGTACTTTTACTGCCCGAGTGAGAGGAGCAATACCCACTCGAATTTCGCGACCCATCATCGGCACGTGATGATCGGGGTTCATTTAAGCATGTTGTTTAATGATTTTTTGTATTTTGTGTTGCAGCCCCAAGTTGAGCAGAGGCGTAAGGTCCTCTCCGTGCTTGGGACCAGTTTGTGACAACTCCAAGTTGAGCAGAGGCGTAGGACTCTCTCCGTGCTTGGGATCATTTTGATTACATTGTGTAACTAAGATTGCAACATTTTTGTAATAACTTATGATGTAAAAAAAAAGGTGATTGTAAATTTGGTTTACACTGTATAATTTTACAAGCGTGTAGGGGTATGAGACCCCTTATTGAAAACTGAAGTATCTGTAAGATGCCAACCGTACCATGGTTTTTTTCTTGAATTAAAGGGGAATAGACGGGACAGGGATCAGTGGCAGATAGCTATTAGGTAAATACAGGGGATGGTTGTTTGTGGGGGGTCAGAAATTATTGCTCATTTCTTCAAGAGGATACTACAAGCAAGCTGGAAGTATCCAAGGGCGGACTGTAAGAATTCGCAATAATTTACAGTTCTGAAGATTCATTTTTTTGATTAAAGTATCCCTGGGCGATGAGCTTTTAAATTTCCAGGGATAAAAATGGCGGACACCACATGGCCGAGACAAAAGAGGCTTGGAATGCAGCTTTCTGTGTCTGGAAGTAAGGTTCAATGAAGACAAAGGACAATGCTTTGTTTACAAAGCAATTGAATGCTATTAGCATTTGTTTGTATATCGAGTGGATACATCTAAACTGCAGAAGAGACTTTTGCACCTTGAATGGGAATCGTTCAAGATTTGAATGGGTTTTAAATCACCCAGCGCTGGACAATAGAGCAGTTGTATCTCCCTTTTGTTTCAGCCCAGGAAGCTCCGGAAGACACATTAATCCAGTCCAACCACTCTGAGGTAGCCAATCACAGTTTTCTCTTGTGTATTGGACCCTTTTGGGTGGGGAATTTTGCACACAGCCCTTGCAAGGCAGGACGGCAGGGGCCGCACCAGGTATAAAGATAAATGCTGAAGCTATCTCTCGTGCTTACTTCGCTGGACCAAAGGTGAGCAGGGTGTTTCTGACTCCTCAACAAGGCAACCCAGTTAAGGAGTTTGGGGGAGGGTGATTTAAGGGAATTGCTAAGATTGTTTAAATAACATTGTAGCTCATTGTATCCCTCGTTTTCGCCGTCTGCAACCCCCTGTTATATAGTATTACTGTGTTTGTGTGGTATAGTTTGATATTTTGATTATAGTTTCTTTTAGTTAATAAAACTTGATTTTTTTCTCTCATCCAAACTACGTGTCTGTTTTAATATCAATAATTATAAGCCCTGCAGTCAGAACTGGAAGATGGGGTAGCGATTCGAAACCGCTGTTTTAAAATTGGTTTTATTTTAAAATTGGTCTGAGTGCAGGCAAAGGCTGCAAGACCAGGAAAATTACTTTAAACCAGTTTAAAGAAGCCCCAAATCCTTACAAACCAGCATACCAGAAACTGACAGTCACTGAAGCAAACCCATTCTCACATACCAGAAACGGTCAGACAAAGAGCAAGGCCCTAATCACAGTCCAGAGATTGACAGATACATTTTAAAACCCACACTCGCATCCCAGAGCAGACATCTTTAAAGTATAACACACACTCACATACCAGAAAGTGGTAGGTACTGAATAAAATCCTCACTCACATAACAGAAACTGGCAAGTACATACAACATCCCACTGTCACATATCAGAAACAAACAGATACAGGATTAATACCAAACTCACAGATCAGACACTGACAGTTAAAAAGAAAAAAAGCACTCTCATATCCCATTGACTGACAGATACAGATTGAAACTCGCACACACCTACTAGAAGCTGAAAGGCAAAAAATAAAACCCACATTTGGCTAACTGAAAGATAATGTAGGGAAAGAAAAAAAACTCACGGCGCAAATACACGCAGATAAAGCTCAAATAGCAGAATCTTACAGACTCAGAATAACCCCTCTCTTCCAAAGCAGAAATTAACAGGTTGAAATGAAAACAAATACTCATATATCCGGAATTGACTGGTAAAGAGTAAAATCCAAACTCATATATCAGACAACACAGCTAAAGAATTAAGCTCACATTCACATACCAGATACTAACTGATTCAGAACAAAGCTCTCACTTTCATACCAGAGCATAGAATCATAGAACTGTATGGCACAGAAGGAGGCCTTTCAGCACAAAAAGAGCTATCTGGCCTAATCCAACTTTCTAGCTCTAGGTCTGTAGCCCTGCAGGTTACAGCACTTCAAGTGCATATCCAAGTACTTTTTAAATGTGATGAGGGTTTCTGCCTCTACTACCTTTTCAGGCAGTTCATACCAGTCCCCCCCGACCCTGTGGGTGAAAAGCATTCTCCACAAATCACCTCTAAACCTCCTAGCTTTAACTTTAAATCTATACCCCCTGCATATTGACCATTCTGTTAAGCAAAACACATCCTTCTTATCCACCCTATCTAGGCCCCTCATCATTTTATACACTTCAATTACGACTCCCTTCAGCCTCCTCTGTTCGAAGGAAAACAACCCCAGCCTATCCAATCTGTCCTCATAGCTAACATTCTCCAGCCCAGGCACATCCTCGTAAATCTCCTCTGCAGCCACTCCAGTGCAATCATATATTTCCTGTAATGTGGTAACCAGAACTGCACCCAGTATTCTAGCTGCGGCCTAATGAGTGTTTCATACAGCTCAACCATAACATCTCCGCTCTTAAATTCTATGCCTCGGCTAATAAAGGCAAGTGTCCCGTATGCCTTCTTAACCATCTCATCTACCTGCCCTCCTACCTTCAGGGATCTGTGGACATGCACTCCAAGGTCCCCATGATCCTCTGCACTTCTCAGTGTCCTACCATTGATTGTGTTAGCCCTCCCCAAATGAATTTCCTCACACTTCTCCAGATTGAATTCCATTTGCCACTGTTCTGCCCACCTGACAAGTCCATTGATATCTTCCTGCAATCTACAGCTTGCTTCTTCATTAACAACCACACGGGCAATTTCTTAATCATACTTCCCACATTCAAGTCCTAATCATTGATATGTACCACAAAAAGCAAAGGTCCCAGTAACTAAGCTAAATCTAACAGAATAATGATCACTACAACCAACATGCTCTCCTACTGATACCATTTCCAGCTGCCCAGCTTAATTCCCTAAATCTAGGTCCAGAACGGCCCCTCTCTTGTTGGGCTTGCTCCGTACTTGCTAAAAAAATCCACTAGTATTATTGCCCTATCTTTGTATGTCTCAGAGATTTTCCTACATATTTGCTCTTCTATGCCCCTCTGACTGTTTGGGGGTCTATAGTACACTCCGAGCAGTGTGATTGCCCTTTTTTTGCTTTTCCGTTCAAATCATATGGCCTTCTTGGATGATCCTTCAAATATATCATCCCTTCTCACAGCTGTAATTGTTTCTTTAATCAATATTGTGACCTCCCTTCTTTTTTAAACCCCTCTCTATCTCGTCTGAAAAACCTGTAACCAGGAATGTTGAGCTGCCATTCCTGCGCCTCTTTCAGCCATGTCTCAGTAATAGGTATATCATACTCCCACTTCTCTAGCTATGCTCTCAGCTCATATGCTTTATTCCCTAGACTCCTTGCGTTGAAGTATATGCCATTTAGTACTGCCAAACTCCCTTGTTGTCTATTTTCTAGCCTATCTTTCCGCTGCCTTCCAAACTCGCTGACTAATTTTCTGCCTTCCATGTCCAGCATTGCTTCTCTACCTTCCCATTGCCAAGCTAGTTTAAACACTTCCCAACAGCATTAGCAAACCCCCCTCACCCCCTGCGAGGAATTTGGTCCCGGTCCAGATGGGGTGCAACCCGTCTGGCTTGTACAGGTACCACCTCCCCCAGATACATTCCCAATGCCTCAGGATTCTAAAGCCCTCCCTCCAGCACCATCGCTCCAGCCACACATTCATCTGCCCTATCCTCCTATTTCTGTACTCACTAGCACGTGGCACCGGGGGTAATCCAAAAATTTCTACCTTTCATGTCTGCTTTTTAATTTATTTCCTAGCACCATAAAATCTGGCTGCAGGACGTCATCACTCTTTCTCCCTATGTCATTGGTATTGATATGGACCACGACCTCTGGCTATTCACCCTGCCCCCTCAGAATGTCCTGCAGCCACTCAGTGACATCCTTGACCCTGGCACCAGGGAGGCAACATACCATCCTGCAGTCACGTCAGCGGCTGCAGAAACCCCTGTCTGCTCCCCTAACTACAAAATCCCCTATGGCTATTGCACTTCCACGCTTCTTCCTCAACCCTTGCGCAACTGAACCACCTAAGGTGCCATGGACTTGGCTTTGGCTGCGCCCCCAAGGTGAATCATCGCCCCCACCAGTATTCAGAGATGAAAAACAGTTAGCGAGCGAGATGCACTCAGGGGATTCCTGCCCTACCTGCCTGAAAAACCTCTTCTGCATAAGAACATAAGAAATAGCAGCAGGAGTAGACATTTCAGACCGTCGTGCCTGCTCCACCATTCAATAAGGTCATGGCTGGACTGATCTTGGCCTCAACTGCACTTTCCTGCCCGTACCCCTAACCCTTGATTTCCCAGTTTTTGAAAAATCTGTCTATCTCTGCCTTGAATATATTCAATGACCCAGCCTCCACAGCTCTCTGGGGTAGAGAATTCCAAAGATGCACGACCCTCTGAGAGAAGAAATTCCTCCTCATCTCCATTTTAAATGGGCGACCCCCTTATTCTGAAACGATGCCCCTAGTTCTAGATTCCCCCATGAGAGGAAACATCCTCCTTGCATCGACCCTGTCAAGCCCCCTCAGAATCTTATATGTTTCAATAAGATCACCTCTCATTCTTCTAAACTCCAGATAGTATAGGCCCAACCTACTCAACCTTTCCTCATAAGACAACCCCTTCAACTCAGG
This sequence comes from Somniosus microcephalus, assembly GCF_052327205.1. Classification (NCBI taxonomy): domain Eukaryota; kingdom Metazoa; phylum Chordata; class Chondrichthyes; order Squaliformes; family Somniosidae; genus Somniosus; species Somniosus microcephalus. The sequence continues at coordinate 5,739,172 of NC_141015.1, forward strand.
AATCAACCTAGTGAACTTTCTCCGGACTGCCTCCAATGGAAGTATGTACTTTCTTAAATAAGGAGACCAAAATTGTAACAGTTTTCCAAGTTTGGTCTCACCAACGCCCTGTACATTTGTAGCAAGACTTCTCAACTTTTATCCTCCATCCCCTTTGCAGTAAGTGCCAATATTCCATTTGCCTTCCTAAATATTTACTGTACCTGCATGCTAACCTTTTATGTTTCATGTACGAGGCCTCCCAGATCACTCTGTACCGCAGCATTCTGTAGTCTCTCTCTATTTGAATAATATTTTGCTTTTATATTCCACCTAGAAAAGTGGATCACCTCACATTTTTCCACATTATACTCCATCTGCCAATTTTTTGCCCATTCACTTACGCTATCTATATCCCTTTGTAGACACTTTGTGTACTCCTCACAACTTGCTTTCCCACCTACCATTGTATCGTTAGCAAATTTGGCATGTCCTCCATGTCATTAATGTAGATTGTAAATAATTGAGGCCCCAGCACTGATCCCTGTGGCACCACACTGGTTACAGTTTACCAACCTGAAATTGACCCATTTATTCTGACTCTCTGTTTTCTGTTAGTTAACCAATCCGCTATCCAATCTAATATATTACCCCCAACACCGTGAGCACTTATCTTATGCAGTAAACTTTTATGCGGCACCTTATCAAAAGCCTTCTGGAAATCAAAATACACTACATCTATTGGTTCCCCTTTATGCACCCTGCTTGTTACATCCTCAAAGAACTCTAGTAAATTTGTCAAACACGATTTCCCTTTTTAAAACTATGTTGACTCTGCTTGATTGTATTTTGATTTGCTATTACTTCCTTCTGTCTGCCAGTCACCCATTCCCTCTCTACCTGCACACTCTTAGGCTGCAAGGTGAGCACCTCCTGAAACGTAATATCCACGAAATTCTCAGCCTCACGGATATATCCCACACTGACACACTGTCCCAGAGACTGAAAGATAGAGAATCTATCTGACATTCAACAGTGAATTCCACAATGGCATATAGTACCAGTTTGACAGATGCAGTGTCTATCCCACACTCAATGATCAACCACACTGTTCGCACTAGAATTGGGTGAGCGTGTCATAAGAACATAAGAAATAAGAGCAGGAGTAGGCCATACTGCCCCTCAAGTGTGCTCCACCATTCAATAAGATCATGGCTAATCATTGACCTCAACTCCACTTTCACGCCCGATCACCATATCCCTTGATTCCCCTAGAGTCCAAAAATCTATTGATCTCAGCCCAGGAATCAGTCTAGTGAACATTTGTTGCACCGCCTCCAAGGCAAGTATATCCTTCCGCAGATAAGGAGACCAAAATTGTGCACAGTACTCCAGGTGTGGTCTCAACAAGGCCCTGTACAATTGTAGCAAGACATTCTTTACTCTTATACTCCAATGCCCTTGCAATAAAGGCCAACATGCCATTGCCCTTCCTTATTGCTTGCTGTTCCTGCATGCTACCTTTCTGTGTTTCTTGCACGAGGACACTCAAATCTCTCTGAACACCAATTTCCGGGCTGTGTGTGTACAGTGTAAGTTAACATAGAAAGTAAATCACTTCGCTCTTTCAAATCATTGCTGCTTTCTTTCCCCAAATCAGTACTGGATGTTCCTGATTCATTTCCAAACTCACCATGTCTGTTGTTGGACAGTGAACAGTGGAAGCGCAGCCTGGCATTGAGGGTGTGGACAGTTTCACAAAATGCATCTATTGTAGGCAGCAAGAGAGAAGTATGAAAGAATACATTTCGAAAATCAGTTATTTACTTTCGATGCGTTGAGTTCTCGAGAACCGTGCTGATCCTCCAGAAATACATTGCAGCTCCCTCAGATAATTCAGGAGCCGGGCTCTGACACATTCTGTTAACTACACAGGCCCTCAGCTCGGTTTCAATAGACTGAAAACAATTGTTTGTACAGCCCAGGTGCCTGTTGTTATATTCCAGGAAGCCATTTTGAATTTTACAGGTAGTCCCATTGGAATGGGAGGTTAAACCCTGGACTGTGCAATCGGGTGGTCCAATTCATGGTCCAGTGCTGGGTTTGGGTTGTGTCTGGATGCTGATAACTTACTATAGAACAGTCCTACACACCTGGTGTGGAGAATCTGAGTGCCGCTGTACTGCAGTGAGGTCAGAAAATGTCACTGTTTGAATCGCGGTTTACTCTCTCCAGATAATTTACTTTATTATAAACAGACACCTCAATTATAACTGTATTTTTATAATCTCCTGGAACCTGTCGTTATCTTATAACTAATATTGTTCTCGTGTTATTATTCTCATAGCAAAATACTTCAGTGAGTCAGAACAAACATGGTTTGTCATCGACCCGGAACACAAGGAGCAGTGCAGGCAGCTCCTCCTCACTCACAGTAAGTACATTATCGGTCACAGAGCGCAGAGACACAGAATTGACCACAATCCTATTATCACAGGCAACAGAAACAGTCAGTCGCACAGTGAACGGAATTCCCCCTTTCACGTTATGAATTCCTCTGTCATTTGCAGCAGTCGAATAAGATGTTGTTTTAATGACAAATCATATCGCACTGAGAGGCAGACCCATTTTCACGCCCTTACACACACACGACCGGATAGACAATGACACGGTGTCAATCCACGCTGCTGGCTGTACAGGGATTCTCAAACCCAACAACTAACGGGCAAGATTAGAGAATCGGAGGTAATGGACTGAACCACACCTCCTCCTGAGACAGTCACTGATAATCTCAAACTAGGACTGGCCTACGCAAGGCGGATTAGGAATGGAATCCAGCAGTCACGCAGAGCAGGTACAGTAGAGTACAAGAGACTGTCAATTACATAATAATTTTAACACACACACATACCAGTCTAACAGGTAAATAATCAGTCCCACACTCACAAACATTAGGAGAACTGACAGTTACAGAATAAACCCCACAGTCGCAAAAAAGAGACAGACAGGTACAAATAAAATCCACAATCACACCAGAAACTGACAGGTACAGACAAAACACTACCTTCATATACTAGGAATTGAGTTAGAGTAAAATCCACACACACATCCTAAGGACCGATAGCTATAGCGTAAAACTCACACTCACATACTAGGTTGAAAGCTATAGATAAAATCAACATTCATTTAAAAGAGACTGACAGATACAGAGTGAAACTCGCACTCACATCCCAGAGAGTGACAGGTACAGGGGGAAACCAACACGCACAAGCATAGACTGGCAGATACAGGCTAAACTCCACAATCCCATCCCAGAAACTGTCAGCGACTGATTAAAACCCTTAATCATACAACAGGAACTGACAGGGACAGCATAAAACCCCACTCACGTACTAGAAACTGACATTTACAGAGATCACACCACACTCACATACAAGAGACAGAAAGGTACGGAGTGAAATCCACACTTGCACACCAGAAGCTGACAGATACAGAATAACATCCCAGAGACTGACAGGTACAGAGTAAAGCCCACACTCACACTCCAGACTCTGAACAATGAAGAGGAAAACAAAACTCAGGCACCAGAGAATAACAGATGCAGATTAATGCCATTACTCACAAACCAGTGACTTACAGATGCAGTTTAAATTCCACACTCCCATTCCAGAAACTGTCAGGTACTGAATAAAATCCTTACTCTTACAGCAGAAATTGACAGGTACAGCGAAAAACCCACACTCACATGCCAGAGACTGTAAGATACAGAGTGAAACTCACACAGACATACCAGAGACTGTCAGATACAGAATGAAACTCACACTCACTTATGAAGGACTGCCAGATACAGAGTGAAACTCACACTCACATACCAGAGACTGTCAGATACAGAGCGAAACTCACACTCACATACCAGAGACTGTCAGATACAGAGCGAAACTCACTCACATACCAGAGACTGTCAGATACAGAGTGAAACTCACACTCACCTACCAGAGACTGTCAGATACAGAGTGAAACACACACTCACTTACCAGAGACTGTCAGTTATAGAGTGAAACTCACACTCCCATACCAGTGACTGTCTGATACAGAGTGAAACTCACACTCACGTACCAGAGACTGTCAGATATAGAGTGAAACACACACTCACGTACCAGAGACTGTCGTATACAGAGTGAAATTCACACTCACAGGAAATGCAGGTGCAGAATACATCCCAGATTTGCATAACAGAAACTGAAGATAGTGAAATGTAACACATTCCAGAGACTGAAAGATAAAAAAAATCCACACACGCATCCCAGATATTGTCAGTAATAAGAAAATAAGGAATAGTAGTAGAAATTCGTTATAGATCCCCTCAAGCTTGCCCTGCCATTCAATAGGATCATGGCTGAACTTCGACCACAACTCCAATATCCCACCCTATCCCTATATCCCTTGATTCCCTTCGAGCCGAAAAATCTATGACCTCTGTCTTGAATACACTCATCGACTGAGCATCCACAGCCCCATGCAGTAGAGAATTCCAAAGATTCACAACACTCTGAGTGGATACATTTCTCATCAACTCATTCCTAATTGGCCGAAGTCAGACTAGGACCCCTAGTTCTAGTCTCTCCTGATAGGGGAAGTAGCGTCGCAATATCTACCCCTGTCAAGCACTCTAAGAATTAGAAATGTTTCAATGAGATCACTTCTCATTCTTCTAAACTCCAGAGAATATATGCACGTTATACTCAATGTTTCCTCATAGGACAGCCCTCCCATCCCAGGAATCAATCTCGTGAACATTTGATGCACCCCCTCTAAAGCATGTATATCCTGCCTTAGATAAGGAGACCAAAATGTGCAAAGGGCTCCAGTTGTGGTTAACCAAATGCCTATATAATTGCAGCAACATTTAATTATATTTTTACTGCAATCCCTTGTAATAAAGGCTAACATACCATTTGACGTCAGAAAACTACTAGGCACTTGGTCTAAGTATTAAACAAGGCTTTAATCAACTATTTTTGAACATGGAGATCTAGTTGGTCCTTCACTAGTTCCTGTTAATGAATGTCCTGAGCAAGCTGGGCCCGTGCCCGAGTATTTGTACTCTCCCTGGACAGCCGCCCAGTATCATTTCATAAGTCATTTCCACATTAATGACAAGATTCATGTTACCATTCACCTTCCTAATTCATTGCTGTACATGCATGATAACTTTCTCTAATTCATGAGAAACGACACTCAAATCCCTCTGAATAGGAACAGAGAAAAACCCACACTCACATACCAGAGACTGTCAGGAATAGAGTAAAATCCTCAATCATATAACAGAAACTGACAGATACCCAATACAACACACTCACATATACCAGAAACCACAGGTACAAAATAAAGCCCATATTCACAGAAAATGATCAAAACCCAATGAGTCCCACACTGACACCGATTATTAAAGACTGACTGGTACAGAATGATTCTCACTCTCACAAAAAGCACTAGAGACTGACAGACACAAAATTAATCTAATTCCAAGATAGACCACAATAGACTGATATTGATATATATAGCATAAATCTCACTCATACATACAGTTTCAGAGAATGACACATACAGAATGGCACCCAAATTCACACACAGTACCAGAGACTGCCACATACCAAAATAATTTAACTGTCACACACAGTATCAGAGATGGATATATAAAGAATGAATCCCACACTTTCATACAACACCAGAGACTGACAGATACTGAATTAATCTAACTCTCACATACAAAATCTTAGACTGACAATGAAATAATGAATCTCACACTAACTCAGAGAATCAGAGACAGACAGGGACAGAATGAATCCCACACTCATATAGAGTACCAGAAAATATAGAGAAAAAATGAATCCGACTCAGATAGAGTATTAAGGACTGATTGCTAAATAGTGAATCTCACTTTCAAACATAATACCAGAGACTGACAGATAGAGAATGAACCTCACTGTTTCGTAGAGTATCAGAGACTGATTAACACAGAAACAATCCATACTGACACAGATTATCAGAGACTGACAGGTACAGAATAAATCTCACACTCACATACGGTGTCAGATATTGACATACACACAGCATTAATATCACACTCACATACAGTACCAGATAGTGATGGAGACAGAATTAATCTAACTCTCACATACAGTATCAGTGACTGACAGATACACAGAATGAATCTCACACTCTGATACAGTACCAGATAGTGACAGAGACAACATTAATGTAACTCTCACATACAGTATCAGAGACTGACAGTGAGAGAATAAATCCTAAACGCACATGCCATACCAGGAACTGACAGATATAGAATAAATCTCAAACTCACATACAGTATCACAGATTGACACAGAAAGATAATGAATCTCAGACTGACAGATTATCAGACAGTGACAGCCCCAGGATTAATACACACTCGTACAAAGTACCTGCAATTGATAGAGACAAAGATAACACCATATTAAAGAGTGATTGGTGCAGAATGAATCTCACTCTCACATACAGTACCAGAGATTGACAGATATATAATTACTCTAACACGCACATACAGAAAAGAGACTGACAGACAGAGAATGAATCTTACAGTAAAACAGAGAATCAGAGGGCCAGGCAGATACAGAATGAGTACACAATCAAATGCAGTACAATTAATTTACAGATAGATTCAGTCCCACACTCACATACAGTACCAGATACTTGCAGAAATGGAATGAATATCAAACTAACATCAAGTACCAGAGACTGGTAGATGCAGTAAGAATAACACTTTCATAAACCAAGTGCGTAGCAGATTCATGCAGAATTCTTCTCTGAAAGACAGTACGAGAGATGCACTGATTCAGAACTAATGTGACACTAACAATCAGTACCAGAGACTGACAGATACAGAATGACTCCCACACTAACAATCAGTACCAGAGACTGACAGATATAGAATGAATCTCAGACTTGCACACCGTCCCAGTGACTGACAGATGCAGAATGAATCTCAGACTCACACCGTCCCAATGAGAGACAGATACAGAATGCAAATCACACACACATGCACTACCAGAAAATGACAGATTCAGAATGAATCCCAACACTGACACACCATACCAGAGTCTGACGGATACAAATAGAATCCCACCCTGACACATGTGACGGACAGGAAACAAATGGATCCCACACTCATATCACATACTGTAACAGAGACTGAGATTGAGAATGATTCCCACACTTACATAAATCACCAGAGACTGATATAGAACTATTCCCCGCGCACACACACAGTCCTAGAAACTGGCAGATACTAAACTAATGTGGCGGGGACCACACTGCAAGGCGTGTATATAGTGCACAGTTTGGAAGAAGTACATCTAAATTGCTGTCCCGTCTGAAAAGGTGTGCTTGGGGCATTGCATAATGGTGTGGGAATTGGTGAATGGGGAGATGAATCTTCTTCTGCTCTTGGGATGACCTTTCTGACTGCAGTGGGCGCGCTGGTGGCAAACACGCAACCTGATTGGATACATAAAGAATCCAATCAGAGAAATGCAGAACAATGGAAAATGACATCACTCTTCAGCAGCCAATCACAACCATTGCCTTCACCCATCCCTCATTAGCATAGGGCGGTGGGGGCAGCCTATTTAAGCCGGGCCCGGAGAAGATTTGCGTTATTTTGTGTTTGAAATCGAGTTTGAGAATGGTTGATGAAAAGAAAACAGTGGCCAAGAAGGGCGCCAAGAAAACCGTCACTAAGCCGGCAGTGAAGGGCGGCAAAAAGCGCAGAAAGTCGAGGAAGCAGAGTTACTCCATCTACATCTACAAAGTGATGAAGCAGGTTCACCCCGACACCGGCATCTCCTCCAAGGCCATGGGTGTAATGAACTCGTTTGTGAACGAATATTTTCGAGCGCATCGCGGGTGAGGCTTCCCGCCTGGCCCATTACAACAAGCGGCACACCATCAGTTCCCGGGAGATCCAGACCGCCGTGCGCCTGCTGCTGCCCGGGGAACTGGCCAAGCACGCCGTGTCGGAAGGGACAAAGGCGGTGACCAAATACACCAGCTCCAAGTAAAACTCCACGCTGTCCTGAAAGAACAAACCCAAAACACAAAGGCTCTTTTAAGAGCCACCCACAATCTCTCTGAAAGAACTACACAAACGCGAGTCCCTTTCGAAGCAATTTGCTGTGTTTATTCTCGATTTACTGTAATATTATTTCCTAATCAAATGTTTTTGAGAACATTTTTTTAAAGTTCCAGCTGCAGATTTAGTTTGGAATTCTCAGATAAGCAGTTTTAGTCCGTTTCGACCTGAGTGTGGCTGTTGAATTTCTCTTCCAGTAAAATACAAACACGGTCCCTGCTCGCTCTTTCCCTTTGCTCTCAGACCGGATGAATTAAAAGCTTGTTTTAGGGATGAGACTCGGATTTCAGTCACCTCGTTCTCCGTCGAGACCTTTTTAAAAAAAAAATTATATAGCCAGTTGGGAGTCAATCCGTTTGTTAACCCGAGACTTCCTGCAGTGTAGCAGCCCAGAATGATAGTTCGTACAGAGACCAGAACGGGGGCAGTTTGAACCCTCTATCCCTCTTCCCTACAGGACTCCCAGATCTGGTTTCACTGCCGCAGCTGCGCCTGTGCAAAGGGTCGATCGATAATCTGTGAAACCTCACTTTTACAGATTGAGCTGGAACGGATGTTAAGAACCGAGTATAAAGTGAGAGCGGTTACCGTTCCTTCTTGGGACTTTAATTCCATAGGGAAATGTATATACATCCTGAACCATACAAATATTTCCTCTTTTAATTGGCAGACAGGATCGAACCAGAATTACAGCTCTGGTTAATTTTTAAATATTCCAAATAGTAACTAAAGTTCCCACCTGTCCCCGCATTAAGAGTTGGTTTTAAAGGTGAGATTCAGAGTTCAGGCACCTCGTTCTCTCTCTCGGATCTATCCCGGTATGTGGAGTTGGATCAATTTAATATCAGAACTCCCACTTATAGTTTCCGACTCACACTGACCGAGTTTATTCAATCTCCTGGGCAGCTCACTCACATTTCAACCTAAATTAGAAACGCACCCTCAGATATTCACTGTCCGCACTTTATAAATTCCCAGTTACAGTAACAGTACAAGACCTGCACGGTGCGTGCAGGGACCTTTTTGCCTTGCGCCGATCGCAGCTCTTTCCTTTACTGATTTGGTGGCTCTTAAAAGAGCCGTTGTTGTATTTGGTGCTAAAGTGTGGAGCCGGGCAGGGTGAGTTTAGGCGCGCTCCCCGCGGATGCGGCGGGCCAGCTGGATGTCTTTGGGCATGATGGTGACTCGCTTGGCGTGGATGGCGCACAGGTTGGTGTCCTCAAAGAGCCCCACCAGGTAAGCCTCGCTGGCCTCCTGCAGGGCCATGACGGCCGAACTCTGGAAGCGCAGGTCGGTTTTGAAGTCCTGAGCGATCTCCCGCACCAAGCGCTGGAAGGGCAGTTTGCGGATCAGCAGCTCGGTGGATTTCTGGTAGCGGCGGATCTCCCTCAGAGCCACAGTGCCGGGTCTGTAGCGATGGGGTTTCTTCACTCCGCCCGTGGCTGGAGCGCTCTTCCGGGCCGCTTTGGTCGCCAGCTGTTTGCGAGGAGCTTTCCCTCCGGTCGACTTGCGCGCTGTCTGCTTGGTCCTGGCCATTTTCTGAACGGATCTCAGCACAATCTAGAACACAGAAACTGTTAATGCAAAGCCTGCTGTGTATCCGCCTTGTTATACTCAGCGAGAGACCGCCCCGAGCACTGATTGGCTGGAGACCGGCGCCCAGCCACTTTAAACCCAACTCTAACCAATCAATGAAACGCTGGTAAACCAGGCCCCGATTGGCTGAGCTGGGATTAATCGGACATTTCAAAAAGACCGCCAGCTTTAGTGCAGGAAATAACCGTTTTGAAACAAATCGGTTTTATTCTGCACGTATTGAAAGGACCATTGCAAGAATCATTTAATGTTTTAAATGTAACTTCCTGGGCTTGGTGCTTTAGGGCCTTTCCCATTGCCCGCAGTCTGGGCTGTTGATGCTGACAGGAGCGGGGAAAGGGATCCGCGCCAATCTCCCGCTCTTCCACTCGATTCCTCTCACCTCTCCTCTCCAGCCCATTCAGAATTTCCCTCCGCCCGTCCCATTGTGACGATAGTCGCCGCTTTAAGGGGAGAGGATCAGAATTCAGTCGCTTCTCTCTGTCCCTGTGGAGCCTGTGAGAAGGGCCTTGGCCAATAATCTGTCATTCGGGAACTGTGCAGTGAGCGATCTGATACTCGGCACATTTTAGATTGCTGAATGGAGACTTATTGCCGCCGGTTACAGATAAGAGGCTGACAAATTAAACCTGTTCGTAGAACAGCGCCAGGAATTACTGACGGTGAACGCAAAATAACAGAACAAAAGGACCGAGATTTTAAAATCGTTCTTGAAATTAGACTTTAGATTAATTCGCTTCTTTCCGGCACTGGAATTGGCGGGCTTTTTCTAAAACAAAAAAATCAAACTGTCTGTCCAGGCCTGACAGAATTTTATAGGTTTCGATGAGATCCCCTCTCAATCTTCTAAACTCCAGTGAGTATAAGCACAATCGACCCAATCTCTCCTCATACTTCATTCCTGCCATCCCAGGTATCAGCCTGGTGAATCTTTGCTGCACTCCCTCCATGGCAAGAACGTCCTTCCTCAGGTAAGGCGACCAAAACTGCACACACTACTCAAGGTGTGGTCTCACCAAGGCCCTGTACAACTGTAGAAAGACATCCTTGTCCTTGTACTCGAACCCTCTTGCTACGAAGGCCAACATACCATTTGCCTTCTTAACCGCCTGCTGCACCTGCATGCTTACCTTCAGCGACTGGTGTACAAGAACACCCAGGTCTCTTTGCACTTCCCCTTCTCCCAAACTATTACCATTCAAATAATAATCTGCCTTCCGGTTTTTGCCACCAAAGTGGATAACGTCACATTTATCCACATTATAGTGCATTTGCCATGTTTCTGCCCACTCACCCAACCTGTCCAAATCGTGCTGGAGTTTCACGACATCCTCCTCACAGCATAACCATCCCCCCCCCCCACCCCAGCTTTGTGTCGTCTGCAAATTTGGAGATATTACATCCAATTCCCTCGTCTAGATCATTAATATATATTGTGAACAGCTGGGGTCCTAGGACCGATCCTTGCGGTACCCCACTAGTCACTGCCTGCCACTCGGAAAATGACCCATTTATTCCAACTCTTTGCTTTCTGTCCGCCAACCAGTTCTCTATCCAAGTCAATACCTTGCCCCCAATCCCATGTGCCTTAATTTTGCACGCTAATTTCTTATGCGGGACCTTATCGAAAGCCTTCTGAAAGTCCAAATACACCACATCCACTGGTTCTCCCTTATCTATTTTAACAGTTACATCCTCAAAAAATTCCAGTAGATTAGTCAAGCATGATTTACCTTTTGTAAATCCATGTTGACTTTGTCCGATCCAGTGACTGCTTTCCAAGTGCTCTGCTATTTCATCTTTTATAATGGACTCTAGCATTTGCCCCACTACCGATGACAAGCTTACTGGCCTATAATTCCCCGCCTTTTCTCTACCACTTTTTTTGAATAGTGGGGTAACATTAGCTACCCGCCAATCCATGGGTACCTTTCCAGAGTCTATCGAGTTCTGGAAGATGACCAGTAATGCATCTACTATTTCTAGGGCCACTTCCTTAAGTATCCTGGGATGTAGATTATCAGGCCCTGGGGATTTATCGGCCTTCAGTCCCATCAATTTTCCTAACACCATTTCCCTACAAATACTGATTTGTTTCAGTTCCACCCTTTCATCAGACCCTATGTTCCCCGGCATCTCTGGGAGGTTATTTGTGTCCTCCTTTGTGAAGACAGAACCAAAATATGTATTTAGTTGGTCTGCCATTTCTTTGTTCCCCATTATAAATTCCCCCGATTCTGACTGCAAGGGACCTGCGCTTGACTTCACCAATCGTTTTCTCTTCACATATCTATAAAAGCTTTTACAGTCAGTTTTTATGTTCTCTGCAAGCTTACTCTCATATTCTATTTTCCCTTTCTTAATTAATCCCTTTGCCCTCCTTTGTTGAATCCTAAACTGCTCCCAATCCTCAGGGTTATTGCTTTTTCTGGCCAATTTATATGCCCTCTCCTTGGACCTTATGCTATCCCTAATTTCCCTTGTTAGCCACGGTTGGGTCACCTTTTTTGTTTTATTTTTATCACAAACTGGGATGAACAAATTCTGTAGTTCATCCATTCGGTCTTTGAATGTTAGCCATTGCCTATCCACCGTCAACCCTTTGAGTGCCATTCCCCAATCAATCCTACCCAACTCACTCCTCAGACCATCATAGTTTCCTATATTTAAATTGAGGACACTAGTCTCCGAGTCAACTACTTCATTCTCCATCTTAATGAAGAATTCGATCATATTATGATCGCTCCGACCCAAGGGGCCTCTTACAACAAGATTGCCTTGAGGAAATAACTCTCCATAAACCTTGTGCAACCGAAAGCGAAATTCAAAGATTACAGAACACATCACATATCTGTTAATAATATTTCTGAACAATCTACCCCAGCTCCCGTTCCCAGGTCACTGCTCTCTGTGAGGTGGTGGGTGGCTCTTAAAAGAACCTTTGTGTTGTGTTTGGTGGAAAGAGTCGAGTTGTTCAGCCGCCGAATCCATAGAGAGTGCGGCCCTGCCGTTTCAGAGCGTACACCACATCCATGGCCGTGACCGTCTTGCGCTTGGCGTGCTCAGTGTAGGTGACCGCATCCCTGATCACATTCTCCAGGAAAACCTTCAGCACCCCGCGGGTCTCCTCGTAGATTAGACCCGAGATCCGCTTGACACCGCCACGGCGAGCCAGGCGGCGGATGGCTGGTTTGGTTATACCCTGGATGTTGTCACGGAGCACTTTACGGTGGCGCTTGGCTCCGCCTTTGCCCAATCCTTTGCCACCTTTACCTCGTCCAGTCATGATGATTGTTCAGTCAAAGTTTCTGCTGAATGAAAAACAAACTGCTTCTGGCTGCTCTTATATACAGCCGACTCCGACCTGATTGAGAAAGCGCAGAGTAAGAGAGGAGGGGGGTGGGGGGGTAGGAGACAGAGTGAGAGATTAAACCGAGAGAGCGGGCGGGGAGTAGACAATATCAAGAGTGACAGACAGAGCAGAGAGCGGCCTCTACTTCCAGCTTCCTGCAATCGCCATATTCAAACCGTTTATCGACAGTAGAACCGAAACACAGCGCTCCGCACAAACCCTTACAGACTTGGGCTTCATATTCAAGGGTTCCCTGAAACCAGAATCTTTTAAATAAGGTCCTGTTACCATTAACAATCAGTAATATTCCCGCCTATATACAGTTCCTTCTGTCACAAGTCGACCCGTCTCCTTCCATGTCAATCTCAGACCTTATTCCTTCTCCCCACACAGACGGGTTCAGCAGTTTACAAACACCTTATTCCAGGTGATTTGGAGAATCTCATGTGTTTGGGTTCGAGTTGTGACGCGGGGTATCTCTGCCAGTATCTCCGTCTCACAGACTCTCACCCTGAACCTGTGAACTGAAAATGACCATGAACTGAGCCTGCAGCCGAACACCCCCCCAGTTACAGTGAGGCGGGCCCGGGACATCCCATTCTCTGTGTTTTATTGCAGACACTGGGGGAGGGGTGGGTGCAGCGAATGTCAGCGAGTCACCAGGGAGCCGGGGTTCATTTGAAAAGATTTCAATCGGGAATCTGAGCGCGGCCCCGGGACATGGATCATTTGATTCCGCGATCAGCTCTTTTTGGAAAGACGTGGGTGGCTCTGAAAAGAGCCTTTAGTTTCACATTTTTACAAGTTGTCCTTTTTACTTTCTTTTGCTCGCTGCCTTCTGAGACTTTGCTGATTTGGGCTTGGCCTTCGGTTTTTCCACCTTCTTGGCTGCCTTCAACTTTCCGCCTGTGGCCTTCTTGGGGCTCTTGGGCTTCTTCACCGCAGCCTTTTTTCCCAGACGCCGCTATCGCTGTCTTTTTTGACTTTGATGCCTTCTTCATGATCGTTTTCTTGGCTGCTGGTTTCTTGGCTGGAGATTTCTTGGCTGCTGGTTTCTTGGCTGGAGATTTCTTGGCTGCTGGATTCTTCACCTTTTTCCCACTTTCCGCTGAGATTCCTTCTTAGCGAGCCTGAAGGAACCCGTGCTCTTTGTCTGCTCCAGGGAGCCGTTTTCCACTTTCCTCTTGACCTGATCTGGGAACTTAACTTCAACACATCGACGCCGTTGGCAGCCAGAGCCTTCTTTATCGCGGCCAGCGATATCCCCTTGCGATCGCTGCCACTCCCCACAATCTTGAGGATCTGCTCGCCCAACGTGGGACCGACTGGCTTGGAGCGGGGAGCCGCCTTCTTCTTCTTGCTGGGAGACTGGGTTTGAGCGGCGGCGGCAGGAGGACCCGTTTCGGCGGTTGCAATCTCAGTCATGTCCGCGACACTGTAGAAAATCTCTCTGACAGTCAGAGCTGGGTGAGAAATGAAACGAGAGGCGGCGGCACAGAGCAACTTAGAGGCAGCGAGCGGACGGGGCGGAGACATCCTGCTGTCAGCTCCCGGCCCCTCCAGCCTCTCTGTGTTTCTCTCTCCTCATTAACTCTCCGATTCCAATTAAACTCGGGCACTCCAGATTCCCAGACTGGCCTCTTTCTGTCTCGAAGACCGGGGTGTTTGCTGTCGAGAAAGTTTCATCAGAATTCAAGGCAGCAATTTCAATTTAAAGCCGTTTCATTGCTGCACTGATCACGCTCTCTCACCCGATCGCCGACATGTTCTCTGTTTTTTGACTGAAATTTGAAATCAACTAAAACTTCACGTTTAATTCGCACTTCAGGGCTGAGCAGGGGAGCAGGGCGATCCTATGACAGGGAAATCTTTGAATTTTACAGCAGAGGGTCTCTGAAATCCGGCGATGAGAGCGGACACACAAACACAGTGACATTAGTCTAACCCGCCTGCCCCTTAAACACACTCTCGCTGACACAGTGTTCACTCTGCTCATTCACAGCACAATCTGTTCCCAGATTTACAGTTCACAGGACAGGTTTTCCTCTCCGCTCGGCCTGTGCTGCCGATTCTGGGGGTTAGTTGGAGTTTCCCAGCTCAGTCAGTGTTAAACACTCTGAGGCCGGCGCTCCTCACAGTGTCTGTTCCCCAGATTCAGGGGCAGGAGCCAATCACAGCTCTGGCTGTATTCACCCGAATCTGGATTGAAGGTATTAAATTGTTCGCAGGCAGGAATATGTTTGATTTATGATCTCACCAGCCATCTAGCCTCTGTCTCTCTCTCTCTCCGAAATTGAGGAACAGAACTGAGGAACTGGTGTCCGATGAATTCCATTCTCAGCACCCAGAGACAGCAACCAGAGAGAGAGAGAGCGAGAGAGAGAGACTGTATCAGTCTGAATGTTCCTACTCTGAGCCACGCACTCTCTGTTACCTACATTTAGGGTCAGGAACGTGTCACACTTTAGCTGTGTGGATCCTAGCCTGCTTTTAGATTACAGTATTATTCACAGAAATAGTGAGACGTTCTGTTCACCGCACATGCCTTGAACTCGGTTTCAATAGACCGAAGACTGAGAGGTTCAGCATCGTTCCAGGTATAACAGGCAGGGCTGGGGGATAGTGGGACTGGGGATTGATCCTGTACACAAGGCACAGAGACAGACACAGGGCGTGACAGTCACACAGGCCCGGGATCTTGTCTCGTATCTGTCGGCGACTCACCCAGCGGAGACAGGCAGAGACTGATTAAACTCCCCACTCACCAGCAGTTCAGTGTCAGAGATTGACAGAGCCTGTTCCTCTCCATTGTTCCATACAGTATTGGGGAGACAAATCGCTTAAGGGACAGGATTCGAGTCGCTCTCACACTCACCGGCAGCAACTGACGTGTGTCCAGAGTCGCGTTCTCCTCTCCTAATATCTCCTTATCAGTCTCGATGTCAATGTTTCTTTGATAAGGCTCATGAGAAGCTCATTGGGATTATTTATTCCGTTTAATGCGCTATATATATTCAAGTTGTTGTTGTTGCTATATTTAATTTCAGTGTCAGGAAGACAGGTCTGAGCATGCGTGATAAACACTTGCCTGCTCCTCCCCCTCTCCCCGCACAGTGTTTAAAGCGACAGGAAGGGCCCATGCGAGCTCCCCTCCCCCAGCTCTGCCAGCGGGGGCCGTTTCCTCTGTGCTCGGCTGATGATCGCTGAACACATCAGGGAGCGGAGATATCACGGGCCCGAGTAAGGGAGCAAACAGCAGCCTCCTCACAGCAGCACATCGCATTGGCACTGTGTCCACAGATGGGCTTTGAGTCGGGGTATGTTCAGCGGCAGTCGGGGACATTTTGTACGAGACAGCGTGGAGCAGCAACTCGCTCCGGAACGTGGAGTGAGTTAGGGGAAGGGCGAGGCCATTCTCGGGCTGTGTGTGTACAGTGTAAGGTAACATAGAAAGTAAATCACCTCGCACTTTCAAATCATTGCTGCTTTCTTCCCCCAAAGCAGGAGTGGATATTCCTGATTCAGATCCAGTCACACGGTGTCTGTTGTTATTGAACAGTGAACATTGGATCGGAGCCTGAGAGTGAGGATGTGAGGAGTTTCACAAAGTGCAACTATTGCAGGCACCAGGTGAGAAGTGTGAAAGAACACATTTCAAAAATCGGTGATTTTGTTTCGGTGCGTTGAGTTCTCCAAAACCGTGTTGCTGGTGATTGGGAGATACATAGTCGCTGCATCAGGTACATCAGGATCCGTGCTCTGAGACATTCTGTTGATTACACAGGCCCTCAACTCGGTTTCAATGGAATGATAGAGCCATAATCAGAGTCATAACGGCACAGAAGGAAGCCATTCGGCCCATCGAGTCTGTCCAATCTCTCTGCAGAGCAATCCAGTCAGTCCCATTCCCCCGCTCTAACCTGTAGCCCTGCAAGTTTATTTCCCTCAAGTGCCTATCCAGTCTCCCCTTGAAAACATTGAGTGTGTCCGCTTCCACCACTTCCGTCGACAGCGAGTTCCAGGTCCTCAACACTCGCCCCCCCCCGCCCCATCTCTTGCCCAAAACCTCAAATGTGTGTCCCCTAGTCCTGGTACCATCAACCAGTGGGAACAGCCTTTCCCCGTCTAGCCGATCCAAACCCGTTATAATCTTGTACACCTCTATCAAATCACCCCTCAACCTCCTTTGCTCTAATGAAAAAAATCCAGCATCTCCCACCTTTGCTTGTAGCTAAGATCCCCAATCCGCAGAACTTTTTGATAAATCTCCTCTGCACCCTCTCAAGGGCCTTCACATCTTTCCTAAAGTGTGGTGACCAGAACTGGACGCAATTCTCCAGTTGTGGCCTAACCAGCGCTTTATAATGATTCAGCATAACTTCTCTACATTTGTACTCAATACCTCTATTTATGAAACCCAAGATCCCATATCCTTTGCTAACCACTATCTCAATATGTCCTGCCACCTTCAGGGACCTATGCCCATTAACTCCCAGGTCCCTCTGTCCCTGCACATTCTTTACAATTGTGCCAATATGTGTATATTGCCTCTCCCTGTTTCCTCTGCCAAAATGCATCACCTCACACTTCACTGTTTAAATTCCATCTGCCACTTGTCTGTCATTTCTGCCAATCTTTCTATGCCCTCTTGCAGTCGATTGGTATCATCCTCACTCTATGGCACACCCCCAAATGAGGTGTCAATTGCAAATTTGGAAATTCTACTTTGTATTCCATTTTCCCGGTCATTTATAAATATAAAGAATGCAGTGGCCCCAGCACTGACAGTTGGTGAACACTACTGTCTACCATCCTTCTCTCTGAATAACAGCCATTTACCACAACTCGCTGTTTTCTGTCCATAGACTGTCAACAATTGCTTGTACAGACCAGGTACCTGTGGTTATATTCCAGGAAGCCTTGCGGAATTTGATAGTTAGTCCAATGGGACTGGGAGATATAAACCTGGACTGTGGCAATAGGTTTGTCCCATTCATGGTCCAATGCTGGGGTTGGTTTGTGTCTGGATGCTGATAACTTACTATAGAACCGTCCTACACCTGCTGTGGAGAATCTGGGACCCGATGTACTGCAGTAAGATCAGACCACGACACAATTTGTATCGCAGTTTCCTCTCCCCAGATACTTTACTTTGTTATCATAAACAAACACATTAATTATTAATTTATTTTTGTATTCTACCCACAGCTGTCCATATTGTATAACTAATTCTGTTCTCACATTATAACTCTCGGAGCAAAATACTTCACTGAGCCAGAATAAATGTGATCTTTCCTCCACACGGAACAGGAGGAGAAGTGCAGGCAGCTCATTCTCACACACAGTAAGTACATTATCACTCACAGAATGACAGATTGAGATTGAATCACAATCACTTACTGTAACTGAGATTGACTGACAGATACAGATGAAGACCCACACTCAAATACCAGAGATAGACAGTTACTGAGTAAAATCCACACTCCCATACTAGACACAGACAGATAGACAGAAACTGAAGCTCATATAGCAGATACAGACAGGTAGAGAGTGAAATCCACAGTCATTCTCCAGAAACTGACAGGTACAGATAACATCCAATGAGAAGCTGATGGCTACAGGACAAAATTCCACTCACATACCAGAAACTGACAGGTACAGGACAAAATCCCCCTCACATAACAGAAACTGACAGGTACACTGGAAAATTCACTCACATACCAGAAACTGACAGGTACTGGACAAAAACCCATGCACATACCAGAAACTGACTGGTGCAGGAAAAAACCCCACTCACATATCAGAAATGGACAGGTATAGTACAAAATCCCACTCAGATACAAGATAATGGCAGCTACATTACTAAATCTCACCCACATATCAGAAACTGTCAGATAGAGAACAAAAACCCAATCATATATCAGAAACTGATATTTACAGGACAAATCCTCCCTCACATTTCAAAATCTGGCAGGTACAGGACAAAACCACACTCGCATTTCAGAAGTTGTCAGGAACAGGTCAAAACCACACTCACAGATGAGAAACTGACAGGAAGAGGTCAAAACCCCACTCACATATCAGAAACTGCTATATACAGGACAAAACATCACTCACATACCGGAAACTGACAGGTACAGGACAATATCCCACTCACAGATCAGAAACTGACAGCTGCAGGAAAAAAGAAACAATAACATAAAGAAACTGCCATATACAGGACAAAACCCCACTCACGTACCAGAAGCTGACAGGTACAGGATAAAACCCACTCACATACCAAAAACTGACAGGTACAGGACAAAAACCCACTCACATACCAGAAACTGACAGGTACAGGGCCAATTCAGACACACATATCGGATACTGACAGGTACAGGACAAAAACCCACTTACATACCAGAAACTGACAGGTACAGGGCCAATTCAGACACACATATCAGATACTGAAAGGAACAGGACAAAATCCCACACACATTGCAGAAACTGAGAGGCACAGGACAACAAACACACTCACATGTCAGAAACTGAGAGATACAGCACAAAACCCACTCACAAACCTGAAACTGACTGGCACAGTACAAAACCCCACTCTCAAACCTGAAAGACAGGTACTGGACATAACCCGACTCACATATCAGATACTGACATTTACAGGACAAAGACCGACTCACATGTCAGAAACTGAGAGGTACAGGAGATAACCCCACTCACATAACCGAAACTGACAGGTACAGGATATAAACACACTCACATACCAGAAACTGACAGGTACATGAGAAAATCCAATTACTATAACAGAAACTGACAATAACAGGAAAAAACCTAATTCACATAACTGAAATTGACAGGCAAATGCATATCCAAACTCATGTAACAGAAACTGACACGTACAGGACAAAACCCCACTCACAGATCAGAAAATGACAGCTATAGTACAAAACCCCACTCACATGACAGAAGCTGACAGGTACAGGGTAAAATTCCTCTCACATACCTGAAGCTAAGAGGTACAGGACAAAACCCCACTCACAGATGAGAAAATGACAGCTATAGCACAAAACCCCACTCACATGACAGAAGCTGACAGGTACAGGATAACATTCCTCTCACATACCTGAAGCTGAGAGGCAAAGGAAAAAACACCACTCACATACCAGAAACTGACAGGTACAGGGAAAAAACACACTTACTTACCAGAAACTAACAGAAAGGAAGCATTAACAGGACATTTGGATAAGCATAATTTAATCGGACAGAGTCAGCATGGTTTTATGAAGGGGAAGTCATGTTTGCCAAATTTGCTCGAATTCTTTGAGGATGTAACAAACAGGGTGGATAAAGGGGAACCAGTGGATGTGGTGTATTTGGACTTGCAAAAGGCATTTGACAAGGTGCCACACAAAAGATTACTGCACAAGATATATAATCACGGGATTGTGGGTAATATACTGGCATGGGTGGAAGATTGGCTATCTAACAGAAAACAGAGAGTGGGGATAAATGGTTCATTCTCGGGTTGGCAATCAGTAACTAGTGGTGTTCCGCAGGGGTCAGTGCTGGGACCCCAACTCTTTACAATCTATATGAACGATTTAGAGGAGGGGACCAAGTGCAACGTATCCAAGTTTGCTGACGATACAAAGATTGGAGGGAAAACAGTGAGTGAGGAGGACATAAAAAACCTGCAAAGGGACATAGACAGGCTAAGTGAGTGGGCAGAAATTTGGCAGATGGAATATAATGTTGGAAAGTGTGAGGTTATGCACTTTGGCAGAAAAAATCAAAGAGCAAGTTATTATCTAAATGGAAAGAAACTGCAAAGAGCGACAGTACAAAGGGATCTTGGGGTCCTGGTGCATGAAACACAGAAGGTTAGTATGCAAGTACAGCAGGTGATCAGGAAGGCCAATGGAATTTTGGCTTTTATTGCAAGGGGGATGGAGTATAAAAACAGGGAAGCCTTGCTTCAGTTATACAGGGTACTGGTGAGGCCACACCTGGACTGCATACAGTTTTGGTTTCCATATTTAAGAAAAGTTATACTTGATCTCGAGGCAGTTCAGAGAAGGTTCACTCGGTTGATTCCGGAGATGAGGGGGTTGACTTATGAGGAAAGGTTGAGTAGGTTGGGCCTCTACTCATTGGAATTCAGAAGAATGAGAAGCGATCTTATCGAAACATATAAGATTGTGAGGGGGCTTGATCGGGTGGATGCGGGGAAGATGTTTCCACTGATGGGTGAGACTAGAACTAGGGGGCATAATCTTAGAATAATGGGCTGCCGTTGCAAAACTGAGATGAGGAGAAACTTCTTCACTCAGAAGGTAGTAAATCTGTGGAATTTGCTACCTCAGAGAGCTGTGGAAGCTGCGACATTAAATAAATTTAAAACGGAGATTGACAGTTTCCTAGCTGATAAGGGAATTAGGGGTTACGGGGAGCGGGAGTCTTGGTTCGGATCAGCCATGATCCTATTGAATGGCGGAGCAGGCCCAAAGGGCCATATGGCCTCCTCCTGCTCCTACTTCTTATGTTCTAATGAACAGGACAAAATCCAACTCATATTCCAGAAACTGGCAGGTACAGGAAAAAACCCCACTCACATACCAGAAACCGACAGGTACATGAGAAAACCCAATTCATACACAAGAAACTGAGAGTAACAGGAAAAAAACTGACAGGCAAATGCATATCCACACTCACGTACCAGAAACTGACAGGTACAGGACAAAACTCCACTCACATACCAGAAACTGACAGGTACAGGACAAAACCTGACTCACATATCAGATACTGACATTTACTGGACAAAGACCCACTCACATATCAGAAACTGAGAGGTACAGGACAAAAGCCCTCTCAAATACCAGAAACTGACAGGTACAGGATATTACCCCATTCACATACCAGAGACTGATAGGTACATAAGAACATAAGAAACAGGAGCAGGAGTAGGCCAATCGGCCCCTCGAGCCTGCTCCGCCATTCAATAAGATCATGGCTGATCTGATCCTAACCGCCAATCTACTATCACAGAACCATCTCCTGAATCTAACAGAATTAGACACACGAAATAGGATCAGGATCAGGCTACACAGCCCCTGGGCCCACTCCGCTACCCACGGGGCCATGTCCGATCCGAAGCTAGACTCATGTCCAAATTCCTGCCCGCTCCCCGTAACCCTTAATTCCCTTTACTTCTAGGAAACTGTCTATTTCTGTTTTAAATGTATGTAACGATGTAGCTTCTACAGCTTTTTGGGGCAGCATATTCCATGGACCTACCACCCTCTGAGTGAAGTAGTTCCTCCTCATCTCAGTTTTGAAAGAGCAGCCCGTTATTCTAAGACTATGCCCCCTAGTTCTAGTTTCACCCATCATCAGGAACATCCTCCCCGCATCCACCCGATCCAACCCCTTCACAATCTTATATGTTTCAATAAGATCGCCTCTCATTCTTCTGAACTCCAATGAGTAGAGTCCCAATCTACTCAACCTCCCCTGATATGTCCATCCCCTCATCCACGGGATTAACCGAGTGAACCTTCTTTGTACTGACTCGAGAGCAAGTATGTCTTTTCTTAAGTATGGACACGAAAACTGTATGCAGTATTCCAGGTGCGCTCTCTCCAATAACTTGTACAACTGAAGCAATACCTCCCTATTTTTATATTCTATCCCCCTAGCAATGAAAGCCAACATTCCATTGGCCTTCTTAATCACTTGCTGCACCTGCATACTAACCTTTTGAGTTTCGTGCACCAGGACCCCCAGATCCCTTTGTACTTCAGTACTTTCCATTAAGATAATAACTTGCTCTACGATTTTTCCTGCCAAAGTGCATAACCTCACACTTTCCAGTACTGTATTCCATCTGCCAAATCTCTGCCCAATTACTTAGGCTCTCTAGGTCCCCTTGCAGGTTTTTATGTCCTCCTCACTCACTACTTTCCCTCCCATCTTAGTATCACCTGCAGACTTTGATATGTTACACTCGGTCCCCTCCTCCAAATCGTTAATATAGATTGTAAGCTGTTGGGGACCCAGCACTGACCCCTGCAGAACACCACTAGTTACTGATTGCCAGTCTGAGAATGAACCATTTATCCCAACTCTCTGCCTTCTGTTAGATAGCCAATCCTCTATCCATGCCAGAATATTAGCCCCAATCCCGTGATTTTTTATCTTAAGCAATAATCTTTTGTGTGGCACCTTGTCAAATGCCTTTTGGAAGTCTAAATACACTACGTCCACTGGTTCCCCTTTATCCACCCTACATGTTACTTCCTCAAAGAACTCCAGCAAATTTGTCAAACATGACTTCCCCTTCATAAAACCATGCTGACTTTGTCCTATTAAATTATGATATAAGAAATCCCAACTCATATACCAGAAACTGACAGGTACAGGACAAAACCGCACTCACAGATCAGAAAATGACAGCTATAGTATAAAAATCCCACTCACATAACAGAACCTGACAGGTACAGGATAAAATTCCTCTCACATACCAGAAGCTGACAGCTAAGGGACAAAACACCACTCACATACCAGAAACTGACCTAATTCACGTAATTGAAACTGACAGAAAAATGCATATCCACACTCACGTAACAGAAACTGACAGGTCCAGTACAAAAGCCCACTAACATACCAGAAACAGACAGGTACAGGACAAAACCCAAATTACAGATCAGAAACTGACAAGTAAAGGACAAAATCCCACTCACGTATCAGAATCTGACAGCTATAGGAAAAATGAACAATAACACAAAGAAACTGACAGGTACTGGACAAAACCC
This sequence comes from Somniosus microcephalus, assembly GCF_052327205.1. Taxonomy (NCBI): domain Eukaryota; kingdom Metazoa; phylum Chordata; class Chondrichthyes; order Squaliformes; family Somniosidae; genus Somniosus; species Somniosus microcephalus. The sequence continues at coordinate 5,763,074 of NC_141015.1, forward strand.
CACTCACATACCAGAAACTGACAGGTACAGGACAAAACCCCACTCACATACCAGAAACTGACAGGTACAGGACAAAACCCCACTCACATACCAGAAACTGAGAGGTACAGTACAAAAGCCCTCTCAAATACCAGAAACTGACAGGTACAGTATATAACCCCATTCACATACCAGAGACTGATAGGTACATGAGAAATCCCAGCTCATATGCCAGAAACTGACAGGTACAGGACAAAGCCTCACTCACATCACAGAAACTGACAGGTACAGGAAAAAAACATACTTACATACCAGAAACTAACAGCAACAGGACAAAATCCAACTCACATTCTATAAAGTGACAGGTACAGAACAAAACACCACTTACAGACACCACTTACAGACACGGTAGTGACACCAATTATTGACAAGAAAGTGACAGGTACAGGGCAAAATCACACTCACATCCCAGAAGCTGACAGGTACAGGAGAAAACCTCACTCACATAACAGAAACTGACAGGTCCAGGAAAAAAACCCAATCATATATCAGAAACTGAGAGCTGCAGGAAAAAAAAAGCACCACCAACAGACCAGAGAATGACAGGTAGAGGACAAAGCCCCATTCACATACCTGCGGGGTGCTGAAGGTTTTCCTGGAGAATGTGATCAGGGATGCGGTCACCTACACTGAGCATGCCAAGCGCAAGACGGTCACTGCCATGGATGTGGTGTACATCCTGAAATGGCAGGGCTGCAGTCTCTATGGACTTGGCATCTGAACAACTCGACCCTTTCCACCAAACACAGCACAAAGGCTCTTTTAAGAGCCACCCACCACGTCACAGAGAGAGCAGTGACCTGGGAGCGAGGGTAGACAGTTGATGTACATTGTGATCGGTGCAGATCTATATTTTACTCCAAGTTCTATATCTTGGTGTGTGGATGTTTTAAATCAACATAGGCACGATGGGCTGAATGATCTTTATTCACAGATTCGTAGACATTTACGTTACAGAAGGATTCAGCACAAATAATATCTATGATGCCGAATCCCACTTTCCAGATCTTGGTCCTTAGCTTTTCAGTTTATGACACTTCAAGGGCGTAACATATAGTTTTTAAATATGATGAGGGTTTCTGCCTCTACCTCACTTTCAGGCCAAATGTTCCAGACCCCCAACAACCTATGGGTGATAAAAGTTCTGCTCAACTCTCCTCTACTTCTTCTACCAATTATTTTAAATCTTTACCCCCTGGCGATTGATCTCTCTGCTAAGGGAAATAGGTCTTTCCTGTCCACTCTATGTAGGCCCTTCATATACACATCAATCAAGTCTCCTCTCGGCCTGCTAATGTGCGGAATCGTTCTGTGATTCTATAAAAGGACGATATCCCGAATGAATAATTCGATTATATTAATGCTGCGACTTCCTCTGAAAAGAGCCGTTGCTTTGTTTTGTGCTTTTACAGTACGTTGTGAAATTTATTTGCTATTGTCCCTTCCGACACCCCGTGCTTGGCCAGCTCCCGGGCAGCACCAGGCTCACGGCGGTCTGGATGTGTGGACACAATCCGCACTCTCCAAACTATTGGAGTTTGGTGCCATCTCCTGGCCGCCAGCCAGTGGTGCAACAGGAAAACCATTCCTCAGAAACTATTTTAAACTGGAGAGAAATAACCTGAACATCTTGTTTCCGTTCAGTCTAAGATGATTGCAAAGTGTTTTACACGTCCTGACTGAAGCTCCAAAGACCTATGGCGAATGATCTGTAAATACAGCGTCTAACATTTCAAAATTAGGGCGATGAATTTATCGTGGTGTGGCTCGCTGCCCTCCCTCGCGAGTTCATTGTAGTTCGATTCAAGGCATCACAACCAGGCTCCTGTTAACACAGTTTAGGTCACCCTATCGCATTTTATAGTAGATGCATTGCTGGTCATCTTCCAAAATTCTATAGGCTCTGGAACAGTTCCCATGGATTGGAGGATAGCTAATGTATCCCCACTATTTAAAAAAGGTGGTAGAGAGAAAATGGGAGTAGTGGGGAAATGCTAAAATCCATTATAAAAGATGTAAAAGCAGAGCCCATAGAAAACAGTGACAGGATCGGACAAAGTCAACATGGATTTACAAAAGGTAAATCGTGCTTGACTAACCTACTGGAAGTTTTTGAGGCTGTAACTGCTAGAATAGATAAATGAGAACCAGTGAATGTGGTGTATTTGGACTTTCAGAAGGCTTTCGATAAGGTCCCACATAAGAGATTAGCGTGCATAGTTAAAGCACATGGGATTGGGGGGTAAGGTACTGTCTTGGATAGAGAACTGGTTGGCAGACAGGAAGCAAAGAGTTGGAATCAACGGGTCTTTTTCCGAGTGGCAGGCAGTGACTAGTGGGGTACTGCAGGGATCGGTGCTATGACCCCAGCTATTCACAATATATATAAATGATCTAGACGAGGGAACTAGATGTAATATCTCCAAGTTTGCAGATGACACAAAGCTGGGTGGGTGTGTGTGCTGTGAGGAGGATGCAGAGAAACTCCAGTATGAATTGGACAGGTTGGGTGATTGGGCAGATGCATGGCAAATGCAGTATAATGTGGATAAATGCGAGGTTATCCCTTTTGTTATCAAAAACAGGAAGGCAGATTATTAACTGAATGGCAATAGATTGGGAGATGGGGAAGTGCAACGAGACCGGGGTGTCCTTGTGCACCAGTCGCTGAAGGTAAGCATGCAGGTGCAGCAGGTGGTTAAGCAGGCAAATGGTATGTTGGCTTTCATAGCGAGAGCATTCGAGTACATGAGCAAGGATGTCTTGCTGCAATTGTACAGGGCCTTGGTGAGACCACACTTTGAGTGTTGTGTGCAGTTTTGGTCGCCTTATCTGAGGAAGGCTGTTCTTACCATGGAGAGAGTGCAGCGGAGATTCACCATTGATACCTGGGATGGCAGGAATGACGTATAAAGAGAGATTGGGTCGATTAGGTTTATACTCGCTAGAGTTTAGAAGAATGAGAGGGGATCTCATTGGAACTTAAAGAATTCTAACAGGACTAGACAGACTAGATGCAGGAAGGATGTTCCCGATGGCGGGGGAGTCCAGGACCAGGGATCACAATCTAAGGATAAGGGGTAAGCCATTTAGGACTGAGATGAGGAGGAATTTCTTCACCCAGAGAGTGGTGAACCTGTGGAATTCTCTACCACAGAAGGCAGTTGAGGCCAATTCATTAAATATAATCAAGAAGGAGTTAGATATATTTCTTAAGGTTAAAGGGATCAAGGGATATGGGGAGAAAGCAGGGACAGGGTACTGAATTTGGATGATCAGCCATGATCTCATTAAATGGCGGAACAGGCTCGAGGGGCCGAATGGCCTAATCCTGCTCCTACCTTCTATGTTTCTATGTTTCCCTTTGTTCTCAGACCCGTTCATTTACAGCGCCTGCCGACGAATTAAGAGCTTGTTCTACGGGTAAGCCTCAGATTCCAGTCACATCGTTCTCTCTCAAGGCATTTTCAGGTTTTAAAAATAAATGTTGGGGGTTTATTAACCCGAGACTTCTTGCAGTGTAACAGCCCAGAATGGGAGTTCTAACAGAGACCGGAACGGGGGCAGACTGAACACTGTCCCTCTTCTCTTTTCACAGGGCTCCCGCTTTTGTATTCACTCCTGGCTGTGCAAAGGATCCATCGACAATTATTGAAACCTCACTTTTACAAAGGTTGAGCTGGAATGTGTCCGCTTACAGAATCAATGGGGGTTGATTCCCGCCCGTTACATTCTCAAATTGAACAGGCTGATTGTCACAGCCCGGACTGTGCAAGGGAAATATGGAATAAGACAAACGGGAATAAAACGTGCTTGGAAATCTTTGGCTAATGGTGAATTTATTAACATAATAATCCTCAATTTAAAAATTATTGGCGGGGCTTTTGAAATTTTAAAAATCGTTGGCGGTCTGACTGTTGAGGCAGTTATTTCCGCCCTCTTTTCATTGGTGGGAAAAGCAGACTGTGATTGGACACCGGAAAACACCAATGAAATTCACCACAGTGCGACCAATCACAAGTACGCTGTCTGCATTCCTCCAGAAGGTATAAGAAGGGCAGATGTGGGAGGAGACTTTTATTCTTTCTCTGACCGTATTGATTGTGGAAATGTCTGGAAGAGGAAAAACCGGCGGTAAAGCTCGGGCTAAGGCCAAGTCTCGCTCATCCCGGGCCGGACTGCAGTTCCCTGTGGGCCGTGTTCACAGGCACCTGCGAAAGGGCAACTATGCTCAGCGTGTGGGTGCCGGAGCCCCGGTCTACTTGGCTGCTGTGCTCGAGTATCTGACCGCTGAAATTCTGGAGCTGGCTGGCAACGCGGCCCGGGACAACAAGAAGACCCGCATCATCCCCAGACACCTGCAGTTGGCCGTCCGCAACGACGAGGAGCTCAACAAGCTGCTGGGAGGGGTGACCATCGCTCAGGGCGGGGTGCTGCCTAATATCCAGGCGGTGCTGCTGCCCAAGAAAACCAGCACTGCCAGCTCCAAGAGCAAGTAAAGCGCACAAGATTAAATCTAATAACCCAAAGGCTCTTTTCAGAGCCACCCACATTATCTTTGAAAGGGCTGGTTACTGTTCTGTTATATGGGTCACGATTATACCAGGTCTGATTTAACAAGTTAAATCTTAAAATTACTTTGAAATTCATTTGCCACAGTTTTGCCCATTAAGTTATCTATCCACCACTCACCTGACAATCAAACGCTGCCACATAGTAACAGTGACAGATACAATTGCTATCCTGTATGAACGAATACTCGATCACTCACGTGCAGCACCAGTGAGTGAGTGGTAGTGCTTTTCCTATACTCACCTATCAATCCCACACTGACAGTACCAGAGAGTGACAGATACAGTATCTATCCCATATTCAGCAGTGAATCCCACATTGGCACATAGTACCGGAATGACAGAGGAAGTGTCTATCCCACACTCAATGATCAACCACATTGTTCACTAGAATCGGGTGAGCGCGTCCATCTGCATTTAATGGTTCGATAGCAAAATACTGTGGATGGCAGCTGTCTCCCATTCTGCCAGCGCATTTCACACCTAATCTAGAGCTGTCTTTTGTCTCCACTAGTTCTATCACCATCTCGTCTCGTTTTGAATACCTCTTAATGTCTCTTCTCTTTTGTTGTCTCCCAGCCCCTTAATCTATTTCATTCCCTGTGCCTCTTTCGTCTTGATAAAAGGTTTTGACCCGAAACGTTGGCTCTAATTTCTTTCCACGGAAGTTGCCTGGCCTGCTCAGTTTTTCCAGCATTTAATGGTTGTTTGGAATTTTCAGCTGGACCAATAAACTACTTGGCAATAGTTTTAAGCGGAACATAAACAGGGTACTGAAGTATCTGTCGAAATCAAAATGGTTTCTGCCGAATCATTGTCTCTTGTTGCAGCACTCGCTGTCGGCCAGGAGATGGCACCAACCTCTAATAGTTTGGAGAGTGCGGATTGTGTCCACACATCCAGACCGCCGTGAGTCTGGTGCTGTCCGGGGAACTGGCCAAGCACGGGGTGGCCAAGAACGCCAGCTCCAAGTAAAACTCCACAATTTACTGACAAAAAAAACACAACGACTCGTTTAAAAGCCACCCACAGCCTCTCTGAAGGAGCCGCCTGTTTAATGCACTGATTTCGTCAGTTTATTCATTCCGTCTAACGCCCTATCAATCTGGTGATGACATTATCAGACAAATAGGGAAACTGCCGCATTTTAAAATCTGTCTCTGTCGAATTTATTAATTATAAATAAAAGTATTTATTTTTTTGAATTTAGCGGATTGTTTCAAGATTAATTTATAAATTCTTCAATTGAGGCCAATAGTTATTTTTGTTAAGGTAATGAGATTTCAATCAAGCGACCAATCCGAAGTAGCCAAAGGTTACAGCGGGCTCCTCGAGTTAGAACTGGAGACATTACAGTCCATTCAATGACTTTACTTTAAACCCTTGAATTCCACAATCCCCGACAGTGTCTGTGCAGGAAGCAAACTTCAGAAGGAGAATAATCTCACAAGTTGGCCTCTTGTCACAGCAGCTCGGTTTAACCTATTGTGAGGTGGAAAGCTCCGGTTCCCCGTCACACCATCTGTCTGATATATAAAAGCTGAATGGAAACAGAACACTGAGCGCATGGACACCCAGGAAGACTAAAAGAGCTTTTCACTCTCAGGGGAGAATACAGAGAAAGCAAATCACCTCGCTCGTTCAAATCATTGCTGCTTTATTTCCTCAAATCAGCAGTGATTATTCCTGATTCAGTTCCAATCTCAACGTGTCTGTTGTTCGAGGACAGTGAACAGTGGAAACACAGCCTGACAGTGAGGATGTGAGCAGTTTCACAAAGTGCATCTATTGCAGGCAGCAGGAGAAAGATCACATTTCAAAAATCGGTTATTTACTTTCGATGCTTTGAGTTCTCCAGAACAGTGCTGCTGGTGATCGAGAGATACATTGCAGCTCTCTCAGATACATCAGGATCCGGGCACTGAGATATTCTGTTAATTGCACAGGCCCTCATCTCGGTTTCTATAGATTGAAAACAATTCTTTGTACAGCCCAGGTACCTGTGGTTATGTTCCAGAAAGCCATTCTGATTATTATAGGTAGCCCCATTGGAATGGGAAATGAAACCCTGGACTGTGCAATGGGGTGGTCCAATTCCTGGTCCAGTGCTGGATTTGGGTTGTGTCTGGATGCTGATAACTTACTGTAGAACCGTCCTACACACCTGGTGTGGAGAATCTGAGTGCCGCTGTGCTGCAGTGAGGGCAGACAATGGCACTGTTTGTATCGCGGTTTCCCCTCGCCAGATAATTTACATTATTGCAAACAAACACATTAATTATAACTCTATTTTTATATTCTCCTGGAACCTGTCATTATCTTATAACTAATATTAATCTCGTATTATTATTCTCATAGCAAAATACTTCAATGCGCCCGCATGAATAGGATCTTTCCTCCACCCGGAATGCAAGGAACAGTGCAGGCAGCTCCTTCTCACACAGAGTAAATACATTATCACTCACAGAGCGCAGAGACACAGAACTGGCCTCAGTCCTATTATCACAGGCAGCAGGAACTGTCCCACTTTGATCCGAATTTCCAGAGCTACATTATGAATCTCACAGTCGTTATCTGAGGAATGTTGTCCTTATCTGAGGAAGGATGGCCTTATCTGAGGAAGGATGTTCTTGCCATGGAGGGAGTGCAGTGAAGATTCACCAGACTGATACCTGGGTTGGCAGGAATGACGTTGGAGGAGAGATTGGGTCGACTAGTCTTATATTCGCGAGAATTTAGATGAATGAGAGGGGATCCCATTGAAACTTATAAAATTCTAACAGGACTAGACAGAATAGATGCAGGAAGGATGTTCCCGATGGCAGCGGCGTCCAGAACCAGGGGTAAGCCATTTAGGACTGAGTTGAGGAGGAATTTCTTCACCCAGAGAGTTGTGAACCTGTGGATTTCACTACCACTGAAGACAGTTGAGGCCAATTCATTAAATATATTCAAGAAGGAGTTAGATATATTTCTTAAGGCTAAGGGGATCAAGGGATATGGGGAGAAAGCAGGGACAGGGTACTTAATTTGGATGATCAGCCATGATCACATTGAATGGCAGAGCAGGCTTGAGGGGCTGAATGGCCTAATCCTGCTCCTATCTTCTATGTTTCTATGTCACTTGCAGCAGCAGAATAAGATGTTATTTCAAAGCCCAAACACATTGCACTGATAGGCAGATCCATTTTCACTCCCTTACTCACACACACGAACAGATAGACGCTGATATGGAGTCAATGCTCGCTGCTGGCAGTACTAGGACTATCAAACCCAACAACTACCATACAAGACCAGAGAATCGGAGATAATGGACTGAACCAAATCCTGAGACAGTCACTTATGATCCCAAACTAGCATTAGCTTACACAGGTGGAGAATGATTGCAATCCAACATTCACACAGAGCAAGAATAGTACAGTACAATAGACTGTCAATTACATAATAATTCTCAAACTCACATACATTACAAGTCTGACAGATACAGAATCAATCCCACACTCTCAAACAGTAGCAAAAACTGACAGCAACATAATAAAGCAGACATTCTCAAAGCAGAGACAGACAGGTACATAGTAAATTAGAGAATCACACCAGAAACTGACAGACAAAACAGTACATCAATATACTGGAAACTGAATTAGAGGATAATCCACACGCACATCCTAGAGATGGATATTGCTAGGGGAAATCCCACATTCATATACCAGGTTGACAGCTATAGATAAATTCAATGCACATTTAAAAGAGACTGACAGATACAGAGTGAAACTGGCACTCACATCCCAGAGAGTGACAGGTACAGGGAGAAACTTGCACTCACATCCCAGAGACTGTCACCCACACCCACAAGCAAAGACTGGCAGAAACTCTACACTTCCATAACAGAAACAGGCAGTAACTGATTAAAACCCTTACTCATATAACAGAAACTGACAGGTACAGCATAAAACCCCACTCACGTACTAGAAACTGACATTTACAGATATTATCCCACAATCACATACCAGAGACTGTCAGATACAGAGTGAAACTCACACTCCCATACCAGAGACTGTCAGATACAGAGTGAAACTCACACTCCCATACCAGAGACTGTCAGATACAGAGTGAAACTCACACTCACTTACCAGAAGATCACAGGTGCATAATAAATCCAAGACTTGCATACCAGAAACAGAAGATAGTGAAATAAAATCCACACTCGCATCCAAGAGACTGTCAGCTATAAGACAATAAGAAGTAGTCGCAGGAATCTATATATATCTATATATAAAAAGCAGTTCATCTGTTTGTCTGTCTGCCTGTCTGTATGTATGTCCTCTATACACTCAAAAGTTATAGAGCGTACCTACACATATGTTATATCAAAAGAAAGCTTATGATTATGGAAGTGTCAAAGGCATATTTACTTTTTGGTCAGACAAAAATTGTTCAGACAGTATACAATAAACGTTCAAAAAAATGACAACTCCGCTCATTAGCGTTGAGTGACATGATGGTTGACCAATCGTACAGGGGATAGCATTGAATGACGTGATGGTTGACCAATCCTACAGTTGAGTGACCTGATGGTTGACCAATCGGTGCATCACGGGGGGCATTTCATTGCATGTGTGGGCGGGCCTAATCCTTCTGAGCTGAGGTGAGTGGCCGCCATCTTGATTCCTAACTATTGATTTATTTCTCCCACTTTCTGTGTGTTTATTTCTCCCACTTTCAACACAAATAAATAGTTTTTTTTTAAAGATTTTTCTAAGCTCATTATTTTTCCTGGCTTTCACCCTTTTTTTTTGCTCTTGACTCGCTGACTCTGCCGGGCACTGCAACCTTGGAGGGTTACCCCGGCAACCAGGCCCGGGCCTCTCTCACAGCCTGTAGCCGCTCAGGAGGGTGGGGGTGGGGGGAAGAAGGTTTTCACCGGCAAGCGGGCACGGGCCTCTCACAGCCTGTGGCCACTCAGGAGGGCAGAGAGGGGCGGAGGAGGGTTACCCCAGCAACCAGGCCCAGGCCTCTCTCACAGCCTGTAGCTGCTCAGGAAGGCAGGGAAGAAAGTTTGCCCCGGCAACCGGGCCCGGTCCTCTCTCACAGCCTGTAGCCACTCAGGAGGGGGGGGGGAGGTGAGGAGGGTTACCCCGGCAACTGGGCCCGGGCGTCTCTCAACTTCAACCGCGCAGCCCGAGAGCCCGTCCGAAACCGCGCAGGCTAGCGGCGGTGTCGCTCGCATGGGGGCTCCAGGCCACCAAGGCCTCTCCCTCTCTCCTCCCACCCCCACCCTCTCTCTCCTCCCACCACCCTCTCTCTCTCCTCCCACACCCCTCCCCCCTCTCTCTCCTCCCCCCTCACTCTCCTCCCCCCCTCGCTCCACCCCACCCTCTCTCCTCCCCCTCTCCCCTCCCCCCTCCCCCCTCTCCTCTCTCCCCCCTCCTCTCTCCTCCCCCCTCCCCCCCTCTCTCCTCCCCCTCTCCTCCCCCCCTCTGCCCCATTCCCCTCCCCCCTCCACCCCTCCTCCCCTCACCTCCCCCTCCCCTCCTCCTTCCCCCCTCTTTCTCCCCCCTCCCCACTCTTTGTGCCCCCCTCTCCCCCCCTCACCCCCTCTCTCTCCTCCCCCTCCTCTCTCCTCCCCCCCTCTCTCTCCTCTACTTTTTTCATAACAACATGCCCTCAAAAAACCCTCGGCACCGCCGGACACTCCAGCTAGTAGATTATAAAGCCCCTCAAGCCTGCTCTGACATTCAATAAGATCATGGCTGAACTTCGACCACAACTCCAATATCCCACCCTATTCCTATATCCCTTGATTCCCTTAGTGCCCAAAAATCTATGATCTCAGTCTTGAATACACTCATCGACTGAGCATCCACAGCCCCATGCAGTAGAGAATTCCAAAGTTTCACGATATTCTGAGTGGATACATTTATCATCCACCAGTCCTAATTTTCCGACGCCTTATCAGGAGACTATGAACCCTAGTTCTAGACTCTCCTGCCAGGGGAAACAGCCTCACAGCATCTACCCCTGTCAAGCCCGCTAAGAATTTGAAATTTTTCGATGAAATCACCTCTCATTCTTCTAAACTCCAGAGAATATCAGCCCATTATACGCAATCTCTCCTCATAGGACAGCCCTCCCATCCCAGGAATCAATCTCGTGAACATTTGATGCACCCCCTGTAAAGCATGTAAATCCTGCCTTAGATAAGGAGTCCAAAATGTGCAAAGTACTCCAGTTATGGTATAACCAAAGGCCTATATAATTGCTGCAACACATACTTACGCTTTGCTGCAACCCCTTTGCAATAAATGCTAACATACGTTACCTTCCTAATTGATTACTTTACCTGCATGACAACATTCTGCATTTCGTGTAAACGGACACTCAAATCCCTCTGAATATTGACAGAAGTAAACCCACATTCACATACCAGAGACGGTCAGGGAAAGAGTAAAATCCTCAATCATATTAAAGAAACTGACAGATATATAATAATGTAGTGATTCATGTGCATCGCCACTAAATAATCGAGTTCAACTTCGACGAACTATAAACAAGTTCTTTTTTTACAGGAACAGGTTAAATACAACAGGTAAGGTAGCAGGTAAGATGGCTGACTGTAGAAGCACCGTGGTATAGGTCTTTCCCCAGCGGTGACGCCACGAGGACTAACTACAAGTTTCCCAGCTCAACTGCCAGCAGGTTCCGAGCTCTACTGTTGTAAGGTTCCGAGTTCTGACGTCATGACGTCATGACGCAGAGTACAGGAGAGAAGCCTGAGTAAAGTAACAGACACATACAGTAAGGTATGTTAAAGGGAATTATGTATCTCAATGTAAGGGACAACCAGTGGTACCGCCACATAGGCCCCCCCAGAATTCGCTTTAACGAAAGTCCAAGGATGAGATGGTCTGACGAGCTGGTGGTCATGGCGGTCGTGCTGTCTCGACTTGGTAGGCGAGCTCTGAAGATGCTGCTCATGAGCGGATCCTTATGCGCGTCGTGGCGAATAAAGTGTATCCGTCAGGCGAAGGACCATGGAGACATGCGAAACAGCAGGTCTTGTCAGAGTGACGGGCAGGTCGGGCGGACGCGGGCGATGACTCTGTTGATGTTGGAACAAGTCCTTGATCTGACAAGATCTGCAGGAATGCCAAACGAGCGATCCAAAGGACTTGATAGATGAGGTGAGTGAACTCGCCGACAGGTGAGCGAAACCTTCAGGAGGCTGGAACATGCGGAACGGTGTGTGCCATAGTGCTACGATGTTAACACAACAGAGGATGAAGAATTACTGCGTTGACCAGTGATCGGTGAGGCCATCAACTTTCATGTGGCTGATCGCAGCCGCAGGATGCCCGTTGGACCCATCCTCGATGTGTGCAGCTTCAGTAGACGTTTGCGTTTGTTAAAGGGGAAACTGGAGAAAGGGCAGCTACGGTCCAGGTTGTTGTTGCTTTCGGGAGGGGTAAACTCTGCCTGGAGGGCGGCAACACTTTTAGTTATTGTAGATTTAGGAGAAAACAGCCGTGAGGCCGGCAACGCTTTTCGTTCACGCTGAAACGTGTAGTAGGTAACACAACCAGCAGGCTGATGGGCTGGTGCATCATCGGCAGGGAACGAGTCTTCGTGTTTCACGAGGGCAGGGTCCTCGTGGTGTGCAAGGGATGGGTCCTCATGGTACGCGAGGGATGGGTCCTCATGGTTCACGGGGGTGAGTCCTCGTGGTATCCCCGCAGGGGGCGCTCCGATTTTGTGGGCCTGAACATGCCGTACCCCGCGCTAGGAGAGATGTATACTAGCTGTTGCTTTGGACGTAGAGGCGGACAATCCGTGTGGCGGTAGGAAAGACGAGTACGGGGACCGTAAGCAAGTGCGTGGTCGGCGCCGCATCGATGTTCTCGTCGAACAGGGCTTCTACCTTTATAAAGCACGAGGGAGACTGTGGCTCCCTGGATTGCGGTAGCGACAGCAAAACGGCTGGTGCTTCCATGGCGTGCTTCTTTTGTGAAATTGCTCACAAAAAAATGGGGTCCGGTTGAGTTTTGTCCGTGTCAAATGGGATCTGCTCCAGACTGCGCTTACCTTGTGAATACGTTCGCAAAGACGGGGTCGCCTTTGGAGGATTCGGTGTTAGGCGGTTGCTGTTCCGTGGTTGTTCGTCGGTTGTGCGTCAGTCGTCTTGTGGGAAGACGAGGTTCAGGCGCGCGTTGCTACCGTGAAAATCGTTCACAGATACGGGTTCACCAATTGTAGTGTTGGAATTGATGAGCTCCCGTATTCACGTCGTTGGGTCACCAATGTAGCAATTCGTTTTCATCGCCACGAAATAATCGAGTTCGACTTTGACGAAATATAAATAAGTTGTTTATTTACAGGAACAGGTTAAATACAACAGTTAAGGTAGCAGGTAAGATGGATGACTGTAGGAGCACCGTGGTGTAGGTCTTTCCCCAGCGGGGACGCCACAAGGACTAACTAGAAGTTTCCCAGCTCAACTGCCAGCAGGTTCTGAGCTCTACTGTTGGAAGGTTCCGAGCTCTGACGTCATGACGCAAAGTACAGGAAAGAAGCCTGAGTATAGTAACAGACACATACAGTAAGGTAAGTTAAAGGGAATTATGTATCTCAATATAAGGGACAACCGGTGGTACCGCCACAATACCACACAATCACACATACCAGAAAACACAGGTACAAAATAAAGCCCATATATACATACCATACTCTGACTGGTACAAAGAAAAACCCGCACTCACATCCCTGAGACAATGAGGGAAAGAATAAAACACACACACTCGTGGCAGAAACTGAATATTATAGTCAAAAACCCACACTCACATCCCAGAGATATAAAAATTAGAAGCAGGAGGAGGCCATACAGCTCCTCGAACCTCACAGATACAGAATAAAGCCACTCTCACACACCAGAGACTGTCAGGCACAGAATGACCACGCACGCTTCCATGCCAGAAACTGACAGGTAAAGTTTAAAACCTGGCACCCTGAAGCAGAACGTAACAGGTATAGATTAAACTCACACACACACACCAAAGACTAACATATACAGAGTAAAAACTGCACACATCCCAGAGTATGACAGATACAGAGTAAAACCCCCACATACATCCCAGATTATGGCATATACAGAGTAAATCCCCCACACACATCCCAGAGTATAACATTTACAGAGTAAAACCCACACTCACATCCCAGAGACAGACAGATACAGAATAAAGTGCTCACTCATACACCAAAGACTGACATGCAAAGTAGGTCCCACATTCACATACCAGAGACTAACAGATACACAGTAAAACTCACACTCACATCCCAGAAACTAACAGGTACTGATTGAAATCCACACATACAACAAAAACTAAAAAGTACATAATAGAACCCACTGGCATATACAAGAAACCAAAATGTACAGAATAAATCTGATCCTCACGAACCAGACACTGACAGGTACAAAGATAAACACACACTCTGCTACCAGAAACTGACAGAGACAGAATAATCTCACACTCACAGATACAGAAGATACCCACACTCACATACCAGAAGCTGACAGGTACATAAAAAAACACAGCTTTGCATAACAGAAAAAGAAGATAGTGAAAAAGACACTCACATAGCAGAGACTGACAGATAAAGACGAAAACCCACACTCACGAACCAGAAACTTTCAGATTCAGAGTGAACCCTTTCTTCCAGTGTGGAAATTGACAGGTAGAAAGGAAAACCCACACTCATGAATCAGAAACTGACTGGCACTGAATAAAACCAGTACTAGCATACCATATATCGATGGGTACAGATTATAACCCACACTCACATATCAGAGACTGACTTGTACAGTAAAATCTAAAATTCACACAGCAGAAACTGACAGGCACAGGGTAAAACCCACACTCACGTACTAGGGACTGACAGGTATAGGTTGATTCAAACACTGACACAAAGTATCGGAGGATGACAGAATCAGAATGAATCCCACACACGCATGCAGAACCAGAAAGTGATAGAGACACAATGAATCCCTCACTGACACCGATTATTAAAGACTGATTGCTACAGAATTATTCTCACTCTCACACACAGTACTAGAGACTGAAAGACACAGAATTAATCTAATTCCAAGACAGACCACAAGAGACTAACATATATAGCATAAATCCCACTCATACATACAGTATCAGAGAATGACACATACATAGAATCATACAGCACGGAAGGAGGCCATTTTGGCCCATTGTGTCCGCGCTGGCCAACAAAGAGCTATCCAGCCTAATCCCACTTCCCAGCTCTTGGTCCGTAGCCCTGCAGGTTAGAGTATCCCAATTGCGCACCCAAGTACTTTTTAAATGTGGTTAGGATTCCTGCCTCAACCACCCTTTCAGGCAGTGAGTTCCAGACCACAATAACCCTCTGGGTGAAGAAATTTGCCCTCAAATCCCGTCTAAACCTTCCCCTAAATACTTTAAATCTGTGCCCCTGGTTTTTAATAATTATTCAACTTATATTGTCATTGTACAATGCACAACGAAATGTGATCTTACTAGCTCCCATGAGTCCAGTACAAATAACATTAACATTAAACGTAAATAGCACCGTCCTGGGAGAAGCAAAGCCGCTGCGTCTGTGCGCGCCGCCATTCCCTTTTCCACCATTCCTCCTGTCCGACAATCTTCAGCCCAATGCCCGGGCCTGCTCACCAGCCGCCCCTCCCGGGGCTCTTTCCATGACCTTCTCACCAACCGCCCCTCTTCAGGGCTCTTTCCGTGACCTTCTGCACCTAAGTCTTCCCTGATGGTCACTTCTCCACGTATTAACCAGACCTGGCTCTGCTTAGCTTCCAACAAGCCTTGCCAGTGACCCTGTCCCTAGTCCCAGGAACAGGACCCCACTGCTAAGGGAAATTGATCCTTTCTATCCACTTTATCTATGCACCTCATAATTTTACACACCTCAATAAGGACTCCCCTCAACGTCCTCTATTCCAAGGAAAACAGACCAAGCCTATCCAGTCTATCCACATAGCTAAGATTCTCTACTCCTGGCAAGATCCTTGTAAATCTCCTCTGCACCCTCTCTAGTGCAATCACATATTTCCTGTAATGTGGTGACCAGAATTGCACGCAGTACTCTAGCTGAGGCCTAACTAGTGTTTTATACAGTTGAAGCATAACCCCCCTGCTCTTGTGTTCTATGCCACGGCTAATAAAGGCAACCATTTCTTATGCCTTCTTAACCACCTTATATATTTGGCCTGCTACCTTCAGGGATCTGCAGACATGCATTCCAAGGTCCCTTTGTTTATCTGCACTGCTCAGTGTCCTACCATTTAATGCGTATTCCCTTTCCTTTTTACCCCTCCCGAAATGCATTACCTCACACTTCTCCGGATTGAATTCCATTTGCCACTGTTCTGCCCACCTGACCAATTTATTGATGTCTTCCTGCAGTCTACAGCTTCTTTCTTCAGTATCAACCACACAGCCGATTTTAGTATCAACTGCATACTTCTTAATCATACCCCCTATATTCAAGACAAGATCGTTGATATATACCACAAAAAGCAAGGGACCTAGTGCTGAGCCCTGCAGTATGACTCCCACACTCACACACAGTACCAGAGACTGACAGATACAGAATTAATTTAACTCTCACACACAGTATCAGGGACTGACAGATACAGAATGAATCCCACACTTTCATACAACACCAGAGACTGACAGATACTGAATTAATCTAACTCTCACATAGAGAATCATAGACTGACAAAGAGAAAATGAATCACACACTAACTCAGAGAATCAGAGACAGACAGGCACATAATGAATCCCACACTCATATACAGTACCAGAAAGTGATAGGGACAAAATGAATCCCAATCTGATACAGAGTATTAAAGACTGACTGATACAGAATGAATCTCACTCTCAAACATAATACCAGAGACTGACAGACACAGAATGTACCTCACTGTCACATAGAGTATTTGACACTGAGTAATACAGAATCAATCCACACTAACACAGATTATCAGAGACTGACAGGTACAGATAAATCTCACGCTCACATACTGTATCAGAGACGGTCAGATACACAGAAATAATCTCACACTCACTTACATTACCAGATAGTGAGAGACAGAATTAAACTGACACTCACATGCAGTATCAGAGATGACAGCTACACAGAATGAATCTCACACTCTGAAGCAGTACCAAAAATTGACAGAGACAACATTAATCTAACTCACACATACAGTATAAGAGACTGAAAGGTACAGAATAAATCCTAAACTCACATGCCATAGCAGGAACTAACAGATATAGAATAAATCTCAGTCTCACATACAGTATTAGACATTGTCAGAGAAAGAGAATTAATCTCACACTGACACAGCGTATCAGACGGTGACAGACCCAGGATTAATACACACTCGTACACAGTACCAGTAAATGAGACACAGTTAACCCCACATTAAATACTGATTGGTGCAGAATGAATCTCACAGTAACACAGTGCATCAGAGGGCCTGGCAGATACAGAATGAGCACACAATCACAGGCAGTACAATTAATTTGCAGAGAGGTTCATTCCCACACTCATACAGTACCAGATACTAGCAGAGACTGAAAGAATCTCAAACTAACATCAAGTACCAGAGACTGATAGATGCAGTGCGAATCCTACTTTCATAAACTGAGTGAGTAGCATATTCATGCGGAAACCTTCGCTGAAATACAGTACGAGAGACAGACTGATTCAGAGCTAATTCGACACTAATGTACAGTACCAGAGACTAACAGTTACAGAATGAATCTCAGACTCGCACACCGTCCCAGTGACTGACAGATACAGAATGAAACACAGACTCGCACGTCTCAATGACTAAAAGATGCAGAATGAATCTCAGACTCGCGCATCCCAGTGACAGACAGATACAGAATTAATATCACACACACGTACACTACCAGAAAATGAAAGATTCCAAATTAATCCCAACACTGACACATGGTACCAGAGTCTGACGGATACAGATGGAATCCCACACTGACAGATGTAACAGAGACTGAGATTGAGAATGATTCCAAAAGTTACATAAATAACCAGAGACTGAGACAGAACTATTCACACACACACACAGTACTAGGGACTGGCATTACTGAACTAAAGTGGCGCAGACCACCCCGCAAGGCTTGAATATAGAGCACAGGTTGGACATTTAAATTGCAGACCCGTGCAGCAGAAGTGCTTGGGGCCTCTTTAATGGTCTGGGAAATGGAGAATGGGAAAATGATGATTACTCTGCCCTTGCAATGACCTTTCTGACTGCAGGGGGCGTGCTTGTGACAGAGTTTCAATCTGATTGGATACATAAAGCAGCCAATCAGAGAAATGCAGAACAATGGAAAAACATCACTCTCCAGCAGCCAATTACAACCATTGCCTTCACCCATCCCTCATTAGCATAGGGCGGTGGAGGCAGCCTATTTAAGTGGGGCCCGAAGCAGAATAGCGTCATTTTGTGTCTGAAATCGAGTTTGAGAATGGTTGATGAAAAGAAAACAGTGGCCAAGAAGGACGCCAAGAAAACCGTCACTAAACCGGCAGCGAAGGGCGGTAAGAAGCGCAGAAAGTCGAGGAAGGAGAGTTACTCCATCTACATCTATAAAGTGATGAAGCAGGTTCACCCCGACACCGGCATCTCCTCCAAGGCCATGGGTGTAATGAATTCGTTTGTGAACGATATTTTCGAGCGCATCGCGGGTGAGGCTTCCCGCCTGGCCCATTACAACAAGCGGCACACCATCAGCTCCCGGGAGATCCAGACCGCCGTGCGCCTGCTGTTGCCCGGGGAGCTGGCCAAGCACGCCGTGTCGGAAGGGACAAAGGCGGTGACCAAATACACCAGCTCCAAGTAAAACTCCACGCTGTCCTGAAAGAACAAACCCAAAACAACGGCTCTTTTAAGAGCCACCCACAATCTCGCTGAAAGAGTTACACAAACGCATTCCCATTTAGACACAATTTACTGTAATTATTTCCTGAACAAGTGTGTTTGAGAACGTTTGAATTTCCAGCTTTAGATTTAATTTTGTATTCTCAGATAAGCAGTTTCGCTGACTGGATCGACCATAGCGTCTCTGTTGAATTCCCTGTCCAATAAACTACAAAAACCATCCGTGGTCGCTATTTCCCTTTACACTCAGACGCTATTTCCAGAGCCTGCCGAAGAATTAAAAGCTTGTTTTTGGAATGAGACTCGGATTTGAGAAGGGCCGAACGGCCGTCAATGTGCTGTAATGATTCTGTAATAGATTTGAAGTGCAGAGTGCTTCCTTTAATGAATTGTAATGATATTGTCCGCCTATTGCTTTTGTGGAAAGCGAGCGGTCAGGGTCTGGCATGAACTGACTGAGAGGGAGGTGGAGGCAGACTCAATCGTAGCGTTCAACAGCGAATTGGATAAGTACCTGTAGGGAAAAAAATGCAGGGCTACGGAGAAAGGGCGGGGGAGTGGGATTAGCTGAAGTGTTCTTGCAGAGAGCCGGCACGGGCTCGATGGGCCGAATTGCCTCCTACTGTGATGTAACGATTCTATGATTCTGCAATCGATTTGAAGTGCAGCGTGCCCACTTAATTGATTTTTAATTATATATTCCTTTCATTGTTTTTCTAGAAATCCTTGATTATCAGGATTTCTCTGAAAGTGTATTTAGTTTTTGTGAAGATTTTACAGGGGATTGTAACGTCAACGTGGAGAGGTTGCTGGAAGCTCAGAGCCCTTTCTCTCTCTCACTCTGAATCTGTCTTCTTCCTTCCCGCTCTCTCTCCTCTCTCTCCTTCACCCCCCCTTACTTCCGCCTCACGTACAGTCTGCCTTTCTCAGCCAGGTCTGCTCAGGCTGCATAAATAAAGTTGTAAGACAAGAAATTTTCATTCAGCGACGATTTCAGTGAAGAATCAACATGACTGGGCGAGGTAAAGGAGGCAAAGGACTGGGCAAAGGCGGAGCCAAGCGCCACCGTAAAGTGCTCCGTGACAATATCCAGGGCATCACCAAACCAGCCATCCGCCGCCTGGCTCGCCCTGGCGGTGTCAAGCGGATCTCGGGTCTGATCTACGAGGAGACCCGCGGGGTGCTGAAGGTTTTCCTGGAGAATGTGATCAGGGATGCGGTCACCTACACAACACGCCAAGCGCAAGACGGGTCACGGCCATGGATGTGGTGTACGCTCTGAAACGGCAGGGCCGCACTCTCTATGGATTCGGCGGCTGAACATCTCGACTTTTTCCACCAAACACAACACAAAGGCTCTTTTAAGAGCCACCCACCACCTCACAGAGAGAGCAGTGACCTGGCAGCGGAGATAGATTGTGGATTTACATTGTGATCGCTGTGGATCTATGTTTTATTCCAATCAAATTTAGGTGTGGAGGTGATTTAAATCAGCATATAAACTAGATGGGTCAAATGCCCTTTACTCGTAGAATCGTAGACGTTTACGGCACAAAATAAAGCTATTCGTCTCTGCCGGCCGAAGTCTTGTCGGTGGCGGCACTTCTGTACCTGTCAGTTTCTGGTCTGGGATTTATGTGGGTGTTGATTTTACTCGTTATCTGTCACTTTCTGGGAGGTGACAGATGTTGCGTATTTCTTAGGGTTTGGTATGTGAGTGTGTCTACTCTAGCTCTCTGTCTCTACGATGTATAGTATAGAAAGTTACGTCACAGAAGGAGGCCATTCGGCCCATCGTGTCTGTCGGCCATAAACAATCTATCCAGCCAAATCCCACTTTACAGCTCTTGGTCCGTAGCCTTGCAGTTTACGGCACTTATGGTCATATCCAAGTACTTTTTTAAAATGCGATGAGGGTTTCTGCCTCTCCCACCCTTTCAGGCAAAACAGTTCCAGACCCCCACCACCCTGTGGGTGAAAATAAAATCTCAACTGACGGAATGTGTGAACCTGTTCAGGAACTCCCACTCCAGTGTCCGGGTCACACTCGTTTTATCAGTAATTCGCATGATAATTAACAGCGTCTCCATCTGGCCCATTTAATGAACGATAAAAGCGATTTGTAAAACAATCACATTTTTGCTGATTTAAGTGTTATAAGAAAGAAGTCTGAGCATGCGCTAAAATTCAAGCTACGCCTCCCCCTCCCCCACACTTTTGAAACCGACGGGAAGGGCCCCTGCGAGCACCGCTCCCCCAGCTCGGCCAGCGGAGGCCGTTTCCTCTGTGCTCGGCTGATAAGAACTACAAACACGGTCCCTGATCGCTCTTTCCCTTTGACCTGAGACCCGTTCACTTGCAGCGCCTTCCGACAAATTAAAAGCTTGTTTTCGAGATGAAACTCGGATTTCAGTCACCTCAATCACTGCAAACACATTTTCATTTTTTTCAATGCCATTTGTGGTCAATCCTTGTATTAACCCGAGAATTACTACATTGCAAAAACCCAGAATGGGGTTTCTTAGAGACCAGAACGGGGGACAGTTTAAACCCTCTGTCCCTCTTCCCTTCTTACAGCAGGACTCCCAGATCTGGTTTCAATCCCGCAGCAGTGCCTGTGCAAATGATCGATCGATAATCTGTGAAACCTCACTTTTACAAAGATTGAGCTGGAATGTGTCCCGTTACAGAATCAATGCAAATTGATGCCCGCCCGATACAGTTTCAACTTGAACCCGAAATTAATCCTGATTGTAACAGCCTGGAATTTGCAAGGGAGAAATGGAACAAGACAAAGGAAGACAAAAAATGTTCGGAATTATTTGGCTAATGGTGAATTTATTAACTTAATTCGCTCATTTAGGAAAATATTGGCGGGCTTTTTGAAATTAATTTTTTTTTGGCGGTCTGACTGTTGAGAAGTTATTTCCACTCACTTTTCATTGGCGGGAAAGAGACCGTGATTGGTCACCGGAAAGCACCAATGAAATTCACCACAGAGCGACCAATCACAAGTTCGCTATCTGCATTCCTCCAGAACGTATAAGAAGGGCAGATGCAGGAGGAGATTTTCATTCTTTCTTTGAACGTACCGATTGTGGAAATGTCTGGAAGAGGAAAAACTGGCGGTAAAGCTCGGGCCAAGGCCAAGTCTCGCTCATCCCGGGCCGGACTGCAGTTCCCTGTGGGCCGTGTTCACAGGCTCCTGCGAAAGGGCAACTACGCTGAGCGTGTGGGTGCCGGAGCCCCGGTGTACATGGCTGCTGTGCTCGAGTATCTGACCGCTGAAATCCTGGAGCTGGCCGGCAACGCGGCCCGTGACAACAAGAAGACCCGCATCATACCCAGACACCTGCAGCTGGCCATTCGCAACGACGAGGAGCTCAACAAGTTGCTGGGAAAGGTGACCATCGCTCAGGGCGGGGTGCTGCCTAATATCCAGGCGGTGCTGTTGCCCAAGAAAACCAGCACTGCCAGCTCCAAGAGCAAGTAAAGCGAACAAGATTCAATCTAATAACCCAAAGGCTCTTTTCAGAGCCACCCACATTATCTTTGAAAGGGCTGGATACTGTTCTGTTCTATGGGTCGCAATTATCTCAGATCTAAATTAACATGTCAAATTTTAAATTCTACTTTGAAATTCACAGATTTGTCGATTAAGTTATCTATCCACCACTCACCTGACAATCAAACGCAGCCACAGAGTAACTTACAATTGGTATCCTGTATGAACGATTATTCCCTCACTCACAAGAAGTACTAGTGAGTGAGTGGTAGTGCATTTCCTATACTCACCTGTAAATCCCACACTGAGACAGTACCAGAGAGTGACAGATAAAGTATCTAGTTTAGCCTCACCAGACAATTTAAAAATGTCACATTGTACTAGACTCAGATACAGTATCTCTCGTTTTTCAACAGCCAATTTGCCATTGGCAATGCAGAGTGACAGATGCGTTGTCTATCATATGCACTTTTGTCAACCCCGCACTATTCAATTCAAATCGCTTTATTGGCATGATAAGGTACATCTTATGTTGCCAAAGCATCAAAATACATTTCTGGTTGAACACATAAACGCAGATCTATTCATAGTGTATAAACAGCTTTTTCCCTGAGTGTATAAATATACATTCGCATAATTTATATATACTCTTTTCTTAGGTTTACTGGTTGTCCCTCTGTTTATGGCAAGCTGTAACATAGTGTGCCGCTAGTGTTACACAGTTTCTCTCTTCCCCTAGTAGGTATGGAAGTTTTTGGTCGTCATTCAGATTTCTGAATTCAGGGCATATTTGTGAGAATTTTTGGTAGAAAATCTCCCTGATGCCCTCATATTTTCCACAGGCTGTGAGGAATTGCAAGAGAGTGACAGATACAGTATCTGTCCCATATTCAGCAGTGAATCTCACCTTGCCACATAGTACCAGAGTGACAGAGGAAGTGTCTATCCCACACTCAATGATCAACCACACTGTTCACACTAAAATCTGGTGAGCGCGTCCATCTGCTTTTAATGGTTTTTTGGAGTTTTCAGCTTGACCAATAAACTACTTGGCAATGGTTTTAAGCGGAACATAAACACGGTGCTGAGGTATCTGTCGAAATCAAAATGGTTTCTGCTGAATCATTGTCACTTGTTACAGCACTCGCTTTCAGCCAGTAGATGACAAAGACGTCTAATAGTTTGGAGAGTGCGGATTGTGTCCACACATCCAGACCGCCGTGAGTCTGGTGCTGCCCGGGGAGCTGGCCAAGCACGGGGTGGCCAAGAACGTCAGCTCCAAGTAAAACTCCACAATTTACTGACAGAAATATGGAAATCACAACGGGTCCTTTAAGAGCCACCCACAGCCTCTCTGCAGGAGCCGCCTGTTTAATGCACTGATTTCGTCAGTTTATTCATTCCGGCTAAAGTCCTGTAAATCTGGTGAGGAAATTATCAGAAAATTAGTGAAACTGCCCCAATTTAATGCCTGTCTCGGTTGAATTTAAAAATTATAAATAAAATCTTTCTTTTTTGAATTTGGTGGAATGTTTCAAACTTAATTTTAAAATTGATCAATTGAGGTCAATAGTTTATTCTACTAAGGAAATGGGATTCCAATCAAGCGACCAATCCGAAGTAGCCTCAGGTTACAGCGGGCTCCGAGAGTTGGAACTGGAGTCATTACAGTCCATCCAAGTACGTTACTTAAACCCTTGAATTTCACAATCCCCGACAGTATCTGTGCAGGAAGCAAATTTCAGAAGGAGAATAATCTCACAAGTTGGCCTCTTGTCATAGAAGCTCGGTTTAAACTATTGTGAGGTGGAAAGCTTCGGTTCCCCGTCACACCATCTGTCTGATATATAAAAGCTGAATGGAAACAGAACACTGAGCGCATGGACACCCAGGGAGACTAAAAGAGCATTTCACTGTGAGGGGAGAATACAGGGTCCGGCCCAAAGAGTCACTTGTAACCCCATAATCCTTATAATTCTGAAGCTACTCCTCACCCCAATATATCCCCGCTCCCGGTCCTGGGGCGCTGCTCTCTCTGTGAGGCGGTGTGGGGTTCTAAGAGCCTTTGTTTTGTGCCCTGGATGTTGTCACTAAGAACTTTAAGGTGGCGCTTGGCTCCGCCTTTTCCCAGTCCTTTGCCCCCTTTACCTGTTCCAGTTATGACGATTCCTAACAGGAATATAAACTGAATGATAAACTCTCGCCGTCCTGATGTATTTATCAAGCCAGCCCGGATCTGGCTGAGAAAAGCAGAGTGTGAGAGAGGCTGGGAGGAGACAGAATCAGAGTGACAGGCAGAGCAGAGACAGCGTCCTCTGAGCTTCAGCTCCGCCTCCAGCTTTCAGGCTTCAGCATTGAAATCTTTGCCTGCTCCTCCCCCTCTCCCCGCACAGTGTTTAAAGCGACAGGAAGGGCCCATGCGAGCTTCGCTCCCCCAGCTCTGCCAGCGGGGGCCGTTTCCTCTGGGCTCGGCTGATGATCGCTGAACACATCAGGGAGCGGAGATATCACGGGCCCGAGTAAGGGAGCAAACAGCAGCCTCCTCACAGCAGCACATCGCATTGGGACTGTGTCCACAGATGGGCTTTGAGACGGGGCAAGTTCAGCGGAAACCGGGGACTGTTTGAAAGAGGCAGAGTGGGGCGGGAACAATTTCCGGAACATGGAGTGAGTGGGGAAAGGGAGAGGCCATTCTCGGGCTGTGTGTGTGTACAGTGTAAGGTAACATAGAAAGTAAATCACCTCGCACTTTCAAATCATTGCTGCTTTCTCCAAATCAGCAGTGAATGTTCCTGACTCAGTTCCAATCTCACCGTGTCTGTTATTGTTCAGTGAACAGTGGAAACACAGCCTGACAGTGAGGATGTGCGGAGATTCACAACGTGCATCGATTGCAGGCAGTAGGGGAGAAGTGTGAAAGAACACATTTCAAAAATCGGTTATTTCCTTTGAGTTCTCCAGAACCGTGTTGCTGGTGATCGAGAGATACATTGTGGCTCCCTCAGATCCATCAGCATCCAGGCTCTGTGACACTCTGTTAACTATTCAAGCCCTCAACTCGTTTTCAATATACTGGAAAACATAGATGGCAGCGGAGATAGATTGTGGATTTACATTGTGATCACTGTGGATCGATGTTTTATTCCAAATCAAATTTAGGTGTGGAGGTGATTTAAATCAGCATATAAGCTCGATGGGTCTAATGCACTTTACTCATAGAATCGTAGACATTTACGGCACAGAAGGAGGCTATTCGTCTCTGCCGGCCGTAGCCTTATCGGTGGCGGCACTTCTGTACCTGTCAGTTTCTGGTCTGGGATTTATGTGGGTGTTGATTTTACTCGTTATCTGTCACATTCTGGGATGTGACAGATGTTGCGTATTTCTTAGGGTTTGGTATGTGAGTGTGTCTACTCTAGCTCTCTGTCTCTACGATGTATAGTATAGAAAGTTACGTCACAGAAGGAGGCCATTCCGCCCATCGTGTCTGTGTCGGCCATAAACAATCTATCCAGCCAAATCCCACTTTACAGCTCTTGGTCCGTAGCCTTGCAGTTTACGGCACTTATGGTCATATCCAAGTACTTTTTTAAAAATGCGATGAGGGTTTCTGCCTCTCCCACCCTTTCAGGCAAAACAGTTCCAGACCCCCACCACCCTGTGGGTGAAAATAAAATCTCAACTGACGGAATGTGTGAACCTGTTCAGGCACTCCCACTCCAGTGTCCGGGTCACACACTCGTTTTATCAGTAATTCGGATGATAATTAACAGCGTCTCCATGTGGCCCATTTAATGAACGATAAAAGCGATTTGTAAAACAATCACATTTTTGCTGATTTAAGTGTTATAAGAAAGAAGTCTGAGCATGCGCTAAAATTCAAGCTACGCCTCCCCCTCCCCCACACTTTTGAAACCGACGGGAAGGGCCCCTGCGAGCACCGCTCCCCCAGCTCGGCCAGCGGAGGCCGTTTCCTCTGTGATCGGCTGATAAGAACTACAAACACGGTCCCTGATCGCTCTTTCCCTTTGATCTTAGGCCCGTTCACTTGCAGCGCCTTCCGACGAATTAAAAGCTTGTTTTCGAGATGAGACTCGGATTTCAGTCACCTCAATCTCTGCAAACACATTTTCATTTTTTTCAATGCCATTTGTGGCCAATCCTTGTATTAACCCGAGAATTACTACATTGCAAAAACCCAGAATGGGGTTTCTTAGAGACCAGAACGGGGGACAGTTTAAACCCTCTGTCCCTCTTCCCTTCTTACAGCAGGACTCCCAGATCTGGTTTCACTCCCGCACCAGTGCCTGTGCAAATGATCGATCGTAATCTGTGAATCATCACTTTACAAAGATTGAGCTGGAATGTGTCCCGTTACAGAATCAATGCAAATTGATGCCCGCCCGATACAGTTTGAACTTGAACCCGAAATTAATCCTAATTGTAACAGCCTGGAATTTGCAAGGGAGAAATGGAACAAGACAAAGGAAGACAAAAAATGTTCGGAATTATTTGGCTAATGGTGAATTTATTAACTTAATTCGCTCATTTAGGAAAATATTGGCGGGCTTTTTGAAATTAAAAAATCGTTGGCGGTCTGACTGTTGAGAACAGTTATTTCCACTCACTTTTCATTGGCGGGAAAAACAGACCGTGATTGGTCACCGGAAAGCACCATTAAAATTCACCACAGAGCGACCAATCACAAGTTCGCTATCTGCATTCTTCCAGAACGTAAAAGAAGGGCAGATGGGGGGAAGATTTTCATTCTTTCTCTGAACGTATCAATTGTGGAAATGTCTGGAAGAGGAAAAACCGGCGGTAAAGCTCGGGCCAAGGCCAAGTCCCGCTCATCCCGGGCCGGACTGCAGTTTCCTGTGGGCCGTGTTCACAGGCTCCTGCGAAAGGGCAACTACGCTGAGCGTGTGGGTGCCGGAGCCCCGGTGTACATGGCTGCTGTGCTCGAGTATCTGACCGCTGAAATCCTGGAGCTGGCCGGCAACGCGGCCCGTGACAACAAGAAGACGCGCATCATCCCCAGACACCTGCAGTTGGCCATCCGCAACGACGAGGAGCTCAACAAGCTGCTGGGAAAGGTGACCATCGCTCAGGGCGGGGTGCTGCCTAATATCCAGGCGGTGCTGCTGCCCAAGAAAATTCAGCTCTGCCACCTCCAAGAGCAAGTAAAGCGAACAAGATTCAATCTAATAACCCAAAGGCTCTTTTCAGAGCCACCCACATTATCTTTGAAAGGGCTGGATACTGTTCTGTTCTATGGGTCGCAATTATCTCAGATCTAAATTAACATGTTAAATTTTAAATTCTACTTTGAAATTCACAGATTTGTCGATTAAGTTATCTATCCACCACTCACCTGACAATCAAACGCAGCCACAGAGTAACTTACAATTGGTATCCTGTATGAACGAATATTCCCTCACTCAAAAGAAGTACTAGTGAGTGAGTGGTAGTGCATTTTCTATACTCACCTGTAAATCGCACACTGAGACAGTACCAGAGAGTGACAGATAAAGTATCTAGTTTAGCCTCACCAGACAATTTAAAAATGTCACATTGTACTAGACAGTGTCAGATACAGTATCTCTCGTTTTTCAACAGCCAATTTGCCATTGACAATGCAGAGTGACAGATGCGTTGTCTATCATATGCACTTTTGTCAATCCCGCACTAACACACTGCAAGAGAGTGACAGATACAGTATCTGTCCCATATTCAGCAGTGAATCTCACCTTGCCACATAGTACCAGAGTGACAGAGGAAGTGTCTATCCCACACTCAATGATCAACCACAATGTTCACACTAAAATCTGGTGAGCGCGTCCATCTGCTTTTAATGGTTTTTTGGAGCTTTCAGCTTGACCAATAAACTACTTGGCAATGGTTTTAAGCGGAACATAAACACGGTGCTGAGGTATCTGTCGAAATCAAAATGGTTTCTGCTGAATCATTGTCACTTGTTACAGCACTCGCTTTCAGCCAGTAGATGACAAAGACGTCTAATAGTTTGGAGAGTGCGGATTGTGGACACACATCCAGACCGCCGTGAGTCTGGTGCTGCCCGGGGAGCTGGCCAAGCACGGGGTGGCCAAGAACGCCAGCTCCAAGTAAAACTCCACAATTTACTGACAGAAATATGGAAATCACAACGGCTGCTTTAAGAGCCACCCACAGCCTCTCTGCAGGAGCCGCCTGTTTAATGCAGTGACTTCGTCAGTTTATTCATTCCGGCTAAAGTCCTGTCAACCTGGTGAGGACATTATCAGTAAATTAGTGAAACTGCCCCAATTTAATGCCTGTCTCGGTTGAATTTAATAATTATAAATAAAATCTTTCTTTTTTGAATTTGGTGGAATGTTTCAAACTTAATTTTAAAATTGATCAATTGAGGTCAATAGTTTATTCTACTAAGGAAATGGGATTCCAATCAAGCGACCAATCCGAAGTAGCCTCAGGTTGCAGCGGGCTCCGAGAGTTGGAACTGGAGACATTACAGTCCATCCAAGTACTTTACTTAAACCCTTGAATTTCACAATCCCCAACAGTATCTGCGCAGGAAGCAAACTTCAGAAGGAGAATAACCTCACAAGTTGGCCTCTTGTCATAGAAGCTTGGTTTAAACTATTGTGAGGTGGAAAGCTCTGGTTCCCCGTCACACCATCTGTCTGATATATAAAAGCTGAATGGAAACAGAACACTGAGCGCATGGACACCCAGGAAGACTAAAAGAGCATTCCACTGTGAGGGGAGAATACAGGGTCCGGCCCAAAGAGTCACTTGTAACCCCATAATGCTCTCTCTGTGAGGCGGTGTTGGGCTCTTAGAAGAGCCTTTGTTCCTCTTTTGGTAGAACCAATCAAAAAATAAACAAATGCACTGCAACTAATAGAACTTTAAATAAATGTTATCAAATCAGAATTTGGTTATTTAAATCAATTATGCACTCCCGTCCCCGCGGCGCCCACCAGTCACGGATGTCCTCGAGCGTGCCAGCGGACACCGCGTGCTCCATCTCCAGGGCCACCCGGGTGCGAACATGGCCGCAGAAGAGAGGGAGGCAATCTGGCCGGACGACCCCCTCGACCGCCCGCTGCCTGGACCAATTGATGGCTTTTTTAGCCAGGCCCAGGAGCAGACCCACGAGGAGGTCTCCAACCTGCCCGCTCCCCTCCGCACCGGGTGACCATAGATCAAGAGCGTGGGACTGAAGTGCAACCAAAAATCGAGGAGCAGCCCCTTCAAATAATGGAAGAGGGGCTGCAACCTCTCACATTCAACATATATGTGAAACACGGACTCCTCCAGGCCGCAGAACAAACAGGCGGCCTGGGAGTCCGTGAACCTACTTAACAATATATTGCTCGGGACTGCTCCATGCAACACCCTCCAGGCCAAGTCCCCAATAGAGCAAGGGAGGACTCCCGCATAGAGAGCCTTCCATTGGGGACCTCCGCCGGAAGGCAAGACGGCACGCCACGGCGTGTCCGGATGGCAGGCGAAGATGACAAAGTGGAAAGTGTGCAGGAGCAGCCCGTACAGGAAACCCCTCCGTGTGGAATGAAAAGGCACGGAGGGTATTTCCGCGAGGCGGCTCAAGTTATGAGGCGCCGGTTCCCGAGGGGAGTTTTGGGGCTGGGCGCCGATAAGGAATTCTGTCCGAACGGGGAAAGCTCGGACGGGATCGCCCCACATGCTTGAGCAGCCTCGATGCACCTTGTGCCATCGGGGCGCAGTGTCGCTTTTATCGACTGTGGTAAACCACTGTTATTGTTTTCATTGTTGTTCACTGTGGTTCACTACTGTTATCGTTATTGGCACATTGTTACCTCTTGCTACTCACTGTGTACCAATGCATGCCTCAGCTGGCTCCGCCTACGTGACCTGGTATAAAGGTGGCTGCTCGGCAGCCCACTTCCTTCTTGGAACCAGTCGCCCACGAGACGCATGCTCTGTTCTTTAGTTAATAAAAACCTTTTCATTACTATCCTAATTCATCGCCTTTCATGGACTAATTGTTAAGCGTATCAATTTTATTAACTAAAATTAAAATGTCGGGACCTGAGCAGCAACAACAGCAGGCGTTGCTGCGAGCCCTCAGACCAGCATGCCTGGACCTCGACCCTCAAGCGGCGGGTTCAGCTACCAATTTCGAACACTGGCTGAGCTGCTTTGAATCCTTCCGAGAAGCCTCCGCCGTGACATCGGAGGAGAACAAATTAAAAGTTCTGACCGCCCAGGTGAGCCCTCAAGTATATACACTCATCCGGGACGCTACTACGTACACGGTCGCTCTTGACCTGCTAAAAGGGCAATACACGCGTCCAGTGAATATGATCTACGCCAGACACCTCCTGGGATCCCGCAGGCAGCAACCGGGGGAATCGGTAGAGGCATTTTTACGGGCGTTACAGACGCTCTGCAGGGACTGCGACTGTAAGGCGGTAACGGCTGCGGCACACGCGGAGGGACTTATCTGATGCCTTCGTTAAGGGCCTCCAGTCCGACTACTCCCGGCAGAGACTGCTCGAAAGCAAGGAGCTCGACCTGAAGACGGCCGTAGCCCTCGCGCTCTCACTAGATGCGGCCCACCGAAACCTCGAAGCATACTCACATAACGGTGCCGCACCATGGCCATCGCGACATTGGGATGTGGGACCACCGCCCCCGGTACCAACTACTGCAGCAATGTCCCGAAATCAACTGGGACCGCCGCCCCCGGTACCAACTACTGCAACGATGTCCCGTAACCAGGCGCAAAATGCTACTTCTGTGGCCAGTTAAAACACCCTAGAGTGCGCTGCCCGGCGAAGACCGCTACCTGCTCTGGCTGTGGGAAGAAAGGCCATTACGCCAACGCCTGCAGAGGGAAACCCGCGAATGCCAGCAGCGCCGCGTGTGAACCGTGGGGGCAGCCATCTTCTCCGCCATTTTGTGCACCTCCAGCCGCGTGAGGATCGGAATCATGGCCGCCGCCATTTTGCCCGCCGCACTCAACCGCCATTTTGTCTCCAGACTCGACCACCGTCTCATCTGACGACCATATCGGCTCACTCAGCCATACACTGGCCTCCGTTATGCTGGATCAAGCTCTCCCTCATCATCTGTCCAGGTCCATGATGGACATTACTGGAAACGGCCGCGCCACTACTTGCCTGTTTGACAGCGGGAGCACGGGGAGTTTTATTCACGCCGACACGGTGCGTAGCCACTCCCTCACGGTCCTGCCAATGCGCCATCGGATTTCTATGGCGTCCAAGTCCCATTCAACGGATGTCGGCGGCTACTGTGTGGTGACCCTTTCGGTTAGGGGCACCGAATATAAAAATTTCAAACTTCTTGTCCTGCCCCGTCTTTGCGCTGCCGTTCTGCTAGGGTTGGATTTTCAGTGCCACCTCAAAAGTGTCACATTGGCATACGGTGGACCCCTCCCCCCACTCACAGTCTGCAACCAACAGCTCTTAAATCGCCCGCCGCGCACCACTTGCAGCCATTCCACACTCAAAGTACCCCCCCCTCCCTTGTTCGCTAACCTCACCCGCGACTGTAAACCCATCGCTACCAAGAGCAGGCGGTACAGCGCCGGGGACAGAGCTTTTATTAGCGCTGAGGTGGAGCGGCTCCTGAAGGAGGGCATTATCGAAGGGAGCACCAGCCCCTGGCGAGCCCAGGTTGTAGTCGTTAAGACCGCCGATAAACGCCGCCTGGTCATTGACTACAGCCAAACCATAAACCGGTACACCCAGCTGGACGCGTACCCCCTTCCCCGCATATCTGATATGGTCAATCAGATTGCGCAATACAGGGTATTCTCCACCATTGACCTTAAGTCAGCATACCACCAACTCCCTATCCGCCATGAGGACTGCCAGTATCCTGCCTTCGAGGCAAACGGCCGCCTCTACCACTTCCCTTTGGCGTCACCAACGGGGTTTCGGTCTTCCAAAGGGAGATGGACCGGATGGTCGACCAGAACGCGCTGCAGGCCACATTTCCCTATCTGGATAACGTCACCATCTGCGGCCACGGCCAGCAGGACCATGACGTTAATCTAGAGAAATTCCTCCGTACGGCCCAGCGGCTGAATCTAACATACAATAAGGAGAAATGTATGTTTCGCACCGCGCGCCTTGCCAACCTCAGCTGCGTAGTGGAGAACGGAGTCATTGGGCCCGAGCCCGACAGAATGCGCCCCCTTATGGAGCTCCCCCTCCCCCACTGCCAAAAAGCACTGAAGAGATGCCTGGGGTTTTTCTCTTACTACGCTCAGTGGGTGCCCAACTATGCAGACAAAGCCAGACCCCTCATCAAGTCCACCTCCTTCCCCCTGACATCAGAGGTGGGTGCAGCCTTCACTCTTATCAAGAGTGATATTGCGAAGGCCACAATGCACACAGTGGATGAGTCCATCCCTTTCCAAGTGGAGAGCGATGCATCCGACTTCGCCCTAGCTGCAACCCTTATCCAGGCGGGGAGACCCGTGGCCTTTTTCTCAAGGACCCTCCAGGGCCCCGAGATTCGACACTCCTCTGTCGAAAAGGAGGCCCAGGCTATTGTGGAAGCACTGCAGCACTGGAGGCATTACCTGGCCGGAAAACGATTTACCCTTCTCACTGACCAGCGTTCAGTTGCTTTTATGTTCAATAATAAGCAGAGGGGCAAAATCAAGAACGACAAGATCTTGAGGTGGAGAATTGAACTCTCCACCTATAATTACGATATCTTGTACCGGCCCGGGAAACTCAATGAGCCCCCAGATGCTCTATCACGAGGTACATGCGCCAACGCGCAGGTTGATAGACTGGGGACCCTCCACAATGACCTCTGCCACCCCGGGGTCACCAGATTCTGCCACTTCATTAAGGCCCGCAACCTGCCCTACTCCATCGAGGAGGTCAGGACTATGACCAGGAACTGCCAAACCTGTGCCGAATGCAAACCGCATTTTTATAGGCCAGACAGAGCACGCCTGATCAAGGCTACCCGCCCCTTCGAGCGCTTGAGCATCGACTTTAAGGGGCCTCTCCCTTCCTCTGACCGCAACGTGTACTTCCTCAACATAGTTGATGAGTACTCCCGTTTCCCTTTTGCCATCCCTTGCCCAGACATGACCAGTACCACAGTCATCAAATGGCTGAATGACCTCTTCGCCTTGTTCGGGTTCCCTAGCTACATACATAGCGACCGGGGCTCCTCTTTCATGAGCGACGAACTTCGGCAGTACCTGCTCGCGAGAGGTATTGCTACGAGCAGGACCACCAGCTACAACCCCTGGGGGAACGGCCAGGTGGAAAGAGAGAACATGTGGAGTTTGCACATTCTCCCCGTGTTTGCATGGGTTTTCTCCGGGCGCTCCGGTTTCCTCCCACAGTCCAAAGATGTGCGGGTTAGGTTGATTGGCTATGATAAATTGACCCTTAGTGTTAGGGGGATTAAATACGTGGGGTTACGGGGATAGGGTGGGATATGTGTTGGTGTAGGGGTTACGGGGATCGGGTGGGATATGTGTCAGTGCAGGCTCGATGGGCCGAAATGCCCTCTATCTGCACTGTGGGGTTTCTGTGATTCTGTGATTCTGTGAACGCGACGGTTTGGAAGGCCGTCCTCTTAGCCTTAAAATCTAAGGGCCTTCCAACCTCTCGCTGGCAGGAGGTCCTCCCTGCGGTGCTCCACTCCATCCGGTCACTGCTTTGTACTGCCACTAATGCCACCCCTCATGAGCAAATGTTCGTTTTCCCCAGGAAGTCCACATCGGGAACCTCGCTACCGACATGGCTGACTTCTCCTGGGCCCGTCCTACTGCGGAGGCATGTGAGGACCCATAAAATGGACCCCCTGGTCGAGAGGGTGAACCTCCTACACGCCAACCCCCAGTATGCCTACGTGGCATAACCAGACGGGCGGGAGGACACGGTCTCCATACGAGACCTCGCACCCTCGGGCACCCCTGAATCACCACCGTTATTCTCCACCACTTCTCCCAACCCAACCCCTGTAGACGGCATGCCGGAGCACCAGGACCTTTCGTTGACCACTCAGACACCAGATTCGACGTTGGATACTGCACCACCGCCGCCGCCGCTACGACGATCAGGACGGCATACAAGGCCTCCTGATAGACTTAACTACATGAACTTTTAGCACACTTCACCCCGCCGGACTCAATTTTAAACAAGGGGTGAATGTGGTAAACCACTGTTATTGTTTTCATTATTGTTCACTGTGGTTCACTACTGTTATCGTTATTGGCACATTGTTACCTCTTGCTACTCACTGTGTACCAATGCATGCCTTAGCTGGCTCCGCCTACGTGACCTGGTATAAAGGTGGCTGCTCGGCAGCCCACTTCCTTCTTGGAACCAGTCGCCCACGAGAGGCATGCTCTCTTCTTTAGTTAATAAAAACCTTTTCATTACTATCCTAATTCATCGCCATTTATGGACTAATTGATAAGCGCATCATCGACTCGATGGCTTTGACCGCGAGCCGGATGTTGGCCCAAGACATGCGCCGCGCCAACTCCTCCGGCGCCATGCAGCCCGCTCCTCCGCCATCGAGCAGGTCCCCGACTCTAGTCACCTTGCCAGGCACAGCCCTGCATTCCGCCAGCCACCCGAACCCGCGGACGTGGAGGTGCGGATTCCTGAACAGTGGCTCCCGAAGGACAGCCGCCATTCCTGATGGGGGAGAGCTCCGCCTGGAAGCGACGTAGTTCCAAACCCATAGCAGTTCCTGGTAGAAGACAGGCAGCTCCCGCAGGCCGGCACGCGTGCCGCCCACTTTCACAAAAAGGAGCTGCATGTCATAATTGAGGCCGTGCAGCTGGCGGAAAAAATACGTCGCCAGCGCACACCATCTTGGAGGATTCTCGACATACAGGTATCTCTGCAGCGTCTGAAGATGAAAAGTCGCAGCCTGGGTGCAAAGGCACACCAGCGCCTGACCACCCTCCCTAAGCGGGAGACTCAGAACCGCAGCAGAGACCCAGTGCTTCCTTTTGTCCCAGATGAAGTCGATGAGCTTCTTCTGTATCTTGGCGACAAACACAGGGGGAGGGATCAAAGTGACAAACCGGTACCACACCATGGCGGCCACCAGTTGGTTTATGACCATCACTCGACCCCTGTAGGACAACACTTGGAGCAGTCCTGTCCAGCGTCCTAAGCGAGTGGTGACTTTGGCCTCCAACTCTTGCCAGTTCGCCGGCCAGGCGTCCTCGGCAGGGCTAAGGTAGACTCCCAAGTAGAGGAGGTGCGTGGTGCTCCAGGCAAAGGGCCTGAACTCCTCTGGCAGGGAGTCCACCCGCCACTGACCCACCAGGAGTCCGGAACATTTCTCCCAGTTGATCTTGGTGGAGGATGCGTCCGAGTAAATCTGCTGGCATTCCCGCATCCTCCGCAAGTCAGCGGGATCTGTGACTGTGAGGAGCACGTCATTGGCGTTAGCCGAGAGGACCACCTCCAATCCCGTCAACCTTGTGGTAAACCACTGTTATTGTTATTCACTGTTGTTGTTGTTGTTGCACACTGTTGTACCTATGCATGCCTCAACATGTCTCGGCTGGCTCCACCCACAGGTCCAGGTATAAAGGTGATTGACCTGCAGCCCCCTGCCTTCTTGGAACCCAGTCAACCACGAGAGGCATGCTCTGTTCTTTGCTAATAAAAGCCTTTAGTTACTCTCCTAACTCTCCGCCTTTTATGAGTAATTGATAGCGCATCAATTTTATTAGCAAAGAACAGAGCATGCCTCTCGTGGTTGACTGGGTTCCAAGAAGCGGGTTCGGCTACCAAATTCGCGCATTGGCTGCGTTGCTTTGAGGCCTACCTGCAAGCCTCAACTGTGACCCTGGACGAAAACAAGTTGGAAATCCTGGCCTCAAAGGTGAGCCACCAAGTTTATACAATAATCCAGGACGCGACGACCGACGCGGCGGCTATCGATCTGCTAAAAGGGCAATACGCACGCCCGGTAAATATGGTCTATGCCAGGCACCTCTTAAGATCCCGCAGACAGCAGCCCGGGGAATCGGTGGAGGCCTTCCTACGGGCACTACGGATACTCGGCCGAGACTGCGATTGCAAAGAAGTATCAGCCGCAGCACACACGGAGGGACTGATCCGAGATGCTTTCGTTGCGGGTCTAATGACCGACTAATCCCGGCAGAGACTGTTGGAAAAGGGAGAAATGGACCTGAGAAAGGCAGTGTCCCTCGCGCTCTCGCTCGACGCGGCCCACAGGAATATGGACGCCTTCTCCCCTAACCGCTCCGCAACGTGGACGCCACAAACTTGGGTCATGGGACCGCCACCTTCAACTGCTGCTGCGATGTCCAAGGCACAGAAATGTTATTTTTCTGGCTAGGCAAAACACCCCAGAGCACGCTGCCCGGCGAGAAACGCTACCTGCTCCGGCTGCGGGAAGAAAGGACACTATGTCAGCACCTGCAAAGGTAAAACCGCTAACGCCAGCAGCGCCGCGTGCAAACCGTGGGGGCAGCCATCTTGTCTGCCATCTTGGGCTCCCCCAGCCGCGTGGGGATCGAGACCATGGGCGCCGCCATTTTGTCCGCCATCTCGGACGTCTCCAACTTCAACCACGGGGGACCCAGACTTAACCACCGCCTCATCTGACAACCACATCGACTCGCTCGACCATACGCTGGCCTCCGTGACGCTGGACCAATCTTTCCCTCATCAACTGTCCAGGTCCATGATGGACATTACGGTAAACGGCCGCGCCACTACCTGCCTTTTTGACAGCGGGAGCACGGAAAGCTTTATCCACCCCGACACGGTGCGCAGTTACTCTCTCCCGGTCCTGCCGACGCGACATCGGATCTCTTTGGCTTCCAAAGCCCAGTCAGCGGACGTCGGTGGCTACTGTGTAGTGACCCTTTCAGTAAGGGGCACAGAATACAAAAATTTTAAACTCCTGGTCCTGCCCCATCTTTGCGCTGCCGTTCTACTGGGGTTGGATTTTCAGTGCCACCTTAAGAGTGTCACATTAGCGTACGACGGACCCCTCCCCCCACTCACAGTCTGCAGCAAGCAGCTTTTAAATCGCCCGCCGCGCACCATTTGCAGCCTCTCCACCCTTAAAGTCGCCCCCCCCTCCTTGTTCGCTAACCTCACCCGTGGCTGTAAGCCCATCGCTACCAAAAGCAGGCGTTACAGTGCCGGGGATAGGAGCTTCATTAAATCCGAGGTAGCAAGACTCCTGAAGGAAGGGATTATTGAAAGTAGCACCAGCCCTTGGCGAGCACAAGTGGTGGTAGTGAAGACTGGCGAAAAACAGCGCCTAGTTATTGACTACAGCCAGACGATCAATCGCTACACCCAGCTAGATGCATACCCACTCCCCCGCATATCTGACATCGTCAATCAGATAGCACAATACCGGGTGTTCTCGACGAATTATCTGAAATCGGCATACCACCAGCTCCCCATCAGGGCTGAGGACCGCCAGTACACAGCTTTTGAAGCTGACGGTCATCTCTACCACTTCCTCAGAGTTCCCTTCGGCGTCACCAACGGGGTTTCAGTCTTCCAACGGGAGATGGACCGGATGGTTGACCAGAACACGCTCCAGGCCACTTTCCCCTATCTAGACAACATCACCATCTGCGGCCGCAACCAGCAGGACCATGATGTTAATCTAGAGAAATTCCTCCGTACGGCCCAACGGCTGAACCTAACATACAACAAGGACAAATGTATGTTTCGTAACAAGCGCCTTGCCATTCTTGGCTGTGTAGTGGAGAACGGAGTCATCGGCCCCGACCCCGACAGGATGCGCCCCCTTATGGAGCTCCCCCTCCCCCACTGCCAAAAAGCACTGAAGAGATGCCTAGGGTTTTTCTCGTACTATGCTCAGTGGGTGCCCAACTATGCGGACAAAGCCAGACCCCTCATCAAGTCCACCTCCTTCCCCCTGACAGCAGAGGCCTGTGCAGCCTTCACTCTCATAAAAGGAGATATTGCGAAGGCCACAATGCACGCAGTGGATGAGTCCATCCCTTTCCAAGTGGAGAGCGACGCATCCGACTTTGCCCTAGCTGCAACCCTTAACCAGGCGGGGAGACCCGTGGCCTTTTTCTCAAGGACCCTCCAGGGCCCCGAGATTCGTCACTCCTCTGTCGAAAAGGAGGCCCAGGCCATTGTGGAAGCTGTGCGACATTGGAGGCATTACCTGGCCGGAAAACGATTTACCCTGCACACTGACCAGCGTTCAGTAGCTTTTATGTTTAATAATAAGCAGAGGGGCAAAATCAAGAGCGACAAGATCTTGAGGTGCAGAATCGAACTCTCCACCTACAATTACGATATCTTGTACCAGCCCGGGAAACCCAATGAGCCCCCAGATGCCCTATCACGTGGTACATGCGCCAACGCGCAGGTCGATAGACTGAAGACCCTCCACAATGACCTCTGCCACCCGGGGGTCACCAGGTTTTTTCACTTCATCAAATCCCGTAACCTGCCCTACTCCATCGAGGAGGTCAGGACCATGACCAGGAACTGCCAAATCTGTACCGAGTGCAAACCGCATTTTTATAGGCCAGACAGAGCAAGCCTGATCAAAGCCACACGCCCCTTTGAACGGCTGAGCGTCGATTTTAAAGGGCCCCTCCCCTCCTCCGACCGCAATGTGTACTTCCTCAACATAATTGATGAGTACTCCCGTTTCCCGTTTGCCATCCCTTGCTCAGACATGACCAGTACCACGGTCATTAAATGTCTGAATGACCTCTTCGCCTTGTTCGGTTTCCCTAGCTATATTCATAGCGACAGGGGCTCATCCTTTATGAGCGACGAACTCCGGCAATACCTGCTCTCGAGAGGTATCGCTACAAGCAGAACCACCAGCTACAACCCCCGGGGGAATGGCCAGGTGGAAAGGGAGAATGCGACTGTCTGGAAGGCAGTCCTTTTAAACTTGAAATCTAAGGGCCTTCCGACCTCTTGCTGGCAGGAAGTCCTCCCTGCGGCGCTCCATTGCATTCGGTCACTGCTCTGTACAGCCACCAATGCTACCCCTCACAAGAGAATGTTCTCCTTCCCCAGGAAGTCCACATTGGGGATCTCGTTACCGACATGGCTGACTTCTCCAGGACCCGTCCTACTGCGGAAGCACATGAGGTCCCATAAGACGGACCCCCTGGTCGAGAGGGTGAGCCTCCTCCATGCCAACCCTCAGTATGGTTACGTGGTGTACCTGGATGGGCGGGAGGACACAGTCTCCATATGAGACCTCGCACCTTCGGGTGCTCCCGAAACACCTCCCTCGCCACCCACCACTAACCACGCCTACCCCCAGTACGCTTACGTAGCGTACCCGGACGGGCGGGAGGACACAGCCCCCACACGAGATCTCGCACCTCTGGGTGCCCCTGAAACACTACCATTGCCATCCACCACTACCCACAACCCAACCCCGCTAGACGGCATGCCGCAGCCCCAGGACCCGTCATTGACCACCCAACCACTCCATGAGACGCCAGATTCAACGTTGGATGCTGCACCATCACCGCCGCCACCACGACGATCAGGACGGCATACAAAGCCACCTGATAGACTTACTTACACGAACCTTTAGTACACTTCACCCCGCCGGACTCAATTTTAAACAAGGGGTGAATGT
This sequence comes from Somniosus microcephalus, assembly GCF_052327205.1. Lineage (NCBI taxonomy): Eukaryota > Metazoa > Chordata > Chondrichthyes > Squaliformes > Somniosidae > Somniosus > Somniosus microcephalus. The sequence continues at coordinate 5,802,816 of NC_141015.1, forward strand.
GGTAAACCACTGTTATTGTTATTCACTGTTGTTGTTGTTGTTGCACACTGTTGTACCTATGCATGCCTCAACATGTCTCGGCTGGCTCCACCCACAGGTCCAGGTATAAAGGTGATTGACCTGCAGCCCCCTGCCTTCTTGGAACCCAGTCAACCACGAGAGGCATGCTCTGTTCTTTGCTAATAAAAGCCTTCAGTTACTCTCCTAACTCTCCGTCTTTTATGAGTAATTGATAGCGCATCAAACCTCTTCCGCAAGAGGCGCAGGAAAGGCTCTATGCAAACGGCGTGTAACTGACCGGACATGGGGCATCCCTGACGCACTCCCCTCCCGAAGCGAAGGGGCACCGTCAAGGACCCGTTAACTTTAATCAGACACTCTGCGGCAGCGTACAGAAGTCGGATCCAGGCGACAAAATGCGTCCCGAACCCGAAATGCGCGCAGAGCCCCGAAGAGATACTCATGATCCACCCTGTCGAACGCCTTCTCCTGATCCAGGGAAAGGAAGGCGACTGACAGACCAGCCCTCTGGGAAAGGTGGACCAGGTCCCGGACCAGATGGATGTTATTGTGGATGGTCCAGCCCGGGACCGTGTAGGACTGGTCGGGGTGGATCATGTGGGCCAGCACAGCGCCTAGGCGAGCAGACATGGCCCTGGCAAAAATGTTGTAGTCCGTGCTGAGGAGGGAGACTGGACACCAGTTCTTAAGGAGGCGGAGATCGCCCTTCTTAGGCAGCAGGACAATAACCACCCTGCGCCAAGAGAGGGGCATCTCCCCGGTCGCCAAACTTTCCCCCAGGACCCGCGCGTAGTCGCCCCCCAAGATGTCCCAGAACACCCTGTGGAACTCCACGGTCAGCCCGTCCAGCCCCAGGGACTTTCCTCTGGAGAGCTGGTGGAGGGCGCCGGCCAGCTCCTCCAGACTCAGAGGAGCGTCCAATTTTTCGGCGCCCTCCAGGCCGACCTTCGGCAGGTCCTCCCACAAAACTCTTCACGCATCCTCGCTGGACGGATCCGGAGAGAACAGAGCCCCATAATAGGTGCGGGCCTCCACGCTGATTCCCTCCGGATCCGAGACCAGAGATCCGTCGTCGGCCAGCAGCCCCAAGAGCTGCTTACGGAACCCCCGTCTTTTTTCCAGCGAGTTGAAGAAGGGGGAGCCGCAGTCCAGGTCCCGCAGGAACTGGATCCGCGACCTCACGTATGAGCCTCGGGACCCGACGGGCTGCAGGTCCTTCAGCGCGCCCTTCTTCTCTTCGTACACCTTCCGCAGGGTCAGGTCCTCGACGACTTGACCGAGACGGGACTCCAGGTCGAGCACCTCCTTCTCCAACCGCCCGACCCGGGCCTCCCGCCTCTTGGTCGACCCCTTCGTGTACTCCTGACAGAAGAGACGGACGTGAGCCTTGCCCACGTCCCACCACAGCCTCCAGGAGGGGAAGCCCCCCTGCTTCCTGCTCCAGTCGGCCCAGAACTGACAAAACGAATCCTGGAACCGCGCGTCCTCCAGCAGCAGGTTGTTAAAATGCCAGTACGCGGACACCCCCGCGCGCGCAGCGGAACGAGCTTCGCCCACACCAGGTGGTGGTCCGTGCATGGCACCGGCCGCATGGAAGCCGCCAGAACGCAGGAGACGTACGCCCGGGAAATATGAAGGCGGTCGATTCTGGACCATCCTCCTCCAGACCTCACGCTAGTGAAGGCGCTGGAGTCGGGATGAAGATTTCGCCAGACGTCCACCAAGTCGAAGGACCTGACCAGGTCCCTCAACTTCTCCATCGGCGCTGGGCATCGCTGGGGGGCCAAACGGTCCCTCGCCTCGAGGGTGCAGTTAAAATCCCCCCCGAGGATGACGCACCCACCCGCATCGATGGAGCCCAGAAGAGCGGACACTTCTTCAAAGAAGCGCATTTGCTGCGCACCAGCCTGAGGGGCGTACACGTTCACTAGATGGAGCGGCATGCCCCCCAGGCGAACAGTGACCTGGAGCAAGCGGCCTGGCACGTGCTCCTTGACCCCCAAGATCTCCGGCTGAAAATGCGGGGCCAGCAAGATAGCCACCCCGCTGGAAACGCTGGAGAGGTGACTCATACTGACCCCTCCTTGCCACTCCAGGAGCCACGTGGCCTCGTCTCCCGGAACAGTGTGGGTTTCTTGCAGGAAGCACACCGCATACTTCCCGTCCCGAAGGACCGAAAGGTTATTAAATCTGCGGCGAGCCTCCCTGCTGCCGTTGATGTTGAGGCTGGCTATGGTTATCTTCATCTCAGAAGCATAGTGCAACCTCTACCTACACCTAACAGGGGGAGGGAGCGCAGCCGCTAGTCGACCGCCACTCCTTCGGCAGCCCAGTGAGGAACGACCTGAGCCAACGCAGCTCAAGCGGGCTCACGTCCGCGTCCGCACCCATGGTCTTGACGGTGGCGCGGACCGACCCGATGAGCAGCGCCAGCTCCGACCACCTGGCAAGGGCCAGCCGGGTCTTGTTTTGACGACCCTGGCACACGGCCACAAAATCCCGGAGTTCCCTGACGGGAATGAGGGGAGACTCGGCGAGGGGCACGAGGTCATCCATCGCCTCATCGGCGATGGAATCCAACTCATCCTCCGCGCCCATCACCGAGTCCCTGTCCTCCTCCGGGGGATCGCCACCAGCGGCCGACCCATCCGTCACGCAGTGCACAGCGAACGGCTCGGCCGCATCGGCCGGCCCCGCCTCCACCTGGATCCCACCCCCAGGATCGGTGGCAGAGGATTCCTCCCTGGGCTCCTCCGGGGGTGCCGGGCTAGAAGACGGCGGCGGTTCGGAGTCCCCCTCTGCCACAGATGCTAGAACACCCGGAGAAATCGGGGAGAAAACAAATTGAAATTCTGCCAGGACGTCCGGCGCCAGAGGCACAGTCAGGGGGCCTTCCTCCTCCTCGCCACCAGTCTCTGACCCAGCGGATGGGGTGTCCTGAACTAAAATTTCAGCCAGGTCGAGCAGCCCCTGGGAAATGTCCGGGTCGCATTGGGCGAGCTCAGTTTCTTCCAGCTCGCCCGAACCAGACCCCAGGCCGCCCGACCCGGCAAGGGGTAACAGCACCGAAAGAATATCAATTTCTGCCGCGGGTTGTTCCGTGACCCCCCCCATGGGCAGGGTCTCGTCCCCATCCCCGGGATGCACGTGCTGGACAGACACATCTGCCTCAGCCTCCCGAGGGACAGGCGACCCCTGCCGATCGCTGGTGATGGTTAAAGTGGGGGGGGGGGCACAGTATCCATGGCGGGTGACGACTCCCCCTGCCCGGGGGGAGCTTCCTCCTCCCGGTCCTCCTCCTCTTCCAGGGGGTCGCGCCTTCTTTTTAACGCGGAGGGAGCGAGGGAGACCTCCATGTCTGCAGGGGCCCCCTCCTCTGCTCCCTCCGGTGGAGCAGGTTTGTCGGGTCCCTCGGGCCCGAGCCCGGCCGCAGGTATTAACGTTTCCGCCTCAGCGGTCGCGACCACAGGCTCGGGCACGAGGTCCCTCCCACCATCGTCTGCACCGACCAACTCCGCGATGAGCGTGGGTGACAGGGGCTCCAGGTTCAAGGGCTCGCCCTCCCCGGGGGGACCCACCCTAAGGTGTTTGGCTTTCCCCCGCACCTTCCTTCCGCCCGGACGCACTCGCTCCCCCCTGCCGGAGGCCTTGATGGCATCGGCCTCCGACAATGACCGCGCATCGGTTGTTTGGGAGGTGCGGCCAGACCCGGGGAGAGGAGCAGCGGCGGCGCCCACCTTGGCCGCACCAGACGATCCGGCGGCCTTGGAGGCGCGGCAGTTTTTCCGAATGTGCCCCACCTCCTTGCAGGCATGGCACCGCACACCATCCACCGTCCAAAAGGCGCGATAGGCGGTCCCCTCAAGGAGGACGACAAATGCCCTGTCGGTGTCCTCCTCCCGTGCCAGCTGAATAAAGACCTGGCGCCGGAATGACAAGACGTGCCGAAGGCTGGCTTCCCGGCAGCCGAGCGGGATAGGTGCGATCCCCGACCTCACCTCCCCAAGTTGGCGCAAGTGGGGGAGGAGGAGCTCACCAGGAATATAGGGCGGGATGTTGGAAACAACGATCCTCCGCGTGGTGGCCTCGAGAGGCTCCACCGGCAGGAAGGTCCACCCACAGTGAGCCCCTTGGTGACGGCCAGGGACACCGCCCGCTCTGACCCCAGGAAGAACACAGCCTTCCCGTATATTTTTGAGGTGGCGAGGATGGCTGAAGGGCTGACAACCCCAGCCATGGCCTTTACGCACGCCTCAATTGTCATTGTGGAGTGGGTGTAGCTCTTCACCCCAAGCTTTTTAGTTATTAAGAAGAAAGGTGACGGGGCGGCAGAAGCAGCGGGAGCAGCCATGGCTGTGGCTGCCACTGCCGCATATGACCTAGCCGGCCCCACCACCGGCGAAGAAGTAGATGCCATTATGGGGTGGTTTATATAAAGGGCTACACCCACCCCAAGTCACAGGCCTTGAGATGTTGAAGATGGCCTCCAGTTGTTTTTTTTAAGTCCTCCCTTGAGCAGAGAGAGCTGTTAAATTAAAGGCCCACCTCTCCCCTTATTGATTAGAATTGGGAGAGGGGCCTTCTCCCCTCTGCTCAAGTGGCAATTAATTAAAAGTTGGAAAAGAGGTGCCTCTTGAGAGAGAGAGCAGAGAGAGACAAAGAGAGAGAGAGAGGGGGGGTGGGAAGGAGGGAGGCCGCAAAGGCAGGGTCGCCACTCAGGATGGTAGGTGGGTGGGTGTCAGCAGGGGTGCACTCCCCGATGGAAAAAAATAAAGTCTCTGAAAGGTGTTCTTCTGGCAGGGGGAGAAGATGTCTTCACCTGGGAAAGCTGGAGAATGCCCAGGCTCAGCCCTACACCAGGTCTTAATGATGTATTAATGATTTAAAGGCTTCACCTAGGCAGCTCCAGCTGTCCCAGGCCAGGCAATAGAAGGGGTGCTTATTAGTAGTGTGTTTGGCCTAGTATTCTACAAGAGCCACACACACACACACAGACACCCTTTGGTGTTCCGGCCGGTCTTCTTTCCTCCCCCCACCTACAATACAAAGTCTTTTGGGGAATGCATCAAATGACACCCACCTGCAGATGTTCAGCAGAAGAAGTTGCTCCTTCCCTCCTTCCAAGCAGTTGGTGTCGATGCTGTTTCGCTCCCCTCTCTCCCTCTCCCGGAATGGAGGCCAATTTGGGGAGGCAGTGGTGGAAAGGCCTCTCCTCTTGTAGATGTTGGCCTCCTTCTCCCTCCGTCCTCCTCTCTCCAGGCACCTCAGTTGTAGCTGTTGTTGCTGGTTTGTGGTAGTGGTGGTCTGGGGTCTCTCCTTCTCCTCCACTCCCTGGTCAAGGAGACCACCACTTTCCACTCTGCTGCAGCTTGAACCAGCAGCACAGAGAGCAAGGCAGAGAAGGAATAAAGCTGTGAGGTTTGCCCTTGTCTTGTCCTCTGTCTCATTTGATTAATAATGTCACGTGACCACTCTGGCCTGTATTTAAGCTTCCTGTTTCCTGTCCTCTTGGCTCAGTCCTGGGTTCGCCTGCCTGCAGGTAGCAGCTCTCTCTCTCGAGTCTCTGTGTTTTCAAGATTCAAGGAATCTCCTTTCGAGTGTTACTATGTCTCTGTGTTTTAGAGTCACAAGTGAATCTCCTTTCGAGTGTTACCTGTCTCTATGTTCTCGAGTCTCAAGGAACCATCCCTCGAGTGTTACCATGTCTCTGTGTTTTCGAGTATCAAGTTAAGCATCTTTCGAGTTCTACCCGGCCTCGAGTCCTTTGATAGGTTTCCTGCACTTCGGTCCACGACCGAAACCCTAGCAAAATGGCCCCGTGAATGCATGGCCCCATGACAGGTACAGAGTGAAACACACACTCACACAGCAGAAGCTGACAGATAAAGAATATAATCCCAGAGACTGACAGTTACGGAGTAAAGACCACACACAAATTCCAGACTCGGAATGATAAAGGGGACAAAAAAACTCAGGCACCAGTGATTAACAGCTAGGGATTAATGCCATTACTCACAAACCAGTGACTTACAGATGCATACTAAATTCCACACTCCCATCCCAGAAACTGACAGGTACTGAACAAAACCCTTACTCTTACAACAGAATTTGACAGGTACAGCGTAAAACCCACAATCACATATCAGAGACTGTCAGATACAGAGTGAAACTCACACTCACATACCAGAGACTGTCAGATACAGAGTGAAACTCACACTCACATACCAGAGACTGTCAGATACAGAGTGAAACTCACACTCACATACCAGAGACTGTCATATACAGAGTGAAACTCAAATTTACATACCAGAGACTGTCAGATACAGAGTGAAACTCACATACCAGAAGATCACAGGTGCATTAAAGATCCAACATTTCCATACCAGAAACTGAAGATAGTGAAATAACACAACACTCACATTCAAGTGACTGACAGAAACAGAATAAAATCCACAATCACATCAAGAGACTCTCAGCTATAAGAAAGTAAGAAATAGTTATAAAGCCCCTCAAGCTTGCTCCTACATTCAATAAGATTATAGCCCAGAAATTCGGGTCGGGGGCTTCCCGCGGGTGTAAGCCCCCGACCTGCACTTAGCTTGCGCGCCGGCCGTTGAGCTGTGGGCCCCCATGGAATTCCGATCCGGGGCCTGGTCCAGCTGCCGGCGCGCAGTGCTTGCGTATCCCAGGGGTGCAGCTAGTTCGATGCATCCTTGGGATCACGTGGGCCATGGGGAGCCAATCGGAGCAGGGAATGCTCCATTCATATGATTGACAGGAAGAGCTGTCAAGACTTATAAATACTATGGCCCCAAAACAGAACTAAATCTTCAAATAATTATTTTTTTTAATCACATTTTTTAAATAAACTATAAATTACATGAAATAACTATTTTAAACAATAATTTAAATTTTTGAAAAAAATAATTTAATTTTCTAACGGGGCTAAAAATAAACTTACCTTGCTTTAAAGTATTTAAAAATAATAAACCTGTGGAAAAAATGTTTTAATTTTAATTAATTCACCACTTACCTTGTAATAAGCAGGCCTTACGCCTGCTTTTTACATGTGTAACTTCTGGAAACTTACCCTCCTGGGAAAATCTGCAAAAAAACCTAAGTTCGATGCGCACGCGCAGCCTCTCCGGTGCACGCGTTTGAACTCTGAACCCCTTCTTTCAGCAGAACGGAAGTGCCGGTTTCCCACGCATGCTCAGTGCATGCAGGAAACTGGCACTTCCATTGGGCTTATGGGTGAGTACCCCGTGAGTACTCACCCGTGGAGACCCGAATTTCTGGGCCCATATCTGATCTTCTGCCACAACTCCAATATCCCAACCTGTCCCTATATCCCTTGATTCCCTTAGTGCCCCAAAATATATTATCTCAGTCTTGAATACACTCATCGGCTGAGCATTCACAGCCCCATGCAGTAGAGAATTCCAAAGATTCACAACACTCTGAGTGGATACATTTCTCATCAACTCATTCCTAATTGTCCGATGCCTTATCATGAGCCTATGAACCCTAGTTCTAGACTCTCCTGCCAGTGGAAACAGCCTCGCCGCATCTACCCCTGGCAAACACACTAAGAATTTGAAATGATTCAATGAGATCACCTCTCCTTCTACTAAATTCCAGAGAATATATGCCTATTATAATCAATCTCTCCTAATAGGACAGCCTAGGAATCAATCTCGTGAACATTTGATACACCCCATCTAAAGCATGTATATTCTGCCTTAGATAAGGAGTCCAAATTGTGCAAAGTACTCCAGTTATGGTATAACCAAAGGCCTATAAAATTGCAGCAACACAAAGTTATACTTTTACTGCAACACCTTTGCAATAAATGCAAACATACCTTTTACCATTCTAATTGTACCTGCATGATAACTTTCTCTGATTCGAGTAAAAGGACACCCAAATCCCTCTTCATAGGGACAGAGAAAAACCCACACTCACATTCCAGAGACAGTGAGTAATAGGGTAAAATCCTCAATCATATAACAGAAACTGACAGATATATAATACAACACATTCACACATACTAGAAAAACCAGGTACAAAATAAAGCCTACATTTTGATACCAGACACTGAATGTTACAAGAAAAAAATCACACTCACTTCAAAGGGACAGAGAGGTACAGAGTAAAACACACACACACATGGCAGTAACTGAATATTACAGTCAAAAACCCACACACACCTCCCAGAGATATAAGTATTAGAAGCACCAATAGGTCACATGCGGTTACTTGAGCCTCACAGATATAGAATAAAGCCACACTCGCACAAAAGAAACTATCAGGTACAGAATGACCACAAACACTTCCATGCCAGAAACTGACAGGTAAAGATTAAAACCTGGCACTCGGAAAATAGAAACTGACAGATATAGAGTAAAATCCACCCTTGCACACCAAAGACTAACAAATACAGAGTAAAACGCGTACACACATCCCAGAGTATGACAGATATAGTGTAAAACCCACACACAAATCCCAGAGTATGACAGATACTGAGCAAAACCCACAAACACATCCCAGAGTATGACAGATACAGAGAAAAAAGCACACTCACATCCCAGAATATGACTGATACAGGGTAAACGCCCCACCACACCTCCCAGATTATGACATATACAGAGTAAACCCCCCACCACACATCCCAGATTATGACATTTACAGAGTAAAACCCACACTCACATCCCAGAGTATAACATTTACAGAGTAAAACCCACACTCACATCCCAGAGTATATCATTTACAGAGTAAAACCCACACTCACATCCCAGAGTGTGACATATACAGAGTAAAACCCACACTCACACACAAAAGACTGTGAGATAAAGTGTAAGTCCCACATTCACATACCAGAGACTAACAGACACAGAGTAAATCTCACACTCACATCCCAGAAACAAGCAGGTATTAATTCAAATCCTCACACATACAACAGAAACTAAAAAGTAAAGAATACAACCTACTCACACATACAAGAAACCAAAATGTACAGAATAATGTCCGTCCTCACAATCCACACACTGACAGGTACAAAGAAATATGCACACACTGATACCAGAAACTGACAGAGACAAATAATCAAACACTCGTTCACCTGTGACTGACTGATACAGAAAAATACCACACTCACATACCAGAAGCTGACAGGTACTTAATAAAACACACCTTTGCATAACAGAAAAAGAAGAGAGTGAAAAAGACACTCACATAGCAGGGTCATTCTACAGAAACGGTGGCATTCCTGTCTCTCACCTTTGCAGCAAGCAAAATACTTTAAATGAACTTAATGATCACATGTAATATATATTTTTGATAAATATACACTGTTCTTTTAATAATAAAACATATTTGAGTCATGTAATGAGCAATGCTTGTTTTTTATAATTTATATAAAATACCAAGTGCAAGCAATTTGCTTGTCACTCAGATCATGTATGGAAGTTTAGAGACATATTCTGAGTTTAAAAATATATTTTTCTCCTACTTTAAATGTCATTAAGTAAACACAAATGTCACATTTATGGAGTGGAAACCTAAAAAAACTAAAATACCAACTAAATATTGTAAATAATACAACGGTAATAGCGGTAACCCCATGTTATGTCATTGGTGTTACTGTTTCACAAAACACACTATTTTGAAAAAATGCAATGACTTTTGGAAGTACTTCCTGGTTCAAGAGGTCATTGGAGGAAGTGCGACCAACAGAGGCACCTGGTGAGTCTGCTGTCTCTCTACATTTGTTATAAATTTGATGATTTAGTTGATAATTTAATGCGAGGCTTTTAAGTATGTCATTGGTGTTAGTCATTTCGTAGGAAGGGAAATGAGAAATTGATCATAGAAATTGATTAAATTAGATATTTGAATGATTTTAACATGATTGAAGACATGTGGTCTGAGGTAAGGTGGCGTCCATTTTGTAAAAAACATTTTTTCTGCAAATTGTCATTGGTGTTACCATCATTGGTGTTGCTACTCCTCCTGGTAACACCAATGACAATCAGTAACACCAGTGACGTTTTTGTGTAAATGAGCTTTTATAAAAGGTTCAACAAAAGTTATCAGCAGACTGACCACAGGAAAGAAGAACACAATCACTCTCCAGAAGGTGAAGAAACAGAGGAGGTTACTCTGTGACTCCCTGCTCAACCTCCACAAGAGATTTGTTGCTGAGCATGGAGAACAGATTTCTTATGCCTTCTTCTGCAGGCAGAGACCCTTTTGGGTTGTGACACCAAATGAGCGGGACAGAGAAACATGTCAGTGCAAGACTCATGAAAATCTTCAGTTTATGGCAGATACACTGTACAAACTTGGGCTCTCAGAGTGTAAAAACCTGGATGAAATGGCTGACAGCACCGTCTGCAACAACTCAAAGTCATGTGCCTATGGTGAATGCCAAGAATGTGAACGCACCGCATATCCCCTCACCGAATCAACATCAAATACACTGGTAACTTTAACCCAGTGGTGTCTGGAGAAGATTGACCATTCCAAACCAGGTGAAGAGTCTGAGAAGAGAAGAACAATCACTGTCAAGAAAGATGTGCCAATAACAGAGGATGAGCTTGCTACCCATTTTCAAGATAGGCTCTTTAAGTTCCGCAGACACATCTTCAACATCCGTTGGCAGTACAATGCTTACAGAAATCTAAGAGAGAACCTGACCTCCAAGGACTGCCTTATACACATAGATTTTAGTGAAAACTACACTTGCAAGTATGCAAATGAAATCCAGTCTGTGCACTTTGGGGGGTCACATCAACAAGTGACCCTCCACACTGGTGTTCTCTATGTGCAGAACCAGTCCCCCATGCCCTTTAGTACGATCTCCCCAAGTAGAAGGCACGACCCAGTGGCTATATGGGCTCATCTTGACCCCATCCTGGAGATGGTGAAAAATCGGTGCCCTGAAGTCCAGAACCTTCATTTCTTCAGCGATGGCCCTGCCACCCAATACAAGCAGAAGGGCAATTTCTACATGATTTGCTCAGAACCTCACCAGAAGAGCTTCCCCAAAACCACTTGGAACTTCTTTGAGGCAAGCCATGGGAAGGGTGCTCCGGATGGGGTGGGGGGTGCATTAAAGAGCTCAGCCGACATCTTGGTCCATCAGGGAAGGGATATCCCAGATGCACTCCCTTTCTTCCAGGAGTTAAAGGACTCTGGAACGCAGGTGAAACTGTTCTATGTAAGCGAGGAAGATGTTGAGACTAAAGCACAGAAAATGCTGGAGGTGCCTCTTGTGGCAATAAAGGGGACCATGAAAATGCATCAAGTTTTGAGCATCACACCTGGCATCCTCAAATACAGAGACATCAGTTGTTTCTGCCACGCAGCAGAGGGTGTGTGGGATTGCCCATGTTACAGTCTCCAAGAAATCATTGTAGGAGCTGTGCCGCCTACAGGACGTGATCACTCTGCTCCACAACAACCACACTGACCTGATGTCATTGAGACTCACCATAGCGGGCAGTGATGTATTGTGAGGTATGATGACTAGCCATACCCTGGCATTATACTGGAGGTGGAAGAGCACAACATAAAAGTCAAGTGCATGCACAGGAATGGCGTGAACAGGTTTTTCTGGCCAAGCCCAAGAGATGACGTAAACTGGTATGGGGACGACCAGATAATGTGTTTCATGCCAGAGCCAGTTCCTGTGAACAAACGATCAGTTCAGGTTGACCAGAAGATCTGGACATATTTGAAGGGGCAGCTGGATGTGTGACCACAAGTCGAAAACCAGGTGCTGGAAGCCTAAAGTTGATATAAAGACAGATTACTTTGTTTACTTGTGTTCTAATGAGTATGTTTTATATCTGGCTCAATCAGGATAGAACTAGGCTACATGTTTTATGAGTTTCTATGAAAATGGTGATGTTGACTACGATGTTGATGACAATGTTCAGACACAATCATTCTTGGTCTTGGTTTTAATGTGCTCTCTTTAATGTGCTCCTCTTTGGTCTTAAAGTGCTTTGGCTAAGTTTTTTTATGTTATTACTCAAATTATATGAATCTCTCAGTGCTGTAAATGAGTTAACTGAAAAAAATGGCACATTAGTTAGATGAAATGTAATAAATTCATTGAGTTGTTTGAAATAGTCTGGGGTCAAGTCATTGGTGTTGTATTGTGTCACTGGTGTTACTGCATGTTTTTTTCAGTGATATGATAGCAAAGGTGTCATTTTTGACATTATAATAATTTTGTGTTTGTTGATTGTTGCTTTATTCATGAGTTAGCAGTTTACAGATAGTATCATTCAATTTTGATGACTGTCCTTCAGTTATTGTTGATATTATAGCAAAAACATGATGGCGCAAATGAAAAAATGTCACTCAATGTAACTTTACACATACCTGATTATAATAAATAAATAAATAATCAAAACTTTTCTTTAAATTATTATCAACCTACTCTGTCTTTCAGTATATGTGCAGATTGAATTGAGAAATAGCATTGTGATAAGCCTTTAATTTTGTTTAAGGTATACGTAACACCAATGACAAAAAGACGGCACAAGCATTCTTTGAGTGAATGTATAAAAATAATTAAAATACATTAAGCTTTCATTTTTGTGGATTGATAAAGCTAAGAGGTTAATTAATATTGTACAATAAGTTTTGATTATGTAAAATGAAATATATTTCAAGACATCTTGCAATTCCAAATGCCACCGTTTCTGTAGAACGACCCAGCAGAGACTAACAGATAAAGAAGAAAAACCACACCCACGAACCAGAACCTTACAGATTCGGAGTGAACCTTTTCTTCCATAGCAGAAATTGACAGTTAGAAAGGAAACCCCACACTCATGTATCAGAAACTGACTGGCACTGATTAAAACCAGTACTAGCATACTAGAGATCGACAGAATAGAACCCACATTCACAAACCAGAGACTGATTGATGCAGAGTAAATCTCACAATCACTGATCAGAAACAGCCAGTGGTAGCATAAAACCCACACTCACACTTCAGACACTAATAGATAGAAAATAAAAAATGCATTCAAATACCATTGACAGACACAGACTGAAACCCACATTCACAAACCAAAGGCTGACAGAAATAGCATAAAAACAATTCTCACAGAACAGAAATTGCAAGATGCAGAATAAAACCCACACTCTCTCATCAGAGACTCACAGACAGAGAATGAATCTCACAGTAACACAGAGCATCAGAGGGCCTGGCAGATACAGAATGACTACACAATCACATGCAGTACAATTGATTACAGATAGATTCAGCCCCACACTCAGATACAGTACCAGAAACTAGCTGAAATGTATGAATCTCAAACTAACATCAAGTAGCAGAGACTGATAGATGCAGTACGAATCCCACTTTCAAAAACCGAGTGTGTAGCATATTCATGCAGAATCCTTCGCTGAAAAACAGTGCGAGAGACAGACTGATTCAGAACTAATCCGACACTTACATACAGTACCAGAGACTGACAGATACAGAATGATTCCCACACTCACACTCAGTACCAGAGACTGACAGATACAGAATAAATCTCAGACTCGCACATCCCAGTGACAGACAGATACAGAATTAACATCGCACACGTACATTACCAGAGAATGACAGATTCTGAATGAATCCAAACACTGACACATGGTACCAGATTTTGACGGATACAGATGGAATCCCACCCTGATGCATGATATCAGTGAAGGACAGGAAACGAATGGATCCCACACTCACATACTGTAACAGAGAGTGAGATTGAAAATGATTCCCACAATTACACAAATCACCAGAGATTGAGTAATACAGAACTATTCTCCCACACACAAATTACTCGAGACTGGCAGATACTGAACTAATGTGGCGGGGACCACACCGCAAGGCGTGAATATGGTGCACCGTTTGGAGGAAGTACATCTAAATTGCTGTCCCGTCTGATATGCTTGGGGCATTGCATAATGGTGTGGGAATTGGTGAATGGGGAGATGAATCTCCCTCTGCTCTTGGGATGACCTTTCTGACTGCAGGGGGCGCGCTGGTGGCAAACACGCAATCTGATTGGTTTCTTTATGTATCCAATCAGAGAGATGCAGAACAATGGAAACTGACATCATTTCTAACCAGCCAATCATAATCATTGCCTTCACCCATCCCTCATTAGCATAGGGCTGTGGGGGCAGCCTATTGAAGCCGGGCCCGGAGCGGGATTGCGTCATTATGCATCCGAAATCGAGTTTGAGAATGGTTGACGAAAAGAAAACAGTGGCCAAGAAGGGTGCCAAGAAAACCGTCACTAAACCAGCAGCAAAGGGCTGCAAGAAGCGCAGAAAGCCGAGGAAGGAGAGTTGCTCCATCTACACCTACAAAGTGATGAAGCAGGTTCACCCCAACACCGGCATCTCCTCCAAGGCCATGAGCATCCTGAACTCGTTTGTGAATGATATTTTCGAGCGCATCGTGGGTGAGGCTTCCCGCCTGGCCCATTACAACAAGCGGCACACCATCAGCTCCCGGGAGATCCAGACCGCTGTGCGCCTGCTGCTGCCCGGGGAGCTGGTCAAGCACGCCGTGTCAGAAGGGACAAAGGCGGTGACCAAATACACCAGCTCCAAATAAAACTCCACGCTGTCCTGAAAGAACAAACCCAAAAATCAACGGCTCTTTTAAGAGCCACCCACAACCTCTCCAAAAGAGCTACTCAAACCCGTGTCTCTTTCGACACAATTTGCTGCTATTTTTCTCAGTTTACTGCAATTATTTCCTGATGAAATGTTTTTGAGATCATTTTTTTAAGTTCCGGATGCAGATTTATTTTGGAATTCTCAGATAAGCAGTTTCATAGTCCGTTTCGACCTGAGTGTCGCTGTTGAATTTCCTTCCCAGTAAACTACAAGCATGGTCCATTGTCGTTCATTGTCTTTACTCTCAGACCGGATGAATTAAAAGCTTGTTTTAGGGATGAGACTTGGATTTCAGTCACTTCGTTCTCTGTTAAGACCTTTTAATTTTGTTTATAATGCCAGTTGGGAGTCAACCCATTTGTTAACCTGAGATTTCCTGCAGTGCAACAACCCAGAATGATAGTTCGTACAGAGACCAGAACGGGGGCAATTTGAACCCTCTGTCCCTCTTCCCTTCTTACAGAAGGACTCCCTGTTCCAGTATCACTGCCGCAGCAGTGCCTGTGCAAAGCATCGATCGATAATCTGTGAATCCTCACTTTTACAAAGATTGAGCTGGAATGTGTCCCGTTACAGAATCAATGCAAATTGATTCCCGCCCGATACAGTTTGAAATTGAACCCGGAATTAATCCTGATTGTAATAGCCTAGAATTTGCAATGGAGAGATGGAATAAGACAAAAGGAATAAAAAAAGGTCTGGAAATCTTTAGCTAATAGTGAATTTATTAACTTAATTCGCTGGTTTAGTAAAATATTGGTGGGCTTTTTGAAATTAAAAAATCATTGGCGGTCTCACTGTTGAGAACAGTTATTTCCACCCTCTTTTCATTGGTGGAAAACAGACTGTGATTGGTCACCGGAAAACACCAATGAAATTCACCACAGAGCGACCAATCACAAGTTTGCTGTCTGCATTCCTCCAGAAGGTATAAGAAGGGCAGATGAGGGAGGAGATTTTCATTCTTTCTCTCACCGTATTGATTGTGGAAATGTCTGGAAGAGGAAAAAGCAGCGGTAAAGCTCGGGCCAAGGCAAAGTCTCGCTCATCCCGTGCCGGACTGCAGTTCCCTGTGGGCCGTGTTCACAGACTCCTGCGGAAGGGCAACTACGCTGAGCATGTGGGTGCCGGAGCCCTGGTCTACTTGGCAGCTGTGCTCGAGTATCTGACCGCTGAAATCCTGGAACTGGCCGGCAACGCGGCCCGGGACAAGAAGAAGACCCGCTTCATCCCCAGACACCTGCAGCTGGCCATCCGCAATGACGAGGAGCTCAAGAAGCTGCTGGGAGGGGTGACCATCGCTCAGGGCGGAGTGCTGCCTAATATCTAGGTGGTGCTGCTGCCCAAGAAAACCAGCACTGCCAGCTCCAAGAGCAAGTAAAGTGCACAAGATTCAATCTAATAACCCAAAGGCTCTTTTCAGAGCCATCCACTTTATCTGTGAAAGGTTTGCTTACTATTTAGCCATTTTCAGTAAACTGTCTGTCGAACATGTAGAAATCTAGATCCACAAACACTGCAGCGTGCTTGCTGTTAGCGAATATTCACATCAGTGTTTCAATATAGAGAAGGTCTGGCTTCAGTGAAAAACAATACACACAGAAACCTAACGGGAGACCGGCACTCAATGAGCACATTGCTGGGAGAGCCAAATATTAACCGATGTTTAGAACCGAGTATAAAGTGAGAGCGCGGTTGTTGGGCTTACCATTCCTTATTGGGACAATAATTCCATAGGGAGAAATATATACATCCGGAACCATACAAACATTTCCCCTTTTAATTGGCAGACAGGATCGAACCAGAATTACAGCACTGGTTAATTTTTAAATATTCCAAATAGTAACTAAAGTTCCCACCTGTCCCTGCATTAAGAGTTGGTTTTAAAGGTGAGATTCAGACTTCAGGCACCTCGTTCTCTCTCTCGGATCTATCCCGGTATGTGGAGTTTGATCAATTTACTATCATAAGTGCCACTTATAGTTTTCGACTCACAATGGCCGAGATCATTCACTCTACTGGGCAGCTCACTCACATTTCAACCCAGATCATAAACGCACCGTCAGATATTCAATGTCCAAGTTTATAAATCCCCAGTTAAGGTAACACTACAAGACCTGTACGGTGTGTGCACAGCCCGATCTGATTGGCAGAGATCGCAGCTCTTTCCTTTGCTGATTTGGTGGCTCTTAAAAGAGCCGTTGTTGTATTTGGTGCTAAAGTCTGGAGCCGGGCACGGTGAGTTTAGGCGCGCTCCCCGCAGATGCGGCGGGCCAGCTGGATGTCTTTGGGCATGATGGTGACTCGCTTGGCGTGGATGGCGCACAGGCTGGTGTCCTCAAAGAGCCCCACCAGGTAAGCCTCGCTGGCCTCCTGCAGGGCCATGACGGCCGAGCTCTGGAAGCGCAGGTCGGTCTTGAAGCCTTGAGCGATCTACCGCACCAGGCGCTGCAAGGGCAGTTTGCGGATCAGCAGCTCGGTGGATTTCTGGTAGCGGCGGATCTCCCTCAGAGCCACAGTGCCGGGTCTGTAGCGATGGGGTTTCTTCACTCCGCCCGTGGCTGGAGTGCTTTGTGCATTGAGTGGTGCTGGAGTTTTGCTAAGTGGGAGAGTTCGGATAAGTGGGAGGTGAGGGTGTTTTTTTGCTCTGTTTTGTTCCCCACTCCCAGGCTTAGACAGCACTGTGGAGGCGGAGCAGTGAGATGAGTCAACCAAACAGGCCCCACAGACAGTATTCAAGGAGGAGGTTGGTGATCAGCTGGTTGGTTGGTTTTCTTCCTTCTCTTCTCTCTTATACCTTTAAGTTGGTAAGTCCTTTGAATAGTGGTGTGACATTATCATCTATATCTGGGCAGGGTCTTCATAACTAATAATAAGAAATTTAATTAATTATATAGAATGGAGCAGGTGATGTGTTACTGTTGCGAGATGTGGGAGCCGGTGGTCCCCATTGAGGCTCACGGTGATTACATCTGCAACAAGTGTTTGCTGCTAGAGGAACTCAAGTTCCATGTTATGGAGCTTGAGACCGAGCTTCAGACACTGCGACACATCAGGGAGGGGGAGAAATTCCTGGACTCTATGTTTCAGGAGATGGTCACACCTATGAAGTTAATTACTGCAGATGTAGTCCGTGGTCAGGGACAGGATGGTGTGACTATGAGTGAGGAAGGTACAGGGATCCAGGATGTAGTGTTGAAGGAGACACAGCCCTTGTTCTTGTCCAGCAGGTTCGAGGTTCTTACTCCCTGTGAGGGCGGGAGCGGGGACTGCAGGGAGGATGAGCAACCTGGCCACAGCACCATGGTACAGGGGGCCATTCAAGTGGAGGGAGTAAAAAGAAATGTTTTAGTGGTAGGGGATAGTATCATTAGGGGGATAGATAGGGTTCTCTGCAGTCAAGTGCGGGAGTCCCGAAGGCTGTGTTGCCTGCCCGGTGCCAGGGTTAAGGACATCTCTTCTGGGCTGGAAAGAAACTTGGAGTGGGAGGGGGAGGATCCAGTTGTCGTGGTCCATGTTGGTACAAACGACGTAGATAGGACAAGGAAGACGGTTCTGTTAAAGGAGTATGAGCAGCTAGGGGTCAAATTAAAAAACAGAACCTCAAGGGTAATAATCTCTGGGTTATTACCTGAGCCACGAGCGAATATGGCTAGGATAAATAAAATTAAAGAGTTAAATGCGTGGCTCAAAGACTGGTGTGGGAGAAATGGGTTTTGCTTCTTGGGACACTGGCACCAATACTGGGACAGGAGGGAGCTGTTCCATTGGGATGGACTCCACTTGGCCAGTGCTGGGACTAGAGTCCTGGCGAATCATATAACTAGGGTTGTAGAGAGGGCTTTAAACTAATTAGTGGGGGGAGGTTTCTTGAGAGCAAATAATAGAAATGACAACAGAGAAGGTCATAGACTTAGGTAGCAGTGGGGGAATTAAAAAACAGAATTGTCAGGATGGGACAAAAGGTATAGGGTAAAAAGTAAAGTGCTAAAAAGGGAAAAAACAGGAAGTAAGTGTTACAAAACATATTTGAAAGTTCTTTATCTGAATGCACGTAGCATTCGTAACAAAATGAATGAGTTAACGGCACAAATAACGACATATGGGTATGATCTTGTGGCCATTACAGAAACATGGCTGCAGGGTGACAATGGCTGGGAATTAAACATACCAGGTTATTTAACAATCAGGAAGGACAGGCAGGAAGGAAGAAGAGGTGGGGTGGCTATGTTAACAAAGGAAGGAATCACTATAATACAGAGAAATTATATTGGGTCAAAGGAGCAGGATAGTGAAACAGTTTGGGTGGAGATAAGAAATAATAAGGGGAAAGAAACACTAGTGGGTGTAGTCTATAGGCCTCCGAACAGTTGCAACTCTGTTGGACGGAGTATTAATCAGGAAATAGTTGAGGCTTGTAATAAGGGAACAGCTATAATTATGGGGGATTTTAATTATCATATTAACTGGACAAGTCAAATTGGGCAGAGCAGCCTTGAGGATGAGTTCATTGAGTGTATTAGGGATGGGTTTCTTGAGCAGTATGTAACTGAACCGACCAGGGTGCAAGCTACCTTAGATTTGGTCCTGTGAAATGAGACAGGATTAATTAAAAATGTCCTAGTAAAGGATCCCCTTGGAATGAGTGACCATAACATGGTTGAGTTCCATATTCAATTAGAGGGTGAGAAGGTTGGATCTCAAACAAGTGTGCTGAGCTTGAATAAAGGAGACTATGAAGGTATGAGAGCGGAATTGATTAGAGTGGACTGGGAAAATAGATTAAAGGGTAAGACGGTACATGATCAGTGGTGTACATTTAAGGAGATATTTTACAACTTCCAAAAAAAATATATTCCACTGAGGAAAAAAGGGTCTAAAAGAAAAGATAGCCATCCGTGGCTAAGTAAAGTAATTAAGGATAGTATCCGACTAAAAACAAGGGCATATAAGGTAGCCAAATCTAGTGGGAGGATGGAAGATTGGGCAGTCTTTAAAAGACAGCAAAAAATAACTAAAAGATTGATTAAGAAAGGGAAGGTAGATTATGAAAGTAAATTAGCAAAAAATATAAAAACAGACAATAAAAGTTTCTATAGTTATATGAAAAGAAAAAGGGTGGCTAAAGTAAATGTTGGTCCCTTAGAGGATGAGACCGGGAAATTAATGGTGGGAAACATGGAGATGGCAAAAACACTGAACAATTATTTTGTATCAGTCTTTACAGTAGAGGACACTAAGAATATCCCAGCACTGGACAAACAGGGGCTCTAGGGGGGGAGGAACTAAATACGATTAAAATCACTAAGGAAGTGGTACTTGGTAAAATAATGCGACTCAAGGCGGATAAATCCCCTGGACCTGATGGCTTGCATCCTAGGGTCTTGAGGGAAGTAGCGGTAGGGATTGTGGATGCATTGGTAATAATTTTCCAAAACTCACTGGACTCAGCAAAGGTCCCGGCAGAATGGAAAACTGCTAATGTAACACTCTTATTTAGAAAGGGTAGTAGGCAGAAGGCTGGAAACTATAGACCTGTTAGCCTAACATCTGTGGTTGGTAAAATGTTAGAGTCCATTATTAAGGAGACAGTAACGGGACATTTGGATAAACATAATTTAATAGGACAAACTCAGCATGGTTTCATGAAGGGGAAGACATGTTTGACAAATTTGCTGGAGCTTTTTGAGGAAGTAACATACAGGGTGGATAAAGGGGAACCAGTGGACGTAGTGTATTTAGACTTCCAAAAGGCATTTGACAAGTTGCCACACAAAAGATTATTGCTCAAGATAAAAAATCACGGGATTGGGGGTAATATTCTGGCGTGGGTGGAGGATTGGCTCTCTAACAGAAAGCAGAGAGTTGGGATAAATGGTTCGTTCTCAGATTGGCAATCAGTAACTAGTGGTGTTCTGCAGGGGTCAGTGCTGGGTCCCCAACTCTTTACAATCTATATTAACGATTTGGAGGAGGGGACCGAGTGTAACATATCAAAGTTTGCAGATGATACAAAGATGGGACGGAAAGTAGTGAGTGAGGAGGACATAAAAAACCTGCAAAGGGACATAGACAGGCTAAGTAAGTGGGCAGAGATTTGGCAGATGGAATACAATACTGGAAAGTGTGAGGTTATGCACTTTGGCAGGAAAAATCATAGAGCAAGTTATTATCTTAATGGCAAGAAACTGGAAAGTACTGTAGTAAAAAGGGATCTGGGGGTCCTGGTGCACGAAACTCAAAAAGTTAGTATGCAGGTGCAGCAAGTGATCAAGAAGGCCAATGGAATGTTGGCTTTTATTGCTAGGGGGATGGAATATAAAAACAGGGAGGCTGCAGTTGTACAAGGTATTGGTGAGACCGCACCTGGAATACTGCATACAGTTTTGGTGTCCATACTTAAGAAAAGACATACTTGCTCTCGAGTCAGTACAAAGAAGGCTCACTCAGTTAATCCCGGGGATGAGGGGGTGGTCATATGAGGAGAGGTTGAGTAGATTGGGACTCTACTCATTGGAGTTCAGAAGAATGAGAGGTGATCTTATTGAAACATATAAGATTGTGAAGGGGCTTGATCGGGTGGATGCGGTGAGGATGTTCCCAATGATGGGTGAAACTAGAACTCGGGGGCATAATCTTAAAATAAGGGGCTGCTCTTTCAAAACTGAGATGAGGAGAAACTTCTTCACTCAGAGGGTGGTAGGTTTGTGGAATTTACTGCCCCAGAAAGCTGTGGAAGCTGCATCATTAAATAAATTTAAAACAGAAATAGATAGTTTCCTAGAAGTAAAGGGAATTAAGGGTTACGGGGAGCGGGCAGGAAATTGGACATGAGCCTAGGTTCGGAATGGTCATGGCCCTGTGGGTAGTGGAGTGGGCCCAGGGGCCATGTAGCCTGGTTCTGCTCCTACTGTGTTCTTATTCTGTGTTAGATTTCAGGAGATGGTTTTATTCCTGTTCCTGGCTGGGGTGGAGATCGCCTTTACAGAAGGTAAGTACTGTAGAAAATATAGGGACAGAGTGATCTCCTGGAAGAATTTCGATCGCCTAAATGGGTCAGAGAGGAATTTCCCAGATTTTTTTCTCCCAAATTGGCCATTGGGTCTTTATCTGTTTTTCGCCTCTCCCGGGAGATCACATGGATTCGGGTGGATGCAGAGTGCTAGAAGATTTGAGGTTAGGATCAGACCAGCCATGATCTTATTGAATGGTGGAGCAGGCTCGAGGGGCCGATTGGCCTACTCCTGCTCCTATTTCTTATGTTCTTATGTTCTTCCGGGCCGCTTTGGTCACCAGCTGTTTGCGAGGAGCTTTCCCTCCGGTCGATTTGCGCGCTGTCTGCTTGGTCCTGGCCATTTTCTGAACAGATCTCAGCACAATCTGGAACACACGAACTGTTAATTCGGAGTATGCTGTGTGTCCGCCTTGTTATACTCAGTGAGGGTCTACCCCGAGCACCGATTGGCTGGAGACCGGCGCCCAGCCAGTACAAAGCCAACTCTGACCAATCAATGAAACGCTGGAAAGCCAGGCCCCGATTGGCTAAGCTGTGATTAATCGCACATTTCAAAAAGTCCACCAATTTTAGTGCAGGAAATAACCGTTGTGACACAAATCAAATTAAATTTGCACATATTGAGATGATCATTACCAGAATCATTGAATGTTTTAACTGTAACTTGCTGGGCTTGGTGCTTTAGGGCCCATCCCATTGCCCGCACTCTGGGCTGTTGATGCTGACAGGAGCGGGGAGAGGGACCCGCGCCAATCTCCCGCTCTTCCACTCGATTCCTCTCACCTCTCCTCTCCAGCCCATTCAGAATATCCCGCCGCCCGTCCGATTGTGACGTAAGCCGCCGCTTTCAGGGGAGAGGATCAGAATTCAGTCGCTTCTCTCTGTCCCCGTGGAGCCTGTGAGAAGGGCTTGGCCAATAATCTGTCATTTGGGAACTGTGCAGTGAGCGATCTGATACTCGGCACCTTTTAGATTGCTGAATGGAGACTTATTGCCGCCGGTTACAGATAAGAGGCTGACAAATTAAACCTGTTCGTAGAACAGCGCCAGGGATTACTGATGGTGAACGCAGACTAAAGAACAAAAGGGCGGAGATTTTAAAATCGTTCCCTTGAAATTAGACTTTAGATTAATTCGCTTCTTTCTGGCACTGGAATTGGCGGCTTTTTCAAAAAACAAAAAAATTCAAACATTTTACCTGGACGACAATTTCAACCAATGATGTGCTTACTTTCTAATCTGTGGCTCTGTGATTGGTTGAGAAATGGGATTGTGAAGCGGATCCCCAATCAAAAGTAAGGTCGGGTTAGAGCGGCTCAAACTGCGGTAATTTCAGGTCCCCGAATGTTTGAACTGAAATTTCACAATTTCACAAACCCTGTCAGTATCAGTGCCGGACACCACCGTCTGGCTGCAAATAATTCACAAGTTGGACTCTTTTCAGTAACCCATTCAACGGCTTGTGCCCGACCAGCCGGCTAATTATTAAAATTAGAATCATTACAGTATAACTGCACAATGAACAAATGTGTAGACGCGATGTGGCTTTACACCGAGAGTGGGAATGTTCTGTCTGAGGAAATAACTCTCTCCATAAACCTGGTGCAACCGAAAGCAAAATTCAAAGATTACAGAACACATCAGATATCTGTTAATAATATTTCTGACCACAATCTATTTTTGAGAACAATCTACTACAGCTCCCGTTCCCAGGTCACTGCTCTCTCTGTGAGGTGGTGGGGGGCTCTTAAAAGAGCCTTTGTGTTGTGTTTGTTTGAAAGAGTCGAGTTGTTCAGCCGCCGAATCCATAGAGAGTGTGGCCCTGCCGTTTCAGAGCATACACCACATCCATGGCAGTGACCATCTTGCGCTTGGCGTGCTCAGTGTAGGTGACCGCACACCTGATCACATTCTCCTCGTAGATAAGACCCGAGATCCGCTTGACACCGCCACGGTGAGCCAGGCGGCGGATGGCTGGTTTGCTGATGCCCTGGATGTGGTCACGGAGCACTTTATGGTGGTGCTTGGCTCCGCCTTTGCCCAGTCCTTTGCCTCCTTTACCTGGTCCAGTCATGATGATTCTTCAGTCAAACTTCTGCTGAATGAAAAACGAACTGCTTCTGGCTGCTCTTATATGCAGCCGACTCCGGCCTGACTGAGAAAGCGCAGAATGAGAGAGGCGGGGAGGGGAGGAGGCAGAGTGAGAGATTAAACAGAGAGAGCGGGAGAGGAGGAGGCAATGTCAAGAGTGACAGACAGAGCAGAGAGCGGCCTCTATTCTTCCAGCTCCACCTCCAGCTTTCTGTAACCGCCAATTTCAAACCCTTTATCGACAGTAGAAACGAAAGACAGTGCTCCGCACAAACCCTTACAGACTTGGACTTCATATTCAAGGGTTTCCTGAAACCAGAATCTTTTAAATAAGGTCCTGTTACAATTAACAATCAGTAATATTACCGCCTATATACAGTCCCTTCGATCACAAGTCGACCTGTCTCCTTCCATGTCAATCTCTGACCTTATTCCATCTCCTCACACTTCCCCACACAGATGGGTTCAGCAGTTTACAAACACCTTATTCCAGGTGACTTGGAGAATCTCATGTGTTGGGGTTCGAGTTGTGATGCGGGGTACCTCTGCCAGTGTCTCCGTCTCACAGAGACTCTCACCCTGAAACTGTGAACTGAAAATGACCATGAACTGAGACTGGAGCCAAACACCCCCCCCCCCAACATCCCCGCCCCCAATTAGAGTGAGTCCCGGCCTGGACATCCCATTCTCTGTGTTTTATTGCAGACACTGGGGGAGGGGTGGGTGCAGCGAATGTCAGGGAGTCACCAGGGAGCTGGGGTTCATTTGCAATGATTTCAATCTGGAATCTGAGAGAAGCCCCGGGACATGGATCATTTGATTCCACGATCAGCTCTTTTTGGAACGACGTGGGTGGCTTTGAAAAGAGCCTTTGGGTTCAGATGTTTACAAGTTGTCATTTTTATTTTCTTTTGCTCGCTGCTTTCTGAGACTTTGCTGATTTGGGCTTGGCCTTCGGTTTTTCCACCTTCTTGGCCGCCTTCACCATTCTGCCTGTGGCCTTCTAGGGGCTCTTGGGCTTCTTCACCACCGCCTTCTTCCCAGCCGTCGCTTTCACTGTCTTCTTAGACTTTGGTGCCTTCTTGGTGATCGTTTTCTTGGCTGCTGGTCTCTTGGCTGCTGGTTTCTTGGCTGCTGGTTTCTTGGCAGCTGGTTTCTTGGCTGGAGATTTCTTGGCTGCCGGTTTCTTCACCTTCTTTCCCTCTTTCCGCTGGGATTCCTTCTTAGCGAGCCTGAAGGAACCCGAGGCACCCGTGCCCTTGGTCTGCTCCAGGGAGCCGTTTCCCACTTTCCTCTTGATACTTAACCTGATCTGGGAACTTAACTTCAGCACATCGACGCCGTTGGCAGTGTTATATATTGTGTGTTCTCCTCCCACCTGTGGTGGTGCTGTCACAGCAGATAAATGGTTGGGTGTTCTCTTGGTTAAGTTTAGCTCTATTTGTTCGGAACTTTCCAGAACTTCCTTCCCTTCCTGAATAAAGCACTTCATGTTTGAATCTCTGAGTTCTGAGTCCTAAATTGTGTCTAGGTAGAAAGTTACCGACACAACAAGTGGCAAAGAGGATTGGATGAATCTGCGTTGTGGGAACTTTCTTGTTTTCAACTGCAAAACACTCGGAACAGACATTGCAGCATCACATTAACATTACGGCAGTGAGTAAACAGAAATTTTAATTTGAAACGTGAGATGGCTGCTCTATTAGGAAACATCGGTGATCTTGATGAAAATGTGGAGCAATGGAGCGCTTATATGGAACGTTTTGACTATTTTGTATTGGCGAATGCGGTGGCAAATGAAAAGGTCGTGCCTACCTCTTTGAGTGTAATGGGGCCGAAGACATTCAATTTACTTCACAGCCTTGTGCAGTCAGATAAGCCAGGAACTAAAACATATAAGCAACTAGTGGAAATTCTTGGAGCACATTTTTCACCAAAACCTCTGATTATTGCTGAGAGATTTAGATTTCACAAACGGAATCAAGAGGAGGGGGAATCAGTGACGATATTTATTGCTGCTTTAAAAAGGTTGTCAGAACACTGCGAGTTCAAGGAGGTGCTGAAGGACACTGTAGGGAGGCATCTATTAACTGGTTTATGGTAACATACCTGGCCAGCAGCCTTTTTGCCTGCTGCACTGTAAACCAATTTTAACAGCGGTTCTGAATTGTTACCCCACCTTTCAGTTCTGACTAGAGGACTTATAATTAATGATATTAAAACCGACAATTGGTTTGGATGTGAGCAAAATTTATTAAACTAAAGAAACCATAGTCAAATATAAACTATACCACATGAACACAGTAAATGCAGTAAAAGTGTATAACAGGGAGGGTACAGATGGCGAAAACGAGGGGTACAATGGCTACAATGTTATTTAAACAATCTTAGCAATTCCCTTAAATCACCACCCCAATCGCCTTGCTAGGTTGTCTTGTTGAGGAGTCAGAACACCCTGCTCACCTGTGGTCCAGCGAAGTAAAAAAGAGAGTGATAGCTTCTCAGTAGCTATCTTTATACCTGTGTGCTGCTGCCGTTCTGTCTGGAAAAATTCCCGCCTAAAGTTCCAGTACAAAAACAAAAGGACTGTGATTGGTTGCTGAATTGCTTGTTTAAACATAGCCAGCCATAATCGGCCTCGGGTCAAGTGGGCAACTCCTGACCTCCCTGGCTTGATTGACAGGTCTTTCACACAGACACATTACAAGCTGCCTAGCTGACTGTGATTGGTTGCTGAACATAGCCAGCCATAACAACCTGTCTCTGTGGCCTCGGGTCAAGTGGGCAACTCCTGACCTCCCTGGTTTGATTGACAGGTCTTTCACACAAACACATTTCAAGCTGTAAACCTCTGTGTTTGACCGGGCTCAAAAGCACAAATTTTAATCAAGATGTTCTTTCTCAATGTGTGTGAATACTTCCACGAATTTCCTCCATTCCATTGTAGTCCAGCTCAGCCCAGCTCAGCAGTCTTTCGTGGTTCTGAGCATGCTTTAAAACATTGATCTGACCCAGAGGCAATTCAAAACACATAAATCTTCATCCATGATGTGGACCAATGTTTCTCTTGTTTTCAGGGGAATTTTGCGAAACCCCTACAACACTATTAGAGACAGACTCGTGTGTGGTCTGCAAAATGCAGCCATACAGAAGCGCCTTCTTACTGAGGACAACCTTACTCTTGAACAGGCCATTGAGGTTAGTGTCTCCATGGAGATGGCGGAAAAGGAGGCTCACCAGTTGAGTTCAACAGGGCGAGTTCACAAGGTGTCATCTGAGCCTAAAGGTGCGTGGAATGGCACATGTTATCATTGTGGGAAAACGGGCCATCACGCTAATGACTGCTGGTGTACGGAGCTGGAAAGCCGAAATTGTGTCAAAAAGGGTCAAATTGAATGCGCCTGTAGAGGTAAAAAAAGAACAGTCAGAACTGGGAAGCATGAAAGCAAAATGTCTGTATTTGGACAAGAGAGGAAAAGGAGTGTTCATTCAGTGCAGTATGATGGAACAAGCAAAACAGAGGGGAGCGACACCTCTGAGGAGGAAGAGGTGCACATACTGACGGTTGCAGTTGGTTCAAATGGCTACTGGGTATCACCACTGGTGGAGGGACAATCAGTGCGGATGGAGGTGGGCACAGGCGCGGCTGAGTCCCTTGTTTCAGACACTGTCTACAACAAAATGCTAAAGCATCTTACCCTTCAACCAACAAACATTGTGCTAAAGACATATACCGGCGAACCTGTGGCCATGAGAGGCGCCATTGAGGTGACAGTTAAATTGAACGGACAGACTGCGAAACTGCCACTATATGTGGTAAAGGGAAATTACCCATCGCTACTGGGACATGCATGGTAGAGAAAATCACGCTGGACTAGCCTGCAGTCCGCATGATGTCAAAAGGGGAGTCAGGTCTGACTGCAGTGTTAAACAAACATGCAGAACTCTTCAATGGGGAGCTTGGGAGCATGAAAAAGATCAGCGTGAGACTGGACATTAAACCTGACAGCAAGCCGAAGTTTCACAAAGCCCGACCTGTACCCTATGCAATTAGGCCAAAGGTTGAGGCTAACTTGGAGGCCTTAGTCGAGAATGGAGTCCTGGAGCCTGTGAGCATGAGCAAATGGGCCACACCCATTGCTCCTGTCCTGAAAAAAGATGGATCTGTTTGAATCTGCAGGGATTTTAAAGTGACTATTAACCCGGTGCTGTCTGCGGGACAGTACCCTCTTCCCCTCATTGATGATCTTTTTACGGGCCTGGCCGGAGGGCAAATGTTCAGCAAAATAGACTTATGCCAGGCTTATCTACAAATGCATGTCGATGACAAATCAAAGGAGCTGCTGACAATTGTGACACACAAGGGGCTATACAGTTACTGCCGCCTTCCGTTTGGAATTACATCGGCCCCTGCTCTATTCCAAAGGGCAATGTATCAGATTTTGAGTGGACTGCCAGGAGTCCAGTGCTACCTGGACGACATCCTTGTCACTGGGACAAATGAGGAGGATCATCTTCTGAACTTGGATGCGACACTACAACGACTGAAAGAGTACGGACTCAAAGTTTGTAAGGACAAATGTGAATTCTTTTAGTCTTCAGTTGAGTACCTGGGGCATGTGATTGACGCTACTGGCCTGCA
Source organism: Somniosus microcephalus (assembly GCF_052327205.1). Classification (NCBI taxonomy): domain Eukaryota; kingdom Metazoa; phylum Chordata; class Chondrichthyes; order Squaliformes; family Somniosidae; genus Somniosus; species Somniosus microcephalus. The sequence continues at coordinate 5,831,279 of NC_141015.1, forward strand.
TAAGGCGTCATCAAAGGTCAAGGCGATCGTGGAGGCCCCAGCACCCCAGAATGTGACCAGTTACGTTCATTTCTGGGGCTACTTAACTGCTATGGGAAGTTTGTTCCAGACTTAGCAACATTGCTGAAGCCGTTACATCAGTTGCTATGTCAAGGCAAAACATGGAAATGGACTGAACTGTGCAACGAAGCTATCGCCCAAGAAAAGAAAGCATTGCTGAAATCGGAGGCCCTGACACACTTCGACCCAAAGCTACCCATGCAGCTAGTATGTGATGCGTCACCATATGGTGTAGGAGCAGTCATATCCCACATCATGCCTTCTGGTGAAGAGAAACCTATCCCCTTCGCATCACGCACCTTGAACAAGGCCGAGAGTAACTATGCAGAGATTGTGGTAAACCACTGTTATCGTTTTCATTGTTGTTCACTGTTGTTCACTACTGTTATCGTTAATGCACATTGTTACCTCTTGCTACTCACTGTTTACCAATGCATGCCTCAGCTTGCTCCACCCATGGCTCCGCCTACATGACCTGGTATAAAGGTGGCTGCTCGGCAACCCACTTCCTTCTTGGAACCAGTCGTCCACGAGAGGCATGCTCTGTTCTTTAGTTAATAAAAACCTTTTCATTACTATCCTAATTCATCGCCTTTCATGGACTAATTGATAAGCGTATCAATTTTATTAACGAAAGTTAAAATGTCGGCACCTGAGCAGCAACAACAGCAACAACAGCAGGCGTTGCTGCGAGCCCTCAGACCAGCATGCCTGGACCTCGACCCTCAAGCGGCGGGTTCATCTACCAATTTCGAACACTGGCTGAGCTGCTTTGAATGCTTCCTAGAAGCCTCCGCCGTGATATCGGAGGAGAACAAATTAAAAGTTCTGACCACCCAGGTGAGCCCTCAAGTATATACACTCATCCGGGATGCTACTACGTACACGGCAGCTCTCGAACTGCTAAAAGGGCAATACACGTGCCCAGTGAATACGATTTATGCCAGGCACCTCCTGGGATCCCGCAGGCAGCAACCGGGGGAATCGGTAGAGGCATTTTTACGGGCGTTACAGACACTCTGCAGGGACTGCGACTGTAAGGCGGTATCGGCTGCGGCGCACGCGGAGGGACTTATCTGTGATGCCTTCGTTAAGGGCCTCCAGTCCGACTACTCCCGGCAGAGACTGCTCAAAAGCAGGGAGCTCGACCTGAAGACGGCCGTAGCCCTCGCGCTCTCATTAGATGCGACCCACCGAAACCTCGAAGCATACTCAAGTAACGGTGCCGCGCCATTGTCATCGCAACCTTGGGACATGGGACCGCCGCCCCCAGTACCAACTACTGCAGCGATGTCCCGAAATCAACAGGGACCGCCGCCCCCGGTACCAACTACTGCAGCGATGTCTCATAACCAGGCCCAAAAATGCTATTTCTGTGGCCAGTTAAAACACCCTAGAGCGCACTGCCCGGCGAAGACCGCTACCTGCTCTGGTTGTGGGAAGAAAGGCCATTACGCCAACGCCTGCAGAGGGAAACCCGCGAACGCCAGCAGCGCCGCGTGTGAACCGTGGGGGCAGCCATCTTATCTGCCATTTTGTGCACCTGCGGCCGCGTGGGGATCGGAATCATGGCCGCCGACATTTTGTCCGCCGCACTCAACCGCCATTTTGACTCCGGACTCGACCACCGTCCCGTCTGACGACCACATCGGCTCACTCAGCCATGCACTGGCCTCCGTTACGCTGGATCAAGCTCTCCCTCATCATCTGTCCAGGTCCATGATGGACATTATGGTAAACGGCCGCGCCACTACTTGCCTGTTTGACAGCGGGAGCACGGAGAGTTTTATTCACCCCGACACGGTGCATAGCCACTCCCTCACGGTCCTGCCAACGCGCCATCGGATTTCTATGGCGTCCAAGTCCCATTCAACGGACGTCAGCGGCTACTGGCCTAGAAATTCACTGGCTTTAGCACCGCTTTTGAGGCGCTACAGGGCCTAGCACCGAAGTTATGGCCAGTTTAGAAATTGACAGGGGCCCTAAATCGGCGTTAGGCCGGTAGCGCTGCGCCGGCACCGATGACGTCATCGGTGTGCACAGCGTCCCGGTTGCCATGGTAACCCGCCCGAACTCAGAAATTGAGTTGCGGCCGCCTCGCCCGTGGCAGCCGTAAGCAACGTTCTGGCAGAGGTGCCTTACAGAACTTTGCGCCGGCGCATTAAAGGCCCTGCAGCGGCCGGCCGCTTTCCCGCCGGCCGCCTGGCCGCAGCTCCCTCACTGGACTTCCCCCCCCCCCGGAACAGAAGCAAGCCCGGCACTTGTCCAAGGTGCCGGGCTCATTTTTAAAATGATTATTGCGGGCTGCGGCCGGGTGCAGGCAGCTCCTCCTTAACGGAAGGAGGAGGCCTGCACTTCCCGAGCCTGCCGCACCGCAGCGGGCGCCGCAGCGCCGGAATAGCGCCGCAATGCGGTGCGTGGCGCCAGTTTTGAGGCGCTGAGACCCCTCAGTAGCGCCGGCAGCCGTTTGGGCGTGGCGCTACTGAATTTTTGGCGCACGCAGGGGGACTTAGCGCCGGCACTAACTTCCGGCGCTAAAGCCCTCGCTGCGCCAAAACCGAATTTCTAGGCCACTGTGTGGTGACCCTTTCGAAACCCATCGCTACCAAGAGCAGGTGGTACAGCGCCGGGGACAGAGCTTTTATTAGCTCTGAGGTGGAGCGGCTCCTGAAGGAGGGCATTATCGAAGGGAGCACCAGCCCCTGGCGAGCCCAGGTTTTAGTCGTTAAGACCGGCAATAAACACTGCCTGGTCGTTGACTACAGCCAAACCATAAACCGGTACACTCAGCTGGACACGTACCCCCTTCCCTGCATATCTGATATGGTCAATCAGATTGCGCAATACAGGGAATTCTCCATCATTGACCTTAAGTCAGCATACCACCAACTCCCTATCCACCCTGAGGACCGCCAGTATACTGCCTTCGAGGCAAACGGCCGCCTCTACCACTTCCTTAGGGTTCCCTTCGGCGTCACCAACAGGGTTTCGGTCTTCCAAAGGGAGATGGACTGGATGGTTGACCAGAATGCGCTGCAGGCCACCTTTCCCTATCTGGATAACGTCACCATCTGCGGCCATGACCAGCAGGACCATGACGTTAATCTAGAGAAATTCCTCCATACGGCCCAGCGGCTGCATCTAACATACAATAAGGAGAAATGTATGTTTCGCACCACGCGCCTTGCCATTTTCGGCTGCGTAGTGGAGAACGGAGTCATCGGCCCCGACCCCGACAGAATGCGCCCCCTTATGGAGCTCCCCCTCCCCCACTGCCAAAAAGCACTGAAGAGATGCCTGGGGTTTTTCTCTTACTATGCTCAGTGGGTGCCCAAATATGCGGACAAAGCCAGACCCCTCATCAAGTCTACCTCCTTCCCCCTGACATCAGAGGTGTGTGCAGCCTTCACTCTTATTAAGAGTGATATTGTGAAGGCCACGATGCACGCAGTGGATGAGTCCATCCCTTTCCAAGTGGAGAGCGATGCATCCGACTTCGCCCTAGCTGCAACCCTTAACCAGGCGGGGAGACCCGTGGCCTTTTTCTCAAGGACCCCCCAGGGCCCCGAGATTCGACACTCCTCTGTCGAAAAGGAGGCCCAGGCTATTGTGGAAGCGGTGCGGCACTGGAGGCATTACCTGGCAGGAAAACGAGTTACCCTTCTCACTGACCAGCGTTCAGTTGCTTTTATCTTCAATAATAAGCAGAGGGGCAAAATCAAGAACGACAAGATCTTGAGGTGGAGAATTGAACTCTCCATCTACAATTACGATATCTTGTACCGGCCTGGGAAACTCAATGTGCCCCCAGATGCTCTATCACGAGGTACATGCGCCAACGCACAAGTTGATAGACTGCGGACCCTCCACAATGACCTCTGCCACCCCGGGGTCACCAGATTCTGCCACTTCATTAAGGCCTGCAACCTGCCCTACTCCATCGAGGAGGTCAGGACTATGACCAGGAACTGCCAAATCTGTGCCGAATGCAAACCGCATTTTAATAGGCCAGACAGAGCACGCCTGATCAAGGCCACCCGCCCCTTCGAGCGCTTGAGCATCGACTTTAAGGGGCCTCTCCCTTCCTCTGACCGCAACGTGTACTTCCTCAACATAGTTGATGATTACTCCCGTTTCCCTTTTGCCATCCCTTGCCCAGACATGTCCAGTACCACGGTCATCAAACGTCTGAATGACCTCTTTGCCTTGTTCGGGTTCCCTAGCTATATACATAGCGACCGGGGCTCATCTTTCATGAGCGACGAACTTCGTCAGTACCTGCTCGCGAGAGGTATTGCTACGAGCAGGACCACCAGCTACAACCCCCGGGGGAACGGCCAGGTGGCAAGAGAGAACGCAACGGTTTGGAAGGCCGTCCTCTTAGCCTTAAAATCTAAGGGCCTTCCGACCTCTCGCTGGCAGGAGGTCCTCCCTGCGGCGCTCCACTCCATCCAGTCACTGCTTTGTACTGCCACTAATGCCACCCCTCATGAGCAAATGTTCGTTTTCCCCAGGAAGTCCACACCGGGAACCTTGCTACCGACATGGCTGACTTCTCCTGGGCCCGTCCTACTGTGGAGGCACGTGAGGACCCATAAAATGGACCCCCTGGTCGAGAGGGTGAACCTCCTACACGCCAACCCCCAGTATGCCTACGTGGCTTACCCAGATGGGCGGAAGGACACGGTCTCCATACGAGACCTCGCACCCTCGGGCGCCCCTGAATCACCACCGTTATTCTCCACCACTTCTCCAAACCCAACCCCTGTAGACAGCGTGCCGGAGCCCCAGGACCCTTCGTTGACCACTCAGCCACCAGATTCGACGTTGGATACTGCACCACCGCCGCCACTGCTACGATGATCAGGATGGCATACAAGGCCTCCTGATAGACTTACCTACACGAACTTTTAGTACACTTCACCCCGCCGGACTCAATTTTAAATAAGGGGTGAATGTGGTAAACCACTGTTATCGTTTTCATTGTCGTTCACTGTTGTTCACTACTGTTATCGTATTGCACATTGTTACCTCTTGCTACTCACTGTGCAGCAATGCATGCCTCAGCTGGCTCCACCCATGGCTCCGCCTACATGACCTGGTATAAAGGTGGCTGCTCGGCAACCCACTTCCTTCTTGGAACCAGTCGCCCACGAGAGGCATGCTCTGTTCTTTAGTTAATAAAAAACTTTTCATTACTATCCTAATTCATCGCTTTTTATGGATTAATTGATAAGCGTATCACAGATTCAGCGCAAGGCCTTGGGAATCATTTCTGGAATTCAAAAATGTCATCAGTACCTGTTTGGGAGAAGGTTCACACTCCTGATGGACCACCGTCCATTGACTTCAATCTTCGGGCCCCACACCGGAATTCCATCTCTTGCTGCAAGCAGGCTGCAAAGGTGGGCTTTACTGTTGTTAGGACACACATACGACATCAAATATCGCAAATCAGACTTGCACGGCAACGCAGACGGTCTCTCGAGGCTACCCTTGCCTGTTACTCCCCGAGAGCCTCGTCCGATAGACATCTTCTAATTTAGACAAGTGGAGGGAGCACCTCTCATGGCAGTTCAGGTGCGAAGGTACACCCGCAACGATTCAGTCCTGTCTGAGGTAATGGACGATGTCATTCGAGGGAGAGCTATAGGAGATTCTCCTAGTTTGAAACCTTACGTTTCAAAAAGAAATGAGCTCTCCGTCCAGGCAGGTTGTCTTCTTTGGGGATGCTGTGTCACCATTCCGCCACCTCTGAGGGAACCTATACTGCAACAACTTCATACAGGCCACAGTGGGATGGTTCGGATGAAGGAAATGGCAAGAAGCTACTTCTGGTGGCCAGGTCTTGAAGGAAATTTTGAGGATAAAGCCAAAACATGTTCCCCATGTCAAATGGTCTGGAATGTTCCACAGCTGGCAACCCTACACCCCTGGGATTGGCCTGCAGAAGTGTGGCAGCGAGTACATGTGGACTTCGCCGGTCCTATCGAAGAGATGTTTATGGTGGTTGTGGACGTTCGTAGCAAGTGGCCGGAGGTCGCTGTGATGAGGTCTACCACGGCAGAGAAAACAATTGAGAAGCTTGGTGAGATGTTCAGCCATTATGGCTCACCGGAACAACTCGTAAGTGACAATGGTCCACAATTTGTATCACAGGAGTTTGCAACCTTCCTGCATGTGAATGGTGTCCAACACATCAGGTCTGCGTCCTATCATCCCTCTACTAACGGCCTGGCAGAAAGGCTTGTGCAAACTTTGAAGCACGCCTTGAAGGCATCGCAAGGTCAGGGCTCCATCCACCAACGTCTGAACAGCTTCCTGTTGTCCTACAGGAATGAGCCGCATGCCACAACCAAAACTTCCCCCGCTTCGCTCATGATGAAGAGGCAGTTGCAGACAAGTTTTGACTTACTCAAACCTCGAAGGGCAGAACAGGTTGTCCATTGTCAACAAGAAGCTCAAGTTGAAAAGAGAGAGAAAAGAGCCAAGGAGAGACAGTTTCACCCTGGAGAGCACATCCTAGCTCGAAACTACAACACTGGACCGAAATGGGTTCCTGCTATGGTGATCACGCAGACAGGCCCTGTGTCTTACACGGTTGAGACTGCCGAGGACGTCGTCTGGAGAAGACACACAGATCAACTGTTGCTAGGAGCAGAGACAGCCACAGAGGCTCCAACGGCTGGTTGGCCTGAACTATTTACAGATGATACTGCAAACCAGCATCCTTTGCCACAGTGCCCTTCTCCAACAAAGGAAGTCATAGAGGCTGTTCCACCTGTGCAAACTCCAGACTTTCGACTGACACAGGCACCTTCTCCACCCAGGCCTGTGTCAATGCCTACTGCTCTGGAAGCCAGCGATGACCGCCGGTATCCTGTCAGGGAACGGTGGCATCCAAGACGCTTGGATCTGTAGGCTTAGTGACTTACCCACAAGGCTGGGGCAGAATAAACCCCAGGGTAAAGTCAGGGTTTGAGTCAGTCTACCTCGACCCTTGTTTAGTGAGTGCATTGAAAGTAACTTACCTGTTGTGGATTAATGTGGACCTTTCATTTAAGAGGGGAGGAATATGTTATGTATTGTGTGTTCTCCTCCCACCTATGGTGGAGTTGTCACAGCTGATAAATGGTTGGGTGTTCTCTTGGTTAAGTTTTGCTCTCTTTGTTCGGAACTTTCCAGAACTTCCTTCCCTTTCTGAATAAAGCACTTCATGTTTGAATCTCTGAGTTCTGAGTCCTAAATTGTGTCTAGGTAGAAAGGTACCAACACAACAGGCAGCCATAGCCCTCTTTATCGCGACCAGGGACATCCCCTTGCGATCGCTGCCAATCGCCACAACCTTGAGGATCTGCTCGCCCAACATGGGAACGGCTGGCTTGGAGCAGGGAGCCGCCTTCTTCTTCTTGCTGGGAGACTTGGTTTGAGCAGCAGCAGCAGGAGGAGCCGTTTCGGCGACTGCAGTCTCAGTCACATCCGCGACTCTGCAGAAAATCTCTCTGACAGTCAGAGCTGGGTCTGAAATGAAACGAAAGGTGGCTGCACAGAGCAACATAAAGGCAGCAAGCGGACGGGGCGGAGACATCCTGCTGTCAGCTCTCGGCCCCTCCAGCCTCTCTGTGTTTCTCTCTCCTCATTAACTCTCCGATTCCAATTAAACTCGGGCACTCCAGATTCCCAGACTGGCCTCATTCTGTCTCGAAGACTGGGATGTTTGCTGTCGAGAAAGTTTGATCAGAATTCAAGGCAGCAATTTCAATTTAAAGCCGTTTCATTGCTGAACTGATCACGCTCTCTCACCCAATCGCGGAAATGATCCCTGTTTTTTGACTGAAATTTGAAATCAACTAAAACTTCACGTTTAATTCGCACTTCAGGGCTGAGCAGGGGAGCAGGGCGATCCTATGACAGCGAAATCTTTGAATTTTACAGCAGAGGGTCTCTGAAATCCGGCGATGAGAGCAGACACACAAACACAGTGACATTAGTCTAACCCGCCTGCCCCTTAAACACACTCTCGCTGACACAGTGTTCACTCTGCTCATTCACAGCACAATCTGTTCCCAGATTTACAGTTCCCGGGACAGGTTTTCCTCTCCGCTCGGCCTGTGCTGCCGGTTCTCGGGGTTGGTTGCAGTTTCCCAGCTCAGTCAGTGTTAAACACTCTGAGGCCGGCGCTCCTCACAGTGTCTGTTCCCCAGATTCAGGGGCAGGAGCCAATCACAGCTCTGGCTGTGTTCACTCATATCTGGATTGAATGTATTATACTGTTCACAGGCAGAAATAGGTTTGATTTATAGGAATATAGAAATGATGAGCTCACCGCACCTCTAGCCTCTCTCTGTCTCTCTCCTCTGAAACTGTGGAACAGAAGAGAGCAACTGGTGTCCGATGCATTCCATTCTCAGCACACAGGGACAGCAACCAGAGAGAGACAGAGTGACTGTATCAGTCTTAAAGTTCGTACTCTGAGCCATGCACTCTCTGTTAGAGAGATTTAGGAGCAGGAACGTGTCATAGTTTGTCTGTGTGGATCCTAGCCTGCTTTTAGATTATAGTATAATTCACAGAAATACTGAGACATTCTGTTCACCACACATGGCTTAAATTCGGTTTCAATAGACCGAAAACTGAGAGTTTCAGCATCGATCCAGATATAATAGGCAGGGCTGGGGGATAGTGGGACTGGGGATTGATCCTGTATGCAAGGCACAGAGACAGACATAGAAATATAGAAGATAGGAGCAGGAGTAGGCCATTCGGCCCCTCGAGCCTGCTACGCCATTCAATGCGATCATGGCTGATCATCCAAATTCAGTACCCGGTCCCTGCCTTCTCCCCATACCCCTTGATTCCTTTAGCCTTAAGAAATATATCCAACTCCTTCTTGAATATATTTAATGAATTGGCCTCTGCTGCCTTCTGTGGTAGAGAATTCCACAGGTTCACCACTCTCTGGGTGAAGAAATTCCTCCTCATTCCTGTCCTAAATGACATACCCTTTGTCCTTAGACTGTGACCCCTGGTCCTGGACTCCCTGACCATCGGGAACATCCTTCCTGCCCATCGGGAACATCCTTCCTGCACCTAGCCTCCCCAGTCCTGTCAGAATTTTATAAGTTTCAATGAGATCCCCTCTCATTCTTCTAAACTCCAGCAAGTACAAGCCCAATCGACCCAATCTCTCCTCATACGTCATTCCTGCCATCCCAGGTCTCAGCCTGGTGAATCTTCGCTGAACTCCTTCCATGGCAAGAACATCCTTCCTCAGATAAGGCGAACAAAACTGCACACAATAATCAAGATGCGGTCTCACCAAGGCCCTGTACAACTGCAGCAAGACATCCTTGTTCCTGTACTCAAAGCCTCTTGCTACGAAGGCCAACATACCATTTGCCTTCTTAACCGCCTGCTGCACCTGCATGCTTACCTTCAGCGACTGGTGCACAATTGGACACCCAGGTCTCGTTGCACTTCCCTTTCACCCAATCTATTGCCATTCAGATAATATTCTGCCTTCCTGTTATTGCCACCAAAGTGGATAACCTCACATTTATCCACGTTATATTGCATCTGCCATGCTTCTGTCCAATCACCCAGCCTGTCCAAATCATCCTGGAGTTTCTCAGCATCCTCCTCACAGCACACAGGCCCACCTAGCTTTGTGTTGTCTGCAAATTTGGAGATATTACATCTAGTTCCCTCGTCTGGATCGTTAATATATATTGTGAATAGCTGGGGTCCAAGGACTGATCCCTGCGGTACCCCACTAGTCACTGCCTGCCACTCGGAAAAAGACCCGTTTATTCCAACTCTTTGCTTTCTGTCTGCCAACCAGTTTTCTATCCAAGTCAATACCTTGCCCCCAGTCCCATGTGCCTTAACTTTACACGCTAGCCTCTTATGCGGGAACTTATCAAAAGCCTTCTGAACGTCCAAATATACCACATGCACTGGTTCTCCCTTATCTATTTTACCAGTTACATCCTCAAAAAATTCCAGTAGATTAGTCAAGCACGATTTACCTTTCATAAATCCATGTTGACTTTGTTCAATCCTGTCACTGTTTTCCAAGTGCTCAGCTATTACATCCTTTATAATGGACTCTAGCATTTTCCCCACTACCGATGTCAGGCTTAATTTCCTGTTTTCTCCCTACCACCTTTTTTGAATAGTGGGGTAACATTAGCTACCGTCCAATCCATGGGTGCTGTTGCAGATTCCATCGAATGTTGGAAGATGATCAGCAATGCATCTACTATTTCTAGGGCCACTTCCTTAAGTACCCCAGGATGTAGATTATCAGGCCCTGGGGATTTATCGGCCTTCAGTCCCATCAATTTCCTTAACACCATTTCCTTACAAATACTGATTTCTTTCAGTTCCTCCCCTTCATCAGACCCTATGTTCCCCGACATCCCTGGGAGGTTATTTGTGTCCTCTTTTGTGAAGACAGAACCAAAATATGTCTTTAATTGGTCAGCCATTTCTTTGTTCCCCATTATAAATTCCCCTGATTCTGACTACAAGGGACCTACATTTGACTTCACCAATCTTTTTCTCTTACATATCTATAAAAGCTTTTACAGTCAGTTTTTATGTTCCCTGCAAGCTTAATCTTATATTCTATTTTCCACTTCTTAGTTAATCCCTTTATCCTGCTTTGTTGAATCCTAAACTGCTCCCAATCCTCTGGTTTACTGCTTTTTCTGGCCAATTTATATGTCCTCTCCTTGGATCTTATGCTATCCCTAATTTCCCTTGTTAGCCATGGGGGAGCAGTTGCACAGACCCAGAAACTTGTCTCCTATCTGTTGGCGACTCACATAGCGGAGACAGGCAGAGACTTATTAAACTCTCCACTCACCAGCAGTTCAGTGTCAGAGCTTGAATGAGCCTGTTCCCCTCCATTGATCCATACCAATCGCTTAAGGGACAGGATTCGAGTCATTCTCACACTCACCGGCAGCAACTGACGTGTGTCCAGAGTCATGTTCTCCTGTCCTAATATCTCCTTATCTGTCTCGGTGTCAATGTTTCTTTGATAACGCGCCTGTGAAGCTCATTGCGACAAATTATTCCGTTAAAGGCGCGATATATATTCAATTTGATATTGTTGTTGCTTTATTTAATTTGAGTGTCAGGAAGATAGGTCTGAGCATGCGTGATAAATAACGCCTGCTCCTCCCCCTCTCCCCGCACAGTGTTTAAATCGACAGGAAGGACCCATGCAAGCTCCGCTCCCCCAGCTCTGCCAGTGGGGGCTGTTTCCTCTGTGCTCGCCTGATGATCGCTGAACACATCAGGGAGCAGAGATATCACGGGCCAGAGTAAGGGAGCAAACAGCAGCCTCCTCACAGCAGCACATCGCATTGGGACTGTGTCCACAGATGGGCTTTGAGTCGGGGTAAGTTTAGCGGAAACTGTGGGCTCTTTGTAAGAGGCAGATTGGAGCGGGAACTAGTTCCGGAACATGGAGTGAGTGGGGAAAGGGAGAGGCCATTCTCGGGCTGTGTGTGTACAGTGTAAGGTAACATAGAATGTGAATCACCTCGCTCTTTCAAATCATTGCTGCTTTCTTCCCCCAATCAGTAGTGAATGTTTCTGAATCGTTTCCAATCTCACCGTGTTTGTTGTTCTAGGACAGCGAACAGCGGAAACACAGCCTGACTGTGAGGATGTGTCGAGTTTCACAAAGTGCAACCCATTTCAGGCAGCAGGTGAGAAGTGTGAAAGAATACATTTCAAAAATCAGTTATTTTGTTTCCATGCGTTGTGTTCTCCAGAAGCGTGTTGCTAGTGATCGAAAGATACATTGTCGCTCCACCAAATACTTATGGATCAGGCTCTTTTATCTACACAGGCCCTCAACTCAGTTTCAATAGACTGAAAGCAATTGTTTGTACAGGCCAGGTACCAGTGGATATATTCCAGGAAGCGATCGATAAATTTATATATAGTCCCTTGGGACTGGGAGATATGCCCCTGGACTGTGCCATTCGGATGGTCCCATTCATGGAGCAGAGCTGGGTTTGGGTTGTGTCTGGATGCGGATAACTTACTATAGAACCGTCCTACACACTTGGTGTGGAGAATCTGAGTGTCGCTGTACTGCAGTCAGGTCAGACAATGAAACTGTTTGTATCATGATTTCCCCTCTGAAGATACATTACTTTATTATAAACAAACACATTAATATAACATTAATTTTATATTCTAGAGACACCAGTCCATATTTATAACTAATATTGTTTTCGTATTATTCTCATAGCAAAATACTTCAATGAGCTAATATAAGTGTTCCTCCACCTGGAACACAAGGAACAGTGCAGGCAGCTCCTTCTCACACACAGTAAGTACATTATCACTCACAGAGCGCAGAGACACAGAACTGGCCTCAATTCTATTATCACAGGCAGCAGAAGCAGTCAGTCCCACAGTGATCCAAATTCCCAGAGTTACATTATGAATCTCACAGACACTTGCAGCAGTAGTAGAATAAGATGTTGTTTCAAAGTCCAAACATATCGCACTGACAGTCAGATTTATTTTCTCTCCCTAACTCCCACACACGAACAGATAGTCACTGATATGGTGTCAATCCACACTGCAGGCTGTACACGGACTATCAAACCTAACAACCAACATACAAGACCAGAGAATCGGAGGTAATGGACTGAACTAATCCTCCTCCTGAGACAGTCATAGATAAAATCAAACTAGCATTGGCCTACACAAGGTGGAGAAGGAATGGAATCCAACAATCACACAGAGCAAGGATAGTCCAGTACAAGAGGCTGTCAATTATATAATGAATTTTTGACACACACACATTACCAGTGTAACAGATACATAATCAATCCCACACTCGCAAACAGTAGCAGAAACTTTCAAGATGCAGAATTAATCTCACACTCACAAACAGTACTAGAGACCGAGAGACAGAGAGAATAATAGAATGAGAATAATCACAATCATTTGGAATACCTGAGACTGACATGACGGGTACAGATTAAAATCAACACTGACACACCAGTAACTGAGATGTGAGTATAGGCTTTACTCTGTATTTGTCAGAGACTGACAGATATGGAAAAGCCCACACTCACATCACAGAGACTGGCAGTTAAAGCATAAAACCCAACCAGCATATTAGAAACTGACAGTCACTGAAGCAAACCCATTCTCACATACCAGAAACGGTCAGATAAAGAGCAAGGCCCTAATCACAGTCCAGAGATTGACAGATACATTTTAAAACCCACACTCGCATCCCAGAGCAGACATCTTTGAAGTAAAACACACACTCATATAACAGAAAGTGGTAGGTACTGAATAAAATCCTCACTCACATAACAGAAACTGGCAAGTACATACAACATCCCACTGTCACATATCAGAAACAAACAGATACAGGATTAATACCAAACTCACAGATCAGACACTGACAGTTAAAAAGAAAAAATACACCCTCATATCCCATTGACTGACAGATACAGATTGAAATTCGCACACACCTACTAGAAGCTGAAAGGCACCAAATAAAACCCACATTTGGCTAACAGAAAGAAACAAAACTCACGTCGCAAATACACGCAGATAAAGCTCAAATAGCAGAATCTTACAGACTCAGAATAACCCCTCTCTTCCATAGCAGAAATGAACAGGTTGAAATGAAAACAAATACTCATATATCCGGAACTGCCTGGTAAAGAGTAAAATCCAAACTCATATATCAGACAACACAGCTAAAGAATTAAGCTCACATTCACATACCAGATACTAACTGATTCAGAACAAAGCTCTCACTTTCATACCAGAGCATAGAATCATAGAACTGTATGGCACAGAAGGAGGCCTTTCAGCAAAAAAAGAGCTATCTGGCCTAATCCAACTTTCTAGCTCTAGGTCTGTAGCCCTGCAGGTTACAGAACTTCAAGTGCATATCCAAGTATTTTTTAAATGTGATGAGGGTTTCTGCCTCTACTACCTTTTCAGGCAGTTCATAACAGTCCCCCCTGACCCTGTGTGTGAAAAACATTCTCCACAAATCACCTCTAAACCTCCTAGCAATTACTTTAAATCTATACCCCTTGCATATTGACCATTCTGTTAAGCAAAACACATCCTTCTTATCCACCCTATCTAGGCCCCTCATCATTTTATACACCTCAATTACGCCGCCCTTCAGCCTCCTCTGTTCGAAAGAAAACAACCCCAGCCTATCCAATCTGTCCTCATAGGTAACATTCCCCAGCCCAGGCACATCCTCGTAAATCTCCTCTGCACCCACTCTAGTGCAATCATATATTTCCTGTAATGTGGTAACCAGAACTGCACCCAGTATTCTAGCTGCGGCCTAACGAGTGTTTCATACAGCTCAACCATAACATCTCCGCTCTTAAATTCTATGCCTCGGCTAATAAAGGCAAGTATCCCGTATGCCTTCTTAACCATCTCATCTACCTGCCCTCCTACCTTCAGGGATCTGTGGACATGCACTCCAAGGTCCCCATGATCCTCTGCACTTCTCAGTGTCCTACCATTGATTGTGTTAGCCCTCCCCAAATGCATTTCCTCACACTTCTCCAGATTGAATTCCATTTGCCACTGTTCTGCCCACCTGACAAGTCCATTGGTATCTTCCTGCAATCTACAGCTTCCTTCTTCATTAACAACCACACGGACAATTTCTTAATCATACTTCCCATATTCAAGTCCTAATCATTGATATGTACCACAAAAAGCAAAGGTCCCAGTAACTAAGCTAATCTAACAGAATAATGATCACTACCACCAACATGCTCTCCTACTGATACCATTTCCAGCTGCCCAGCTTAATTCCCTAAATCTAGGTCCAGATCTGCCCCCTCTCTTGTTGGGCTTGCACCGTACTTGCTAAAAAAAAACACTAGTATTACTGCCCTATCTTTGTATGTCTCAGAGATTTTCCTACATATTTGCTCTTCTATGCCTCTCTGACTGTTTGGGGGTCTACAGTACACTCCAAGCAGTGTGATTGCCCCTTTTTTTGCTTTTCCGTTCAAACCATATGGCCTTCTTGGATGATCCTTCAAATATATCATCCCTCCTCACAGCTGTAATTGTTTCTTTAATCAATATTGTGACCTCCCTTCTTTTTTAAACCCCTCTCTATCTCGTCTGAAAAACCTGTAACCAGGAATGTTGAGCTGCCATTCCTGCACCTCTTTCAGCCATGTCTCAGTAATAGGTATATCATACTCCCACTGCCTAGCCATGCTCTCAGCTCATATGCTTCATTCCCTAGACTCCTTGCGTTGAAGTATATACTGATATACCTATCAATTCAGTTCATGAAAAGCGACGAGTTAAGTTAGTAACTATAGGTTTTTATTGGCTAAATAACAGAGCCCACCCTCGTGGGTGATCGGATCCAACAAGGAGGAATACCAGCCAGTCGACCACCTTTATACCTGGGCAAGCAGGCGGAGCCATGGGCGGAGTCAGCTGTGGTCAGCCCAGGTATAACAGCGTGGCAAGAGGTGACCTTGTGTAGTGATACAACAGTGTAAACAGTGATAACCATAGTGTAACGATTGTGAACGATAAAAGTGGTTTACCACATATACCATTTAGTATTGCCAAACTCCCTTGTTGTCTATTTTCTAGGCTATCCTTCTGCTGCCTTCCAAACTCACTTACTAATTTTCTGCCTTCCATGTCCAGCATTGCTTCTCTACCTTCTGAACCTACTCTCAATTTACCCTCCCATTGCCAAGCTAGTTTAAACACTTCCCAACAGCACTAGCAAACTGCCCTCACCCCCTGCGAGGAATTTGATCCCGGTCCAGATGAGGTGCAACCCGTCCGGCTTGTACAGGTACTGTTAGATCCGTGTGTTAATGGAGACATGGAATGCAGGAGTTGATTTAACAAGTGTTTACTGAACAAAGTCTGGAGGGGAACTAACTACACAAGATGCTATACAGGCTTATATACCCGAGTGGTCACTACTGGTACTAAAATACACAGCGGCTTCAAAAACATTGTTCCTCTTAAAAGGTACACACACTACAATTCCTCCCCTTTTAGATAAATAGTACATAACATTTTAAGTAATCATTAAATAACATTTTTTTAAAAACAATAATCTACACATCTGCTGAAGTTAATCAATTACAAATTCAGTCTCTCTGGAGGCTTCCTGACTCGGTCCAGAAAACGCCTCGGTGGTGTAGTAGGTTTCGGTGGTGTAGTAGGTTCTTTTGGCAAGGTCGATTCGGCTTCAATGCCATTGTCGGGTTCATCTGTTTCCAGTATCACCGGATCGTAGGTAGATACTATGGGTATCTCTGCTTCATCACTAGGCGTATAGAGTTGTGGTGTAGGTTGTCCTTTTTCGGATGACTCTATGATCTGGTCAGCATGGTGCCTTATTATGCTTTCTCCAATGTCCACGGTATACATCAGCGGTCCTAGCCGCGTGCAAATAGTTCCAGGCTGCCATTTCTCGGTACGGTAGTCCTGGGCCAAAACTGGTTGACCTATCTGGAAGGTTCTAGTTGACCTTTCATTCATGCTTTGAAATTGCCGGTTCTCTACGTCCCTTCTGACGTTTGGCTTGACCAAATCCAGCTGGCATCTTAGACTTCTATTGAAAAACATCATGGCGGGGGTTTGGTTGTAACCACATGTGTTGCATTCCTGTACGCAAACAAGAAGTTATCTACCTTATGTTGTAGATTTATGTCTTCATTACCCATGGCATTTATGGCCTTCTTGAAGGTCTTGACAAACCTTTCAGCTAATCCATTGGTGGCGGGATGGTATGGGGCGGACGTGTAGTGCTTAACCCCATTGTTTTTTAAGAACTTCCTGAATTCTTCGGATACAAATTGCGGTCCATTATCAGAACAGATCTGTTCAGGCAGCCCATTCCTGGCGAATATGGTCCTTAATACTGTGATGTTTTTTTCCGTGGTGGTGGAGGACATCTTTATTACCTCCGGCCACTTGGAGTGTGCATCCACCACGATTAAGAACATTGAGTCCATAAATGGACCAGCAAAGTCGATATGTACCCTTTGCCATGGAGATGAGGGCCACTCCCATGGATGTAGAGGGGCTTGTGGTGGGGCGTTTTGGACCTTCTGGCATCCTAGACAGCTCTTGGTCATTTCTTCGATGTCTCCGTCGATACCTGGCCACCACACAAATGCTCTGACTAAGTTCTTCATTTTCACTCCACCCAGATGCCCCTCGTGAAGCTCCTTTAGCACTTTATCCTTGAGTTTGGGTGGAATCACCACTCTGGATCCACACATCAAGGTTCCTCGGCACACTGGCAGCTGTTCTCTTCTTTGCGAGAATGCTGGCAACAGTGGTTCGCCATGTGCTGGCCATCCCTTCACCGTTAAATCGTAGACTCGTGAGAGAGTCAGGTCATTTCTCGTTTCCTTTTCAATGGTAGAATTTGTCACCGGTAGACATTCCACTATGGTCAAGTGGAACATCTCCACTAGGTCCACTGTAGGCGCCTCTTCTATCATTGGCAACGGTAGGCGTGATAACCCGTCAGCATTCCCATGCTGTTTTGTTCCTTTGTATTCTATGTCATATTGGTGTGCCCCTAGGAAAAGGGACCACCTCTGTAGCCTTTGCACTGTCATAATGGGAACGCACTTTTTAGGGTTGAATATGGAGATGAGGGGTTGATGGTCAGTCAACAAGGTAAATTTTTGTCCGTGTAGGTAATGGTTGAATTTCTTCACCCCCCACACCAGGCTGAGTGCCTCCCTGTCGATCTGGGCATAGTTACGCTCAGCTGAGTTCAATGAGCATGACGCAAAAGCTATCGGCCGCTCCGAGCCATCAGGGAATTTATGCGATAATACCGCTCCCATGCCGTAAGGGGATGCATCGCACGCCAGTCTGATTGGCAGTGATGGGTTGTAATGAGCTAACACTTCCCTGGACGTGATCAAGCCTTTGCATTTATGGAAGGCACGTTTACAGTCTTCGCTCCATTTCCAAACTACTCCCGTTTGTAGCAGTGCGTTAAGAGGGTGCAGAACAGTTGACAAGTTCGGTAAAAATTTATGATAGTAATTTATTAATCCCAGGAACGACCTTAATTGTGAGACATTTTCAGTCGCGGGGGCTTTTACGACCGCTTCAATTATTTCAGGTGACTTATGCAACCCTTCTTCGTTAATGACATGGCCGCAATATGATATTTGTTTCTGGAAAAATTCACACTTGGGGCGATTTGCTCATAGGACCCGTTCGCTCAGCCTCGTGAGCACCTGCTCCAAGTTGGCAAGGTGCTCGTTGTCATTTTCTCCTGTTGAAAGGATGTCGTCTAGGTAGCATTGAGTCGCCGGAATCCCTTGCAGGACTTGCTCCATAGCTCTTTGCCAGATAGCCGGAGCTGATGCCACTCCGAAAACCAGTCGATTGTACTGCTACAGGCCTTTGTGTGTGTTTATCATGAGATAATTTTTAGGGGCCTCCTCAACCTCCATCTGTAGATATGCCTGTGCTAAGTCAATCTTGGTGAAACGTTTCCCTCCGGATAGTGAGGCGAAAATATCTTCTATCCTCGGAAGAGGATACTGTACCGTGTGAAGAACCGGGTTTACAGTCACCTTGAAGTCCCCACAGATGCGAACTTTTCTCTGTTCTTCAGATTTATCGTTATTCAATGTTTTCTTCATGACCGGGACGATGGGTGTTGCCCACTCGCTCCAATCTACCTTGGATAACACGCCTGCTTTTTCCAAATTCTCCAGCTCTGCCTCGACGGCTGGACGAATTGCGTATGGCACCGGCCTTGCCTTAAAAAACTTGGAATTGCCGCATCTTCCACTTTTATTGAGGCGGTGGCGCCTTTCAGGGTTCCTAGTTCCTGTTGAAACACTTCTTTGGCATTAGCCAAGATTTCTTTTAATCGTCCAGGTATGACGTCATCATCATTTTTTTTCTTACTGGTCACCGTCAGTGCCTGAATGGAGTGCCAGTCTAAACGTATCTTTCTGATCAATTCACGTCCCAACAACGGTGGACCACCATCTTACAGAACGTATAAATACAACTTCTGTATTTCCTTGCCGTTGTATACAACAGGCACCCTTATTTTCCCTCTGGGGTATACTTTCTGCCCCGTATATGTTTTGAAGATAATGGATGTGTCTTTCAAATGTATATGCGGAAATAGCCGCTCATAATCCCGTCGACTTATGACGGTCAGAGCTGATCCTGTATCTAGCTCCATTTTGACTGGGGACCCCGCTATCGTGAAGGTAACCCAAATGGTCTGGTAATCTTCTTTGGCAATTACATTATGTAATTTGAGACAGCTTAGCCTCTTGTTTCCGGAGTCGCTATCGCTCTTCTGGTCTTCGGAGCTACTGTCCGTCATCATTTTTACCTATCTGTACTTTTCCCTATTGACCTTTTTACTGTCAGCGGATTTTTTTCCAGATCTGCATACACGTGCAATGTGTCCCATCTTTCCGCTTTGCCTGCATGCTTTGTCCTTGAACCAGCAGTCCTTCTGGTCATGGGTGGATCTGCCGCAGCGATAACATCTCTCGAAACCCCGTGTCATTTCATGGGTGCCGAAGTCCTGTGGCTTTTGCTGTATCTCTGCAGCTCCTCTTGCTGCTGCTTCGTATGATACAGCCACACTGAATGCCTTGTCCAGTGTCAAATCTTTCTCAGAAAGTAGTCTTTTCTGTGTTCCTTCGCTTAGGAGACCGCAGACGAATTTGTCTCGTAGCGAATCTGCCAGTCCTGCCCCGAATTGGCAGTGCTTTGACAGCTTTCGTAATTCGGTGAGGTAATCAGCGTTACTTTCATTCTTGTGCTGATTCCTCCTGAAGAATTTGAATCGTTCCGCTATCAGCAGCGGTGTTGGGTTTAAGTGCTCCTGTAAGGTATCAACAATCTCCTTAAAATTCTTGTCCATCGGTTTGGCTGGAGTGATCAAGTTTCGTAACAGCCCGTATGTCTTTGCGCCCATCAGATTTAGAAGTACCAATGCCTTTTTATCATCCGCTACTTCATTCGCCTTGCAATATACCTCCACTCTTTCCACATATGTGGTCCAATCCTCTATATCACTATCGAAAGCAGTAATATTGCCAGTCTTCGGCATCCTGAAAATCAAAAATGGTGCCTCCCGCGCTTTTCCTTCTTCCCCACCAAGTCAAGATGGCGCCTCCCGCGCTTTCCCGCTGCTGCCAACGCTGTTCTCCGCGGTTCCTGTTGCGACCTGCAGCTTTTCGCGGTATTTCTATTTTTAAAATTTTTAATATATATCTTTTAAATAGTTTCTCCGTTACTTGGAGAACCATTCCCGTCGTGGAGCGGACCCTCTGGGACTTTCCCCTCCCTCTGCTCGGTCCAAACGCCGACCTGCTATGCAGCACCGGCCACTTCCTGAGTGTTCCACCCTCTGTCTCTCTTTGCTTCTGCTTTCCGACTCGCTGCCCGGCCCCGCTGCAGAGCCACCCAATCGAGCCCCAGCCCACCGCAGCCCAGGAAGGATTAGTGCACTACCTGCCACCAGCCCGTTTAGCTGGTGAAACCACCGTTTTTTTTTTTTTCTTGCTTCGACCTTCGCCTGAGGAATCGATCTCCTTGAGGTGCTGCCGAATTGCAGGTAAGTTCATTTCTAACCCGTCGCCACTGTTAGATCCATGTGTTAATGGAGACACGGAATGCAGGATTTGATTTAACAAGTGTTTACTGAACAAAGTCTGGAGGTGAACTAACTACACAAGACGCTATACAGGCTTATATACCCGAGTGGTCACTACTGGTACTACAATACACAGGGGCTTCAAAAACATAGTTCCTCTTAAAGGTACATACACTACAGGTACCACCTCCCCCAGATACGTTCCCAATGCCTCAGGACTCTAAAGCCCTCCCTCCAGCACTATCTCTCCAGCCACGCATTCATCTGCCCTATCCTCCTATTTCTGTACTCACTAGCACGTGGCACCGGGGTAATCCGGAAATTTCTACCTTTCATGTCTGCTTTTTAATTTATTTCCTAGCTCCCTAAAATCTGGCTGCAGGACGTCATCACTCTTTCTCCCTATGTCGTTGGTATTGATATGGACCATGACCTCTGGCTATTCACCCTGCCCCCTCAGAATGTCCTGCAGCCACTCAGTGACATCCTTGACCCTGGCACCAGGGAGGCAACATATCATCCTGGAGTCACGTCAGCGGCTGCAGAAACCCCTGTCTGCTCCCCTAACTACAAAATCCCCTATGGCTATTGCTCTTCCACTCTTCTTCCTCAACCCTTGCACAACTGAACCACCTAAAGTGCCATGGACTTGGCTTTGGCTGCACTCCCAAGATGAATCATCGCCCCCACCAGTATTCAGAGATGAAAAACAGTTAGCGAGCGAGATGCACTCAGGGGATTCCTGCCCTACCTGCCTGGAACACCTCTTCTACATAAGAACATAAGAAATAGCAGCAGGAGTAGACATTTCAGACCATCGAGCCTGCTCCGCCATTCAATAAGGTCATGGCTGGACTGATCTTGGCCTCAACTCCACTTTCCTGTCCGTACCCCTAACCCTTGATTCCCCAGTTTGTGAAAAATCTGTCTATCTCTGCCTTGAATATATTCAATGACCCAGCCTCCACAGCTCTCTGGGGTAGAGAATTCCAAAGATTCACGACCCTCTGAGAGAAGAAATTCCTCCTCATCTCCGTTTTAAATGGGCGACCCCCTTATTCTGAAACTATGCCCCTAGTTCTAGATTCCCCGACGAGAGGAAACATCCTCCTTGCATCGACCCTGTCAAGCCCCCTCAGAATCTTATATGTTTCAATAAGATCACCTCTCATTCTTCTAAACTCCAGATAGTATAGGCCCAACCTGCTCAACCTTTCCTCATAAGACAACCCCTTCAACTCAGGAATCAACCTAGTGAACTTTCTCCGGACTGCCTCCAATGGAAGTATGTACTTTCTTAAATAAGGAGACCAAAATTGTAACAGTTTTCCAAGTTTGGTCTCACCAACGCCCTGTACATTTGTAGCAAGACTTCTCAACTTTTATCCTCCATCCCCTTTGCAGTAAAGGCCAATATTCCATTTGCCTTCCTAAAAATTTACTGTACCTGTATGCTAACCTTTTATGTTTCATGTACGAGGACTCCCAGATCCCTCTGCACCGCAGCATTCTGTAGTCTCTCTCTATTTGAATAATATTTTGCTTTTATATTCCACCTAGAAAAGTGGATCACCTCACATTTTTCCACATTATACTCCATCTGCCAATTTTTTGCCCATTCACTTACGCTATCTATATCCCTTTGTAAACACGCTGTGTACTCCTCACAACTTGCTTTCCCACCTACCATTGTATCATCAGCAAATTTGGCATGTCCTCCATGTCATTAATGTAGATTGTAAATAATTGAGGCCCCAGCACTGATCCCTGTGGCACCACACTGGTTACAGTTTACCAACCTGAAATTGACCCATTTATTCTGACTCTCTGTTTTCTGTTAGTTAACCAATCCTCTATCCAATCTAATATATTACGCCAAACACCGTGAACACTTATCTTATGCAGTAAACTTTTATGCGGCACCTTATCAAAAGCCTTCTGGAAATCGAAATACACTACATCTATTGGTTCCCCTTTATGCACCCTGCTTGTTACATCCTCAAAGAACTCTAGTAAATTTGTCAAACACGATTTCCCTTTTTAAAACTATGTTGACTCTGCTTGATTGTATTTTGATTTGCTATTACTTCCTTCTGTCTGGCAGTCACCCATTCACTCTCTGCCTGCACACTCTTAGGCTGCAAGTTGAGCACCTCCTGAAACGTAATATCCAAGAAATTCTCAGCCTCACGGATATATCCCACACTGACACACTGTCCCAGAGACTGAAAGATAGAGAATCTATCTGACATTCAACAGTGAATTCCACAATGGCATATAGTACCATGTTTGACAGATGCAGTGTCTATCCCACACTCAATGATCAACCACACTGTTCGCACTAGAATAGGGTGAGCGCGTCATAAGAACATAAGAAATAAGAGCAGGAGTAGGCCATACTGCCCCTCAAGTGTGCTCCACCATTCAATAAGATCATGGCTAATCATTGACCTCAACTCCACTTTCACGCCCGATCACCGTATCCCTTGATTCCCCTAGAGTCCAAAAATCTATCGATCTCAGCCCAGGAATCAATCTAGTGAACATTTGTTGCACCGCCTCCAAGGCAAGTATATCCTTCCACAGATAAGGAGACAAAAACTGTGCACAGCACTCCAGGTGTGGTCTCAACAAGGCCCTGTACAATTGTAGCAAGACATTCTTTACTCTTATACTCCAATGCCCTTGCAATAAAGGCCAACATGCCATTGCCCTTCCTTATTGCTTGCTGTTCCTGCATGCTACCTTTCTGTGTTTCTTGCACGAGGACACTCAAATCTCTCTGAACACCAATTTCCAGGCTGTGTGTTTACAGTGTAAGTTAACATAGAAAGTAAATCACTTCGCTCTTTCAAATCATTGCTGCTTTCTTTCCCCAAATCAGTACTGGATGCTCCTGATTCATTTCCAAACTCATCATGTCTGTTGTTGTTGGACAGTGAACAGTAGAAGCACAGCCTGGCATTGAGGATGTGGACAGTTTCACAAAATGCATCTATTGCAGGCAGCAAGAGAGAAGTATGAAAGAATACATTTCGAAAATCAGTTATTTACTTTCGATGCGTTGAGTTCTCGAGAACCGTGCTGATCCTCCAGAAATACATTGCAGCTCCCTCAGATAATTCAGGATCCGGGCTCTGACACATTCTGTTAACTACACAGGCCCTCAGCTCGGTTTCAATAGACTGAAAACAATTGTTTGTACAGCCCAGGTGCCTGTGGTTATATTCCAGGAAGCCATTTTGAATTTTACAGGTTGTCCCATTGGAATGGGAGGTTAAACCCTGGACTGTGCAATCGGGTGGTCCAATTCATGGTCCAGTGCTGGGTTTGGGTTGTGTCTGGATGCTGATAACTTACTATAGAACAGTCCTACACACCTGGTGTGGAGAATCTGAGTGCCGCTGTACTGCAGTGAGGTCAGAAAATGTCACTGTTTGAATCGGGGTTTACTCTCTCCAGATAATTTACTTTATTATAAACAGACACATTAATTATAACTGTATTTTTATAAACTCCTGGAACCTGTCGTTATCTTATAACTAATATTGTTCTCGTATTATTATTCTCATAGCAAAATACTTCAATGTGCCAGAAACAGTCAGTCGCACAGTGAACGGAATTCCCCCTTTCACGTTATGAATTCCCCTGTCATTTGCAGCAGTCGAATAAGATGTTGTTTCAACGACAAATCATATCGCACTGAGAGGCAGATCCATTTTCACGCCCTTACACACACACGACCGGATGGACAATGACACGGTGTCAATCCACGCTGCTGGCTGTACAGGGATTATCAAACCCAACAACTAATGGACAAGACTAGAGAATCGGAGGTAATGGACTGAACCACACCTCCTCCTGAGACAGTCACTGATAATCTCAAACTAGCACTGGCCTACACAAGGCGGATTAGGAATGGAATCCAGCAGTCACGCAGAGCAGGTACAGTAGAGTACAAGAGACTGTCAATTACATAATAATTTTAACACTCACACACATACCAGTCTAACAGGTAAATAATCAGTCCCACACTCACAAACATTAGGAGAACTGACAGTTACAGAATAAAGCCCACACTCGCAAAAGAGACAGACAGGTACAAATAAAATCCACAATCACCAGAAACTGACAGGTACAGACAAAACACTACATTCATATACTAGGAATTGAGTTGGAGTAAAATCCACACACACATCCTAGAGACCGATAGCTATAGCATAAAACTCACACTCACATACTAGGTTGAAAGCTATAGATAAAATCAACACTCATTTAAAAGAGACTGACAGATACAGAGTGAAACTCGCACTCACATCCCAGAGAGTGACAGGTACAGGGGGAAACCAACACGCACAAGCATAGACCGGCAGATACAGGCTAAACTCCACAATCCCATCCCAGAAACTGTCAGCAACTGATTAAAACCCTTAATCATATAACAGGAACTGACAGGGACAGCATAAAACCCCACTCACGTACTAGAAACTGACATTTACAGAGATCACACCACACTCACATACAAGAGACAGAAAGGTACAGAGTGAAATCCACACTTGCACACCAGAAGCTGACAGATACAGAATAACATCCCAGAGACTGACAGGTACAGAGTAAAGCCCACACTCACACTCCAGACTCTGAACGATGAAGAGGAAAACAAAACTCAGGCACCAGAGAATAACAGATGCAGATTAATGCCATTACTCACAAACCAGTGACTTACAGATGCAGTTTAAATTCCACACTCCCATCCCAGAAACTGTCAGGTACTGAATAAAATCCTTACTCTTACAGCAGAAATTGACAGGTACAGCGAAAAACCCACACTCACATGCCAGAGACTGTAAGATACAGAGTGAAACTCACACAGACATACCAGAGACTGTCAGATACAGAATGAAACTCACACTCACTTACAAGGGACTGCCAGATACAGAGTGAAACTCACAATCACATACCAGAGACTGTCAGTTATAGAGTGAAACTCACACTCCCATACCAGAGACTGTCTGATACAGAGTGAAACTCACACTCACGTACCAGAGACTGGAGTATACAGAGTGAAATTCACACTCACAGGAAATGCAGGTGCAGAATACATCCAAGATTTGCATAACAGAAACTGAAGATAGTGAAATGTAACACATTCCAGAGACTGAAAGATTAAAAAAAATCCACAGACGCATCCCAGATAGTGTCAGTAATAAGAAAATAAGGAATAGTAGTAGGAATTCGTTATAGATCCCCTCAAGCTTGCCCTGCCATTCAATAGGATCATGGCTGAACTTCGACCACAACTCCAATATCCCACCCTATCCCTATATCCCTTGATTCCCTTAGAGCCCAAAAATCTATGACCTCAGTCTTGAATACACTCATCGACTGAGCATCCACAGCCCCATGCAGTAGAGAATTCCAAAGATTCACAACACTCTGAGTGGATACATTTCTCATCAACTCATTCCTAATTGGCCGAAGTCAGACTAGGACCCCTAGTTCTAGTCTCTCCTGATAGGGGAAGTAGCGTCGCAATATCTACCCCTGTCAAGCACTCTAAGAATTTGAAATGTTTCAATGAGATCACTTCTCATTCTTCTAAACTCCAGAGAATATATGCACGTTATACTCAATGTTTCCTCATAGGACAGCCCTCCCATCCCAGGAATCAATCTCATGAACATTTGATGCACCCCCTCTAAAGCATGTATATCCTGCCTTAGATAAGGAGACCAAAGTGTGCAAAGGGCTCCAGTTGTGGTTAACCAAATACCTATATAATTGCAGCAATATTTAATTATATTTTTACTGCAATCCCTTGTAATAAAGGCTAACATACCATTTGACGTCAGAAAACTACTAGGCACTTGGTCTAAGTATTAAACAAGGCTTTAATCAACTGTTTTTGAACATGGAGATCTAGTTGGTCCTTCACTAGTTCCTGTTAATGAATGTCCTGAGCAAGCTGGGCCCATGCCCGAGTATTTGTACTCTCCCTGGACAGCCGCCCAGTATCATTTCATAAGTCATTTCCACATTAATGACAAGATTCATGTTACCATTCACCTTCCTAATTCATTGCTGTACATGCATGATAACTTTCTCTAATTCATGAGAAACGACACTCAAATCCCTCTGAATAGGAACAGAGAAAAACCCACACTCACATACCAGAGACTGTCAGGAATAGAGTAAAATCCTCAATCATATAACAGAAACTGACAGATACCCAATACAACACACTCACATATACCAGAAACCACAGGTACAAAATAAAGCCCATATTCACATACCAGACACTGGCTGTTACAAAGAAAAACGCACAGACACACACGTGGCAGAAACTGAATATTAGAGTCAAAAACCCACACTCACATCCCAGAGATATAAGAATTAGAAGCAAGATTAGGCCATATGGCCCCTCAAGCCTCACAGTCACAGAATAAAGCCACTCTCACACACTAGAGATTGTCAGAGCACGCTTCCATGCCAGAAACTGACAGGTAAAGATTAAAGCCTGGCACTCGTAAAGCAGAAACTGACAGATATAGAGTAAAACCCACCCGCGCACACGAAAGACTAACAGATACAGAATAAAACCCCCACACACATCCGCGAATATGACAGATACAGAGTAAAACCCCCACACACAACCCCGATTATGATATATATATATATATAAAACCCACACACATCATAGAGTATAACATTTATAGAGCACAACTCACGTCCCAGAGACAGATACAGAATAAAACGCTTACTCACACACCAAAGACTGAGAGATACACAGTAAGTCCCACATTCACATACCAGAGACTAACAGATACAGAGTAAAACTCACACACACATCCCAGAAACTAACAGCCACTGATTCAAATCCACACATACAACAAAAACTGAAAAGTTCATAATACAAACCACTTGCACATACAAGAAATCAAGAAGTACAGAATAAAGCCCGTCCCCACAATCCAGACACTGACAGGTACAAAGAAAAATGCACACACAGATACCAGAAACTGATAGAGACAGAAGAATCTCACACTCACTCTCCTGTGACTGACTGATACATAATAAACCCACACTCACATACCAGAAGCTGACAGGTACATAATAAAACACACCTTTGCATAGCAGAAAAAGAAGATTGTGAAAAAGACACTCACAAAGCAGAGACTGACAGATAAAGATGAAAAGCCACACTCACGAACCAGAAACTTACAGATTCAGAGTGAACCCTTTCTTCCATTGCAGAAATTGACAGGGAGAAAGGAAAACTCACACTCATGTATCAGAAACTGATTTGAACTGAATAAAAGCAGTACTACCATACCAGAGATCGATGGGTACAGAATAGAACCCACATTTACAAACCAGAGACTGTTTGATGCAGAGTAAAACTCACAATCACATATCAGAAACAACCAGTTATAGCATAAAACCCACACTCACACTTCAGACACTGATAGATAGAGAATAAAAAATGCATTCAAATACGATAGACAGACAGACAGACTAAAACCCACATTCACAAACCAAAGACTGACAGAAACAGAAAAAAACCCACTCTCAGAACAGAAATTAGAAGATGCAGAATAAAACCCACACTCACATATCAGAGACTGACTGCTAGAGTAAAAAAACAAAATTCACATATAAGAAAATGACAGTTACAGAGTAAAACACACATTCACGTACCAGAGACTGACAGGTTCAGGTTGAATCACACACTGACACAGAATATCGGAGTGTGACAGACACAGAATGAATCCCACACACATGCAATACCAGAAAATGATCGAAACCCAATGAGTCCCACACTGACACTGATTATTAAAGACTGACTGGTACAGAATGATTCTCACTCTCACAAAAAGCACTAGAGACTGACAGACACAAAATTAATCTAATTCCAAGATAGACCACAATAGACTGATATATATATCTATCTATCTATATATAAACGGATACTTCTTTCTGTCTGTCTGTCCTTCTGTCTGTCTGTCCTCACGTGTGCGTCTGTCCGGCTATGCGCTCAAAAGTTATAGAGCGTACCTACGCGTGCGTTACGTCGAAAGAAAGCTTACTTTTCCAAAACGGTGGTAAGCGTATTTACGTTTCGGCCGGACGAAAATCGCGCTCGCGGTATCCGAAAAACGTTTCAACATTCCGCTCATTAGCATCTCATTATCCACTCATTAGCGACAGAGTGACCTCGAGGTCGACCAATCGTACGCCGGGTTGCTGGCGCGTGCGGACGGGCCCTCCTACGGTCGAGTGACGGGACGATTGACCAATCCTATGCTTTGGTGACCTGACGGTCGACCAATCGGTGCATGTGTGGGCGGGCCTTATCGTTCTGAACCGAGGTGAGTCACAGCCATCTTGATTCCAAACTTTTCCTTTCTTTTTCCCGCTTTCTGCGTCTTTCAAAAAAGCTGCTTTTAAAACACATATTGTTTTTAAAAAAAGTTAATTACTTTCTAAATCTTTTATCTAATCTCATTAATTTTCCCTACCTTTCCCCGTTTTTTCCAGGTAGGCCTCGAAGCCTCGGCCTCTCCTCCGCACCCACGCCCGAGCTAGGCACCTCCCGGCCCCAGTCAAAAGCGGCCCCCGATCGCCGCCATCTTTGTGAAGGCTGGAGGGGCGGGCCTCAGCCGAGCGCCGCTACCACCGCCATCTTAGTAAAGGCTGGTGCGGCGTTGGTGGCACGGAGCTCCGCGGAGCAGGTGCGCGGCGGAGTCTAACTCGCCCCCCCCCCCAGTCTTGTCTCTCTCTCTCTTCCCCGCGCCTCCTGAATGCGTGGGGGAAGAGGCCCGGCGCACGCCGCTTTCGGAGACTTCAACTCCGTGACAGGTAAGGAGGGTCTTCGTTCACGTTGGGCGGTGGCGGGTTCCTCGGGTGCTGATCCCTGGCGGTGTGGGACCGGAGCCCGGCTCTTACCTTGCCCCGGAGAGCGGGCGGACGGTGGGGCCTGGAGTAGCAAATCGGGCACCACGGCAGAAGAAAAACTGAGAGCGACAGAGGGGAACAGACGTCTGAGAGACAGAGGAATAGGGAGGGAGGAGAGGGAGAGGGGCAGGGAGGGAGAGGGGCAGGGAGGGAGAGGGGCAGGGGAGGGAGAGGGGCAGGGAGGAGAGGGAAGAGAGAGAGGGTGGGGGGAGGGGAGAGAGAGAGAGGGTGGGGGAGGGGAGAGAGAGAGGGTGGGGGAAAGGAGAGGGTGGGGGCAGGAGGAGTGAGGGTGGGGGGGAGGGGAGAGAGAGAGGGTGGGGGAGGGGGAGAGAGAGAGGGTGGGGGGAGGGGAGAGAGAGAGGGTGGGGGGAGGGGAGAGAGACGGTGGGGGGAGGGGAGAGAGGAGAGGGTGGGGGAGGGGAGAGAGAGAGGGTGGGGGAGGGGGAGAGAGAGAGGGTGGGGGGAGGGGAGAAAGGGGGAGGGGAGGGGGGAGGAGAGTGTAAAGCAGGGAGAGAGCAGGAGGAGAGAGAGAGAGGGTGAGGGAGGGAGAGCGTGAGCAGTGGGGAGGGAGAGAAAGCAGGGAGAGACAGGGGAGGAGGGAGAGGGTGAGGTAGGGAAAGAGTGAGGGGGTGGGACAGGGAGGGTAAAGAGTGAGGGTGGGACAGGGAGGGAAAGAGTGAGGGGGTGGGACAGGGAGGGAGAGCTTACCTTCTTCCTTCCTTCGCAGGGGTCTATAGGGCCAAGTTCCCCCCAGTCGACACTCTCTCTTCCCCCCCCAGTCGCTCTCTCTCTTCCCCCCAGTCACTCTCTCTCTTCCCCCCCTAGTCGCTCTCTCCTCTTCCCCCCCAGTCGCTCTCTCTCTTCCCCCCAAGTTGCTCTCTCTCTTCCCCCCCAGTCGCTCTCTCTCTTCCCCCCAGTCGTGCTCTCTCTTCCCCCCCAGTCGCTCTCTCTCTTCCCCCCCCCAGTTGATCTCTCTCTTCCCCCCGTCGCTCTCTCTCTTCCCCCCCAGTCGCTCTCTCTCTTCCCCCCCCCGTCGCTCTCTCTCTTCCCCACCAGTCGCTCTCTGTCTCTCTCTCTCTCTTCCAACAACAACATGCCCTCGAAAAAGCCTCGCTACCGTCGGGCACTCCAGCTAGTATATATATATGTATATAGCATAAATCTCACTCGTACATACAGTTTCAGAGAATGACACATACAGAATGACTTCCACATTCACACACAGTACCAGAGGCTGCCACATACCAAAATAATTTAACTGTCACACACAGTATCAGAGATGGATATATAAAGAATGAATCCCACACTTTCATACTGTGATGAAATATTCCATTCACCACTGCCTGTGACTGAGATCGGTTTCAGTGTCATTTCCCTTCCCCCAGACCTCATTGTATTGTGTACTGGAATGTGCTGTATTTTATACTGGAATGTTCTGGAATGTGCTGTGTGTAGGGCTCCGCCCATACCTGGCCCCGTTTGTAAGCTAGCTTCAGTCTGGCCTCAGTCTCCAGAAGGAAGACATCTCTCTCTCTTACGTGTTGCTTTCTAAGTTAATAAAAGCCTTGTTTTTGTTCTGCTAACTTCGAGTCTCGGAATTATTGAGGCACATCACATACAACACCAGAGACTGACAGATACTGAATTAATCTAACTCTCACATACAAAATCTTAGACTGACAATGAAATAATGAATCTCACACTAACTCAGAGAATCAGAGACAGACAGGGACAGAATGAATCCCACATTCATATAGAGTACCAGAAAATATATAGAAAAAATGAATCCGACTCTGATAGAGTATTAAGGACTGATTGCTAAATAGTGAATCTCACTTTCAAACATAATACCAGAGACTGACAGATAGAGAATGAACCTCACTGTTTCGTAGAGTATCAGAGACTGATTAACACAGAAACAATCCATACTGACACAGATTATCAGAGACTGACAGGTACAGAATAAATCTCACACTCACATACGGTGTCAGAGATTGACATATACACAGCATTAATATCACACTCACATACAGTACCAGATAATGAAAGAGACAGAATTAATCTAACTCTCACATACAGTATCAGTGACTGACAGATACACAGAATGAATCTCACACTCTGATACAGTACCAGATAGTGACAGAGACAACATTAATGTAACTCTCACATACAGTATCAGAGACTGACAGTGAGAGAATAAATCCTAAACGCACATGCCATAAAAGGAACTGTCAGATATAGTTAGCACTGTTGCCTCACAGCGCCAGGGACCCGGGTTCGAATCAGGCCTCGGGTGACTGTCTGTGTGGAGTTTGCACATTCTCCCCGTGTTTGCGTGGGTTTCCTCCGGGTGCTCCGGTTTCCTCCCACAGTCCAAAGATGTGCGGGTTAGGTTGATTGGCTCTGATAAATTGACCCTTAGTGTTAGGGGGATTAAATATGCGGGGTTACGGGGATAGGGTGGGATATGTGTTGGTGTAGGGGTTACGGGGATCGGGTGGGATATGTGTCGGTGCAGGCTCGATGGGCTGAAAAGGCCTCTATCTGCACTGTGGGGTTTCTGTGATTGTGTGTGATTCTGTGAGTATCACAGATTGGCACAGAATGATAATGAATCCCAGACTGACAGATTATCAGACGGTGACAGCCCCAGGATTAATACACACTCGTACAAAGTACCTGCAATTGATAGAGACAAAGATAATACCATATTAAAGAGTGATTGGTGCAGAATGAATCTCACTCTCACATACAGTACCAGAGATTGACAGATATATAATTACTCTAACACGCACATACAGAAAAGAGACTGACAGACAGAGAATGAATCTTACAGTAAAACAGAGAATCAGAGGGCCAGGCAGATACAGAATGAGTACACAATCAAATGCAGTACAATTAATTTACAGATAGATTCAGTCCCACACTCACATACAGTACCAGATACTTGCAGAAATTGAATGAATATCAAATTAACATCAAGTACCAGAGACTGGTAGATGCAGTAAGAATAACACTTTCATAAACCGAGTGCGTAGCAGATTCATGCAGAATTCTTCTCTGAAAGACAGTACGAGAGATACACTGATTCAGAAATAATGTGACACTAACAATCAGTACCAGAGACTGACAGATATAGAATGAATCTCAGACATGCACACCGTCCCAGTGACTGACAGATGCAGAATGAATCTCAGACTCACACCGTCCCAGTGTGAGACAGATACAGAATGCAAATCACACACACATACACTACCAGAAAATGACAGATTCAGAATGAATCCCAACACTGACACACCGTACCACAGTCTGACGGATACAGATGGAATCCCACCCTGACACATGTTATCAGTGACGGACAGGAAACAAATGGATCCCACACTCACATACTGTAACAGAGACTGAGATTGAGAATGAGTCCCACAATTACATAAATCACCAGAGACTAATATAGAACTATTCCCCGCGCACACACACAGTCCTAGAAACTGGCAGATACTAAACTAATGTGGCGGGGACCACACTGCAAGGCGTGTATATAGTGCACAGTTTGGAAGAAGTACATCTAAATTGCTGTCCCGTCTGAAAAGGTGTGCTTGGGGCATTGCATAATGGTGTGGGAATTGGTGAATGGGCAGATGAATCTTCCTCTGCTCTTGGGATGACCTTTCTGACTGCAGTGGGCACGCTGGTGGCAAGCACGCAATCTGATTGGATACATAAAGAATCCAATCAGAGAAATGCAGAACAATGGAAAATGACATCACTCTTCAGCAGCCAATCACAACCATTGCCTTCACCCATCCCTCATTAGCATAGGGCTGTGGGGGCAGACTATTTAAGCCGGGCCCAGAGCGGTATTGCTTCATATTGTGTCTGAAATCGAGTTTGAGAATGGTTGATGAAAAGAAAACAGTGGCCAAGAAGGGCGCCAAGAAAACCGTCACTAAGCCGGCAGCGAAGGGCGGCAAAAAGCGCAGAAAGTCGAGGCAGGAGAGTTACTCCATCAACATCGACAAAGTGATGAAGCAGGTTCACCCCGACACCGGCATCTCCTCCAAGGCCATGGGCATCATGAACTCGTTTGTGAACGATATTTTCGAGCGCATCGCGAGTGAGGCTTCCCGCCTGGCCCATTACAACAAGCGACGCACCATCAGCTCCCGGGAGATCCAGACCGCCGTGCGCCTGCTGCTGCCCGGGGAGCTGGCCAAAGCACGCCGTGTCGGAAGGAACAAAGGCGGTGTCCAAATACACCAGCTCCAAGTAAAACTCCAGGCAGTCCTGAAAGAACAAACCCAAAACACAACGGCTCTTTTAAGAGCCACCCACAACTCCAATATCCCACCCTATCCCTATATCCCTTGATTCCCTTAGTGCCCAAAAATCTATGATCTCAGTCTTGAATACACTCATCGACTGAGCATCCACAGCCCCATGCAGTAGAGAATTCCAAAGATTCACAACACTCTGAGTGGATACATTTATCATCCACCAGTCCTAATTTTCCGACGCCTTATCATAAGACTATGAAACCCAGTTCTAGACTCTCCTGCCAGGGGAAACAGCCTCGCAGCATCTACCCCTGTCAAGCCCGATAAGAATTTGAAATTTTTCGATGAAATCACCTCTCATTCTTCTAAACTCCAGAGAATATCAGCCCATTATACTCAATCTCTCCTCATAGGACAGCCCTCCCATCCCAGGAATCAATCTCTTGAACATTTGATGCACCACCTGTAAAGCATGTATATCCTGCCTTAGATAAGGAGTCCAAAATGTGCAAAGTACTCCAATTATGGTATAACCAAAGGCTTATATATTTGCAGCAACACATACTTACGCTTTACTGCAACCCCATTGCAATAATTGCTAACATACGTTACCTTCCTAATTGATTACTTTACCTGCATGACAACATTCTGCGTTTCGTGTAAACGGACATTCAAATCCCGCTGAATATTGACAGAAGTAAACCCACATTCACATACCAGAGACGGTCAGGGAAAGAGTAAAATCCTCAATCTTATTAAAGAAACTGACAGATATATAATACTGTAGTGATTCGTGTGCATCGCCACTAAATAATTGAGTTCAACTTCGACGAACTACAAACAAGTTGTTTATTTACAGGAACAGGTTAAGTACAACAGGTAAGGTAGCAGGTAAGATGGCTGACTGTAGGAGCACCGTGGTGTAGGTCTTTCCCCAGCGGGGACGACACGAGGACTAACTAGAAGTTTCCTAGCTCAACTGCCAGCAGGTTCCGAGCTCTACTGTTGTAAGGTTCCGAGCTCTGACGTCATGACGCAGAGTACAGGAGAGAAGCCTGAGTAAAGTAACAGACACATACAGTAAAGTAAGTTAAAGGGAATTATGTATCTCAATGTAAGGGACAACCAGTGGTACCGCCACATAGGCCCACCCAGAATTCGCTTTAACGAAAGTCCAAGGATGAGATGGTCTGACGAGCTGGTGGTCATGGCAGTCGTGCTGTCTCAACTTGGTAGGCGAGCTCTGAAGGTGCTGCTCGTGAGCGGATCCTTATGCGCGTTGTGGCGAATAAAGAGTATCCGTCAGGCGAAGGACCGTGGAGATGTGTGAAACAGCAGGCCTTGTCAGAGTGACGGGCAGGTCGGGCGGATGCGGGCGATGACTCTGTTGATGTTGGAACAAGTCCTTGATCTGACAAGATCTGCAGGAACGCCAAACGAGCGATCCAAAGGACATGACAGGTGAGGTGAGTGAACTCGCCGACAGGTGAGTGAAACCTTCAGGAGGCTGGAACATGCAGAACGGTGCGTGCCATAGTGCTACGACGTTAACACAACAGAGGGTGAAGAATAACTGCGTTGACCAGTGATCGGTGAGGCCAGCAACTTTCACGTGGCTGATCGCGGCCGCAGGATGCCCGTTGGACCCATCCTCGATGTGTGCAGCTTCAGTAGATGTTTGCTTTTGTTAAAGGGAAAACTGGAGAAAGGGTGGCTACAGTCCAGGTTGTTGTTGCTTTCGGGAGGGGTAAGCTCTGCTTGGAGGGCGGCAACACTTTTAGTTATTGCAGATTTTGGAGAAAACAGCCGTGAGGGCGGCAACGTTTTTCGTTCACGCTGATACGTGTAGTAGGTAACACAACCAGCAGGCTGACGGGCTGGTGCATCGTTGGCGGGGAACGAGTCTTCGTGTTTCACGAGGGCAGGGTCCTCGTGGTTTGCGAGGGATGGGTCCTCATGGTATGCGAGGGATGGGTCCTCGTGGTTCGTGGGGGTGAGTCCTCGTGGTATCCCCGCAGGGCGCGCTCCAATTTTGTGGGCCCGAACATGCTGTACCCCACGGTTGGAGAGATGTATACTTGCTGTTGCTTTGGACGTAGAGGCGGACGATCCGTGTGGCGGTAGGAAAGATGAGTATGGGGACCGTAAGCAAGTGCGTGGTCGGCGCCGCATCGATGTTCTCGTCGAACGGGGCTTTTACCTTTATAAAGCACGAGGGAGACTGTGGCTCCCTGGATTGCGGTAGCGACAGCAAAACGGCTAGTGCTTCCATGGCGTGCTTCTTTTGTGAAAATTGCTCACGAAAAATGGGGTCCGGTTGAGTTTTGTCCGTGTCAAATGGGATCTGCTCCAGAATGCGCTTACCTTGCGAATACGTTCGCAAAGACGGGGTCGCCTTTGGAGAATTCGGTGTTAGGCGGTTGCTGTTCCGTGGTTGTTCATCGGTTGTGCATCAGTCGTCTTGTGGGAAGACGAGGTTCAGGCACGTGTTGCTACGGTGAAAATTGTTCACGGATACGAGTTCACCAATTGTAGTGTTGAAATTGATGAGCTTCCGTTCTCACGTCGTTGGGTCACCAATGTAACGATTCACGTTCATCGCCACTAAATAATCGAGTTCGACTTCGACGAACTATAAATAAGTTGTTTATTTACAGGAACAGGTTAAATACAACAGGTAAGGTAGCAGTTAAGACGGCTGACTGTAGGAGCACCGTGGTGTAGGTCTTTCCCCAGCGGGGACGCCAGAAGGACTAACTAGAAGTTTCCCAGCTCAACTGCCAGCAGGTTCCGAGCTCTACTGTTGGAAGGTTCCGAGCTCTGATGTCATGATGCAGAGTACATGGAAGAAGCCTGAGTATAGTAACAGACACATACAGTAAGCTAAGTTAAAGGGAATTATGTATCTCAATATAAGGGACAACCGGTGGTACCGCCACAATACCACACAATCACACATACCAGAAAACACAGGTACAAAATAAAGCCCATATTTACATACCATACTCTGACTGGTACAAAGAAAAACCCACACTCACATCCCAGAGACAATGAGGTAAAGAATAAAACACACACACTCGTGGCAGAAACTTAATATTACAGTCAAAAACCCACACGCACAACCGAGAGATATAAAAATTAGAAGCAGGAGGAGGCCATACAGCTCCTCGAACCTCACAGATACATAATAAAGCCACTCTCACACACCAGAGACTGTCAGGCACAGAATGACCACGCACGCTTCCATGCCAGAAACTGACAGGTAAAGATTAAAACCTGGCACTCGGAAGCAGAAAGTGACAGGTATAGATTAAAGCTCACACACACCAAAGACTAACATATACAGAGTAAAAACTGCACACACATCCCAGAGTATGACAGATACAGAGTAAAACCCCCACATACATCCCAGATTATGGCATATACAGAGTAAAACCCCCACACACATCCCAGAGTATAACATTTACAGAGTAAAACCCACACTCACATTCCAGAGACAGACAGATACAGAATAAAGTGCTCACTCATACACCAAAGACTGACATACAAAGTAGGTCCCACATTCACATACCAGAGACTAACAGATACAGAGTAAAACTCACACTCACATCCCAGAAACTAACAGGTACTGATTGAAATCCACACATACAACAAAAACTAAAAAGTACATAATAGAACCCACTGGCACATACAAGAAACTAAAATGTACAGAGTAAATCTGATCCTCACGAACCAGACACTGACAGGTACAAAGAAAAACACACACTCTGCTACCAGAAACTGACAGAGACAGAATAATCTCACACTCACTTACCTGTGACTGACTGATACAGAAGAAACCCACACTCACATACCAGAAGTTAACAGGTAAATAAAAAAACACAGCTTTGCATAACAGAAAAAGAAGATAGTGAAAAAGACACTCACATAGCAGAGACTGACAGATAAAGAAAAAACTCACACTCACGAACCAGAAACTTTCAGATTCAGAGTGAACCCTTTCTTCCGGTGTGGAAATTGACAGGTAGAAAGGAAAACCCACACTCATGAATCAGAAACTGACTGGCACTGAATAAAACCAGTACTATCATACCAGATATCGATGGGTACAGATTATAACCCACACTCACATATCAGAGACTGACTTGTAGAGTAAAATCTAAAATTCTCACAGCAGAAACTGACAGGCACACGGTAAAACCCACACTCATGTACCAGGGACTGACAGGTATAGGTTGATTCAAACATTGACACAAAGTATCGGAGGATGACAGAATCAGAATGAATCCCACACACACATGCAGAACCAGAAAGTGATAGAGACACAATGAATCCCTCACGGACACCGATTATTAAAGACTGATTGCTACAGAATTATTCTCACTCTCACACAAAGTACTAGAGACTGAAAGACACAGAATTAATCTAATTCCAAGACAGACCACAAGAGACTAACATATATAGCATAAATCCCACTCATACATACAGTATCAGAGAATGACACATACATAGAATCATAGAAATTTACAGCACGGAAGGAGGCCATTTTGGCCCATTGTGTCCACGCTGGCCAACAAAGAGCTATCCAGCCTAATCCCACTTTCCAGCTCTTGGTCCGTAGCACTGCAGGTTAGAGTATCCCTGTGGTAAACCACTGTTATTGTTACACTGTTGTTATCACCTACACAAGGTTACCTCTTGCCTCGCACGCTGTTATACCTAGGCATACCTCAGCTGACTCCGCCCATGGCTCCGCCTGCTTGCCCAGGTATAAAGGTGATTGCTTGGCTAGTATTCTTCCTTGCTGGAACCGATCACCCACGAGGGTGGGCTCTGTTATTTAGCCAATAAAAGCCTATAGTTACTATCTTAACTCGTCGCTTTTCATGGAATGAATTGATAGGTATATCAATTTTATTGGCTAAATTTTGAAATGACTGACCAGCCCCAGCAGCCGACTTGGCTGCGAGCCCTCCGACCGCCGTACCTGGATCTAAATCCACAGGCAGCGAATTCAGCCGGCGACTTCGATCACTGGCTGAGCTGCTTTGCATCCTACCTGGTAGCCTCCGGCGTGCCATCGGAAGCCAACAAACTAAGAGTTCTGACCGCCCAGGTGAGCCCTAAAGTATTTGCACTCCTCCGGGACCTTACTACATATGAGGAGGACCTCGACCTGCTAAAAGAGCAGTACCGGAGCCCAGTAAATTCAATGTATGCCAGACATCTCCTAAGATCCCGCTCGCAACAGCCAGGAGAGTCTGTAGATGAATTTTTACGGGCGCTACAAACACTCGGTAGGGACTGTGACTTTAAAGCTGTATCGGCTGTACAACATGCTGAAGGAAATATCCGTGATGCCTTCATGAAAGGCCTTCGGTCTGACTACTCACGCCAAAGACTGCTTGAATCAAAGGACCTCGACTTGAAAGCAGCTACAGCCCTCGCTCGCTCCCTGGAAGTGGCCCATCGGGACCTTGAGGCGTACTCCGGGTACAGTGCTGCGCGACCGTGGGACTCGGGCCCGACTCCGGACGCAATACCCCTCGCACCGCCGCCCCTGGGACCTACTACGGCGTCGGTGTCCCAGAATCGATCGGGACCGCCACCCCCGGGACCTGCTGCGGCAGCGGAGCCCCGCGATCGGGCCGCCAGCTGCTATTTCTGTGGCCAGGCGAGACATCAAAGGAATGATGCCCTGCAAGGAATGCGACCTGCTCTGGCTGCAGCAAAAAAGACCACTTCGCGAACGCCTGCAGAGGGAAAGCCACAGACGCCAGCAAGTGCCTCATGTGAGTTGTGGGGGCGGCCATCTTTAATCAAGGCCACAGACGCCAGCGGTGCCTCATGTGAGTCGTGGGGGCGGCCATCTTTGATCAAGGCCACAGACGCCAGCAGTGCCTCATGTGAGTCGTGGGGGCGGCCATCTCCTCCGCCATTTTGTTCGCCGCACTCGGCCACCATGTTGTCTCCAGACCCGACCACCGCCTCACCTGCCGACGACAGCAGCACACTCAGCCATACACTGGCCTCCGTCATGATTGACCAAGCTCTCCCGCATCATCTGTCCAGGTCCATGATGGACATCGAGGTAAACGGCCACACCACGACCTGCCTGTTCGACAGCGGGAGCACGGAGAGTTTTATTCACCCAGACATGGTGCACTGCTACTCCCTCACTGTCCGGCCAACGCGCCATCGGATACTGTGTGGTGACCCTGTCGGTTAGGGGCACGGAATATAAAAACTTTAAACTTCTCGTCCTGCCCCAGCTCTGCGCTGCCATCCTACTAGGGCTGGATTTCCAATGCCACCTCCAAAGTGTCACTTTGGCATATGGTGGACCCCGCCCCCCACTCACAGTCTACAACCAGCAGTTATTAAACCGCCCGCCGCATACCACCTGCGGCCTCTCCACTCTCAAAGTCCCGCCCCCCTCCTTGTTCGCTAACCTCACCCGCGACTGTAAACCCGTCGCTACCAAGAGCAGGCGGTACAGCGCTGGGGACAGAGCTTTTATTAGCTCTGAGGTGCAGCGTCTCCTGAAGGAGGGCATCATCGAGGGGAGCACCAGCCCCTGGCGTGCCCAGGTCGTAGTCATTAAGACCGGCAATAAAAACCGCCTGGTCATCGACTACAGCCAAACCATAAACCGGTACACCCAGCTGGACGCATACCCCCTTCCCCGCATATCTGACATGGTCAACCAGATTGCACAGTACCGGGTATTCTCCACCATCGACCTTAAGTCGGCCTATCACCAACTCCCTATCCGCCCTGAGGACTGCCAGTATACCGCCTTCGAGGCGAATGGCCGCCTCTACCACTTCCTTAGGGTTCCCTTCGGCGTCACCAACGGGGTTTCGGTCTTCCAAAGGGAGATGGACCGGATGGTTGACCAGAACACGCTGCAGGCCACGTTTCCTTATCTAGATAACGTCACCATCTGCGGCCACGACCAGCAGCACCACGATGTTAATCTGGAGAAATTCCTCTGTACAGCCCAATGGCTGAATCTCACTTACAATAAGGAGAAATATATATTTAACACCTCACGCCTTGCCATCCTCGGCTGCGTTGTAGAGAACGGAGTCATCGGCCCCGACCCCGAAAGAATGCGCCTCCTCACGGAGCTTCCCCTTCCCCACTGTGAAAAGGCACTGAAGAGAACCCTGGGGCTCTTCGCTTACTATGCTCAATGGGTGCCCAATTATGCGGACAAAGCCAGACCCCTCATGAAGTCCACCTCCTTCACCCTGACAGCAGAAGCATGCGCAGCCTTCTCCCTCATAAAAGGAGACATTGCGAAGGCCACAATGCACGCAGTGGATGAGTCCATCCCTTTCCAAGTGGAGAGCGATGCATCTGACTTCGCTCTAGCTGCAACCCTTAACCAGACGGGGAGACCTGTGGCCTTCCTCTCAAGGACCCTCCAGGGCCCTGAGATCCGACACTCTTCTGTCGAGAAGGAGGCCCAGGCGATTGTGGAAGCGGTACGACGCTGGAGGCATTACCTGGCAGGCAAACGATTTACCCTCCTCACCGACCAGCGTTCGGTTGCTTTTATGTTAAATAACAAGCTGAGGGGCAAAATCAAGAATGACAAGATCTTGAGGTGGAGAATTGAGCTCTCCACCTACGAGTACGATATCTTGTACCGGCCTCACGAGGTACATGCACCAACGCGCAAGCTGATAGACTGCGGACCCTCCACAACGACCTCTGCCACCCCGGGGTCACTAGACTTTACCACTTCATTAAGGTCCGCAACCTGCCCTACTCCATCGAGGAGGTCAGGACCATGACCAGGAACTGCCAAATCTGTGCCGAATGCAAACCGCATTTCTATAGGCCAGACAGAGCAAGCCTGATCAAGGCCACCCGCCCCTTCGAGCGCTTGAGCATCGATTTTAAGGGGCCCCTCCCGTCCTCTGACCGTAATGTGTACTTCCTCAACATTATTGACGAGTACTCCCATTTCCCCTTTGCCATCCCCTGCCCAGGCATGACCAGAACCACGGTCATCAAATGCCTGAACGACCTCTTCGCCTTGTTCGGGTTCCCGAACTACATACATAGCGACCGGGGCTCATCCTTCATGAGCGAGGAACTTCGCCAGTTCCTGCTCGTGAGAGGTATTGCTGTGAGCAGGACCACCAGCTACAACCCCCGGGGGAACGGCCAGGTGGAAAGAGAGAACGCGACAGTTTGGAAGTCCGTCCTCTTAGCCCTAAAGTCTAAGGGCCTCCCAACCTCTCGCTGGCAGGAAGTCCTCCCGGCAGCGCTCCATTCCATCCGGTCACTGCTTTGTACTGCCCCTCATGAGCAAATGTTCGCTTTCCCCAGGAAGTCGACTACGGGAACCTCGCTACCAACATGGCTGACTTCTCCGGGGCCCGTCCTGCTGCGGAAGCACGTGAGGACCCATAAAATGGACCCCTTGGTCGAGAGGGTGAACCTCCTGCACGCCAACCCCCAGTATGCCGATGTGGAATACCCAGACGGGCGGCAGGACACAGTCTCCTTGCGAGACCTCGCACCCTCGGGCACACCTGAGACACCACCGTTATCCCCCACCACTCCCCCAAATCCAGCTCCTGTAGGCGGCATGCCGGAACCCCAGGGGCCTTCGTCGACCACGCAGACACCAGCATTAACATCGGATACTGCACCACCGCCGCCGCTGCTGCACCGGTCAGAAAGGCTTACGAGGCCTCCTGATAGACTGACATACACGAACTAGTAGTAGACTTCACCCCGCCAGACTCAATTTTAAACAAGGGGTGAATGTGGTAAACCACTGTTATTGTTACACTGTTGTTATCACCTACACAAGGTTACCTCTTGCCTCGCACGCTGTTATACCTAGGCATACCTCAGCTGACTCCGCCCATGGCTCCGCCTGCTTGCCCAGGTATAAAGGTGATTGCTTGGCTAGTATTCTTCCTTGCTGGAACCGATCACCCACGAGGGTGGGCTCTGTTATTTAGCCAATAAAAACCTATAGTTACTATCTTAACTCGTCGCTTTTCATGGAATGAATTGATTGGTATATCAATCCCAATTGCGCATCCAAGTACTTTTTAAATGTGGTTAGGATTCCTGCCTCTACCACCCTTTCAGGCAATGAGTTCCAGACCACAATAACCCTCTGGGTGAAGAAATTTCCCCTCAAATCCCGTCTAAACCTTCCCCTAAATACTTTACATCTGTGCCCCTGGTTTTTGACCCCACTGCTAAGGGAAATTGGTCCTTTCTATCCACTTTATCTGTGCACCTCATAATTTTACACACCTCAATAAGGACTCCCCTCAACGTCCTCTGTTCCAAGGAAAACAGACCAAGCCTATCCAGTCTATCCACATAGCTAAGATTCTCTACTCCTGGCAAGATCCTTGTAAATCTCCTCTGTACCCTCTCTAGTGCAATCACATCTTTCCTGTAATGTGGTGACCAGAATTGCACGCAGTACTCTAGCTGAGGCTTAACTAGTGTTTTATACAGTTGAAGCATAACCCCCCTGCTCTTGTGTTCTATGCCACGGCTAATAAAGGCAACCATTTCTTATGCCTTCTTAACCACCTTATATACTTGGCCTGCTACTTTCAGGGATCTGCAGACATGCATTCCAAGGTCCCTTTGTTTCTCTGCACTGCTCAGTGTCCTACCATTTAACGTGTATTCCCTTTCCTTTTTACCCCTCCCTAAATGCATTACCTCACACTTCTCCGGATTGAATTCCATTTGCCACTGTTCTGCCCACCTGACCAATTTATTGATGTCTTTCTGCAGTCTACAGCTTCTTTCTTCAGTATCAACCACACAGCCGATTTTAGTATCAACTGCATACTTCTTAATCATACCCCCTATATTCAAGACAAGATCGTTGATATATACCACAAAAAGCAAGGGACCTAGTGCTGAGCCCTGCAGTATGACTCCCACACAGTACCAGAGACTGACAGATACAGAATTAATTTAACTCTCACACACAGTATCAGGGACTGACATATACAGAATGAATCCCACACTTTCATACAACACCAGAGACTGACAGATACTGAATTAATCTAACTCTCACATAGAGAATCATAGACTGACAAAGAGAAAATGAATCACACACTAACTCAGAGAATCAGAGACAGACAGGCACATAATGAATCCCACACTCATATACAGTACCAGAAAATGATAGGGACAAAATGAATCCCAATCTGATACAGAGTATTAAAGACTGACTGATACAGAATGAATCTCACTCTCAAACATAATACCAGAGACTGACAGACACAGAATGTACCTCACTGTCACATAGAGTATTTGACACTGAGTAATACAGAATCAATCCACACTGACACAGATTATCAGAGACTGACAGGTACAGATAAATCTCACGCTCACATACTGTGTCAGAGACGGTCAGATACACAGGAATAATCTCACACT
Source organism: Somniosus microcephalus (assembly GCF_052327205.1). NCBI lineage: Eukaryota > Metazoa > Chordata > Chondrichthyes > Squaliformes > Somniosidae > Somniosus > Somniosus microcephalus. The sequence continues at coordinate 5,875,703 of NC_141015.1, forward strand.
CACTTGCATTACCAGATAGTGAGAGACAGAATTAAACTGACACTCACATGCAGTATCAGAGATGACAGATACACAGAATGAATCTCACACTCTGAAACAGTACCAAATAGTGACAGAGACAACATTAATATAACTCACACATACAGTATCAGAGACTGAAAGGTACAGAATAAATCCTAAACCCACATGCCATAGCAGGAACTAACAGATATAGAATAAATCTCAGTCTCACATACAGTATTAGACATTGTCAGAGAAAGAGAATTAATCTCACACTGACACAGCGTATCAGACGGTGACAGACCCAGGATTAATACACACTCGTACATAGTACCAGTAAATGAGACACAGTTAACCCCACATTAAATACTGATTGGTGCAGAATGAATCTCACAGTAACACAGTGCATCAGAGGGCCTGGCAGATACAGAATGAGTACACAATCACAGGCAGTACAATTAATTTGCAGAGAGGTTCATTCCCACACTCACATACAGTAACAGATACTAGCAGAGAATGAAAGAATCTCAAACTAACATCAAGTACCAGAGACCGATAGATGCAGTACGAATCCTACTTTCATAAACTGAGTGAGTAGCATATTCATGCGGAAACCTTCGCTGAAATACAGTACGAGAGACAGACTGATTCAGAGCTAATTCGACACTAATGTACAGTACCAGAGACTAACAGTTACAGAATGAATCTCAGACTCGCACACCGTCCCAGTGACTGACAGATACAGAATGAAACACAGGCTCGCACGTCTCAATGACTAAAAGATGCAGAATTAATCTCAGACTCGCACATCCCAGTGACAGACAGATACAGAATTAATATCAGACACACGTACACTACCAGAGAATGAAATATTCCGAATGAATCCCAACACTGACACATGGTACCAGAGTCTGACGGATACAGATGGAATCCCACACTGACACATGTAACAGAGACTGAGATTGAAAATGATTCCAACAGTTACATAAATAAGCAGAGACTGATACAGAACTATTCACACACACACACAGTACTAGGGACTGGCATTACTGAACCCGCAGACCACCCCGCAAGGCTTGAATATAGAGCACAGGTTGGACATTTAAATTGCAGACCCGTGCAGCAGAAGTGCTTGGGGCCTCTTTAATGGTCTGGGAAATGGAGAATGGGAAGATGATGATTCCTCTGCGCTTACAATGCCGTTTCTGACTGCAGGGGGCGTGCTTGTGACAGAGATTCAATCTGATTGGATACATAAAGCAGCCAATCAGAGAAATGCATAACAATGGCAAATAACGTCACATCAGCAGCCAATCACAACCTTTGCCTTCATCCATCCCTCATTAGCATAGGGCGGTGGGGGCAGCCTATTAAAGCCGGGCACGGAGCAGGATTGCGTTATTTTGTGTCTGAAATCGAGTTTGAGAATGGTTGATGAAAAGAAAACAGTGGCCAAAAAGGGCGCCAAGAAAACCGTCACTAAACAGTCAGCGAAGGGCGGCAAGAAGCGCAGAAAGTCGAGGAAGGAGAGTTACTCCATCTACAAAGTGATGAAGTAAATTCACCCCGACACCGGCATCTTCTCCAAGGCCATGGGCATCATGAACTCGTTTGTGAACGATATTTTCGAGCGCATCACGGGTGAGGCTTCCCGCCTGGCCCATTACAACAAGCGGCGCACCATCAGTTCCCGGGAGATCAGACCGCCGTGCGCCTGCTGCTGCCCGGGGAGCTGGCCAAGCATGCCGTGTCGGAAGGGACAAAGGCGGTGACCAAATACACCAACTCCAAGTAAAACTCCACGCTGTCCTGAAAGAACAAAACCAAAACACAACGGCTCTTTTAAGAGCCACCCACAATCTCTCTGAAAGAGCTACACAATTGCGAGTCCCTTTCGACGCAATTTGCTGTGTTTATTCTCAGTTTACTTGTAATATATTTCCTGATCAAGTGTTTTTCAGAACATTTTTTAGTTCCAGCTGCAGATTTAGTTTGGAATTCTCAGAAGCAGTTTAAGTCCGTTTCGACGTGAATGTCGCTGTTGAATTTCTCTTCCAGTAAAATACAAACACGGTCCCTGCTAGCTCTTTCCCTTTGCTCTCAGACCGGATGAATTAAAAGCTTGTTTTAGGGATGAGACTCGGATTTCAGTCACCTCGTTCTCTGCCGAGACCTTTTTAAAAAAAAATTACATAGCCAGTTGGGAGTCAATCCGTTTGTTAACCCGAGACTTCCTGCAGTGTAGCAGCCCAGAATGATAGTTCGAAGTATATACATCCTGAACCATACAAACATTTCCCCTTTTAATTGGCAGACAGGATCGAACCAGAATTACAACTCTGGTTAATTTTTAAATATTCCAAATAGTAACTAAAACCAACTCTTAATGCGGGGACAGGTGGGAACTTTAAAGGTGAGATTCAGACTTCAGGCACCTCGTTCTCTCTCGGATCTATCCCGGTATGTGGAGTTGGATCAATTTAATATCAGAACTCCCACTTATAGTTTCCGACTCACACTGAGCGAGTTTATTCAATCTCCTGGCAGCTCACTCACATTTCAACCTAAATTAGAAACGCACCCTCAGATATTCACTGACCGCACTTTATAAATTCCCAGTTACAGTAACAGTACAAGACCTGCACGGTGCGTGCAGGGACCTTTTTGCCTTGCGCCGATCGCAGCTCTTTCCTTTGCTGATTTGGTGGCTCTTAAAAGAGCCGTTGTTGTATTTGGTGCTAAAGTTTGGAGCCGGGTAGGGTGAGTTGAGGCGCGCTCCCCGCGGATGCGGCGGGCCAGCTGGATGTCTTTGGGCATGATGGTGACTCGCTTGGCGTGCATGGCGCACAGATTGTTGTCCTCAAAGAGCCCCACCAGGTAAGCCTCGCTGGCCTCCTGCAGGGCCATGACGGCCGAACTCTGGAAGCGCAGGTCGGTCTTGAAGTCCTGAGCAATCTCCCGCACCAAGCGCTGGAAGGGCAGTTTGCTGATCAGCAGCTCGGTGGATTTCTGGTAGCGGCGGATCTCCCTCAGAGCCACAGTACCGGGTCTGTAGCGATGGGGCTTCTTCACTCCGCCCGTGGCTGGAGCGCACTTCCGGGCCGCTTTGGTTGCCAGCTGTTTGCGAGAAACTTTCACTCCGGTCGATTTGCGCGCAGTATGCTTCGTCCTAGCCATTTTCTGAGTTGACCTCAGCACAGTCTGGAACACTGGAACTGTTAATGCGGAGCCTGTTCTGTGTCCGACTTGTTATACTCAGTGAGGGACCGCCCCGAGCACTGATTGGCTGGAGACCGGCGCACAGCTACTTTAAACCCAACTCTAACCAATCAATGAAACGCTGGAAAGCCAGGCCCCGATTGGCTGAGCTGGTATTAATCGCACATTTCAAAAAGCCGGCCAGCTTTAGTGCAGGAAATAACCGTTTTGAAACAAATCGATTTTATTCTGCACGTATTGAAAGGACCATTGCGAGAATCATTTAATGTTTTAAATGTAACTTGCTGGGCTTGGTGCTTTAGGGCCCTTCCCATTGCTCGCACTCTGGGCTGTTGATGCTGACAGGAGCGGGGAAAGGGACCCGCGCCAATCTCCCGCTCTGCCACTCAATTCCTCTCACCTCTCCTCTCCAGCCCATTCAGAATTTCCCTCCCCCGTCCCATTGTGACGTTAGCCGCCGCTTTCAGGGGAGAGGATCAGAATTCAGTCGCTTCTCTCTGTCCCCGTGGAGCCTGTGAGAAGGGCCTTGGCCAATAATCTGTCATTCGGGAACTGTGCAGTGAGCGATCTGATACTCGGCACATTTTAGATTGCTGAATGGAGACTTATTGCCACCGGTTACAGATAAGAGGCTGACAAATTAAACCTGACCGTAGAACAGCGCCAGGAATTACTGACGGTGAACGCAGAATAACAGAACAAAAGGACCGAGATTTTGAAATCGTTCCCTTGAAATTAGACTTTAGATTAATTCGCTTCTTTCCGGCACTGGAATTGGCGGGCTTTTTCTAAAACAAAAAAATTCAAACTATTCGGCTGGTCGACAATTTCAACCAATGACGTGCTTACTTTCTAATCTGTGGCTCTGTGAATGGTTAAGAAATGGGATTGTGAGGCGGATCCCCAATCAGAAATAAGGTCGGGTTAGAGCGGCTCAAACTGCGGTAATTTCAGGTCCCCGAATGATTGAACTGAAATTTCACAATTTCACAAACCCTGTCAGTATCAGTGCCGGACACCACCGTCTGGCTGCAAATAATTCACAAGTTGGACTCTTTTCAGTAACCCATTCAACGGCTTGTGCCCGACCAGCCGGCTAATTATTAAAATTAGAATCATTACAGTATAACTGCACAATGAACAAATGTGTAGACGCGATGTGGCTTTACACCGAGTGGGAATGTTCCGTCTGAGGAAATAACTCTCTCCATAAACCTGGTGCAACCGAAAGCGAAATTCAAAGATTAATGAACACTCCACATATGTTAATATTTCTGACCCCAATCTATTTTTGAGAACAATCTACCCCTGCTCCCGTTCCCAGGTCACTGCTCTCTCTGTGAGCTGGTGGGTGGCTCTGAAAAGAGCCTTTGTGTTGTGTTTGGTTGAAAGAGTCGAGATGTTCAGCCGCCGAATCCATAGAGTGCGGCCCTGCCGTTTGAGAGCGTACACCACATCCATGGCAGTGACCGTCTTGCGCTTGGCGTGCTCAGTGTAGGTGACCGCATCCCTGATCACATTCTCCAGGAAAACCTTCAGCACCCCGCGGGTCTCCTCGTAAATCAAACCCGAGATCCGCTTGACACCGCCACGGCGAGCCAGGCGGCGGATGGCTGGTTTGGTGATGCCCTGGATGTTGTCACGGAGCACTTTACGATGGCGCTTGGCTCCGCCTTTGCCAAGTCCTTTGCCACCTTTACCTCGTCCAGTCATATTGATTGCTCAGTCAAAGTTTCTGCTGAATGAAAAACAAACTGCTTCTTGCTGCTCTTATATACAACCGACTCCGACCTGACTGAGAAAGCGCAGAGTAAGAGAGGAGGGGAGGGGAGGAGACAGAGTGAGAGATTAAACCGAGAGAGCGGGAGGGGAGGAGACAATTTCAAGAGTGACAGACAGAGCAGAGAGCGGCCTCTGATCTTCCAGCTCCACCTCCAGCTTCCTGCAATCGCCATATTCAAACCGTTTATCGACAGTAGAACCGAAACACAGCGCTCCGCACAAACCCTTACAGACTTGGACTTCATATTCAAGGGTTCCCTGAAACCAGAATATTTTAAATAAGGTCCTGTTACAATTAACAATCAGTAATATTCCCGCCTATATACAGTCCCTTCGATCACAAGTCGACCCGTCTCCTTCCATGTCAATCTCAGACCTTATTCCTTCTCCCCACACAGACGGGTTCAGCAGTTTACAAACACCTTATTCGAGGTGATTTGGAGAATCTCATGTGTTGCGGTTTGAGTTGTGACGCGGGGTATCTCTGCCAGTGTCTCCGTCTCACAGACTCTCACCCTGAAACTGTGAACTGAAAATGACCATGAACTGAGCCTGGAGCCGAACACCCCCCCCCCCCCCCCCCCAGTTAGAGTGAGGCGGGCCCGGGACATCCCATTCTCTGTGTTTTATTGCAGACACTGGGGGAGGGGTGGGTGCAGCGAATGTCAGCGAGTCACCAGGGAGCCGGGGTTCATTTGAAAAAATTCCAATCGGGAATCTGAGCGCGGCCCCGGGACATGGATCATTTGATTCCGTGATCAGCTCTTTTTGGAAAGACGTGGGTGGCTCTGAAAAGAGCCTTTGGTTTCACATGTTTACAAGTTGTCCTTTTTACTTTCTTTTGCTCGCTGCTTTCTGAGACTTTGCTGATTTGGGCTTGGCCTTCGGTTTTTCCACCTTCTTGGCTGCCTTCAACTTTCCGCCCGTGGCCTTCTTGGGGCTCTTGGGCTTCTTCACCGCAGCCTTTTTCCCAGACGCCGCTATCGCTGTCTTTTTTGACTTTGATGCCTTCTTGATGATCGTTTTCTTGGCTGCTGGTTTCTTGGCTGGAGATTTCTTGGCTGCTGGTTTCTTGGCTGGAGATTTCTTGGCTGCCGGTTTCTTCACCTTATTTCCCTCTTTGCGCTGCGATTCCTTTTTAACGAGCCTGAAGGAACCCGCGGCGCCCGTGCCCTTTGTCTGCTCCAGGGAGCCGTTTCCCACTTGCCTCTTGATACTTAACCTGATCTGGGAACTTAACTTCAGCACATCCACGCCGTTGGCAGCCAGAGCCTTCTTTATCGCGGCCAGCGATATCCCCTTGCGATCGCTGCCACTCACCACAACCTTGAGGATCTGCTCGCCCAACGTGGGACCGGCTGGCTTGGAGCGGGGAGCCGCCTTCTTCTTCTTGCTGGGAGACTGGGTATGAGCGACGGCGGCAGGTGGAGCCGTTTCGGCGGCTGCAGTCTCAGTCATGTCCGCAACTCTGTAGTAAATCTCTCTGACAGTCAGATCTGGGAGGGAAATGAAACGAGAGGCGGCGGCACAGAGCAACTTAAAGGCAGCGAGCGGACGGGGCGGAGACATCCTGCTGTCAGCTCCCGGCCCCTCCAGCCTCCCTGTGTTTCTATCCCCTAATAACTCTCCGATTCCAATTAAACTCGGGCACTCCACATTCCCAGACTAGCCTCTTTCTGTCTCGAAGACCGGGGTGTTTGCTGTTGAGAAAGTTTCATCAGAATTCAAGGCAGCAATTTCGATTGAAAGCCGTTTCATTGCTGCACTGACCGCGCTCTCTCACCCGATCGCCGACATGTTCTCTGTTTTTTGACTGAAATTTGAAATCAACTAAAACTTCACGTTTAATTCACACTTCAGGGCTGGGCAGGGCGATCCTATGACAGGGAAATCTTTGAATTTTACACAAGAGGGTCTCTGAAATCCGGCGATGAGTGCGGACACACAAACACAGTGACATTAGTCTAACCCGCCCGCCCATTTAACACACTTTCGCTGACACAGTGTTCACTCTGCTCATTCACAGCACAATCTGTTCCCAGATTTACAGTTCACAGGACAGGTTTTCCTCTCCGCTCGGCCTGTGCTGCCGATTCTGGGGATTAGTTGGAGTTTCCCAGCTCAGTCAGTGTTAAACACTCTGAGGCCGGCGCTCCTCACAGTGTCTGTTCCCCAGATTCAGGGGCAGGATCCAATCACAACTCTGCTTGTGTTCAGCCATATCTGGATTGAAGGTATTAAATTGTTCGCAGGCAGGAATATGTTTGATTTATGATCCCACCAACCATCTAGCCTCTGTCCATCTCTCTCTCCGAAACTGAGGAACAGAACTGAGGAGCTGGTGTCCGATTAATTCCATTCTCAACACCCAGAGACAGCAACCAGCGAGAGAGACAGAGAGAGAGACTGTATCAGTCTGAATGTTCGTACTCTGAGCCAGGCGGCCCACGCATTCACTGTTACCTAGATTTAGGGGCAGGAACGTGTCACACTTTGGCTGTGTGGATCCTAGCCTGCTTTTAGATGATAGCATTATTCACAGAAATAGTGAGGCGTTCTGTTCACCACATATGCCTTGAACTCGGTTTCAATAGGCCGAAATCTGAGAGGTTCAGCATCGTTCCAGGTATAACATGCAGGGCTGGGGGATAGTGGGACTGGGGATTGATCCTGTACACAAGGCACAGAGACAGACACAGGGCGTGACAGTCACACAGGCCCGGGATCTTGTCTCGTATCTGTCGGCGACTCAATTCACAATTCACAATTCAAATCGCTTTATTGGCATGATAAGTTACATCTTATGTTGCCAAAGCATCAAAATACATTTATGGTTTAGCACATAAACGCAGTTCTATTCATACAGTGTATAAACAGGTATTTCCCTGAGTGTATAAATATACATTCGCATTGTTTATATATATTATTTTCTTAGTTTACTGGTTGTCCCTCTGTTCATGGCAAGCTGTAACATAGTGTGCCGCCAGTGTTATACAGCTTCTCTCCTCTCCCAGTAGGAATGGGAGTTTTTGGTTGTCATTCAGATTTCTGAAATCAGGGCATATTTGTGAGAATTTTTGGTAGAAATTCTCCCTGATGCCCTGATATTTTCCACAGGCTGTGAGGAAGTGCATCTCTGTCTCCACTACTCCCTGACTGCAGTGAGAGCATATCCTGTCTTCTCTTGGTAGCCTGGTCTGCCTGTGTCTGCCTTTTTCGATCGCTAGGCTATGTTCACTGAGTCTGTACCTTGTCAAGGTTCTTCTCAGTTTGTTATCCTTTACCATGGTCAGGTAATCAGCTATGTTGTATTGTCTGTTTAGGGCCAAGTAGCAATTGAGTTTGCTTTGGGTTTTTGTTGTTTCTGCCCAATATGTCAGATATTTTTCCTTTTGCTTAGCGACGATTGTGTTGGGTCGAATTCTTTGTGTTACCCTGTCACTGTCCTGGGGCTGGTTATTGTTAGTATTGTTAGTAGTTACTTCACTGAGTCCCAGGACTAGTTGACTGAGGGTATTCTTCTTTATGGTCAGCTCTTGGCATTTCAGGGCGTCGTAGTGATAGCATTGGGGATTGCTCATTTGTAGGTGATTCCAAAATTTGGTGGCTCTTTTTTGGATAGTGATTATTAATGGATATTGGCCTAGTTCCGCCCTGCATGCATTGTTTACTGTTTTCCTTTGAGTCCGGAGGATACTTTTACAGAATTCTGCATGTAGGATCTCAATTGGGTGTTTGTCCCATTTTGCGAATTCTTGTTGAGTTAGCGGTCCCCATACTTCACTGCCATAGAGTGCAATTGGTTCAATTACTGATTTGAAAATTTTGAGCCAAATGCTAATTGGGATTTCTATTTGGATTGATTTTTTGATGGCATAGAAAGCCCTTCTTGCTTTCTCTTTCAGTTCATTCACAGGCAGTTTGAAGTTTCCCGTAGAACTGATTTTTAAGCCCAAGTATGTGTAGTTAGTGGTTTGTTCAATTTTGGTTGTTCCTACTGTGAAATTTATTTTGGGTCCCTGATGTTTGGATCTTTGCTGGAACACAAGGACTTTGGTTTTTTGGGGATTTATTGTCAGGGCCCAAGTCTGGCAGTACGACTCCAGCAGGTCCAGGTTTTGCTGCAGCCCCTCTTTAGTAGGTGACAGCAGAACCAGGTCGTCTGCATAGAGGAGGAATTTAACCTTGGATTCATATAGGGTGAGGCCGGGTGCTGTAGATTGTTCAAGTAGTTTTGCCAATCCATTTATGTAAATATTAAAGAGTGTTGGTGAGATTGGCGAACCCTGCATCACCCCCCGCCCCTGTGGGAAGTATTTTGTTTGATTGTCTCCAATTTTAACTGCACATTTGTTGTTTGTATACATTGATTTAATTACATCATATGTTTTCCCTCCTACCCCACTTTCGATAAGTTTCAGGAATAAACCGTCATGCCAGATGGAGTCGAAAGCCTTCTGGAAATCTACAAAGCATGCGTAGATTTTGCTTTTGTTATGGTGAACGTGTTTGTCAATTAGGGTCTGTAGGGTGAAGATATGATCGGATGTTCTATAGTTTGGCAGGAATCCAATTTGGCTTTTACTCAAGACATTGTGCTCCTCAAGGAAGTTTATAAGTCTTTTGTTTATGATGCTACAGAATACCTTCCCCAGGTTACTGTTTACACAGATGCCTCGATAGTTGTTTGGGTCGATTTTGTCCCCACTTTTGTATATGGGCGTTATGAGTCCTTTGTTCCAGATATCAGGGAAATAACCGACACTCAGAACCAAGTTGAAGAGTTTTAGGATAGCCAGTTTCATTTTGTTGTCTGTGTGTTTAATCATCTCGTTTAGTATGCCGTCTGTCCCGCAGGCTTTTCCTGGTCGCAGGTCCTTGAGTTTTTCAAGAAGTTCTTTTTCTGTTATTATGGCGTCCAGCTGGTTTTGGTTATCTTTTATGGCCATTTCTAGCTTTTCCAGTTTTTTGCATATTTGGTGTTGCTCTGGTCTTAGTGTGTTTTTCTGGTATAATTTTTCAAAGTGGTTTACCCATGTGTCCCCATTTTGAATGGCCAAATCGTCGTGTTGTTTTTTGTGTAGTGTTTTCAAGTTTTCCCAGAAACAATTGGAATAAATGGATTCCTCCATGGAGCTGAGTGTATTCTTAATATATTGCTCTTTTTTGGTTCTGAGTGTGTTTCTGTATTGTGTTAGTGTCTGACAGTGGAGACAGGTAGAGACTGATTAAACTCCCCACTCACCAGCAGTTCAGTGTCAGAGATTGACAGAGCCTGTTCCTCTCCATTGTTCCATACAGTATTGGGGAGACAAATCGCTTAAGGGACAGGATTGGAGAGTGTCTCACACTCACTGGCAGCAACTGACGTGTGTCCAGAGTCGCGTTCTCCTCTCCTAATATCTCCTTATCAGTCTCGATGTCAATGTTTCTTTGATAAGGCTCATGAGAAGCTCATTGGGATTATTTATTCCGTTTAATGCGCTATATATATTCAAGTTGTTGTTGTTGTTGCTATATTTAATTTCAGTGTCAGGAAGACAGATCTGAGCATGCGTGATAAACACTTGCCTGCTCCTCCCCCCTCTCCCCGCACAGTGTTTAAACCGACAGGAAGGGCCCATGCGAGCTCCCCTCCCCCAGCTCTGCCAGCGGGGGCCGTTTCCTCTGTGCTCGGCTGATGATCGCTGAACACATCAGGGAGCGGAGATATCACGGGCCCGAGTAAGGGAGCAAACAGCAGCCTCCTCACAGCAGCACATCGCATTGGGACTGTGTCCGCAGATGGGCTTTGAGTCGGGGTATGTTCAGCGGCAGTCGGGGACATTTTGTACGAGACAGCGTGGAGCAGCAACTCGCTCCGGAACGTGGAGTGAGTGGGGGAAGGGAGAGGCCATTCTCGGGCTGTGTTTGTACAGTGTAAGGTAACATAGAAACTAAATCACCTCGCTCTTTCAAATCATTGCTGCTTTCTTCCCCCAAAGCAGGAGTGGATATTCCTGATTCAGATCCAGTCACACGGTGTCTGCTGTTATTGAACAGTGAACAGTGGATCGGAGCCTGAGAGTGAGGATGTGAGGAGTTTCACAAAGTGCATCTATTGCAGGCACCAGGTGAGAAGTGTGAAAGAACACATTTCAAAAATCGGTGATTTTGTTTCGGTGCGTTGAGTTCTCCAAAACCGTGTTGCTGGTGATTGGGAGATACATAGTCGCTCCTTCAGGTACATCAGGATCCGTGCTCTGAGACATTCTGTTAATTACACAGGCCCTCAACTGGGTTTCAATGGAATGATAGAGCCATAATCATAGAGTCATAACGGCACAGAAGGAAGCCATTCGGCCCATCGAGTCTGTGCCATCTCTCTGCAGAGCAATCCAGTCAGTCCCATTCCCCCGCTCTATCCCCGTAGCCCTGCAAGTTTATTTCCCTCAAGTGCCTATCCAGTCTCCCCTTGAAAATATTGAGTGTGTCCGCTCCACCACTTCCGTCGGCAGCGAGTTCCAGGTCCTCAACACCCGCCCCCCCCTCCCCCCCCGCCCCATCTCTTGCCCAAAACCTCAAATCTGTGTCCCCTAGTCCTGGTACCATCAACCAGTGGGAACAGCCTTTACCCGTCTAGCCGATCCAAACCTGTCATAATCCTGTACGCCTCTATCAAATCACCCCTCAACCTCCTTTGCTCTAATGAAAAAAATCCAGCATCTCTAACCTTTGCTTGTAGCTAAGATCCCCAATCCGCAGACCTTTTTGATAAATCTCCTCTGCACCCTCTCAAGGGCTTCACATCCTTCCTAAAGTGTGGTGACCAGAACTGGATGCAATTCTCCAGTTGTGGCCTAACCAGTGCTTTATAATGATTCAGCATAACTTCTCTACATTTGTACTCAATACCTCTATTTATGAAACCCAAGATCCCATATCCTTTGCTAACCACTATCTCAATATGTCCTGCCACCTTCAGGGACCTATGCCCATTAACTCCCAGGTCCCTCTGTCCCTGCACATTCTTTACAATTGTGCCAATACGTGTATATTGCCTCTCCCTGTTTCCTCTGCCCAAATGCATCACCTCACTCTTCTCTGTTTAAATTCCATCTGCCACTTGTCTGTCAATTCTGCCAATCTTTCTATGTCCTCTTGCAGTCGATTGGTATCATCCTCACTCTATGGCACACCCCCAAATGAGGTGTCAATTGCAAATTTGGAAATTCTACTTTGTATTCCAATTTCCAGGTCATTTATAAATATAAAGAATGCAGTGGCCCCAGCACTGACAGTTGGTGAACACTGCTGTCTACCAACCTTCTCTATGAATAACTGCCATTTACCACAACTCGCTGTTTTCTGTCCATAGACTGAAAACAATTGCTGGCACAGACCAGGTACCTGTGGTTATATTTCAGGAAGCCTTGCGGAATTTGATAGGTAGTCCAATGGGACTGGGAGATAAAAACCTGGACTGTGGAAATAAGGTCATCCCATTCATGGTCCAATGCTGGGGTTGGTTTGTGTCTGGATGCTGATAACTTACTATAGAACCGTCCTACACACCTGCTGTGGAGAATCTGGGACCCGATGTATTGCAGTGAGATCAGACCATGACACAATTTGTATCGCAGTTTCCTCTCCCCAGATACTTTACTTTGTTATTATAAACAAACACATTAATTATTCATTTATTTTTATATTCTACCCACAACTGTCCACATTGTATAACTAATTCTGTTCTCATATTATAACTCTCGGAGCAAAATACTTCACTGAGCCAGAATAAACGTGATCTTTCCTCCACACGGAACAGGAGGAGCAGTGCAGGCAGCTCCTTCTCACACACAGTAAGTACATTATCAATCACAGAATGACAGATTGAGATTGAATCACAATCACTTACTGTAACTGAGATTGACTGACAGATACAGATGAAGACCCACACTCAAATACCAGAGATAGACAGTTACTGAGTAAAATCCACACTCCCATACTAGACACAGACAGATAGACAGAAACTGAAGCTCACATAGCAGATACAGACAGGTAGAGAGTGAAATCCACAGTCATTCTCCAGAAACTGACAGGAACAGATAACATCCAATGAGAAGCTGACGGCTGCAGTACAAAATTCCACTCACATACCAGAAACTGACTGGTACTGGTCAAAAAACCCCTCACATAACAATAACTGACAGGTACAGGACAAATTCCCCCTCACACGCCAGAAACTGACAGGTACTGGACAAAAACCCCCACATAACAAAAACTGACAGGTACAGGACAAAATCCCCCTCACATAACAAAAACTGACAGGTACAGTGGAAAATTCATTCACATACCAGAAACTGACAGGTACTGGTCAAAAACTCATGCACATACCAGAAACTGACAGACACAGGACAAATCCCCCTCACATAACAAAAACTGACAGGTACAGTGGAAAATTCACTCACTAACCAGAAACTGACAGGTACTGGACAAAAACCCATGCACATACCAGAAACTGACTGGTACAGGATAAACCCCACTCACATATCAGAAATGGACAGGTATAGTACAAAATCCCACTCAGATACAAGATAATGCAACTACATTACTAAATCTCACCCACATATCAGAAACTGTCAGATACAGAACAAAACCCCAATCATATTGGGGTTTTGTTCTGTATCTGACAGTTTCTGATATGTGGGTGAGATTTAGTGGGTTTCCTCCGGGTGCACGGTGGCATAGTGGTTAGCACTGTTGCCTCACAGCGCCAGAGATCCGGGTTCGAATCCGGCCTCGGGTGACTGTCTGTGTGGAGTTTGCACATTCTCCCCGTGGTTGCGTGGGTTTCCTCCGGGTGCTCCGGTTTCCTCCCACAGTCCAAAGATGTGCGGGTTAGGTTGATTGGCTATGATAAATTGACCCTTAGTGTTAGGGGGATTAAATACGTAGGGATAGGGTGGGGTATGTGTTGGTGTAAGGGTTACGGGGATCGGGTGGGATATGTGTCGGTGCAGGCTCGATGGGCCGAAATGGCCTCTATCTGCACTGTTGTGATTCTGTGAATTCTGTGCTCCGGTTTCCTCCCACAGTCCAAAGATGTGCGGGTTAGGTTGATTGGCCATGATAAAAATTGACCCTTAGTGTTAGGGGGGATTAAATATGTGGGGTTACGGGGTTACAGGGATAGGGCTTGGGTGGGATGGCTGTCGGTGTAGGGACCGGGTGCTAGGGTTTGGATGATCAGCCATGATCTCGTTGAATGGCGGAGCAGGCTCGAAGGGCCGAATGGCCTACTCCTGCTCCTATCTTCTATGTTTCTATATATCAGAAACTGATATTTACAGGGCAAATCCTCCCTCACATTTCAAAATCTGGCAGGTACAGGACAAAACCACACTCGCATATCAGAGGTTGTCAGGAACAGGTCAAAACCACACTCACAGATGAGAAACTGACAGGAAGAGGTCAAAACCCCACTCACGTATCAGAAACTGCCATATACACGACAGAACATCACTCACATACCAGAAACTGACAGGTACAGGACAATATCCCTCTCACAGATCAGAAACTGACAGCTACAGGAAAAAAAAACAATAACATAAAGGAACTGCCATATACAGGACAAAACCCCACTCACGTACCAGAAGCTGACAGGAACAGGACAAAACCCACTCACATACCAGAAACTGACAGGTACAGGACAAAAACCCACTCTCACATACCAGAAACTGACAGGTACAGGGCCAATTCAGACACACATATCAGATACTGACAGGTACAGGACAGAATCCCACACACATTGCAGAAACTGAGAGGCACAGGACAACAACCACACTCACATATCAGAAACTGAGAGATACAGCACAAAACCCACTCACAAACCTGAAACTGACTGGCACAGTACAAAACCCCACTCTCAAACCTGAAAGACAGGTACAGGACAAAACCCGACTCACATGTCAGATACTGACATTTACAGGACAAAGACCGACTCACATGTCAGAAACTGAGAGGTACAGGATGTAACCCCACTCGCATAACCGAAACTGATAGGTACAGGATATAAACACACTCACATACCAGAAACAGACAGGTACATGAGAAAATCCAATTCATATACCAGAAACTGACAGGAACAGGAAAAAACCAAATCCACATAACTGAAACTGACAGGCAAATGCATATCCACACTCATGTAACAGAAACTGACACGTACAGGACAAAACCCCACTCACAGATAAGAAAATGACAGCTATAGTACAAAACCCCACTCACATGACAGAAGCTGACAGGTACAGGGTAAAATTCCTCTCACATACCTGAAGCTAAGAGGTACAGGACAAAACCCCACTCACAGATGAGAAAATGACAGCTATAGCACAAAACCCCACTCACATGACAGAAGTATATTAAGGGCAAGAGGATAACCAGGGAAAGGGTAGGGCCCATTAGGGACCAAAGTGGCAAGCTGTGTGTAGAGCCAGATGAAGTAGGTGGGGTTTTAAATGAATTTTTTGCCTCAGTGTTCACTATGGAGAAAGACGATGTAGATATAGAAGTCGGGCAAGGGGACTGTGACATACTTGAACATATTAGCATCGAGAGGGAGGAGGTACTAGCGGTTTTAGCAGGCCAAAAAGTGGATAAATCCCCAGGCCCGGACGAGATGTATCCCAGGCTGTTGTGTGAGGCAAAGGAGGAGATTGCAGGGGCTCTGACACAAATTTTCAGAACCTCTCTGGCCACAGGGGATGTACCAGAGGACTGGAGAACAGCTAATGTAGTACCATTATTCAAGAAGGGTAGCAGGGATAAACCAGGGAATTACAGGCCAGTGAGCCTAACATCTGTGGTAGGGAAATTATTGGAAAAAATTCTGAGGGACAAAATTAGTCTCCACTTGGAGAGGCAAGGATTAATCGGGGATAGTCAGCATGGCTTTGTCAAGGGTAAATCATGTCTGACCAATCTGATTGAATTTTTCGAGGGGGTGACTAGGTGTGTGGATGAGGGAAATGCTGTGGATGTGGTTTACATGGACTTCAGTAAAGCTTTTGACAAGGTCCCGCATAGGAGACTGGTCAAGAAGGTAAGAGCCCATGGGATCCAGGGGGCCTTGGCGCGTTGGATCCTAAACTGGCTGAGTGGCAGGAGGCAGAGGGTGATGGTCGAAGGTTGCTTTTGTGACTGGAAGCCTGTGTCCAGTGGGGTACCTCAGGGATCGGTGCTGGGTCCCTTGCTGTTTGTGATCTACATTAATGATTTGGATGAGAATGTAAAGGGTATGATCAGTAAGTTCGCGGATGACACGAAAATTGGTGGGGTGGTAAATTGCGAGGAGGAAAGCCTCAGGCTACAGGATGATATTAACGGGTTGGTCAGATGGGCGGAAAAGTGGCAAATGGAATTTAACCCGGAAAAGTGCGAGGTGATGCATTTTGGACGGACAAATAAGGCAAGGGAATACACAATGAGTGGTAGGACCCTAGGAAGTACAGAGGGTCAGAGGGACCTTGGTGTACATGTACATAATTCCCTGAAGGCAGCGGAACAGGTAGATAAGGTGGTTAAAAAGGCTTATGGGATACTTGCCTTCATTAGCAGAGGCATAGAATATAAGAGCAGGGAGGTTATGATGGAGCTGTACAAAACGCTGGTGAGGCCACAGCTGGAGTACTGTGTGCAGTTCTGGTCGCCTCACTATAGGAAGGATGTGATTGCTTTGGAGAGGGTGCAGAGAAGATTCACCAGGATGTTACCTGGGATGGAGCGCCTCAGCTATGAAGAGAGACTGGACAGGCTGGGGTTGTTTTCCTTGGAGCAAAGAAGGCTGAGGGGGGACCTGATTGAGGTGTACAAAATGATGAGGGGCATAGATAGGGTAGATAAAGAGGAACTTTTCCCCTTAGTAGGGGGGTCAATAACAAGGGGGCACAGATTCAGGGTAAGGGGCAGGAGATTTAGGGGGGATTTGAGGAGGAACTTTTTCACCCAGAGGGTGGTTGGAAGCTGGAACTCACTGCCTGAAAGGGTGGTAGAGGCAGGAACCCTCACAACATTCAAGAAGCATTTGGATCAGCACTTGAAATGCCATTGCATACAAGGCTATGGACCAAATGCTGGAAAATGGGATTAGATTAGACAGGGCTTGATGGACGGTGCAGACACGATGGGCTGAAGGGCCTCTTTCTGTGCTGAAAAACTCTAAAACTCTATGACTCTAAGCTGACAGGTACAGGATAACATTCCTCTCACATACCTGAAGCTGAGAGGTAAAGGAAAAAACACCACTCACATACCAGAAACTGACAGGTACAGGGAGAAAACACACTTACTTACCAGAAACTAACAGAAAGGAAGCATTAACAGGACATTTGGATAAGCATAATTTAATCGGACAGAGTCAGCATGGTTTTATGAAGGGGAAGTCATGTTTGACAAATTCGCTCGAATTCTTTGAGGACGTAACAAACAGGATGGATAAAGGGGAACCAGTGGATGTAGTGTATTTGGACTTCCAAAAGGCATTTGACAAGGTGCCACACAAAAGGTTACTGCACAAGATATAAAATCACGGGATTGTGGGTAATATACTGGCATGGGTGGAAGATTGGCTATCTAACAGAAAACAGAGAGTGGGGATAAATGGTTCATTCTCGGGTTGGCAATCAATAACTAGTGGTGTTCCGCAGGGGTCAGTGCTGGGACCCCAACTCTTTACAATCTATATTAACGATTTGGAGGAGGGGACCAAGTGCAACGTATCCAAGTTTGCTGACGATACAAAGATTGGAGGGAAAGCAGTGAGTGAGGAGGACATAAAAAACCTGCAAAGGGACATAAACAGGCTAAGTGAGTGGGCAGAAATTTGGCAGATGGAATATAATGTTGGAAAGTGTGAGGTTATGAACTTTGGCAGAAAAAATCAAAGAGCAAGTTATTATCTAAATGGAAAGAAACTGCAAAGAGCTACAGTACAAAGGGATCTGAGGGTCCTGGTGCATGAAACACAGAAGGTTAGTATGCAGGTACAGCAGGTGATCAGGAAGGCCAATGGAATTTTGGCTTTTATTGCAAGGGGGATGGAGTATAAAAACAGGGAAGCCTTGCTTCAGTTATACAGGGTACTGGTGAGGCCACACCTGGACTGCATACAGTTTTGGTTTCCATATTTAAGAAAAGATATACTTGCTCTCGAGGCAGTTCAGAGAAGGTTCACTCGGTTGATTCCGGAGATGAGGGGTTTGACTTATGAGGAAAGGTTGAGTAGGTTGGGCCTCTACTCATTGGAATTCAGAAGAATGAGAGGCGATCTTATCGAAACATATAAGATTGTGAGGGGGCTTGATCGGGTGGATGCAGGGAAGATGTTTCCACTGATGGGTGAGACTAGAACTAGGGGGCATAATCTTAGAATAATGTGCTGCCGTTTCAAAACTGAGATGAGGAGAAACTTCTTCACTCAGAGGGTAGTAAATCTGTGGAATTTGCTACCCCAGAGAGCTGTGGAAGCTGCGACATTAAATAAATTTAAAACGGAGATAGATAGTTTCCTAGCTGATAAGGGAATTAGGGGTTACGGGGAGCGGGAGCCTAGGTTCGGATCAGCCATGATCCTATTGAATGGCGGAGCAGGCCCGAGGGGCCGTATGGCCTACTCCTGCTCCTACTTCTTATGTTCTTATGAACAGGACAAAATCCAACTCATGTTCCAGAAACTGGCAGGTACAGGAAAAAACCCCACTCACATACCAGAAACTGACAGGTACATCACAGTAATCACAGAAACCCCACAGTGCAGATAGAGGCCATTTCGGCCCATCGAGCCTCCACCGACACATATCCCACCCGATCCCCGTAACCCCTACACCAACACATATCCCACCCTATCCCCGTAACCCCACGTATTTAATCCCCTAACACTAAGGGCCAATTTATCATAGCCAATCAACCTAACCCGCATATCTTTGGACTGTGGGAGGAAGCCGGAGCACCCGGAGGAAACCCACGCAAACACGGGGAGAATGTGCAATCTCCACACATGAGAAAGCCCAATTCATACACGAGAAACTGAGAGTAACAGGAAAAAAACTGACAGGCAAATGCATATCCACACTCACGTACCAGAAACTGACAGGTACAGGACAGAACTCCACTCACATACCAGAAACTGACAGGTACAGGACAAAACCCGACTCACATATCAGATACTGGCATTTACTGGACAAAGACCAACTCACATATCAGAAACTGAGAGGTACAGGACAAAAGCCCTCTCAAATACCAGAAACTGACAGGTATAGGATATAACCCCATTCACATACCAGAGACTGATAGGTACATAAGAACATAAGAAATAGGAGCAGGAGTAGACCAATCGGCCCCTCGAGCCTGCTCCGCCATTCAATAAGATCATGGCTGATCTGATCCTAACCGCCAATCTACTATCACAGAACCATCTCCTGAATCTAACAATTAGACACACGAAATAGGATCAGGATCAGGCTACACGGCCCCTGGGCCCACTCCGCTACCCACAGGGCCATGTCCGATCCGAACCTAGACTCATGTCCAAATTCCTGCCCGCTCCCCGTAACCCTTAATTCCCTTTACTTCTAGGAAATTGTCGATTTATGTTTTAAATTTATGTAATGATGTAGCTTCTACAGCTTTTTGGGGCAGCATATTCCATGGACCTACCACCCTCTGAGTGAAGTAGTTCCTCCTCATCTCAATTTTGAAAGAGCAGCCCCTTATTCTAAGACTATGCCCCCTAGTTCCAGTTTCACCCATCATCAGGAACATCCTCCGCGCATCCACCCGATCCAACCCCTTCACAATCTTATATGTTTCAATAAGATCGCCTCTCATTCTTCTGAACTCCAATGAGTAGAGTCCCAATCTACTCAACCTCTACTCATATGTCCATCCCCTCATCCCCGGGATTAACCGAGTGAACCTTCTTTGTCCTGGCTCGAGAGCAAGTATGTCTTTACCTAAGTATGGACACCAAAACTGTATGCAATATTCCAGGTGCGCTCTCACCAATACCTTGTACAACTGAAGCAATACCTCCCTATTTTTATATTCTATCCCCCTAGCAATGGAAGCCAACATTCCATTGGCCTTCTTAATCACTTGCTGCACCTGCATACTAACCTTTTGAGTTTCGTGCACCAGGACCCCCAGATCCCTTTGTACTTCAGTACTTTCCAGTTTCTTGCCATTAAGGTAATAACTTGCTCTACGATTTTTCCTGCCAAAGTGCATAACCTCACACTTTCCAGTATTGTATTCCATCTGCCAAATCTCTGCCCACTTACTTAGCCTGTCTAGGTCCCCTTGCAGGTTTTTTATGTCCTCCTCACTCACTACTTTCCCTCCCATCTTAGTATCATCTGCAAACTTTGATATGTTACACTCGGTCTCCTCCTCCAAATCATTAATATAGATTGTAAAGAGTTGGGGACCCAGCACTGATCCCTGCAGAACACCACTAGTTACTGATTGCCAGTCTGAGAATGAACCATTTATCCCAACTCTCTGCCTTCTGTTAGATAGCCAATCCTCTATCCATGCCAGAATATTAGCCCCAATCCCGTGATTTTTTATCTTAAGCAATAATCTTTTGTGTGGCACCTTGTCAAATGTCTTTTGGAAGTCTAAATACACTACGTCCACTGGTTCCCCTTTATCCACCCTATATGTTACTTCCTCAAAGAACTCCAGCAAATTTGTCAAACATTTGTCAAACTTCATAAAACCATGCTGACTTTGTCCTATTAAATTATGATATAAGAAATCCCAACTCATATACCAGAAACTGACAGGTACAGGATAAAACCCCACTCACAGATCAGAAAATGGCAGCTATAGTACAAAACCCCACTCACATAACAGAACCTGACAAGTATAGGATAAAATTCCTCTCACATACCAGAAGCTGACAGCTAAGGGACAAAACACCACTCACATACCAGAAACTGACCTAATTCACATAATTGAAACTGACAGACAAATGCATATATCCACACTCATGTAACAGAAACTGACAGGTCCAGTACAAAACCCCACTGACATACCAGAAGCTGACAGGCACAGGACAAAAGCCCACTAACATACCAGAAACAGACAGGTACAGGACAAAACCCCACTCACATACCAGAAGCTGACAGGTACAGTACAAAACCCCACTCACAGAACAGAAACAGACAGGGACAGGACAAAACCCGACTCACATATCAGATACTGACATTTACTGGACAAAGGCCCACTCACATATCAGAAACTGAGAGGTACAGGACAAAAGCCCTCTCAAATACCAGAAACTGACAGGTACAGGATATAACCCCATTCACATACCAGAGACTGATAGGTACATGAGAAATCCCAAATCATATGCCAGAAACTGACAGGTACAGGACAAAACCTCACTCACATCACAGAAACTGACAGGCACAAGAAAAAAACACACTTACATACCAGAAACTAACAGGAACAGGACAAAATCCAACTCACATTCTATAAAGCGACAGGTACAGAACAAAACACCACTTACAGACACCACTTACAGACAAGGTAGTGACACCAATTATAGACAAGAAAGTGACAGGTAGAGGGCAAAATCACACTCACATCCCAGAAGCTGACAGGTACAGGAGAAAACCTCACTCACATAACAGTAACTGACAGGTCCAGGAAAAAAAGCCAATCATATATCAGAAACAGAGCTGCAGGAAAAAAAAACACCACCAACAGACCAGAGAATGACAGGTAGAGGACAAAGCCCCACTCACATACCTGCGGGATGCTGAAGGTTTCCCTGGAGAATGTGATCAGGGATGCGGTCACCTACACTGAGCACGCCAAGCGCAAGACGGTCACTGCCATGGATGTGGTGTACGCTCTGAAACGGCAGGGCCGCCCTCTCTATGGATTCGGCGTCTGAACAACTCAACCCTTTCCACCAAACACAACACAAAGGCTCTTTTAAGAGCCACCCACCACCTCACAGAGAGAGCAGTGACCTGGGAGCGAGGGTAGACAGTTGAGTTACATTGTGATCGGTGTAGATCTATATTTTATTCCCGGTTCTATATCTTGGTGTGTGGATGTTTTAAATCAACATAGGCACGATGGGCTGAATGATCTTTATTCACAGAATCGTAGACATTTACAGTACAGAAGGATTCAGCACAAAAAATATCTATGCTGCCGAATCCCACTTTCCAGATCTTGGTCCTTAGCTTTTCAGTTTATGACACTTCAAGGGCGTAACATATAGTTTAAAATATGATGAGGGTTTCTGCCTCGACCTCACTTTCAGTCAGAATGTTCCAGACCCTCAACAACCTATGGGTGAAAAAAGTTCTGCTCAATTCTCCTCTACTTCTTCTACCAATTCTTTTAAATCTTTACCCCCTGGTGATTGATCTCTCTGCTAAGGGAAATAGGTCTTTCCTGTCCACTCTATGTAGGCCCTTCATACACACGTCAATCAAGTCTCCTCTCGGCCTGCTAATGTGCGGAATCGTTCTGTGATTCTATAAAAGGACGATATCCCGAATGAATAATTCGACTATATTAATGCTGCGCCTTCCTCTGAAAAGAGCCGTTGCTTTGTTTTGTGCTTTTACAGTGCGTTGTGAAATTTATTTGCTATTGTCCCTTCCGACACCCCGTGCTTGGCCAGCTCCCGGGCAGCACCAGGCTCACGGCGGTCTGGATGTGTGGACACAATCCGCACTCTCCAAACTATTGGAGTTTGGTGCCATCTGCTGGCCGCCAGCCAGTGGTGCAACAGGAAAACCATTCCTCAGAAACTATTTTAAACTGGAGAGAAATAACCTGAACATCTTGTTGCCGTTCAGTCTAAAATGATTGCAAAGTGTTTTACACGTCCTGACTGAAGCTCCAAAGACCTATGGCGAATGATCTGTAAATACAGCGTCTAACATTTTAAAATTAGGGCGATGAATTTATCGTGGTGTGACTCGCTGCCCTCCCTCGCGAGTTCATTGAAGTTCGATTCGAGGCATCGCAACCAGGCTCCTGTTAATACAGTTTAGGTCACCCTGTCGCAGTTTATAGTAGATGCATTGCTGGTCATCTTCCAAAATTCTATAGGCTCTGGAACAGTTCCCATGTATTGGAGGATAGCTAATGTATCCCCACTATTTAAAAAAGGTGGTAGAGAGAAAATGGGGAATTACATCGGTCGTGGGGAAATGCTAGAATCCATTATAAAAGATGTAAAAGCAGAGCACATAGAAAACAGTGACAGGATCGGATAAAGTCAACATGGATTTACAAAAGGTAAATCGTGCTTGACTAATCTACTGGAATTTTTTGACGATGTAACTGCTAGAATAGATAAATGAGAACCAGTGAATGTGGTGTATTTGGACTTTCAGAAGGCTTTCGATAAGGTCCCGCATAAGAGATTAGCGTGCATAGTTAAAGCACATGGGATTGGGGGGTAAGTTACTGTCTTGGATAGAGAACTGGTTGGCAGACAGGAAGCAAAGAGTTGGAATCAACGGGTCTTTTTCCGAGTGGCAGGCAGTGACTAGTGGGGTACTGCAGGGATCGGTACTAGGACCCCAGCTAATCACAATATATATAAATGATCTAGACGAGGGAACTAGATGTAATATCTCCAAGTTTGCAGATGACAGAAAGCTGGGTGGGCGCGTGTGCTGGGAGGAGGATGCAGAGAAACTCCAATATGAATTGGACAGGTTGGGTGATTGGGCAGATGCATGCCAAATGCAGTATAATGTGGATAAATGCGCGGTTATCCCTTTTGGTATCAAAAACAGGAAGGCAGATTATTAACTGAATGGCAATAGATTGGGAGATGGGGAAGTGCAACGAGACCTGCGTGTACCAGTCGCTGAAGGTAAGCATGCAGGTGCAGCAGCCGGTTAAGAAGGCAAATGGTATGTTGGCTTTCAAAGCGAGAGCATTCAAGTACATGAGCAAGGATGTCTTGCTGCAGTTGTACAGGGCCTTGGTGAGACCACACTTTGAGTATTGTGTGCAGTTTTGGTTGCCTTATCTGAGGAAGGCTGTTCTTACCATGGAGAGAGTGCAGCGGAGATTCACCAGATTGATACCTGGGATGGCAGGAATGACGTATAAAGAGAGATTGGGTCGATTAGGTTTATACTCGCTAGAGTTTAGAAGAATGAGAGGGGATCTCATTGGAACTTATAAAATTCTAACAGGGCTAGGCAGACTAGATGCAGGAAGGATGTTCCCGATGGCGGGGGAGTCCAGAACCAGGGGTCACAATCTAAGGATAAGGGGTAGGCCATTTAGGACTGAGATGAGGAGGAATTTCTTCACCCAGAAAGTGGTGAACCTGTGGAATTCTCTACCACAGAAGGCAGTTGAGGCCAATTCATTAAATATAATCAAGAAGGAGTTATATATATTTCTTATGGTTAAAGGGATCAAGGGATATGGGGAGAAAGCAGGGACAGGGTACTGAATTTGGATGATCAGCCATGATCTCATTAAATGGCGGAACAGGCTCGAGGGGCCGAATGGCAACTCCTGCTCCTATCTTCTATATTTCTATGTTTCCCTTTGTTCTCAGACCCGTTCATTTACAGCGCCTGCTGAAGAAATTAAGAGCTTGTTCTACGGGTAAGACTCAGATTCCAGTCACATCGTTCTCTCTCAAGGCATTTTCAAGTTTTAAAAATAACTGTTGGGGGTTTATTAACCCGAGACTTCTTGCAGTGTAACAGCCCAGAATGGGAGTTCTAACAGAGACTGGAACGGGGGCAGTTTGAACACTGTCCCTCTTCTCTTTTCACAGGGCTCCCGGTTCTGTTTTCACTCCTGGCTATGCATAGAATCCATCGACAATTATTGAAACCTCACTTTTACAAAGATTAAGCTGGAATGTGTCCGCTTACAGAATCAATGGGGGTTGATTCCCGCCCGTTACATTCTGAAATTGAACAGGCTGATTGTCACAGCCCGGACTGTGCAAGGGAAATATGGAATAAGACAAACTGGAATAAAACGTGCTTGGAAATCTTTGGCTAATGGTGAATTTATTAACATAATAATCCTCAATTTAAAAATTATTGGCGGGACTTTTGAAATTTCAAAAATCGTTGGAGGTCTGACTGTTGAGGCAGTTATTTCCACCCTCTTTTCATTGGTGGGAAAAGCAGACTGTGATTGGTCACCGGAAAACACCAGTGAAATTCACCACAGTGCGACCAATCACAAGTACGCTGTCTGCATTCCTCCAGAAGGTATAAGAAGGGCAGATGTGGGAGGAGGTTGTCATTCTTTCTCTGACCGTGTTGATTGTGGAAATGTCTGGAAGAGGAAAAAACAGCGGTAAAGCTCGGGCCAAGGCCAAGTCTCGCTCATCCCGGGCCGGACTGCAGTTCTCTGTGGGCCGTGTTCTCAGGCACCTGCGAAAGGGCAACTATGCTGAGCGTGTGGGTGCCGGAGCCCCGGTCTACATGGCTGCTGTGCTCGAGTATCTGACCGCTGAAATCCTGGAGCTGGCCGGCAACGCGGCCCGGGACAACAAGAAGACCCGCATCATCCCCAGACACCTGCAGCTGGCCGTCCGCAATGACGAGGAGCTCAACAAGCTGTTGGGAGGGGTGACCATCGCTCAGGGCAGGGTGTTGCCTAATATCCAGGCGGTGCTGCTGCCCAAGAAAACCAGCACTGCCAGCTCCAAGAGCAAGTAAAGCGAACAAGATTCAATCTAATAACCCAAAGGTTCTTTTCAGAGCCACCCACATTATCTTTGAAAGGGCTGGTTACTGTTCTGTGCTATGGGTCACAATTATACCAGATCTGATTTAACATGTTAAATCTTAAAATCTACTTTGAAATTCATTTGCCACAGTTTTGCCCATTAAGTTATGTATCCACCACTCACCTGACAATCAAACGCTGCCACATAGTAACAGATACAATTGCTATCCTGTATGAACGAATACTCGATCACTCACATGCAGTACCAGTGAGTGAGTGGTAGTGCTTATCCTGTACTCACCTATCAATCCCACACTGACAGTACCAGAGAGTGACAGATAAAGTATCTATCCCACATTTAGCAGTAAATCCCACATTGGCACATAGTACCAGAATGACAGGAAGTGTCTATTCCACACTCAATGATCAACCACATTGTTCACACTAGAATCGGGTGAGTGCGACCATCTGCATTTAATGGTTCGATAGCAAAATACTTTGGTGTGCAAGGGTGGATTTTACTCTATATCTGTCAGTTTCTATTTTCCGAGTGCCAGGTTTTAATCTTTACCTGTCAGTTCTGGCATGGAAGTGTGTGTGGTCATTCTGTACCTGATAGTTTCTTTTGTGCGAGTGTGGCTTTATTCAATATCTGTGAGGCTCAAGTAACCGTATGTGACCTATTGGTGCTTCTAATACTTATATCTCTGGGAGGTGTGTGTGGGTTTTTGACTGTAATATTCAGTTACTGCCATGTGTGTGTGTGTTTTACTCTGTACCTCTCTGTCCCTTTGAAGTGAGTGTGATTTTTTTCTTGTAACATTCAGTGTCTGGTATCAAAATGTAGGCTTTATTGTGTACCTGGTTTTTCTAGTATGTGTGAATGTGTTGTATTATATATCTGTCAGTTTCTGTTATATGATTGAGGATTTTACCCTATTACTCACTGTCTCTGGTATGTGAGTGTGGGTTTTTCTCTGTCCCTATTAAGAGGGATTTGGGTGTCCTTTTACTCGAATCAGAGAAAGTTATCATGCAGGTACAATTAGAATGGTAAAAGGTATGTTTGCATTTATTGCAAAGGTGTTGCAGTAAAAGTATAAGTATGTGTTGCTGCAATTTTATAGGCCTTTGGTTATACCATAACTGGAGTACTTTGCACAATTTGGACTCCTTATCTAAGGCAGAATATACATGCTTTAGATGGGGTGTATCAAATGTTCACGAGATTGATTCCTAGGCTGTCCTATTAGGAGAGATTGATTATAATAGGCATATATTCTCTGGAATTTAGTAGAAGGAGAGGTGATCTCATTGAATCATTTCAAATTCTTAGTGTGTTTGCCAGGGGTAGATGCGGCGAGGCTGTTTCCACTGGCAGGAGAGTCTAGGACTAGGGTTCATAGGCTCATGATAAGGCATCGGACAATTAGGAATGAGTTGATGAGAAATGTATCCACTCAGAGTGTTGTGAATCTTTGGAATTCTCTACTGCATGGGGCTGTGAATGCTCAGCCGATGAGTGTATTCAAGACTGAGATAATATATTTTGGGGCACTAAGGGAATCAAGGGATATAGGGATAGGATGGGATATTGGAGTTGTGGCAGAAGTTCAGATATGGGCCCAGAAATTCGGGTCTCCACGGGTGAGTACTCACGGGGTACTCACCCATAAGCCCAATGGAAGTGCCAGTTTCCTGCATGCACTGAGCATGCGTGGGAAACCGGCACTTCCGTTCTGCTGAAAGAAGGGGTTCAGAGTTCAAACGCGTGCACCGGAGAGGCTGCGCGTGCGCATCGAACTTAGGTTTTTTTGCAGATTTTCCCAGGAGGGTAAGTTTCCAGAAGTTACACATGTAAAAAGCACGCGTAAGGCCTGCTTATTACAAGGTAAGTGGTGAATTAATTAAAATTAAAAAAAATTTTCCACAGGTTTATTATTTTTAAATACTTTAAAGCAAGGTAAGTTTTTTTTTAGCCCTGTTAGAAAATTAAATTATTTTTTTCAAAAATTTAAATTATTGTTTAAAATAGATATTTCATGTAATTTATAGTTTATTTAAAAAATGTGATTAAAAAAAAAATCTAGAGCTGGCTTTTGTCTCCACTAGTCCTATCACCATCTCGTCTCGTTTTGAATACCTCTTAATGTCTCTTCTCTTTTGTTGTCTCGCAGCCCCTTAATCTATTTCATTCCCTGTGCCTCTTTAGTTTTGATAAAGGGTTTTGACCCGAAACGTTGACACTAATTTCTTTCCACGGATGTTGCCTGGCCTGCTCAGTTTTTCCAGCATTTAATGGTTGTTTGGAGTTTTCAGCTGGACCAATAAACTACTTAGCAATGGTTTTAAGCGGAACATAAACCGGGTACTGAAGTATCTGTCGAAATCAAAATGGTTTCTGCTGAATCATTGTCTCTTGTTGCAGCACTCGCTGTCGGTCAGGAGATGGCACCAACCTCTAATAGTTTGGAGAGTGCGGATTGTGTCCACACATCCAGACCGCCGTGAGTCTGGTGCTGTCCGGGGAGCTGGCCAAGAACGCCAGCTCCAAGTAAAACTCCACAATTTACTGGCAAAAAAACCCACAACGGCTCGTTTAAGAGCCACCCACAGCCTCTCTGAAGGAGCCGCCTGTTTAATGCACTGATTTCGTCAGTTAATTCATTCCGGCTAACGTCCTATCAATCTGGTGATGACATTATCAGACAAATAGGGAAATTGCCGTATTTTAAAATCTGTCTCTGTCGAATTTATTTAATTATAAATAAAAGTATTTATTTTTTTGAATTTAGCGGATTGTTTCAAGATTAATTTATAAATTCTTTAATTGAGGCCAATAGTTATTTTTATTAAGGTAATGAGATTTCAATCAAGCGAGCAATCCGAAGTAGCCAAAGGTTACAGCGGGCTCCGAGAGTTAGAACTGGAGACATTACAGTCCATCCAAGGACTTTACTTAAACCCTTGAATTTCACAATCCCCGACAGTATCTGTGCAGGAAGCAAACTTCAGAAGGAGAATAATCTCACAAGTTGGCCTCTTGTCATAGAAGCTCAGTTTAACCTATTGTGAGGTGGAAAGCTCCGGTTCCCCGTCACACCATCTGTCTGATATATAAAAGCTGAATGGAAACAGAACACTGAGCGCATGGACACCCAGGAAGACTAAAAGAGCTTTTCACTGTGAGGGGAGAATACAGAGAAAGCAAATCACCTCGCTCGTTCAAATCATTGCTGCTTTCTTTCCTCAAATCAGCAGTGAATATTCCTGATTCAGTTCCAATCTCAACATGTCTGTTGTTCTAGGACAGTGAACAGTGGAAACACAGCCTGACAGTGAGGATGTGAGCAGTTTCACAAAGTGCATCTATTGCAGGCAGCAGGAGAAAGATCACATTTCAAAAATCGGTTATTTACTTTCGATGCTTTGAGTTCTCCAGAACAGTGCTGCTGGTGATCGAGAGATACATTGCAGCTCTCTCAGATACATCAGGATCCGGGCACTGAGATATTCTGTTAACTGCACAGGCCCTCAACTCCGTTTCTATAGATTGAAAACAATTCTTTGTACAGTCCAGGTACCTGTGGTTATGTTCCAGAAAGCCAATCTGATTTTTATAGGTAGCCCCTTTGGAATGGGGAATGAAACCCTGGACTGTGCAATGGGGTGGTCCAATTCCTGGTCCAGTGCTGGGTTTGGGTTGTGTCTGGATGCTGATAACTTACTGTAGAACCGTCCTACACACCTGGTGTGGAGAATCTGAGTGCCGCTGTGCTGCAGTGAGGTCAGACAATGGCACTGTTTGTATCACGGTTTCCCCTCGCCAGATAATTTACCGTATTGCAAACAAACACATTAATTATAACTCTATTTTTATATTTTCCTGGAACCTGTCGTTATCTTATAACTAATATTAATCTCGTATTATTATTCTCATAGCAAAATGCTTCAATGCGCCCGCATGAATAGGATCTTTCCTCCACCCGGAATGCAAGGAACAGTGCAGGCAGCTCCTTCTCACACAGAGTAAGTACATTATCACTCACAGAGCGCAGAGACACAGAACTGGCCTCAGTCCTATTAATTTCCAGAGTTACATTATGAATCTCACAGTCGTTATCTGAGGAATGTTGTCCTTATCTGAGGAAGGATGTTCTTACCATGGAGGGAGTGCAGTGAAGATTCACCAGACTGATACCTGGGTTGGCAGGAATGATGTATGAGGAGAGATTGGGTCGATTAGTCTTATATTCGCTAGAATTTAGATGAATGAGAGGGGGTCCCATTGAAACTCATAAAATTCTAACAGGACTAGACAGAATAGATGCAGGAAGGATGTTCCCGATGGCAGGGGAGTCCAGAACCAGGGGTAAGCCATTTAGGACTGAGTTGAGGAGGAATTTCTTCACCCAGAGTGTGGTGAACCTGTGGAATTCACTACCACAGAAGACAGTTGAGGCGAATACATTAAATATATTCAAGAAGGAGTTAGATATATTTCTTAAGGCTAAGGGGATCAAGGGATGTGGGGAGAAAGCAGGGACAGGGTACTGAATTTGGATGATCAGCCATGATCACATTGAATGGCAGAGCAGGCTTGAGGGGCTGAATGGCCTAATCCTGCTCCTATATTCTATGTTTCTATATATCACTTGCAGCAGCAGAATAAGATGTTATTTCAAAGCCCAAACACATTGCAATGATAGGCAGATCCATTTTCACTCCCTTACTCACACACACAAACAGATAGACACTGATATGGAGTCAATGCTCACTGATGGCAGCACTTGGACTATCAAACCCAACAACTGCCATACAAGACCAGAGAATCAGAGATAATGGACTGATCCAAATCCTGAGACAGTCACTTATGATCACAAACTAGCATTAGCTTACAAAGGTGGAGAATAATTGCAATCCAACATTCACACAGAGCAAGAATAGTACAGTACAATAGACTGTCAATTACATAATAATTCTCAAACTCACATACATTACCAGTCTAACAGATACAGAATCAATCCCACACTCTCAAAGAGTAGCAAAAACTGACAGCAACATAATAAAGCAGACATTCTGAAAGCAGAGACAGACAGGTACATAGTAAATTACAGAATCACACCAGAAACTGACAGACAAAACAGTACATCAATATACTGGAAACTGAGTTAGAGGATAATCCACACACACATCCTAGAGATGGAAATTGCTAGGCAAAATCCCACATTCATATACCAGGTTGACAGCTATAGATAAATTCAATGCACATTTAAAAGAGACTGACAGATACAAAGTGAAACAGGTACAGGGGGAAACTTGCACTCACATCCCAGAGACTGTCACCCACACCCACAAGCAAAGACTGGCAGAGCTCCACACTTCCATAACAGAAACAGGCAGTAACTGATTAAAACCCTTACTCATATAACAGAAACTGACAGGTACAGCATAAAACCCCACTCACGTACTAGAAACTGACATTTACAGATATAATACCACAATCACATACCAGAGACTGTCAGATACAGAGTGAAACTCACACTCACATACCAGAGACTGTCAGATACAGAGTGAAACTCACACTCACTTACCAGAAGATCACAGGTGCATAATAAATCCAAGACTTGCATACCAGAAACAGAAGATAGTGAAATAAAACAACACTCACATTCCAGAGACTGACAGATACAGAATAAAATCCACACTCGCATCCAAGAGACTGTCAGCTATAAGAAAATAAGAAATAGTAGCAGGAATCTATATATATCTATATCTATATACATAAAGCGGTTCATCTGTCTGTCTGTCTGTCTGTATGTATGTATGTCCTCTATACACTCAAAAGTTATAGAGCGTACCTACACATATGTTATATCAAAAGAAAGCTTATGATTATGGAAGTGTCATAGGTGTATTTACTTTTTGGTCAGACAAAAATTGTTCGGACAGTATGCAAAAAACTTTCAAAAAATTGACAACTCCGCTCATTAGCGTTGAGTGACGTGATGGTTGACCAATCATACAGGGGGTAGCGTTGAATGACATGATGGTTGACCAATCGATGCATCCCGGGGGGGGGTTTCTTTGTGTATGTGGGTGGGCCATCCTACAGGGGATAGCATTGAGTTATGTGATGGTTGACCAATCCTAAAGTTGAGTGACCTGATGGTTGACCAAGCGGTGCATCACGGGGGGCATTTCATTGCGTGTGTGGGCGGGCCGAATCCTTCTGAGCTGAGGTGAGTGGCCGCCATCTTGATTCCTAACTATTGATTTATTTTTCCCACTTTATGTGTGTTTATTTCTCCCACTTTCAAAACAATTAAATAGTTTTTTGAAAAAGTTTTTTCTAAGCTCATTAATTTTCCTGGCTTTCACCCTCTTTTTTTGCTCTTGACTCGCTGCCTCCGCCGGGTGCTGCAACCTTGGAGGGTTACCCCGGCAACCAGGCCCGGGCCTCTCTCACAGCCTGTAGCCACTCAGGAGGGCGGGGGTGGAGGGGAAGAAGGTTTTCCCCAGCAACCAGGCCCGGGCCTCTCTCACAGCCTGTGGCAGCTCAGGAGGGTGGAGAGGGGGGGAGGAGGGTTACCCCAGCAACCAGGCCCGGGCCTCTCTCACAGCCTGTAGCTGCTCAGGAGGGTGGAGAGGGGGGGAGGAGGGTTACCCCAGCAACCAGGCCCGGGCCTCTCTCACAGCCTGTAGCTGCTCAGGAAGGCAGGGAAGAAAGTTTTCCCCGGCAACCGGGCCCGGTCCTCTCTCACAGCCTATAGCCACTCAGGAGGGGGGGCAGGGGAGGAGGGTTACCCCGGCAACCAGGCCCGGGCCTCTCTCAACGTCAACCACGCAGCCCGAGAGCCCGACCGAAACCGCGCAGGTTAGCAGCGGCGTCGCATGCATGGGGGCTCCAGGCCACCAAGGCCTCTCCCTCTCTCCTCCCACCCCCACCCTCTCTCTCCTCCCACCACCCCTTCTCTCTCCTCCCGCACCCCTCCCCCCTCTCTCTCCTCCCCCTCACTCTCCTCCGCCCCTCTCTCCTCCACACCCTCTCTTCTCCCCTCCTCCCTCCTCCCCCCTCTCTCCTCCCCCTCCCCTCTCTCCTCCCCCCTCTCTCCTCCCCCTCTCTCCTCCCCCCTCCTCCCCTCACCCCCTCTCCTCCCCCCTCCCCTCCTCCTTCCCCCACCCCCTATCCTCCCCCTCCCCTCCTCCTTCCCCCCTCTTTCTCCCCCCTTCCCCCTCTTTCTCCCCTCTTCCCCCCTCTTTCTCCCCCTCTTCCCCCCCTCTCTCTCCTCCTCCCCTCTCTCCTCCCCTCTCTCCTCCCCCTCCTCTCTCTCCTCCCCCCTCTCTCCTCGCCCCCTCTCTCCTCCCCCCCTCTCCCTCCTCTACTTTTTTCATAACAACATGCCCTCAAAAAACCCTCGGCACCGCCGGGCACTCCAGCTAGTAGATTATAAAGCCCCTCAAGCCTGCTCTGACATTCAATAAGATCATGGCTGAACTTCGACCACAACTCCAATATCCCACCCTATCCCTATATCCCTTGATTCCCTTAGTGCCCAAAAATCTATGATCTCAGTCTTGAATACACTCATCGACTGAGCATCCACAGCCCCATGCAGTAGAGAATTCCAAAGATTCACGATACTCTGAGTGGATACATTTATCATCCACCAGTCCTAATTTTCCAACGCCTTATCGTGAGACTATGAACCCTAGTTCTAGACTCTCCTGCCAGGGGAAACAGCCTCGCAGCATCTACCCCTGTCAAGCCCGCTAAGAATTTGAAACTTTTCGATGAAATCACCTCTCATTCTTCTAAACTCCAGAGAACATCGGCCCATTATACTCAATCTCTCCTCATAGGACAGCCCTCTCATCCCAGGAATCAATCTCTTGAACATTTGATGCATCCCCTGTAAATATTTGCAGCAACACATAGCAGAGACGGTCAGGGAAAGAGTAAAATCCTCAATCATATTAAAGAAACTGACAGATATAAAAGACTGTAGTGATTCGTGTGCATCGCCACTAAATAATTGAGTTCAACTTCGACGAACTACAAACAAGTTGTTTATTTACAGGAACAGGTTAAATACAACAGGTAAGGTAGCAGGTAAGATGGCTGACTGTAGGAGCACCGTGGTGTAGGTCTTTCCCCAGCGGTGATGCCACGAGGACTAACTAGAAGTTTCCCAGCTCAACTGCCAGCAGGTTCCGAGCTCTACTGTTGTAAGGTTCCGAGCTCTGATGTCATGACGCAGAGTACAGGTGAGAAGCCTGAGTAAAGTAACAGACACATACAGTAAAGTAAGTTAAAGGGAATTATGTATCTCAATGTAAGGGACAACCAGTGGTACCGCCACATAGCCCCCCCCAGAATTCTCTTCAACAAAAGTCCAAGGATGAGATGGTCTGACGAGCTGGTTGTCACGGCAGTCGTGCTGTCTCAACTTGGTACGCGAGCTCTGAAGATGCTGCTCGTGAGCGGATCCTTATGTGCATCATGGCGAATAAAGTGTATCCATCAGGCGAAGGACCGTGGAGACGTGCGAAACAGCAGGCCTTGTCAGAGTGACGGGCAGGTCGGGCGGACGTGGGCGATGACTCTGTTGATGTTGGAACAAGTCCTTGATCTGACAAGATCTGCAGGAATGCCAAACGAGCGATCCAAAGGACTTGACAGGTGAGGTGAGTGAACTCGCCGAAAGGTGAGTGAAACCTTCAGGAGGCTGGAACACGCGGAACGGTGCGTGCCATAGTGCTACGATGTTAACACAACAGAGGGTGAAGAATTACTGCGTTGACCAGTGATCGGTGAGGCCAGCAACTTTCACGTGGCTGATCGCAGCCGCAGGATGCCCGTTGGACCCATCCTCAATGTGTGCAGCTTCAGTAGACGTTTGCTTTTGTTAAAGGGAAAACTGGAGAAAGGGCGGCTACGGTCCAGGTTGTTGTTGCTTTCGGGAGGGGTAAACTCTGCCTGGAGGGCGGCAACACTTTTAGTTATTGCAGATTTAGGAGAAAACAGCCGTGAGGGCGGCAACGCTTTTCGTTCACGCTGAAACGTGTAGTAGGTAACACAATCAGCAGGCTGACGGGCTGGTGCATCGTCGGCGGGGAACGAGTCTTCATGTTTCACGAGGGCAGGGTCCTCGTGGTTTGCGAGGAATGGGCCCTCATGGTACGCGAGGGATGGGTCCTCGTGGTTCGCGGGGGTGAGTCCTCGTGGTATCCCCGCAGGGCGCGGTCCGATTTTGTGGGCCCGAACATGCTGTACCCCGCGCTTGGAGAGATGTATACTTGCTGTTGCTTTGGACGTAGAGGCGGATGATCCGTGTGGCGGTAGGAAAGACGAGTACGGGGACCGTAAGCAAGTGCGTGGTCGGCGCCGCATCGATGTTCTCGTCGAACGGGGCTTTTACCTTTATAAAGCACGAGGGAGACTGTGGCTCCCTGGATTGCAGTAGCGACAGCAAAACGGCTGGTGCTTCCATGGCGTACTCTGACTGGTACAAAGAAAAACCCACACTCACATCCCAGAGACAATGAGGTAAAGAATAAAACACACACACTCGTGGCAGAAACTTAATATTACAGTCAAAAACCCACACTCACATCCGAGAGATATAAAAATTAGAAGCAGGAGGAGGCCATACAGCTCCTCGAACCTCACAGATACAGAATAAAGCCACTCTCACACACCAGAGACTGTCAGGCACAGAATGACCACGCACACTTCCATGCCAGAAACTGACAGGTAAAGATTAAAACCTGGCACTCTGAAGCAGAAAGTGACAGGTATAGATTAAAACACACACACACACCAAAGACTAACATATACAGAGTAAAAACTGCACACACATCCCAGAGTATGACAGATACAGAGTAAAACCCCCACATACATCCCAGATTATGGCATTTAGAGAGTAAAACCCCCACACACATCCCAGAGTATAACATTTACAGAGTAAAACCCACACTCACATCCCAGAGACAGACAGATACAGAATAAAGTGCTCACTCATACACCAAAGACTGACATACAAAGCAGGGCCCACATTCACATACCAGAGACTAACAGATACAGAGTAAAACTCACACTCACATCCCAGAAACTAACAGGTACTGATTGAAATCCACACATACAACAAAAACTAAAAAGTACATAATAGAACCCACTGGCACATACAAGAAACTAAAATGTACAGAATAAATCTGATCCTCACGAACCAGACACTGACAGGTACAAAGAAAAACACACACTCTGCTACCAGAAACTGACAGAGACAGAATAATCTCACACTCACTTACCTGTGACAGACTGATACAGAAGAAACCCACACGCACATACCAGAAGCTGACAGGTATATAAAAAAACACAGCATTGCATAACAGAAAAAGAAGATAGTGAAAAAGACACTCACACAGCAGAGACTGACAGATAAAGACGAAAACCCACACTCACGAACCAGAAACTTTCAGATTCAGAGTGAACCCTTTCTTCCAGTGTGGAAATTGACAGGTAGAAAGGAAAACCCACACTCATGAATCAGAAACTGACTGGCACTGAATAAAACCAGTACTAGCATACCAGACATCGATGGGTACAGATTATAACCCACACTCACATATCAGAGACTGACTTGTAGAGTAAAATCTAAAATTCACACAGCAGAAACTGACAGGCACAGGGTAAAACCCACACTCACGTACCAGGGACTGACAGGTATAGGTTGATTCAAACACTGACACAAAGTATCGGAGGATGACAGAATCAGAATGAATCCTACACACACATGCAGAACCAGAAAGTGATAGAGACACAATGAATCCCTCACTGACACCGATTATTAAAGACTGATTGCTACAGAATTATTCTCACTCTCAAACACAGTACTAGAGACTGAAAGACGCAGAATTAATCTAATTCCAAGACAGACCACAAGAGACTAACATATATAGCATAAATCCCACTCATACATACAGTATCAGAGAATGACACATACATAGAATCATACAGCACGGAAGGAGGCCATTTTGGCCCATTGTGTCCGCGCTGGCCAACAAAGAGCTATCCCGCCTAATCCCACTTCGCAGCTCTTGGTCCGTAGCCCTGCAGGTTAGAGTATCCCAATTGCGCATCCAAGTACTTTTTAAATGTGGTTAGGATTCCTGCCTCTACCACCCTTTCAGGCAATGAGTTCCAGACCACAATAACCCTCTGGGTGAAGAAATTTCCCCTCAAATCCCGTCTAAACCTTCCCCTAAATACTTTAAATCTGTGCCCCTGGTTTTTGACTCCACTGCTAAGGAAAATTGGTCCTTTCTATCCACTTTATCTATGCACCTCATAATTTTACACACCTCAATGAGGACTCCCCTCAACGTCCTCTGTTCCAAGGAAAACAGACCAAGCCTATCCAGTCTATCCACATAGCTAAGATTCTCTACTCCTGGCAAGATCCTTGTAAGTCTCCTCTGTACCCTCTCCAGTGCAATCACATCTTTCCTGTAATGTGGTGACCAGAATTGCACGCAGTACTCTAGCTGAGGCCTAACTAGTGTTTTATACAGTTGAAGCATAACCACCCTGCTCCTGTGTTCTATGCCACTGCTAATAAAGGCAACCATTTCTTATGCCTTCTTAACCACCTTATATACTTGGCCTGCTACCTTCAGGGATCTGCAGACATGCATTCCAAGGTCCCTTTGTTTCTCTACACTGCTCAGTGTCCTACCATTTAATGTGTATTCCCTTTCCTTTTTACCCCTCCCTAAATGCATTCCCTCACACTTCTCCGGATTGAATTCCATTTGCCACTGTTCTGCGCACCTGACCAATTTATTGATGTCTTCCTGCAGTCTACAGCTTCTTTCTTCAGTATCAACCACACAGCCGATTTTAGTATCAACTGCATACATCTTAATCATACCCCCTATATTCAAGACAAGATTGTTGATATATACCACTAAAAGCAAGGGACCTAGTGCTGAGCCCTGCAGTTTGACTCCCGCACTCACACACAGTACCAGAGACTGACAGATACAGAATTATTTAGCTCTCACACACAGTATCAGGGACTGACATATACAGAATGAATCCCACACTTTCATACAACACCAGAGACTGACAGATACTGAATTAATCTAACTCTCACATAGAGAATCATAGACTGACAAAGAGAAAATGAATCACACACTAACTCAGAGAATCAGAGACAGACAGGCACATAATGAATCCCACACTCATATACAGTACCAGAAAATGATAGGGATAAAATGACTCCCAATCTGATACAGAGTATTAAAGACTGACTGATACAGAAGGAATCTCACTCTCACTCTAATACCAGAGAATGACAGACACAGAATGTACCTCACTGTGGCATAGAGTATTTGACACTGACTAATTCAGAATCAATCCACACTGACACAGATTATCAGAGACTGACAGGTACAGATAAATCTCACGCTCACATACTGTATCAGAGACGGTCAGATACACATAATTAATCTCACACTCACTTACATTACTAGATAGTGAGAGACAGAATTTAACTGACACTCACATGCAGTATCAGAGATGACAGATACACAGAATGAATCTCACACTCTGAAACCGTACCAAATAGTGACAGAGACAACATTAATCTAACTCACACATACAGTATCAGAGACTGAAAGGTACAGAATAAATCCTAAACTCACATGCCATAGCAGGAACTAACAGATATAGAATAAATCTCAGTCTCACATACATTATTAGAGATTGTCAGAGAAAGAGAATTAATCTCACACTGACACAGCATATCAGACGGTGACAGACCCAGGATTAATACACACTCGTACACAGTACCAGCAAATGAAAGAGACAAAGTTAACCCCAAATTAAATAATGATTGGTGCAGAATGAATCTCACTCTCACATTCAGTACCAGAGATTGACAGATATATAACTACACTAACATTGACATATAGAACAGAGACTGACAGACAGAGATGGAGTCTCACAATAACACAGAGCATCAGAGGGCCTGGCAGATACAGAATGAGTACACAATCACAGGCAGTACAATTAATTTGCAGGGAGGTTCATTCCCACACTCACATACAGTACAAGATACTAGCAGAGATGGAAAGTATCTCAAACTAACATCAAGTACCAGAGACTGATAGATGCAGTACGAATCCTACTTTCATAAACCGAGTGAGCAGCATATTCATGCAGAAACCTTTGCTGAAATACAGTACGAGAGACAGACTGATTCAGAGCTAATTCAACACTAATGTACAGTACCGGAGACTGACAGATACAGAATAACTCTGACACTCACAATCAGTACCAGAGACTGACAGATGCAGAATGAATTTCATACTCGCACACCGTCCCAGTGATATATAATTACTCTAACACGCACATACAGAACAGAGACTGACAGAGAATGAATCTTATAGTAACACAGAGAATCAGAGGGCTTGGCAGATACAGAATGAGTACACAGTCACATGCAGTATAATTGATTTACAGATAGATTCAGTCCCACACTCACATACAGTACCAGATACTAGCAGAGATGGAAAGAATCTCAAACTAACATCAAGTACCAGAGACTGATTGGTGCAGTACGAATTCCACTTTCATAAACCGAGTGTATAGCATATTCATGCAGAATCCTTTGCTGAAATATAGTGCGAGAGGCAGACTGATTCAGAACTAACCTGACACTAACATACAGTACCAGAGACTAACAGTTACAGAATGATCTCAGACTCACACATCCCAGTGACAGACAGATACTGAATTAATATCACACACACGTACACTACCAGAGAATGAAAGATTCAGAATGAATCCCAACACTGACACACGGTACCAGAGTCTGACGGATACAGATGGAATCCCACACTGACACATGTAACAGATGTAAGAAGTCATACAACACCAGGTTATAGTCCCACAGTTTTATTTGAAATCACAAGCTTTCGGAGTGCTGCTCCTTCATCAGGTGAAGTGGAGAGATGCATAAAGACACAGCTTATATAGTCAGAGAATAATGCCAGATGATTATAGGTAATCTTTCTAACTGCCATTTATCACACCTCGGCAGAGAGATAATCACAGCAAACAAAGGTGTGAATGGTGTCCAAACAGGTCAGTCAGGAAAACATTACATCAAAGAACAATGAGGTGGGATCACAAGGGGTCAAATGTTGCAGATGCTGGGGTCTGTATGAAAAACAAAAAAACAGACAAAAAAACATTTTTTTTTTGCTGGAAATCACAGCAGGTCCGGCCGCATCTGTGTAGAGAGAATAAGCCAATGACGACTCGAGTCTGGATGACCCTACATCAGGTGGGGTTACATGTAGTGTGACATGAACCCAAGATCCCGGTTGAGGCCATCCTCATGAGTGCGGAACTTGGCTATCAGTTTCTGCTCTACGATTTTGCGTTGTCGTGTGTCTCGAAGGCCGCCTTGGAGAATGCTTACCCGAAGATCGGAGGCTGAATGTCCTTGACTGCTGAAGTGTTCCCCGACTGGGAGGGAACACTCCTGCCTGGCGATTGTTGCGCGGTGTCCGTTCATCCGTTGTCGCAGTGTCTGCATGGTCTCGCCGATGTACCATGCTCCGGGGCATCCTTTCCTGCAACGTATGAGGTAGACAACGTTGGCCGAGTCACATGAGTGTGTACCATGTACCTGGTGGGTGGTGTCCTGACGTGTGATGATGGTATCTGTGTTGATGATCTGGCATGTCTTGCAGAGGTTGCCGTGGCAGGGTTGTGTGGTGTCGTGGTCGCTGTTCTCCTGAAAGCTGGGTAATTTGCTGCAAACGATGGTCTGCTTGAGGTTAGCCGGCTGCATAAATAAAGTTGTACGGTAGAAATTTTCATTCAGCGACGATTTCAGTGAAGAATCATAATGACTGGACGAGGCAAAGGAGGCAAAGGACTGGGCAAAGGCGGAGCCAAGCGCCACCGTAAAGTGCTCCGTGACAATATCCAGGGCATCACCAAACCGGCCATCCGCCGCCTGGCTCGCCGTGGCGGTGTCAAGCGGATCTCGGGTCTGATTTACGAGGAGACTCGCGGGGTGCTGAAGGTTTTTTTGGAGAATGTGATCAGGGATGCGGTCACCAACACTGAGCACGCCAAGCGCAAGACGGTCACGGCCATGGATGTGGTTTATGCTCTGAAACGGCAGGGCCGCACTCTCTATGGGTGCGGCGGCTGAACATCTCGACTCTTTCCACCAAACACAACACAAAGGCTCTTTTAAGAGCCACCCACCACCTTACTGAGAGAGCAGTGACTTTGGAGGAGAGATAGATTGTGGATTTACATTGTCATCGCTGTATAGATCTATATTTTAAAACAAATCAAATTTAGCTGTGGAGGTGATTTAAATCAGCATATAAGCTCGATGGGTCTAATGCCCTTTACTCATAGAATCGTAGACATTTACGGCACAGAAGGAGGCGATTCGTCTCTGCCGGCCGTAGCCTTGTCGGTGGCGGCACTACTGTACCTGTCAGTTTCTGGTCTGGGATTTATGTGGGTGTTGATTTTACTCGAAATCTGTCACTTTCTGGGATGTGACAGATCTTGCGTATTTCTTAGGGTTTGGTATGTGAGTGTGTCTACTCTAGCTCTCTGTCTCTAAGATGTATAGTATAGAAAGTTACGTCACAGAAGGAGGCCATTCGGCCCATCGTGTCTGTCGGCCATAAACAATCTATCCAGCCAAATCCCACTTTACAGCTCTTGGTCCGTAGCCTTGCCGTTTACGGCACTTATGGTCATATCCAAGTACTTTATTTAAATGCGATGAGGGTTTCTGCCTCTCCCACCCTTTCAGGCAAAACAGTTCCCGACCCCCACCACCCTGTGGGTGAAAATAAAATCTCAACTGACGGAATGTGTGAACCTGTTCAGGAACTCCCACTCCAGTGTCCGGGTCACACACTCGGTTTATCAGTAATTCGGATGATAATGAACAGCGTCTCCATGTGGCCCATTTAATGAATGATAAAAGCGATTTGTGAAACAATCACATTTTTGCTGATTTAGTGTTATAAGAAAGAAGTCTGAGCATGCGCTAAAATTCAAGCTACGCCTCCCCCTCCCCCACACTTTTTAAACGGACGGGAATGGCCCCTGCGAGCACCGCTCCCCCAGCTCGGCCAGCGGAGGCCGTTTCCTCTGTGCTCGGCAGATAAGAAATACAAACATGGTCGTGGTCGCTCTTTCCCTTTGCTCTCAGTCCCGTTCATTTACAGCGCCTGCCGACGAATTAAAAGCTTGTTTAAGGGACGAGACACTGATTTCAGTCACTTTATTCTCAAGAGCAGGTAAAGCGGACAAGATTCAATCTAATAACCCAAAGGCTCTTTTCAGAGCCACCCACAGTATTTGAAAGGGCTGGTTCCTGTCGAGCAATTGATCACAAGTGTCTTAGAGCTAGTTTTATATTATAACATTTACAGTAGTTCCCTTGGCATTGTCCTGATTTGAGTAGACTCTTTTATATCCCGGTCACTGTCTGTCGAATGCTTAGAAATCTAGATCATCAAACACTACCGCGCGTTGGCTGTTAAGATTCTTTACATATACAAATATATATGCAGCGATAATACCCAGACTGATGCCTGGGATGGCCCGAATGACGTATGAGGAGAGATTGGGTCGATTGGGCTTGTACTCGCTGGAGTTTAGAAGAATGAGAGGGGATCTCATTGAAAATTATAAAATTCTAACAGGACTAGACAGACTAGATGCAGGAAGGATGTTCCCGATGAGGGGGGAGTTCAGAACCAGGGGTCACAGTCTAAGGATAAGGGGTAAGCCATTTAGGACAGAGATGAGGAGGAATTTCTTCACCCAGAGAGCGGTGAACGTGTGGAATTCTCTACCACAGAAGACAGTTGAGGCCAATTCATTAAATATATGAGAAATACCAGGGGGCAGAAAACGTTAGTGGGAGTGGTATATAGACCTCCAAACAGTAATGTGGAGGTTGGGGATGGCATGAAAAGGGAAATTAGAGAAGCGTGCAATAAGGGCACAGCAGTCATCATGGGTAACTTTAATCTACATATAGATTGGGCTAACCAAATTAGTAACAATACTGTGGAGGAGGAATTCCTGGATTGTTTACGGGATGGTGTGCTGGACCAATATGTCGAGGAACCAACCAGAGATCAGGCCATCTTAGACTGGGTATTATGTAATGAGAAAGGATTAATTAACAATCTTGTTGAACGAGGCCCCTTGGGTCGGAGAGATGATAATATGATCGAATTCTTCATTAAGATGGAGAATGAAGTAGTTGACTCAAAGGTAACTACGATGGTCTGAGGTACGAGTTGGGTCGGATTGATTGGGGAATGTCACTCAAACAGTTGATGGTCGATAGGCAATGGCAATCATTCAACG
This sequence comes from Somniosus microcephalus, assembly GCF_052327205.1. Taxonomy (NCBI): domain Eukaryota; kingdom Metazoa; phylum Chordata; class Chondrichthyes; order Squaliformes; family Somniosidae; genus Somniosus; species Somniosus microcephalus. Next base: position 5,918,868 of record NC_141015.1, read on the forward strand.
TCCACATGGATGAACTACAGAATTTGTTCATCCCAGTTTGGCATAAAAATAAAGCAAAAAAGGTGACTCAACCGTGGCTAACAAGGGAAATTAGGGATAGCATATGATCCAAGGAGAGGACATATAAATTGGCCAGGAAAAGCAGTAAACCTGAGGATTGGGAGCAATTTAGTGTTGAACAAAGGAAGACAAAGGGATTAATTAAGAAGGGGAAAATAGAATATGAGAGTAAGATGGCAGGAACATAAAAACTGACTGTAAAAGCTTTTATATATATGTGAAGAGAAAAAGATTGGTGAAGTCAAGCGTAGGTCCCTTGCAGTCAGAATCGGGAATTTATAATGGGGAACAAAGAAATGGCTAAACAATTAAATACATATTTTGGTTCTGTCTCCAAAAAAGGAGGACACAAATAACCTCACAGAGATGTCGGGGAACATAGGTTCTGATGAATGGGAGGGACTGAAAGAAATCAGTATTTGTAGGGAAATGGTGTTAAGTAAATTGATGGGATTGAAGGCCGATAAATCCCCAGGGCCTGATAATCTACATCCTAGGGTACTTAAGAAGTGGCCCTAGAAATAGTAGTTGCATTCCTATCATCCGATGGAATCTGGAACAGTACTCATGGATTGGAGGGTAGCTAATGATACCCCACTATTCAAAAAAGGTGGTAGAGAGAAAACGGGGAATTAGGGTAATGGGGAACAGGGTAAGCCTGACATCGGTAGTGGGGAAAATGCTAGAGTCCATTATAAAAGATGTAATAGCAGAGCACTTGGAAAACAGTGACAGGATCGGACAAAATCAACATGGATTTACAAAAGGTAAATCATGCTTGGCTAATCTACTGAAATTTCTTGAGGATGTAACTGGTAAAATAGATAAGGGAGAACCAGTGGATGTGGTGTATTCGGACTTTCAGAAGGCTTTGATAAGGTCCTGCATAAGAGATTAGCGTGTAAATTTAAGGCACATGGGATTGGGGGGCAAGATATTGACTTAGATAGAGAACTGGTTGGCAGACAGAAAGCAAAGAGTTGGAATAAACGGGTCTTTTTCCGAGTGGCAGGAAGTGACTAGTGGGGTACCGCAGGGATCAGTCCTTGGACCCCAACTATTCACAATATATATTAATGATCTAGACAAGTGAACTAGATGTAATATCTCCAAATTTGCAGACGACACAAAGCTGGGTGGGTGTGTGTGCTGTGAGGAGGATGCCAAGAAATTCCAGGATGATTTGGACAGGTTGGGTGATTGGGCAGAAGCATGGCAGATGCAATATAATGTGGATAAATGTGAGTTTATCCACTTTGGTGGCAAAAATAGGAAGGCAAATTATTATCTGAATGGCAATAGATTGGGAGAAGGGGAAGTGCAACGAGACCTGGGTGTCCTTGTGCACCAGTCGCTGAAGTTAAGCATGCAGGTGCAGCAGGTGGTTAAGAAGCCAAATGGTATGTTTGCCTTCGTAGTGAGAGGGTTCGAGTACAGGAACAAGGATGTCTTGCTGCAGTTGCACAGGGCCTTGGTGAGACAACATCTTGAGTATTGTGTGCAGTTTTGGTCGCATTATTTGAGGAAGGATGTTCTTGCCATGGAAGGAGATCAGCGAAGATTCACCAGGCTGATACCTGGGATGGCAGGAATGACGTATGAGGAGAGATCGGATCGATTGGGCTTGTACTCGCTGGAGTTTAGAAGAATGAGAGGGGATCTCATTGAAACTTATAACATTCTGACAGCACTGGACAGATTTGATGCAGGAAGGATGTTGCCAATGGTTGGAGAGTCCAGAACCAGGGGTCACAGTCTAAGGATAAGGGTAAGCCATTTAGGAAAGAAATGAGGAGGAATTTCTTCACCCAGAGAGTGGTGAACCTGTGGAATTCTCTACCACAGAAGGCAGTAGAGGCCAATTCATTAAATATATTCAAGAAGGAGTTAGATATATTTCTTAAGGCTAAAGCGATCAAGGGATATGGGGAGAAAGCAGGGACCGGGTACTGAATTTGGATGATCAGCCATGATCTCATTGAATGGCGGAGCAGGCTCGAGGGGCCGAATGGCCTACTCCTGCTCCTTTCTTCTATGTTTCTATAACACAAATAACCTACAACGTAACACCGGCCGTCGCTGAACATGTTTGAGGGAGCAGAATAGAAACGTGATTTGAGGACAGTATAAATATGGAAGGGGTTTTAATTCGTGACAGCATAGCAGTATTTGAGATTGTGGTGAACGCTGAATCTGATTGGTTTCTTTACGCATCCAGTCAGAGAGATAGAGAACAAAGGAAATTAACAACGCTGCCAATAAACCAATAGCAATCCTTGGCTTCACCCATCCCTCATTAGCATAGCTCTGTGGGACGGACTGTGGGGCTGCCTATATAATACGAGCTCGGAGCACCGTTTACTTAAGTTGTTTCCTGATACTGATGAGACGATGGTTGATGAGAAGAAATCCGCTGCCAAGAAGGGCGCCAAGAAAATCGTGAAGAAAGCGGCAGCGAAGGGCGGCAAGAAGCGCAGAAAGTCGAGGAAGGAGAGTTACTCCATCTACATCTACAAAGTGATGAAGCAGGTTCACCCCGACACCGGCATCTCTTCCAAGGCCATGAGCATCATGAACTCGTTTGTGAACGATATTTTCGAGCGCATCGCGGGTGAGGCTTCCCGCCTGGCCCATTACAACAAGCGGCACACCATCAGCTCCCGGGAGATCCAGACCGCAGTGCGCCTCCTGCTGCCTGGGGAGCTGGCCAAGCACGCCGTGTCGGAAGGGACAAAGGCGGTGACCAAATACACCAGCTCCAAATGAAACTCCACGCTGTCTTGAAAGAACAAACCCAAAACACAACGGCTCTTTTAAGAGCCACCCACAATCTCTCTGAAAGAGCTACACAATCGCATCTCCCTTTTGAATCAATTTACTGAAATTATTTACTGAACAAGTATCATTCAGAACGTTAAAAGTTCCAGCTGTAGATTTAGTTTTGAATTCTCAGATAAGCAGTTTTAATGTCTTGTTCGACATTAGCGTCACTTGAATTTCTCGCCCTCACAGTGAACTGCAAACACGATCCTTGGTCGCTCTTTCCCTTTGATCTCAGACCCCTTCATTTACAGCGCCTGCCGACGATTAACAGCTTGTTCTAGGGGTAAGGTCGTTCTCAAGGCGTTTTCAAGTTTTAAAAATAAATGTTGGGGGTTTATTAACCCGAGACTACTTGCAGTGTAACAACCCAGAATGGGAGTTCTAACAGAGACCGGAACGGGGGCAGTTTGAACATTGTCCCTCTTCTTTTCACAGGGCTCCCGGTTCTGTTTTCACTCCCGCCTGTGCAAAGGATCGATCGATAATTATTGAAACCTCACTTTTAAAAAGATTGAGCTGGAATGTGTCCGCTTACAGAATCAATGGGCATTGATTCCCGCCCGTTACATTTTGAAATTGAACAGGCAAATAATCCTGATTGTCACAGCCTGGAATGTGCAAGGGAAATACGGAATAAGACAAACGGGAATAAAACGTGCTTGGAAATCTGTGGCTAATAGAGAGAGAGAGGGTGAGGGAGGGAGAGCGTGAGGAGAGGGGGAGGGAGAGTAAAGCAGGGAGAGATGGGGGAGGGAGGGAGAGGGTGAGGGAGGGAAAGAGTGAGGGGGTGGGACAGGGAGGGAAAGAGTGAGGGGGTGGGACAGGGAGGGAGAGCTTACCTTCTTCCTTCCTTCGCAGGGGTCCAGCGGGCCACCTTCCCCCCCAGTCGCACTCTCTCTTCCCCCCCAGTCACACTCTCTCTTCACCCCCAGTCGCACTCTCTCTTCCCCCCCAGTCGCACTCTCTCTTCCCCCCCAGTCGCTCTCTCTCTTCCCACCCAGTCGCTGTCTCTCTTCCCCCCAGTCGCTCTCTCTCTTCCCCCCAGTCGCTCTCTCTCTTCCCCCCAGTCGCTCTCTCTCTTCCCCCCAGTCGCTCTCTCTCTTCCCCCCAGTCGCTCTCTCTCTTCCCCCAGTCGCTCTCTCTCTTCCCCCCCAGTCGCTCTCTCTCTTCCCCCCCCGTCGCTCTCTCTTCCCCCCAGTCGCTCTCTCTCTTCCCCCCCAGTCGCTCTCTCTCTTCCCCCCCAGTCACTTTCTCTCTTCCCCCCAGTCGCTCTCTCTCTTCCCCCCAGTCGCTCTCTCTCTTCCCCCCGTCGCTCGCTCTCTTCCCCAGTCACTCTCTCTCTTCCCCCAGTCGCTCTCTCTCTTCCCCCCAGTCGCTCTCTCTCTTCCCCTCAGTCGCTCTCTCTCTTCCCCCCCAGTCGCTCTCTCTCTTCCCCCAGTCGCTCTCTCTCTTCCCCAGTCGCTCTCTCTCTTCCCCCAGTCGCTCTCTCTCTTCCCCCCCAGTCGCTCTCTCTCTTCCCCCCAGTCACTCTCTCTCTTCCCCCCAAGTCGCTCTCTCTTCCCCCCAGTCGCTCTCTCTCTTCCCCCCAGTCGCTCTCTCTCTTCCCCCCAGTCGCTCTCTCTCTTACCCCCAGTCACTCTCTCTCTTACCCCCAGTCGCTCTCTCTCTTACCCCCAGTCGCTCTCTCTCTTCCCACCAGTCGCTCTCTCTGTTCCCCCCAGTCGCTTTCTCTCTTCCCCCCAGTCGCTCTCTCTCTTCCCCCCAGTCGCTCTCTCTCTCTCTTCCAACAACAACATGCCCTCGAAATAGCCTCGGCACTGCCGGGCACTCCAGCTTGTCCATATATATAAAGCGGTTCATCTGTCTGTCTGTATGTCCTCTATACACTCAAAAGTTATAGAGCGTACCTACACATATGTTATATCAAAAGAAAGCTTCTGATTATGGAAGTGTCATAGGCATATTTACTTTTTGGTCGGACAGAAATTGTTCGGACAGTATACAAAAAACTTTCAAAAAATTGACAACTCTGCTCATTAGCATTGAGTGACGTGATGGTTGACCAATCGTACTGGGGATAGCGTTGAGTGACGTGATGGTTGACCAATCGTACAGGGGATAGTGTTGAGTGATGTGATGGTTGACCAATCGGTGCATCACGGGGGGGTGGTTCATTGTGTGTGTGGGCGGGCCATCCTACAGGGGATAGCATTGAGTGATGTGATGGTTGACCAATCTTAAAGTTGAGTGACTTGATGGTGGACCAATCGGTGCATCACGGGGGGCATTTAATTACGTGTGTTTGCGGGCCTAATCGATCTGTGCAGAGGTGAGTGGGCGCCATCTTGATTCCTACCTATTGATATATTTTCCCCACTTTCTGTGTGTTTATTTCTCCCACTTTCAACACAATTAAATCGTTATTTTAAAAAGTTTTTTCTAAGCTCGTTAATTTTCCTGGCTTTCACCCTCTTTTTTTGCTCTTGACTCGCTGCCTCCGCGAGGCGCCGCACCCTTGGAGGGTTACCCCGGCAACTGGGCCCAGACCTCTCTCACAGCCTGTAGCCGCTCAGGAGGGCGGCGGGGGGAAGAAAGTTTTCCCCAGCAACCGGGCCTGGGCCTCTCTCACAGCCTGTAGCCGCTCAGGAGGGCGGGGGTGGGGGGAAGAAGGTTTTCCCCAGCAACCGGGCCCGGGCCTCTCTCACAGCCTGTGGACGCTCAGGAGGGTGGAGAGGGGGGGAGGAGGGTTAACCCGGCAACCGGGCCCGGGCCTCTCTCACAGCCTGTAACCGCTCAGGAGGGGGGAGGGGAGGAGGGTTATCTCGGCAACCGGGCCCGGGCCTCTCTCAACATCAACCAGGCGGCCCGAGAGCATGACCGAAACCGCGCAGGTCAGCGGCGGCGTCGCTCGCATTGGGGCTCCAGGCCACCAAGGCCTCTCCCACTCTCCTCCCACCCCCACTCTCTCCTCCCACCACCCCCTCTCTCTCCTCCCACACCCCTCCCCCCCTCTCTCCTCCCACCCTCACCTCCTCTCTCTCCTCCCCCCTCACCTCCTCTCTCTCCTCCCCCTCACTCCTCCCCCCTCTCCTCCCCCTCTCCCCCATCCCCCTCCCCCCTCCACCCCTCCCCACCTCTCCTCCCCCCTCCCCCCCTTTCTCCACCCCTCTTCCACCCCGTCTCTCTCTCCTCCCCCTCTCTCCTCCCCCCTCTCTCCTCCCCCCCTCTCTCCTCCCCCTCCTCTCTCTCCTCCCCCCTCTCTCCTCCCCCTCCTGTCTCTCCTCCCCCCTCTCTCCTGCCCCCCTCTCTCTCCCCTCTACTTTTTTCATAACAACATGCCCTCAAGAAACCCTCGGCACTGCCGGGCGCTCCAGCTCGTAGAATATAAAGCCCCTCAAGCCTGCTCTGACATTCAATAAGATCATGGCTGAACTTCGACCACAACTCCAATATCCCACCCTATCCCTATATCCCTTGATTCCCTTAGTGCCCAAAAATCTATGATCTCAGTCTTGAATACACTCATCGACTGAGCATCCACAGCCCCATGCAGTAGAGAATTCCAAAGTTTCACGATACTCTGAGTGGATACATTTATCATCAACAAGTCCTAATTTTCTGACGCCTTATCGTGAGACTATGAACCCTAGTTCTAGACTCTCCTGCCAGGGGAAACAGCCTCGCAGCATCTACCCCTGTCAAGCCCGCTAAGAATTTGAAATTTTTCGATGAAATCACCTCTCATTCTTCTCAACTCCAGAGAATATCAGCCCATTATACTCAATCTCTCCTCATAGGACAGCCCTCTCATCCCAGGAATCAATCGCTTGAACATTTGATGCACCCCCTGTAAAGCATGTATATCCTGCCTTAGTTAAGGAGTCCAAAATGTGCAAAGTACTCCAGTTATGGTATAACCAAAGGCCTATATAATTGCAGCAACACATACTTACGCTTTACTGCAACCCCTTTGCAATAAATGCTAACATACGTTACCTTCCTAATTGATTACTTTACCTGCATGACAACATTCTGCATTACGTGTAAAAGGACACTCAAATCCCTCTGAATATTGACAGAAGTAAACCCACATTCACATACCAGAGACGGTCAGGGAAAGAGTAAAATCCTCAATCATATAAAAGGAACTGACAGATATATAATACTGTAGCGATTTGTGTGCATCGCCACTAAATAATCGAGTTCGACTTCGACGAACTATAAACAAGTTGTTTATTTACAGGAACAGGTTAAATACAACAGGTAAGGTAGCAGATAAGATGGCTGACTGTAGGAGCAGCGTTGTGTAGGTCTTTCCCCAGCGGGGACGCCACGAGGACTAACTAGAAGTTTCCCAGCTCAACTGCCAGCAGGTTCCGAGCTCTACTGTTGGAAGGTTCCGAGCTCTGACATCATGACGTCATGACGTAGAGTACAGGAAAGAAGCCTGAGTATAGTGACAGACACATACAGTAAGGTAAGTTAAAGGGAATTATGTATCGCAATGTAAGGGACAACCGGTGGTACCGCCACATAGGCCCCCCCAGAATTTGCTTTAACGAAAGTCCAAGGATGAGATGGTCTGACGAGCTGGTGGTCACAGCGGTCGTGCTGTCTCGACTTGGTAGGCGAGCTCTGAAGATGCTGCTCGTGAGTGGATCCTTACGCGCGTCATGGCGAATGAAGTGTATCAGTCAGGCGAAGGACCGTGGAGACGTGCAAAACAGCAGGCCTTGTCAGAGTGACAGGCAGGTCGGGCGGACGCGGGCGATGACTCAGTTGATGTTGGAACAAGTCCTTGATCTGACGAGATCTGCAGGAACGCCAAACGAGCGTTCCAAAGGGCTTGACAGGCGAGGTGAGTGAACTCGCCGACAGGTGAGTGAAACCTTCAGGAGGCTGGAACACGCGGAACGGTGTGTGCCATAGTGCTACGACGTTAACACAACAGAGGGTGAAGAGTTACTGCGTTGACCAGTGATCGGTGAGGCCAGCAACGTTCACGTGGCTGATCGCGGCCTCAGGATGCCCGTTGGACCCATCCTCGATGTGTGCAGCTTCAGCAGACGTTTGCGTTTGTTAAAGGGAAAACTGGAGAAAGGGCGGCAACGGTCCAGGTTGTTGTTGCTTTCGGGAGTGGTAAACTCTGACTGAAGGGCGGCAACACTTAAAGTTGTTGTAGATTTAGGAGAAAACAGCCGTGCGGGTGGCAACGCTTTTCGTTCACGCTGAAACGTGTAGTAGGTAACACATCCAGCAGGCTAACGGGCTGGTGTGTCATCGGCGGGGAACGAGTCTTCGTGTTTCACGAGGGCAGGGTCCTTGTGGTTTGCAAGGGATGGGTTCTCGTGGTTCGCAAGGGATGGGTCCTCGTGGTTCGCGGGGGTGAGTCCTCGTGGTATCCCCGCAGGGCGCGCTCCAATTTTGTGGGCCCGAACATGTTGTACCCCGCGCTTGGTGAGATGTATACTTGCTGTTGCTTTGGACGTAGAGGCGGACGATCCGTCTGGCGGTAGGAAGGACGAGTACGGGGACCGTAAGCAAGTGCGTGGTCGGCACCGCATCGATGTTCTCGTCGAACGGGACTTCAACCTTTATAAAGCACGAGGGAGACTTTGGCTCCCTGGATTGCGGTAGCGACAGCAAAACGGCTGGTGCTTCCATGGCATGCTTCTTTTGTGAAAATTGCTCACAAAAAAACGGGGTCTGGTTGAGTTTTGTCCATGTCAAATGGGATCTGCTCCAGACTGTGATTACCTTGCGAATACGTTTGCAAAGACGGGGTCGCCTTTGGAGGAATCGGTGTTAGGCGGTTGCTGTTCCGTGGTTGTTCATCGATTGTGCGTCGGTCGTCTTGTGGGAAGACGAGTTTCAGGCGCGCATTGCTACCGTGAAAATCATTCACGGATACGGGTTCATCAATTGTAGTGTTGGAATTGATGAGCTCCCGTACTCACGTCATTGGGTCACCAATGTAGCGATTCATGTGCATCGCCACTAAATAATCGAATTCGACGTCGACGAACTATAAACAAGTTGTTTATTTACAGGAACAGGTTAAATACAACAGGTAAGGTAGCAGGTAAGATGGCTGGCTGTAGGAGCACCATGGTGTCGGTCTTTCCCCAGCAGGGATGCCACGAGGACTAACTAGAAGTTTCCCAGCTCAACCGCCAGCAGGTTCCGAGCTCTACTGTTGGAAGGTTCCGAGCTCTGACTTCATGACGCAGAGTACAGGAAAGAAGCCTGAGTATAGTAACAGACACATACAGTAAGGTAAGTTAAAGGGAATTATGTATCTCAATGTAAGGGACAACCGGTGGTAGCGCCACAATACCACACATACCAGAAAACACAGGTACAAAATAAAGCCCATATTTACATACCATACTCTGACTGGTACAAAGAAAAACCCACACTCACATCCCAGAGACAATGAGGTAAAGAATAAAACACACACACACGTGGCAGAAACTGAATATTACAGTCAAAAACCCACACTCACATTCCAGAGATATAAAAATTAGAAGCAGGAGGAGGGCATACAGCTCCTTGAACCTCACAGATACAGAATAAAGCCACTCTCACACACCAGAGACTGTCAGGCACAGAATGACCACGCACGCTTCCATGCCAGAAACTGACAGGTAAATATTAAAACCTGGCACTCTGAAGCAGAAAGTGACAGGTATAGATTAAAACACACACACACACCAAAGACTAACATATGCAGAGTAAAACTGCACACACATCCCAGCGTATGACAGATACAGAGTAAAACACCCACATACATCCCAGATTATGGCATATACAGAGTAAAACCCCCACATTCACATACCAGAGACTAACAGATACAGAGTAAAACTCACACTCACATCCCAGAAACTAACAGGTACTGATTGAAATCCACACATACAACAAAAACTAAAAAGTACATAATAGAACCCACTGGCACATACAAGAAACCAAAATGTACAGAATAAATCTGATCCTCACGAACCAGACACTGACAGGTACAAAAAAAGCACACACTCTGATATCAGAAACTGACAGAGACAGAATAATCTCACACTCACTCACCTGTGACTGACTGATACAGAAGAAACCCACACTCACATACCAGAAGCTGACAGGTACATAAAAAAATACACCTTTGCATAGCAGAAAAAGAAGATCGTGAAAAAGACACTCACATAGCAGAGACTGACAGATAAAGACGAAAGTCCACACTCACGAACTAGAAACATTCAGATTCAGAGTGAACCCTTTCTTCCAGTGTGGATATTGACAGGTAGAAAGGAAAACCCACACTCATGTATCAGAAACTGACTGGTACTGAATAAAACCAGTGCTAGCATACCAGATATCGATGGGTACAGATTAGAACCCACATTCACAAACCAGAGACTGACTGATGCAGTAAAACTCACAATCACAAATCAGAAACAGCCAGTTATAGCAGAAAACCCAGAATCACATTTCAGACACTGATAGATAGAGAATAAAAAATGCATTCAAATATCATAGTCAGACAGACAGACTAAAACCCACATTCACAAACCAGAGACTGACAGAAACAGAGTAAAATCCATTCTCACAGAACGGAAATTGAAAGATGCAGAATAAAACCCACACTCACATATCAGAGACTGACTTGTAGAGTAAAACCTAAAATTCACACAGCAGAAACTGACAGGCACAGGGTAAAACCCACATTTACGTACCAGGGAATGATAGGTATAGGTTGATTCAAACACTGACACAAAGAATCGGAGGGTGACAGAATCAGAATGAATCCCACACACACATGCAGAACCAGAAAGTGATAGAGACACAATGAATCCCTCACTGACACCGATTATTAAAGACTGATTGCTACAGAATGAATCTCACTCTCACACAAAATCCAGAGGCTAACAAAGAATGCGCCTCTCTGTCACATACAGTACTAGACACTGACAAATACAAAATCAATCACACAATGACAAGAGTTTCAGAGACACATATGTAAGGATATCAACAAATAGTGATGATATTTGCTGTGTTTGATTACTTATGCCTTACAGCATATTTGTCTGTGTTTTTGATTACTTGTGCCTGACCAGCAGAGGTCATGTGAGAGACAAGCAGTCCAGAGGAGTTTTACTTTCAGTTTCATTCTAGATGCATCACAGCATAGTGTGTTCTGTAAAAAGCTGTAGAAAGTCTTGAACAAGACTTTAGATTAAACAACATTCTCTTTCAGAAATGAGTCTTTATTGAACCCAAAAAGAAATCAAAACAACATATACAGAATTATTCTCACTCTCACACAAAGTACTAGAGACTGAAAGACACAGAATTAATCTAATTCCAAGACAGACCACAAGAGACTAACATATATAGCATAAATCCCACTCATACATACAGTATCAGAGAATGACACATACATAGAATCATAGAAATTTACAACATGGAAGGAGGCCATTTTGGCCCATTGTGTCCACGCTGGCCAACAAAGAGCTATCCCGCCTAATCCCACTTCCCAGCTCTTGGTCCGTAGCCCTGCAGGTTAGATTATCCCAATTGCGCATCCAAGTACTTTTTAAATGTGGTTAGGTTTCCTGCCTCTACCACCCTTTCAGGCAGTGAGTTCCAGACCACAATAACCCTCTGGGTGAAGAAATTTCCCCTCAAATCCCATCTAAACCTTCCCCTAAATACTTTAAATCTGTGCCCCTGGTTTTTGACCCCACTGCTAAGGGAAATAGTTCCTTTCTATCCACTTTATCTGTGCACCTCATAATTTTACACACCTCAATAAGGACTCCCCTGAATGTCCTCTGTTCCAAGGAAAACAGACCAAGCCTATCCAGTCTATCCACATAGCTAAGATTCTCTACTCCTGGCAAGATCCTTGTACATCTGCTCTGTACCCTCTCTAGTGCAATCACATCTTTCCTGTAATGTGGTGACCAGAATTGCACGCAGTACTCTAGCTGAGGCCTAACTAGTGTTTTATACAGTTGAAGCATAACCCCCCTGCTCGTGTGTTCTATGCCACGGCTAATAAAGGCAACCATTTCTTATGCCTTCTTAACCACCTTATATACTTGGCCTGCTACCTTCAGGGATCTGCAGACATGCATTCCAAGGTCCCTTTGTTTCTCTACACTGCTCAGTGTCCTACCATTTAATGTGTATTCCCTTTCCTTTTTACCCCTCCCTAAATGCATTACCTTGTTGAGGCTGCCGCGGAACATGAATGGAGGCCGAACCGATCTGAGGAACAAATGGCTTTTTATGACATTCTCTTGAGAGATGGCTGCCCCAGCTCTTCTCTCTGCTAAACCCGAAAACCGACAGAGGGCGACGCCCGCGCTTTTGTGTACACACTGAGGGTGACGCCTGCTCCTTTGTCATGCCTTAAAGGCAGCATGCTTCTTAAAGGCAAGCTGCCCGATTTATTGTCCATGGACGGAAAAGTGGATTGCGCCCATTTAGGTGGCGATCTGCCACACAGCTCCCCCCAGAATCTGCTTAGGAGGTGTGGACGAGATGGTGTGGTAGTCTGATGGGCCAGCCGGAGCGGCTCTTGTAGGACGCCGGTGGAAGTGGAACGGCCGGGCGTGGAGCAGCCGGGTGTACTGGCTTGAGGGCAGGTCGGCCGCGTGGCAGTGGACGAGCTACTGGGACCTGCTCACCGGGCTCTGAGTGTGCTGGCTTGAGTCGGTCAACCGACACTTTTTCAGTCATGGCGCCCACTTGTATGGCGAAAAATTTGTCCCCAGCCTGTAGCACTTTGTAGGGCCCGTCATACGGGGGTTGAAGGGGTCCGCGGTGGGCGTCGTGCCGGACGAAAATGAACCGTGCCTGGTGCAGGCTTAGCGGGACGTGTGAGGTGGATTCGCCGTGCCGGGCAATGGGCACCAGGGCGAACTGTAGCGCCGGTGAGGCGAAGTCGTGGCGTTGCTGGTCATCTGACCAGGGTGTCGTGGCGGTGGGCAGGAACTCGCCGGGTACGCGCCGTGGCTGGCTGTACGCGAGCTCTGCTGCCGATGCGTGGAGGTCATCTTTAACCGCGGAGCGCAGGCCGAGGAGGACCCACGGGAGTCGGTCGGTCCCGGCGCCATCCTGGAGGCTGGCTCGAAGAGATGCCTTCAAGGATCTGTGGAACTGCTCACACAGTCCGTTGGCTTGGGGGTGGTACGCTGTGGTGCGGTGAATGGTCACCCCAAGATTGCGTGCGATGGCAGTCCAGAGTTCAGAGGTAAATTGCGGACCTCTGTCCGGCGTCATGTCGGAGGGGACGCCGAACCATGCGACCCAAGTGCTGACGAAGGCCCTGGCACTGTCGGCGGTGGTGGTAGAGGTCAGTGGAATTGCCTCAGGCCAGCGCGTGGTGCGGTCGACGATCGTCAGCAAGTGCATGTGGCCTTGCGACGGTGGCAGGGGCCCGACAATGTCCACGTGGATGTGGTCGAATCTACGTGAAGGGACGGTGAACTCCTCGAGGGGTGCTTTCGTGTGTTGCTGCACCTTGGCCCGTTGGCAGGCTAGGCAGGAGTTAGCCCAAGTACGCACATCCTTGCGAACGCTGCGCCAGACAAAGCGGTTGGTTACCAATTTGATGGATGCGCGGGCGCCGGGGTGGGAGAGGTTGTGGAGAATCTCGAATACCCGGCAGCGCCAGGACGCTGGGATGACTGGCCGAGGTTGAGATAGGGATATGTCGCACTTGACCGTGACTGCGGTCGGGCCGCAGGCGACGTCGGCCAGGCATAGCCCTGGTAGGTTGGTAGGTGCGGAGAGCAGATCAGGGTCCGTGAGCTGGTCTGCTGCGAGTTGAGCATAGTCGACTGCCAGGTGTGCGGCGTGGATGGCGGGGTGGGAGAGGCAGTCGGCTACCACGTTGTCTCGGCCAGAGACGTGTTGGATGTCCGTGGTGAACTCGGACACTGCCGCGAGCTGGCGCTGCTTACTGGTGGACCAGGGGTCGGTTGTCTTTGCCATTGCGAATGTCAGGGGTTTGTGGTCGACAAACGCAGTGAAGGGGTGGCCCTCCAGCAAAAACCGAAAATGGCGGACCGCCAGGTACAGCGTGAGGAGCTCGCGGTCGAAGGTGCTGTACTTGACCACTGGGGGGCGTAGTTGGCGGCTGAAGAAAGCAAGTGGTTGCCAGGCGCCGTCGACCCACTGCTCGTACACAGCGCCGACCGCGTGGTCGGAGGCGTCCGTGGTGAGCGCTACTCTGGCATTTGGCCATGGGTGCGCGAGCAGGGTGGCATCAGCGAGTGCGGTCTTGGTGGAGTTGAAGGCGGCTGATACGTCTGCCGTCCATTCGACCGCCATCTTGCCGCTCCTGCCCCGGAGGGCTCCATACAGGGGCCTCATGAGGGACGCCGCTTTGGGGATGAAGCGGTTGTCGAAATTCACCATCCCGAGGAACTCCTGGAGTCCTTTGATGGTGGTGGGGCGGGGAAATTGCTGGACGGCCTGCACCTTGGTGGGCAGGGGAATGGCCCCAGCATGGGTGATGTGGTGGCTGAGGAAGTCGATCTTGTCCAGGCCGAACTGGCACTTGGCTGGGCTGAGGATGAGCCCGTGGTCGCTGAGGCGCCCGAACAGGATGCGAAGGTGTTCGAGGTGTTCCTGCTTGGAGGAACTGGCTACCAGGATGTCGTCCAGGTAGACGAACAGGAACTTCAGGTCCCGAAGGACCAGGTCCATGAGCCGTTGGAATGCCTGGGCCGTGTTTTTGAGGCCGAAGGGCATCCGCAGGAACTCGAAAAGCCCGAAGGGGGTGATTACGGCCGTCTTGGGGACATCCACGGGGTGGACGGGGACTTGGTGGTAGCCGCGCACCAGGTCGACTTTGGAAAAGACTGAGCGGCCGGCCAGTCTAGCCGAGAAGTCCTGAATGTGCGGCATGGGGTACCGATCAGGGGTAGTGGCGGCGTTGAGGCGGCGGTAATCCCCGCAGGGGCGCCAACACCCGCCTGGTTTGGGGGCGATGTGGAGTGGGGAGGCCCAGGGACTGTTGGAGCGGCGGATGATGCCAAGCTGTTCCATAGTGGCAAACTCGGTCCGCGCGATCTCCAGTTTGGCCGGGTCCAGCCTGCGGGCATGGGCGTACACTGGGGGGCCTGTGGTGGGGATGAAGTATTCCACCCCGTGTTTGGCGAACTCCGCGGAGAAGGTCGGGTTGGTGAGGGCCGGGAATTCAGCCAGGAGCGCCGAGTAGTCATCCGTGGCCCGGGCGTGGCACTGTGACGCCATGTCGGCGGGTTGACGGGGGGCCATGGTGCCCAGGATGGGGGACATGGTGTTCATGTCCACGAGGCGGTGTCGAGGGATGTCTACCAGTAGGCCGTGGGCGCACAGGATATCTGCGCCAATGAGAGGGGAGAGTACCTTGGCAGTGATGAACTCCCATCGGTAGCGGCGACCAGCGAGGTCGAGGGTGACTGTGCGGGTGCCGTACGTCCAGATGCCCGAGCCGTTAGCGGCAGCCAGCACCTGTCCTCGTTCGCCCTTTTGGATGTCGAGGGCAGAGGCCGGGATGATGCTGTGCTGAGCTCCAGTGTCGCACAGGAACCGGCGGCCGGTTTTGTCATCCGTGACGTACAGCAGGGAGCCCGCATGGCCCACGGCCATCGTGGGGGCTGGTACGGGGGTGGACTTGAAGGAGCAGGGAGGTGTGCACCTTTGTGCCCTGGCGCCGAACCGTGCATGGTAGTAACAGTAGCCCGGGTTTGTGCGGCGCGAAGGCACTGTGGGCCCCGTGGCTGGGCCTTGTGGCCACGTGGTGGCCGGTGAGGGGCACGCCCAGGCTGTGGCAGCCAGGTCCGGAGCGACGTCGTGGCTGGAGTGAGCGGACAGCAGCTTGTCGGCCTCGTCGGCCAGGGCTTCTAGGTCTGTGAGGCCGGACACCACAATCGCTGGGCGGATGCTGGGAGGTAGCTGACGGATGAACAGCGTGTGGAAGAGGGACCCGGGTGGGCTCTCGTCAGTGATTGAGAGCATGTGGGAGAGGAGGTCTGACGGTGAAGCGTCACCGAGGCCTGGAAGGTCGAGGAGGCGGCAGTTTCGCTGGTATGTCGAGGTCGTAAATTTTTTAAGGAGCGCGGCCTTAAGATGTGCATACTTGCCCTCCTCTGGTGAGTTCTGCAGCACTATCCAGACCTTCGTGACTGTGAAGCTACCGAGTGATGTGACGAGGTAGTCATACTTCGTCCCATCTGTGATGATGTGTCGCAGCCGGAACCGGGACTCAGCTTGGAGGAACCAGGCTTCGGGCTGGTTTTCCCAAAACTCCGGCAGTTTCATGGAAACTGCGATCATGTCCACCATTGCAATGCTCGGAATACGTTCTGAGCGTCGGGGTCACCAATGTTGAGGCTGCCGCGGAACACGAATGGAGGCCGAACCGATCTGAGGAACACATGGCTTTTTGTTAGATTCTCTTGAGAGATGGCTGCCCCAGCTCTTCTCTCTGCTAAACCCGAAAACAGAATGAGGGCGACGTCCGCGCTTTTGGGTACACACTGAGGGCGACACTCGCTCCTTTGTCATGCCTTAAAGGCAGCATGCTTCTTAAAGGCAAGGTGCCCGATTTATTGTCCACGGACGGAAAAGAGGATTGCGCCTGTTTAGGTGGCGATCCACCACACTATATTTAATTTGTGTGTCAGGAAGACAGGTCTGAGCATGCGTGATAAACACATGCCTGCTCCCCCCCTCTCCCCGCACAGTGTTTAAAGCGACAGGAAGGGCCCATGCGAGCTCCCCTCCCCCAGCACTGCCAGCGGGGGCCGTTTTCTCTGTGCTCGGTTGATGATCGCTGAACACATCAGGTAGCGGAGATATCATGGGCCCGAGTAAGGGAGCAAACAGCAGCTTCCTCACAGCAGCTCATCGCACTGGGACTGTGTCCGCAGATGGGCTTTGAGTCGGGTTAAGTTCAGCGGCAGTCGGAGATATTTTTTATGAGACAGCGTGGAGCAGCAGCTAGCTCCGGAAAGGTGGAGTGAGTGGGGGAAGGGAGAGGCCATTCTCGGGCTGTGTGTGTACAGTGTAAGGTAACATAGAAAGTAAATCACCTCGTTCTTTCAAATCATTGCTGCTTTCTTCCCCCAAAGCAGGAGTGGATATTCCTGATTCAGATCCAGTCACACGGTGTCTGCTGTTGTTGAACAGTGAACATTGGATTGGAGCCTGAGAGTGAGGATGTGAGGAGTTTCACAAAGTGCATCTATTGCAGGCACCAGGTGAGAAGTGTGAAAGAACACATTTCAAAATCGGTGATTTTGTTTCGGTGCATTGAGTTCTCCAAAACCGTGTTGCTGGTGATTGGGAGATACATAGTCGCTACATAAGATACATCAGGATCCGTGCTCTGAGACATTCTGTTAATTACACAGGCCCTCAACTCGGTTTCAATGGAATGATAGAGCTATAATCATAGAGTCATAATGGCACAGAAGGAAGCCATTCGGCCCATCGAGTCTGTGCCATCTCTCTGCAGAGCAATCCAGTCAGTCCCATTCCCCCGCTCTAACCCGTAGCCCTGCAAGTTTATACCCCTCAAGTGTCTATCCAGTCTCCCCTTGAAAACATTGAGTGTGTCTGCTTCCACCACTTCCATCGACAGTGAGTTCCAGGTCCTCAACACCCGCTGCGTGAAAATGTTTTTCCTCACCCACCCCTGCCCCCCACCCCATCTCTTGCCCAAAACCTCAAATCTTTGTCCCCTAGTCCTGGTACCATCAACTAGTGGGAACAGACTTTCCCCGTCTAGCCGATCCAAACCCGTCATAATCTTGTACACCTCTATCAAATCACCCCTCAACCTCCTTTGCTCTAATGAAAAAAATCCAGCATCCCCAACTTTTGCTTGTAGCTAAGATCCCCAATCCGCAGAACTTTTTGATAAATCTCCTCTGCAACCTCTCAAGGGCCTTCACATCCTTCCTAAAGTGTGGTGACCAGAACTGGACGCAATTCTCCAGCTGTGGCCTAACCAATGCTTTATAATGATTCACCATAACTTCTCTACATTTGTACTCAATACCTCTATTTATGAAACCCAAGATCCCATATCCTTTGCTAACCACTATCTCAATATGTCCTGCTACATTCAGGGACCTATGCCCATTAACTCCCAGGTCCCTCTGTCCCTGCACATTCTTTACAATTGTGCCAATACGTGTATATTGCCTCTCCCTGTTTCCTCTGCCAAAATGCATCACCTCACACTTCTCTGTTTAAATTCCATCTGCTACTTGTCTGTCCATTCTGCCAATCTTTCTATATCCTCTAGCAGTCGATTTGTATCATCCTCACTCTATGGCACACCCCCACATGAGGTGTGAATAGGAAATTTAGAAATTCTACTTTGTATTCAAATTTCCAGGTCATTTATTATAAATATAAAGAATACCGTGGCCCCAGCACTGACAGTTGGTGAACACTACTGTCTACCATCCTTCTGTCTGAAAAACAGCCATTTACCACAACTCGCTGTTTTCTGTCCATAGACTGAAAACAATTGCTTGTACAGACCAGGTACCTGTGGTTATATTCCAGGAAGCCTTGCGGAATTTGATAGGTAGTCCAATGGGACTGGGAGATATAAACCTGGACTGTGGCAATAGGGTCGTCCCATTCATGGTCCAATGCTGGGGTTGGTTTGTGTCTGGATGCTGATAACTTACTATAGAACCATCCTACACACCTGCTGTGGAGAATCTGGGACCCGCTGTATTGCAGTGAGATCAGACCACGACACAATTTGTATCGCAGTTTCCTCTCCCCAGATACTTTACTTTGTTGTTATAAACAAACACATTAATTATTAATTTATTTTTATATTCTACCCACAAATGTCCATATTGTATAGCTAATTCTGTTCTCATATTATAATTCTCGGAGCAAAATACTTCACTGAGCCAGAATAAATGTGATCTTTTCTCCACATGGAACAGGAGGAGCAGTGCAGGCAGCTCCTTCTCACACACAGTAAGTACATTATCACTCACAGAATGACAGATTGAGATTGAATCACAATCACTTACTGTAACTGAGATTGACTGACAGATACAGATGAAGACCCACACTCAAATACCAGAGATAGACAGTTACTGAGTAAAATCCACACTCCCATACTAGACATAGACAGATAGACAGAAACTGAAGCTCACATAGCAGATACAGACAGGTAGAGAGTGAAATCCACAGTCACTCACCAGAAACTGACAGGTACAGATAACACCCAATGAGAAGCTGACGGGTACAGAACAAAATTCCACTCACATACCAGAAACTGACAGACACAGGACAAAACCTCACTCACATACCAGAAGCTGACTGGTACAGGACAAAAGCCCCCTCACATAACAAAAACTAACAGGTACAGGACAAAATCCCCCTCACATAACAAAAACTGACAGGTACAGGACAAAATTCCCCTCACATACCAGAAACTGACAGGTACAGTGGAAAATTCACTCACATACCAGAAACTGACAGGTACTGGACAAAAACCCATGCACATACCAGAAACTGACTGGTACAGGATAAAACCCCACTCCCATATCAGAAATGGACAGGTACAGTACAAAACCCCACTCACATACAAGATAATGGCAGCTACATTACTAAATCTCACCCACATACCAGAAACTGTCAGATACAGAACAAAACCCCAATCATATATCAGAAACTGATATTTACAGGACAAACCCTCCTTCACATTTCAAAATCTGGCAGGTACAGGACAAAACCACACTCGCGTATCAGAAGTTGTCAGGAACAGGTCAATAACCAAATTCACAGATGAGAAACTGACAGGAAGAGGTCAAAACCCCACTCACATATCAGAAACTGCCACATACAGGACAAAACCTCACTCACATACCAGAAACTGACAGGTACAGGACAAAAACCCACTCACATACCAGAAACTGACAGTTACACGGCCAATTCAGACACACATATCAGATACTGACAGGTACAGGACAGAATCCCACACACATTGCAGAAACTGAGAGGCACAGGACAACAACCACACTCATGTATCAGAAACTGAGAGATACAGCACAAAACCCACTCACAAACCTGAAACTGACTGGCACAATCCAAACCCCACTCTCAAACCAGAAAGACAGGTACAGGACAAAACCCGACTCACATATCAGATACTGACATTTACAGGACAAAGACCGACTCACATGTCAGAAACTGAGAGGTACAGGATATAACCCCACTCGCATAACCGAAACTGACAGGTACAGGATATAAACACACTCACATACCAGAAACTGACAGGTACATGAGAAAACCCAATTCATATACCAGAAACTGACTGGAACAGGAAAAAACCTAATTCACACAACTGAAACTGACAGGCAAATGCATATCCACACTCACGTAACAGAAACTGACAGGTCCAGTACAAAACCCCAATCACATACCAGAAGCTGACAGGTCCAGGATAAAACCCCATTCACGTACCAGAAACTGACAGGTACTGGAAAAAACACCACTCACATACCAGAAAATGACAGGTACAGATCAAAGCCCCACTCACATACCTGGAACTGATAGGTACAGGAAACAACCCCACTCACATAACAGAAGCTGACAGGTACAGGACAAAAGCCCACTAACATAACAGAAACAGACAGGTACAGGACAAAACCCATATCACAGATCAGAAACTGACAAGTAAAGGACAAAATCCCACTCACGTATCAGAATCTGACAGCTATAGGAAAAATGAACACTAACATAAAGAAACTGCCAGGTACAGGATAAAGCCCCATTCACTTACCAGGAACCGATAGGTACAGAACAAAACCCCATTCAGGTACCAGAAACTGACAGCTACAGGAAAAAAAGAACACAAACATAAAGAAACTGACAAGTACTGGACAAAACCCCGCTCACATACCAGAAACTGACAGGTACAGGACAAAACTCGACTCACATATCAGATACTGACATTTACTGGACAAAGACCCACTCACATATCAGAAACTGAGAGGTACAGGACAAAAGCCCTCTCAAATACCAGAAACTGACAGGTACAGGATATAACCCCATTCACATACCAGAGACTGATAGGTACATGAGAAATCCCAACTCATATACCAGAAACTGACAGGTACAGGACAAAAGCTCACTCACATCACAGAAACTGACAGGCAAATGCATATCCACACTCACGTAACAGAAACTGACAGGTCCAGTACAAAACCCCACGCACATATCAGAAACTGACAGGTACAGGAAAAAAACACCACTAACATACCAGAAAATGTCAGTTGCAGGACAAAGCCACACTCACTTACTTGGAACTGGTTGGTACAGGAAACATCCCCACGCACATACAGAACCTGACAGGTACAGGATAAAATTCCTCTCACATACCAGAAACTGACAGGTACAAGAAAAAAACACACTTACATACCAGAAACTACCAGGAACAGGACAAAATCCAACTCACATTCTATAAAGTGACAGGTACAGAACAAAACACCACTTACAGACACCACTTACAGACAAGGTAGTGACACCAATTATAGACAAGAAAGTGACAGGTACAGGGCAAAATCACACTCACATCCCAGAAGCTGACAGGTACAGGAGAAAACCTCATTCACATAACAGAAACTGACAGGTACAGGACAAAACCCCACTGACATACCAGAAACTGACAGGTCCAGGAAAAAAAACCAATCGTATATCAGAAACTGACAGGTGCAGGAAAAAAAAACACCACCAACATACCAGAGAATGACAGGTAGAGGACAAAGCCCCACTCACATACCAGCGGGGGGCTGAAGGTTTTCCTGGAGAATGTGATCAGGGATGCGGTCACCTCCACTGAGCACGCCAAGCGCAAGACGGTCACTGCCATGGACGTGGTGTACGCTCTGAAACGGCAGGGCCGCACTTTCTATGAATTCGGCGGCTGAACAACTCGACCCTTTCCACCAAGCACAACGCATGGCTTTTTTAAGAGCCACCCACCACCTCACAGAGAGAGCAGTGACCTGGGAGCGAGGGCAGACAGTTGATTTACATTGTGATCGGTGTAGATTTATATTTTACTCCACGTTCTATATCTTGGTGTGTGGATGTTTTAAATCAACATAGGCACGATTGGCTGAATTATCTTTATTCACAGAATCGTAGACATTTACGGTACAGAAGGATTCAGCACAAAAAATATCTATGCTGCCGAATCCCACTTTCCAGATCTTGGTCCTTAGCTTTTCAGTTTATGACACTTCAAGGGCGTAACATATAGTTTTTAAATATGATGAGGGTTTCTGCCTCTACCTCACTTTCAGGCAAAACGTTCCAGACCCCCAACAACCTGTGGGTGAAAAAAGTTCTGCTCAACTCTCCCCTACTTCTTCTACCAATGATTTTAAATCTTTACCCCCTGGTGATTGATCTCTCTGCTAAGGGAAATAGGTCTTTTCTGTCCACTTTATGTAGACCCTTCATATACACATCAATCAAGTCTCCTCTCAGCCTGCTAATGTGCGGAATCGTTCTGTGATTCTATTAAAGGACGATATCCCGAATGAATAATTCGATTATATTAATGCTGCGACTTCCTCTTAAAAGAGCCGTTGCTTTGTTTTGTGCTTTTACAGTGCGTTGTGAAATTTATTTGCTATTGTCCCTTCCGACACCCCGTGCTTGGCCAGCTCCCGGGCAGCACCAGGCTCACGGCGGTCTGGATGTGTGGACACAATCCGCACTCTCCAAACTATTGGAGTTTGGTGCCATCTCCTGGCCGCCAGCCAGTGGTGCAGCAGGAAAACCATTCATCAGTAACTATTTTAAACTGGAGAGAAATAACCTGAACATCTTGTTTCCGTTCAGTCTAATATGATTGCAAAGTGATTTACACGTCCTGACTAAAGCTCCAAAGGCCTATGGCGAATGATCTGTAAATACAGCGTCTAACATTTTAAAATTAGGGCGATGATTGTATCGTGGTGTGGCTCGCTGCCCTCCCTCGCGCGAGTTATTTGAAGTTCGATTCGAGGCATCACAACCAGGCTCCTGTTAACACAGTTTAGGTCACCCTATCGCAGTTTATAGTAGATGCATTGCTGGTCATCTTCCAAAATTCTATAGGCTCTGGAACAGTTCCCATGGATTGGAGGATAGCTAATGTATCCCCACTATTTAAAAAAGGTGGTAGAGAGAGGGAATTACAGACTGGTAAGCCTGACATCGGTAGTGGGGAAATGCTAGAATCCATTATAAAAATGTAAAAGCAGAGCACATGGAAAACAGTGACAGGATCGGACAAAGTCAACATGGATTTACAAAAGGTAAATCGTGCTTGACTAATCTACTGGAATTTTTTGAGGATGTAACTGCTAGAATAGATAAATGAGAACCAGTGGATGTGGTGTATTTGGACTTTCAGAAGGCTTTTGATAAGGTCCCGCATAAGAGATTGGCGTGCATAGTTAAAGCACATGGGATTGGGGGGTAAGGTACTGTCTTGGATAGAGAACTGGTTGGCAGACAGGAAGCAAAGAGTAGGAATAAACGGGTCTTTTTCTGAGTGGCAGGCAGTGACTAGTGGGGTACTGCAGGGATCAGTGCTAGGACCCCAGCTATTCACAATATATATAAATGATCTAGACGAGGGAACTAGATGTAATATCTCCAAGTTTGCAGATGACACAAAGCTGGATGGGCGCGTGTGCTGTGAGGAGGATGCGGAGAAACTCCAGTATGATTTGGACAGGTTGGGTGATTGGGCAGATGTATGGCAATTGCAGTATAATGTGGATAAATGCGAGGTTATCCATTTTGGTATCAAAAACAGGAAGGCAGATTATTAACTGAATGGCAATAGATTGGGAGAAGGGGAAGTGCAACGAGACCTGGGTGTCCTTGTGTACCAGTCGCTGAAGGTAAGCAATTAGGTGCAGCAGGCGGTTAAGAAGGCAAATGGTATGTTGGCCTTCGTAGCAAGAGGGTTCGAGTACAGGAACAAGGATGTCTTGCTGCAGTTGTACAGGGCCTTGGTGAGACCACACCTTGAGTATTGTGTGCAGTTTTGGTTGCCTTATCTGAGGAAGGCCGTTCTTGCCATGGAGAGAGTGCAGCGGATATTCACCAGATTGATACCTGGAATGGCAGGAATGACGTATAAAGAGAGATTGGGTCGATTAGGTTTCCACTCACTAGAGTTTAGAAGAATGAGAGGGGACCTCATTGGAACTTATAAAATTCTAATAGGACTAGACAGACTAGATGCAGGAACGATGTTCCCGATGGTCAGGGAGTCCGGATCCAGCGATCACAATCTAAGGATAAGGGGTAAGCCATTTAGGACTGAGATGAGGAGGAGTTTCTTCACCCAGAGAGTGGTGAACCTGTGGAATTCTCTACCACAGAAGGCAGTTGAGGCCAGTTCATTAAATATAATCAAGAAGGAGCTAGATATATTTCTTAAGATTAAAGGGATCAAGGGATATGGGGAGAAAGCAGGGACAGGGTACTGAATTTGGATGATCAGCCATGATCTCATTAAATGGCGGAACAGGCTCGAGGGGCCGAATGGCCTACCCCTGCTCCTATCTTCTATGTTTCTATGTTTCCCTTTGTTCTCAGACACGTTCATTTACAGCGCCTGCCGACGAATTAAGAGCTTGTTCTACGGGTAAGACTCAGATTCCAGTCACATCGTTCTCTCTCAAGGCATTTTCCGGTTTTAAAAATAAAAGTTGGGAGTTTATTAACTTGAGACTTCTTGCAGTGTAACAGCCCAGAATGGTAGTTCTAACAGAGACCGGAACGGGGGCAGTTTGAACACTGTCCCTCTTCTCTTTTCACAGGACTCCCGGTTCTGTTTTCACTCCCGCCTGTGCAAAGGATCCATCGACAATTATTGAAACCTCACTTTTACAAAGATTGAGCTGGAATGTGTCCGCTTACAGAACCAATGGGGGTTGATTCCCGCCCGTTACATTCTGAAATTGAACAGGCTGATTGTCACAGCCTGGAATGTGCAATGGAAATATGGAATAAGACAAACGGGAATAAAACGTGCTTGGAAAACGTGAATTTATTTATTAACATAATAATCCTCAATTTAAAAATTATTGGCGGGGCTTTTGAAATTTCAAAAATCGTTGGAGGTCTGACTGTTGAGGCAGTTATTTCCGCCCTCTTTTCATTGGTGGGAAAAGCAGACTGTGATTGGTCACAGGAAAACACCAATGAAATTCAGCACAGTGCGACCAATCACTAGTACGCTGTCTGCATTCCTCCAGAAGGTATAAGAGGGGCAGATGTGGGAGGAGATTTTCATTCTTTCTCTGACCGTGTTGATTGTGGAAATGTCTGGAAGAGGAAAAACCGGCGGTAAAGCTCGGGCCAAGTCCAAGACTCGCTCATCCCGGGCCGGACTGCAGTTCCCTGTTGGCCGTGTTCACAGACTCCTGCGAAAGGGCCACTACGCTGAGCGTGTGGGTGCTGGAGCCCCGGTGTACATGGCTGCTGTGCTCGAGTATCTGACCGCTGAAATCCTGGAACTGGCCGGCAACGCGGCCCGCGACAACAAGAAGACCCGCATCATCCCCAGACACCTGCAGCTGGCCATCCGCAACGACGAGGAGCTCAACAAGCTGCTGGGAAAGGTGACCATCGCTCAGGGCGGGGTGCTGCCTAATATCCAGGCGGTGCTGCTGCCTAAGAAAACCAGCACTGCCAGCTCCAAGAGCAAGTAAAGCGCACAAGATTCAATCTAATAACCCAAAGGCTCTTTTCAGAGCCACCCACATTATCTTTGAAACGGCTGGTTACTGTTCTGTTCTATGGGTCACAATTATACCAGATCTGATGTTAAATCTTAAAATCTACTTTGAAAATCATTTGCCACAGTTTTGCCCATTAAGTTATCTATTCACCACTCATCTGACAATCAAACGCTGCCACATTGTAACAGTGGTGTGGAGATGCCGGAGTTGGACTGGGGTGGACAAATGTAAAAAGTCACACAACACCAGGTTATAGTACAACAGCTTTATTTGAAATGGCAGTTGGAAAGGTTACCTGTAAACATCTGACATGATTTTCTGACTATATAAGCTGTGTCTTTATGCATTTCTCCACTTCACCTGAAGAAGGAGCAGCGCTCCGAAAACTTGTGATTTCAAATAAAGCTGTTGGACTATAACCTGGTGTTGTGTGACTTTTTACATAGTAACAGAGTGACAGATACAATTGCTATCCTGTATGAACGAATACTCCCTCACTCACATGCAGTACCAGTGAGTGGTAGTGCTTTTCCTGTACTCACCTGTCAATTCGACACTGACACAGTACCAGAGAGTGACAGATAAAGTGTCTAGTGTAGCCTCACCAATTTAAAAATGTCACACTGTACCAGACAGTGTCAGATACAGTGTCTCTCGTTTTTCAACAGCCAATCTGCCACTGACAATACAGAGAGTGACAGAGGCGTTGTCTATCATAGGCACTTTTGTCAATCCCACACTGACGCACAGTACCAGAGAGTGACAGATACAGTATCTATCCCATATTCAGCAGTGAATCCCACATTGGCACATAGCACGAGAATGACAGAGGAAGTGTCTATCCCACACTCAATGATCAACCACACTGTTGGCTTTCTAACAGAAGGCAGAGAGTTGGGATAAATGGTTCATTCTCAGACTGGCAATCAGTAACCAGTGGTGTACCGCAGGGGTCAGTGCTGGGTCCCCAACGCTTTACAATCTATATTAACGATTTGGAGGAGGGGACCGAGTGTAACATATCAAAGTTTGCAGATGATACTAAGATGGGAGGGAATGTAGTGAGTGAGGAGGTCATTAAAAACCTGCAAGGGGACATAGACAGTCTAAGTAAGTGGGCAGAGATTTGGCAGATGGAATACAATACTGGAAAGTGTGAGGTTATGCACTTTGGCAGGACAAATCGTAGAGCAAGTTATTATCTTAATGGCAAGAAACTGGAAAGTACTGAAGTACAAAGGGATCTGGGGGTCCTGGTGCACGAAACTCAAAAGGTTAGTATGCAGGTGCAGCAAGTGATTAAGAAGGCCAGTGGAATGTTGGCTTTCATTGCTAGGCGGATAGAATATAATAATAGGGAGGTATTGCTTCAGTTGTACAAGGTATTGGTGAGACCACACCTGGAATACTGCGTACAGTTTTGGTGTCCATACTTAAGAAAGGACATGCTTGCTCTCGAGTCAGTACAAAGAAGGTTCACTCGGTTAATCCCGGGGATGAGGGGATGGACATATGAGGAGAGGTTGAGTAGATTGAGACTCTACTCATTGGAGTTCAGAAGAATGAGAGGCGATCTTATTGAAACATATAAGATTGTGAAGGGGTTGGATCAGGTGGATGCGGGGAGTATGTTCCCGATGATGGGTGAAACTAGAACTAGGGGGCATAGTCTTAGAATAAGGGGCTGCTCTTTCAAAATTGAGATGAGGAGGAACTAATTCACTCAGAGGGTGGTAGGTCCATGGAATATGCTGCCCCAAAAAGCTGTAGAAGCTACATCATTACATAAATTTGAAACAGAAATAGACAGTTTCCTAAAAGTAAAGGGAATTAAGGGTTATGGGGAGCAGGCAGGAATTTGGACATGAGTCTAGGTTCGGATCGGTCATGGCCCTTTGGGTAGCGGAGCAGGCCCAGGGGCCGTGTAGCCTGATCCTGCTCCTATTTCGTGTGTCTAATTCTGTTAGATTCAGGAGATGGTTCTGTGATAGTGGATTGGCGGTTAGGATCAGATCAGCCATGATCTTATTGAATGGCGGAGGAGGCTCGAGGGGCCGATTGGCCTACTCCTGCTCCTATTTCTTATGTTCTTATGTTCACACTAGAATCGGGTGAGCGCGTCCATCTGCATTTAATGGTTCGATAGCAAAATACTGCCGATGGCAGCTGTCTCCCATTCTGCCAGCGCATTTCACACCTAATCTAGAGCTGTCTTTTGTCTCCACTAGTCCTATCACCATCTCGTCTCCTTTTGAATACCTCTTAATGTCTCTTCTCTTTTGTTGTTTCACAGCCCCTTAATCTATTTCATTCCCCGTGCCTCTTTAGTCTTGATAAAGGGTTTTGACCCGAAACGTTGACTCTAATTTCTTTCCACGGATGTTGCCTGGCCTGCTGAGTTTTTCCAGCATTTACTGGTTGTTTGGAGTTTTCAGCTGGACCAATAAACTACTTGGCAATGGTTTTAAGCGGAACATAAACAGGGTACTGAGGTATTTGTCGAAATCAAAATGTTTTCTGCTGAATCATTGTCTCTTGTTGCAGCACTCGCTGTCGGCCAGGATATGGCACCAACCTCTAATAGTTTGGAGAGTGCGGATTGTGTCCACACATCCAGACCGCCGTGAGTCTGGTGCTGTCCGGGGAGCTGGCCAAGCACGGGGTGGCCAAGAACGCCAGCTCCAAGTAAAACTCCACAATTTACTGACAAAAAAAAACACAACGGCTCGTTTAAGAGCGAGCCACCCACAGCCTCTCTGAAGGAGCCACCTGTTTAATGCACTGATTTCGTCAGTTTATTCATTCCGGCTAAAGTCCTATCAATCTGGTGATGACATTATCAGACAAATAGGGAAACTGCCGCATTTTAAAATCTGTCTCTGTCGAATTTATTAATTATAAATAAAAGTATTTATTTTTTTGATTTAGCGGATTGTTTCAAGATTAATTTATAAATTCTTCAATTGAGGCCAATAGTTAGTTTTGTTAAGGTAATGAGATTTCAATCAAGCGACCAATCCGAAGTAGCCTCAGGTTACAGCGGCCTCCTACAGTTAGAACTGGAGACATTACAGTCCATCCAATGACTTTACTTAAACCCATGAATTTCACAATCCCCGACAGTATCTGTGCAGGAAGCAAACTTCTGAAGGAGAATAATCTCACAAGTTGGCCTCTTGTCACAGTAGCTCGGTTTAACCTATTGTGAGGTGGAAAGCTCCGGTTCCCCGTCACACCATCTGTCTGATATATAAAAGCTGAATGGAAACAGAACACTGAGCGCATGGACACCCAGGAAGACTAAAAGAGCTTTTCACTGTGAGGGGAGAATACAGAGAAAGCAAATCACCTCGCTCGTTCAAATCATTGCTGCTTTCTTTCCTCAAATCAGCAGTGAATATTAATGATTCAGTTCCAATCTCAACGTGTCTGTTGTTCTTGGACAGTGAACAGTGGAAACACAGCCTGACAGTGAGGATGTGAGCAGTTTCACAAAGTGCATCTACTCCAGGCAGCAGGAGAAAGATCAAATTTCAAAAATCGGTTATTTACTTTCGATGCTTTGAGTTCTCCAGAACAGTGCTGCTGGTGATCGAGAGATGCATTGCAGCTCTCAGATACATCAGGATCCGGGCACTGAGATATTCTGTTAACTGCACAGGCCCTCATCTCGTTTTCTACAGATTGAAAACAATTCTTTGTACAGCCCAGGTACCTGTGGTTATGTTCCAGAAAGCCATTCTGAATTTTATAGGTAGCCCCATTGGAATGGGAAATGAAACCCTGGACTGTGCAATGGGGTGGTCCAATTCCTGGACCAGTGCTGGGTTTGGGTTGTGTCTGGATGCTGATAACTTACTGTAGAACCGTCCTACACACCTGGTGTGGAGAATCTGAGTGCCGCTGTGCTGCAGTGAGGTCAGACAATGGCACTGTTTGTATCGCGGTTTCCCCTCGCCAGATAATTTACCTTATTGCAAACAAACACATTAATTATAACTCTATTTTTATATTCTCCTGGAACCTGTCGTTATCTTATAACTAATATTAATCTCCTATTATTATTCTCATAGCAAAATAATTCAATGCGCCCGCATGAATAGGATCTTTCCTCCACCCGGAATGCAAGGAACAGTGCAGGCAGCTCCTTCTCACACAGAGTAAATACATTATCACTCACAGAGCGCAGAGACATAGAACTGGCCTCAGTCCTATTATCACAGGCAGCAGGAACAGTCCCACTTTGATCCGAATTTCCAGAGTTGCATTATTAATCTCACAGTCCTTATCTGAGGAATGTTGTCCTTATCAGAGGAAGGATGGCCTTATCTGAGGAAGGATGTTCTTGCCATGGAGGGAGTGCAGTGAAGATTCACCAGACTGATACCTGGGTTGGCAGGAATGACGTATGAGGAGAGATTGGGTCGATTAGGCTTATATTCGCTAGAATTTAGATGAATGAGAGGAGATCCCATTGAAACTTATAACATTCTAACAGGACTAGACAGAATAGATGCAGGAAGAATGTTCCCGATGGCAGGGGAGTCCAGAACCAGGGGTCACAGTCTAAGGATAAGGGGTAAGCCATTTAGGACTGAGTTGAGGAGGAATTTCTTCACCCAAAGAGTGGTGAACCTGTGGAATTCATTACCACAGAAGACAGTTGAGGCCAATTCATTAAATATATTCAAGAAGGAGTTAGATATATTTCTTAAGGCTAAAGGGATCAAGGGATATGGGGAGAAAGCAGGGGCAGGGTACTTAATTTGGATGATCAGCCATGATCACACTGAATGGTGGAGCAGGCTTGAGGGGCTGAATGGCCTAATCCTGCTCCTATCTTCTATGTTTCTATGTCAATTGCAGCTGCAGAATAAGATGTTATTTCCAAGCCCAAACACATTGCAATGATTGGCAGATCCATTTTCACACCCTTACTCACACACACGAACAGATAGACACTGATATGGAGTCAATGCTCGCTGCTGGCAGTACATGGACTATCAAACCCAACAACTACCATACAAGAGCAGAGAATCGGAGATAATGGACGGAACCAAATCCTGAGACAGTCACTTATGATCACAAACTAGCATTAGCTTACACAGGTGGAGAATGATTGTAATCGAACATTCACACAGAGCAAGAATAGTACAGTACAATAGACTGTCAATTACATAATAATTCTCAAACTCACATATATTACAAGTCTAACAGATACAGAATCAATCCCACACTCTCAAACAGTAGCAAAAACTGACAGCTACATAATAAAGCAGACATTCTCAAAGCAGAGACAGACAGCTACATAGTAAATTACAGAATCACACCAGAAACTGGCAGACAAAACAGTACATCAATATACTGGAAACTGAGTTAGAGAATAATCCACACACACATCCTAGAGACGGATATTGCTAGGCGAAATCCCACATTCATATACCAGGTTGACAGCTATAGATAAATTCAATGCACATTTAAAAGAGACTGACAGATACAGAGTGAATCTCGCACTCACATCCCAGAGAGTGACAGGTACAGGGGGAATCTTGCACTCACATCCCAGAGACTGTCACCCACACCCACAAGCAAAGACTGGCAGAAACTCTACACTTCCATAACAGAAACAGGCAGTAACTGATTAAAACCCTTACTCATATAACAGAAACTGACAGGTACAGCATAAAACCCCACTCACGTACTAGAAACTGACATTTACAGAGATAATACCACAATCACATACAAGAGACAGAAAGGTACAGGTTGAAATCCACACCCGCACAACAGAAGGTGACAGACACAGAATAACATCCCGGAGACTGACAGGTACAGAGTAAAGCCCACACTCACAGTCCAGACTCTGAATGATAAAGAGGAAAATTAAACTCAGGCACCGGAGAATAACAGATACAGAATAATGCCATTACTCACAAACCAGTGACTTACAGATACAGAGTGAAACTCACACTCACATACCAGAGACTGTCAGGTACTGAATAGAATCCTTACTCCTACAACAGAAAGTGCCTGGTACAGCAAAAAACCCACACTCACATACCAGAGACTGTCAGATACAGAGTGAAACTCACACTTACATACCAGAGAATGTCAGATACAGAGTGAAACACACACTCACATACCAGAGACTGTCAGATACAGAGTGAAACCCACACTCACATACCAGAGACTGTCAGATACAGAGTGAAACTCACACTCACATACCAGAGACTGACAGATACAGAGTGAAACTCACACTCACATACCAGAGACTGTCAGATACAGAGTGAAACTCACACTCACATACCAGAGACTGTCAGATACAGAGTGAAACTCACACTCACATACCAGAGACTGTCAGATACAGAGTGAAAGACACCCATACCAGAGACTGACAGATACAGAGTGAAACTCACACTCACATACCAGAGACTGTCAGATACAAAGTGAAACACACACTCCTATACCAGAGACTGTCAGATACAGAGTGAAACTCACACTCCCATACCAGAGACTGTCAGATACAGAGTGAAACTCACACTCACTTACCAGAAGATCATAGGTGCATAATATATCCAAGACTTGCATACCAGAAACAGAAGATAGTGAAATAAAACAACACTCACATTCCAGAGACTGACAGATACAGAATAAAATCCACACTCACATCCAAGAGACTGTCAGCTATAAGAAAATAAGAAATAGTAGCAGGAATCTATATATATCTATATCTATATATATAAAGCCGTTCATCTGTCTGTCTGTCTGTCTGTGTGTATGTCCTCTGTTCACTCAAAAGTTATAGAGCATACCTGCACATATGTTATATGAAAAGAAAGCTTATGATTATGGGGGTGTCATAGGTGTATTTAATTTTTGGTCGGACTAAAATTCTTCGGACAGTATACAAAAAACTTTCAAAAAATTGACAACTCTGCTCATTAGTGTTGAGTGATGTGATGGTTGACCAATCATACAGGGGATAGTGTTGAGTGACGTGATGGTTGACCAATCGTACAGGGGATAGCATTGAGTGAAGTGATGGTTGAGCAATCATACAGGGGAAAACGAGTCAGCAGAGAGTGCTGTGAGTTTGGGTAAGTGTGTGAGTTCTTTAATTGTTATTTCTCTTTCAATCATTCTTGAAAAATTACTTAAGTAGTTTAAGTAAAGGGGAAAAGTTAAATATTTGGGATTCTGTTGGTTTAAGAAGAGTAAAACAAGGTTACACTGCAGTAGGAGTAAATTGGCACAGCAGGCAGTGGAAACCAGTTTTCTAACCAATCAGCAGGGGTGACTCATTTGGCTGTAAACAAACAAACAGTATAAAAAGACCAGGCTAGTGCGAGCAAGCACTGAGTGCGAGTCAGCAGAGAGTGCTGTGAGTTCGGGTAAGTGTGTGAGTTAGGGTAAGTCGGGTGTTAGGTGCTCTTTTCAAACTTTAACTCTGTGGGTTGTAGTTAATAAGGCCTTTCTGGTGCAGAGTGACTGTTGGTAAACCATTTAACTGGTGTAATTAGAGGGATTGATTTAAATTAAATCCAATTAATTAAAGGGGATACTAGCATCTATAATCGGGCAGAGGGTGTCCATAACTAACAATAAAAAAATTAATTAATTACATAGAATGGAGCAGGTGATGTGTTACTGTTGCCAGATGTGAGAGCCGGTGAACCCCATTGAGGCTCACAGTGATTATGTCTGTGACAAGTGTCTGCTGCTACAGGAGCTCCAGCTCCATGTTGATGAGCTGGAGTCTGAGCTACAGACACGGCGACACATCAGGGAGGGGGAGAAGTACCTGGACTCTGTGTATCAGGAGGTGATCACACTTATGAAGTTAATTAATTCAGATGTAGCCCATGGTCAGGGACAGGATGGTGTGAGGCAGGTACGGGGATCCAGGAGGTAGAGCTGGAGGAGCCGCAGCCCTTGCTCTTGTCCAGCAGGTTCGAGGTTCTTTCTCCCTGTGGGGACAGGAGAAGGGACTGCAGGGAGGATGAGCAATCTGGCCACATCACCGTGGAACGGGGGGCCATTCAAGAGGGGGGAGTAACTAGAAATGTTGTAGTGGTAGGGGATAGTATTACTAGGGGGATAAATAGAGTTCTCTGCAGCCAAGAGCGAGAGTACCGAAGGCTGTGTTGCCTACCCAGTGCCAGGGTTAAGGACATCTCCTCTGAGCTGGAAAGAAACTTGCAGTGGGAGAGGGTGGATCCCAGTTTTCGTGGTCCATGTTGGTACAAATGACGTAGATAGGACTAGGAAGCCAGTTCTGTTAAAGGAGTATGAGCAGTTAGGGGTCAAATTAAAAAACAGAACCTCAACCACGTGCGAATTTGGCTAGGACAAATAAAATTAGAGAGTTAAATGCGTGGCTCAAAGACTGGTGTGGGAGAAATGGGTTTTGCTTCCTGGGACACTGGCACTCGTACTGGGGCAGGAGGGAGCTGTTCCGTTGGGCTGGGCTTCACTTGGCCAGTGCTGGGGCTAGAGTCCTGGCGGATCATATAACTAGGGCTGAAGAGAGGGCTTTAAACTAACAAGTGGGGGGGGGGTTCCTAGAGAGCAAATAATAAAAATGACAACAGAGAAGGTCATAGACTTAGGTAGCAGTGGGGAAATTAAAAACCAGAGCATGTCAGGAAGGGGCAGAAGGTATGGAGTAAAAGGTAAAGTAATAAAAAGGGCAAAAGCAGGAACTAAGTGTCACAAAACATATTTGAAAGTTCTCTATATGAATGCACGTAGCATTCGTAACAAAATAGATGAGTTAATGGCACAAATAATTACATATGGGTTTGATCTTGTGGCCATTACAGAAACATGGCTGCAGGGTGACAATGCCTGGGAATTAAACATACCAGGTTATTTAACGATCAGGAAGGACAGGCAGGAAGGAAGGGGAGGTGGGGTGGCTATGTTAATAAAGGAAGGAATCACTGTAAAACAGAGAAATGATATTGGGTCAAAAGATCAGGATAATGAAACAGTTTGGGTGGAGGTAAGGAATAATAAGGGGAAAAAAACACTAGTGGGTGTAGTCTATAGGCCTCCGAACAGTTGCAACTCTGTTTAATGGAGTATCAATCAGGAAATAGTTGAGGCTTGTAATAAGGGAGCATCTATAATTATGGGGGATTTTAACTATCATATTAATTGGACAAATCAAATTGGGTAGGGCTGCCTTGAGGATGAGTTCATTGAGTGTATTAGGGATGGGTTTCTTGAGCAGTATGTAACTGAACCAACCATGGGGCAAGCAACCTTAGATCTGGTCCTGTGTAACAAGACAGGATTAATTAAAAACGTCCTAGTAAAGGATCCCCTTGGAATGAGTGACCATAACATGGTTGAATTCCATATTCAGTTAGAGGGTGAGAAGGTTGGATCTCAAACAAGCGTGCTAAGCTTGAATAAAGGAGACTTTGAAGGTATGAGAGCGGAATTGAGTAGAGTGGATTGGGAAAATAGATTAAAGGGTAAGACGATACATGATCAGTGGTGTACATTTAAGGAGTTATTTTACAACTTCCAAAAAATATATATTCCACTGAGAAGAAAAGGGTGTAAAAGAAAAGACAGCCATCCGTGGCTATGTAAAGAAATTAAGGATAGTATTCAGCTAAAAACAAGGGCATATAAGGTAGCCAAATCAAGTGGGAGGATAGAGGATTGGGAAAACTTTAAAAGACAGCAAAAAATAACAAAAAGATTGATTAAGAAAGGGAAGATAGATTACGAAAGTAAATTAGCAAAAAATATAAAAACAGATAGTAAGAGTTTTTATAGTTATATAAAAAGAAAAAGGGTGCCTAAAGTAAATGTTGGTCCCTTAGAGGATGAGACCGGGAAATTAATGGTGGGAAATATGGAGATGGCAAAAACACTGAATGAATATTTTGTATCAGTCTTTACAGTAGAAGACACTAAGAATATCCCAAGACTGGACAAACAGGGGGCTATAGGGGGGGAGGAGCTAAACACGATCAAAATCACTAAGGAAGTGGTACTCGGTCAAATAATGGGACTCAAGGCGGATAAATCACCTGGACCTGATGGCTTACATCCTAGGGTCTTGAGGGAAGTGGTGGTAGGGATTGTGGATGCATTGGTAATAATTTTCCAAAACTCCCTGGACTCAGCAAGGTCCCGGCAGACTGGAAAACTGCTAATGTAACACACTTATTTAAAAAGGGCAGTAGACAGAAGGCTGGAAACTATAGATCGGTTAGCCTAACATCTGTGGTAGGTATAATTTTGGAGTCCATTATTAAGGAGACAGTAACAGGACATTTGGATAATTATCATTTAATAGGACAAAGTCAGCATGGTTTTATGAAGGGGAAGTCATGTTTGACAAATTTGCTGGAGTTCTTTGAGGAAGTACCATATAGGGTGGATAAAGGGGAACCAGTGGACGTAGTGTATTTAGACTTCCAAAAGGCATTTGACAAGGTGCCACACAAAAGATTATTGCTTAAGATAAAAAAATCACGGGATTGGGGGTAATATTCTGGCATGGATAGAGGATTGGCTATCTAACAGAAGGCAGAGAGTTGGGATAAATGGTTCATTCTCAGAATGGCAATCAGTAACTACTGGTGTTCCGCAGGGGTCGGTGCTGGGTTCCCAACTCTTTACAATCTATATTAACGATTTGGAGGAGGGGACCGAGTGTAACATATCAAAGTTTGCAGATGATACTAAGATGGGAGGGAAAGTAGTGAGTGAGGAGGACATAAAAAACCTGCAAGGGGACATAGACAGGCAAAGTAAGTGGGCAGAGATTTGGCAGATGGAATACAATACTGGAAAGTGTGAGGTTATGCACTTTGGCAGGAAAAATCGTAGAGCAAGCTATTATCTTAATGGCAAGAAACTGGAAAGTACTAAAGTACTTTCCAGTTTCTTGCCATTAAGATAATAGCAAGATGCATTAAGATAATAGCAAGTATGCAGCACGGTGGCATAGTGGTTAGCACTGTTGCCTCACTGCGCCAGGGACCCGGGTTCAAATCCGGCCTCGGGTGACTGTCTGTGTGGAGTTTGCACATTCTCCCTGTGTTTGCATGGGTTTCCTCCGGGTGCTCCGGTTTCCTCCCACAGTCCAAAGCTGCGCGGGCTAGGTTGATTGGCCATGATAAAAATTGACCCTTAGTGTTAGGGGGGATTAAATACGTGGGGTTATGGGGTTACGGGGATAGGGCTTTGGTGGGATGGCTTTCGGTGTAGGGACCGGGTGCTTGGGTGTGGATGATCAGCCATGATCTCGTTGAATGGCGGAGCAGGCTCAAAGGGCCGAATGGCCTACTCCTGCTCCTATCTTCTATGTTTCTATGTAAAGTACAAAGGGATCTGGGGTCCTGGTGCACGAAACTCAAAAGGTTAGTATGCAGGTGCAGCAAATGATTAAGAAGGCCAATGGAATGTTGGCTTTCATTGCTAATAGAATATAAAAATAGGGATGTGTTGCTTCAGTTGTACAAGGTATTGGTGAGACCACACCTGGAATACTGCATACAGTTTTCATGTCCATACTTAAGAAAAGACATACTTGCTCTCGCATCAGTACAAAGAAGGTTCACTCGGTTAATCCCGGGGATGAGGGGATGGACATATGAGGAGAGGTTGAGTAGATTGGGACTCTACTCATTGGAGTTCAGAAGAATGAGAGGCGATCTTATTGAAACATATAAGATTGTGAAGGGGTTGGATCGGGTGGATGCGGGGAGGATGTTCCCGATGATGGGTGAAACTAGAACTAGGGGGCATAGTCTTAGAATAAGGGGCTGCTCTTTCAAAACTGGGATGAGGAGGAACTACTTCACTCAGAGGGTGGTAGGTCCATGGAATATGCTGCCCCAAAAAGCTGTAGAAGCCACATCATTACATAAATTTAAAACAGAAATAGACAGTTTCCTTGAAGTAAAGGGAATTAAGGGTTACGGGGAGCGGGCAGGAATTTGGACATGAGTCTAGGTTCGGATCGGACATGGCCCTGTGGTTGGCGGAGCAGGCCCAGGGGCCATGTAGCCTGATCCTGCTCTTATTTCGTGTGTCTAATTCTGTTAGATTCAGGAGATTGTTCTGTGATAGTAGATTGGCGGTTAGGATCAGATCAGCCATGATCTTACTAAATGGCGGAGCAGGCTCGAGGGGCCGATTGGCCTACTCCTGCTCTTATTTCTTATGTTCTTATGTGATGGTTGACCAATCGGTGCATCATGGGGGGGGTGGTTCATTGTGTGTGTGGGCGGGCCATCCTACAGGAGATAGCATTGAGCGACGTGATGGTTGACCAATCCTCCAGTTGAGTGACCTGATGGTTGACCAATTGGTGCATCACGGGGGGCATTTCATTGCGTGTGTGGGCAGGCCTAATCCTTCTGAGCTGAGGTGAGTGGCCGCCATCTTGATTCCTAACTGTTGATTTATTTTTCCCACTTTCTGTGTGTTTAGTTCTCCCACTTTCAACGCAATTAAATAGTTTTTTTTAAGTACTGTGGGAGACTACAGTCTCCCGCGTAAAGAAGTAGGCAACACAGCGAGCTACAAGAAATAGGTCTTTACTCCAACTCTCACAATACAGTACTGAATTCGTAAAGCCCGCGAGCCTGTGATGACTCACGGATTGGTCACCTGCTGGAACCTGATTGGTTTTCCTTCTCTCAGCAGCAGGCAAGTCTGAACATGCCTTATTCCTCTCAGCTTGCAACTGTCTTGTGGGGGGAGGGGAATACAGCAGTTAAAAGGGGATTATACAGGTTTATCTACATACACACAGTGTTTCCCCAATGTGGCAATGCCACATACGCCCCCCCAGAATCCTCGTTAACTGTAAAAGTCAGCCTCTGCGGAGGTTTGACCAAACGGCCATAGCGGCTGTAGTAGCCATCTGGCGTGTGAGGAGGGCTGTCTGGGAGGTCGGCCGGTTGGTTCGTCGGCTGGTCTGGCGGCTGGTCTGCCGGTGGGCTGGCTGGACGGGCTGCTGGTGAAGGTGGGGCGGCGGCTGGGAAGTAAGGTTCTGGCGTGTCTTGGTCCTCTTGTGGGGCCGCCGCCAACGCGGGAGGTCTGCCCCGCCGTGTGGAAGAGCCGGACGAACCGGGAAGCTGAGATCCAGGTGCGCCGGTATAAGGCGGTCTACTGAAATAAGGTCTGGCTTCCCGCCGACATCGATAAGAAAAGCTTTGTCCCCCGTCTCCAATACTGAGAAGGGGCCGGTGTATGGTGCCTGCAGCGGGCCTCTGTGCGCGTTCTGGCGCACAAAGACGAACTCCGCATGTCGTAAGTCCCGAGGCACGTAGGATGGCTGTGGGCCATGTTGCGAAGCGGGCACTGGACGGAATTGCTGGGCCGCATCCTGGTGCAGGGAAAGCTGTCTGGCGGCCGACCACTGCTCCGTTGTCAGGGGGAGGAGGTCGCCTGTTACTCTGAGTGGTTGGCCGGAGACCATCTCGGCCGCGGAGGCGCGGAGGTCCTCTTTGGGCGCGGTGCCCAATCCCAGGAGGACCCAGGGTAGTTTGTCGATCCAGCTGGTGTCGGCCAGGCTGGCGCGGAGGGAGGCTTTCAAGGAACGATGAAAGCGCTCGCAGAGTCCGTTGGCCTGCGGGTGGTAGGCTGTTGTCCTGTGCAACTTGGTGCCGAGGCCGGCGGTGATGGCATTCCACAAGTGGGAGGTGAACTGGGGGCCTCTGTCTGAGGATATGTCGGTCGGCACGCCGAACCGGGCCACCCATGTCGAGACGAATGCCCGCGCGACGTCGGTCGTGGTGGTGGAGGCAAGGGGAACCACCTCGGGCCATCTGGTGGTGCGGTCGACGATCATGAGCAGGTGTGTGAAACCGTGCGACGGCGGCAAGGGGCCTACCAGATCAACGTGGACATGGTCGAAACGCCTCTCTGGCACCGGGAAACACTCCAATGGCGCCTTGGTGTGCTGCTGGACCTTAGTGCGCTGACACGCCACGCATGTGTTGGTCCAGTCTCTCACATCCTTGTGGAGTCCAGGCCAGATGAACTTGGCGGACATGAGTTTCTGAGACGCACGCATCCCTGGATGTGAGAGGCCGTGGATGATGTCAAAAACTCGCTTGCGCCAGGCAGATGGGACGACCGGCCTAGGCGAGGGGACTGAAACGTCACACAGGAGGGTTGTGCCGGCTGCGTGGAAGTGGATGTCGGCCAGAGTGAGGCTGGTGGTTGACGTCCTGAGGGCCTGGATCTCCGCGTCGGCAGCCTGGTCTCTCGCCATGCTGGCGTAGTCGACGCCCAGGTGCACTGCGTGGAGCGAGGGTCTTGAGAGGCAGTCGGCCACCAAATTGTCCTTGCCGGCGACGTGGCGGATGTCCGTGGTGAACTCCGAGATGAAGTTGAGTTGGCGCTGTTGGCGCGCGGACCAGGGTTCGGTTACTTTGGCCATGGCGAAAGTGAGCGGCTTGTGGTCCACGAATGCGGTGAACGGCCGGCCTTCCAGGAGGAAACGGAAGTGCTGGATTGCCAGGAACAGGGCCAGGAGCTCTCTGTCGAATGTGCTGTAGGCCTGCTTGTTCTTGCGCAGCTGTCGGCTGAAAAATGCCAGTGGCTGCCACGCGCCTTCGACCCACTGTTGCTGGACAGCGCCGACGGCGTAATCCGAGGCGTCCATGGTGAGGGCGGTCCTGGCGCCCGGGATGGGGTTGGCCAGTAGTGTGGTGTTGGCCAAGGCTCTTTTGGTCTGGTGGAAGGCTGCCGCCATCTCGCTGGACCAGGTGAGTTGCTCTTTGCCCGTTTTGCCCCTGGTGGCTTCGTAGAGGGGGCGCATGAGTGAGGCGGTCTTGGGCACGAAACGGTGATAGAAATTGACCATCCCCAAAAATTCTTGCAGCGCCTTGACCGAGGTGGGCTGGGGAAAGTCCGCCACCACCTGCACCTTGGAAGGTAGGGGAATGGCTCCCCTTGGCGAGATTCTGTGGCCGAGAAAGTCAATTTCGGCTGCTCCGAACTGGCATTTGGCCGGGTTGACGATTAGCCCATGTTGGCTGAGACGCTGGAAAAGAGAGCGCAAATGCACGATGTGCTCGGCCTTGCTGGTGCTGGCCACGAGGATATCATCCAGATAGACGAACAGGAAGCTCAGGTCCCGTAGGACGGAATCCATGAGCCGTTGGAAGGCCTGTGTGGCGTTCTTGAGCCCGAAGGGCATGTGCAGGAATTCGAACAGTCCGAAGGGGGTGATGACCACTGTCTTCTGGACGTCTGCGTGGTGGACGGGGGCCTGATGGTAGCCGCAAATCAGGTCGACCTTGGAAGGGGAAGGGGAAGAAGGTTTACCCCGGCAACCGGTCCCGGGCCTCTATCACAGCCTGTGGCCGCTCAGGAGGGCGGAGAGGGGGGGAGGAGGGTTACCCCAGCAACTGGGCCTGGACCTCTCTCACAACCTGTAGCCGCTCAGGATGGCGGGGAAGAAAGTTTTCACTGGGCCCGGGCCTCTCTCACACCCTGTAGCCGCTCAGGAGGGTGGGGAGGGGAGGAGGATTACCCCGGCAACCGGGCCCGGGCCTATCTCAACGTCAATTGTGTGGCCGGAGAGCCCGACAGAAACCGTGCAGGTCAGCGGCGGTGTCACTCGCACGGGGGCTCCAGGCCACCAAGGCCTCTCCCTCTTTCCTCCCACCCCCCTCTCTCTCCTCCCACCCCCCCTCGCTCTCCTCCCACCCCCCACCTCTCTCGCCTCCCACACCCCTCCCCCCTCTCTCTCCTCCCGCCTCTCTCTCCTCCCCCTCTCCTCTCTCCTCCCCTCCTCCCTCCTCTCCCTCTCACCCCCTCTCTCCTCACCCCCTCTCCTCCCCCTCCCCCCTCTTTCTCCTCCCCTCTTTCCCCCCTCTCTCCCCTCTCTCTCTCCTCCCCCCTCTCCTCCCCCCTCTCTCCTCCCCCTCCTCTCTCTCTGTGGTGTATGTGCCTTTAAGAGACCCAGGTGTGCTGTAATGCCGGTAATTGCCACTCGGGCTATATAAGCCTGTATATTGTGTATATCTGTTAGAACCCCCCCCAGACTTTGCTTAGTAAATACCTATGAACCAACTCCTATCTTCAGTGTCTTTATCAACACACAATACAGTGGCGACGAAGTGGAAACGGACTTACCTGCAATTCGGCAGCACCTCAAGGGCATCGATTCCTCGGGCGTCCAGATGACTCAAGGACGTGAGAGAAGCTGTGGTTTCACCAGCTGGCCAAGCTGGTGGCAGGTACTGCGCTAATCCTTCCTGGGTGTCAGGCTGGGGCTCCAGCGGCTGGCTCTACAGCTGAGACAGGCAGCGAAATCGGAGGCAAGCAATAACGGACTGGGAGGGAGCACTCGGGAGACGGCCGGCGGGGCAAGCAGGTCAGCGTTCAGACTTCTGGTGGGAA
The DNA here is from genome assembly GCF_052327205.1 of Somniosus microcephalus. Taxonomy (NCBI): domain Eukaryota; kingdom Metazoa; phylum Chordata; class Chondrichthyes; order Squaliformes; family Somniosidae; genus Somniosus; species Somniosus microcephalus. The sequence continues at coordinate 5,960,924 of NC_141015.1, forward strand.
CGAGTCTCCAACAGTAAATTTAAAAAAAAAAGAACGGAAACCGCAGTAAACAGCGTTGTTATCGGCAGTAGTGGCGAGAAAGCGCGGGAAGCGCCATATCTTTGCTACAGAAAAGAAAAAGAAGCGCGGGAAGCGCCATATCTTTTCTGAAATGCCTAAGTCTGGCAATATTGATGCTTTTGATAGTGAAATAGAAGATTGGACCACATACGTGGAAAGAGTAGAGGTATATTGCACTGCAAATGGTATAGAAGATGAAAAAAAAGCTTCAGTACTTCTGAACTTAATGGGCGCAAAGACATACGGGCTGTTACGAAATTTAATCACTCCAGCCAAACCAAAGGACAAGAATTTTAAAGAAATTGTTGATACCCTGCAGGAGCACTTAAACCCAACACCGCTGCTGATAGCGGAACGATTCAAGTTCTTCAAGAGCAATCAACACAAGAATGAAAGTAACGCTGATTACCTAACCGAATTAAGAAAGCTATCAAAGTACTGCCAATTCGGGGCAGGACTATCAGATTATCTTCGAGACAAATTCGTTTGCGGTCTCTTAAGTGAAGCCACACAAAAAAGACTGCTTTCTGAAAAAGATTTAACATTGGACAAAGCTTTCAGTATGTCTGTATCATACGAAGCAGCAGCAAAAGGAGCTGCAGAGATACAACAAAAGACACAGGACTTCGGCACCCATGAAATGACACAGGGTTTCGAAAGATGTTATTGCTGCGGCAGATCCACCCATAACCAGAGGGACTGCTGGTTCAAGGACAAAGCATGCAGGCAATGCGGAAAGATTGGACACATTGCATGGGTATGCCGATCTGGACAAAATAAAACCACTGACAGAAAAAAAAAAATCAATAAAGAAAAGTACAGGAAGGTACAAATGAAGGCCAGAAGAGCGATAGCGACTTCGAAAACAAGAGACTAAGCTGTCTCAAATTACATAATGTACTTGCCAAAGATGATTACCAAACCATTTCGGTTACCCTCACAATAGCAGGGTCCCCAGTTAAAATGGAGCTAGATACAGGATCAGCTCTAACCGTAATAAATCGATGGGATTACGAGATGCTATTTTCGCATATACCTCTAAAAGACACATCCATTATCTTAAAAACATATACGGGGCAGCAAGTATACCCCAAAGGAAAAATAAGGGTGCCTGTTGTATACAACGGCAAAGAAATACAAAAGTTGTATTTATACATTCTACAAGATGGTGGTCCATCGTTGTTGGGACGTGAATGGATCAGGAAGATACGTTTAGACTGGCACTCCATTCAGGCACTGACGGTGACCAGTAAGGAAAAAAACAATGATGACATCATACCTGAACGATTAAAAGACATCTTGGCCAACGCCAAAGAAGTGTTTCAAGAGAAACTAGGCACCTGGAAAGGCATCACCGCCTCAATAAAAGTGGAAGATGCAGCAATTCCCAAATTTTTTAAGTCAAGACCGGTGCCATATGCAATACGTCCAGCAGTCGAGGCAGAGCTGGAGAATTTGGAAAAAGCAGGCGTATTATCCAAAATAGATTGGAGCGAATGGGCAACACCCATCGTTCCAGTCATGAAAAAAGCATTGAATAAAGATAAATCTGAAGAACAGAGAAAAATTCGCATCTGTGGTGACTTCAAGGTGACTGTAAACCCGATCCTTCACACAGTACAGTATCCTCTTCCGAGGATAGAAGATATTTTTGCCTCACTATCCGGAGGGAAACGTTTCACCAAAATTGACTTGGCACAGGCGTATCTACAGATGGAGGTTGAGGAGGCCTCTAAAAAGTATCTCACGATAAACACAAAAAATCCTGTACCAGTACAATCGACTGGTTTTTGGAGTAGCATCAGCTCCAGCTATGTGGCAAAGAGCTATGGAGCAAGTCCTGGAAGGGATTCCGGGGACTCAATGATTCCTAGTCGACATCTTTGTAACAGGAGAAAACGACAACGAGCACCTTGCCAATATGGAGCAGGTGCTCACTAGGCTGAAAGAACGGGGCCTACGAGCGAATCGCCCCAAGTGCGAATTTTTCCAAAATCAGATATCATATTGTGGCCACATAATTAATAATGAAGGGTTGCATAAGTCACCTGAAAAAATTGAAGCGGTTATAAAAGCCCCAGCACCTGAAAATGTTTCACAATTAAAGTCGTTCCTGGGATTAATAAATTACTATCATAAATTTTTACCGAACTTACCAACTCTTCTACACCCTCTTAATGAACTTCTACAAACAGGAGTGATTTGGAAATGGAACGAAGACTGTAAATGTGCCTTCCATAAATGCAAAGACTTAATCACATCCGCAGAAGTTTTGGTTCATTACAACCCATCACTGCCAATCAGACTGGCGTGCGATGCATCCCCTTACGGCATAGGAGCAGTATTATCCCATAAATTCCCTGATGGCTCAGAACGGCCGATAGCATTTGCTTCACGCTCATTAAACTCAGCTGAGCGTAACTATGCCCAAATCGACAGGGAAGCACTCAGCCTGGTATAGGGAGTGAAGAAATTCAACCATTACCTACACGGACAAAAATTTACCTTGTTGACTGACCATCAACCCCTCATCTCCATATTCAACCCTAAAAAAGGTGTTCCCATTATGACAGCGCAAAGGCTACAGAGGTGGTCCCTTTTTCTAGGGGCACACCAATACAACATGGAATACAAAGGGTCAAAACAGCATGGGAATGCTGACGGTTTATTGTGCCTACCGTTGCCAATGGTAGAAGAGGCACCTACAGTAGACCCAGTAGAGATGTTCCACTCTACCATAGTGGAATGTCTACCAGTGACGAATTCTGCCATTGAAAGGGAGACGAGAAATGATCCGACTCTCTCGCGGGTCTACGATTGAACAGTGAAGGGATGGCCAGCACATGGCGAACCACTGTTGCCAGCATTCTCGCAAAGAAGAGAACAGCTGTCAGTGTGCCGAGGAACCTTGATGTGAGGATCCAGAGTGGTGATTTCAACCAAACTCCAGGATAAAGTGCTAAAGGAGCTTCACGAGGGGCATCTGGGTGGAGTGAAAATGAAGAACCTAGCTAGGGCATTTGTATGTTGGCCAGGTATCGATGGAGACATCGAAGAAATGAGCAAGAGCTGCTTAGGATGCCAGAAGGTCCAAAACGCTCCGCCACAAGCACCTCTACATCCATGGGAGTGGCCCTCATCTCCCTGGCAAAGGGTACACATCGACTTTGCTGGTCCATTTAGGGACTCAATGTTCTTAATCGCGGTTGATGCACACTCCAAGTGGCCGGAGGTAATAAAGATGTCCTCCACCACCACGGAAAAAAACATCACAGTATTAAGGACCATATTTGCCAGGAATGCACTGCCGGAACAGATATGTTCTGATAATGGACCGCAATTTGTGTCCGAAGAATTCAGAAAGTTCTTAAAAAACAATGGGGTTAAGCACTACACGTCCGCCCCATACCATCCCGCCACCAATGGATTGGCTGAAAGGTTTGTCCAGACCTTCAAGAAGGCCATAAAGGCCATGGGTAATGAAGACATAAAACTTCAGCACAAGGTGGATAACTTCTTATTCGCATACAGGAATGCAACACATATGGTTACCAACCAAACTCCCGCCATGATGTTCTTCAATAGAAACCTAAGATGCCGGCTGGATTTGGTCAACCCCAATATCAGCAGGGACGTGGAGAACCAGCAGTTTAAGGCATGAATGAAAGGCCAACTAGAACCTTCCAGATAGGTCAACAGGTTTTGGCCCGGGACTACCGTACCGATAAATGGCAGCCTGGAACTATCTGCACACGACTAGGACCACTGATGTATACCGTGGACATCGGAGAAAGCATAATAAGGCGCCATGCTCACCAAATCATAAAGTCATCCGAAAAGGGACAACCTACACCACAACTCTATACATTTAACGATGAAGTAGAGATACCCATATCTACCTCCGATCCGGTGATGCTGGAACCCGATGAACCCGACACTGGCATTCAAGCCGAATCAGCCTTGCCAGAAGAACCTACTACACCACCAGAAACTACTACACCCCCGAGGCGTTATCCGGACCTAGTCAGGAAGCCTCCTGAGAGACTAACTTATAATTAATTAACTACAGCAATATATATTATTTTGCTTATAACATGTAATTAATAATTACTTAAAACATGATGTACTGGTTAGCTAAAAGGGGAGGAATTGTGGTGTATGTGCCTTTAAGAGTACCAGGTGTGCTGTAATGCCGGTAATTGCCACTCGGGCTATATAAGCCTGTATATTGTGTATATCCATTAGAACCCCCCCCCCCAGACTTTGCTTAGTAAATACCTATGAACCAACTCCTGTCTGCAGTGTCTTTATCAACACATGGACACTACACTCTCCTCCCCCCCTCTCTCCTCCCCCCCTCTCTCCTCTACTTTTTTCATAACAACATGCCCTCAAAAAAACCTCGGCACCGCTGGGCACTCCAGCTAGTAGATTATAAAGCCCCTCAAGCCTGCTCTGACATTCAATAGGATCATGGCTGAACTTCGACCACAACTCCAATATCTCACCCTATCCCTATATCCCTTGATTCCCTTAGTGCCCAAAAATCTATGATCTCAGTCTTGAATACACTCATCGACTGAGCATCCACAGCCCCATGCAGTAGAGAATTCCAAAGATTCACGACACTCTGAGTGGATACATTTATCATCAACCAGTCCTAATTTTCCGACGCCTTATCATGAGACTATGAACCCTAATTCTAGACTCTCCTGCCAGGGGAAACAACCTCACAGCATCTACCCCTGTCAAGCCCGCTAAGAAGTTGAAATTTTTCGATGAAATCACCTCTCATTCTTCTAAACTTCAGAGAATATCAGCCCATTATACTCAATCTCTCCTCATAGGAGAGCCATCTCATCCCAGGAATCAATCTCTTGAACATTTGATGCACCCCCTGTAAAGCATGTAGTCAGAAATGTGCAAAGTACTCCAGTAATGATATAACCAAAGGCCTATATAATTGCAGCAACACATACTTACGCTTTACTGCAAACCCTTTACAATAAATGCTAACATACGTTACCTTCCTGATTGATTATTTTACCTGCATGACAACATTCTGCATTTCGTGTAAAAGGACACTCAAATCCCTATGAATATTGACAGAAGTAAACCCACATTCACATACCAGAGACGGTCAGGGAAAGTGTAAAATCCTCAATCATATAAAATGAACTGACAGATATATAATACAACTGTGGTGATTATTCTTGTTTTGTAAGAAGTATTGTGATTGGTTGCCTGTTTCCTGCCTTGAGATATATGCTGTAAACTCATTGGTAGTTGATGTCATGTGATTTGTGGTGGCCATCTTAAATTCAGTTCTCTACAGCCTTGGTTGGGACTGGGTGTTGAAGATATGCTGCTGGGTTTTTAAGGTTAATAAAGCCTAGATTTAGAAAGGCAAATCTACTCTTCATTTCAATTTATTAACCTTTTGTTAGAATGGAGCGATATCTTCAACCGGAACGATTTAATGCTGACCCTAATTCTGCAGGAGTGGATGATAAATGGAAACACTGGTATCGTACATTTAAAAACTTTTTGGGTGTGTTGGATCAAGAGTCTCTAAATAAGTTGAATATACTGATTAACTACATTGCTCCGGATGTGTATAAGTATATCTTGGACTGTGAAACTTACGAATTGGCTATTGCTACATTGGAAAATATTTTTGTTAAACCAAAGAATGAGGTATTTGCACGTCACCTTCTATCTGCCCATAGGCAGCAGGTGGGAGAATCTTTGGATGCTTATTTACAAACACTTCGGTGCCTTGGAGCTAACTGTAATTATAAGGCAGTGTCGGCAGAAGAATATAAGGAAGAATCGGTACGGGATGCTTTTATTAATGGATTACTGTCTAGATCAATTCGTCAGCGGTTATTAGAAAATAAGACTTTGGATCTCAAGAGTGCTTTTGAGCAAGCCTCTACATTGGATTTGGCTCAGAGAAGTTCGGATTCTTACGTTCTTTTTAATCAGCCTGCGACTGTGGTTTTGGCAGTTCCAGATGAAAAGGAACTATGTGGACTTAATAGGAGTGGTTTACCAGATTCTGAAACAGTTTCTACTTCAGCTGCTGTTGCCTCTAGGATTCAGAAGTGTTATTTTTGTGGGAACGCCCGGCACCCTCGTCTGAAGTGTCCTGCTCGGGAGGCTGTGTGTAGTAAATGCAGCTTGAGAGGTCATTATGCACGTGTTTTTAAATCAATTGCCTCCTCTGCGACTATTCAGCCTTTAGATAGGGCGTTTATTGCATCAGTTTCTGCTGCCTTTGCTCATGGCCTAAATAAAGCTATAGTTATGGCCCAAGTTAATGGGTTAGCAGTGAAGGCCCTTATAGATACGGGCAGTACCGAGAGTTTTATAAGTCTTCAGTTTGTGAAAGAGAAGCGTTTGAAAATTTCGCCTGTTACTTATCAGGTGTGTATGGCTCAGACGACTCTCACCTCACAATTAGCTGGTTGATGCCTTGTGAAATTAATTCTTCCAGGTAATACGTATACTGATATAAGCCTATCTGTTTTGCCTAATCTCTGTGCGGATATTTTGATTGGTCATGATGTGCTTCAATTACACGAGTCTCTCAGTCTTTCTTTTGGAGGAACTAAGCCACCTTTATCCATTTGTGGATTAACTTCTTTATTCATTTCTCCATTATCACTTTTTTCCAATTTGATGCCAGATTGTAAGCCAATTGCTACCAAGTCAAGAAGGTATAGCAGTCAGGATAAAGAATTTATTAATTCTGAAGTTCAACGTCTTTTATTGGAAGGAATCATTGAACCTAGTTGTTCGCCCTGGCGGGCACAAGTAGTTGTCACCACTAACGAGAGACATAAGAAACGAATGGTGATAGACTACTCACAAACTATTAATAGGTATACTCAATTAGATGCGTACCCTTTGCCTAAGATTGATGAGCTTATCAACAAAGTATCTCAGTATAAGCTTTTTAGCACTATTGACCTAAAGAGTGCTTATCATCAGATTCCTATCGTTAAGAGGGAGCAACCATATACAGCCTTTGAGGCTGGCGGAAAGCTGTATCAGTTTTGCCGAGTACCATTTGGTGTTACTAATGGTGTTGCCTGTTTTCAACGGGCAATGGATGCTCTTATAAGTGATAACTCTCTCTCTGACACCTTTTCATATTTAGATGACATCACGGTGTGTGGCAAATCAAGGGTGGAGCATGATTCTAATTTAGAGAGATTCCTTCAAGCTGCGGAAAAAGTTGGTTTAACTTTTAATAAAGCGAAGTGTATCTTTTCGACCACTGAGGTAAATCTACTGGGGTATATTATCTCGGGAAACAAGATTAAACCAGATCCAGAATGCCTGCGACCATTGATTGATTTACCTTGTCCTACTAATTCTAAGGCTTTGCAAAGAGTTGTTGGACTGTTTTCTTATTATTCTAATTGGATTGCAAACTTTTCGCAGAAGATCCGGCCCCTTATTCGGGATACGACATATCCTCTATCATGGGAGGCTAGGACGTGTTTTGATAATTTCAAAAAGGATATCCTCGGAGCAGTTGTGCATTCTATTGATGAGCAGGTTCCCTTTGTGATTGAGATGGATGCTTCCGATTTTGCAATTGGGGCTACTCTGAACCAAAATGGAAGAGCTGTGGGCTTTTTCTCACGTACTTTGAACAATAGTGAGAAAAGACACTCCTCAATAGAGAAAGAGGCGTATGCAATAGTAGAAGCACTGCGTAAATGGAGACATTATTTATCGGGGTGACATTTTACGTTGGTTACTGACCAAAAATCTGTGTCCTTTATGTTTGATGTCAAACATTTTGGAAAGGTCAAGAATGATAAAATAATGAGGTGGAGGATTGAGTTGGCATGTCACCATTTTGATATAGTTTACTGTCCGGGGAAGGATAATGTTGCTGCTGATGCGCTGTCGAGGGCTTATTGTTCTGTGATTCACGGAGTTACGCTTATTAATCTTCATAATGCTTTGTGCCATCCTGGTGTTACGAGGTTGATACACTTCATACGCAGTAAGAATTTGCCCTTTTCAGTTGAAGACATCAAGCGGATGACTTCATTATGTTCTATCTGTGCTCGGTGTAAACTGAATTTCTTTAAGCCTCAACGAGCTCATCTTATAAAGGCTACTTCTCCTTTTGAACGTTTGAGCGTTGATTTTAAGGGGCCTCTTCCTTCAACGACTCAGAATCGATATATATTTACTGTTGTGGATGAGATTTCAAGGATCCCTTTTGCTTTTCCTTGCGCAGATGTATCAGCTGCTACAGTTATCAAATGCCTGACTCAACTTTTTGTCATCTTTGGGATGCCTGCGTATATCCATTCGGATCAGGGAAGTTCTTTTATGTCTTCCCAGTTGAAGGAATACCTCCAGAGTCGGGGAATCTCTACTAGTAGAACTACCCCGTATAATCCCCAGGGTAATGGACAGTGCGAACGATATAATGGGGTGATCTGGAAGGCAGTTATGTTGGCTTTGACATCCCGGAACCTTAAGAATACACAGTGGGAAATGGTATTGCCTGATGCCCTGCATTCCATTAGATCATTGCTTTCAACGGCTACTAATGTGACCCCCCATGAAAGGCTCTTTAACTATCCACGGAGATCAACTATGGGATATTCGGTACCTTCATGGCTTACTATGCAGGGACCTGTGCTGCTTTGACGCCATGTTAGATTGTCAAAATATGATCCTTTAGTGGAGGAGGTGGAGCTGTTGGAGGCAAATTCCCAATATGCTCATATTCGATTCCAAGATGGGAAAGAAAGTACTGTTTCAATTAAAGACTTGGCTCCTTGTGGTGGCCAGCCCTCTTCTGAGGATATTAACAATAGTCATGATTCAGATAATGTGGATGTCATCACAGATACTACGAATATTTCCAATCCTATTGCAGATAATTATAAATCTATTAGTCAGCCTTCGATGGATGTTCATGACCGTCCCAGTTTACCTCCTGATGGGATTTCCAATCCGGAAACCGTTGATAATCGGGATATGGATAGCCTTCCTGCAGAAGATACTTCCGTGTCTCCTGGTGTGGGAGGGCAAGGAATTTCACCAAGGTTAAGAAGGTTGACACGAACAAGATATCCGGTCGACCGATTGAAAATGGACTTTTAAAATAATTTGATAGTAATGTTTTAAAATTGTTGAAATATTATATTTGTATTGTTTTAGTTATAAATAATTAATTGTAAATTGTAAAGGCTACCTAGGTTGGAGTATGTTTTAAAAGGAGGGGTGAATGTGGTGATTATTCTTGTTTTGTAAGAAGTATTGTGATTGGTTGCCTGTTTCCTGCCTTGAGATATATGCTGTAAACTCATTGGTAGTTGATGTCATGTGATTTGTGGTGGCCATCTTAAATTCAGTTCTCTACAGCCTTGGTTGGGAATGGGTGTTGAAGATGTGCTGCTGGGTTTTTAAGGTTAATAAAGCCTAGATTTAGAAAGGCAAATCTACTCTTCATTTCAACCACACAATCACACATACCAGAAAACACAGGTACAAAATAAAGCCCATATATACATACCATACTCTGACTGGTACAAAGAAATACCCACACGCACATCCCAGAGACTTTGAGGTAAAGAATAAAACACATACACACGGGGCAGCAACTGAATATTACAGTCAAAAACCCAAACTCACATCCCAGAGATATAAAAATTAGAAGCAGGAGGAGGCCATACAGCTCCTCGAACCTCACAGATACATAATAAAGCCACTCTCACACACCAGAGACTGTCAGGCACAGAATGACCACGCATGCTTCCATTCCAGAAACTAACAGGTAAAGATTAAAACCTGGCACTCTGAAGCAGAAAGTGACAGGTATAGATTAAAACTCACACACACACGCCAAAGACTAACATATACAGAGTAAAAACTGCACACACATCCCAGCGTATGACAGATACAGAGTAAAACCCCCACATACATACCAGATTATGGCATATACAGAGTAAAACCCCCACACACATCCCAGAGTATAACATTTACAGAGTAAAACCCACACACATCCCAGAGACAGACAGATACAGAATAAAGTGCTCACTCATACACCAAAGACTGAGATTCAAAGTAGTTTCCACGTTCACATACCAGAGGCTAACAGATGCAGAGTAAAACTCACACTCACATCCCAGAAACTAACAGGTACTGATTGAAATCCACGCATACAACAAAAACTAAAAAGTACACAATAGAACCCACTGGCACATACAAGAAACCAAAATGTACAGAATAAATCTGATCATCACGAACCAGACACTGACAGCTACAAAGAAAAACACACACTCTGATACCAGAAACTGACAGAGACAAAATAATCTCACACCTGTGATTGACTGATACAGAAGAAACCCACACTCACATACCAGAAGCTGATGGGTACATAAAAAAAACACACCTTTGCATAGCAGAAAAAGAACATAGTGAAAAAGTCACTCACATAGCAGAGGCTGACAGATAAAGACAAAAACCCACACTCACGAACCAGAAACTTTCAGATTCAGAGTGAACCCTTTCTTCCAGTGTGGAAATTGACAGGTAGAAAGGAAAACCCACACTCATGTATCAGAAACTGACTGGTACTGAATAAAACCAGTACTAGCATACCAGATATCGATGGGTACAGATTAGAACCCACATTCACAAACCAGAGACTGATTGATGCAGTAAAACTCACAATCACAAATCAGAAACAGCCAGCTATAGCAGAAAACCCAGAATCACATTTCAGACACTGATAGATAGAGAATAAAAAAAGTATTCAAATATCATAGTCAGACAGACAGACTAAAACCCACATTCACAAACCAAAGACTGACAGAAACAGAGTAAAATCCATTCTCACAGAACGGAAATTGAAAGATGCAGAATAAAACCCACACTCACATATCAGACTGACTGGTAGAGTAAAACCTAAAATTCACACAGCAGAAACTGACAGGCACAGGGTAAAACCCACATTTACGTACCAGGGACTGACAGGTATAGGTTGATTCAAACATTGACACAAAGTATCAGAGGGTGACAGAATCAGAATGAATCCCACATACACATGCAGAACCAGAAAGTGAGAGAGACACAATGAATCCCTCACTGACACCGATTATTAAAGACTGATTGCTACAGAATGAATCTCACTCACACACAAAATCCAGAGGCTAACAGAAAATGCGCCTCACTGTCACATACAGTACTAGACACTGACAAATACAGAATCAATCACACAATGACAAGAGTTTCAGAGACACATATACAGAATTATTCTCACTCTCACACAAAGTACCAGAGACTGAAAGACACAGAATTAATCTAATTCCAAGACAGACCACAAGAGACTAACATATATAGCATAAATCCCACTCATACATACAGTATCAGAGAATGACACATACATAGAATCATAGAAATTTACAGCACGGAAGGAGGCCATTTTGGCCCATTGTGTCCGCGCTGGCCAACAAAGAGCTATCAACCTAATCCCACTTCCCAGCTCTTGGTCCATAGCCCTGCAGGTTAGAATATCCCAATTGCACATCCAAGTACTTTTTAAATGTGGTTAGGTTTCCTGCCTCTACCACCCTTTCAGGCAGTGAGTTCCAGACCACAATAACCCTCTGGGTGAAGAAATTTCCCCTCAAATCCCATCTAAACATTCCCCTAAATACTTTAAATCTATGCCCCTGGTTTTTGACCCCACTGTTAAGGGAAATAGGTCCTTTCTATCCACTTTATCTGTGCACCTCATAATTTTACACACCTCAATAAGGACTCCCCTCAACGTCCTCTGTTCCAAGGAAAACAGACCAAGCCTATCCAGTCTATCCACATATTTAAGATTCACTACTCCTGGCAAGATCCTTGTAAATCTGCTCTGTATCCTCTCTAGTGCAATCACATCTTTGCTGTAATGTGGTGACCAGAATTGCATGCAGTACTCTAGCTGAGGCCTAACTAGTGTTTTATACAGTTGAAACATAACCCCCCTGCTCTTGTATTCTACTCCACGGCTAATAAAGGCAACCATTTCTTATGCCTTCTTAACCACCTTATATACTTGGCCTGCTACCTTCAGGGATCTGTGGACATGCATTCCAAGGTGCCTTTGTTTCTCTACACTGCTCAGTGTCCTACCATTTAATCTGTATTCCCTTTCCTTTTTACCCCTCCCCAAATGCATTACATCACACTTCTCCGGATTGAATTCCATCTGCCACTGTTCTGCCCACCTTACCAATTTATTGATATCTTCCTGCAGTCTAAAGCTTCCTGCTTCAGTATCAACCACACAGCCGATTTTAGTATCAACTGCAAACTTCTTAATCATACCCCCTATATTCAAGGCAAGATCGTTGATATATACCACAAAAAGCAAGGGACCTAGTGCTGAGCCCTGCAGTATGACTCCCACACTCAAAAACAGTACCAGAGACTAACAGATACAAAATTAATTTAACTCTCACACACAGTATCAGGGACTGACATATACAGAACGAATCCCACACTTTCATACAACACCGAGACTGACAGATACTGAATTAATCTAACTCTCACATACAGAATCATAGACTGACAAAGAGAAAATGAATCACACACTACCTCAGAGAATCAGAGACAGACAGGCACATAATGAATCCCACACTCATATACAGTACCAGAAAATGATAGGGATAAAATGAATCCCAATCTGATACAGAATATTAAAGACTGAATGATACAGAATGAATCTCACTCTCAAACATAATACCAGAGACTGACAGACACAGAATGTACCTCACTGTCACATAGAGTATTTGACACTGACTAATACAGAATTAATCCACACTGACACAGATTATCAGAGACTGACAGGCACAGATAAATCTCACGCTCACATACTGTATCAGAGACGGTCAGATACACAGGATTAATCTCACACTCACTTACATTACCAGATAGTGAGAGACAGAATTAAACTGACACTCACATGCAGTATCAGAGATGACAGATACACAGAATGAATCTCACACTCTGAAACAGTACCAAATAGTGACAGAGACAACATTAATCTAACTCACACATACAGTATCAGAGACTGAAAGGTACAGAATAAATCCTAAACTCACATGCCATAGCAGGAACAACAGATATAGAATAAATCTCAGTCTCACATACAGTATTAGACATTGTCAGAGAAAGAGAATTAATCTCACACTGACACAACGTATCAGACGGTGACAGACCCAGGATTAATACACACTCATACACAGTACCAGCAAATGATAGAGACAAAGTTAACCCCACATTAAATGCTGATTGGTGCAGAATGAATCTGACTCTCACATACAGTACCAGAGATTGACAGATATATAACTACACTAACATGGATATATAGAACACAGACTGACAGACAGAGAATGAGTCTCACAGTAACACAGAGCATCACAGGGCCTGGCAGATACAGAATGAGTACACAATCACAGGCAGTACAATTAATTTGCAGAGAGGTTCATTCCCACACTCACATACAGTACCAGATACTAGCAGAGATGGAAAGAATCTCAAACCAACATCAAGTACCAGAGACTGATTGGTGCAGTACGAATTCCACTTTCATACACCGAGTGTATAGCATATTCATGCAGACTCCTTAGCAGAAATATAGTGCGAGAGGCGGACTGATTCAGAACTAATTCGACACTAATGTACAGTACCAGAGACTAACAGTTACAGAATGAATCTCAGACTCGCACACCGTCCCAGTGACTGACAGATACAGAATGAAACACAGACTCGCACGTCTCAATGACTAAAAGATGCAGAATGAATCTCAGACTCGCACATCCCAGTGACAGACAGATACAGAATTAATATCACACACACGTACACTACCAGAGAATGAAAGATTCCGAATGAATCCCAACACTGACACACGGTACCAGAGTCTGACGGATACAGATGGAATCCCACACTGACACATGTAACAGAGACTGAGATTGAGAATGATTCCAACACTTACATAAATAACCAGAGACTGATACAGAAATATTCACAAACACACACAGTACTAGGGACTGGCATTACTGAACTAAAGTGGCGCAGACCACCCCGTAAGGCTTGAATATAGAGCACAGGTTGGACATTTAAGTTGCAGACCCGTGCAGCAGAAGTGCTTGGGGCCTCTTTAATGGTCTGGGAAATGGAGAATGGGAAGATGATAATTCCTCTGCGCTTGCAATGACCTTTCTGACTGCAGGGGCGTGCTTGTGACAGATATTCAATCTGATTGGATACATATAGCAGCCAATCAGAGAGATGAAGAACAATGGGAAATGACATCACTCCTCAGCAGCCAGTCACAACCATTTCCTTCACCCATCCCTCATTAGCATAGCGCGGTGGGGGCAGCCTATTTAAGCCGGCCCGGAGTGGGATTGCGTCATTTTGTGTCTCAATTCGATTTTGGGAATGGTTGGTGAAAAGAAAACAGTTGCCAAGAAGGGCGCCAAGACAACTGTCACTAAACCGGCAGCGAAGGGCGGCAAGAAGCGCAGAAAGTCGAGGAAGGAGAGTTACTCCATCTACATCTACAAAGTGATGAAGCAGGTTCACCCCGACACCGGCATCTCCTCCAAGGCCATGGGCATCATGAACTCGTTTGTGAACGATATTTTCGAGCGCATCGCGGGTGAGGCTTCCCGCCTGGCCCATTACAACAAGCGGCACACCATCAGTTCCCGGGAGATCCAGACCGCCGTGCGCCTGCTGCTGCCCGGGGAGCTGGCCAAGCACGCCGTGTCGGAAGGGACAAAGGCGGTGACCAAATACACCAGCTCCAAGTAAAACTCCACGCTGTCCTGAAAGAACAAACCCAAAACACAACGGCTCTTTTAAGAGCCACCCACAATCTCTGAAAGAGTTACACAAACGCATCTCCATTTAGACACAATTTACTGTAATTAGTTCCTGAACAAGTGTGTTTGAGAACATTTGAATTTCCAGCTTTAGATTTAATTCTGTATTCTCATAAGCAGTTTCACTGACCGGATCGACCTTAGCGTCTTTGTTGAATTCCCTGTCCAATAAACTACAAACACGACCCGTGGCCGCTATTTCCCTTTGCACTCAGACTCTATTGCCAGAGCCTGCCGAAGAATTAAAAGCTTTTTTTTGGAATGAGACTCGGATTTGAGAAGGGCCGAATGGCCGTCAATGTGCTGTAATGATTCTGTAATAGATTTGAAGTGCAGAGTGCCTCCATTAATGAATTTTAATTATATTGTCCGCCTATTGCTTTTCTGGAAAGCGAGTGGTCAGGGTCTGGCATGAACTGACTGAGAGGGAGGTGGACGCAGACTCAATCGTAGCGTTCAACAGCGAATTGGATAAGTACCGGTAGGGAAAAAATGCAGGGCTGCGGAGAAAGGGCGGGGGAGCGGGATTAGCTGAAGTGTTCTTGCAGAGAGCCGGCACGGGCTCGATGGGCCGAATTGCCTCCTACTGTGAGGTTATGATTCTGTAATCGATTTGAAGTGCAGCGTGCCCACTTAATTGATTTTTAATTATATATTCCGTTTACTGCTTTTCTGGAAATCCCAGGATGTCTCTGAAAGTGTATTTAGTTTTTGTGAAGATTTTACAGAGGATTTTAACGTCAACGTGGAGAGGTTGCTGGAAGCTCAGAGCCCTTTCTCTCTGAATCTGTCTTCCCTCCCGCTCTCTCTCCACTCTCTCTTTCACACACCCCCCCCCCCCCCCCCCACCCCCCTTCACGTACAGTCTGCCTTTCTCAGCCAGGTCCGCTCAGGCTGCATAAATAAAGTTGCAAGGCAAGAAATTTTCATTCAGCGACGATTTCAGTTAAGAATCAATATGACAGGACGAGGTAAAGGAGGCAAAGGACTTGGCAAAGGCGGAGCCAAGCGCCACCGTAAAGTGCTCCGTGACAACATCCAGGGCATCACCAAACCAGCCATCCGCCGCCTCGCTCGCCGTGGCGGTGTCAAGCGGATCTCAGGTCTGATCTACGAGGAGACCCGCGGGGTGCTGAAGGTTTTCCTGGAGAATGTGATCAGGGATGCGGTCACCTACACTGAGCACGCCAAGCGCAAGACGGTCACGGCCATGGATGTGGTGTACGCTCTGAAACGGCAGGGCCGCACTCTCTATGGATTCGGCGGCTGAACATCTCGATTCTTTCCACAAATCACAACACAAAGGCTCTTTTAAGAGCCACCCACCACCTTATTGAGAGAGCAGTGACCTTGGAGCGGAGATAGATTGTGGATTTACATTGTGATCGCTGTAGATCTATATTTTATTACAAATCAAATTTAGGTGTGGAGCTAATTTAAATCAGCATAAGCTCGATGGGTCTCATGCCCTTTATTCATAGAATCGTAGATATTTACGGCCTTGTCGATAGCGGCACTTCTGTATCTGTCAAATCCACTTTACAACTCTTGGTCCGTAGCCTTGTAGTTTACAGCTCTTATGGTGATATCCAAGTACTTTTTAAATGCGATGAGGGTTTCTGCCTCTCCCACCCTTTCAGGCAAAACAGTTCCAGACCCCCACCACCCTGTGGGTGAAAATAAAATCTCAACTGACGGAATGTGTGAACCTGTTCAGGAACTCCCACTCCAGTGTCCGGGTCACACACTCGGTTTATCAGTAATTCGGATGATAATGAACAGCGTCTCCATGTGGCCCATTTAATGAATGATAAAAGCGATTTGTGAAACAATCACATTTTTGCTGATTTAAGTGTTGTAAGAAAGGAGTCTGAGCATGCGCTAAAATTCAAGCTACGCCTCCCCCTCCCGCACACTTTTGAAACGGACGGGAAGGGCCCCTGCGAGCACCGCTCCCCCAGCTCGGCCAGCGGAGGCCGTTTCCTCTGTGCTCGGCTGATAAGAACTACAAACACGGTCATGGTCGCTCTTTCCCTTTGCTCTCAGTCCCGTTCATTTACAGCGCCTGCCGACGAATTAAAAGCTTGTTTAAGGGACGAGACACTGATTTCAGTCACTTTATTCTCTGTCAAGACCTTTCCAATGCTTTAATGCCATTTGTGATTCATCCGTGTATTAATTGAGACTTCCTGCAGTGTAACAACCCAGAATGGGATTTATTTTAGAAAACAGAACGGGGTCAGTTTGATCACTCTGTCCCTCTTCTCTTCTTACAGAAGGACTCCCAGTTCTAGCTTCACTCCCGCAGCAGTGCCTGTGCGAATGATCGATCGATAATCTGTGAATCCTCACTTTTACAAAGATTGAGCTGGAATGTGTCCTGTTTCAAAGTCAATGGAAATTGATTCCCGCCCCTTGCAGTTTCAAATTGAACGCGGAATTAATTCTGATTGTAACAGCCTGGAATTTGCAAGGGAGAGATGGAATAAGACAAAAGGAAGAAAAAACATGTTCGGAATTCTTTGGCTAATGGTGAATTTATTAACTTAATTCGCTCGTTAGGAAAATATTGGCGGGCTTTTTGAAATTAAAAAATCGTTGGCGGTCTGACTTGAGAACAGTTATTTCCAGTCACTTTTCATTGGCGGGAAAAACAGACCGTGATTGGTCACCGGAAAGCATCAATGAAATTCACCAGTTCGCTATCGCATTCCTCCAGAAGGTATAAGAAGGGCAGATGTGGGAGGAGATTTTCAAATTTTTCTGAACCTGCCGATTATGGAAATGTCTGGAAGAGGAAAAACCAGCGGTAAAGCTCGGGCCAAGGCCAAGTCTCGCTCATCCCGGGCCGGACTGCAGTTCCCTGTGGGCCGTGTTCACAGGCTCCTGTGAAAGGGCAACTATGCTGAGCGTGTGGGTGCCGGAGCCCCGGTCTACATGGCTGCTGTGCTCGAGTATCTGACCGCTGAAATCCAGGAGCTAGCCGGCAACGCGGCCCGGGACAACAAGAAGACCCGCATCATCCCCAGACACCTGTAGCTGGCCGTCCGCAACTACGAGGAGCTGAACAAGCTGCTGGGAAAGGTGACCATCGCTCAGGGCGGGGTGTTGCCTAATATCCAGGCGGTGCTGCTGCCCAAGAAAACCAACACTGCCAGCTCCAAGAGCAAGTAAACCGCACAAGATTAAATCTAATAACCCAAAGGCTCTTTTCAGAGCCACCCACATTATCTTTGAAAGGGCTGGTTACTGTTCTGTTCCATGGGTCACAATTATCTCCGATGTACGATAACATGTTAAATCTTAAAATCTACTTTGAAATTCACAGATTTGCCCATTAAGTTATCTATCCCCCACTCACCTGATAATCAATCGCTGCCACACAGATACAATTGGTATCCTGTATTAAGGAATATTCCCTCACTCCCAAGCAGTACTAGTGAGTGAGTGGTAGTGCATTTCCTATACTCATCTGTCATTCCCACAATGAGACAGTACCAGAGAGTGACAGATAAAGTATCTAGTTTAGCCTCACCAGACAATTTAAAAATGTCACATTGTACCAGACTCAGATACAGTATCTGTCGTTTTTCAACATCCAATCTGCCACTGACAATGCAAAGTGACAGATGCGTTGTCTATCATATGCACATTTGTCAATCCCGCACTAACACACTGTGCAAGAGAGTGACAGATACAGTATCTGTCCCATATTCAGAAGTGAATCTCACCTTGCCACATAGTACCAGAGTGACAGAGGAAGTGTCTATCCCACACTCAATGATCAACCACACTGTTCACAATAAAATCTGGT
This sequence comes from Somniosus microcephalus, assembly GCF_052327205.1. Lineage (NCBI taxonomy): Eukaryota > Metazoa > Chordata > Chondrichthyes > Squaliformes > Somniosidae > Somniosus > Somniosus microcephalus. The sequence continues at coordinate 5,979,725 of NC_141015.1, forward strand.
GAGCGCGTCCATCTGCTTTTAATGGTTGTTTGGAGTTTTCAGCTTGACCAATAATCTACTTGGCAATGGATTTAAGCGGAACATAAACACGGTGCTGAGGAATCTGTCGAAATCAAAATGGTTTCTGCTGAATCATTGTCTCTTGTTACAGCACTCGCTTTCAGCCAGTAGATGACAAAGACGTCTAATAGTTTGGAGAGTGCGGATTGTGTCCACACATCCAGACCGCCGTGAGTCTGGTGCTGCCCGGAGAGCTGGCCAAGCACGGGGTGGCAAAGAATGCCAGCTCCAAGTAAAACTCCACAATTTACTGACAGAAATATGGAAATCACAACGGGTCCTTTAAGAGCCACCCAGAGCCTCTCTGCAGGAGCCCCCTGTTTAATGCACTGATTTCGTCAGTTTATTCATTCCGGCTAAAGTCCTGTCAATCTGGTGAGGAAATTATCAGAAAATTAGTGAAACTGCCCCAATTTAATGTCTGTCTCGGTTGAATTTAATAATTATAAATAAAATCTTTCTTTTTTGAATTTGGTGGAATGTTTCAAACTTAATTTTAAAACTGATCAATTGAGGCCAATAGTTTATTCTGCTAAGGAAATGGGATTCCAATCAAGCGACCAATCCGAAGTAGCCTCAGGATACAGCGGGCTCCGAGAGTTGGAACTGGAGTCATTACAGTCCATCCAATGACTTTACTTAAACCCTTGAATTTCACAATCCCCGACAGTATCTGTGCAGGAAGCAAACTTCAGAAGGAGAATAATCTCACAAGTTGGCCTCTTGTCACAGCAGCTCGGTTTAACCTATTGTGAGGTGGAAAGCTCCGGTTCCCCGTCACACCATCTGTCTGATATATAAAAGCTGAATGGAAACAGAACACTGAGCGCATGGACACCCAGGAAGACTAAAGGAGCATTTCACTGTGAGGGGAGAATACAGGGTCCGGCCCAAAGAGTCACTTGTAACCCCATAATCCTTATAATTCTGAAGCTACTCCTCACCCCAATATATCCCCGCTCCCGGTCCTGGGGCGCTGCTCTCTCTCTGAGGCGGTGTGGGGTTCTAAGAAGAGCCTTTGTTTTGTGCCCTGGATGTTGTCACCAAGCACTTTACGGTGGCGCTTGGCTCCGCCTTTTCCCAGACCTTTGCCTCCTTTACCTCTTCCAGTTATGACGATTCCTCACAGGAATATAAACTGAATGATAAACTCTCGCCGTCCTGATGTATTTATGAAGCCAGCCCGGATCTGGTTGAGAAAAGCAAAGTGTGAGAGAGGCTGGGAGGAGACAGAATCAGAGTGACAGGCAGAGCAGAGACAGCGTCATCTGAGCTTCAGCTCCGCCTCCAGCTTTCAGGCTTCAGCATTGAAATATTTGCCTGCACCTCCCCCTCTCCCCGCACAGTGTTTAAAGCGACAGGAAGGGCCCATGCGAGCTCCTCTCCCCCAGCTCTGCCAGCGGGGGCCGTTTCCTCTGTGCTCGGCTGATGATCGCTGAACACATCAGGGAGCGGAGATATCACGGGCCCGAGTAAGGGAGCAAACAGCAGCCTCCTCACAGCAGCACATCACATTGGGACTGTGTCCACAGATGGGCTTTGAGTCGGGGCAAGTTCATCGGAAGCCGGGGATTGTCTGTAAGAGACAGATTGGAACAGGAACTAGTTCCGGAACATGGAGTGAGTGGGGGAAGGAAGAGGCCATTCTCGGGCTGTGTGTGTACAGAGTAAGGTAACATAGAAAGTAAATCACCTCGCACTTTCAAATCATTGCTGCTTTCTCCAAATCAGCAGTGAATGTTCCTGATTCAGTTCCAATCTCACCGTGTCTGTTGTTATTGTTCAGTGAACAAGGAAACACAGCCTGACAGTGAGGATGTGCGGAGATTCACAACGTGCATCGATTGCAGGCAGCAGGTGAGAAGAACACATTTCAAAAATCGGTTATTTCCTTTGAGTTCTCCAGAACCGTGTTGCTGGTGATCGAGAGATACATTGTGGCTCCCTCAGATACATCAGCATCCAGGCTCTGAGACACTCTGTTAACTATTCAGGCCCTCAACTCGGTTTCAATATACTGCAAAAAATAAATGTGCAGCCCAGCTACCTATGGAATTATTCCAGGAAGCGATTCAGCATTGTACACCTGCTCCCGTGGGAGTGGGAGATATAAACCTGGAGTGTGCCAATCGGATGGTCCCATTCATGGTCCAGTGCTGGGTTTGGGTTTTGTCTGGATGCTGATAACTTACTGTAGAACCGTCCTACACCCCTGGTGTGGATAATCTGAGTGCCGCTGTACTGTAGTGAAGTCAGACAATGACACTGTTTGTATCGCGGTTTCCCCTCTCCAGATACTTTACTTTATATAAACAAACACGTTAATTATTACTTTATTGTTATAGTCTCCCAGCACCTGTCCATATCCTACAACTAATATTGTTCTCTTTGTTATTCCCAGAGCAAAATACTTCAACGAGCCGGAATAAATGGCTCTTTCCTCCACCCGGAACACAAGGAACAGTGCAGGCAGCTCCTTCTCACTCACAGTAAGAACATTATCACTCACAGAGCTCAGAGACACCGAACTGGCCTCAATCCTATTATCACAGGCAACAGAAGCAGTCAGTCCTACAGTGATCCCAATTTCCAGTGTTACATTATGAACATTACAGTAACTTGCAACAGTTGAATAATATGTTGTTTCAAAGCCCAAACACATTGCACTTATAGGCAGATCCATTTTCACACCCTTACTCACATGCACGAACAGATAGACATAAGAAATAGGAGCAGGAGTAGGCCAATCGGCCCCTCGAGCCTGCTCCACCATTCAATAAGATCATGGCTGATCTGATCCTAACCGCCAATCTACTATCACAGAACCATCTCCTGAATCTAACAGAATTAGACACACAAAATAGGAGCAGGATCAGGCTACACGGCCCCTGGGCCCGCTCTGCTACCCACAGGGCCATGTCCGATCTGAACCTAGACTCATGTCCAAATTCCTGCCCGCTCCCCGTAACCCTTAATTCCCTTTACTTCTAGGAAACTGTCTATTTCTGTTTTAAATTTATATAATGATGTAGCTTCTACAGCTTTTTGGGGCAGCATATTCCATGTACCTACCACCCTCTGAGTGAAGTAGTTCCTCCTCATCTCAGTTTTGAAAGAGCAGCCCCTTATTCTAAGACTCTGCCCCCTAGTTCTAGTTTCACCCATCATCGGGAACATCGTCCCCTCATCCACCCGATCCAACCCCTTCACAATCTTATATGTTTCAATAAGATCGCCTCTCATTCTTCTGAACTCCAATGAGTAGAGTCCCAATCGACTCAAGCTCTCCTGTTATGTCCATCCGCTCATCCCCGGGATTAACCGAGTGAACCTTCTTTGTACTGACTCTGTAGTGTCCGTGTGTTGATAAAGACACTGAAGACAGGAGTTGGTTCATAGGTATTTACTAAGCAAAGTCTGGGGGGGGTTCTAACGGATATACACAATATACAGGCTTATATAGCCCGAGTGGCAATTACTGGCATTACAGCACACCTGGGGCTCTTAAAGGCACATGCACCACAATTCCTCCCCTTTTAGCTAACCAGTACATCATATTTTAAGTAATTATTAATTACATGTTATAAGCAAAATAATATACATTGCTGTAGTTAATTAATTATAAGCTAGTCTCTCAGGAGGCTTCCTGACTCGGTCCGGATAACGCCTCGGGGGTGTAGTAGTTTCTGGTGGTGTAGTAGGTTCTTCTGGCAAGGCTGATTCGGCTTGAATGCCAGTGTCAGGTTCATCGGGTTCCAGTATCACCAGATCGGAGGTAGATATGGGTATCTCTACTTCATCGTTAGATGTATAGAGTTGTGGTGTAGGTTGTCCCTTTTCGGGTGACTTTATGATTTGGTCAGCATGGCGCCTTATTATGCTTTCTCCGATGTCCACGGTATACATCAGTGGTCCTCATCGTGTGCAGATAGTTTTAGGCTGCCATTTCTCGGTACGGTAGTCCCGGGCCAAAACCTGTTGACTTATCTGGAAGGCCCCAGTTGGCCTTTCATTCATGCCTTGAAACTGCCGGTTCTCCACGTCCCTTCTGATGTTGGGCTTGACCAAATCCAGCCGGCATCTTAGGTTTCTATTGAAGAACATCATGGCGGGAGTTTGGTTGGTAACCATATGTGTTGCATTCCTGTATGCGAATAAGAAGTTATCCACCTTGTGCTGAAGTTTTATGTCTTCATTACCCATGGCATTTATGGCATTCTTGAAAGGTCTGGACAAACCTTTCAGCCAATCCATTGGTGGCGGGATGGTATGGGGCGGACGTGTAGTGCTTAACCCCATTGTTTTTTAAGAACTTTCTGAATTCTTCGGACACAATTTGCGGTCCATTATCAGGACATATCTGTTCCGGCAGCCCATTCCTGGCAAATATGGTCCTTAATACTGTGATGGTTTTTTCCGTGGTGGTGGAGGACATCTTCATTACCTCCGGCCACTTGGAGTGTGCATCAACCGTGATTAAGAACATTGAGTCCATAAATCGACCAGCAAAGTCGATGTGCACCCTTTGCCAGGGAGATGAGGGCCACTCCCATGGATGTAGAGGGGCTTGTGGTGGAGCGTTTTGGACCATCTGGCATCCTAGGCAGCTCTTGGTCATTTCTTCGATGTCTCCATCGATACCTGGCCACCATACAAACGCCCTAGCTAGGTTCTTCATTTTCACTCCACCCAGATACCCCTCGTGAAGCTCCTTTCGCACTTTATCCTGGAGTTTGGGTGGAATCACCACTCTGGATCCACACATCAAGGTTCCTCAGCACACTGACAGCTGTTCTCTTTGCGAGAATGCTGGCAACAGTGGTTCGCCATTTGCTGGCCATCCCTTCACTGTTAAATCGTAGGCCCATGAGAGTGTCGGGTCATTTCTCGTCTCCCTTTCAATGGCAGAATTCGTCACTGGTAGACATTCCACTATGGTAGAGTGGAACATCTCTACTGGGTTTACTGTAGGTGCCTCTTCTACCGTTGGCAACGATAGGCACGATAAACCGTCAGCATTCCCATGCTGTTTTGACCCTTTGTATTCTATGTTGTATTGGTGTGCCCCTAGAAAAAGGGACCACCTCTGTAGCCTTTGCGCTGTCATAATGGGAACACCTTTTTTAGGGTTGAATATGGAGATGAGGGGTTGATGGTCAGTCAACAAGGTAAATTTTTGTCCGTGTAGGTAGTGGTTGAATTTCTTCACTCCCCATACCAGGCTGAGTGCTTCCCTGTCGATTTGGGCATAGTTACGCTCAGCTGAGTTTAATGAGCGTGACACAAAAGCTATTGGCCGTTCTGAGCCATCAGGGAATTTATGGGATAATACTGCTCCTATGCCGTAAGGGGATGCATCGCACGCCAGTCTGATTGGCAGTGATGGGTTGTAATGAACCAAAACTTCTTCGGATGTGATTAAGTCTTTGCATTTATGGAAGGCATGTTTACAGTCTTCGTTCCATTTCCAAATCACTCCTGTTTATAGAAGTTCATTAAGAGGGTGTAGAAGAGTTGATAAGTTCGGTAAAAATTTATGATAGTAATTTATTAATCCCAGGAACTACCTTAATTGTGAAACATTTTCAGGTGCTGGGGCTTTTATAACCGCTTCAATTTTTTCAGGTGACTTATGTAACCCTTCATTATTAATTATGTGGCCACAATATGATATCTGATTTTGGAAAAATTCGCACTTGGGGCAATTCGCTCGTAGGCCCCGTTCTTTCAGCCTAGTGAGCACCTGCTCCAAATTGGTAAGGTGCTCATTGTCATTTTCTCCTGTTATAAGGATGTCATCTAGGTAGCAAGGAATCCCTTGCAGGACTTGCTCCATAGCTCTTTGCCAGATAGCTGGAGCTGATGCTACTCCAAAAACCAGTCGATTGTACTGGTACAGGCCTTTGTGTGTGTTTATCGTGAGATACTTTTTAGAGGCCTCCTCAACCTCCATCTGTAGATATGCCTGTGCCAAGTCAATTTTGGTGAAACGTTTCCCTCTGGATAGTGAGGCGAAAATATCTTCTATCCTCGGAAGAGGATACTGTACAGTGTGAAGGACCGGGCTTACAGTCAACTTGAAGTCACCACAGATGCGAATTTTTCTCTGTTCTTCAGATTTATCTTTATTCAATGCTTTTTTCATGACTGGAACGATGGGTGTTGCCCACTCGCTCCAATCTATTTTGGATAATACGCCTGCTTTTTCCAAATTCTCCAGCTCTGCCTCGACTGCTGGATGTATTGCGTATGGCACCGGTCTTGCCTTAAAAAATTTGGGAATTGCTGCATCTTCCACTTTTATTGAGGCGGTGATGCCTTTCAAGGTTCCTAGTTTCTCTTGAAACACTTCTTTGGCGTTGGCCAAGATGTCTTTTAATCGTTCAGGTATGATGTCATCATTGTTTTTTTCCTTACTGGTCACCGTCAGTGCCTGAATGGAGTGCCAGTCTAACCGTATCTTCCTGATCCATTCACGTCCCAACAACGGTGGACCACCATCTTGTAGAATGTATAAATACAACTTTTGTATTTCTTTGCCGTTGTTTACAACAGGCACCCTTATTTTTCCTTTGGGGTATACTTTCTGCCCTGTATATGTTTTTAAGATAATGGATGTGTCTTTCAGAGGTATATGCGAAAATAGCCTCTCGTAATCCCGTCGATTTATTACGGTTAGAGCTGATCCTGTATCTAGCTCCATTTTAACTGGGGACCCTGCTATTGTGAGGTTAACCCAAATGGTTTGGTAGTCATCTTTGGCAAGTACATTATGTAATTTGAGACAGCTTAGTCTCTTGTTTCCGGAGTCGCTATCGCTCTTCTGGTCTTTGGAGCTACTGTCCGTCATCATTTGTACCTTCCTGTACTTTTCTTTATTGATTTTTTTTTTCTGTCAGTGGATTTATTTTGTCCAGATTGGCATACCCGTGCAATGTGTCCAATCTTTCTGCATTGCCTGCATGCTTTGTCCTTGAACCAGCAGTCCCTCTGGTTATGGGTGGATCTGCCGCAGCGATAACATCTTTCGAAACCCTGTGTCATTTCATGGGTGCTGAAGTCCTGTGTCTTTTGTTGTATCTCTGCAGCTCCTTTTGCTGCTGCTTCATATGATACAGACATACTAAAAGCTTTGTCCAATGTTAAATCTTTTTCAGAAAGCAGTCTTTTTTGTGTTCCTTCACTTAAGAGACCGCAAACAAATTTGTCTCGAAGATAATCTGATAGTCCTGCCCCGAATTGGCAGTACTTTGATAGCTTTCTTAATTCGGTTAGGTAGTCAGCGTTACTTTCATTCTTGTTTTGATTTCTCTTGAAGAACTTGAATCATTCCGCTATCAGCAGCGGTGTTGGGTTTAAGTGCTCCTGCAGGGTATCAACAATTTCTTTAAAATTCTTGTCCTTTGGTTTGGCTGGAGTGATTAAATTTCGTAACAGCCCGTATGTCTTTGCGCCCATTAAGTTCAGAAGTACTGAAGCTTTTTTTTCATCTTCTATTCCATTTGCAGTGCAATATACCTCTACTCTTTCCACGTATGTGGTCCAATCCTCTATTTCACGATCAAAAGCATCAATATTACCAGATTTAGGCATTTCAGAAAAGATATGGCGCTTTCCGCGCTTTTTTTTTCTTTTCTGTAGCAAAGATATGGCGCTTCCCGCGCTTTCCCGCCACTACTGCCGAAAACAACGCTGTTTACTGCGGTTTCCGTTCTCTTTTTTTTAATTTACTGTTGGAGACTTGTTCCCGCCGGAGGTCTGAACGCTGACCTGCTTCCCGCGCCGGCCGTCTCCCGAGTGCTCCCTCCCAGTCCATTATTGCTTGCCTCCGATTTCGCTGCCTGTCTCAGCTGTAGAGCCAGCCGCTGGAGCCCCAGCCTGACTCCCAGGAAGGATTAGCGCAGTACCTGCCACCAGCTTGGCCCGCTGGTGAAACCACAGCTTCTCTCACTTCCTTGAGTCTTCTGGACGCCCGAGGAATCGATGCCTTTGAGGTGCTGCCGAATTGCAGGTAAGTCTCTTTCCACTTCGTCGCCACTGTAGTGTCCGTGTGTTGATAAAGACACTGAAGACAGGAGTTGGTTCATAGGTATTTACTAAGCAAAGTCTGGGGGGGTGTTCTAACGGATATACACAATATACAGGCTTATACAGCCCGAGTGGCAATTACCGGCAATACAGCACACCTGGGGCTCTTAAAGGCACATACACCACAGACTCGAGAGCAAGTATGTCTTTTCTTAAGTAAGGACACCAAAACTGTATGCAGTATTCCAGGTGTGGTCTCACCAATACCTTGTACAACTGAAGCAATACCTCCCTATTTTTATATTCTGTCCCCCTAGCAATGAAAGCCAACATTCCATTGACCTTCCTAATCACTTGCTGCACCTGCATACAAACCTTTTGAGTTTCGTGCACCAGGACCCTCAGATCCCTTTGTACTTCAGTACTTTCCAGTTTCTTGCCATTAAGATAATAACTTGCTCTACGATTTGTCCTGCCAAAGTGCATAACCTCACACTTTCCAGTATTGTATTCCATCTGCCAAATCTCTGCCCACTTACTTAGCCTGTCTATGTCCCCTTGCAGGTTTTTTATGTCCTCCTCACTCACTACTTTCCCTCCCATCTTAGTATCATCTGCAAACTTTGATATGTTACACTCGGTCCCCTCCTCCAAATCGTTAATATAGATTGTAAAGAGTTGGGGACCCAGCACCGACCCCTGCGGAACACCACTAGTTACTGATTGCCATTCTGAGAATGAACCGTTTATCCCAACTCTCTGCCTTCTGTTAGATAGCCAATCCTCTATCCATGCCAGAATATTACCCCCAATCCCGTGATTTTTTATCTTAAGCAATAATCTTTTGTGTGGCACCTTGTCAAATGCCTTTTGGAAGTCTAAATACACTACGTCCACTGGTTCCCCTTTATCCACCCTATATGTTACTTCCTCAAAGAACTCCAGCAAATTTGTCAAACATGACTTCCCCTTCATAAAACCATGCTGACTTTCTCCTATTAAATTATGATTATCCAAATGTCCTGTTACTGTCTCCTTAATAATGGACTCCAAAATTTTACCTACCACAGATGTTAGGCTAACCGGTCTATAGTGATACGGTGTCAATCCTCGCTGCTGGCTGTACACGGACAGTCAACCCCAATAACTAACATACAAGAGCAGAGAATCCGCGGTAATGGACTGCAACAAACCTCCTCCTGAGACAGTCACAGATAATATCAAACTAGCATTGGCCTGCACAAGGTGGAGAAGGAATGGAATCCAACAGTTACACAGAGCAAGAATAGTACAATACAAGAGACTGTCAATGACATAATAATTCTCACACTCACATATATTACTAGTATGAGAGATACAGAGTCAATCCCACACTCACAAACAGTAGCAGAACTGACAGCAACAGAATAAAGCCCACACTCACAAAGCAGAGACAGACAGGTATAAAGAAAAATCCACAATCACACCAGAAACTGACAGGTACAGACAAAACATTACATCCATATTCTAGAAACTGAGTTAGAGTAAAATCCACACACACATCCTAGAGACAGATAGCTATAGAGTAAAACCCACATTCGCATACCAGGTTGACAGCTATAGATAAAATCAACACTCAATCAGACTGACAGATACAGAGTGAAACTTGCACTCACATACCAGAGGGTGACTGGTACAGGGTGACAACCACACACACAAGCATAGACGGGCAGATACCGACTAAAATCCACACTCCCATACCAGAAACAGGCAGCAACTGATTAAAACCTTACTCATATAATATAAACTGACAGATACAGCATAAATCCCCACTCACGTACTTGAAACTGACAGTTACAGAGATCACACCACACTCACATACAATAGACAGAATGGTACAGAGTGAAACACATACTCACATAGCAGAAGCTGACAGATAAAGAATAAAATCCCAGAGACTGACAGATACGAAGTAAAGACCACACACAAATTCCAGACTCGGAATGATAAAGGGGACAACATAACTCAGGCACCAGAGAATAACAGCTAGGGATTAATGCCATTACTCACAAACCAGTGACTTACAGATGCAGACTAAATTCCACACTCCCATCCCAGAAACTGACAGGTACTGAACAAAACCCTTACTCTTACAACAGAAATTGACAGGTACAGCATAAAACCCACAATCACATACCAGAGACTGTCAGATACAGAGTGAAACTCACACTCACATACCAGAGACTGTCAGATACAGAGTGAAACTCACACTCACATACCAGAGACTGTCAGATACAGAGTGAAACTCACATTCAATACCAGAGACTGTCAGATACAGAGTGAAACTCACATTCAGTACCAGAGACTGTCAGATACAGAGTGAAACTCACACTCCCATATCAGAGACTGTCAGATACAGAGTGAAACTCACATTCAATACCAGAGACTGTCAGATACAGAGTGAAACTCACATTCAGTACCAGAGACTGTCAGATACAGAGTGAAACTCACATTCAGTACCAGAGACTGTCAGATACAGAGTGAAACTCACACTCACATACCAGAGACTGTCAGATACAGAGTGAAACTCACACTCACATACCAGAGACTGTCAGATACAGAGTGAAACTCACACTCACATACCAGAGACTGCCAGATACAGAGTGAAACTCACACTCACATACCAGAGACTGTCAGATACAGAGTGAAACTCACATTCAGTACCAGAGACTGTCAGATACAGAGTGAAACTCACACTCCCATATCAGAGACTGTCAGATACAGAGTGAAACTCACATTCAATACCAGAGACTGTCAGATACAAAGTGAAACTCACATTCAGTACCAGAGACTGTCAGATACAGAGTGAAACTCACATTCAGTACCAGAGACTGTCAGATACAGAGTGAAACTCACACTCACATACCAGAGACTGTCAGATACAGAGTGAAACTCACACTCACATACCAGAGACTGTCAGATACAGAGTGAAACTCACACTCACATACCAGAGACTGTCAGATACAGAGTGAAACTCACACTCACATACCAGAGACTGTCAGATACAGAGTGAAACTCACACACCAGAGACTGTCAGATACAGAGTGAAACTCACATACCAGAAGATCACACGTGGATAATAAATCCAACATTTCCATATCAGAAACTGAAGATAGTGAAATAACACAACACTCACATTCAAGTGACTGACCGAAACAGAATAAAATCCACAATCACATCAAGAGACAGTCAGCTATAAGAAAGTAAGAAATAGTTATAAAGCCCCTCAAGCTTGCTCTGACATTCAATAAGATCATATCTGAACTTCTGCCACAACTCCAATATCCCATCCTGTCCCTATATCCCTTGATTCCCTTAGTGCCCCAAAATATATTATCTCAGTCTTGAATACACTCATCGACTGAGCATCCACAGCCCCATGCAGTAGAGAATTCCAAAGATTCACAACATTCTGAGTGGATACATTTCTCATCAACTCATTCCTAATTGTCCGATGCCTTATCATGAGCCTATGAACCCTAGTTCTAGACTCTCCTGCCAGTGGAAACAGCCTCGCCACATCTACCCCTGGCAAACACTCTAAGAATTTGAAATGATTCAATGAGATCACCTCTCCTTCTTCTAAATTCCAGAGAATATATGCCTATTATAATCAATCTCTCCTAATAGGATAGCCTAGGAATCAGTCTCATGAACATTTGATACACCCCATCTAAAGCATGTATATTCTGCCTTAGATAAGGAGTCCAAATTGTGCAAAGTACTCCAGTTATGGTATAACCAAAGGCCTATAAAATTGCAGCAACACATACTTATACTTTTACTGCAACACCTTTGCAATAAATGCAAACATACCTTTTACCATTCTAATTGTACCTGCATAACTTTCTCTGATTCGGGTAAAAGGACACTCAAATCCCTCTGAATAGGGACAGAGAAAAACCCACACTCACATACCAGAGACAGTGAGTAATAGGGTAAAATCCTCAATCATATAACAGAAACTGACAGATATATAATACAACACATTCACACATACCAGAAAAACCAGGTACAAAATAAAGCCTACATTCACATACCAGACACGGACTGTTACAAAGAAAAAATCACACTCACATCAAAGGGACAGAGAGGTACAGAGTAAAACACACACACAATGGCAGAAACTGAATATTACAGTCAAAAACCCACACACACCTCCCAGAGATATAAGCATTACAAGCACCAATATGTCATACGGTTACTTGAGCCTCACAGATATAGAATAAAGCCACACTCACACAAAAGACACTGTCAGGTACAGAATGACCACACACACTTCCATGCCAGAAACTGACAGGTAAATATTAAAACCTGGCACTCGGAAAACAGAAACTGACAGATATAGAGTAAAATCCACCCTTGCACACCAAAGACTAACAAATACAGAGTAAAACGCGTACACACATCCCAGAGTATGACAGATATAGTGTAAAACCCACACACACATCCCAGAGTATGACAGGTGCTGAGCAAAACCCACAAACACATCCCAGAGTATGACAGATACAGAGAAAAAAACACACTCATATCCCAGAGTATGACTGATACAGGGTAAACCCCCCCACCACACCTCCCAGATAATAATCAACTTTATTGTCATTGTTAGTGCACAAGTGCAGTACAACGAAATGTAGGCTTGCGGCTCCCGAGAGTATACATTTAGATTAAGACAGTGTAAACCCCGCACCACACATCCCAGATTATGACATTTACAGAGTAAAACCCTAACACACATCCCAGAGTATAACATTTACAGAGTAAAACCCACACTCACATCCCAGAGTGTGACATATACAGAGTAAAACCCACACTCACACACAAAAGACTGTGAGATAAAGTGTAAGTCCCACATTCACATACCAGAGATTAACAGACACAGAGCAAATCTCACACTCACATCCCAGAAACAAGCAGGTATTGATTCAAATCCTCACACATACAACAGAAACTAAAAAGTAAAGAATACAACCTACTCACACATACAAGAAACCAAAATGTACAGAATAATGTCCGTCCTCACAATCCACACACTGACAGGTACAAAGAAAAATGCACACACTGATACCAGAAACTGACAGAGACAGAATAATCTCACACTCAATCTCCTGTGACTGACTGATACAGAAGATACCCACACTCACACACCAGAAGCTAACAGGTACATAATAAAACACACCTTTGCATAACAGAAAAAGAAGAGAGTGAAAAAGACACTCACATATCAGAGACTGACAGATAAAGAAGAGAAACCTCACCCACGAACCAGAACCTTACAGATTCGAAGTGAACCTTTTCTTCCATAGCAGAAATTGACAGTTAGAAAGGAAACCCCACAGTCATGTATCAGAAACTGACTGGCACTGTGTAAAACAAGTACTAGCGTACTAGAGATCGACAGAATAGAACCCACATTCACAAACCAGAGGCTGATTGATGCAGAGTAAATCTCACAATCACTGATCAGAAACAGCCCGTTATAGCATAAAACCCACACTCACACTTCAGACACTAATAGATAGAGAATAAAAAATGCATTCAAATACCATTGACAGACACAGACTGAAACCCACATTCACAAACCAAAGGCTGACAGAAATAGCATAAAAACAATTCTCACAGAACAGAAATTGCAAGATGCAGAATAAAACCCACACTCTCTCATCAGAGACTGACAGGTACAGAGTAAAACCCACATTCACGTACAGAATCAATCAACACTGACACAGGTTATCAGAGACTGACAGGTACAGAATAAATCTCACGCTCACATACTGTGTCAGAGACTGGTAGTTGCACAGAATAAATCTCACACTCTCATAAAGTGCCAGATAGTGACAGAGAGAGAATTTATCTAACTCTCACATAAGTATCAGTGACTGACAGGTACAGAATAAATCTCAAACTCACATGCCATACCAGGCACTGACAAATATAGAAAATATCTCAATCTCACATACAGAATCACAGATTGGCATAGAAAGAGAATTAACCTCACACTGACACAGATTATCAGACGGTGACAGACCCAGAATTAATACACACTCGTACACAGTACCAGTAAATGAGACACAGTTAACCCCACCTTAAAGACTGATTGGTGTAGAATGAATCTCACTCTCACATAAACTACCAGAGATTGACAGATATATAATAACACTAACATGCACATACATAACAGAGACTGACAGACAGAGAATAAATATTACAGTAACACAGAGCATCAGAGGGCCTGGCAGATACAGAATGACTACACAATCAAATGCAGTACAATCGATTACAGATAGATTCAGTCCCACAATCACATAAAGTATCAGAAACTAACAGAAATGGAAGGAATCTCAAACTAACATCAAGTAGCAGAGACTGATAGATGCAGTACAACTCCCACTTTCAAAAACCGAGTGTGTAGCATATTCATGCAGAATCCTTCGCTGAAAAACAGTGCGAGAGACAGACTGATTCAGAACTAATCCGACACTAACATACAGTACCAGAGACTGACAGATACAGAATGATTCCCACACTCACACTCAGTACCAGAGACTGACAGATACAGAATGAATCTCAGACTCGCACATCCCAGTGATATACAGATACAGAATTAACATCGCACACACGTACATTACCAGAGAATGACAGACTCCGAATGAATCCAAACACTGACACACGGTACCAGATTTTGACGGATACAGATGGAATCCCACCCTGACACATGATATCGGTGACGGACAGGAAACGAATGGATCCCACACTCACATACTGTAACAGACTGAGATTGAGAATGATTCCCACAATTACATAAATCACCAGAGATTGAGTGATACAGAACTATTCTCCCACACACAAATTACTCGAGACTGGCAGATACTGAACTAATGTGGCGGGGACCACACCGCAAGGCGTGAATATGGTGCACCGTTTGGAGTAAGTACATCTAAATTGCTGTCCCATCTGATATGCTTGGGGCATTGCATAATGGTGTGGGAATTGGTGAATGGGCAGATGAATCTCCCTTTGCTCCTTGGATGACTTTTCTGACTGCAGGGGGCGCGCTGGTGGCAAACACGCAATCTGATTGAATACATAAAGAAACCAATCAGGGAGATGCAGAACAATGGAAAAAAACATCATTCCTAACCAGCCAATCACAACCATTGCCTTCACCCATCCCTCATTAGCATAGGGCTATGGGGGCAGCCTATTTAAAAGGAGCGGGGAGCAACTTTGCGTCATTTTGCATCTGAAATCGAGTTTGAGAATGGTTGACGAAAAGAAAACAGTGGCCAAGAAAGGCGCTAAGAAAACCGTCACTAAACCAGCAGCGAAGGGCGGCAAGAAGCGCAGAAAGTCGAGGAAGGAGAGTTACTCCATCTACATCTACAAAGTGATGAAGCAGGTTCACCCCGACACCGGCATCTCCTCCAAGGCCATGGGCATCATGAACTCGTTTGTGAACGATATTTTCGAGCGCATCGCGGGTGAGGCTTCCCGCCTGGCCCATTACAACAAGCGGCGCACCATCAGCTCCCGGGAGATCCAGACCGCCGTGCGCCTGCTGCTGCCCGGGGAGCTGGCCAAGCACGCCGTGTCGGAAGGGACAAAGGCGGTGACCAAATACACCAGCTCCAAGTAAAACTCCACGCTGTCCTGAAAGAACAAACCCAAAGCACAACGGCTCTTTTAAGAGCCACCCACAATCTCTCTGAAAGAGTTACACAATCGCATCTCCCTTTAGACACAATTTACTGTAATTATTTCCTGAACAAGTGTGTTTGAGAACGTTTGAAGTTCCAGCTGTAGATTTAGTTTTGCATTCTCAGATAAGCAGTTTCACTGGCCGGATCGACCTTAGCGTCGCTGTTGTATTTCCCGTCCAGTAAACTACAAACACGGTCCCTGATCGCTCTTTCCCTTTGCTCTCAGTACCGTTCACTTGCAGCGCCTTCCGATGAATTAAAAGCTTGTTTTCGAGATGAGACTCGGATTTCAGTCACCTCAATCTCTGCAAAAACATTTTCATTTTTTTCAATGCCATTTGTGGTCAATCCTTGTATTAACCCGAGAATTACTGCATTGCAAAAACCCAGAATGGGGTTTCTTACAGAGACCAGAACGGGGGCAGTTTAAACCCTCTGTCCCTCTTCCCTTCTTACAGCAGGACTCCCAGATCTGGTTTCACTCCCGCAGCAGTGCCTGTGCAAATGATCGATCGTAATCTGTGAATCCTCACTTTTACAAAGATTGAGCTGGAATGTCTCCCGTTACAGAATCAATGCAAATTGATGCCCGCCCGATACAGTTTGAAGTTGAACCCGAAATTAATCCTGATTGTAACAGCCTGGAATTTGCAAGGGAGAGATGGAACAAGACAAAAGGAAGAAAAAAAATGTTCGGATTTCTTTGGCTAATGGCTCGTTTAGGAAAATATTGGCGGGCTTTTTGAAATTAAAAAAATCGTTGGCGGTCTGACGGTTGAGAACAGTTATTTCCACTCACTTTTCATTGGCGGGAAAAACAGAGCGTGATTGGTCACCGGAAAGCACCAATGAAATTCACCACAGAGCGACCAATCACAAGTTCGCTATCTGCATTCCTCCAGAAGGTATAAGAAGGGCGGATGTGGGAGGACATTTTCATTATTTCTCTGACGGGAGGGGTGACCATTGCTCAGTACGGGATGCTGCCTAATATTCAGGCGGTGCTGCTGCCCAAGATAACCAGCACTGCCAGCTCCAAGAGCAAGTAAAGCGAACATGATTCAATCTAATAACCCAAAGGCTCTTTTCAGAGTCACCCACATTATCTTTGAAAGGGCTGGTTACTGTTTTGTCCAATGGAGCACAGATATCCCGGAATTAATTTAACATGTTTCATCTCTGCAATTAAGCTGGGAATTTCCTGATCACAAATGACCCTCAGCCATTTTTGGTTATAAACAAGACACTCTGTCGATCATGTAGAAATCTAGATCGAAAAACACTGCAGCGAGATTGCTGTAAGCGTAAAACCAGATCAGTTATTCCATATAGAGAGACTGGCTTCAGAGGAAAAACAAAACAAACGGAATCTTAACCTGAGAGCGGCTTGAAGACGGGAGACCTGAATATAAACCGATGTTAAAAACCGAGTATAAAGGGAATGAGCATTTGATGGGCTCATCATTTCTTATTGGGGCAATAATTCCATAGGGAGAAGTAAACACATTGATCCAGACAATTTTTCCTTGCTAATTTGGCCAAAGGATGGAATCAGAATTCCAGCTCTGGTTAATTGCAAATATTCCAATTAGTAACTGAAGTTCCCACCTGTCCCTGCATTAAGAGTTCGTTTTAAATGTGAAATTCAGACTTCAGGCACCTCGTTCTCTCTCTCACAAATCTATCACGTTATGCGGAGTGGGATCAATTTACTATCAGAACTCCCACTTATAGTTTCCGACTGGTCGGGTGCAGTCAGTCTACTGGGCAGCTGACTCACATTTAAACCTGGATCATAAACGCACCGTCAGATATTCAATGCCCAAGTTTATAAATCCCCAGTTACAGTAACACTACAAGACCTGCACGGTGTGTGCACAGCCCAATCTGACTGGCAGAGATCGCAGCTCTTTTCTTTGCTGATTTGGTGGCTCTTAAAAGAGCCGTTGTTGTATTTGGTGCTTAAAGTCTGTGTTGTGTATGTACCTTTGAGAACTGCTTTTATACTGTAGCACCGGCTTCTGTACTTTCAGTTCCAGCATACCCTCTGTTCAGTAAACACCTCTTATTACCGTTCTCCTGCAGTCCGTGTGTTATTGACACGCGGACACTACAGTGGCGACGAGCAGGTTCGAACTCACCTGCAGTACTGCATCACCTCACGGGGATCCATCCCTGAAAAGAAGCTTCTTGGAGGTCGAAGCCAGAGCAACGGGTGTCGACTGTGGCAACCGCCCAGTGATCCATCGGAGTTCAGTGAATCACAGGGGAAGCTGTGGAGAGCTGGGCTTGGCTCCCCAGTCAAGGTGTTCCAGCAAATCGTGCTGGTAGCAGGTAGTGCGCTGACCCTTCCGGACTGCGGCGGGCTTGAGCTCGATCGAGCGGCTCTGCAAGGGGGCCGTGCAACGTCATCGGGAAGGAAAAGAGAGAGAGAGGGTGGAGCGCACAGGGAAATGTCGGTGCTCAAGAGCCGGGCAGCATTAGAGAAATTAAAAGAGGGGAAGGAAAAGAGACGCGCAGTGGACAGCGTCGAAGAAGAATAAAACTAAGGAATTTAACTAACAAAAGAGCGACGCGCCGAAGCCGCGGAGCGCCGCCATTACTATTTACCACGCTAGGAGCAGCATTGGCAGCAAGGGGAAGAAGGAAAAGCGCGGGAGGCGCCATTTTAATCTATTGGGGAAGAAGGAAAAGCACGGGAGGCGCTATTTTAAACCACCCAAGATGCCGAAGAGTGGCAGTATCACTGCCTTCGACAACGAAATAGAAGACTGGACCACGTATGTGGAAAGAATTGAAGTGTACTGCAAGGCAAATGGGGTGGCCGATGAAAAGAAGGCATCAGTATTATTAAATTTGATGGGCGCGAGAACGTACGGCCTATTGCGGAATTTAATTACCCCAGCTAAACCAATGGAGAAAAGCTTTGAAGAGATTGTCAATATCTTACAGGATCATCTAAACCCTACACCGCTGCTGATAGCAGAAAGACTCAAGTTCCATAAAAGTAACCAGCACAAAGATGAGAGTAATGCTGACTATCTTATGGAACTACGCAAGTTATCGAAGCACTGCCAGTTCGGAGCAGGACTGGCAGTTACCTTAAGGGATAAGTTTGTCTGCGGTCTCCAGAGTGAAGGAACCCAGAAACGACTACTTTCGGAAAAGGACCTTACGCTAGAAAAGGCTTTCAGCATTGCAGTATCCTATGAAGCAGCAGCACGGGGAGCTGCGGAAATACAACAGAAACTGCAAGAATATAGCACCAATGAAATGGCATATGGAGCAGAAAAGTGCTATTGCTGCAGCGGAACAAACCATGACCAGAAGGATTGCTGGGCTAAGGACAAAGTATGCAGGCAATGTGGAAAAGTGGGACACATAGCACGAGTCTGCAGGTCAGGAAAGAAAACCAACACTAAAAGAACTACTAAGGAAAAGTACAAGAAAATACAAAAGATGACGGACAGTAGTTCAGAAGATCAGAAGAGTGATAATGACTCCGGGAGCAGGAGACTAAGTTGTCTAAAGTTACACAACGTGATCGCAAAGGAGGATCACCGAACCATTTGGGTCACCCTCATGATAGCAGGGTCCCAAGTAAAGATGGAATTGGACACAGGATCAGCCCTAACAGTCATGAATCGATGAGACTACGAGCGGCTATTCTTACACATTCCCTTGAAGGATACGTCCATTGTCTTGAAGACATATACATAGAAACATAGAGATAGGAACAGGAGTAGGCCATTCGGCCCTTCGAGCCTGCTCCGCCATTCAATGAGATCATGGCTGATCTTCGTCTGAGATCATAGCTGATCTTACCAGTTCAGTACCCCGTCCCCGCCTTTTCTCCGTAACCCTTAATCCCCTTAGCCTTCAGAAATATATCCAATTCTCTCTTGAAAATATTTATTGAATTAGCCTTCACAGCCCTCTGTGGCAGGGAATTCCACAGGCTCACCACTCTTTGAGTGAAGAAATTCTTCCTCATCTCTGTTTTAAATGATTTGCCCGCTATTTTTAGACTGTGGCCCCTGGTTCTGTGCTCCCCGGCCATTGGAAACATTCTCTCTGAATTCAGCCTGTCCAGGCCTACCATAATTTTATATGTTTCGATGAGATCCCCTCTCAATCTTCTAAACTCCAGTGAGTACAAGCCCAAACTATTTAATCTCTCTTCGTAGGTCATTCCCGCCATTCCAGGTATCAGCCTGGTGAATCGCCGTTGCACTCTTTCCATGGCAAGAACATCCTTCCGCAGATGGGGCGACCAAAACTGTACACAATACTCCAGATGCGGTCTCACCAGCACCTTGTACAGCTGTAGTAAGGTATCCCTATTCCTATACTCGAACCCCCTTGATATGAAGGCCAACATACCATTTGCCCTCTTAATCGCCTGTTGCACCTGCATGCTCTCCTTCAGTGACTGGTGCAAAATACAGATACGGGGCAAAAAGTCTAACCCAGAGGAAAAATAAGGGTGCCCATTAAATACAACTGCAAGGAAACACAGGAACTGTATCTATATGCACTACAAGCATGGTGGCATAGTGGTTAGCACTGTTGCCTCACAGCACCAGGGACCCGGGTTCAAATCCGGCCTTGGGTGACTGTCTGTGTGGAGTTTGCACATTCTCCCCATATTTGCGTGGGTTTCCTCCGGGTGCTCCGGTTTCCTCCCACAGTCCAAAGTTTTGCGGGTTAGGTTGATTGGCCATGATAAAAAAAAAATTGGCCCTTAGTGTTAGGGGGGATTAAATACGCGTGGTTACGGGGATAGGGCTTGGGTGGGATGGCTGTCAGTGTAGGGACCGGGTGCTAGGGTTTGGATGATCAGCCATGATCTTGTTGAATGGCAGAGCAGGCTCGAAGGGCCGAATGGCCTACTCCTGCTCCTAGTTTCTGTTTCTATGTTAAGATGGAGGACCACCATTATTGGGACGTGAATGGATCCAAAAAATACAATTGGATTGGTATTCCATTCAGGCGCTAGCTGTGGCTGACAAAAAGAATGACGACGCCACACCTGGACGACTGTCAAAAATTCTAACTGACGCGAAAGAGGTGTTCCAGCAAGGACTTGGGACTCTAAAAGGCGTAACGGCAACGATAAAAATTGAAGATAACGCAAACCCAAAATTTTTAAAGGCCACACCGGTACCGTATGTGATCTGCCCAGCCGTCAACGCAGAGCTGGAGAGTCTGGAGCATGCTGGTGTGCTGTCCAACATGGACTTGAGCGAGTGGGCCAACCCATCATTCCTGTAATGAAGAAATCATTGAGCAGCACGCCTGGGGAACCGAAGAAGGTTCGCAACTGTGGGGACTTTAAGGTAACTGTGAACCCAATCCTTCACACAGTACAATATCCACTTCCGCGGATAGAAGATATTTTCGCCTCACTATCTGGAGGGAAACGCTTTACGAAGATTGATCTGGCCCAAGCGTATCTTCAAATGGAGGTAGATGAATCATCTAGAAAATACCTCACGATAAACACTCGCAAAGGTCTTTACCAGTACAACCGACTGGTATTCGGGGTAGCATCAGCTCCGGCAATTTGGCAGAGAGCGATGGAACAAGTCCTGCAAGGGATCTCGGGGACCCAGTGTTATTTGGACGACATCCTGGTTATGGGCGAAAATGACAAGTGAACACCTTGCCAACCTGGAGCAGGTGCTCACTAGATTACAAGAATATGGGCTACGAGCCAACCGCCCCAAATGCGAGTTTTTCAGGAAACAAATCTCGTATTGTGGCCACGTGATTGATGAAGAGGGGTTACATAAGTCCCCAGACAAGATTGAGGCAGTAGTCAAGGCTCCAGCACCGGAAAATGTGTCACAACTGAGGTCGTTCCTCAGGTTGAACTACTACCATAAGTTCTTGCCAAATTTGTCTACAATTCTGCACCCGCTGAACGCCCTGCTGCAAACTGGAGTAGCATGGAAATGGAGTGATGAGTGTAAGCGTGCCTTTCAGAAATGTAAATGCCTAATCAATTCAAAAGAAATATTGGCCCACTACAATCCATCACTACCGATTCGGTTGGCATGTGATGCGTCTCCCTACGGCATTGGAGTGGTGCTGTCGCACAAAGTCCTTGACGGTTCAGAGAGGCCAATAGCCTTTGCGTCACGCTCATTAACTTCAGCCAAGCGTAGCTACACCCAGATTGACAGGGAGGCCCTCAGCCTGGTGGGGGTGAAGAAGTTCAATCACTATCTGCACAGGCAGAAATTCACCTTACTGACTGATCACCAGCATCTTGTCTCCATTTTTAACCCAAAGAAAAGCGTTCCGGTGATGACAGCGCAACGGCTGCAAAGATGGTCCCTTTTTCTAGGGGCACATCAATACGACATAGAGTATAAGGGCACAAACAGCATGGAAATGCTGATGGGTTGTCGCGCCTGCCGCTGCCTACGGTGGAGGAAGCACCTGCAGTGGACCCTGTTGAGGTATTCCATTCAACCACAGTCGAATGTCTACCTGTTACAAACTCAAGTATAGAGAAGGAAGCCCAAAATGACCCGACACTCTCGGGTCTATGATTTGACGGTGAAGGGATGGCCAGCACACGGCGACTCACTGTTGCCAGCATTCTCGCCCAGGAGAGAACAGCTGTCAGTGTGCCGGGGGACCTTGATGTGTGGATCCTGAGTGGTAATTCCACCCAAGTTGAGAGAAAGAGTGCTCAATGAGCTTCATGAGGGTCATCTGGGAGGGGTAAAAATGAAGAGCCTAGCCAGGGCATTTGTGTGGTGGCCAGGAATCGATAAAGAAATCGAGGAAATGACCAAGAGATGCACAGGATGCCAGAAAGTCCAAAACGCTCCACCACAGGCCCCGCTACACCCATGGGAGTGGCCCACATCTCCATGGCAATGGGTACACATTGATTTTGCTGGTCCATTTATGCACTCAATATTTTTAATCGCTGTGGATGCACATTCGAAATGGCCAGAAGTCATCAAAATGTCCTCCACCACCACGGAGAAAACTATTGCAGTCCTACGGACCATCTTTGCCAGGAATGGCTTGCCAGAACAGATTTGCTCCGACAATGAACCACAGTTTGTGTCCGAGGATTTCCGGAGGTTTTTGAGGAATAATGGGGTAAAGCATTACAGATCCGCCCCATATCATCCAGCCACAAATGGATTGGCTGAGAGGTTTCTTCAAACCTTTAAAAAAGCAATAAAGGTGATGTATAATGACAACATACCACAGCAACACAAGGTGGATAATTTCTTGTTTGCTTACCGAAATGCGACACATGCAGTCACCAACCAAGCTCCAGCCATGATGTTCTTTAACCGCGGGTTAAGATGTCGCCTGGACTTGCTCAAACCAAACATAAGACGAGATGTTGAGAATAAGCAATTCCAGCACATCAATGAAAAGCCAACCAGGAGCTTCAAGATAGGGCAACCAGTCTTGGCCCGCGACTACCAAACAGAAAAATGGCAGCCAGGAACGATATGCACATGGCAGGGACCACTAATGTACACAGTGGACGTTGGACAGAGCATCGTTAGATGCCATGCTAACCAGATTCTAGAGTCACAGGAACAAGTCAAACCCATACCACGAGCATGCGCACCTGGTGATGAACCTGAAGTACAGATTGCGTCTACCTCAGAATCAGTGGTATTGGAAGCTGACGAACCAACCAATGACAATGAGCCAGAATCGACTCCGCCGCAAGAACAGGATACTCGAGAAAGGCACTATCCAGACAGGATCAGGAAGCATCCTCAAAGACTGAATTTATAAATGATTACTTTCAGCTGATGTATATAGTACAAAGAAAATTGTAATTGTAATTAGTTATTATTCAATTGTTAAATGAATGTTATGTACTGTTTATCTAAAAGGGGAGGAATTATTGTGTATGTACCTTTAAGAGAGAACTGCTTTTATACTGTAGTACCAACAGTGACCACACCTGTATGTAAAGCCATAGCAGGCTTCTGTACTTTCAGTTCCAGCATACCCTCTGTTCAGTGAACACCTCTTATTACCGTTCTCCTGCAGTCCGTGTGTTATTGACACGCGGACACTACAGTCTGGAGCTGGGCACGGTGAGTTTAGGCGCGCTCCCCGCGGATGCGGCGGGCCAGCTGGATGTCTTTGGGCATGATGGTGTCTCGCTTGGCGTGGATGGCGCACAGGTTGGTGTCCTCATAGAGCCCCACCAGGTAAGCCTCGCTGGCCTCCTGCAGGGCCATGACGGCCGAGCTCTGGAAGCGCAGGTCGGTCTTGAAGTCCTGAGCGATCTCTCGCACCAGGCGCTGGAAGGGCAGTTTGCGGATCAGCAGCTCGGTGGATTTGTGGTAGCGGCGGATCTCCCTCAGAACCACAGTGCAGGGTCTGTAGCGATGGGGCTTCTTCACTCCGCCCGTAGCTGGAGCGCTCTTCCAGGCCGCTTTGGTCACCAGCTGTTTGCGAGGAGCTTTCCCTCCGGTCGATTTGCGCGCTGTCTGCTTGGTCCTGGCCATTTTCTGAACAGATCTCAGCACAATCTGTAACACAGGACCTGTTAATGCGGAGTCTGCTGTGTGTCCGCCTTGTTATACTCAGTGAGGGACCGCCCCGAGCACTGATTGGCTGGAGACCTGCGCACAGCCACTTTAAACCCAACTCTGACCAATCAATGAAACGCTGGAAACTCAGGCCCCGATTGGCTGAGCTTGGATTAATCATCCACTTCAAAAAGATCGCCAATTTTAGTGCAGGAAATAACCGTTTTGAAACAAATCGATTTTATTCTGCACGTATTGAAAGGACCATTGCGAGAATCACTTAATGTTTTAAATGTAACTTCCTGGGCTTGGTGCTTTAGGGCCCTTCCCCTTGCCCGCACTCTGGGCTGTTGATGCTGACAGGAGCGGGGAAAGGGACCCACGCCAATCTCCCGCTCTTCCACTCGATTCCTCTCACCTCTCCTCTCCAGCCCATTCAGAATTTCCCTCCCCCGTCCCATTGTGACGTTAGCTGCCGCTTTCAGGGGAGAGGATCAGAATTCAGTCGCTTCTCTCTGTCCCCGTGGAGCCTGTGAGAAGGGCTTTGGCCAATAATCTGTCATTCGGGAACTGTGCAGTGAGCGATCTGATGCCCGGCACATTTTAGACTGCTGAATGGAAACTTATTGCCGCCGCTTACAGATAAGATGCTGACAAATTAAACCTGTTCGTAGAACAGCACCAGGAATTACTGATGGTGAACGCAGAATAACAGAACAAAAGGACCGAGATTTTAAAATCATTCCCTTGAAATTAGACTTTAGATTAATTCGCTTCTTTCCAGCACTGGAATTGGCGGCTTTTTCAAAAACAAAAAAATTCAAACATTTTGCCTGGTCGACAATTTCAACCAATGATGTGCTTACTTTCTAATCTGTGGCTCTGTGAATGGTTAAGAAATGGGATTGTGGAGCGGATCCCCAATCAGAAATAAGGTCGGGTTAGAGCGGCTCAAACTGCGGTAATTTCAGGTCCCCGAATGACTGAACTGAAATTTCACAATTTCACAAACCCTGTCAGTATCAGTGCCGGACACCACCGTCTGGCTACAAATAATTCACAAGTTGGACTCTTTTCAGTAACCCATTCAACGGCTTGTGCCCGACCAGCCGGCTAATTATTAAAATTAGAATCATTACAGTATAACTGCACAAGGAACAAATGTGTAGACGCGATGTGGCTTTACACCGAGTGGGAATGTTCCGTCTGAGGAAATAACTCTCTCCATAAACCTGGTGCAACCGAAATTCAAAGATTACAGAACACATCACATATCTGTTAATAATATTTCTGAGCACAATCTATTTTTGAGAACAATCTACCCCAGCTCCCGTTCCCAGGTCACTGCTCTCTCAGTGAGGTGGTGGGTGGCTCTTAAAAGAGCCTTTGTGTTGTGTTTGGTTGAAAGAGTCGAGATATTCAGCCACCGAATCCATAGAGAGTGCGGCCCTGCCGTTTCAGAGCGTACACCACAACCATGGCAGTGACCATCTTGCGCTTGGCGTGCTCAGTGTAGGTGACCGCATCCCTGATCACATTCTCCAGGAAAACCTTCAGCATCCCGCGGTTCTCCTCGTAGATCAGACCCGAGATCCGCTTGACACCGCCACGGCGAGCCAGGTGGCGGATGGCTGGTTTGGTGATGCCCTGGATGTTGTCACGGAGCACTTTATGGTGCCACTTGACACCGCCTTTGCCCAGTCCTTTGCCTCCTTTACCTCGTCCAGTCATGATGAATCTTCAGTCAAACTTTGCTGAATGAGAAACGAACTGCTTCTGGCTGCTCTTATATACAGCCGACTCCGACCTGACTGAAAAAGCACAGAGAGAGGCAGGGAGGGGAGGAGACAGAGTGAGAGATTAAACAGGGAGAGCGGGAGGGGAGGAAACAATTTCAAGAATGACAGACAGTGCAGAGAGCGGCCCCTAATCTTCCAGCTCCACCTCCAGCTTTCTGCAACCGCCAATTTCAAACCGTTTATCGACAGTAGAACTGAAACACAGCACTCCGCACAAACCCTTACAGACTCGGGCTTCATATTCAGGGGTTTCCTGTAGTGTATGTACCTTTAAGAGCCCCTATGTACTGTAATACCGGTAGTGACCACTCGGGTATATAAGCCTGTATAGCGTCTTGTATCTTTTAGTTCACTTCCAGACTTTGTTCAGTAAACACTTGTTAAACCAACTCCTGCATTCTGTGTCTCCATTAACACACGGATACAACAGTGGCGACGAATTGGAAACGGACTTACCTGCAATTCGGCAGCACCTCAAGGAGATCGATTCCTCAGACGAAGGTCGAAGAAAAAAAAGAAGAAAAAAAACTGTGGTTTCACCAGCTAGCCGGGCTGGTGGCAGGTACTGCACTAATCCTTCCTGGGCGGTGGGCTGGGGCTCGATCGGGTGGCTCTGCAGTGGGGCCGAGCAGCGAGTCGGAAGGCGGAGGCAAACAGAGACGGAGGGTGGAGCACTCGGGAGATGGCCGGCGCTGCAAAGCAGGTCGGCATTCGGACCAAGCAGAGGGAGGGAAAAGTCCCAGAGAGTCCGGCAGGAACGAGTCGCCAACTATTAAAAATATCTGTGTAAATAAAAATCATGGAGAACAGCGTTGTCAGCAGCGGCAGCGGCGGGAACGCGCGGGAGGTGCCATTTTTTTCTCGGCAGGGAAGAAAGGAAAGCGCGGGAGGCGCCATTTTTGATTTTCAGGATGCCTAAGACTGGCAATATTACTGCTTTCGATAGTGATAGAGAGGATTGGACCACATATGTGGAAAGAGTGGAGGTATATTGCACAGCGAATGAAGTAGAGGATGATAAAAAGGCATCGGTACTTCTAAATCTGATGGGCGCAAGGACATACGGGCTGTTACGAAACTTAATCACTCCAGCCAAACCGATGGACAAGAATTTTAAGGAGATTGTTGATACCCTGCAGGAGCACTTAAACCCAACACCGCTGGTGATCACGGAACGATTCAAATTCTTCAGGAGGAATCAGCACAAGAATGAAAGTAACGCTGATTACCTCACCCAATTAAGAAAGCTGTCAAAGCACTGCCAATTTGGGGCAGGACTGGCAGATTCTCTACGAGACAAATTTGTCTGCGGTCTCCTAAGTGAAGGAACACAGAAAAGGCTACTTTCTGAGAAAGATTTGACACTGGACAAGGCTTTCAGTGTGGCTGTATCATACGAAGCAGCAGCAAGAGGAGCTGCAGAGATACAGCAAAAGCCACAGGACTTCGGCACCCATGAAATGACACGGGGTTTCGAGAGATGTTATCGCTGTGGCAGATCCACCCATGACCAGAGGGACTGCTGGTTCAAGGACAAAGCATGCAGGCAATGCGGAAAGATGGGACACGTTGCACGTGTATGCCGATCTGGAAACAAAAAATCCACTGACAGAAAAAAAATCAATTGGGAAAAGTACAGAAAGGTACAAATCATGATGGACAGTAGCTCCGAAGACCAGAAGAGCGATAGCGACTCCGGAAACAAGAAACTAAGCTGTCTCAAATTACATAATGTAATTGCCAAAGAAGATTACCAGACCATTTGGGTTACCCTCACAATAGCGGGGTCCCCAGTTAAAATGGAGCCAGATACAGGATCAGCTCTGACCGTCATAAGTCGACGGGATTACGAGCTGCTATTTCCGCATATACCTTTGAAAGACACATCCATTATCTTGAAGACATATACAGGGCAGAAAGTATATCCCAGAGGGAAAATAAAGGTGCCTGTTGTATACAACGGCAAGGAAATACAGAAGTTGTATTTATACGTTCTGCAAGATGGTGGTCCACCGTTGTTGGGACATGAATGGATCAGGAAGATACGTTTAGACTGGCACTCCATTCAGGCACTGACGGTGAGCAGTAAGAAAAAAAATGATGATGACGTCATACCTGAACGATTAAAAGACATCTTGGCTAACGCCAAAGAAGTGTTTCAACAGGAACTAGGAACCTTGAAAGGCGTCACCGCCTCAATAAAAGTGGAAGACGCGGAAATTCCCAAGTTTTTTAAGGCAAGGTGCCATACGCAATTCGTCCAGCAGTCGAGGCAGAGCTGGAGAATTTGGAAAAAGCAGGCGTGTTATCCAAGGTAGATTGGAGCGAGTGGGCAACATCCATCATCCCGGTCATGAAGAAAACGTTGATTAATGATAAATCTGAAGAACAGAGAAAAATTCGCATCTGTGGGGACTTCAAGGTGACTTTAAACCCAGTCCTTCACACGATACAGTATCCTCTTCCAAGGATAGAAGATATTTTCGCCTCACTATCCGGAGGGAAACTTTTCACCAAAATTGACTTGGCACAGGCATATCTACAGATGGAGGTTGAGGAGGCCTCTAAAAAGTATCTCACGATAAACACACACAAAGGCGTGTACCAGTACAATCAACTGGTTTTCGGAGTAGCATCAGCTCCAGCTATCTGGCAAAGAGCTATGGAGCAAGTCATGCAAGGGATTCCGGGGACTCAATGCTACCTAGACGACATCCTTGTAACAGGAGAAAACGACAACGAGCACCTTGCCAATTTGGAGCAGGTGCTCACTAGGCTGAGAGAACGGGGCCTACGAGCAAATCGCCCCAAGTGCGAATTTTTCCTGAAACAAATATCATATTGTGGCCATATAATTAACGAAGAAGGGTTGCATAAGTCACCTGAAAAAATTGAAGTGGTCATAAAAGCCCCAGCACCTGAAAATGTCTCACAATTAAGGTCATTCCTGGGATTGATAAATTACTATCATAACTTTTTACCGAACTTGTCAACTGTTCTGCACCCTCTTAACGCACTGCTACAAACGGGAGTAATTTGGAAATGGAGCGAAGACTGTAAACGTGCCTTCCATAAATGCAAATGCTTGATCACGTCCAAGGAAGTGTTGGCTCATTACAACCCATCACTGCCAATCAGACTGGCGTGCGATGCATCCTCTTACGGCGTAGGAGCGGTATTATCGCATAGATTCCCTGATGGCTCGGAGCGGCCGATAGCTTTTGCGTCATGCTCATTGAACTCAGATGAGCGTAACTATGCCCAGATCAACAGGGAAGCACTTAGCCTGGTGTGGGGAGTGAAGAAATTCAACCATTACCTACACGGACAAAAATTTACCTTGTTGACTGACCATCGACCCCTCGTCTCCATATTCAACCCTAAAAAGGGCGTTCCCATTATGACAGCGCAAAGGCTACAGAGGTGGTCCCTTTTCCTAGGGGCACACCAATATGACATAGAATACAAAGGATCAAAACAGCATGGGAATGCTGACGGTTTATCGCGCCTACCGTTGCCAACGGTAGAAGAGGCACCTACAGTGGACCCAGTGGAGATGTTCCACTCAACCATAGTAGAATGTCTACCAGTAACAAATTCTACCATTGAAAAGGAAACAAGAAATGACCCGACTCTCTCACGAGTCTACGATTTAACGGTGAAGGGCTGGCCAGCACATGGCGAACCACTGTTGCCAGCATTCTCGCAAAGAAGAGAACAGCTGTCAGTGTGCCGAGGAACCTTGATGTGTGGATCCAGAGTGGTGACTCCACTCAAACTCCATGATAAAGTGCTAAAGGAGCTTCACGAGGGGCATCTGGGTGGAGTGAAAATGAAGAACCTAGCCAGAGCGTTTGTGTGGTGGCCAGGTATCGATGGAGACATCGAAGAAATGACCAAGAGCTGTCTAGGATGCCAGAAGGTCCAAAACGCCCCACCACAAGCCCCTCTACATCCATGGGAGTGGCCCTCATCTCCATGGCAAAGGGTACATATCGACTTTGCTGGTCCATTTATGGACTCAATGTTCTTAATCGCGGTTGATGCACACTCCAAGTGGCCGGAGGTAATAAAGATGTCCTCCACCACCACGGAAAAAACCATCACAGTATTAAGGACCATATTTGCCAGGAATGGGCTGCCTGGACAGATCTGTTCTGATAATGGACCGCAATTTGTGTCCGAAGAATTCAGGAAGTTCTTAAAAAACAATGGGGTTAAGCGCTACACGTCCGCCCCATACCATCCCGCCACCAATGGATTAGCTGAAAGGTTTGTCCAGACCTTCAAGAAGGCCATAAAGGCCATGGGTAATGAAGACATAAATCTACAACATAAGGTAGATAACTTCTTGTTTGCATACAGGAATGCAACACATGTGGTTACAAACCAAACTCCTGCCATGATGTTTTTCAATAGAAGACTAAGATGCCGGCTGGATTTGATCAAGCCAAACATCAGAAGGGACGTAGAGAACCGGCAATTTCAAGGCATGAATGAAAAGCCAGCTAGAACCTTCCAGATAGGTCAACAAGTTTTGGCCCGGGACTACCGTACCGAGAAATGGTCGCCTGGAACTATTTGCACACGACTAGGACCGCTGATGTATACCGTGGACATTGGTGAAAGCATAATAAGGTGCCATGCTGACCAGATCATAGAGTCATCCGAAAAGGGACAACCTACACCACAACTCTATACACCTAATGATGAAGCAGAGATACCCATAGTATCTACTTCCGATCTGGTGATACTGGAACCAAATGAACCCGACACTGGCATTCAAGCCGAATCGACCTTGCGAAAAGAACCTACTACACCACCGAAAACTACTGCACCACTGAGGCGTTATCCGGACCGAGTCAGGAAGTCTCCAGAGAGACTGATGTATAATTGATTAACTGCAGCAAATGTGTAGATTATTGTTCTTGTAAACATGTTAATTAATGATTACTTAAAATGTTATGTACTAATTATCTAAAAGGGGAGGAATTGTAGTGTATGTACCTTTAAGAGCCCCAGTGTACTGTAATACCGGTAGTGACCACTCGGGTATATAAGCCTGTATAGCGTCTTGTATCTTTTAGTTCACCTCCAGACTTTGTTCAGTAAACACCTGTTAAACCAACTCCTGCATTCTGTGTCTCCATTAACACACGGATACAACATTTCCTGAAACCAGAATCTTTTAAATAAGGTCCTGTTACCATTAACAATCAGTAATATTCCAGCCTGTATACAGTCACTTCGATCACAAGTCGACCCGTCTCCTTCCATGTCAATCTCTGATCTTATTCCAGCTGATTTGGAGAATCTCATGTGTTGGGGTCCGAGTTGTGATGCGGGGTATCACTGCCAGTGTCAGAGTCTCACAGAGACTCTCACCCTGAACCTGTGAACTTACAATCACCATGAACTGAGCCTGGAGCTGAACACCCCCCAGTTAGAGTGAGTCTCGGCCCGGACATCCCATTCTCTGTGTTTTATTGCAGACACTGGGGGAGGGGTGGGTGCAGCGAATGTCAGCGAGTCACCAGGGAGCTGGGGTTCATTTGTAATGATTTCAATCGGGAATCGGAGCGTGGCCCCGGGACATGGATGATTTGATTCAGCGATCAGCTCTTTTTGGAAAGACGTGTGTGGCTCTGAAAAGAGCCTTTGGGTTCAGATGTTTACAAGTTGTCCTGTAGGAGTCTACGTACTCCTAGCAAAAAATACTGAACTCGGAGAGGTTCAACAGAAAAGGTTTAATTGTTGAGGCTCCATGTTGAACACAAAATGGCATCAGAGACTACACCAAGTCTGACTGCTTTTCATCAGTCCACAGCTTTGACTGCTCCTCCCCCACTCTGGGCTTAACTATGTTGCAGATCGAGTTTCTTAAAGGTGTGATCCTTTTTAAAGGCATGACACCTGATTTATAGTCTACGGACCGAAAAGCGGATTGTGTCCTTTCTGTGATCGGTACGCCACACAGCTCCCCCCAGAATCTGCTAGTAGGGAGTGTACGAACCGGCGTGGTGGCTTGATGGCACGGCCGGAACGGCTCTTGGCGGTTGGTGTCGGGAGCGGGGCGGTCGGACGCGTCGGGCTCTTAGGCGGTCTGCCCCGCGGTGGGGGTTGGCCCACTTGAACGGGTTCATCGGGCTCTAGGTGCACCAGCTTGAGCCAGTCAACCGACACCTTGTCAGTTCTGCCGCCCACTTTGAGGAGGAAGAACTTGTTCCCCGTCTGGAGTACCTTGTAGGGTCCATCGTATGGGGGCCATAGAGGTCCTCGGTGGGCGTCATGGCGCACGAAAACAAATTTGGCCATGTGCAGGCTAGGTGGTACGCGGGTTGCTGGTTCGCCGTGCCGACCGGTGGGTACCGGAGCGAACTGTTATGCTCGGTTGGAGAAAGTGCGGCGTTGCTGGTCAGCCGACCAGGGGGTCATGGCGGTGGGCAGGAACTCTCCAGGTACGCGCAGCGGCTGGCCGTACACGAGTTCCACCACCGAGGCTTGCAGGTCTTCCTTGACCGCAGAGCGTAGGCCAAGTAGCACCCACGGGAGGCGGTCGATCCAAGCCTCGTCCTCGAGGTTGGCGCAGAGGGACGCCTTCATGGACCTGTGGAATCGCTCGCACAGTCCATTGGCTTGGGGGTGGTAAGCCGTGGTGCGGTGAACGGCCACCCCAAGGTTTCGGACGATGGCGGCCCACAGATCAGAGGTGAACTGCGGGCCTCTATCCGATGTCATGTCGGAGGGGACGCCGAACCGAGCGACCCAGTTACCAATGAACGCCCTCGCGATGTCGGCGGTTGTGGTGGACGTCAGTGGAATGGTCTCGGGCCAGCGGGTGGTACGGTCCACGATTGTCAGCAGGTGCGTGTGACCTTGTGATGGCGGCAGGGGGCCGACAAGGTCGATGTGGACGTGGTCAATCCTTCTTTCTGGCACGGTGAACTCCTCGAGTGGGGCTTTGACGTGCTGGTGGATTTTTGCACGCTGGCAAGCTATGCAGGATCTGGACCAGATGCACACATCTTTGCGCAGGCCGCGCCAGACAAATCGGTTGACCACCAGTCTAATGGACGCGCGGGTGCCGGGGTGTGAGAGGCCGTGGACGATGTCGAACACTCGTTTTCGCCAGGACGCCAGGACAATGGGGCGGGGTTGCACCAAGGAGGTGTCGCATTTGACTGTGACGGCGGATGGGGAGCAGGCGACGTCGGTCAGTCGCAGCCCTGGGAGGGTTGTGGGCGCAGGGAGCAAATCGGGGTCGGTGCGTTGCTCCGCTGCCAGTTGAGCATAGTCCACTGCCAGGTGGGCGCCATGGATGGCGGGGCGGGATAGGCAGTGCCGGATGTCCGTGGTGAATTCGGACACTGTGGCGAGCTGGCGTTGTTGCCTCGCTGACCACGGGTCTGCAGATTTCGCCATCGCGAATGTCAGGGGTTTGTGGTCGACAAACGCGGTGAAGGGGCGGTCCTCCAGAAGAAAACTAAAATGGCGGACTGCCAGGTACAGTGCGAGGAGCTCGCGGTCAAAGGCACCGTATTTGGCCTCCGGGGGGCGCAGTTGGCGGCTGAAAAAGGCCAGCGGTTGCCAGGCCTCGTCGACCCACTGTTCGTACATGGCGCCGACCGCGTGGTCGGAGGCGTCCGTGGTGAGGGCCACCCTGGCATTGGGCTGTGGGTGAGCGAGCATGGTGGCATCGGCGAGCGCCTTTTTGGTCGAGTCGAAAGCGGTCAACATGTCCGCCGACCACTCGATCGCCATTCTGTCTTTCTTACCCCGGAGGGCTTCATATAGGGGCCGTATGAGGGAGGCCGCTCCGGGAATGAAGCGGTTGTAAAAGTTGATCATCCCCAAGAACTCCTGGAGGCCTTTGATGGTGGTAGGCCGGGGGAACTGCTGGACGGCTTGCACCTTGGCGGGCAGGGGAATGGCTCCGTCCTGTGTGATGTGGTGGCCGAGGAATTCGATCCTGCTGAGGCCAAATTGGCACTTGGCTGGGCTGATGACGAGCCCATGCTCACTGAGCCGCTGGAACAGGGTGCGGAGGTGCTTGATGTGTTCCTGCTTGGAGGAACTAGCTACCAGGATGTCATCCAGGTAGACAAAGAGGAACTTCAGGTCCCGGAGGACCGAGTCCATGAGACGCTGGAAGGCCTGGGCCGCGGTTTTGAGGCCCAAGGCCATTCGGAGGAACTCGAATAGTCCAAAAGGGGTGATTATGGCCATCTTGGGAACGTCCGTGGGGTGGACTGGTACCTGATGGTAACCACGCACTAGGTCGACTTTGGAGAATACTGAGCGGCCGGCCAGTCTAGCCGAGAAGTCTTGAATGTGCGGTTTGGGGTACCGATCCGGCGTGGTGGCATCGTTTAAGCGCTGGTAGTCCCCGCAGGGGCGCCATCCCCCGTCGGGATTGGTGAAGATGTGGAGTGGGGAGGCCCAGGGGCTGCTGGAGCGGCGGATGATGCCGAGCTGTTCCATTGTTGCGAACTTGGCCCGCGCGATCTCCAGCTTGGCCGGGTCCAACCTGCGGGTGTGGGCATACACCGCTGGGCCTGTGGTGGGGATGAAGTGTTCTACCCCGTGCTTAGCAACTTTCACGGAGAGGGTCGGTTTGGTGATGGCTGGGAACTCAGCCAGCAGTGCTGAGTAGTCGTCCGTTGAGCGGGCGCGGCACTGCCACGCCATTTCGGCTGGTTGGAGGGGTGTCATGGCGCCCGGGATAGGTGACATGGTGTTCATGTCCATGAGGTGGCAACGAGGCATGTCGACCAACAGGCCGTGGGCGCACAGGAAATCCGCACCAAGGAGCGGGGAGAGCACCTAGGCAGTGATAAACTCCCAGTGGCGGGGCGGCCTGCGAGGTCGATGGTGACGGTGCGGGTGCCGTACATCCAGATGTCGGTGCCGTTGGTGGCAGCCAGCGCAGGGCCACGGCCGCCTTGCTGGATCTCAAGGGCGGGCGCGAGGATGATGCTGCGCTGCGCGCCTGTGTCGCATAGGAAACGGCATCCGGAGGCGCTGTCCGTAACATACAGCAGCACACCTGCTTGCCCCACACCCATCGTGTAGGCCGGTGTGGGGGCGGTTGGAAACATGCAGGGATGGCTGCAGTGGCGTGCCCGTGTGCCGAACCGGGTATGGAAGTAGCAGTAGCCCTGGGTCGGAGGGCTTGGGGGACGTGGGGGCCTGGGGGGCCTCGTGGCCGAGCTGTGTGGCCGCATGATAGAGGGTGGAGCGCGCGCCGACACTGCGGAGGCCAGGTCGGGGGTGACGGCGTGGTTGGAGCCGGCAGACAGGAGCTTATCGGCTTCGTCGGCCAGGACCTCGAGGTCCGTGAGGCTGGACGCCACGATCGCCGGGCGGATGCTGGGAGGTAGTTGGCGGATAAAGAGCGTGTGGAAGAGGGAGCTGGGCGGTTTCTCGTCGGTCAGAGCAAGCATGTGTGAGAGCAAATCTGATGGCATGGAGTCACCGAGGCCCGGGATGTCGAGGAGGTGGCAGTTGCGCAAAAATTGGGAGGCTGTGAATTTTTTAAGGAGCGCGGCCTTGAGATGTGCGTACTTGCCTTCCTCTGGAAAGTCTTGTAGTGTTCTCCAGACTTTCGTGATTGTGGAGCTGCCCAGGGAGGAGAGGAGGTAGTCGTACAACGTTGCGTCGGCGGTGATGCCGCGGAGTCGGAATTGCGATTCGGCTTGAAGGAACCAGGTGGTGGCTAGGTTCTCCCAGAACTCCGGCAGCTTCACAGAAACTGCGTTTGTGTCAGCCATGGTTACGCTTAAGAGTCGTCCTGAGCATCGGGGTCACCAATGTAGGAGCTTACGTACTCCTAATAAAATATACTGAACTCGGAGAGGTTCAACAGAAAAGGTTTAATTGTTGAGGCTACATGTTGAACACAAAATCGCGTCAAAGGCTACACCAAGTCTGACTGCTTTTCATCAGTCCACAGCTTCGACTGCTCCTCCCCCGCTCTGGGCTTAACTATGTTGCAGATCAAGTTTCTTAAAGGTGTGATCCTTCTGAAAGGCATGACGCCTGATTTATAGTCTACGGACCGAAAGCGGATTGTGTCCTTTCTGTGATCGGTACGCCACAGTCCTTTTTATTTTCTTTTGCTCGCTGCTTTCTGAGACTTTGCTGATTTGTGCTTGGCCTTCGGTTTTTCCACCTTCTTGGCTGCCTTCACCATTCCACCTGTGGCCTTCTTGGGGCTCTTGGGCTTCTTCACCGCCGCCTTCTTCCCAGCCGACGCTTTCGCTGTCTTTTTTGACCTTGGTGCCTTCTTGGTGATCGTTTTCTTGGCTGCCAGTTTCTTCACCTTCTTTCCCTCTTTCCACTGGGATTCCTTCTTAGTGAGCCTGAAGGAACCCACGGCTCCCGTGCCCTTTGTCTGCTCCAGGGCGCCGTTTCCCACTTTCCTCTTGATACTTAACCTGATCTGGGAACTTAACGTCAGCACATCGATGCCATTGGCAGCCAGAGCCTTCTTTATCGCGGCCAGCGATGTCCCCTTGCGATCGCTGCCACTCGACACAACCTTGAGGATCTGCTCGCCCAACGTGGGACCAACTGGCTTGTAGCGGGGAGCCACCTTCTTCTTCTTGCTTGAGCCTTGGTTTGAGCGGCGGTGGCAGGAGGAGTCGTTTCGGCGGCTGCAGTCTCAGCCATGTCCGCGACACTGTAGAAAATCTCTCTGACAGTCAGAGCTGGGTCAGAAATGAAATGAGAGGCGGTGGCACAGAGCAACTTAAAGGCAGTGAGCGGACGGGGCAGAGACATCCTGCTGTCAGCTCCTGGCCCCTCCAGCCTCTCTGTGTTTCTCTCTCCTCATTAACTCACTGATTCCAATTAAACTCGGGCACTCCATATTCCCAGACTGGCCTCATTCTGTCTCGAAGACCGGGATGTTTGCTGTCGAGAAAGTTTCATCAGAATTCAAGGCAGCAATTTCGATTTAAAGCTGTTTCATTGCTCCACTGATCGCGCTCTATCACCCGATCGCCGACATGTTCTCTGTTTTTCGGCTGAAATTTTAAATCAATTAAAACTTCACATTTAATTCCCACTTCAGGGCTGAGCAGGGGGTCAGGGCGATCCTATGACAGGGGAATCTTTGAATTTTACACAAGAGCGTCTCTGAAATCCGGCGATGAGAGCGGACACACAAACACAGCGACATTCGTCTAACCCGCCCGCCCATTTAACACACTCTCGCTGACACAATGTTCACTCTGCTCATTCACAGCACAATCTGTTCCCTGATTTACAGTTCACAGGACAGGTTTTCCTCTCCGCTCGGCCTGTGCTGCCGATTCTGGGGGTTAGTTGGAGTTTCCCAGCTCAGTCAGTGTTAAACACTCTGAGGCCGGCGCTCCTCACTGTGTCTGTTCCCCAGATTCAGGGGCAGGAGTCAATCACAGCTCTGGCTGTGTTCACCCATATCTGGTTTGAAGGTATTATATTGTTCGCATTCAGATATATGTTTGATTTATATGAAAATAGAAATGATGATCACACCGGCCCTCTAGCCTCTCTCTGTCTCTCTCCTCCGAAACTGAGGAACAGAACAGAGCAACTGTTGTCCGATGAATTCCATTCTCAACACACAGGGACAGCAACCAGAGAGAGAGAGGGACAGAGTGACTGTATCAGTCTTAAAGTTCGTACTCTGAGCCAGGCGGCCCATGCACTCTCTGTTAGTGAGATTTAGGAGCAGGAACGTGCCACAGTTTGGCTGTGTGGATCCTAGCCTGCTTTTAGATTATAGTATTATTCACAGAAATAGTAAGACATTCTGTTCACCACACATGCCTTGAACTCGTTTTCAATAGACCGAAAACTGAGAGTTTCAGCATCGATCCAGATATAACAGGCAGGGCTTGGGGATAGAGGGACTGGGGATTGATCCTGTGCACAAGGCACAGAGACAGACACAGGGGGTGACAGTCACACAGGCCCGGGAACATGTCTCGTATCTGTCAGCGACTCACCCAGCGGAGACAGGCAGAAACTGATTAAACTCCCCACTCACCAGCAGTTCAGTGTCAGAGCTTGACAGAGCCTGTTCCTCTCCATTGATCCATACAGTATTGGGGAAACAAATCGCTCTAAGGGACAGGATTCGAGTCGCTCTCACACTCACCGGCAGCCACTGACGTATGTCCAGTGTCACTTTCTCCTCTCCTAATATCTCCTTATCTGTCTCGGTGTCAATGTTTCTTTGATAACGCTCCTGTCAAGCTCATTGGGACAATTTATTCCGTTAAAGGTGCTATATATATTCAAGTTGTTGTTGCTTTATTTAATTAGTGTGTCAGGAAGACAGGTCTGAGCATGCGTGATAAATAACGCCTGCTCCTCCCCTTCTCCCTGCACAGTGTTTAAACCGACAGGAAGGGCCCCTGCGAGTTCCCCTCCCCCAGCTCTGCCAGCGGGGGCTGTTTCCTCTGTGCTCAGCTGACGATCGCTGAACACATCAGGGAGCGGAGATATCATGGGCCCAAGTAAGGGAGCAAACAGCAGCCTCCTCACAGCAGCACATCGCCTTGGGACTGTGTCCACAGATGGGCTTTGAGTCATGGTAAGTTAAGCGGCAACCGGGGTCTCTTTGTAAGAGGCGGATTGGAGCGGGAACTATTTCCGGAACATGGAGTGAGTGGAGGAAGGGAGAGGCCATTCTCGGGCTGTGTGTGTACAGTGTAAGGTAATATAGAATGTAAATCACCTCGCTCTTTCAAATCATTGCTGCTTTATTCCCCCAAATCAGTTGTGAATGTTCCTGAATCGTTTCCAATCTGACCGTGTCTGTTGTCCTAGGCCAGTGAACAGTGGAAACACAGCCTGACTGTGAGGATGTGAGGAGTTTCACAAAGTACACCCAGTTCAACAGCAGGTGAGAAGTGTGAAAGAACACATTTCAAAAATCGGTTATTTTGTTTCGGTGCGTTGTGTTCTCCAGAAGCCTCTTGCTGGTGATCGAAAGATACATTGTCGCTCCGCCAAATACATATGAATCCATGTTCTGTGGCAGTCTTTTATCTACACAGGCCCTCAACTCGGTTTTTATATTCTAGCGACACCAGTCCATATATTATAACTTATATTGTTCTCATATTATTCCCATAGCAAAATACTTCAACGAGCCAGAATAAACGTAATCTTTCCTCCACCCAGAACACAAGGAACAGTGCAGGCAGCTCCATCTCACACACAGTAAGTACATTATCACTCACAGAGTGCAGAGACACAGAACTGGCCTCAATTCTATTATCAGAGGCAGCAGAAACAACCAGTCCCACAGTGATCCGAATTCCCAGAGTTACATTATGAATCTCACAGACACTTGCAGCAGTAGTAGAATAAGATGTTGTTTCAAAGTCCAAACATATCGCACTGACAGTCAGATATATTTTCTCTCCTTTACTCCCACACACGAACAGATAGTCACTGATATGGTGTCAATCCACACTGCTGGCTGTACACGGACTATCAAACACAACAACCAACATACAAGACCAGAGAATCGGAGGTAATGGACTGAACCAAACCTCCTCCTGAGACAGTCACAGATAAAATCTGATGCACTATCAACAACACCAAAGACTACGAGTTGAACTTATACGAAGTAGGCTTTTATTGACTAAGAACTGGAGCATGCCTCTGCTAGTGGATCCATCCTAAGAGCTCCCGGGGGAAGGGTGCTGAGTCACCTTTATACCCGGGCTTAGGGGTGGAGCCAGGGGCGGAGACATGCCCGGACCTGTACAGAGTTAACAGTGGTTTACCACATTCACCCCTTGTTTAAAAAAGAGTCCGGCGGGGTGAAGTGTTTCAAAAGTTCGTATACGAAAGTCTCTCCGGGGGTCTTGTCTGCCGTAATGATCTTCGTGGTGCCGGTTGCGGCGGTTCTTTGCCCGCGGCCGCTTCTCGCGTGGGACGGAGCACTGGCGTGTCGTCCTCTCGGGGTAGGGATGGCACCGGCATGTCGTCAGTTCGTGGTAGACACCCCGGTGGTGCGTTGTGGGTAGTGGTGGTGGGTGGAGGTAGTGGATAGTGATCGATGGTGTTTCGGGTGGTACCTGAGGGTGCGAGGTCTCGAATTGAGACTGTGTCCTCCCGCCCATCAGGGTACGCCACGTAGGCGTACTGTGGGTTGGCGTGGAGGTGGTGAACCTTTTCGACCAGGGGGTCCGTCTTATGGCTCCTCACGTGTTTCCTGAGCAGGACGGGTCCCAGAGACGTCAGCCATGGCGGTAGTGATGTCCCCGAGGTGGATTTCCTGGGGAAGATGAACATCTTCTCGTGAGGGGTGGCGTTTGTGGCAGTACAGAGCAGTGATCATATGTAGTGGAGCGCATCGGAGAGGACATCTTGCCAGCGGGAGATTGGGAGGCCCTTGGATTTTTGGGTGAGCATGGCGGTCTTCCACACCGTTGCGTTCTCCCTCTCTACCTGTCTGTTACCCCGGGGGTTGTAGCTGGTAGTCCTGCTCGTGGCTATGCCCTTCTTGAGCAGGTACTGGCGCAGCTCGTCGCTCATGAACAACGAGCCCCTGTCGCTGTGGATGTAATTGGGGAAGCCAAATATGGTGAACAGGTCATTGAGGCACCTGATGACTGTGGCGCTGGTCATGTCTGGGCAGGGGATGGTGAAGGGGAAACGGGAGTACTCGTCAATAATATTGAGGAAGTACGTGTTGCGGTCAGAGGTGGGAAGGGGCCCCTTGAAATCGACGCTGAGATGTTTGAAGGGGCGGGTGGCTTTAATCAGGTGTGCCCTGTCTGGCCTATAAAAATGCAGTTTGCATTCGGCGCAGACCTGGCAGTTCCTGGCCATGGTCCTGGCCTCCTCGATGGAGTAAGGCAGGTTGCGAGCTTTAATAAAATGGAAGAACCTGGTGACCCCCGGGTGGCAGAGATCATTGTGGAGGGTCCGTAGCCTATCGACTTGTGCGTTGGCACATGTCCCACGGGATAGGGCGTCTGGGGGCTCATTAAGTTTCCCGGGCCGGTATAAGATATCGTAGTTGTAGGTGGATAACTCAATCCTCCACTGCAATATCTTATCATATTTGATTTTCCCCCTTTGTCTGTTGATAAACATAAATGCTACTGACCGTTGGTCAGTGAGCAGTGTGAAATGTTTACCGGCCAGGTAATGCCTCCAGTGCCATACAGCCTCCACTATCGCCTGGGCCTCCTTCTCGACTGAGGAGTGTCGAATTTCGGGGCCCTGGAGGGTCCGTGAAAAGAAGGCCACGGGTCTCCCCACCTGGTTAAGGTTTGCGGCTAGGGCGAAGTCGGATGCATCGCTCTCCACTTGGAAAGGGATGGACTCATCCACTGCATGCATTGTGGCCTTCGCAATGTCCTCTTTTATGAGGGTGAAGGCCACACGGGCCTCTGCCGTCAGGGGGAAGGAGGTTGACTTGATGAGGGGCCGGGCTTTGTCCGCATAGTTGGGCACCCACTGGGCGTAGTAAGAGAAGAACCCTAGGCATCTCTTCGGGGCTTTTAGGCAGTGGGGGAGGGGTAGTTCCAGGAGGGGGCGCATTCGGTCGGGGTCGGGGCCGATGACTCCGTTTTCCACCACGCAGCCAAGAATAGCGAGGCGCATGGTGCGGAACATACATTTTTCTTTGTTGTATGTCAGATTCAGCCGTTGGGCCGTGCAGAGGAATTTTTCTAGGTTGGCGTCGTGGTCATGCCGGTCATGGCCGCAGATGGTGATGTTGTCTAGATAGGGGAAGGTGGCCTGCAGCGCGTTCTGGTCAACCATCCGGTCCATCTCCCTTTGGAAGACCGAGACCCCATTGGTGACGCCGAACGGACTCGGAGGAAGTGGTAGAGGCGACCGTCAGCCTCGAAGGCCGTGTACTGGTGGTCCTCAGGCCTGATGGGGAGCTGGTGGTATGCCGACTTCAGATCAATCGTCGAGAATACCCGGTATTATGCTATCTGGTTGACCATGTCAGATATGCGGGGAAGTGGGTATGCGTCTAATTGCATGTACCGATTGATCGTCTGGCTGTAATCAATAACCAGGCGCTGTTTTTCGCCGGTCTTCACTACCACCACTTGGGCTCGCCATGGGCTGGTGCTGCCCTCGATAATCCCTTCCCTCAGGAGTCTTTCTACTTCTGATTTAATAAAGCTCCTATCCCCGGCACTGTACTGCCTGCTTTTAGTAGCAATTGGCTTGCAGTCTTTGGCGAGGTTAGCGAACAACGGGGGGGGTTTGAACTTCAGGGTTGACAGGCTGCATACTTTGCACGGTGCCGTGTTTAAATTCTGCCGGCTGCAGACTGTAAGTGGGGGCAGGGGCCCGCCATATGCCATTGTGACGCTCTCCAGATGGCACTGGAAGTCTAATCCTAGCAGTACGGGAGCGCAGAGCTGTGGCAGGACGAGGAATTTAAAATCTCTGTACTCCACGCCGTTCACTGTCAGAGTCGCTACACAGTAGCCACCGACATCTGCCGTATGGGACTTTGCGGCCATAAAGACCTGGTGGCGTGTGGGCATAACCGATAGGGAGTAGCGTCGCAACGTGTCGGGGTGGATGAAGCTCTCCGTGCTTCCGCAGTCGAAAAGGCAATTTGTGGCATGGCCATTTACCTTTACATTCATCATGGACCTGGCTAGTTGATGGGGCCTAGATTGGTCCAGGGTGATGGGGGCCATCGTCGCGGTCGGTGGGTCGCTGTAGTATTCGCCCGCGCCGGGGCCCACATCCATGGCAGTGACCATCTTGCGCTTGGCGTGCTCAGTTTAGGTGACCGCATAACAACAGAAAATGCTGGAAAAACTCAGCAAGTCAGGCAACATCCGTGGAGAGAAATTGAGTTGACTTTGAAGAAGGGTCA
The DNA here is from genome assembly GCF_052327205.1 of Somniosus microcephalus. Taxonomy (NCBI): domain Eukaryota; kingdom Metazoa; phylum Chordata; class Chondrichthyes; order Squaliformes; family Somniosidae; genus Somniosus; species Somniosus microcephalus. The sequence continues at coordinate 6,022,752 of NC_141015.1, forward strand.
AACCCGAAACGTCAACTCAAATTTCTCTCCACGGATGTTGCCTGACTTGCTGAGTTTTTCCAGCATTTTCTGTTGTTATTTCGGATTTCCAACATCTGCAGTATTTTGCTATCGTTAGGTGACCGCATCCCTGATCACACTCTCCTCATAGATAAGACCCGAGATCTGCTTGACACCGCCACGGTGAGCCAGGCGGTGGATGGCTGGTTTGGTGATGCCCTGGATGTTGTGACGGAGCACTTTACAGTGGCGCTTGGCTCCGCCTTTGCCCAGTCCTTTGCCTCCTTTACCTCGTCCAGTCATGATGAATCTTCTGTCAAACTTCTGCTGAATGAAAAACGAACTGCTTCTGGCTGCTCTAATATACAGCCGACTCCGACCTGACTGAGAAAGCGCAGAATGAGAGAGGCGGGGAGGGGAGGAGGCAGAGTGAGAGATTAAACAGAGAGAGCGGGAGAGGAGGAGACAATGTCAAGAGTGACAGACAGAGCAGAGAGTGGCCTCTGTTCTTCCAGCTCCACCTCCAGCTTTCTGTAACCGCCAATTTCAAACACTTTATCGACAGTAGAAACAAAGGACAGCGCTCCGCACAAACCCTTACAGACTTGGACTTCATATTCAAGGGTTTCCTGAACCCAGAATCTTTTAAATAAGGTCCTGTTACAATTAACAATCAGTAATATTACCGCATATTTACAGTCCCTTCGATCACAAGTCGACCCGTCTCCTTCCATGTCAATCTCTGACCTTATTCCATCTCCTCACATTTCCCACACAGATGGGTTCAGCAGTTTACAAACACCTTATTCCAGGTGATTTGGAGAATCTCATGTGTTGGGGTTCGAGTTGTGATGCGGGGTATCTCTGCCAGTGTCTCCGTCTCACAGAAACTCTCACCCTGAACCTGTGAACTGAAAATGACCATGAACTGAGACTGGAGCCAAATACCGCCCCCCCCCCACCGCATCCCCACCCCCAGTTAGAGTGAGTCCCGGCCTGGACATCCAATTTTCTGTGTTTTATTGCAGACACTGGGGGAGGGGTGGGTGCAGCGAATGTCAGGGAGTCACCAGGGAGCCGGGGTTCATTTGAAATGATTTCAATCTGGAATCTGAGCGCAGCCCCAGGACATGGATCATTTGATTCTGCGATCAGCTCTTTTTGGAACGACGTGGGTGGCTCTGAAAAGAGCCTTTGGGTTCAGATGTTTACAAGTTGTCATTTTTATTTTCTTTTGCTCGCTGCTTTCTGAGACTTTGCTGATTTGGGCTTGGCCTTCTGTTTTTCCACCTTCTTGGTCGCCTTCATCATTCCGCCTATGACCTTCTAGGGGCTCTTGGGCTTCTTCACCGCCGCCTTCTTCCCAGCCATCGCTTTCGCTGTCTTTTTAGACTTTGGTGCCTTCTTGGTGATCGTTTTCTTGGCTGCTGGTTTCTTGGCTGCTGGTTTCTTGGCTGGAGATTTCTTGGCTGCTGGTTTCTTGGCTGGAGATATCTTGGCTGCCGGTTGCTTCACCTTCTTTCCCTCTTTCCGCTGGGATTCCTTCTTAGCGAGCCTGATGGAACCAGAGGCACCCGTGCCCTTGGTCTGCTCCAGGGAGCCGTTTACCACTTTCCTCTTGATACTTAACCTGATCTGGGAACTTAACTTCAGCACATCGACGCCATTGGCAGTGTTATGTATTGTGTGTTCTCCTCCCACCTGTGGTGGCACTGTCACAGCAGATAAATGGTTGGGTGTTCTCTTGGTTAAGTTTAGCTCTCTTTGTTCGGAACTTTCCAGAACTTCCTTCCCTTCCTGAATAAAGCACTTCATGTTTGAATCTCTGAGTTCTGAGTCCTAAATTGTGTCTAGGTAGAAAGGTACCGACACAACAAGTGGCGAAGAGGATTGGATGAATCTGCGTTGTGGGAACTTTCTTGTTTTCGACTACAAAACACTCAGAACAGAGATTGCAGCATCACATCAATGTTACGGCAGTGAGTAAACAGAAATTTTAATTTGAAACTTGAGATGGCTACTCTATTAGGAAACATCGGTGATTTTGATGAAAATGTAGAGCAATGGAGCACTTATAAGGAACATTTTGACTATTTTGTATTGGCGAATGCGGTGGCAAATGAAAAGGTCGTGCCTACCTCTTTGAGTGTAATGGGGCCGAAGACATTCAGTTTACTTCACAGCCTCGTGCACTCAGATAAGCCAGGAACTAAAACATATAAGCAACTAGTGGAAATTCTTGGAGCACATTTTTCACCAAAACCTCTGGTTATTGCTGAGAGATTTAGATTTCACAAACGAAATCAAGAGGAGGGGGAATCAGTGACGATATTTATTGCTGCTTTAAAAACGTTTTCAGAACACTGCGAGTTCAAGGAGGTGCTGAAGGACACTGTAGGTGGGGCATCTATTAATTGGTTTATGGTAACATACCTGGCCAGCAGCCATTTTGCCTGCTGCACTGTAAACCAATTTTAACAGCGGTTCCGAATTGCAACCCACCTTTCAGTTCTGACTAGAGGACTTATAATTAATGATATTAAAACCGACAATTGGTTTGGATGTGAGCAAAATTTATTAAACTAAAGAAACCATAGTCAAATATAAACTATACCACATGAACACAGTAAATGCAGTAAAAGTGTATAACAGGGGGGGTACAGACGGCGAAAACGAGGGGTACAATGGCTACAATGTTATTTAAACAATCTTAGTAATTCCCTTAAATCACCACCCCAATCTCCTTGCTAGGTTGTCTTGTTGAGGAGTCAGAACACCCTGCTCACCTGTGGTCCAGCGAAGTAAAAAAGAGAGTGATAGCTTCTCAGTAGCTATCTTTATACCTGTGTGCTGCTGCCATTCTGTCTGGAAAAATTCCCGCCTAAAGTTCCAGTACACAAACAAAAGGACTGTGATTGGTTGCTGAATTGCTTGTTTAAACATAGCCAGCCATAATCGGCCTCGGGTCAAGTGGGCAACTCCTGACCTCCCTGGCTTGATTGACAGGTCTTTCACACAGACACATTACAAGCTGCCTAGCTGACTGTGATTGGTTGCTGAACATAGCCAGCCATAACAACCTGTCTCTGTGGCCTCGGGTCAAGTGGGCAACTCCTGACCTCCCTGGTTTGATTGACAGGTCTTTCACACAAACACATTACAAGCTGTAAACCTCTGTGTTTGACCGGGCTCAAAAGCACACATTTTAATCAAGATGTTCTTTCTCAATGTTTGTGAATACTTCCACGAATTTCCTCGATTCCGTTGTAGTCCAGCTCAGCCAACTCAGCAGTCTTTCGTGGTTCTGAGCATGCTTTAAAACATGGATCTGACCCACAGGCAATTCAAAATACATAAATCTAAATCCATGATGTGGACCAATGTTTCTCTTGTTTTCAGGGGAATTTTGCGAAACCCCTACAACACCATTAGAGACAGACTCGTGTGTGGTCTGCAAAATGCAACCACACAGAAGCGCCTTCTTAATGAGGACAACCTTACTCTTGAACAGGCCATTGAGGTTAGTGTCTCCATGGAGATGGTGGAAAAGGAGGCTCACCAATTGAGTTCAACAGGGAGAGTTCACAAGGTGTCATCTGAGCCGAAAGGTGCGTGGAATGGCACATGTTACCGTTGTGGGAAAACGGGCCATCACGCTAATGACTGCTGGTGTACGGAGCTGGAATGCCGAAATTGTGGCAAAAAGGGTCAAATTGAATGCGCCTGTAGAGGTAAAAAAAGAACAGTCAGAGCTGGGAAGCATGAAAGCAAAATGTCTGTATTTGGACAAGAGAGGAAAAGGAGTGTTCATTCAGTGCAGTATGATGGAACAAGCAAAACAGAGGGGAGCGACACCTCTGAGGAGGAAGAGGTGCACATACTGACGGTTGCAGGTGGTTCAAATGGCTACTGGGTATCACCACTGGTGGAGGGACAATCAGTGCGGATGGAGGTGGACACAGGCGCGGCTGAGTCCTTTGTTTCAGACACTGTCTACAACAAAATGCTAAAGCATCTTACCCTTCAGCCAACAAACATTGTGCTAAAGACGTATACCAGCGAACCTGTGGCCATGAGAGGCGCCATTGAGGTGACAGTTAAATTGAATGGACAGACTGCGAAACTGCCACTATATGTGGTAAAGGGAAATTACCCATCGCTACTGGGACATGCGTGGCTAGAGGAAATCACGCTGGACTGGCCTGCAGTCTGCATTATGTCAAAAGGGGAGTCAGGTCTGACTGCAGTGTTAAACAAACATGCAGAACTCTTCAATGGGGAACTTGGGAGCATGAAAAAGATCAGCGTGAGACTGGACATTAAGCCTGACAGCAAGCCGAAGTTTCACAAAGCCCGACCTGTACCCTATGCAATTAGGCCAAAGGTTGAGGCTAACTTGGAGGCCTTAGTCGAGAATGGAGTCCTGGAGCCTGTGAGCATGAGCAAATGGGCCACACCCATTGTTCCTGTCCTGAAAAAGAATGGATCTGTTTGAATCTGCGGGGATTTTAAAGTGACTATTAACCCGGTGCTGTCTGCGGAACAGTACCCTCTTCCCCTCATTGATGATCTTTTTACGGGCCTGGCCGGAGGGCAAAAGTTCAGCAAAATAGACTTATGCCAGGCTTATCTACAAATGCATGTCAATGACAAATCAAAGGAGCTGCTGACAATTGTGACACACAAGGGGCTATACAGGTACTGCCGCCTTCCGTTTGGAATTACATCGGCCCCTGCTCTATTCCAAAGGGCAATGGATCAGGTTTTGAGTGGACTGCCAGGAGTCCAGTGCTACCTGGATGACATCCTTGTCACTGGGACAAATGAGGAGGATCATCTTCTGAACTTGGATGCGACAATACAATGACTGAAAGAGTACGGACTCAAAGTTCGTAAGGACAAATGTGAATTCTTTTAGTCTTCAGTTGAATACCTGGGGCATGTGATTGACGCTACTGGCCTGCATAAGGCGCTGTCAAAGGTCAAGGCGATCGTGGAGGCCCCAGCACCCCAGAATGTGAGCCAGTTACGTTCATTTCTGGGGCTACGTAACTACTATGGGAAGTTTATTCCAGACTTAGCAACATTGCTGAAGCCATTACATCAGTTGCTATGTCAAGGCAAAACATGGAAATGGACTGAACTGTGCAACGAAGCTTTCGCCCAAGCAAAGAAAGCATTGCTGAAATCGGAGGCCCTGACACACTTCGACCCAAAGCTACCCATGCAGCTGGCATGTGATGCGTCACCATATGGTGTGGGAGCAGTCATATCCCACATCATGCCTTCTGGTGAAGAGAAACCTATCCCCTTCGCATCACGCACCTTGAACAAGGCCGAGAGTAACTATGCACAGATTCAGCGCGAGGCCTTGGGAATCATTTTTGGAATTCAAAAATTTCATCAGTACCTGTTTGGGAGAAGGTTCACACTCCTGACGGACCACCGTCCATTGACTTCAATCCTCGGGCCCCACACCGGAATTCCGTCTCTTGCTGCAAGCAGGCTGCAAAGGTGGGCTTTACTGTTGTCAGGACACACGTACGACATCAAATATCGCAAATCAGACTTGCACGGCAACGCAGACGGTCTCTCGAGGCTACCCTTGCCTGTTTCTCCCCGAGAGCCTCATCAGATAGACATCTTCTACTTTAGACAAGTGGAGGGAGCACCTCTCACGGCAGTTCAGGTGCGAAGGTACACCCGCAACGATCCAGTCCTGTCTGAGGTAATGGACGATGTCATTCGAGGGAGAGCTATAGGAGATTCTCCTAGTTTGAAACCTTACGTTTCAAAAAGAAATGAGCTCTCCGCCCAGGCAGGCTGTCTTCTTTGGGGATGCTGTGTCACCAATCCGCCACCTCTGAGGGAATCTATACTGCAACAACTTCATACAGGCCACAGTGGGATGGTTCGGATGAAGGAAATGGCAAGAAGCTACTTCTGGTGGCCAGGTCTTGATGGAAATATTGAGGATAAAGCCAAAGCATGTTTCCCATGTCAAATGGTCCGGAATGTTCCACAGCTGGCAAAGCTACATCCCTGGGATTGGCCGGCAGAAGTGTGGCAGCGAGTACATGTGGACTTCGCCGGTCCTTTCGAAGAGATGTTTATGGTGGTTGTGGATGCTCGTAGCAAGTGGCCGGAGGTCGCTGTGATGAGGTCTACCACGGCAGAGAAAACAATTGAGAAGCTTGGTGAGATGTTCAGCCGTTATGGCTCACCGGAACAACTCGTAAGTGACAACGGTCCACAATTTGTATCACAGGAGTTTGCAACCTTCCTTCATGTGAATGGTGTCCAACACATCAGGTCTGCGCCCTATCATCCCTTTACTAACGGCCTGGCAGAAAGGTTTGTGCAAACTTTGAAGCATGCCTTGAAGGCATCGCAAGGTCAGGGCTCCATCCACCAACGTCTGAACAGCTTCCTGTTGTCCTACAGGAATGAGCCGCATGCCACAACCAAAACTTCCCCCGCTTCGCTCATGATGAAGAGGCAGTTGCAGACAAGTTTTGACTTACTCAAACCTCCAAGGGCAGAACAGGTTGTTCATTGTCAACAAGAAGCTCAAGTTGAAAAGAGAGAGAAAAGAGCCAAGGAGAGACAGTTTCACCCTGGAGAGCACATCCTAGCTCGAAACTACAACACTGGACCGAAATGAGTTCCTGCTACGGTGATCGCACAGACAGGCCCTGTGTCTTACACGGTTGAGACTGCCGAGGACGTCGTCTGGAGAAGACACACAGATCAACTGTTGCTAGGAGCAGAGACAGCCACAGAGGCTCCAACGGCTGGTTGGCCTGAACTATTTACGGATGATACCACAAACCAGCATCCTTTGCCACAGTGCTCTTCTCCAACAAAGGAAGTCATAGAGACTGTTCCACCTGTGCAAACTCCAGACTTTCGACTGACACAGGCACCTTCTCCTTCCAGGCCTGTGTCAATGCCTACTGCTCTGGAAGCCAGTGATGACCGTCGGTATCCTGTCAGGGAGCGGCGGCCTCCAAGACGCTTGGATCTGTAGGCTTAGTGACTTACCCACAAGGCTGGGGCAGGATAAACCCCAGGGTAAAGTCAGGGTTTGAGGCAGTCTACCTCGACCCTTGTTTAGTGAGTGCATTGAAAGTAACTTACCTGTTGAGGAATAATGTGGACCTTTCATTTAAGAGGGGAGGAATATGTTATGTATTGTGTGTTCTCCTCCCACCTGTGGTGGCGTTGTCACAGCTGATAAATGGTTGGGTGTTCTCTTGGTTAAGTTTAGCTCTCTTTGTTCGGAACTTTCCAGAACTTCCTTCCCTTTCTGAATAAAGCACTTAATGTTTGAATCTCTGATTTCTGAGTCCTAAATTGTGTCTAGGTAGAAAGGTACTGACACAACAGGCAGCCATAGCCCTCTTTATCGCGACCAGGGACATCCCCTTGCGATCGCTGCCACTCGCCACAACCTTGAGGATCTGCTCGCCCAACATGCGACCGCCTGGCTTGGAGCGTGGAGCCGCCTTCTTCTTCTTGCTGGGAGACTTGGTTTGAGCAGCGGCGGCAGGAGGAGCCATTTTGGCAACTGCAGTCTCAGTCACATCCGCGACTCTGCAGAAAATCTCTCTTACAGTCAGAGCTGGGTCAGAAATGAAATGAAAGGCGGCGGCACAGAGCAACATAAAGGCAGCGAGCGGATGGGGCGGAGACATCCTGCTGTCAGCTCCCGGCCCCTCCAGCCTCTCTGTGTTTCTCTCTCCTCATTAACTCTCCGATTCCAAATAAACTCGGGCACTCCAGATTCCTAGACTGGCCTCATTCTGTCTCGAAGACCGGGGTGTTTGCTGTCGAGAAAGTTTGATCAGAATTCAAGGCAGCAATTTCAATTTAAAGCCGTTTCATTAGGTTGATTGGCTATGATAAATTGACCCTTAGTGTTAGGGGGATTAAATACGTGGGGTTACGGGGATAGGGTGGGATATGTGTAGGGGTTACGGGGATCAGGTGGGATATGTGTCGGTGCAGGCTCGATGGGCCGAAATGGCCTCTATCTGCACTGTGGGCTTTCTGTGATTCTGTGATTGCTGAACTGATCACGCTCTCTCACCCAATCGCAGAAATGATCCCTGTTTTTTGACTGAAATTTGAAATCAACTAAAACTTCACGTTTAATTCGCACTTCAGGGCTGAGCAGGGGAGCAGGGCGATCCTATGACAGGGAAATCTTTGAATTTTACAGCAGAGGGTCTCTGAAATCCGGCGATGAGAGCGGACACACAAACACAGTGACATTAGTCTAACCCGCCTGCCCCTTAAACACACTCTCGCTGACACAGTGTTCACTCTGCTCATTCACAGCACAATCTGTTCCCAGATTTACAGTTCCCGGGACAGGTTTTCCTCTCCGCTTGGCCTGTGCTGCCGGTTCTCGGGGTTAGTTGCAGTTTCCCAGCACAGTCAGTGTTAAACACTCTGAGGCAGGCGCTCCTCACAGTGTCTGTTCCCCAGATTCAGGGGCAGGAGCCAATCACAGCTCTGGCTGTGTTCACTCATATCTGGATTGAATGTATTATACTGTTCACAGGCAGAAATAGGTTTGATTTATAGGAATATAGAAATGATGAGCTCACTGCCCCTCTAGCCTCTCTGTCTCTCTCCTCTGAAACTGTGGAACAGAAGAGAGCAACTGGTGTCCGATGCATTCCATTCTCAACACACAGGGACAGCAACCAGAGAGAGACAGAGTGACTGTATCAGTCTTAAAGTTCGTACTCTGAGCCACGCACTCTCTGTTAGAGAGATTTAGGAGCAGGAACGTGTCATAGTTTGTCTGTGTGGATCCTAGCCTGCTTTTAGATTATAGTATTATTCACAGAAATACTGAGACATTCTGTTCACCACACATGGCTTAAATTCGGTTTCAATAGACCGAAAACTGAGAGTTTCAGCATCGATCCAGATATAACAGGCAGGGCTGGGGGATAGTGGGACTAGGGATTGATCCTGTATGCAAGGCACAGAGACAGACATAGAAATATAGAAGATAGGAGCAGGAGTAGGCCATTCGGCCCCTCGAGCCTGCTACGCCATTCAATGCGATCATGGCTGATCATCCAAATTCAGTACCCGGTCCCTGCCTTCTCCCCATACCCCTTGATTCCTTTAGCCTTAAGAAATATATCCAACTCCTTCTTGAGTATATTTAATGAATTGGCCTCTACTGCCTTCTGTGGTAGAGAATTCCATAGGTTCACCACTCTCTGGGTGAAGAAATTCCTCCTCATTCCTGTCCTAAATGACATACCCTTTATCCTTAGACTGTGGCCCCTGGTCCTGGACTCCCTGACCATCGGGAACTTCCTTCCTGCACCTAGTCTCCCCAGTCCTGTCAGAATTTTATAAGTTTCAATGAGATCCCCTCTCATTCTTCTAAACTCCAGCGAGTACAAGCCCAATCGACCCAATCTATCCTCATACGTCATTCCGGCCATCCCAGGTATCAGCCTGGTGAATCTTCGCTGAACTCCTTCCATGGCAAGAACATCCTTCCTCAGATAAGGCGAACAAAACTGCACACAATAATCAAGATGCGGTCTCACCAAGGCCCTGTACAACTGCAGCAAGACATCCTTGTTCCTGTACTCAAAGCCTCTTGCTACGAAGGCCAACATACCATTTGCCTTCTTAACCGCCTGCTGCACCTGCATGCTTACCTTCAGCGACTGGTGCACAAGGACACCCAGGTCTCGTTGCACTTCCCTTTCACCCAATCTATTGCCATTCAGATAATATTCTGCCTTCCTGTTTCTGCCACCAAAGTGGATAACCTCACATTTATCCACGTTATATTGCATCTGCCATGCTTCTGTCCAATCACCCAACCTGTCCAAATAATCCTGGAGTTTCTCAGCATCCTCCTCACAGCACACAGGCCCACCTAGCTTTGTGTCGTCTGCAAATTTGGAGATATTACATCTAGTTCCCTCGTCTGGATCATTAATATATATTGTGAATAGCTGGGGTCCAAGGACTGATCCCTGCGGTACCCCACTAGTCACTGCCTGCCACTCGGAAAAAGACCCATTTATTCCAACTCTTTGCATTCTGTCTGCCAACCAGTTTTCTATCCAAGTCAATACCTTGCCCCCAATCCCATGTGCCTTAACTTTACACGCTAACCTCTTATGCGGGAACTTATCGAAAGCCTTCTGAAAGTCCAAATATACCACATCCACTGGTTCTCCCTTATCTATTTTACCAGTTACATCCTCAAAAAATTCCAGTAGATTAGTCAAGCACGATTTACCTTTTCTAAATCCATGTTGACTTTGTCCAATCCTGTCACTGTTTTCCAAGTGCTCAGCTATTACATCCTTTATAATGGACTCTAGCATTTTCCCCACTACCGATGTCAGGCTTAATTTCCTGTTTTCTCCCTACCACCTTTTTTGAATAGTGGGGTAACATTAGCTACCGTCCAATCCATGGGTGCTGTTGCAGATTCCATCGAATGTTGGAAGATGATCAGCAATGCCTCTACTATTTCTAGGGCCACTTCCTTAAGTACCCCAGGATGTAGATTATCAGGCCCTGGGGATTTATCGGCCTTTAGTCCCATCAATTTCCTTAACAGCATTTCCTTACAAATACTGATTTCTTTCAGTTCCTCCCCTTCATCAGACCCTATGTTCCCCGATATCCCTGGGAGGTTATTTGTGTCCTCTTTTGTGAAGACAGAACCAAAATATGTCTTTAATTGGTCAGCCATTTCTTTGTTCCCCATTATAAATTATCCTGATTCTGACGACAAGGGACCTACATTTGACTTCACCAATCTTTTTCTCTTACATATCTATAAAAGCTTTTACAGTCAGTTTTTATGTTCCCTGCAAGCTTAATCTTATATTCTATTTTCCACTTCTTAGTTAATTACTTTGTCCTCCTTTGTTGAATCCTAAACTGCTCCCAATCCTCTGGTTTACTGCTTTTTCTGGCCAATTTATATGTCCTCTCCTTGGATCTTATGCTATCCCTAATTTCCCTTGTTAGCCATGGGGGAGCAGTCGCACAGACCCAGAAACTTGTCTCCTATCTGTTGGCGACTCACATAGCGGAGACAGGCAGAGACTTATTAAACTCCCCACTCACCAGCAGTTCAGTGTCAGAGCTTGACTGAGCCTGTTCCTCTCCATTGATCCATACCAATCGCTTAAGGGACAGGATTCGAGTCGTTCTCACACTCACCGGCAGCAACTGACGTGTGTCCAGATTCGCGTTCTCCTGTCCTAATATTTCCTTATCTGTCTCGGTGTCAATGTTTCTTTGATAACGCGCCTGTGAAGCTCATTGCGACAAATTATTCCATTAAAGGCGCGATATATATTCAATTTGATATTGTTGTTGCTTTATTTAATTTCAGTGTCAGGAAGATAGGTCTGAGCATGCGTGATAAATAACGCCTGCTCCTCCCCCTCTCCCCGCACAGTGTTTAAAGTGACAGGAAGGACCCATGCAAGCTCCGCTCCCCCAGCTCTGCCAGTGGGGGCCGTTTCCTCTGTGCTCGCCTGATGATCGCTGAACACATCAGGGAGCAGAGATATCATGGGCCAGAGTAAGGGAGCAAACAGCAGCCTCCTCACAGCAGCACATCGCATTGGGACTGTGTCCACAGATGGGCTTTGAGTCGGGGTAAGTTTAGCGGAAACTGTGGGCTCTTTGTAAGAGGCAGATTGGAGCGGGAACTAGTTCTGGAACATGGAGTGAGTGGGGGAAGGGAGAGGCCATTCTCAGGCTGTGTGTGTACAGTGTAAGGTAACATAGAATGTGAATCACCTCGCTCTTTCAAATCATTGCTGCTTTCTTCCCCCAATCAGTAGTGAATGTTTCTGAATCGTTTCCAATCTCACCGTGTTTGTTGTTCTAGGACAGCGAACAGCGGAAACACAGCCTGACTGTGAGGATGTGTCGAGTTTCACAAAGTGCAACCCATTTCAGGCAGCAGGCGAGAAGTGTGAAAGAATACATTTCAAAAATCAGTTTTTTTGTTTCCGTGCGTTGTGTTCTCCAGAAGCGTGTTGCTGGTGATCGAAAGATACATTGTCGCTCCGCCAAATACTTATGGATCCGGGTCTTTTATCTACACAGGCCCTCAACTCGGTTTCAATAGACTGAAAGCAGGTACCAGTGGACATATTCCAGGAAGCGATCGAGAAATTTATATATAGTCCCTTGGGACTGGGAGATATGCCCCTGGACTGTGCCATTCGGATGGTCCCATTCATGGAGCAGAGCTGGGTTTGGGTTGTGTCTGGATGCTGCTAACTTACTATAGAACCGTCCTACACACTTGGTGTGGAGAATCTGAGTGTCGCTGTACTGCAGCCAGGTCAGACAATGAAACTGCTTCTATCGTGACTTCCCCTCTGAAGATACATTACTTCATTATAAACAAACACAATAATATAACTTTAATTTTATATTCTAGAGACACCAGTCCATATCTTATAACTAATATTGTTTTCGTATTATTCTCATAGCAAAATACTTCAATGAGCCAAAATAAGTGTTCCTCCACCTGGAACACAAAGAACAGTGCTGGCAGCTCCTTCTCACACACAGTAAGTACATTATCACTCACAGAGCGCAGAGACACAGAACTGGCCTCAATTCTATTATCACAGGCAGCAGAAGCAGTCAGTCCAACAGTGATCCAAATTCCCAGAGTTACATTATGAATCTCACAGACACTTGCAGCAGTAGTAGAATAAGATGTTGTTTCAAAGTCCAAACATATCGCACTGACAGTCAAATATATTTTCTCTCCCTTACTCCCACACACGAACAGATAGTCACTGATATGGTGTCAATCCACACTGCAGGCTGTACACGGACTATCAAACCTAACAACCAACATACAAGACCAGAGAATCGGAGGTAATGGACTGAACTAAACCTCCTCCTGAGACAGTCATAGATAAAATCAAACTAGCATTGGCCTACACAAGGTGGAGATGGAATGGAATCCAACAATCACACAGCGCAAGGATAGTCCAGTACAAGAGACTGTCAATTATATAATGAATTTTCGACTCACACACATTACCAGTGTAACAGATACATAATCAATCCCACACTCGCAAACAGTAGCAGAAAATTTCAAGATGCAGAATTAATCTCACACTCACAAACAGTACTAGAGACCGAGAGACAGAGAGAATAATATATTGAGAATAATCACAGTCAATTACAGTACCTGAGACTGACATGACGGGTACAGATTAAAATCAACACTGACACACCAGTAACTGAGATGTGAGTATAGGCTTTACTCTGTATTTGTCAGAGACTGACAGATATGGAAAAGCCCACACTCACATCACAGAGAGTGACAGTTAAAACCTAAAACCCAACCAGCATACCAGAAACTGACAGTCACTGAAGCAAACCCATTCTCACATACCAGAAACGGTCAGACAAAGAGCAAGGCCCTAATCACAGTCCAGAGATTGACAGATACATTTTAAAACCCACACTCGCATCCCAGAGCAGACATCTTTAAAGTAAAACACACACTCATATACTGAATAAAATCCTCACTCACATAACAGAAACTGGCAAGTACATACAACATCCCACTGTCACATATCAGAAACAAACAGATACAGGATTAATACCAAACTCACAGATCAGACACTGACAGTTAAAAAGAAAAAAAACACCCTCATATCCCATTGACTGACAGATACAGATTGAAATTCGCACACACCTACTAGAAGCTGAAAGGCACCAAATAAAACCCACATTTGGCTAACAGAAAGAAACAAAACTCACGTCGCAAATACACGCAGATAAAGCTCAAATAGCAGAATCTTACAGACTCAGAATAACCCCTCTCTTCCATAGCAGAAATGAACAGGTTGAAATGAAAACAAATACTCATATATCCGGAACTGACTGGTAAAGAGTAAAATCCAAACTCATATATCAGACAACACAGCTAAAGAATTAAGCTCACATTCACATACCAGATACTAACTGATTCAGAACAAAGCTCTCACTTTCATACCAGAGCATAGAATCATAGAACTGTATGGCACAGAAGGAGGCCTTTCAGCAAAAAAAGAGCTATCTGGCCTAATCAAACTTTCTAGCTCTAGGTCTGTAGCCCTGCAGGTTACAGAACTTCAAGTGCATATCCAAGTACTTTTTAAATGTGATGAGGGTTTCTGCCTCTACTACCTTTTCAGGCAGTTCATACCAGTCCCCCTCAACCCTGTGTGTGAATAACATTCTCCACAAATCACCTCTAAACCTCCTAGCAATTACTTTAAATCTATACCCCTTGCATATTGACCATTCTGTTAAGCAAAACACATCCTTCTTATCCACCCTATCTAGGCCCCTCATCATTTTATACACCTCAATTACGCCGCCTTTCAGCCTCCTCTGTTCGAAAGAAAACAACCCCAGCCTATCCAATCTGTCCTCATAGCTAACATTCCCCAGCCCAGGCACATCCTCGTAAATCTCCTCTGCACCCACTCTAGTGCAATCATATATTTCCTGTAATGTGGTAACCAGAACTGCACCCAGTATTCTAGCTGCGGCCTAACGAGTGTTTCATACAGCTCAACCATAACATCTCCGCTCTTAAATTCTATGCCTCGGCTAATAAAGGCAAGTATCCCGTATGCCTTCTTAACCATCTCATCTACCTGCCCCCCTACCTTCAGGGATCTGTGGACATGCACTCCAAGGTCCCCATGATCCTCTGCACTTCTCAGTGTCCTACCATTGATTGTGTTAGCCCTCCCCAAATGCATTTCCTCACACTTCTCCAGATTGAATTCCATTTGCCACTGTTCTGCCCACCTGACAAGTCCATTGATATCTTCCTGCAATCTACAGCTTCCTTCTTCATTAACAACCACACGGACAATTTCTTAATCATACTTCCCACATTCAAGTCCTAATCATTGATGTGTACCACAAAAAGCAAAGGTCCCAGCAACTAAGCTAAATCTAACAGAATAATGATCACTACAACCAACATGCTCTCCTACTGATACCATTTCCAGCTGCCCAGCTTAATTCCCTAAATCTAGGTGCAGAACTGCCCCCTCTCTTGTTGGGCTTGCACCGTACTTGCTAAAAAAATCCACTAGTATTATTGCCATATCTTTGTATGTCTCAGAGATTTTCCTACATATTTGCTCTTCTATGCCCCTCTGACTGTTTGGGGGTCTATAGTACACTCCGAGCAGTGTGATTGCACCATTTTTTGCTTTTCCGTTCAAACCATATGGCTTTCTTGGATGATCCTTCAAATATATCATCCCTCCTCACAGCTGTAATTATTTCTTTAATCAATAATGTGACCTCCCTTCTTTTTTAAACCCCTCTCTATCTCGTCTGAAAAACCTGTAACCAGTAATGTTGAGCTGCCATTCCTGCACCTCTTTCAGCCATGTCTCAGTAATAGGTATATCATACTCCCACTGCCTAGCCATGCTCTCAGCTCATATGCTTCATTCCCTAGACTCCTTGCATTGAAGTATATATCATTTAGTATTGCCAAACTCCCTTGCTGTCTATTTTCTAGGCTATTCTTCCGCTGCCTTCCAAACTCACTTACTAATTTTCTGCCTTCCATGTCCAGCATTGCTTCTCTACCTTCTGAACCTACTCTCAATTTCCCCTCCCATTGCCAAGCTAGTTTAAACACTTCCCAACAGCACTAGCAAACTGCCCTCACCCCCTGCGAGGAATTTGATCCCGGTCCAGATGAGGTGCAACCCGTCCGGCTTGTACAGGTACTGTTAGATCCATGTGTTAATGGAGACATGGAATGCAGGAGTTGATTTAACAAGTGTTTACTGAACAAAGTCTGGAGGTGAACTAACTACACAAGATGCTATACAGGCTTATATACCCGAGTGGTCACTACTGGTACTAAAATACACAGGGGCTTCAAAAACATTGTTCCTCTTAAAGGTACACACACTACAATTCCTCCCCTTTTAGATAAATAGTACATAACATTTTAAGTAATCATTAAATAACATTTTTTTAAGAACAATAATCTACACATTTGTTGAAGTTAATCAATTACAAATTCAGTCTCTCTGGAGGCTTCCTGACTCGGTCCAGAAAACGCCTCGGTGGTGTAGTTGGTTTCGGTGGTGTAGTAGGTTCTTTTGGCAAGGTCGATTCGGCTTCAATGCCATTGTCGGGTTCATCTGTTTCCAGTATCACCGGATCGTAGGTAGATACTATGGGTATCTCTGCTTCATCACTAGGCGTATAGAGTTGTGGTGTAGGTTGTCCTTTTTCGGATGACTCTATGAGCTGGTCAGCATGGTGCCTTATTATGCTTTCTCCAATGTCCACGGTATACATCAGCGGTCCTAGCCGTGTGCAAATAGTTCCAGGCTGCCATTTCTCGGTACGGTAGTCCTGGGCCATAACTGGTTGACCTATCTGGAAGGTTCTAGTTGGCCTTTCATTCATGCTTTGAAATTGCCGGTTCTCTACGTCCCTTCTGACGTTTGGCTTGACCAAATCCAGCTGGCATCTTAGACTTCTATTGAAAAACATCATGGCGGGGGTTTGGTTGTAACCACATGTGTTGCATTCCTGTACGCAAACAAGAAGTTATCTACCTTATGTTGTAGATTTATGTCTTCATTACCCATGGCCTTTATGGCCTTCTTGAAGGTCTTGACAAACCTTTCAGCTAATCCATTGATGGCGGGATGGTATGGGGCGGACGTGTAGTGCTTAACCCCATTGTTTTTTAAGAACTTCCTGAATTCTTCGGATACAAATTGTGGTCCATTATCAGAACAGATCTGTTCAGGCAGCCCATTCCTGGCGAATATGGTCCTTAATACTGTGATGTTTGTTTCCGTGGTGGTGGAGGACATCTTTATTACCTCCGGCCACTTGGAGTGTGCATCCACCACGATTAAGAACATTGAGTCCATAAATGGACCAGCAAAGTCGATATGTACCCTTTGCCATGGAGATGAGGGCCACTCCCATGGATGTAGAGGGGCTTGTGGTGGGGCGTTTTGGACCTTCTGGCATCCTAGGCAGCTCTTGGTCATTTCTTCGATGTCTGCATCGATACCTGGCCACCACACAAATGCTCTGACTAAGTTCTTCATTTTCACTCCACCCAGATGCCCCTCGTGAAGCTCCTTTAGCACTTTATCCTTGAGTTTGGGTGGAATCACCACTCTGGATCCACACATCAAGGTTCCTCGGCACACTGACAGCTGTTCTCTTCTTTGCGAGAATGCTGGCAACAGTGGTTCGCCATGTGCTGGCCATCCCTTCACCGTTAAATCGTAGACTCGTGAGAGAGTCAGGTCATTTCTCGTTTCCTTTTCAATGGTAGAATTTGTCACCGGTAGACATTCCACTATGGTCGAGTGGAACATCTCCACTAGGTCCACTGTAGGCGCCTCTTCTATCATTGGCAACGGTAGGCGTGATAACCCGTCAGCATTCCCATGCTGTTTTGTTCCTTTGTATTCTATGTCATATTGGTGTGCCCCTAGGAAAAGGGACCACCTCTGTAGCCTTTGCACTGTCATAATGGGAACGCACTTTTTAGGGTTGAATATGGAGATGAGGGGTTGATGGTCAGTCAACAAGGTAAATTTTTGTCCGTGTAGGTAATGGTTGAATTTCTTCACCCCCCACACCAGGCTGAGTGCCTCCCTGTCGATCTGGGCATAGTTACGCTCAGCTGAGTTCAATGAGCGTGACGCAAAAGCTATCGGCCGCTCCGAGCCATCAGGGAATTTATGCGATAATACCGCTCCCATGCCGTAAGGGGATGCATCGCACGCCAGTCTGATTGGCAGTGATGGGTTGTAATGAGCTAACACTTCCCTGGACGTGATCAAGCCTTTGCATTTATGGAAGGCACGTTTACAGTCTTCGCTCCATTTCCAAACTACTCCCGTTTGTAGCAGTGCGTTAAGAGGGTGCAGAACCATTGACAAGTTCGGTAAAAATTTATGATAGTAATTTATTAATCCCAGGAACGACCTTAATTGTGAGACATTTTCAGTCGCGGGGGCTTTTACGACCGCTTCAATTATTTCAGGTGACTTATGCAACCCTTCTTCGTTAATGACATGGCCGCAATATGGTATTTGTTTCTGGAAAAATTCACACTTGGGGCGATTTGCTCATAGGACCCGTTCGCTCAGCCTCGTGAGCACCTGCTCCAAGTTGGCAAGGTGCTCGTTGTCATTTTCTCCTGTTAAAAGGATGTTGTCTAGGTAGCATTGAGTCACCGGAATCCCTTGCAGGACTTGCTCCATAGCTCTTTGCCAGATAGCCGGAGCTGATGCCACTCCGAAAACCAGTCGATTGTACTGGTACAGGCCTTTGTGTGTGTTTATCATGAGATACTTTTTAGGGGCCTCCTCAACCTCCATCTGTAGATATGCCTGTGCTAAGTCAATCTTGGTGAAACGTTTCCCTCCGGATAGTGAGGCGAAAATATCTTCTATCCTCGGAAGAGGATACTGTACCGTGTGAAGAACCGGCTTTACAGTCACCTTGAAGTCCCCACAGATGCGAACTTTTCTCTGTTCTTCAGATTTATCGTTATTCAATGTTTTCTTCATGACCGGGACGATGGGTGTTGCCCACTTGCTCCAATCTACCTTGGATAACACGCCTGCTTTTTCCAAATTCTCCAGCTCTGCCTCGACGGCTGGACGAATTGCGTATGGCACCGGCCTTGCCTTAAAAAACTTGGGAATTGCCGCATCTTCCACTTTTATTGAGGCGGTGGCGCCTTTCAGGGTTCCTAGTTCCTGTTGAAACACTTCTTTGGCGTTAGCCAAGATTTCTTTTAATCGTCCAGGTATGACGTCATCATCATTTTTTTTCTTACTGGTCACCGTCAGTGCCTGAATGGAGTGCCAGTCTAAACGTATCTTTCTGATCAATTCACGTCCCAACAACGGTGGACCACCATCTTACAGAACGTATAAATACAACTTCTGTATTTCCTTGCCGTTGTATACAACAGGCACCCTTATTTTCCCTCTGGGGTATACTTTCTGCCCCGTATATGTTTTGAAGATAATTGATGTGTCTTTCAAATGTATATGCGGAAATAGCCGCTCATAATCCCATCGACTTATGACGGTCAGAGCTGATCCTGTATCTAGCTCCATTTTGACTGGGGACCCCGCTATCGTGAAGGTAACCCAAATGGTCTGGTAATCTTCTTTGGCAATTACATTATGTAATTTGAGACAGCTTAGCCTCTTGTTTCCGGAGTCGCTATCGCTCTTCTGGTCTTCGGAGCTACTGTCCGTCATCATTTTTACCTATCTGTACTTTTCCCTATTGACCTTTTTACTGTCAGCGGATTTTTTTCCAGATCTGCATACACGTGCAATGTGTCCCATCTTTCCGCTTTGCCTGCATGCTTTGCCCTTGAACCAGCAGTCCTTCTGGTCATGGGTGGATCTGCCGCAACGATAACATCTCTCGAAACCCCGTGTCATTTCATGGGTGCCGAAATCCTGTGGCTTTTGCTCTATCTCTGCAGCTCCTCTTGCTGCTGCTTCGTATGATACAGCCACACTGAAAGCCTTGTCCAGTGTCAAATCTTTCTCAGAAAGTAGTCTTTTCTGTGTTCCTTCGCTTAGGAGACCGCAGACGAATTTGTCTCGTAGAGAATCTGCCAGTCCTGCCCCGAATTGGCAGTGCTTTGACAGCTTTCGTAATTCGGTGAGGTAATCAGCGTTACTTTCATTCTTGTGCTGATTCCTCCTGAAGAATTTGAATCGTTCCGCTATCAGCAGCGGTGTTGGGTTTAAGTGCTCCTGTAAGGTATCAACAATCTCCTTAAAATTCTTGTCCATCGGTTTGGCTGGAGTGATCAAGTTTCATAACAGCCCGTATGTCTTTGCGCCCATCAGATTTAGAAGTACCAATGCCTTTTTATCATCCGCTACTTCATTCGCCTTGCAATATACCTCCACTCTTTCCACATATGTGGTCCAATCCTCTATATCACTATCGAAAGCAGTAATATTGCCAGTCTTCGGCATCCTGAAAATCAAAAATGGTGCCTCCCGCGCTTTTCCATCTTCCCCGCCGAGTCAAGATGGCGCCTCCCGTGCTTTCCCGCTGCTGCCAACGCTGTTCTCCGCGGTTCCTGTTGCGACCTGCAGCTTTTCGCGGTATTTCTATTTTTAAAAATTTTTATAGATATCTTTTAAATAGTTTCTCCGTTACTTGGAGAACCATTCCCATCATGGAGCGGACCCTCTGGGACTTTCCCCTCCCTCTGCTCGGTCCGAACGCCGACCTGCTATGCAGCACCGGCCACTTCCTGAGTGTTCCACCCTCTGTCTCTCTTTGCTTCTGCTTTCCGACTCGCTGCCCGGCCCCGCTGCAGAGCCACCCAATCGAGCCCCAGCCCGCCGCAGCCCAGGAAGGATTAGTGCACTACCTGCCACCAGCCCGTTTAGCTGGTGAAACAACCGGTTTTTTTTTTTTCTTGCTTCGACCTTCGCCTGAGGAATCGATCTCCTTGAGGTGCTGCCGAATTGCAGGTAAGTTCATTTCTAACTCGTCGCCACTGTTAGATCCATGTGTTAATGGAGACACGGAATGCAGGATTTGATTTAACAAGTGTTTACTGAACAAAGTCTGGAGGTGAACTAACTACACAAGACGCTATACAGGCTTATATACCCGAGTGGTCACTACTGGTACTACAATACACAGGGGCTTCATAAACATAGTTCCTCTTAAAGGTACATACACTACAGGTACCACCTCCCCCAGATACGTTCCCAATGCCTCAGGACTCTAAAGCCCTCCCTCCAGCACCATCTCTCCAGCCACGCATTCATCTGCCCTATCCTCCTATTTCTGTACTCACTAGAACGTGGCACCGGGGTAATCCGGAAATTTCTACCTTTCATGTCTGCTTTTTAATTTATTTCCTAGCTCCCTAAAATCTGGCTGCAGGACGTCATCACTCTTTCTCCCTATGTCGTTGGTATTGATATGGACCATGACCTCTGGCTATTCACCCTGCCCCCTCAGAATGTCCTGCAGCCACTCAGTGACATCCTTGACCCTGGCACCAGGGAGGCAACATATCATCCTGGAGTCACGTCAGCGGCTGCAGAAACCCCTGTCTGCTCCCCTAACTACAAAATCCCCTATGGCTATTGCTCTTCCACTCTTCTTCCTCAACCCTTGCGCAACTGAACCACCTAAGGTGCCATGGACTTGGCTTTGGCTGCACTCCCAAGATGAATCATCGCCCCCACCAGTATTCAGAGATGAAAAACAGTTAGCGAGCGAGATGCACTCAGGGGATTCCTGCCCTACCTGCCTGGAACACCTCTTCTACATAAGAACATAAGAAATAGCAGCAGGAGTAGACATTTCAGACCGTCGAGCCTGCTCCGCCATTCAATAAGGTCATGGCTGGACTGATCTTGGCCTCAACTCCACTTTCCTGTCCGTACCCCTAACCCTTGATTCCCCAGTTTGTGAAAAATCTGTCTATCTCTGCTTTGAATATATTCAATGACCCAGCCTCCACAGCTCTCTGGGGTAGAGAATTCCAAAGATTCACGACCCTCTGAGAGAAGAAATTCCTCCTCATCTCCGTTTAAATGGGCGACCCCCTTATTCTGAAACTATGCCCCTAGTTCTAGATTCCCCCATGAGAGGAAACATCCTCCTTGCATCGACCCTGTCAAGCCCCCTCAGAATCTTATATGTTTCAATAAGATCACCTCTCATTCTTCTAAACTCCAGATAGTATAGGCCCAACCTGCTCAACCTTTCCTCATAAGACAACCCCTTCAACTCAGGAATCAACCTAGTGAACTTTCTCCGGACTGCCTCCAATGGAAGTATATACTTTCTTAAATAAGGAGACCAAAATTGTAACAGTTTTCCAAGTTTGGTCTCACCAACGCCCTGTACATTTGTAGCAAGACTTCTCAACTTTTATCCTCCATCCCCTTTGCAGCAAAGGCCAATATTCCATTTGACTTCCTAAATATTTCCTGTACCTGCATGCTAACCTTTTATGTTTCATGTACGAGGCCTCCCAGATCACTCTGTACCGCAGCATTCTGTAGTCTCTCTCTATTTGAATAATATTTTGCTTTTATATTCCACCTAGAAAAGTGGATCACCTCACATTTTTCCACATTATACTCCATCTGCCAATTTTTTGCCCATTCACTTACGCTATCTATATCGCTTTGTAGACACTTTGTGTACTCCTCACAACTTGCTTTCCCACCTACCTTTGTATCGTCAGCAAATTTGGCATGTCCTCCATGTCATTAATGTAGGTTGGAAATAATTGAGGCCCCAGCACTGATCCCTGTGGCACCACACTGGTTACAGTTTACCAACCTGAAAATGACACATTTATTCTGACTCTCTGTTTTCTGTTAGTTAACCAATCCTCTATCCAATCTAATATATTACGCGAAACACCGTGAGCACTTATCTTATGCAGTAAACTTTTATGCGGCACCTTATCAAAAGCCTTCTGGAAATCGAAATACACTACATCTATTGGTTCCCCTTTATGCACCCTGCTTGTTACATCCTCAAAGAACTCTAGTAAATTTGTCAAACACGATTTCCCTTTTTAAAACTATGTTGACTCTGCTTGATTGTATTTTGATTTGCTATTACTTCCTTCTGTCTGGCAATCACCCATTCACTCTCTGCCTGCACACTCTTAGGCTGCAAGTTGAGCACCTCCTGAAACGTAATATCCAAGAAATTCTCAGCCTCACGGATATATCCCACACTGACACACTGTCCCAGAGACTGAAAGATAGAGAATCTATCTGACATTCAACAGTGAATTCCACAATGGCATATAGTACCATGTTTGACAGATGCAGTGTCTATCCCACACTCAATGATCAACCACACTGTTCGCACTAGAATAGGGTGAGCGCGTCATAAGAACATAAGAAATAAGAGCAGGAGTAGGCCATACTGCCCCTCAAGTGTGCTCCACCATTCAATAAGATCATGGCTAATCATTGACCTCAACTCCACTTTCACGCCCGATCACCGTATCCCTTGATTCCCCTAGAGTCCAAAAATCTATCGATCTCAGCCCAGGAATCAATCTAGTGAACATTTGTTGCACCGCCTCCAAGGCAAGTATATCCTTCACAGATAAGGAGACAAAAACTGTGCACAGCACTCCAGGTGTGGACTCAACAAGGCCCTGTACAATTGTAGCAAGACATTCTTTACTCTTATACTCCAATGCCCTTGCAATAAAGGCCAACATGCCATTGCCCTTCCTTATTGCTTGCTGTTCCTGCATGCTACCTTTCTGTGTTTCTTGCACGAGGACACTCAAGTCTCTCTGAACACCAATTTCTGGCCTGTGTGTTTACAGTGTAAGTTAACATAGAAAGTAAATCACTTTGCTCTTTCAAATCATTGCTGCTTTCTTTCCCCAAATCAGTACTGGATGTTCCTGATTCATTTCCAAACTCATCATGTCTGTTGTTGTTGGACAGTGAACAGTAGAAGCACAGCCTGGCATTGAGGATGTGGACAGTTTCACAAAATGCATCTATTGCAGGCAGCAAGAGAGAAGTATGAAAGAATACATTTCGAAAATCAGTTATTTACTTTCGATGCGTTGAGTTCTCGAGAACCATGCTGATCCTCCAGAAATACATTGCAGCTCCCTCAGATAATTCAGGATCCGGGCTCTGACATATTCTGTTAACTACACAGGCCCTCAGCTCGGTTTCAGTAGACTGAAAACAATTGTTTTACAGCCCAGGTGCCTGTGGTTATATTCCAGGAAGCCATTTTGAATTTTACAGGTTGTCCCATTGGAATGGGAGGTTAATCCCTGGACTCTGCAATCGGGTGGTCCAATTCATGGTCCAGTGCTGGGTTTGGGTTGTGTCTGGATGCTGATAACTTACTATAGAACAGTCCTACACACCTGGTGTGGAGAATCTGAGTGCCGCTGTACTGCAGTGAGGTCAGAAAATGTCACTGTTTGAATCGCGGTTTACTCTCTCCAGATAATTTACTTTATTATAAACAGACACATTAATTATAACTGTATTTTTATAAACTCCTGGAACCTGTCGTTATCTTATAACTAATATTGTTCTCGTATTATTATTCTCATAGCAAAATACTTCAATGTGCCAGAAACAGTCAGTCGCACAGTGAACGGAATTCCCCCTTTCACGTTATGAATTCCCCTGTCATTTGCAGCAGTCGAATAAGATGTTGTTTCAACGACAAATCATATCGCACTGAGAGGCAGATCCATTTTCATGCCCTTACACACACACGACCGGATAGACAATGACACGGTGTCAATCCACGCTGCTGGCTGTACAGGGATTATCAAACCCAACAACTAATGGACAAGTCTAGAGAATCGGAGGTAATGGACTGAACCACACCTCCTCCTGAGACAGTCACTGATAATCTCAAACTAGCACTGGCCTACACAAGGCGGATTAGGAATGGAATCCAGCAGTCACGCAGAGCAGGTACAGTAGAGTACAAGAGACTGTCAATTACATAATAATTTTAACACTCACACACATACCAGTCTAACAGGTAAATAATCAGTCCCACACTCACAAACATTAGGAGAACTGACAGTTACAGAATAAAGCCCACACTCGCAAAAAAGAGAGAGACAGGTACAAATAAAATCCACAATCACCAGAAACTGACAGGTACAGACAAAACACTACATTCATATACTAGGAATTGAGTTAGAGTAAAATCCACACACACATCCTAGAGACCGATAGCTATAGCGTAAAACTCACACTCACATACTAGGTTGAAAGCTATAGATAAAATCAACACTCATTTAAAAGAGACTGACAGATACAGAGTGAAACTCGCACTCACATCCCAGAGAGTGACAGGTACAGGGGGAAACCAACACGCACAAGCATAGACTGGCAGATACAGGCTAAACTCCACAATCCCATCCCAGAAACTGTCAGCGACTGATTAAAACCCTTAATCATATAACAGGAACTGACAGGGACAGCATAAAACCCCACTCACGTACTAGAAACTGACATTTACAGAGATCAAACCACATTCACATACAAGAGACAGAAAGGTACGGAGTGAAATCCACACTTGCACACCAGAAGCTGACAGATACAGAATAACATCCCAGAGACTGACAGGTACAGAGTAAAGCCCACACTCACACTCCAGACTCTGAACGATGAAGAGGAAAACAAAACTCAGGCACCAGAGAATAACAGATACAGATTAATGCCATTACTCACAAACCAGTGACTTACAGATGCAGTTTAAATTCCACACTCCCATCCCAGAAACTGTCAGGTACTGAATAAAATCCTTACTCTTACAGCAGAAATTGACAGGTACAGCGAAAAACCCACACTCACATGCCAGAGACTGTAAGATACAGAGTGAAACTCACACAGACATACCAGAGACTGTCAGATACAGAATGAAACTCACACTCACTTACGAGGGACTGCCAGATAGAGAGTGGAACTCACACTCACATACCAGAGACTGTCAGTTACAGAGCGAAACTCACTCACATACCAGAGACTGTCTGATACAGAGTGAAACACACACTCACTTACCAGAGACTGTCAGTTATAGAGTGAAACTCACACTCCCATACCAGAGACTGTCTGATATAGAGTGAAACACACACTCACATACCAGAGACTGTCATATACAGAGTGAAATTCACACTCACAGGAAATGCAGGAGCAGAATACATCCAAGATTTGCATAACAGAAACTGAAGATAGTGAAATGTAACACATTCCAGAGACAGAAAGATAAAAAAAATCCACACACGCATCCCAGAAATTGTCAGTAATAAGAAAATAAGGAATAGTAGTAGGAATTCGTTATTGATCCCCTCAAGCTTGCCCTGCCATTCAATAGGATCATGGCTGAACTTCGACCACAACTCCAATATCCCACACTATCCCTATATCCCTTGATTCCCTTAGTGCCCAAAAATCAATGAACTCAGTCTTGAATACACTCATCGACTGAGCATCCACAGCCCCATGCAGTAGAGAATTCCAAAGATTCACGACACTCTGAGTGGATACATTTCTCATCAACTCATTCCTAATTGGCCGAAGTCAGACTAGGACTCCTAGTTGTAGTCTCTCCTGATAGGGGAAGTAGCATCGCAATATCTACCCCTGTCAAGCACTCTAAGAATTGGAAATGTTTCAATGAGATCACTTCTCATTCTTCTAAACTCCAGAGAATATATGCACATTATACTCAATGTTTCCTCATAGGACAGCCCTCCCATCCCAGGAATCAATCTCGTGAACATTTGATGCACCCCCTCTAAAGCATGTATATCCTGCCTTAGATAAGGAGACCTAAATGTGCAAAGGGCTCCAGTTGTGGTTAACCAAATGCCTATATAATTGGAGCAATATTTAATTATATTTTTACTGCAATCCCTTGTAATAAAGGCTAACATACCATTTGACATCAGAAAACTACTAGGCACTTGGTCTAAGTATTAAACAAGGCTTTAATCAACTATTTTTGAACATGGAGATCTAGTTGGTCCTTCACTAGTTCCTGTTAATGAATGTCCTGAGCAAGCTGGGCCCATGCCCGAGTATTTGTACTCTCCCTGGACAGCCACCCAGTATCATTTCATAAGTCATTTCCACATTAATGACAAGATTCATGTTACCATTCACCTTCCTAATTCATTGCTGTACATGCATGATAACTTTCTCTAATTCATGAGAAACGACACTCAAATCCCTCTGAATAGGAACAGAGAAAAACCCACACTCACATACCAGAGACTGTCAGGAATAGAGTAAAATCCTCAATCATATAACAGAAACTGACAGATACCCAATACAACACACTCACATATACCAGAAACCACAGGTACAAAATAAAGCCCATATTCACATACCAGACACTGGCTGTTACAAAGAAAAACGCACACACACACACACACGTGGCAGAAACTGAATATTAGAGTCAAAAACCCACACTCACATCCCAGAGATATAAGAATTAGAAGCAGGAATAGGCCATATGGCCCCTCAAGCCTCACAGTCACAGAATAAAGCCACTCTCACACACTAGAGATTGTCAGAGCATGCTTCCATGCCAGAAACTGACAGGTAATGATTAAAGCCTGGCACTCGTAAAGCAGAAACTGACAGATATAGAGTAAAACCCACCCGCGCACATGAAAGACTAACAGATACAGAATAAAACCCCCACACACATCCACGAGTATGACAGATACAGAGTAAAACCCCCACACACAACCCCGATTATGATATATATATATATATAAAACCCACACACATCATAGAGTATAACATTTATAGAGCACAACTCACGTCCCAGAGACAGATACAGAATAAAACGCTTACTCACACACCAAAGACTGAGAGATACACAGTAAGTCCCACATTCACATACCAGAGACTAACAGATACAGAGTAAAACTCACACACACATCCCAGAAACTAACAGCCACTGATTCAAATCCACACATACAACAAAAACTGAAAAGTTCATAATACAAACCACTTGCACATACAAGAAATCAAGAAGTACAGAATAAAGCCCGTCCCCACAATCCAGACACTGACAGGTACAAAGAAAAATGCACACACAGATACCAGAAACTGATAGAGACAGAAGAATCTCACACTGACAAACCTGTGACTGACTGATACATAATAAACCCACACTCACATACCAGAAGCTGACAGGTACATAATAAAACACAACCTTGCATAGCAGAAAAAGAAGATTGTGAAAAAGACACTCACAAAGCAGAGACTGACAGATAAAGATGAAAAGCCACACTCACGAACCAGAAACTTACAGATTCAGAGTGAACCCTTTCTTCCATAGCAGAAATTGACAGGGAGAAAGGAAAACTCACACTCATGTATCAGAAACTGATTTGAACTGAATAAAAGCAGTACTACCATACCAGAGATCGATGGGTACAGAATAGAACCCACATTTACAAACCAGAGACTGTTTGATGCAGAGTAAATCTCACAATCACATATCAGAAACAGCCAGTTACAGAATAAAACCCACACTCACACTTCAGACACTGATAGATAGAGAATAAAAAATGCATTCAAATACGATAGACAGACAGACAGACTAAAACCCACATTCACAAACCAAAGACTGACAGAAACAGAACAAAACCCACTCTCTCAGAACAGAAATTAGAAGATGCAGAATAAAACCCACTCACATATCAGAGACTGACTGCTAGAGTAAAAAAACAAAATTCACATATAAGAAACTGACAGTTACAGAGTAAAACACACATTCACGTACCAGAGACTGACAGGTTCAGGTTGAATCACACACTGACACAGAATATCGGAGTGTGACAGACACAGAATGAGTCCCACACACATGCAATACCAGAAAATGATCGAAACCCAATGAGTCCCACACTGACACCGATTATTAAAGACTGACTGGTACAGAATGATTCTCACTCTCACAAAAGAGTGAGGGTGGGACAGGGAGGGAAAGAGTGAGGGGGTGGGACAGGGAGGGAGAGCTTACCTTCTTCCTTCCTTCGCAGTGGTCTATCAGGCCAAGTTCCCCCCCAGTCGCA
The DNA here is from genome assembly GCF_052327205.1 of Somniosus microcephalus. Taxonomy (NCBI): domain Eukaryota; kingdom Metazoa; phylum Chordata; class Chondrichthyes; order Squaliformes; family Somniosidae; genus Somniosus; species Somniosus microcephalus. Next base: position 6,051,442 of record NC_141015.1, read on the forward strand.
CTCTCGCTACCCACCCCCCAGTCGCTCTCTCTCTTCCCACCCAGTCGCTCTCTCTCTTCCCCCCAGCCGCTCTCTCTCTTCCCCCCCAGTTGCTCCCTCTCTTCCCCCCCAGTCGCTCACTCTCTTCCCCCCAGTCACTCTCTCTCTTCCCCCCAGTCGCTCTCTCTCTTCCCCCCAGTCGCTCTCTCTCTTCCCCCCCGTCGCTCTCTCTCTTCCCCCCAGTCGCTCTCTCTCTTCCCCCCGTCGCTCTCTCTCTTCCCCCCGTCGCTCTCTCTCTTCCCCCCGTCGCTCTCTCTCTTCCCCCCCGTCGCTCTCTCTCTTCCCCCCCAGTCGCTCTCTCTCTTCCCCCCCAGTCGCTCTCTCTCTTCCCCCCCAGTCGCTCTCTCAATTCCCCCCCAGTCGCTCTCTCAATTCCCCCCCAGTCGCTCTCTCTCTTCCCCCCCCAGTCGCTCTCTGTCTCTCTCTCTCTCTTCTAACAATAACATGCCCTCGAAAAAGCCTCGGCACCGCCGGGCACTCCAGCTAGTATATATATATATGTATATAGCATAAATCTCACTCATACATACAGTTTCAGAGAATGACACATACAGAATGACTACCACATTCACACACAGCACCAGAGACTGCCACATACCAAAATAATTTAACTGTCACACACAGTATCAGAGGTGGATATATAAAGAATGAATCCCAAACTTTCATACAACACCAGAGACTGACAGATACTGAATTAATCTAACTCTCACATACAAAATCTTAGACTGACAATGAAATAATGAATCTCACACTAACTCAGAGAATCAGAGACAGACAGGGACAGAATGAATCCCACATTCATATATAGTACCAGAAAATATATAGAAAAAATGAATCCGACTCTGATAGCGTATTAAGGACTGATTGCTAAATAGTGAATCTCACTTTCAAACATAATACCAGAGACTGACAGATAATGAACCTCACTGTTTCGTAGAGTATCAGAGACTGATTAATACAGAAACAATCCATACTGACACAGATTATCAGAGACTGACAGGTACAGAATAAATCTCACACACACATACGGTGTCAGAGATTGACATATACACAGCATTAATATCACACTCACATACAGTACCAGATAGTGATGGAGACAGAATTAATCTAACTCTCACATACAGTATCAGTGACTGACAGATACACAGAATGAATCTGACACTCTGATACAGTACCAGATAGTGACAGAGACAACATTAATGTAACTCTCACATACAGTATCAAAGACTGACAGTGAGAGAATAAATCCTAAATGCACATGCCATACCAGGAACTGTCAGATATAGTTAGCACTGTTGCCTCACAGCGCCAGGGACCCGAGTTCGAATCTGGCCTCGGGTGACTGTGCAAACTCCACACAGACATTCTCCCCGTGTTTGCATGGGTTTCCTCCGGGTGCTCCGGTTTCCTCCCACAGTCCAAAGATGTGCGGGTTAGGTTGACTGGCTATGATAAATTGACCCTTAGTGTTAGGGGGATTAAACATGTGGGGTTACGGGGATAGGGTGGGATATGTGTTGGTGTAGGGGTTACGGGGATCGGGTGGGATATGTGTTGGTGCAGGCTCGATGGGCCAAAATGGCCTCTATCTGCACTGTGGGGTTTCTGTGATTCTGTGAGTATCACAGATTGGTACAGAAAGATAATGAATCTCAGACTGACAGATTATCAGACGGTGACAGCCCCAGGATTAATACACACTCGTACAAAGTACCTGCAATTGATAGAGACAAAGATAATACCATATTAAAGAGTGATTGGTGCAGAATGAATCTCACTCTCACATACAGTACCAGAGATTGACAGATATATAATTACTCTAACACGCACATACAGAAAAGAGACTGACAGACAGAGAATGAATCTTACAGTAAAACAGAGAATCAGAGGGCCAGGCAGATACAGAATGAGTACACAATCACATGCAGTACAATTAATTTACAGGTAGATTCAGTCCCACACTCACATACAGTACCAGATACTTGCAGAAATTGAATGAATATCAAACTAACATCAAGTACCAGAGACTGGTAGATGCAGTAAGAATAACACTTTCATAAACGAGTGCGTAGCAGATTCATGCAGAATTCTTCTCTGAAAGACAGTACGAGAGATACACTGATTCAGAAATAATGTGACACTAACAATCAGTACCAGAGGCTGACAGATACAGAATGACTCCCACACTAACAATCAGTACCAGAGACTGACAGATATAGAATGAATCTCAGACTTGCACACCGTCCCAGTGTGAGACAGATACAGAATGCAAATCACACACACATACACTACCAGAAAATGACAGATTCAGAATGAATCCCAACACTGACACACCGTACCACAGTCTGACGGATACAGATGGAATCCCACCCTGACACATGTTATCAGTGATGGACAGGAAACAAATGGATCCCAGACTCACATACTGTAACAGAGACTGAGATTGAGAATGATTCTCACACTTACATAAATCACCAGAGACTAATATAGAACTATTCCCCGCGCACACACACAGTCCTAGAAACTGGCAGATACTAAACTAATGTGGCGGGGACCACACTGCAAGGCGTGTATATAGTGCACAGTTTGGAAGAAGTACATCTAAATTGCTGTCCTGTCTGAAAAGGTGTGCTTGGGGCATTGCATAATGGTGTGGGAATTGGTGAATGGGCAGATGAATCTTCCTCTGCTCTTGGGATGACCTTTCTGACTGCAGTGGGCGCGCTGGTGGCAAACACGCAATCTGATTGGATACATAAAGAATCCAATCAGAGAAATGCAGAACAATGGAAAATGACATCACTCTTCAGCAGCCAATCACAACCATTGCTTTCACACATCCCTCATTAGCATAGAGCTGTGGGGGCAGCCTATTTAAGTCGGGCCCGGAGCGGGATTGCATCATATTGTGTCTGAAATCGAGTTTGAGAATGGTTGATGAAAGGAAAACAGTGGCCAAGAAGGGCGCCAAGAAAACCATCACTAAGCCTGCAGCGAAGGGCGGCAAAAAGCGCAGAAAGTCGAGGAAGGAGAGTTACTCCATCTACATCTACAAAGTGATGAAGCAGGTTCACCCCGACACCGGCATCTCTTCCAAGGCCATGGGCATCATGAACTCGTTTATGAACGATATATTTTCAAGCGCATCGCGAGTGAGGCTTTCCGCCTGGCCCATTACAGCAAGCGGCACACCATCAGCTCCCGGGAGATCCAGACCGCCGTGCGCCTGCGGCTGCCCGGGGAGCTGGCCAAGCACGCCGTGTCGGAAGGGACAAAGGCGGTGACCAAATACACCAGCTCCAAGTAAAACTCCACGCTGTCCTGAAAGAACAAACACAAAACACAACGGCTCTTTTAAGAGCCACCCACAACTCCAATATCCCACCCTATCCCTATATCCGTTGATTCCCTTAGTGCCCAAAAATCTATGATCTCAGTCTTGAATACACTCATCGACTGAGCATCCACAGCCCCATGCAGTAGAGAATTCCAAAGATTCACGATGCTCTGAGTGGATACATTTATCATCCACCAGTCCTAATTTTCCGACGCCTTATCGTGAGACTATGAACCCTAGTTCTAGACTCTCCTGCCAGGGGAAACAGCCTCGAAGCATCTACCCCTGTCAAGCCTGCTAAGAATTTGAAATTTTTCGATGAAATCACCTCTCATTCTTCTAAACTCCAGAGAATATCAGCCCATTATACTCAATCTCTCCTCATAGGACAGCCCTCCCATCCCAGGAATCAATCTCTTGAACATTTGATGCACCACCTGTAAAGCATGTATATCCTGCCTTAGATAAGGAGTCCAAAATGTGCAAAGTACTCCAGTTATGGTATAACCAAAGGCCTATATATTTGCAGCAACACATACTTATGCTTTACTGCAACCCCTTTGCAATAAATGCTAACATACGTTACCTTCCTAATTGATTACTTTACCTGCATGACAACATTCTGCGTTTCGTGCAAAAGGACACTCAAATCCCTCTGAATATTGACAGAAGTAAACCCACATTCACATACCAGAGACGGTCAGGGAAAGAGTAAAATCCTCAATCATATTAAAGAAACTGACAGATATATAAGACTGTAGTGATTCGTGTGCATCGCCACTAAATAATCGAGTTCAACTTCGACGAACTACAAACAAGTTGTTTATTTACAGGAACAGGTTAAATACAACAGGTAAGGTAGCAGGTAAGATGGCTGACTGTAGGAGCACTGTGGTGTAGGTCTTTCCCCAGCAGGGACGACACGAGGACTAACTAGAAGTTTCCTAGCTCAACTGCCAGCAGGTTCCAAGCTCTACTGTTGTAAGGTTCCGAGCTATGACGTCATGACGCAGAGTACAGGAGAGAAGCCTGACTAAAGTAACAGACACATACAGTAAAGTAAGTTAAAGGGAATTATGTATCTCAATGTAAGAGACAAGCAATGGTACCGCCACATAGGCCCCCCCAGAATTCGCTTTAACGAAAGTCCAAGGATGAGATGGTCTGACGAGCTGGTGGTCACGGCGGTCGTGCTGTCTCAACTTGGTAGGCGAGCTCTGAAGATGATGCTCATGAGCGGATCCTTATGCGCGTTGTGGCGAATAAAGTGTATCCGTCAGGCGAAGGACCGTGGAGACGTGCGAAACAGCAGGCCTTGTCAGAGTGACGGGCAGGTCAGGCGGACGCAGGCGATGACTCTGTTGATGTTGGAACAAGTCCTTGATCTGACAAGATCTGCAGGAATGCCAAACGAGCGATCCAAAGGACTTGACAGGTGAGGTGAGTGAGCTCGCCGACAGGTGAGTGAAACCTTCAGGAGGCTGGAACACGCGGAACGGTGCATGCCATAGTGCTACGAAGTTAACACAACAGAGGGTGAAGAATTACTGCATTGACCAGTGATCGGTGAGGCCAGCAACTTTCACGTGGCTGATCGCGGCCGCAGGATGCCCGTTGGACCCATCCTCGATGTGTGCAGCTTCAGTAGACGTTTGCTTTTGTTAAAGGGAAAACTAGAGAAAGGGCGGCTATGTTGTTGCTTTCGGGAGGGGTAAACTCTCCCTGGAGGGCGGCAACACTTTTAGTTATTGCAGATTTAGGAGAAAACAGCCGTGAGGGCGGCAACGCTTTTCGTTCACGCTGAAATGTGTCATAGGTAACACAACCAGCAGGCTGACGAGCTGGTGCATCGTCGGTGGGGAACGAGTCTTCGTGTTTCACGAGGGCAGGGTCCTCGTGGTTTGCGAGGGATGGGTCCTCATGGTACGCAAGGGATGGGTCGTCGTGGTTCATGGGGGTGAGTCCTCGTGGTATCCCCGCAGGGCGTGCTCCGATTTTGTGGGCCCGAACATGCTGTACCCCGCGGTTGGAGAGATGTATACTTGCTGTTGCTTTGGATGTAGAGGCGGACGATCCATGTGGCGGTAGGAAAGACGAGTACGGGGACCGTAAGCAAGTGCGTGGTCGGCGCCGCATCGATGTTCTCGTCGAACGGGGCTTTTACCTTTATAAAGCACGAGGGAGACTGTGGCTCCCTGGATTGCGGTAGCGACAGCAAACCGGCTGGTGCTTCCATGGCGTGCTTCTTTTGTGAAAATTGCTCACGAAAAAATGGGGTCCGGTTGAGTTTTGTCCGTGTCAAATGGGATCTGCTCCAGAATGCGCTTATCTTGTGAATACATTCGCAAAGACGGGGTCGCCTTTGGAGAATTCGGTGTTAGGCGGTTGCTGCTCCGTGGTTGTTCGTCGGTTGTACGTCAGTCGTCTTGTGGGAAGACGAGGTTCAGGCACGCGTTGCTACCGTGAAAGTCGTTCACGGATACGGGTTCACCAATTGTAGTGTTGGAATTGATGAGCTCCCGTTCTCACGTCGTTGGGTCACCAATGTAGTGATTCGCGTTCATCGCCACTAAATAATCGAGTTCGACTTCGACGAACTATAAATAAGTTGTTTATTTACAGGAACAGGTTAAATACAACAGGTAAGGTAGCAGGTAAGATGGCTGACTGTAGGCGCACCGTGGTGTAGGTCTTTCCCCAGCGGGGACACCAGAAGGACTAACTAGAAGTTTCCCAGCTCAACTGCCAGCAGGTTCCGAGCGCTACTGTTGGAAGGTTCCGAGCTCTGACGTCATGACGCAGAGTACAGGAAAGAAGCCTGAGTATAGTAACAGACACATACAGTAAGCTAAGTTAAAGGGAATTATGTATCTCAATATAAGGGACAACCGGTGGTACCGCCACAATACCACACAATCACACATACCAGAAAACACAGGTACAAAATAAAGCCCATATTTACATACCATACTCTGACTGGTACAAAGGAAAACCCACACTCACATCCCAGAGACAATGAGGTAAAGAATAAAACACACACACTCGTTGCAGAAACTTAATAGTACAGTCAAAAACCCACACTCACATGCGAGAGATATAAAAATTAGAAGCAGGAGGAGGCCATACAGCTCCTCGAACCTCACAGATACATAATAAAGCCACTCTCACACACCAGAGACTGTCAGGCACAGAATGACCACGCACGCTTCCATGCCAGAAACTGACAGGTAAAGATTAAAACCTGGCACTCTGAAGCAGAAAGTGACAGGTATAGATTAAAACTCACACACACACACACCAAAGACTAACATATACAGAGTAAAAACTGCACACACATCCCAGAGTATGACAGATACAGAGTAAAACCCCCACATACATCCCAGATTATGGCATTTACAGAGTAAAACCCCCACACACATCCCAGAGTATAACATTTACAGAGTAAAACCCACACTCACATCCCAGAGACAGACAGATACAGAATAAAGTGCTCACTCATACACCAAAGACTGACATACAAAGTAGGTCCCACATTCACATACCAGAGACTAACAGATACAGAGTAAAACTCACACTCACATCCCAGAAACTAACAGGTACTGATTGAAATCCACACATACAACAAAAACTAAAAAGTACATAATAGAACCCACTGGCACATACAAGAAACCAAAATGTACAGAATAAATCTGATCCTCACGAACCAGACACTGACAGATACAAAGAAAAACACACACTCTGCTACCAGAAACTGACAGAGACAGAATAATCTCACACTCACTTACCTGTGACTGACTGTTACAGAAGAAACCCACACTCACATACCAGAAGCTGAGAGGTAAATAAAAAAACACAGCTTTGCATAACAGAAAAAGAAGATAGTGAAAAAGACACTCAGATAGCAGAGACTGACAGATAAAGATGAAAACCCACACTCATGAACCAGAAACTGACTGGCACTGAATAAAACCAGTACTAGCATACTAGATATCGATGGGTACAGATTATAACCCACACTCACATATCAGAGACTGACATGTAGAGTAAAACCTAAAATTCACACAGCAGAAACTGACAGGCACAGGGTAAAACCCACACTCACGTACCAGGGACTGACAGGTATAGGTTGATTCAAACACTGACACAAAGTATCGGAGGATGACAGAATCAGAATGAATCCCACACACACATGCAGAACCAGAAAGTGATAGAGACACAATGAATCCCTCACTGACACCGATTATTAAAGACTGATTGCTACAGAATTATTCTCACTCTCACACACAGTACTAGAGACTGAAAGACACAGAATTAAACTAATTCCAAGACAGACCACAAGAGACTAACATATATAGCATAAATCCCACTCATACATACAGTGTCAGAGAATGACACATACATAGAATCATAGAAATTTACAGCACGGAAGGAGGCCACTTTGGCCCATTGTGTCCGCGCTGGCCAACAAAGAGCTATCCAGCCTAATCCCACGTCCCAGCTCTTGGTCCGTAGCCCTGCAGGTTAGAGTATCCCAATTGCGCATCCAAGTACTTTTTAAATGTGGTTAGGATTCCTGCCTCTACCACCATTTCAGGCAGTGAGTTCCAGACCACAATAACCCTCTGGGTGAAGAAATTTCCACTCAAATCCCGTCTAAACCTTCCCCTAAATACTTTAAATCCGTGCCCCTGGTTTTTGACCCCACTGATAAGGGAAATTGGTCCTTTCTATCCACTTTATCTATGTACCTCATAATTTTACACACCTCAATAAGGACTCCCCTCAATGTCCTCTGTTCCAAGGAAAACAGACCAAGCCTATTCAGTCTATCCACATAGCTAAGATGCTCTACTCCTGGCAAGATCCTTGTAAATCTCCTCTGTACCCTCTCTAGTGCAATCACATCTTTCCTGTAATGTGGTGACCAGAATTGCACGCAGTACTCTAGCTGAGGCCTAACTAGTGTTTTATACAGTTGAAGCATAACCCCCCTGCTCTTGTGTTCTATGCCACGGCTAATAAAGGCAAACATTTCTTATGCCTTCTTAACCACCTTATATACTTGGCCTGCTACCTTCAGGGATCTGCAGACATGCATTCCAAGGTCCCTTTGCTTCTCTGCACTGCTCAGTGTCCTACCATTTAACGTGTATTCCCTTTCCTTTTTACCCATCCCTAAATGCATTACCTCACACTTCTCCTGATTGAATTCCATTTGCCACTGTTCTGCCCACCTGACCAATTTATTGATGTCTTCCTGCAGTCTACAGCTTCTTTCTTCAGTATCAACCACACAGCCGATTTTAGTATCAACTGCATACTTCTTAATCATACCCCCTATATTCAAGACAAGATCGTTGATATATACCACAAAAAGCAAGGGACCTAGTGCTGAGCCCTGCAGTATGACTCCCACACAGTACCAGAGACTGACAGATACAGAATTAATTTAACTCTCACACACAGTATCAGGGACTGACATATACAAAATAAATCCCACACTTTCATACAACACCAGAGACTGACAGATACTGAATTAATCTAACTCTCGCATAGAGAATCATAGACTGACAAAGAGAAAATGAATCACACACTAACTCAGAGAGTCAGAGACAGACAGGCACATAATGAATCCCACACTCTTATACAGTACCAGAAAATGATAGGGACAAAATGAATCCCAATCTGATACAGAGTATTAAAGACTGACTGATACAGAATGAATCTCACTCTCAAACATAATACGAGAGACTGACAGACACAGAATGTACCTCACTGTCACATAGAATATTTGACACTGAGTAATACAGAATCAATCCACACTGACACAGATTATCAGGGACTGACAGGTACAGATAAATCTCACGCTCCCATACTGTATCAGAGACGGTCAGATACACAGAAATAATCTCACACTCACTTACATTGCCAGATAGTGAGAGACAGAATTAAACTGACACTCACATGCAGTATCAGAGATGACCGATACACAGAATGAATCTCACACTCTGAAACAGTACCAAAAATTGAGAGAGACAACATTAATCTAATTCACATACAGTATAAGAGACTGAAAGGTACAGAATAAATCCTAAACTCACATGCAATAGCAGGAACTAACAGATATAGAATAAATCTCAGTCTCACATACAGTATTAGAGATTGTCAGAGAAAGAGAATTAATCTCACACTGACACAGCGTATCAGACGGTGACAGACCCAGGATTAATACACACTCGTACAGTACCAGTAAATGAGACACAGTTAACCCCACATTAAATACTGATTGGTGCAGAATGAATCTCACAGTAACACAGTGCATCAGAGGGCCTGGCAGATACAGAATGAGTACACAATCACAGGCAGTACAATTAATTTGCAGAGAGGTTCATTCCCACACTCACATACAGTACAAGATACTAGCAGAGATTGAAAGAATCTCAAACTAACATCAAGTACCAGAGACCGATAGATGCAGTACGAATCCTACTTTCATAAACCGAGTGAGTAGCATATTCATGCGGAAACCTTCGCTGAAATACAGTACGAGAGACAGACTGATTCAGAGCTAATTCGACACTAATGTACATTACCAGAGACTAACAGTTACAGAATGAATCTCAGACTCGCACACCGTCCCAGTGACTGACAGATACAGAATGAAACACAGACTCGCACGTCTCAATGACTAAAAGATGCAGAATGAATCTCAGACTCGCACATCCCAGTGACAGACAGATACAGAATTAATATCACACACACGTACACTACCAGAGAATGAAAGATTCCGAATGAATCCCAACACTGACACATGTAACAGAGACTGAGATTGAGAATGATTCCAACAGTTACATAAATAACCAGAGACTGATACAGAACTATTCACACACACACACACAGTACTAGGGACTGGCATTACTGAACCCGCAGACCACCCCGCAAGGCTTGAATATAGAGCATTTAAATTGCAGACCCGTGCAGCAGAAGTGCTTGGGACCTCTTTAATGGTCTGGGAAATGGAGAATGGGAAGATGATAATTCCTCTGCGCTTGCAATGACCTTTCTGACTGCAGGAGGCGTGCTTGTGACAGAGGTTTAATCTGATTGGATACATAAAGCAGCCAATCAGAGAAATGCAGAACAATGGAAAATAACATCATTCAGCAGCCAATCACAACCATTGCCTTCACCCATCCCTATTAAAGCCGGGCACGGAGCGGGATTGCGTTATTTTGTGTCTGAAATCGAGTTTGAGAATGGTTGATGAAAAGAAAACAGTGGCCAAGAAGGGTGCCAAAAAAACGGTCACTAAACCGGCAGCGAAGGGCGGCAAGAAGCACAGAAAGTCGAGGAAGGAGAGTTACTCCATCTACATCTACAAAGTGATGAAGCAGGTTCACCCCGACACCGGCATCTCTTCCAAGGCCATGAGCATCATGAACTCGTTTGTGAACGATATTTTCGAGCGCATCGCGGGTGAGGCTTCCCGCCTGGCCCATTACAACAAGCGGCGCACCATCAGTTCCCGGGAGATCCAGACCGCCGTGCGCCTGCTGCTGCCCGGGGAGCTGGCCAAGCACGCCGTGTCGGAAGGGACAAAGGCGGTGACCAAATACACCAGCTACAAGTAAAACTCCACGCTGTCCTGAAAGAACAAAACCAAAACACAACGGCTCTTTTAAGAGCCACCCACAATCTCTCTGAAAGAGCTACACAATCGCGAGTCCCTTACGACGCAATTTGCTGTGTTTATTCTCAGTTTACTTGTAATATTTTATTTCCTAATCAAGTGTTTTTGAGAACATTTTTTAGTTCCAGCTGCAGATTTAGTTTGGAATTCTAAGAAGCAGTTTAAGTCCGTATCGACCTGAATGTCGCTGTTGAATTTCTCTTCCAGTAAAATACAAACACGGTCCCTGTTCGCTCTTTTCCTTTGCTCTCAGACCGGATGAATTAAAAGCTTGTTTTAGGGATGAGACTCGGATTTCAGTCACCTCGTTCTCTCGAGACCTTTTCAAAAAAAAATTATATAGCCAGTTGGGAGTCAATCCGTTTGTTAACCCGAGACTTCCTGCAGTGTAGCAGCCCAGAATGATAGTTCGAAGTATATACATCCTGAACCATACAAACATTTCCCCTTTTAATTGGCAGACAGGATCGAACCAGAATTACAACTCTGGTTAATTTTTAAATATTCCAAATAGTAACTAAAACCAACTCTTCATGCGGGGACAGGTGGGAACTTTAAAGGTGAGACTCAGACTTCAGGCACCTCGTTCTCTCTCTCGGATCTATCCCGGTATGTGGAGTTGGATCAATTTAATATCAGAACTCCCACTTAGTTTCCGACTCACACTGAGCGAGTTTATTCAATCTCCTGGCAGCTCACTCACATTTCAACCTAAATTAGAAACGCACCCTCAAATATTCACTGTCCACACTTTATAAACTCCCAGTTACATTAACAGTGCGTGCAGGGACCAATTTGCCTTGCGCCGATCGCAGCTCTTTCCTTTGCTGATTTGGTGGCTCTTAAAAGAGCCGTTGTTGTATTTGGTGTTAAAGTCTGGAGCCGGGCAGGGTGAGTTTAGGCGCGCTCCCCGCGGATGCGGCGGGCCAGCTGGATGTCTGGGCATGATGGTGACTCGCTTGGCGTGGATGGCGCACAGATTGGTGTCCTCAAAGAGCCCCACCAGGTAAGCCTCGCTGGCCTCCTGCAGGGCCATGACGGCCGAACTCTGGAAGCGCAGGTCGGTCTTGAAGTCCTGAGCGATCTCCCGCACCAGGCGCTGCAAGGGCAGTTTGCGGATCAGCAGCTCGGTGGATTTCTGGTAGCGGCGGATCTCCCGCAGAGCCACAGTGCCGGGTCTGTAGCGATGGGGTTTCTTCACTCCGCCCGTGGCTGGAGCGCTCTTCCGGGCCGCTTTGGTTGCCAGCTGTTTGCGAGGAGCTTCCCTCCGGTCGATTTGCGCGCAGTCTGCTTGGTCCTGGCCATTTTCTGAACAGATCACAGCAGACTCTGGAACACAGGAACTGTTAATGCGGAACTTACTGTGTGTCCGCCTTGTTATACTCAGCGAGGGACCGCCCCGAGCACTGATTGGCTGGAGACCGGCGCCCAGCTACTTTAAACCCAACTCTTACCAATCAATGAAACGCTGGAAAGCCAGGCCCCGATTGGCTGAGCTGGGATTAATCGCACATTTCAAAAAGCCGTTTTTTGAAACAAATCGATTTTATTCTGCACGTATTGAAAGGACCATTGCGAGAATCATTTAATGTTTTAAATGTAACTTCCTGGGCTTGGTGCTTTAGGGCCCTTCCCATTGCCCGCAGTCTGGGCAGTTGATGCTGACAGGAGCGGGGAAAGGGACCCGCGCCAATCTCCCGCTCTTCCACTCGATTCCTCTCACCTCTCCTCTCCAGCCCATTCAGAATTTCCCTCCCCCGTCCCATTGTGACGATAGCCGCCGCTTTCAGGGGAGAGGATCAGAATTCAGTCGCTTCTCTCTGTCCCCGTGGAGCCTGTGCGAATCTGTCATTCGGGAACTGTGCAGTGAGCGATCTGATACTCGGCACATTTTAGATTGCTGAATGGAGACTTATTGTCGCCGGTTACAGATAAGAGGCTGACAAATTAAACCTGTCCGTAGAACAGCGCCAGGAATTACTGACGGTGAACGCAGAATAACAGAACAAAAGGACCGAGATTTTAAAATCGTTCCCTTGAAATTAGACTTTAGATTAATTCGCTTCTTTCCGGCACTGGAATTGGCGGGCTTTTTCTAAAACAAAAAAATTCAAACTATTCGGCTGGTCGACAATATCAACCAATGACGTGCTTACTTTCTAATCTGTGGCTCTGTGATTGGTTAAGAAATGGGATTGTGGAGCGGAACCCCAATCAGAAATAAGGTCGGGTTAGAGCGGCTCAAACTGCGGGAATTTCAGGTCCCCGAATGACTGAACTGAAATTTCACAATTTCACAAACCCTGTCAGTATCAGTGCCGGACACCACCGTCTGGCTGCAAATAATTCACAAGTTGGACTCTTTTCAGTAACCCATTCAACGGCTTGTGCCCGACCAGCCGGCTAATTATTCAAATTAGAATCATTACAGTATAACTGCACAAGGAACAAATGTGTAGACGCGATGTGGCTTTACACCGAGTGGGAATGTTCTGTCTGAGGAAATAACTCTCTCCATAAACCTGGTGCAACCGAAAGCGAAATTCAAAGATTACAGAACACATCACATATCTGTTAATAATATTTCTGACCCCAATCTATTTTTGAGAACAATCTACCCCAGCTCCCGTTCCCAGGTCACTGCTCTCTCTGTGAGGTGGTGGGGGGCTCTGAAAAGAGCCTTTGTGTTGTGTTTGGTTGAAAGAGTGGAGTTGTTCAGCCGCCGAATCCATAGAGAGTGCGGCCCTGCCGTTTCAGAGCGTACACCACATCCATGGCAGTGACCGTCTTGCGCTTGGCGTGCTCAGTGTAGGTGACCGCATCCCTGATCACATTCTCCAGGAAAACCTTCAGCAACCCGCGGGTCTCCTCGTAGATCAGACCCGAGATCCGCTTGACACCGCCACGGCGAGCCAGGCGGCGGATGGCTGGTTTGGTGATGCCCTGGATGTTGTCACGGAGCACTTTACGGTGGCGCTTGGCTCCGCCTTTGCCAAGTCCTTTGCCACCTTTACCTCGTCCAGTCATGATGATTGTTCAGTCAAAGTTTCTGCTGAATGAAAAACAAACTGCTTCTTGCTGCTCTTATATACAGCCGACTCCGATCTGACTGAGAAAGCGCAGAGTAAGAGAGGAGGGGAGGGGAGGAGACAGAGTGAGAGATTAAACCGAGAGAGCGGGAGGGTAGGAGACAATTTCAAGAGTGACAGACAGAGCAGAGAGCGGCCTCTGATCTTCCAGCTCCACCTCCAGCTTCCTGCAATCGCCATATTCAAACCGTTTATCGACAGTAGAACCGAAACACAGCGCTCCGCACAAACCCTTACAGACTTGGACTTCATATTCAAGGGTTCCCTGAAACCAGAATCTTTTATATAAGGTCCTGTTACAATTAACAATCAGTAATATTCCCGCCTATATACAGTCCCTTCGATCACAAGTCGACCCGTCTCCTTCCATGTCAATCTCAGACCTTATTCCTTCTCCCCACACAGACGGGTTCAGCAGTTTACAAACACCTTATTCCAGGTGATTTGGAGAATCTCATGTGTTTGGGTTCGAGTTGTGACGCGGGGTATCTCTGCCAGTGTCTCCGTCTCACAGAGACTCTCACCCTGAACCTGTGAACTGAAAATGACCATGAACTGAGCCTGGAGCCGAACACCCCCCCCAGTTAGAGTGAGGCGGGCCCGGGACATCCCATTCTCTGTGTTTTATTGCAGACACTGGGGGAGGGGTGGGTGCAGCGAATGTCAGCGAGTCACCAGGGAGCCGGGGTTCATTTGAAAAAATTCCAATCGGGAATCTGAGCGCGGCCTCGGGATATGGATCATTTGATTCCGTGATCAGCTCTTTTTGGAAAGACGTGGGTGGCTCTGAAAAGAGCCTTTGGTTTCAGATGTTTACAAGTTGTCCTTTTTACTTTCTTTTGCTCGCTGCTTTCTGAGACTTTGCTGATTTGGGCTTGGCCTTCGGTTTTTCCACCTTCTTGGCTGCCTTCACCTTTCCGCCTGTGGCCTTCTTGGGGCTCTTGGGCTTCTTCACCGGCGCCTTTTTCCCAGACGCCGCTATCGCTGTCTTTTTTGACTTTGATGCCTTCTTGATGATCGTTTTCTTGGCTTCTGGTTTCTTGGCTGGAGATTTCTTGGCTGCTGGTTTCTTGGCTGGAGATTTCTTGGCTGCTGGTTTCTTGGCTGGAGATTTCTTGGCTGCTGGTTTCTTGGCTGGAGATTTCTTGGCTGCCGGTTTCTTCACCTTATTTCCCTCTTTGCGCTGCGATTCCTTCTTAGCGAGCCTGAAGGAACCCGCGGCGCCCGTGCCCTTTGTCTGCTCCAGGGAGCCGTTTCCCACTTGCCTCTTGATACTTAACCTGATCTGGGAACTTAACTTCAGCACATCCACGCCGTTGGCAGCCAGAGCCTTCTTTATCGCGGCCAGCGATATCCCCTTGCGATCGCTGCAACTCGCCACAACCTTGAGGATCTGCTCGCCCAACGTGGGTCCGGCTGGCTTGGAGCGGGGAGCCGCCTTCTTCTTCTTCCTGGGAGACTGGGTTTGAACAACGGCGGCAGGTGGAGCCGTTTCGGCGGCTGCAGTCTCAGTCATGTCCGCGACTCTGTAGAAAATCTCTCTGACAGTCAGAGCTGGGTCAGAAATGAAACGAGAGGCGGCGGCACAGAGCAACTTAAAGGCAGCGAGCGGACGGGGCGGAGACATCCTGCTGTCAGCTCCCGGCCCCTCCAGCCTCCCTGTGTTTCTATCTCCTAATAACTCTCCGATTCCAATTAAACTCGGGCACTCCACATTCCCAGACTGGTCTCTTTCTGTCTCGAAGACCGGGCTGTTTGCTGTTGAGAAAGTTTCATCAGAATTCAAGGCAGCAATTTCGATTTAAAGCCGTTTCATTGCTGCACTGACCGCGCTCTCTCACCCGATCGCCGACATGTTCTCTGTTTTTTGATTGAAATTTGAAATCAACTCAAACTTCACGTTTAATTCACACTCCAGGGCTGAGCAGGGGGGCAGGGCGATCCTATGACAGGGAAATCTTTGAATTTTACACAAGAGGGTCTCTGAAATCCGGCGATGAGTGCGGACACACAGACACAGTGACATTAGTCTAACCCGCCCGCCCATTTAACACACTCTCGCTGACACAGTGTTCACTCTGCTCATTCACAGCACAATCTGCTCCCAGATTTACAGTTCACAGGACAGGTTTTCCTCTCCGCTCGGCCTGTGCTGCCGATTCTCGGGATTAGTTGGAGTTTCCCAGCTCAGTCAATGTTAAACACTCTGAGGCCGACGCTCCTCACAGTGTCTGTTCCCCAGATTCAGGGGCAGGAGCCAATCACAGCTCTGGCTGTGTTCACCCATATCTGGATTGAAGGTATTAAATTGTTCGCAGGCAGGAATATGTTTGATTTATGATCTCACCAACCATCTAGCCTCTGTCCATCTCTCTCTCCGAAACTGAGGAACAGAACTGAGGAGCTGGTGTCCGATTAATTCCATTCTCAACACCCAGAGACAGCAACCAGAGAGAGAGACAGAGAGAGAGACTGTATCAGTCTGAATGTTCGTACTCTGAGCCAGGCGGCCCACGCACTCACTGTTACCTAGATTTAGGGGCAGGAACGTGTCACACTTTGGCTGTGTGGATCCTAGCCTGCTTTTAGATGATAGCATTTTTCACAGAAATAGTGAGACGTTCTGTTCACCACACATGCCTTGAACTCGGTTTCAATAGACCGAAAACTGAGAGGTTCAGCATCGTTCCAGGTATAACAGGCAGTGCTGGGGGATAGTGGGACTGGGGATTGATCCTGTACACAAGGCACAGAGACAGACACAGGGCGTGACAGTCACACAGGCCCGGGATCTTGTCTCGTATCTGTCGGCGACTCACCCAGCGGAGACAGGCAGAGACTGATTAAACTCCCCACTCACCAGCAGTTCAGTGTCAGAGATTGACAGAGCCTGTTCCTCTCCATTGTTCCATACAGAATTGGGGAGACAAATCGCTTAAGGGACAGGATTGGAGAGTGTCTCACACTCACTGGCAGCAACTGACGTGTGTCCAGAGTCGCGTTCTCCTCTCCTAATATCTCCTTGTCAGTCTCGATGTCAATGTTTCTTTGATAAGGCTCATGAGAAGCTCATTGGGATTATTTATTCCGTTTAATGCGCTATATATATTCAAGTTGTTGTTGTTGTTGCTATATTTAATTTCAGTGTCAGGAAGACAGGTCTGAGCATGCGTGATAAACACTTGCATGCTCCTCCCCCCTCTCCCCGCACCGTGTTTAAAGCGACAGGAAGGGCCCATGCGAGCTCTCCTCCCCCAGCTCTGCCAGCGGGGGCCGTTTCCTCTGTGCTCGGCTGATGATCGCTGAACACATCAGGGAGCGGAGATATCACGGGCCCGAGTAAGGGAGCAAACAGCAGCCTCCTCACAGCAGCACATCGCATTGGGACTGTGTCCGCAGATGGGCTTTGAGTCGGGGTATGTTCAGCGGCAGTCGGGGACATTTTGTACGAGACAGCGTGGAGCAGCAACTCGCTCCGGAACGTGGAGTGAGTGGGGGAAGGGAGAGGCCATTCTCGGGCTGTGTGTGTACAGTGTAAGGTAACATAGAAAGTAAATCACCTCGCACTTTCAAATCATTGCTGCTTTCTTCCCCCAAAGCAGGAGTGGATATTCCTGATTCAGATCCAGTCACACGGTGTCTGCTGTTATTGAACAGTGAACATTGGATCGGAGCCTGAGAGTGAGGATGTGAGGAGCTTCACAAAGTGCATCTATTGCAGGCACCAGGTGAGAAGTGGGAAAGAACACATTTCAAAAATCGGTGATTTTGTTTCGGTGCGTTGAGTTCTCCAAAACCGTGTTGCTGGTGATTGGGAGATACATAGTCGCTACATCAGGTACATCAGGATCCGTGCTCTGAGACATTCTGTTAATTACACAGGCCCTCAACTCGGTTTCAATGGAATGATAGAGCCATAATCATAGAGTCATAACGGCACAGAAGGAAGCCATCGAGTCTCTGCCATCTCTCTGCAGAGCAATCCAGTCAGTCCCATTCCCCCGCTCTATCCCCGTAGCCCTGCAAGCTTATTTCCCTCAAGTGCCTATCCAGTCTCCCCTTGAAAAAATTAAGTGTGTCTGCTCCACCACTTCCGTCGGCAGCGAGTTCCAGGTCCTCAACACCCGCCCTCCCCCCCCGCCCCATCTCTTGCCCAAAACCTCAAATCTGTGTCCCCTAGTCCTGGTACCGTCAACCAGTGGGAACAGCCTTTCCCCGTCTAGCCGATCCAAACCTGTCATAATCTTGTACACCTCTATCAAATCACCCCTCAACCTCCTTTGCTCTAATGAAAAAAATCCAGCATCTCCAACCTTTGCTTGTAGCTAAGATCCCCAATCCGCAGAACTTTTTGATAAATCTCCTCTGCACCCTCTCAAGGGCTTCACATCCTTCCTAAAGTGTGGTGACCAGAACTGGACGCAATTCTCCAGTTGTGGCCTAACCAGCGCTTTATAATGATTCTCTACATTTGTACTCAATACCTCTATTTATGAAACCCAAGATCCCATATCCTTTGCTAACCACTATCTCAATATGTCCTGCCACCTTCAGGGACCTATGCCCATTAACTCCCAGGTCCCTCTGTCCCTGCACACTCTTTACAATTGTGCCAATACGTGTATATTGCCTCTCCCTGTTTCCTCTGCCAAAATGCATCACCTCACACTTCTCTGTTTAAATTCCATCTGCCACTTGTCTGTCAATTCTGCCAATCTTTCTATGTCCTCTTGCAGTCGATTGCTATCATCCTCACTCTATGGCACATCCCCAAATGATGTGTCAATTGCAAATTTGGAAATTCTACTTTGTATTCCAATTTCCAGGTCATTAATAAATATAAAGAATGCAGTGGCCCAAGCACTGACAGTTGGTGAACACTGCTGTCTACCAACCTTCTCTATGAATAACTGCCATTTACCACAACTCGCTGTTTTCTGTCCATAGACTGAAAACAATTGCTTGTACAGACCAGGTACCTGTGGTTATATTTCAGGAAGCCTTGCGGAATTTGATAGGTAGTCCAATGGGACTGGGAGATATAAACCTGGACTGTGGCAATAGGGTCGTCCCATTCATGGTCCAATGCTGGGGTTGGTTTGTGTCTGGATGCTGTGGAGAATCTGGGACCTGATGTATTGCAGTGAGATCAGACCACGACACAATTTGTATCGCAGTTTCCTCTCCCCAGATACTTTACTTTGTTATTATAAACAAACACATTAATTATTCATTTATTTTTATATTCTACCCACAACTGTCCACGTTGTATAACTAATTCTGTTCTCATATTATAACTCTCGGAGCAAAATACTTCACTGAGCCAGAATAAATGTGATCTTTCCTCCACACGGAACAGGAGGAGCAGTGCAGGCAGCTCCTTCTCACACACAGTAAGTACATTATCACTCACAGAATGACAGATTGAGATTGAATCACAATCACTTACTGTAACTGAGATTGACTGACAGATACAGATGAAGGCCTACACTCAAATACCAGAGATAGACAGTTACTGAGTAAAATCCACACTCCGATACTAGGCACAGACAAATAGTCAGAAACTGAAGCTCACATAGCAGATACAGACAGGTAGAGAGTGAAATCCACAGTCATTCTCCAGAAACTGACAGGTACAGGTAACATCCAATGAGAAGCTGACGGCTACAGGACAAAATTCCACTCACATACCAGAAACTGACTGGTACTGGTCAAAAACCCCCTCACATAACAATAACTGACAAGTACAGGACAAATTACCCCTCACACACCAGAAACTGACAGGTACTGGACAAAAACCCCCTCATAACAAAAACTGACAGGTACAGGACAAAATCCCCCTCACATAACAAAAACTGACAGGTACAGTGGAAAATTCACTCACATACCAGAAACTGACCGGTACTGGTCAAAAACCCATGCACATACCAGAAACTGACAGACACAGGACAAATCCCCCTCACATAACAAAAACTGACAGGTACAGTGGAAAATTCACTCACTAACCAGAAACTGACAGGTACTGGACAAAAACCCATGCACATACCAGAAACTGACTGGTACAGGAAAAAACCCCACTCACATATCAGAAATGGACAGGTATAGTACAAAATCCCACTCAGATACAAGATAATGGCAGCTACATTACTAAATCTCACCCACATATCAGAAACTGTCAGATACAGAACAAAACCCCAATCATATATCAGAAACTGATATTTACAGGACAAATCCTCCCTCACATTTCAAAATCTGGCAGGTACAGGACAAAACCACACTCGCATATCAGAGGTTGTCAGGAACAGGTCAAAACCACACTCACAGATGAGAAACTGACAGGAAGAGGTCAAAACCACACTCACATATCAGAAACTGCCATATACAGGACAAAACATCACTCACATACCGGAAACTGACAGGTACAGGACAATATCCCACTCACAGATCAGAAACTGACAGCTACAGGAAAAAAGAACAATAACATAAAGAAACTGCCATATACAGGACAAAACCCCACTCACGTACCAGAAGCTTACAGGTACAGGACAAAACCCACTCACATACCAGAAACTGACAGGTACTGGACAAAAACCCACTCACATACCAGAACCTGACAGGTACAGGGCCAATTCAGACGCACATATCAGATACTGACAGGTACAGGACAGAATCCCACACACATTGCAGAAACTGAGAGGCACAGGACAACAACCACACTCACATATCAGAAACTGAGAGATACAGCACAAAACCCACTCACAAACCTGAAACTGACTGGCACAGTACAAAACCCCACTCTCAAACCTGAAAGACAGGTACAGGACAAAACCCGACTCACATGTCAGATACTGACATTTACAGGACAAAGACCGACTCACATGTCAGAAACTGAGAGGTACAGGATATAACCCCACTCGCATAACCGAAACTGACAATACATGAGAAAACCCAATTCATATACCAGAAACTGACAGGAACAGGAAAAAACCTAATTCACATAACTGAAACTGACAGGCAAATGCATATCCACACTCATGTAACAGAAACTGACACATACAGGACAAAACCCCACTCACAGATCAGAAAATGACAGCTATAGTACAAAACCCCACTCACATGACAGAAGTTGACAAGTACAGGGTAAAATTCCTCTCACATACCTGAAGCTAAGAGGTACAGGACAAAACCCCACACACAGATGAGAAAATGACAGCTATAGCACAAAACCCCACTCACATGACAGAAGCTGACTGGTACAGGATAACATTCCTCTCACATACCTGAAGCTGAGAGGTAAAGGAAAAAACACCACTCACATACCAGAAACTGACAGGTACAGGGAAAAAACACACTTACTT
This sequence comes from Somniosus microcephalus, assembly GCF_052327205.1. Classification (NCBI taxonomy): domain Eukaryota; kingdom Metazoa; phylum Chordata; class Chondrichthyes; order Squaliformes; family Somniosidae; genus Somniosus; species Somniosus microcephalus. Next base: position 6,072,955 of record NC_141015.1, read on the forward strand.
ACCAGAAACTAACAGAAAGGAAGCATTAACAGGACATTTGGATAAGCATAATTTAATCGGACCGAGTCAGCATGGTTTTATGAAGGGGAAGTCATGTTTGACAAATTTGCTCGAATTCTTTGAGGACGTAACAAACAGGATGGATAAAGGGGAACCAGTGGATGTAGTGTATTTGGACTTCCAAAAGGCATTTGACAAGATGCCACACAAAAGGTTACTGCACAAGATATAAAATCACGGGATTGCGGGTAACATACTGGCATGGGTGGAAGATTGGCTATCTAACAGAAAACAGAGAGTGCGGATAAATGGTTCATTCTCGGGTTGGCAATCAGTAACTAGTGGTGTTCCGCAGGGGTCAGTGCTGGGACCCCAACTCTTTACAATCTATATTAACGATTTGGAGGAGGGGACCAAGTGCAACGTATCCAAGTTTGCTGACGATACAAAGATTGGAGGGAAAGCAGTGAGTGAGGAGGACATAAAAAACCTGCAAAGGGACATAGACAGGCTAAGTGAGTGGGCAGAAATTTGGCAGATGGAATATAATGTTGGAAAGTGTGAGGTTATGAACTTTGGCAGAAAAAATCAAAGAGCAAGTTATTATCTAAATGGAAAGAAACTGCAAAGAGCTACAGTACAAAGGGATCTGGGGGTCCTGGTGCATGAAACACAGAAGGTACAGCAGGTGATCAGGAAGGCCAATGGAATTTTGGCTTTTATTGCAAGGGGGATGGAGTATAATAACAGGGAAGCCTTGCTTCATTTATACAGGGTACTGGTGAGGCCACACCTGGACTGCATACAGTTTTGGTTTCCATATTTAAGAAAAGATATACTTGCTCTCGAGGCAGTTCAGAGAAGGTTCACTCGGTTGATTCTGGAGATGAGGGGGTTGACGTATGAGGAAAGGTTGAGTAGGTTGGGCCTCTACTCATTGGAATTCAGAAGAATGAGAGGCGATCTTATCGAAACATATAAGATTGTGAGGGGGCTTGATCGGGTGGATGCGGGGAAGATGTTTCCACTGATGGATGAGACTAGAACTAGGGGGCATAATCTTAGAATAATGGGCTGCTGTTTCAAAACTGAGATGAGGAGAAACTTCTTCACTCAGAAGGTAGTAAATCTGTGGAATTTGCTACCTCAGAGAGCTGTGGAAACTGCGACATTAAATAAATTTAAAACGGAGATAGACAGTTTCCTAGCTGATAAGGGAATTAGGGGTTACGGGGAGCAGGAGTCTAGGTTCGGATCAGCCATGATCCTATTGAATGGCGGAGCAGGCCCGAGGGGCCGTATGGCCTACTCCTGCTCCTACTTCTTATGTTCTTATGAACAGGACAAAATCCAACTCATGTTCCAGAAACTGGCAGGTACAGGAAAAAACACCACTCACATAACAGAAACCGACAGGTACATCACAGAAATCACAGAAACCCCACAGTGCAGATAGAGGCCATTTTGGCCCATCGAGCCTGCACCGACACATATCCCACCCGATCCCCGTAACCCCTACACCAACACATATCCCACCCTATCCCCGTAACCCCACGTATTTAATCCCCTAACACTAAGGGCCAATTTATCATAGCCAATCAACCTAACCCGCACATCTTTGGACTGTGGGAGGAAACCGGAGCACCCGGAGGAAACCCACGCAAACACGGGGAGAATGTGCAAACTCCACACATGAGAAAGCCCAATTCATACACGAGAAACTGAGGGTAACAGGAAAAAAACTGACAGGCAAATGCATATCCACACTCACGTACCAGAAACTGACAGGTACAGGACAAAACTCCACTCACATACCAGAAACTGACAGGTACAGGACAAAACCCGACTCACATATCAGATACTGGCATTTACTGGACAAAGACCCACTCACATATCAGAAACTGAGAGGTACAGGACAAAAGCCCTCTCAAATACCAGAAACTGACAGGTATAGGATATAACCCCATTCACATACCAGAGACTGATAGGTACATAAGAACATAAGAAATAGGAGCAGGAGTAGGCCAATCGGCCCCTCGAGCCTGCTCCGCCATTCAATAAGATCATGGCTGATCTGATCCTAACCGCCAATCTACTATTACAGAACCATCTCCTGAATCTAACAATTAGACACACGAAATAGGATCAGGATCAGGCTACACGGCCCCTGGGCCCACTCCGCTACCCAGAGGGCCATGTCCGATCCGAACCTAGACTCATGTCCAAATTCCTGCCCGCTCCCCGCAACCCTTAATTCCCTTTACTTCTAGGAAACTGTCTATTTCTGTTTTAAATTTATGTAATGATGTAGCTTCTACAGCTTTTTGGGGCAGCATATTCCATAGACCTACCACCCTCTGAGTGAAGTAGTTCCTCCTCATCTCAGTTTTGAAAGAGCAGCCCCTTATTCTAAGACTATGCCCCCTAGTTCCAGTTTCACCCATCATCAGGAACATCCTCCCCGCATCCACCCGATCCAACCCCTTCACAATCTTATATGTTTCAATAAGATCGCCTCTCATTCTTCTGAACTCCAATGAGTAGAGTCCCAATCTACTCAACCTCTCCTCATATGTCCATCCCCTCATCCCCGGGATAAACCGAGTGAACCTTCTTTGTACTGACTCGAGAGCAAGTATGTCTTTACTTAAGTATGGACACCAAAACTGTATGCAGTATTCCAGGTGCGCTCTCACCAATACCTTGTACAACTGAAGCAATACCTCCCTATTTTTATATTCTATCCCCCTAGCAATGAAAGCCAACATTCCATTGGCCTTCTTAATCACTTGCTGCACCTGCATACTAACCTTTTGAGTTTCGTGCACCAGGACCCCCAGATCCCTTTGTACTTCAGTACTTTCCAGTTTCTTGCCATTAAGGTAATAACTTGCTCTACGATTTTTCCTGCCAAAGTGCATAACCTCACACTTTCCAGTATTGTATTCCATCTGCCAAATCTCTGCCCACTTACTTAGCCTGTCTAGGTCCCCTTGCAGGTTTTTTATGTCCTCCTCACTCACTACTTTCCCTCCCATCTTAGTATCATCTGCAAACTTTGATATGTTACACTCGGTCTCCTCCTCCAAATCATTAATATAGATTGTAAAGATTTGGGGACCCAGCACTGATCCCTGCAGAACACCACTAGTTACTGATTGCCAGTCTGAGAATGAACCATTTATCCCAACTCTCTGCCTTCTGTTAGATAGCCAATCCTCTATCCATGCCAGAATATTAGCCCCAATCCCGTGATTTTTTATCTTAAGCAATAATCTTTTGTGTGGCACCTTGTCAAATGTCTTTTGGAAGTCTAAATACACTACATCCACTGGTTCCCTTTTATCCACCCTATATGTTACTTCCTCAAAGAACTCCAGCAAATTTGTCAAACATTTGTCAAACTTCATAAAACCATGCTGACTTTGTCCTATTAAATTATGATATAAGAAATCCCAACTCATATACCAGAAACTGACAGGTACAGGATAAAACCCCACTCACAGATCAGAAAATGGCAACTATAGTACAAAACCCCACTCACATAACAGAACCTGACAGGTACAGGATAAAATTCCTCTCACATACCAGAAGCTGACAGCTAAGGGACAAAACACCACTCACATACCAGAAACTGACCTAATTCACATAATTGAAACTGACAGACAAATGCATATCCACACTCACGTAACAGAAACTGACAGGTCCAGTATAAAACCCCACTCACATACCAGAAGCTGACAGGTCCAGTACAAACCCCACTCACATACCAGAAGCTGACAGGTACAGGACAAAAGCCCACTAACATACCAGAAACAGACAGGTACAGGACAAAACCCAAATCACAGATCAGAAACTGACAAGTAAAGGACAAAATCCCACTCACGTATCAGAATCTGACAGCTCATAGAGTCATAGAGTAATACAGCACAGATAGAGGCCCTTCGGCCCATCGTGTCCATGCCGGCCATCAAGCCCTGTCTAATCTAATCCCATATTCCAGCATTTGGCCCGTAGCCTTGTATGCTATGGCATTTCAAATGCTCATCCAAATGCTTCTTAAATGTTGTGAGGGTTTCTGCCTCCACAACCCTTTCAGGCAGTGAGTTCCAGACTCCAACCACCCTCTGGGTGAAAAAGTTCTTTCTCAAATCCCCTCTAAACCTCCCTCCCTTTACCTTGAATCTATGCCCCCTAGTTATTGACCCCTCTACTAAGGGGAAAAGCTCCTCAGCATCCATCCTATCTATGCCCCTCACAATTTTGTACACCTCAATCATGTCCCCCCTCAGCCTCCTCTGCTCCAAGGAAAACAAACCCAATCTGCCCAGTCTCTCTTCATAGCTGAAGCGCTCCAGCCCTGGTAACATCCTGGTGAACCTCCTCTGCACCCTCTCTAACGCGATCACATCTTTCCTGTAGTGTGGCGACCAGAACTGCACACAGTATTCCAGCTGTGGCCTAACCAGTGTTTTATACAGCTCCATCATAACCTCCTTGCTCTTATATTCTATGCCTCGGCTAATGAAGGCAAGTATCCCATATGCCTTTTTTACCACCTTATCCACCTGTTCCGCCGCCTTCAGGGATCTGTGTACCTGCACACCCAGATCCCTCTGACCCTCCGTCTTGCCTAGGGTCTTACCATTCATTGTGTATTCCCTTGCCTTGTTAGACCCCCCAAAGTGCATCACCTCGCACTTTTCCGGGTTAAATTCCATTTGCCACTGTTCCGCCCATCTGACCAACCCATCTATATCGTTCTGCAGACTGAGGCTACCCTCCTCGCTATTTACCACCCTACCAATTTTAGTATCATCCGCGAATTTACTGATCATACCCTTTACATTCATATCCAAGTCATTAATGTAGACCACAAACAGCAAGGGACCCAGCACCGATCCCTGTGGTACCCCACTGGCCACAGGTTTCCAGTCACAAAAACAACCTTCGACCATCACCCTCTGCCTTCTGCCACTAAGCCAGTTTTGTATCCAATGTGCCAAGGCACCCTGGATTCCATGGGCTCTTACCTTCTTGACCAGTCTCCTGTGCGGGACTTTATCGAAGGCCTTACTGAAATCCATGTATACCACATCCACTGCGTTACCCTCATCCACACACCTAGTCACCCCCTCAAAAAATTCAATCAAATTAGTCAGACATGATCTTCCCTTGACAAAGCCATGTTGACTATCCCTGATTAATCCTTGCCTCTCCAAGTGGAGACAAATTTTGTCCCTCAGGATTTTTTCCAGTAATTTTCCTACCACTGATGTTAGGCTCACTGGCCTGTAGTTCCCCGGTTTTTCCCTACTACCCTTCTTGAATAATGGTACTACATTAGCGGTTCTCCAGTCCTCTGGCACATCCCCTGTGGCCAGAGAGGTCCTGAATATATGTGTTAGAGCCCCCGCAATCTCCTCCTTTGCCTCACACAGCAGCCTGGGGTACATTTCATCGGGGCCTGGGGATTTATCCATTTTTAGGCCAGCTAAAACCGCCAATACCTCCTCCCTCTCGATGTTAATATGTTCGAGCATATCACAGTCCCCCCGCCCTATTTCTATGTCTACATCGTCCTTCTCCATAGTGAAAACAGATGCAAAAAATTCATTTAGAACCCCTCCTACATCTTCCGGCTCCACACACAGATTGCCACTTTTGTCCCTAATGGGCCCTATTTTTTCCCTAGTTATCCTTTTACCCTTAATATACTTATAAAACATCTTCGGATTTTCCTTTATTTTGCTCGCCAGTGTTATTTCATGGCCCCTCCTTGATCTCCTAATTTCTTTTTTAAGTATCCCCCTGCACTTTTTGTACTCCTCTAGGGCTTCCTCCGTCTTTAGCCTTTTGTATCTACCAAAAGCCCTCCTTTTTTTCCTAATCCATTCCCGTATATCCCCTGACATCCACGGTTCCCTGTGGTTTTTGGAACCACTCTTGACCTTTATGGGAACATGTTGCCCTTGTATGATCTCAATCTCCCTTCTGAAAGCCTCCCATTGCTCCGATGCGGATTTTCCTACAAGTAGCTGATCCCAGTCCATTTTGGCCAGATCCTGCCTTATCCTATTAAAATCGGCCTTCCCCCAATTTAGAACCTTTATTTCCGGCCCATCCCTGTCCTTTTCCATGACCACCTTAAATCTTACCATATTATGGTCACTATCACCAAAGTGCTCACCTACTAGCACTTTTTCCACTTGGCCGGCCACATTCCCTAGAATTAGGTCCAGTACCGCCCCCTCTCTTGTAGGACTTTCTACATGCTGGCTCAAAAAGCTCTCCTGGATGCACTTTAAGAATTCTACACCCTCTGAGCCTTTCACACTCTGACTATCCCAGTTAATATTGGGGAAGTTGAAATCCCCCATTATTATTACCCTATTATTTGCACATTTCTCTGAGATTTGCCTACATATCTGTTCCTCTATCTCCCCCTGACTGTTTGGAGGCCTATAGTACACTCCCAGCAAAGTGCTTGCCCCCTTTTTGTTTTTAAGCTCCACCCATATGGCCTCATTAGAGGACCCAGCTAATATATCATCCCTCCTTACTGCAGTAATTGACTCCTTAATTAATATTGCGACACCCCCTCCTCTTATACCTCCCCCTCTGTCTCGCCTGAAGATTCTGTACCCCGGAATATTGAGCTGCCAGTCTTGCCCCTCCCTCAACCATGTCTCAGTGATAGCAACAATATCATACTCCCATGTGTTTATCAACACCTTCAGTTCATCCACCTTATTTGCAAGGCTCCTTGCATTAAAATAGATGCCATCCAGCCTTGCCCTTATATATTTGCCCTGCCTACCAAGCTGACTTGTTTTTTCCTCCATAATTGGCAGCACATCCCCCCCTACTTCAGCTCCCCCCTGTATCCCATCCCCCTGCCAAGTTAGTTTAAACCCCCGCCGACAGTGCTAGCAAACCTCCCCGCAAGGATATTTGTCCCGCTCTGGTTCAGGTGCAACCCGTCCGACTTGTACAAGTCCCACCTTTCCCAGAAGCAGGCCCAGTGATCCAGGAAAGTAAAACCCTCCCCCCTACACCAACTCTTTAGCCACGCATTCATCTGCTCTATCCTCCCATTCCTATACTTACTAGCACGTGGCACTGGGAGTAATCCAGAGATTACACCCTTTGAGGTCCTGCCCTTTAATCTGTTACCTAGCTCCCTAAATTCTTGATGCAGGACCTCATCCCTCTTTTTACCTATGTCGTTGGTACCAATGTGGACCACGACCACTGGCTGTTCACCCTCCCCCTCCAGAATGCCCTGCAGCCGCTCAGTGACATCCTTGACCCTGGCACCAGGGAGGCAACAAACCATCCTGGAGTCACGTTTGCGGCCACAGAACCGCCTATCTGTTCCCCTTACTATAGAATCCCCTACCACTATTGCTCTCCCACTCTTTTTCCCCCCCTCCTGGGCAGCAGGAGCACCCCCAGTGCCAGGAAGTTGGCTGCTGCTGCCTTCCCCTGGTGAGTCATCCCCCTCAACAGTATCCAAAGCGGTATACCTGTTTGAAAGGGGGATGTCCGCAGGGGTTCCCTGCACTACCTGCCTGCCTTTGTTGCTCCGCTATAGGAAAAATGAGCACTAACACAAAGAAACTGACAGGTACTGGACAAAACCCCACTCACGTACCAGAAACTGACAGGTACAGGACAAAACCCCACTCACATACCAGAAACTGACAGGTACAGTACAAAACCCCACTCACAAAACAGAAACAGACAGGGACAGGACAAAACCCGACTCACATATCAGATGCTGACATTTACTGGACAAAGACCCACTCACATATCAGAAACTGACAGGTACAGGATATAACCCCACCCACATACCAGAGACTGATAGGTCCATGAGAAATCCCAAATCATATGCCAGAAACTGACAGGTACAGGACAAAACCTCACTCACATCACAGAAACTGACAGGTACAAGAAAAAAACACACTTACAGACACCACTTACAGACAAGGTAGTGACACCAATTATAGACAAGAAAATGACAGGTACAGGGCAAAATCACACTCACATCCCAGAAGCTGACAGGTACAGGAGAAAACCTCACTCACATAACAGAAATTGACAGGTCCAGGAAAAAAAACCAATCATATATCAGAAACTGAGAGCTGCAGGAAAAAAAAACACCACCAACAGACCAGAGAATGACAGGTAGAGGACAAAGCCCCACTCACATACCTGCGGGGTGCTGAAGGTTTTCCTGGAGAATGTGATCAGGGATGCGGTCACCTACACTGAGCACGCCAAGCGCAAGACGGTCACTGCCATGGATGTGGTGTACGCTCTGAAACGGCACGGCCGCACTCTCTATGGATTCGGCGTCTGAACAACTCGACCCTTTCCACCAAACACAACACAAAGGCTCTTTTAAGAGCCACCCACCACCTCACAGAGAGAGCAGTGACCTGGGAGCAAGGGTAGACAGTTGATTTACATTGTGAGCGGTGTGGATCTATATTTTACTCCAAGTTCTATATCTTGGTGTGTGGATGTTTTAAATCAACATAGGCACGATGGGCTGAATGATCTTTATTCACAGAATCATAGACATTTACGGTACAGAAGGATTCAGCACAAAAAATATCTATGCTGCCGAATCCCACTTTCCAGATCTTGGTCCCTAGCTTTTCAGTTTATGACACTTCAAGGGCGCAACATATAGTTTTTAAATATGATAAGGGTTTCTGCCTCTACCTCACTTTCAGGCAAAACGTTCCAGACCCCCAAAAACCTATGGGTGAAAAAAGTTCTGCTCAACTCTCCTCTACTTCTTCTACCAATTATTTTAATTCTTTACCCACTGGTGATTGATCTCTCTGCTAAGGGAAATAGGTCTTTCCTGTCCACTCTATGTAGGCCCTTCATATACACTCCTCTCGGCCTGCTGATGTGCGGAATCGTTCTGTGATTCTATAAAAGGACGATATCCCGAATGAATAATTCGACTATATTAATGCTGCGACTTCCTCTTAAAAGAGCCGTTGCTTTGTTTTGTGCTTTTACAGTGCGTTGTGAAATTTATTTGCTATTGTCCCTTCCGACATCCCGTGCTTGGCCAGCTCCCGGGCAGCACCAGGCTCACGGCGGTCTGGATGTGTGGACACAATCCGCACTCTCCAAACTATTGGAGTTTGGTGCCATCTCCTGGCCGCCAGCCAGTGATGCAACAGGAAAACCATTCCTCAGAAGCTATTTTAAACTGGAGAGAAATAACCTGAACATCTTGTTGCCGTTCAGTCTAAGATGATTGCAAAGTGTTTTACACGTCCTGACTGAAGCTCCAAAGACGTTTGGCGAATGATCTGTAAATACAGCGTCAAAAAAATTTAATATTAGGGCGATGAATTTATCGTGGTGTGGCTCGCTGCCCTCCCTCGCAAGTTCATTGAAGTTCGATTCGAGGCATCGCAACCAGGCTCCTGTTAATACAGTTTAGGTCACCCTATCGCAGTTTATAGTAGATGCATTGCTGGTCATCTTCCAAAATTCTATAGGCTCTGGAACAGTTCCCATGGATTGGAGGATAGCTAATGTATCCCCACTATTTAAAAAAGGTGGTAGGGAGAAAATGGGGAATTACAGCCTGACATCGGTAGTGGGGAAATGCTAGAATCCATTATAAAAGATGTAAAAGCAGAGCACATAGAAAACAGTGACAGGATCGGATAAAGTCAACATGGATTTACAAAAGGTAAATCGTGCTTGACTAATCTACTGGAATTTTTTGAGGATGTAACTGCTAGAATAGATAAATGAGAACCAGTGAATGTGGTGTATTTGGACTTTCAGAAGGCTTTCGATAAGGTCCCGCATAAGAGATTAGCGTGCATAGTTAAAGCACATGGGATTGGGGGGTAAGGTACTGTCTTGGATAGAGAACTGGTTGGCAGAGAGTTGGAATCAACGGGTCTTTTTCCGAGTGGCAGGCAGTGACTAGTGGGGTACTGCAGGGATCGGTGCTATGACCCCAGCGAATCACAATATATATAAATGATCTAGACGAGGGAACTAGATGTAATATCTCCAAGTTTGCAGAAGACAGAAAGCTGGGTGGGCGCGTGTGCTGTGAGGAGGATGCAGAGAAACTCCAGTATGAATTGGACAGGTTGGGTGAATGGGCAGATGCATGGCAAATGCAGTATAATGTGGATAAATGCGAGGTTATCCCTTTTGGTATCAAAAACAGGAAGGCAGATTATTAACTGAATGGCAATAGATTGGGAGATGGGGAAGTGCAACGAGACCTGCGTGTACCAGTCGCTGAAGGTAAGCATGCAGGTGCAGCAGGCGGTTAAGAAGGCAAATGGTATGTTGGCTTTCATAGCGAGAGCATTCGAGTACATGAGCATGGATGTCTTGCTGCAGTTGTACAGGGCCTTGGTGAGACCACACTCTGAGTATTGTGTGCAGTTTTGGTCGCCTTATCTGAGGAAGGATGTTCTTGCCATGGAGAGAGTGCAGTGGAGATTCACCAGATTGATACCAGGGATGGCAGGAATGACGTATAAAGAGAGATTGGGTCGATTAGGTTTATACTCGCTAGAGTTTAGAAGAATGAGAGGGGATCTCATTGGAACTTATAAAATTCTAACAGGACTAGGCAGACTAGATGCAGGAAGGATGATCCCGATGGCGGGGAAGTCCAGAACCAGGGTTCACAATCTAAGGATAAGTGGTAAGCCACTTAGGACTGAGATGAGGAGGAATTTCTTCACCCAGAGACTGGTGAACCTGTGGAATTCTCTACCACAGGAGGCAGTTGAGGCCAATTTATTAAATATAATCAAGAAGGAGTTAGATATATTTCTTAAGGTTAAAGGGATCAAGGGATATGGGGAGAAAGCAGGGACAGGGTACTGAATTTGGATGATCAGCCATGCTATCATTAAATGGCGGAACAGGCTCGAGGGGCCGAATGGCCTACTCCTGCTCCTATCTTCTATGTTTCTATGTTTCCCTTTGTTCTCAGACCCGTTCATTTACAGCGCCGGCCGACGAATTAAGAGCTTGTTCTACGGGTAAGACTCAGATTCCAGTCACATCATTCTCTCTCAAGGCATTTTCAGGTTTTTAAAATAACTGTTGGGGGTTTATTAACCCGAGACTTCTTGCAGTGTAACAGCCCAGAATGGGAGTTCTAACAGAGACCGGAACAGGGGGCAGACTGAACACTGTCCCTCTTCTCTTTTCACAGGACTCCCGGTTCTGTTTTCACTCCTGGCTGTGCAAAGGATCCATCGACAATTATCAGCTTACATCGACCGCTTACAGAACCAATGGGGGTTGATTCCCGCCCGTTACATTCTGAAATTGAACAGGCTGATTGTCACAGCCCGGACTGTGCAAGGGAAATATGGAATAAGACAAACGGGAATAAAACGTGCTTGGAAATCTTTGGCTAATGGTGAATTTATTAACATAATAATCCTCAATTTAAAAATTATTGGCGGGGCTTTTGAAATTTCAAAAATCGTTGGCGGTCTGACTGTTGAGGCAGTTATTTCCGCCCTCTTTTCATTGGTGGGAAAAGCAGACTGTGATTGGTCACAGGAAAACACCAATGAAATTCACCACAGTGTGACCAATCACAAGTACGCTGTCTGCATTCCTCCAGAAGGTATAAGATGCGCAGATGTGGGAGGAGATTGTCATTCTTTCTCTGACTGTGTTGATTGTGGAAATGTCTGGAAGAGGAAAAACCAGCGGTAAAGCTCGGGCCAAGGCCAAGTCTCGCTCATCCCGGGCCGGACTGCAGTTCCCTGTGGGCCGTGTTCACAGGCACCTGCGAAAGGGCAACTATGCTGAGCGTGTGGGTGCCGGAGCCCCGGTCTACATGGCTGCTGTGCTCGAGTATCTGACCGCTGAAATCCTGGAGCTGGCCGGCAACGCAGCCCGCGACAACAAGAAGACCCGCATCATCCCCAGACACCTGCAGCTGGCCGTCCGCAACGACGAGGAGCTCAACAAGCTGTTGGGAGGGGTGACCATCGCTCAGGGCGGGGTGTTGCCTAATATCCAGGCGGTGCTGCTGCCCAAGAAAACCAGCACTGCCAGCTCCAAGAGCAAGTAAAGCGAACAAGATTCAATCTAATAACACAAAGGCTCTTTTCAGAGCCACCTACATTATCTTTGAAAGGGCTGGTTACTGTTCTGTGCTATGGGTCTCAATTATACCAGGTCTGATTTAACATGTTAAATATTAAAATCTGCTTTGAAATTCATTTGTCACAGTTTTGCCCATTAAGTTATCTATCCACCACTCACCTGACAATCAAACGCTGCCACATAGTAACAGAGTGACAGATACAATTGCTATCCTGTATGAACGAATACTCGATCACTCACATGCAGTACCAGTGAGTGAGTGGTAGTGCTTTTCCTATACTCACCCATCAATCCCACACTGACAGTACCAGAGAGTGACAGATACAGTATCTATCCCATATTTAGCAGTAAATCCCACATTGTCACATAGTACCAGAATGACAGGAAGTGTCTATCCCACACTCAATGATCAACCACATTGTTCACACTAGAATCGGGTGAGCGCGACCATCTGCATTTAATGGTTCGATAGCAAAATACTGCGGATGGCAGCTGTCTCCCATTCTGCCAGCGCATTTCACACCTAATCTAGAGCTGGCTTTTGTCTCCACTAGTCCTATCACCATCTCGTCTCGTTTTGAATACCTCTTAATGTCTCTTCGCTTTTGTTGTCTCCCAGCCCTTTAATCTATTTCATTCCCTGTGCCTCTTTAGCCTTGATAAAGGGTTTTGACCCGATACGTTGACTCTAATTTCTTTCCACGGATGTTGCCTGGCCTGCTCAGTTTTTCCAGCATTTAATGGTTGTTTGGAGTTTTCAGCTGGACCAATAAACTACTTAGCAATGGTTTTAAGCGGAACATAAACAGGGTACTGAAGCATCTGTTGAAATCAAAATGGTTTCTGCTGAATCATTGTCTCTTGTTGCAGCACTCGCTGTCGGCACCAACCTCTAATAGTTTGGAGAGTGCGGATTGTGTCCACACATCCAGACCGCCGTGAGTCTGGTGCTGTCCGGGGAGCTGGCCAAGAACGCCAGCTCCAAGTAAAACTCCACAATTTACTGACAAAAAACCCCACAACGGCTCGTTTAAAAGCCACCACAGCCTCTCTGAAGGAGCGCCTGTTTAATGCACTGATTTCGTCAGTTTATTCATTCCGTCTAATGCCCTATCAATCTGGTGATGACATTATCAGACAAATACGGAAATTGCCGCATTTTAAAATCTGTCTCTGTCGAATTTATTTAATTATAAATAAAAGTATTTATTTTTTTGAATTTAGCGGATTTTTTCAAGATTAATTTATAAATTCTTTAATTGAGGCCAATAGTTATTTTTGTTAAGGTAATGAGATTTCAATCAAGCGACCAATCCGAAGTAGCCAAAGGTTCCAGTGGGCTCCGAGAGTTAGAACTGGAGACATTACAGTCCATCCAATGACTTTACTTAAACCCTTGAATTTCACAATCCCCGACAGTATCTGTGCAGGAAGCAAACTTCAGAAGGAGAATAATCTCACAAGTTGGCCTCTTGTCACAGCAGCTCGGTTTAACCTATTGTGAGGTGGAAAGCGCTGGTCCCCCGTCACACCATCTGTCTGATATATAAAAGCTGAATGGAAACAGAACACTGAGCGCATGGACACCCAGGAAGACTAAAAGAGCTTTTCACTGTGAGGGGAGAACACAGAAAAAGCAAATCACCTCGCTCGTTCAAATCATTGCTGCTTTCTTTCCTCAAATCAGCAGTGAATATTCCTGATTCAGTTCCAATCTCAACGTGTCTGTTGTTCTAGGACAGTGAACAGTGGAAACACAGCCTGACAGTGAAGATGTGAGCAGTTTCACAAAGTGCATCTATTGCAGGCAGCAGGAGAAAGATCACATTTCAAAAATCGGTTATTTACTTTCGATGCTTTGAGTTCTCCAGAACAGTGCTGCTGGTGATTGAGAGATACATTGCAGCTCTCTCAGATACATCAGGATCCGGGCACTGAGATATTCTGTTAACTGCACAGGCCCTCAACTCCGTTTCTATAGATTGAAAAGAATTCTTTGTACAGCCCAGGTACCTGTGGTTATGTTCCAGAAAGCCATTCTGATTTTTATAGGTAGCCCTATTGGAATGGGAAATGAAACCCTGGACTGTGCAATCGGGTGGTCCAATTCCTGGTCCAGTGCTGGGTTTGGGTTGTGTCTGGATGCTGATAACTTACTGTAGAACCGTCCTACACACCTGGTGTGGAGAATCTGAGTGCCGCTGTGCTGCAGTGAGGTCACACAATGGCACTGTTTGTATCGCGGTTTCCCCTCGCCAGATAATTTACCTTATTGCAAACAAACACATTAATTATAACTCTATTTTTATATTCTCCTGGAACCTGTCGTTATCTTATAACTAATAGTAATCTCGTATTATTATTCTCATAGCAAAATACTTCAATGCGCCCGCATGAATAGGATCTTTCCTCCACCCGGAATGCAAGGAACAGTGCAGGCAGGTCCTTCTCACACAGAGTAAGTACATTATCACTCACAGAGCGCAGAGACACAGAACTGGCCTCAGTCCTATTATCACAGGCAGCAGGAACAGTCCCACTTTGATCCGAATTTCCAGAGTTACATTATGAATCTCACAGTCGTTATCTGAGGAATGTTGTCCTTATCTGAGGAAGGATGGCCTTATCTGAGGAAGGATGTTCTTGCCATGGAGGGAGTGCAGTGAAGATTCACCAGACTGATACCTGGGTTGGCAGGAATGACGTATGATGAGAGATTGGGTCGATTAGTCATATATTCGCTAGAATTTAGATGAATGAGAGGGGATCCCATTGAAACTCATAAAATTCTAACAGGACTAGACAGAATAGATGCAGGAAGGATGTTCCCGATGGCAGGGGAGTCCAGAACCAAGGGTAAGCCATTTAGGACTGAGTTGAGGAGGAATTTCTTCACCCAGAGTGTGGTGAACCTATGGAATTCACTACCACAGAAGACAGTTGAGGCGAATACATTAAATATATTCAAGAAGGAGTTAGATATATTTCTTAAGGCTAAGGGGATCAAGGGATGTGGGGAGAAAGCAGGGACAGGGTACTTAATTTGGATGATCAGCCATGATCACATTGAATGGCAGAGCACGCTTGAGGGGCTGAATGGCCTAATCCTGCTCCTATCTTCTATGTTTCTATGTCACTTGCAGCAGCAGAATAAGATGTTATTTCAAAGCCCAAACACATTGCAATGATTGGCAGATCCATTTTCACTCCCTTACTCACACACACGAACAGATAGACACTGATATGGAGTCAATGCTCGCTGCTGGCAGTACACGGACTATCAAACCCAACAACTACCATACAAGACCAGAGAATCGGAGATAATGGACTGAACCAAATCCTGAGACAGTCACTTATGATCACAAACTAGCATTAGCTTACACAGGTGGAGAATGATTGCAATCCAACATTCACACAGAGCAAGAATAGTACAGTACAATAGACTGTCAATTACATAATAATTCTCAAACTCACATACATTACCAGTCTGACAGATACAGAATCAATCACACACTCTCAAACAGTAGCAAAAACTGACAGCAACATAATAAAGCAGACATTCTGAAAGCAGAGACAGACAGGTACATAGTAAATTACAGAATCACGCCAGAAACTGACAGACAAAACAGTACATCAATATACTGGAAACTGAGTTAGAGGATAATCCACACACACATCCTAGAGATGGATACTGCTAGGCAAAATCCCACATTCATATACCAGGTTGACAGCTATAGATAAATTCAATGCACATTTAAAAGAGACTGACAGATACAAAGTGAAACTCGCACTCACATCCCAGAGAGTGACAGGTACAGGGGGAAATTTGCACTCACATCCCAGAGACTGTCACCCACACCCACAAGCAAAGATTGGCAGAGCTCCACACTTCCATAACAGAAACAGGCAGTAACTGATTAAAACCCTTACTCATATAACAGAAACTGACAGGTGCAGCATAAAACCCCACTCACGTACTAGAAACTGACATTTACAGATATAATACCACAATCACATACCAGAGACTGTCAGATACAGAGTGAAACTCACACTCACATACCAGAGACTGTAAGATGCAGAGTGAAAGACACACTCCCATACCAGAGACTGTCAGATACAGAGTGAAACTCACACTCACATACCAGAGACTGTCAGATACAGAGTGAAACTCATACTCACATGCCAGAGACTGTCAGATACAAAGTGAAACACACACTCCCATACCAGAGACTGTCAGATACAGAGTGAAACTCACACTCACTTACCAGAAGATCACAGGTGCATAATAAATCCAAGACTTGCATACCAGAAACAGAAGATAGTGAAATAAAACAACACTCACATTCCAGAGACTGACAGATACACAATAAAATCCACACTCGCATCCAAGAGACTGTCAGCTATAAGAAAATAAGAAATAGTAGCAGGAATCTATATATATCTATATCTATATATATAAAGCGGTTCATCTGTCTGTCTGTCTGTCTGTATGTATGTCCTCTATACACTCAAAAGTTATAGAGCGTACCTACACATATGTTATATCAAAAGAAAGCTTATGATTATGGACGTGTATTTACTTTTTGGTCAGACAAAAATTGTTCGGACAGTATACAAAAAACTTTCAAAAAATTGACAACTCCACTCATTAGCGTTGAATGACGTGATGGTTGACCAATCGGTGCATCCCGGGGGGGTTTCTTTGTGTATGTGGGTGGGCCATCCTACAGGGGATAGCATTGAGTGATGTGATGGTTGGCCAATCCTACAGTTGAGTGACCTGTTGGTTGACCAATCGGTGCATCACGGGGGGCATTTCATTGCGTGTGTGGGCGAGCCTAATCCTTCTGAGCTGAGGTGATTGGCCGCCATCTTGATTCCTAACTATTGATTTATTTTTCCCACTTTCTGTGTGTTTATTTCTCCCACTTTCAAAACAATTAAATCGTTTTTTGAAAAAGTTTTTTCTAAGCTCATTAATTTTCCTGGCTTTCACCCTCTTTTTTTGCTCTTGACTTGCTCCCTCCGCCGGGTGCTGCAACCTTGGAGGGTTACCCCGGCAACCAGGCCCGGGCCTCTCTCACAGCCTGTAGCCGCTTAGGAGGGCGGGGGTGGGGGAAGAAGGTTTTCCCCGGCAACCGGGCCCGGGCATCTTTTACAGCCTGTGGCCGCTCAGGAGGGTGGAGAGGGGGGGAGGAGGGTTACCCCGGCAACCAGGCCCGGGCCGCTCTCACAGCCTGTAGCTGCTCAGGAAGGCAGGGAAGAATGTTTTCCTGGCAACTGGGCCCGGTCCTCTCTCACAGCCTGTAGCCGCTCAGGAGCGGGGGAGGGGAGGAGGGTTACCCCGGCAACCGGGCCCGGGCCTCTCTCAACGTCAACCGCGCAGCCCGAGAGCCCGACCGAAACCGCGCAGGTTAGCGGCGGCGTCGCACGCATGGGGGCTCCAGGCCACCAAGGCCTCTCCCTCTCTCCTCCCACCCACTCCCTCTCTCTCCTCCCACCACCCCTTCTCTCTCCTCCCGCACGCCTCCCCCCTCTCTCTCCTCCCCCCTCACTCTCCTCCCCCCCTCTCTCCTCCACACCGTCGCTCCTCCCCCTCTCTCCTCCCCCATCCCCCCTCTCCTCTCTCCTCCCCCTCTCTCCTCCCCCTCTCCTCCCCCCCTCTCTCCTCCTCTCCCCCATCCTCCTCCCCTCTCCTCCCCCCTCCCCTCCTCCTTCCCCCCTCTTTCTCCCCCCTTCCCCCCTCTTTCTCCCCCTCTCCCCCCCTCTCTCTCCTCCCCCCTCTCTCCTCCCCCTCCTCTCTCTCCTCCCCCTCCTCTCTCTCCTCTGCTTTTTTCATAACAACATGCCCTCAAAAAACCCTCGGCACCACCCGGCACTCCAGCTAGTAGATTATAAAGCCCCTCAAGCCTGCTCTGACATTCAATAAGATCATGGCTGAACTTTGACCACAACTCCAATATCCCACCATATCCCTATATCCCTTGATTCCCTTAGTGCCCAAAAATCTATGATCTCAGTCTTGAATACACTCATCGACTGAGCATCCACAGCCCCATGCAGTAGAGAATTCCAAAGATTCACAACACTCTGAGTGGATACATTTATCATCCACCAGTCCTAATTTTCCGACGCCTTATCGTGAGACTATGAACCCTAGTTCTAGACTCTCCTGCCAGGGGAAACAGCCTCGCAGCATCTACCCCTGTCAAGCCCGCTAAGAATTTGAAATTTTTCAATGAAATCACCTCTCATTCTTCTAAACTCCAGAGAATATCAGCCCATTATACTCAATCTCTCCTCATAGGACAGCCCTCTCATCCCAGGAATCAATCTCTTGAACATTTGATGCACCCCATGTAAAGCATGTATATCCTGCCTTAGCTAAGGAGTCCAAAATGTGCAAAGTACTCCAGTTATGGTATAACCAAAGGCCTATATGTTTGCAGCAACACATACTTACACTTTACTGCAACCCCTTTGCAATAAATGCTAACATACGTTACCTTCCTAATTGATTACTTTACCTGCATGACAACATTCTGCGTTTCGTGTAAACGGACACTCAAATCGCTCTGAATATTGACAGAAGTAAACCCACATTCACATACCAAAGACGGTCAGGGGAAGAGTAAAATCCTCAATCATATTAAAGGAACTGACAGTTATATAAGACTGTAGTGATTCATGTGCATCGTGATGCGCCATCAATTACTCAAAAGACTGAGGTTGAGCGAGTAACAATCAGGCTTTTATTAACTAAAGAATGAAGGTCTAGTCTCGAGTGGTCGACCCGTCCAGAATACTAAGGGACTGGGAGGTAGTCACTTATTTACCTGGAATAGTGGGAGGAGTCAGCCGAGGCATGTCCAGACCTGTACCTAGTGGAATACACATACAGACACAGACAGGTATGACAGTGGTTTACCACATTCACCCCTTGTTTAAAAATGAGTCCGGCGGGGTTTAGTGTATTTAAAAGTTCGTGTATTGGAGTCTCTCCGGAGGTCTTGTCTGCCGCTGTGATCGACGTGGCGACGGCAGGGGTGGTGGAGCTTCCGGCGTCGCGTCCCGTGTAGGCTGGGGCCCTGGAGTGTAGTCCTCATGGGTGATGGTCCAAGGCGAGCCGGCTGCTGGGGTTGGATATCGGGTCGTGGGGGGGGGTGGTAATGGGTAGTGGGTTACAGCGGTCCCCGAGAGTGCGAGGTCTCGTATGGAGACTGTGTGCTCCCGCCCGTCTGGGTACGCAATGTAAGCGTACTGGGGGTTGGCGTGGAGGAGGTCGACCCTCTCGACCAGGGGGTCCATTTTATTGGCCCTCACGTGTCTTCTCAGTAGTACCGGCCCTGGGGACGTCAGCCATGGCGGTAACGATGTCCCCGATGTGGACTTCCTTGGGAAGACAAACATTTTCTCATGAGGGGTGGCATTGGTGGCAGTGCAGAGAAGTGACCGAATCGAGTGGAGCACATCGGGGAGCACCTCCTGCCAGCGGGAGGTCGGAAGGCCCCTAGACTTTAAGGCTAGTAGGGCGGCCTTCCAAACAGTTGCATTCTCTCTTTCCACCTGTCCGTTCCCCCGGGGGTTGTAACTGGTGGTCCTGCTTGTGGCTATACCCCTAGCGAGCAGGTACTGGTGGAGTTCATCGCTCATAAACGATGAGCCCCGGTCGCTATGGATATAGCTGGGGAAACCGAACAGGGTGAAGAGGCTGTTCAGAGATTTAATGACCGTGGCACTGGTCATGTCCGGGCAGGGGATAGCGAACGGGAACCGGGAGTACTCGTCAATGATGTTGAGGAAGTACACATTGCGGTCGGAGGAGGGGAGAGGCCCTTTGAAATCGACGCTCAGGCGTTCGAAAGGGCGAGTAGCTTTTATCAGGTGGGCTCTGTCTGGTCTATAAAAGTGCGGTTTGCACTCAGCGCAGACTTGGCAGTTCTTGGTCATGGTCCTGACCTCCTCGATGGAGTAAGGCAGGTTGCGGGCCTTGATGAAGTGGAAGAACCTGGTGGCCCCCGGGTGGCAGAGGTCATTGTGGAGGGCCCTCAGCCTATCGATCTGCGCGCTGGCGCAGGTGCCACGCGATAGGGCATCTGGGGGTTCATTGAGCTTCCCAGGCTGGTACAAGGTCTCGTAATTGTAGGTGGAAAGTTCGATTCTCCACCTCAAGATCTTGTCATTTTTGATTTTGCCCCTCTGCTTGTTGTTGAACATAAAAGCAACTAAACGCTGGTCAGTGAGCAGGGTAAATCGTTTTCCGGCCAGGTAGTGCCTCCAATGACGCAGAGCCTCCACGATAGCCTGGGCCTCCTTCTCGACCGCGGAGTGTCTGGTCTCCGGGCCCTGGAGGGTTCATGAGAAGAATGCCACAGGTCTCCCCGCCTGATTAAGGGTGGCGGCCAGAGCGAAGTCAGATGCATCGCTTTCCACCTGGAAGGGAATGGATTCGTCCACTGCGTGCATGGTGGCTTTGGCAATGTCTTCCTTGATATGGTGGAAGGCTAAGCGGGCCTCTGCCGTCACGGGAAATGAGGTGGACTTGATCAGCGGACGGGCTTTGTCTGCATAGTAGGGGACCCACTGAGCGTAGTAGGAAAAAAACCCTAGGCACCTTTTCAGAGCTTTTAGGCAGTGGGGCAGTGGGAGTTCCATAAGGGGATGCATCCGGTCCGGGTCGGGACCGATGACCCCGTGTTCTACAACAGAGCCAAGGATGGCGAGGTGGTCTGTGCGGAATATGCACTTCTCCTTGTTATATGTCAGGTTCAGGAGTTGGGCGGTGCGGAGGAATTTCTCGAGGTTTGCGTCATGGTCCTGCAAGTCATGGCCGCAGATGGTCACATTATCTAGGTAAGGGAAAGTGGCCTGCAGCTCGTTTTGATCGACCATCCGGTCCATCTCCCTTTGGAAGACGGAGACCCCGTTGGTAACGCCGAAGGGAACCCTAAGGAAGTGATAGAGGCGGCCGTTTGCCTCAAAAGCAGTATACTGGCGGTCTTCAGGGCTGATGGGGAGCTGGTGGTATGCTGATTTCAGGTCAATGGTCGAAAAGACGCGGTACTGCGCGATCTGGTTGACCATGTCAGCTATGCGGGGGAGTGGGTAGGTGTCCAGCAGGGTGTAGCGGTTTATTGTTTGGCTGTAGTCGATGACCAGGCGTTGTTTCTCGCCGGTCTTAACGACCACAACCTGGGCTCGCCAGGGGCTGGAGCTGCCCTCAATAATCCCCTCCTTCAGGAGCCGTTCCACTTCGGTTTTGATGAAAACCCTGTCCCCGGCACTGTATCGCCTGCTCTTTGTGGCGATGGGCTTACAGTCGGGGGTGAGGTTAGCAAACAGTGGGGGGGGTGGAACTCTGAGTGTGGAGAGGCTGCATCTGGTGCGCGGCGGGCAATTTGGAGGCTGCTGGCTGCGGACTGTGAGTGGGGGGAGGGGGCCACCGTATGCCATCGTAACGCTTTTGAGGTGGCACTGGAAATCCAACCCCAGTAGAACGGCAGTGCAGAGGTCGGGCAGGACCAGGAGTTTAAAATTATTGAACACAGTCCCGTCTACTACTAGTGTCACCACGCAGTAGCCGCCAATGTCCGCTGACTGGGACTCGGAGGCCATAGAAATCCGCTGGTGCGCAGGCAGGACTGGGAGAGAGCAACGCCGCACCGTGTCGGGGTGGATGAAGCTCTCTGTGCTCCCGGAGTCAAAAAGGCAGTTTATTGCATGGCCGTTTACCTTAACGTCCATTTTGGACCGAGCTAGCTGGTGCGGTCTCGTTTGGTCCAGCGTCACAGAGGCCAGCGTAGGGGTCGGTGTGTCGCTGCGAGTATCAGATGGGGGGGGGTTGGCGGTCTGCTGTGTCCCGGCTGGTGTCCAAGATGGCGGCGTCCATGATTCCCATGTGGCTGGAGTCGTCCAAGATGGCTGCTGCTGCGGTGGTTCGCACATGGCTGGGGAGGCCCAAGGTGGCGGCTCGCACGGCCCACACGCAGCGCTGCTGGCGTTCGGGGTGGCTTTGGCCTTGCAGACGCTGGCGTAGTGTCCCTTTTTCCCGCAGCCCGAGCAGGTCGCATTCTTCGCCGGGCAGCGCGCTCTGGGGTGTTTGGCCTGGCCACAGAAGTAGCATTTCTGGCCTTGGGATACTGCTGTCTGGCTTTGGAACACTGCTGCGGTAGTTGGGCCATTGTTGGGCTGTGGCTGGGGTGGCACGGTGCTATGGGGCTGTCCTACCGTGTCCCAGGTTGTCGTTCCCCGTGGCGTCCACGGTGCAGAGGAGTAGGCATCCATGCCCCGGAAGGCTGCGTCCAGCGTTAGTGCGATGTCGGAGGCTTTGTCGAGGGTGAGGTCACTCTGCTCCAGCAGTCGCTGTCGGGTGTAGTTGGACCTGTGGCCCGCTACGAAAGCATCCCGGATCAGTTCCTCCGTGTACTTAGTGGGCGTTACCGCCTTACACCCACAGGCCCGGCCAAGCACGGACAGTGCTTGGAGGTATTTCTCAGTCGATTCCCCAGGTTGTTGCTTGCGACTCCCCAGAAGGTGCCTCGCGTATACTTCATTCACAGGGCGCGTGTACTGGGTCTTGAGGAGCTGGAGGGCGGCTGTGTACGGGGTCGCGTCCCGGATGACTGAGTACACTCGGTGGTTCACCTTGGAGAACAGGACAGACAGTTTGTCCGCATCCGTTTCGACCGCAGTGGAGGCAGTCAGGAATGTCTCGAAGCACGTGAGCCAGTGAGCAAACTTGGTGGAAGCGTCCGCTTCCCGACTGTCCAGGTCCAGGCATGCTGGTGTGAGGATCTTCTCCATTATAAAAAATTTAGTTAATAAAATTGATGCGCCATCAATTACTCAAAAGACTGATGTTGAGCGAGTAACAATCAGGCTTTTATTAACTAAAGAATGAAGGTCTAGTCTCGAGTGGTCGACCCGTCCAGAATACTAAGGGACTGGGAGGTAGTCACTTATATACCTGGAATAGTGGGAGGAGTCAGCCGAGGCATGTCCAGACCTGTACCTAGTGGAATACACATACAGACACAGACAGGTATGACAGTGGTTTACCACACATCGCCACTAAATAATCGAGTTCAACTTCGACGAACTACAAACAAGTTGTTTATTTACAGGAACAGGTTAAATACAACAGGTAAGGTAGCAGGTAAGATGGCTGACTGTAGGAGCACCGTTGTGTAGGTCTTTCCCCAGCGGGGACGACACGAGGACGAACTAGAAGTTTCCTAGCTCAACTGCCAGCAGGTTCCAAGCTCTACTGTTGTAAGGTTCCGAGCTCTGACGTCATGACGTCATGACGCAGAGTACAGGAGAGAAGCCTGAGTAAAGTAACAGCCACATACAGTAAAGTAAGTTAAAGCGAATTATGTATCTCAATGTAAGGGACAACCAGTGGTACCGCCACATAGGCCCCCCCAGAATTCGCTTTAACGAAAGTCCAAGGATGAGATGGTCTGACGAGCTGGTGGTCACGGCGGTCGTGCTGTCTCAACTTGGTAGGCGAGCTCTGAAGATGCTGCTCGTGAGCGGATCCTTATGCGCGTTGTGGCGAATAAAGTGTATCCGTCAGGCGAAGGACCGTGGAGACGTGCGAAACAGCAGGCCTTGTCAGAGTGACGGGCAGGTCGGGCGGACGCGGGCGATGACTCTGTTGATGTTGGAACAAGTCCTTGATCTGACAAGATCTGCAGGAACGCCAAACGAGCGATCCAAAGGACTTGACAGGTGAGGTGAGTGAACTCGCCGACAGGTGAGTGAAACCTTCAGGAGGCTGGAACATGCGGAACGGTGCGTGCCATAGTGCTACGATGTTAACACAACAGAGGGTGAAGAATTACTGAATTGACCAGTGATCGGTGAGGCCAGCAACTTTCACGTGGCTGATCGCGGCCGCAGGATGCCCGTTGGACCCATCCTCTGTGTGCAGCTTCAGTAGACGTTTGCTTTTGTTAAAGGGAAAACTAGAGAAAGGGTGGCTACGGTCCAGGTTGTTGTTGCTTTCGGGAGGGGTAAACTCTGCCTGGAGGGCGGCAACAGTTTTAGTTATTGCAGATTTAGGAGAAAACAGCTGTGAGGGCGGCAACGCTTTTCGTTCACGCTGAAACGTATAGTAGGTAACACAACCAGCAGGCTGACGGGCTGGTGCATCGTCGGCAGGGAACGAGTCTTCGTGTTTCACGAGGGCAGGGTCCTCGTGGTTTGCGAGGGATGGGTCCTCGTGGTTCGCGGGGGTGAGTCCTCGTGGTATCCCCGCAGGGCATGCTCCGATTTTGTGGGCCCGAACATGCTGTACCCCGCGGTTGGAGAGATGTATACTTGCTGTTGCTTTGGACGTAGAGGCGGACGATCCGTGTGGCGGTAGGAAAAACGAGTACGGGGACCGTAAGCAAGTGGGTGGTCGGCGCCGCATCGATGTTCTCGTCGAACGGGGCTTTTACCTTTATAAAGCAAGGGGGAGACTGTGGCTCCCTGGATTGCGGTAGCGACAGCAAAACGGCTGGTGCTTCCATGGCGTGCTTCTTTTGTGAAAATTGCTCGCGAAAAAATGGGGTCCGGTTGAGTTTTGTCCGTGTCAAATGGGATCTGCTCCAGAATGCGCTTACCTTGCGAATACATTCGCAAAGACGGGGTCGCCTTTGGAGAATTCGGTGTTAGGCGGTTGCTGTTCCGTGGTTGTTCGTCGGTTGTGCGTCAGTCGTCTTGTGGGAAGACGAGGTTCAGGCGCGCGTTGCTACCGTGAAAATCGTTCACGGATACGGGTTCACCAATTGTAGTGTTGGAATTGATGAGCTCCCGTTCTCACGTCGTTGGGTCACCAATGTAGCGATTCGCATTCATCGCCACTAAATAATCGAGTTCGATTTCGACGAATTATAAATAAGTTGTTTATTTACAGGAACTGGTTAAATACAACAGGTAAGGTAGCAGGTAAGATGGCTGAATGTAGGCGCACCGTGGTGTAGGTCTTTCCCCAGCGGGGACGCCAGAAGGACTAACTAGAAGTTTCCCAGCTCAACTGCCAGCAGGTTCCGAGCTCTACTGTTGGAAGGTTCCGAGCTCTGACGTCATGACGCAGAGTACAGGAAAGAAGCCTGAGTATAGTAACAGACACATACAGTAAGCTAAGTTAAAGGGAATTATGTATCTCAATACAAGGGACAACCGGTGGTACCGCCACAACACCACACAATCACACATACCAGAAAACACAGGTACAAAATAAAGCCCATATTTACATACCATACTCTGACTGGTACAAAGGAAAACCCACACTCACATCCCAGAGACAATGAGGTAAAGAATAAAACACACACTCATGGCAGAAACTTAATATTACAGTCAAAAACCCACACTCACATCCGAGAGATATAAAAATTAGAAGCAGGAGGAGGCCATACAGCTCCTCGGACCTCACAGATACATAATAAAGCCACTCTCACACACCAGAGACTGTCAGGCACAGAATGACCACGCACGCTTCCATGCCAGAAACTGACAGGTAAAGATTAAAACCTGGCACTCTGAAGCAGAAAGTGACAGGTATAGATTAAAACTCACACACACACACCAAGGACTAACATATACAGAGTAAAAACTGCACACACATCCCAGAGTATGACAGATACAGAGTAAAACCCCCACATACATCCCAGATTATGGCATTTACAGAGTAAAACCCCCACACACATCCCAGAGTATAACATTTACAGAGTAAAACCCACACTCACATCCCAGAGACAGACAGATACAGAATAAAGTGCTCACTCATACACCAAAGACTGACATACAAAGTAGGTCCCACATTCACATACCAGAGACTAACAGATACAGAGTAAAACTCACACTCACATCCCAGAAACTAACAGGTACTGATTGAAATCCACACATACAACAAAAACTAAAAAGTACATAATAGAACCCACTGGCACATACAAGAAACTAAAATGTACATAATAAATCTGATGCTCACAAACCAGACACTGACAGGTACAAAGGAAAACACACACTCTGCTACCAGAAACTGACAGAGACAGAATAATCTCACACTCACTTACCTGTGACTGACTGATACAGAAGAAACCCAAACTCACATACCAGAAGCTGACAGGTAAATAAAAAAACACAGCTTTGCATAACAGAAAAAGAAGATAGTGAAAAAGACACTCACATAGCAGAGACTGACAGATAAAGACGAAAACCCACACTCACGAACCAGAAACTTTCACATTCAGAGTGAACCCTTTCTTCCAGTGTGGAAATTGACAGGTAGAATGGAAAACACACACTCATGAATCAGAAACTGACTGGCACTGAATAAAACCAGTACTAGCATACCAGATGTCGATGGGTACAGATTATAACCCACACTCACATATCAGAGACTGACTTGTAGAGTAAAATCTAAAATTCACACAGCAGAAACTGACAGGCACAGGGTAAAACCCACACTCACGTACCAGGGACTGACAGGTATAGGTTGATTCAAACACTGACACAAAGTATCGGAGGATGACAGAATCAGAATGAATCTCACACACACATGCAGAACCAGAAAGTGATAGAGTCACAATGAATCCCTCACTGACACCAATTATTAAAGACTGATTGCTACAGAATTATTCTCACTCTCACACAAAGTACTAGAGACTGAAAGACACAGAATTAATCTAATTCCAAGACAGACCACAAGAGACTAACATATATAGCATAAATCCCACTCATACATACAGTATCAGAGAATGACACATACATAGAATCATAGAAATTTACAGCACGGAAGGAGGCCATTTTGGCCCATTGTGTCCGCGCTGGCCAACAAAGAGCTATCCAGCCTAATCCCACTTCCCAGCTCTTGGTCCGTAGCCCTGCAGGTTAGAGTATCCCAATTGCGCATCCAAGTACTTTTTAAATGTGGTTAGGATTCCTGCCTCTACCACCCTTTCAGGCAATGAGTTCCAGACCACAATAACCCTCTGGGTGAAGAAATTTCCCCTCAAATCCCGTCTAAACCTTCCCCTAAATACTTTAAATCTGTGCCCCTGGTTTTTGACCCCACTGCTAAGGGAAATTGGTCCTTTCTATCCACTTTATCTATGCACCTCATAATTTTACACACCTCAATAAGGACTCCCCTCAATGTCCTCTGTTCCAAGGAAAACAGACCAAGCCTTTCCAGTCTATCCACATAGCTAAGATGCTCTACTCCTGGCAAGATCCTTGTAAATCTCCTCTGTACCCTCTGTAGTGCAATCACATCTTTCCTGTAATGTGGTGACCAGAATTGCACGCAGTACTCTAGCTGAGGCCTAACTAGTGTTTTATACAGTTGAAGCATAACCCCCCTGCTCTTGTGTTCTATGCCACGGCTAATAAAGGCAACCATTTCTTATGCCTTCTTAACCACCTTATATACTTGGCCTGCTACCTTCAGTGATCTGCGGACATGCATTCCAAGGTCCCTTTGTTTCTCTACGCTGCTCAGTGTCCTACCATTTAACGTGTATTCCCTTTCCTTTTTATCCATCCCTAAATGCATTACCTCACACTTCTCCAGATTGAATTCCATTTGCCACTGTTCTGCCCACCTGACCAATTTATTGATGTCTTCCTGCAGTCTACAGCTTCTTTCTTCAGTATCAACCACACAGCCGATTTTAATATCAACTGCATACTTCTTAATCATACCCCCTATATTCAAGACAAGATCGTTGATATATACCACAAAAAGCAAGGGACCTAGTGCTGAGCCCTGCAGTATGACTCCCACACAGTACCAGAGACTGACAGATACAGAATTAATTTAACTCTCACACACAGTATCAGGGACTGACATATACAGAATGAATCCCACACTTTCATACAACACCAGAGACTGACAGATACTGAATTAATCTAACTCTCACATAGAGAATCATAGACTGACGTGGAGAAAATGAATCACACACTAACTCAGAGAATCAGAGACAGACAGGCACATAATGAATCCCACACTCATATACAGTACCAGAAAATGATAGGGACAAAATGAATCCCAATCTGATACAGAGTATTAAAGACTGACTGATACAGAATGAATCTCACTCTCAAACATAATACCAGAGACTGACAGACACAGAATGTACCTCACTGTCACATAGAGTATTTGACACTGACTAATACAGAATCAATCCACACTAACACAGATTATCAGAGACTGACAGGTACAGATAAATCTCACGCTCACATACTGTATCAGAGACGGTCAGATACACAGAAATAATCTCACACTCACTTACATTACCAGATAGTGAGAGACAGAGTTAAAGTGACATTCACATGCAGTATCAGAGATGACAGATACACAAAATTAATCTCACACTCACTTTCATTACCAGATAGTGAGAGACAGAATTAAACTGACACTCACATGCAGTATCAGAGATGACAGATACACAGAATGAATCTCACACTCTGAAACAGTACCAAAAATTGACAGAGACAACATTAATCTAACTCACACATACAGTAGAAGAGACTGAAAGGTACAGAATAAATCCTAAACTCACATGCCATAGCAGGAACTAACAGATATAGAATAAATCTCAGTCTCACATACAGTATTAGAGATTGTCAGAGAAAGAGAATTAATCTCACACTGACACAGCGTATCAGACGGTGACAGACCCAGGATTAATACACACTCGTACAGTACCAGTAAATGAGACACAGTTAGCCCCACATTAAATACTGATTGGTGCAGAATGAATCTCACAGTAACACAGTGCATCAGAGGGCCTGGCAGATACAGAATGAGTACACAATCACAGGCAGTACAATTAATTTGCAGAGAGGTTCATTCCCACACTCACATACAGTACCAGATACTAGCAGAGATTGAAAGAATCTCAAACTAACATCAAGTACCAGAGACCGATAGATGCAGTACGAATCCTACTTTCATAAACCGAGTGAGTAGCATATTCATGCGGAAACCTTCGCTGAAATACAGTACGAGAGACAGACTGATTCAGAGCTAATTCGACACTAATGTACAGTACCAGAGACTAACAGTTACAGAATGAATCTCAGACTTGCACACCGTCCCAGTGACTGACAGATACAGAATGAAACACAGACTCGCACGTCTCAATGACTAAAAGATGCAGAATGAATCTCAGACTCGCACATCCCAGTGACAGACAGATACTGAATTAATATCACACACACGTACACTACCAGAGAATGAAAGATTCAGAATGAATCCCAACACTGACACATGGTACCAGAGCCTGACGGATACAGATGGAATCCCACCCTGACACATGTAACAGAGACTGAGATTGAGAATGATTCCAACAGTTACATAAATAACCAGAGACTGAGACAGAACTATTCACACACACACACACAGTACTAGGGACTGGCATTACTGAACCCGCAGACCACCCCGCAAGGCTTGAATATCGAGCACAGGTTGGACATTTAAATTGCAGACCCGTGCAGCAGAAGTGCTTGGTACCTCTTTAATGGCCTGGGAAATGGAGAATGGGAAGATGATGATTCCTCTGCGCTTGCAATGACCTTTCTGACTGCAGGGGGCGTGCTTGTGACAGAGGTTCAATCTGATTGGCTGCTTTATGTATCCAATCAGAGAAATGCAGAACAATGGAAAATAACATCATTCAGCAGCCAATCACAACCACTGCCTTCACCCATCCCTCATTAGCATAGGGCGGTGAGGGCAGCCTATTAAAGCCGGGCACGGAGCGGGATTGTTATTTTGTGTCTGAAATCGAGTTTGAGAATGGTTGATGAAAAGAAAACAGTGGCCAAGAAGGGTGCCAAAAAAACCGTCACTAAACCGGCAGCGAAGGGCGGCAAGAAGCGCAGAAAGTCGAGGAAGGAGAGTTACTCCATCTACATCTACAAAGTGATGAAGCAGGTTCACCCCGACACCGGCATCTCTTCCAAGGCCATGGGCATCATGAACTCGTTTGTGAACGATATTTTCGAGCGCATCGCGGGTGAGGCTTCCCGCCTGGCCCATTACAACAAGCGGCACACCATCAGCTCCCGGGAGATCCAGACCGCCGTGCGCCTGCTGCTGCCTGGGGAGCTGGCCAAGCACGCCGTGTCGGAAGGGACAAAGGCGGTGACCAAATACACCAGCTCCAAGTAAAACTCCACGCTGTCCTGAAAGAACAAAACCAAAACACAACGGCTCTTTTAAGAGCCACCCACAATCTCTCTGAAAGAGCTACACAATCGTGAGTCCCTTTCGACGCAATTTGCTGTGTTTATTCTGTTTACTTCTATTATATTTCCTGATCAAGTGTTTGAGAACATTTTTTAGTTCCAGCTGCAGATTTAGTTTGGAATTCTCAGAAGCAGTTTAAGTCCGTTTCGACCTGAATGTCGCTGTTGAATTTCTCTTCCAGTAAAATACAAACACGGTCCCTGCTCGCTCTTTCCCTTTGCTCTCAGACCGGATGAATTAAAAGCTTGTTTTCGGGATGAGACTCGGATTTCAGTCACCTCGTTCTCTCGAGACCTTTTAAAAAGAAAATTATATAGCCAGTTGGGAGTCAATCCGTTTGTTAACCCGAGACTTCCTGCAGTGTAGCAGCCCAGAATGATAGTTCGAAGTATATACATCCTGAACCATACAAACATTTCCCCTTTTAATTGGCAGACAGGATCGAACCAGAATTACAACTCTGGTTAATTTTTCATTATTCCAAAAAGTAACTAAAACCAACTCTTAATGCGGGGACAGGTGGGAACTTTAAAGGTGAGATTCAGACTTCAGGCACCTCGTTCTCTCTCTCGGATCTATCCCGGTATGTGGAGTTGGATCAATTTAATATCAGAACTCCCACTTAGTTTCCGACTCACACTGAGCGAGTTTATTCAATCTCCTGGCAGCTCACTCACATTTCAACCTAAATTAGAAACGCACCCTCAGATATTCACTGTCCACACTTTATAAATTCCCAGTTACATTAACAGTACAAGACCTGCACGGTGCGTGCAGGGACCAATTTGCCTTGCGCCGATCGCAGCTCTTTCCTTTGCTGATTTGGTGACTCTTAAAAGAGCCGTTGTTGTATTTGGTGCTAAAGTCTGGAGCCGGGCAGGGTGAGTTGAGGCGCGCTCCCCGCGGATGCGGCGGGCCAGCTGGATGTCTTTGGGCATGATGGTGACTCGCTTGGCGTGGATGGCGCACAGGTTGGTGTCCTCAAAGAGCCTCACCAGGTAAGCCGCGCTGGCCTCCTGCAAGGCCATGACGGCCGAACTCTGGAAGCGGATCAGCAGCTCGGTGGATTTCTGGTAGCGGCGGATCTCCCACAGAGCCACAGTGCCGGGTCTGTAGCGATGGGGTTTCTTCACTCCGCCCGTGGCTGGAGCGCTCTTCCGGGCCGCTTTGGATGCCAGCTGTTTGCGAGGAGCTTACCCTCCGGTCGATTTGCGCGCAGTCTATTTGGTCCTGGCCATTTACTGAGCAGACCTCCGCACACTCTGGAACACAGGAACTGTTAATGCGGAGCCTGCTGTGTGTCCGCACTGATTGGCTGGAGGCCGGCCCCAGCTACTTTAAACCCAATTCTAACCAATCAATGAAACGCTGGAAAGCCAGGCCCCGATTGGCTGAGCTGGGATTAATCGCACATTTCAAAAAGCCAGCTTGCTTTCGTGCAGGAAATAACCGTTTTGAAACAAATCGATTTTATTCTGCACGTATTGAAAGGACCATTGCGAGAATCATTTAATGTTTTGAATGTAACTTCCTGGGCTTGGTGCTTTAGGGCCCTTCCCATTTCCCGCAGTCTGGGCTGTTGATGCTGACAGGAGCGGGGAAAGGGACCCGCGCCAATCTCCCGCTCTTCCACTCGATTCCTCTCACCTCTCCTCTCCAGCCCATTCAGAATTTCCCTCCGTCCGTCCCATTGTGACGTTAGCTGCCGCTTTCAGGGGAGAGGGTCAGAATTCAGTCGCTTCTCTCTGTCCCCGTGGAGCCTGTGAGAAGGGCCTTGGCCAATAATCTGTCATTCGGGAACTGTGCAGTGAGCGATCTGATACTCGGCACATTTTAGATTGCTGAATTGTCGCCGGTTACAGATAAGAGGCTGACAAATTAAACCTGTCCGTAGAACAGCGCCAGGAATTAATGACGGTAAACGCAGAATAACAGAACAAAAGGACCGAGATTTTGAAATCGTTCCCTTGAAATTAGACTTTAGATTAATTCGCTTCTTTCCGGCACTGGAATTGGCGGGCTTTTTCTAAAACAAAAAAATTCAAACTATTCGGCTGGTCGACAATTTCAACCAATGACGTGCTTACTTTCTAATCTGTGGCTCTGTGATTGGTTAAGAAATGGGATTGTGGAGCGGACCGCCAATCAGAAATAAGGTCGGGTTAGAGCGGCTCAAACTGCGGGAATTTCAGGTCCCCGAATGACTGAACTGAAATTTCACAATTTCACAAACCCTGTCAGTATCAGTGCCGGACACCACCGTCTGGCTGCAAATAATTCACAAGTTGGACTCTTTTCAGTAACCCATTCAACGGCTTGTGCCCGACCAGCCGGCTAATTATTAAAATTAGAATCGTTACAGTATAACTGCACAATGAACAAATGTGTAGACGCGATGTGGCTTTACACCGAGTGGGAAGGTTCCGTCTGAGGAAATAACTCTCTCCATAAACCTGGTGCAACCGAAAGCGAAATTCAAAGATTAAAGAACACTCCACATATGTTAATAATATTTCTGACCCCAATCTATTTTTGAGAACAATCTACCCCAGCTCCCGTTCCCAGGTCACTGCTCTCTCTGTGAGGTGGTGGGTGGCTCTGAAAAGAGCCTTTGTGTTGTGTTTGGTTGAAAGAGTCGAGATGTTCAGCCGCCGAATCCATAGAGTGCGGCCCTGCCGTTTCAGAGCGTACACCACATCCATGGCAGTGACCGTCTTGCGCTTGGCGTGCTCAGTGTAGGTGACCGCATCCCTGATCACATTCTCCAGGAAAACCTTCAGCACCCCGCGGGTCTCCTCGTAGATAAGACCCGAGATCCGCTTGACACCGCCACGGCGAGCCAGGCGGCGGATGGCTGGTTTGGTGATGCCCTGGATGTTATCACGGAGCACTTTACGGTGCCGCTTGGCTCCGCCTTTGCCCAGTCCTTTGCCACCTTTACCTCGTCCAGTCATGATGATTGTTCAGTCAAAGTTTCTGCTGAATGAAAAACAAACTGCTTCTTGCTGCTCTTATATACAGCCGACTCCGACCTGACTGAGAAAGCGCAGAGTAAGAGAGGAGGGGAGGGGAGGAGACAGAGTGAGAGATTGAACCGAGAGAACGGGAGCGGAGGAGACAATTTCAAGAGTGACAGACAGAGCAGAGAGCGGCCTCTGATCTTCCAGCTCCACCTCCAGCTTCCTGCAATCGCCATATTCAAACCGTTTATCGACAGTAGAACCGAAACACAGCGCTCCGCACAAACCCTTACAGACTTGGACTTCATATTCAAGGGTTCCCTGAAACCAGAATCTTTTAAATAAGCTCCTGTTACAATTAACAATCAGTAATATTCCCGCCTATATACAGTCCCTTCGATCACAAGTCGACCCGTCTCCTTCCATGTCAATCTCAGACCTTATTCCTTCTACCCACACAGACGGGTTCAGCAGTTTACAAACACCTTATTCCAGGTGATTTGGAGAATCTCATGTGTTGCGGTTTGAGTTGTGACGCGGGGTATCTCTGCCAGTGTCTCCGTCTCACAGAGACTCTCACACTGAACCTGTGAACTGAAAATGACCATGAACTGAGCCTGGAGCCGAACACCCCCCCAGTTAGAGTGAGGCGGGCCCGGGACATCCCATTCTGTGTTTTATTGCAGACACTGGGGGAGGGGTGGGTGCAGCGAATGACCAGGGAGCCGGGGTTCATTTGAAAAAATTCCAATCGGGAATCTGAGCGTGGCCCCGGGACATGGATCATTCGATTCCGCGATCAGCTCTTTTTGGAAAGACGTGGGTGGCTCTGAAAAGAGCCTTTGGTTTCAGATGTTTACAAGTTGTCCTGTTTACTTTCTTTTGCTCACTGCTTTCTGAGACTTTGCTGATTTGGGCTTGGCCTTCGGTTTTTCCACCTTCTTGGCTGCCTTCACCTTTCCGCCTGTGGCCTTCTTGGGGCTCTTGGGCTTCTTCACCGGCGCCTTTTTCCCAGACGCCGCTATCGCTGTCTTTTTTGAATTTGATGCCTTCTTGATGATCGTTTTCTTGGCTGGAGATTTCTTGGCTGCTGGTTTCTTGGCTGGAGATTTCTTGGCTGCCGGTTTCTTCACCTTATTTCCCTCTTTCGGCTGCGATTCCTTCTTAGCGAGCCTGAAGGAACCCGCGGCGCCCGTGCCCTTTGTCTGCTCCAGGGAGCCGTTTTTCACTTTTCTCTTGATACTTAACCTGATCTGGGAACTTAACTTCAGCACATCGACGCCGTTGGCAGCCAGAGCCTTCTTTATCGCGGCCAGCGATATCCCCTGGCGATCGCTGCCACTCGCCACAACCTTGAGGATCTGCGCGCCCAACGTGGGACCGGCTGGCTTGGAGCGGGGAGCCGCCTTCTTCTTCTTACTGGGAGACTGGGTTTGAGCGGCGGCGGCAGTTGGAGCTGTTTCGGCGGCTGCAGTCTCAGTCATGTCCGTGACTCTGTAGAAAATCTCTCTGACACTCAGAGCTGGGTGAGAAATGAAACGAGAGGCGGCGGCACAGAGCAACTTAAAGGCAGCGAGCGGACGGGGCGGAGACATCCTGTTGTCAGCTCCCGGCCCCTCCAGCCTCTCTGTGTTTCTCTCTCCTCATTAACTCTCCGATTCCAATTAAACTCGGGCACTCCACATTCCCAGACTGGCCTCTTTCTGTCTCGAAGACCGGGATGTTTGCTGTCGAGAAAATTTCATCAGAATTCTAGGCAGCAATTTCAATTTAAAGCCGTTTCATTGCTGCACTGACCGCACTCTCTCACCCGATCGCCGACATGTTCTCTGTTTTTTGACTGAAATTTGAAATCAACTAAAACTTCACGTTTAATTCCCACTTCAGGGCTGAGCAGGGGGGCAGGGCGATCCTATGACAGGGAAATCTTTGAATTTTACACCAGAGGGTCTCTGAAATCCGGCGATGAGTGCGGACACACAAACACAGTGACATTAATCTAACCCGCCCGCCCATTTAACACACTCTCGCTGACACAGTGTTCACTCTGCTCATTAACAGCACAATCTGTTCCCAGATTTACAGTTCCCAGGACAGGTTTTCCTCTCCGCTCGGCCTGTGCTGCCGATTCTGGGGGTTAGTTGGGGTTTCCCAGCTCAGTCAGTGTTAAACACTCTGAGGCCAGCGCTCCTCACAGTGTCTGTTCCCCAGATTCAGGGGCAGGAGCCAATCACAGCTCTGGCTGTGTTCACCCGAATCTGGATTGAAGGTATTAAATTGTTCGCAGGCAGGAATATGTTTGATTTATGATCTCTCTCTCAGAAACTGAGGAACAGAACTGAGGAACAGGTGTCCGATGCATTCCATTCTCAACACCCAGAGACAGCAACCAGAGAGAGAGAGAGAGAGAGAGAGAGAGACGAAGCCTTGAAATGCCAAGAGAGGACCATAAAGAAGAATACCCTCAGTCAACTAGTCCTGGGACTCAGTGAAGCAACCACTAACACTACTAACAATAACCAGCCCCAGGACAGTGACATCGTAGCACAGAGAATTCGACCCAACACAATTGTCACTAAGCAAAAGGAAAAATACCTGTCATACTGGGCAGAAACAACAAAAACCCAAAACAGACTCAATTGCTACTTGGCCCTAAACAGACAATACAACATGGCTGAATACCTGACCATGGTAAAGGATAGCAAACTGAGAAAAACCTTGACAAGGTACAGACTTAGTGAACATAGCCTGGCGATCGAAAAAGGCAGACACAGACAGACCCGGCTGCCAAGAGAGGACAGGATATGCTCTCACTGCAGTCAGGGAGTGGTGGAGACAGAGATGCACTTCCTCACAGCTTGTGGAAAATATCAGGGCATCAGCGAGAATTTCTACCAAAAATTCACACAAATATACCCTGAATTCAGAAATTTGAATGACGACCAAAAACTCCCATATCTACTAGGGGAACAGAGAAACTGTGTAACCTTAGCGGCACACTATGTTACAGCTTGCCATAAACAGAGGGGCAACCAGTAAACCTAAGAAAAGGGTATATACAAATTATACGAATGTATATTTATACACTCAGGGATATATCTGTTTATACACTGTATGAATAGATCAGCGTTTATGTGTTCAACCATAAATGTTTTTCGATGCTTTGGCAACATAAGATGTACCTTAACATGCCAATAAAGCGATTTGAGTTGAATTGACTGTATCAGTCTGAATGTTCGTACTCTGAGCCAGGCGACCCACGCACTCTCTGTTACCTAGATTTAGGGGCAGGAACGTGTCACACTTTGGCTGTGTGGATCCTAGCCTGCTTTTAGATTACAGTATTATTCACAGAAATAGTGAGACGTTCTGTTCACCGCACATGCCTTGAACTCGGTTTCAATAGACCGAAGACTGAGAGGTTCAGCATCGTTCCAGGTATAACAGGCAGGGCTGGGGGATAATGGGAGTGGGGATTGATCCTGTGCACCAGGCACAGAGACAGACACAGGGGTTGACAGTCACACAGGCCCGGGATCTTGTCTCGTATCTGTCGGCGACTCACCCAGCGGAGACAGGCAGAGACTGATTAAAATCCCCACTCACCAGCAGTTCAGTGTCAGAGATTGACAGAGCCTGTTCCTCTCCATTGTTCCATACAGTATTAAGGAGACAAATCGCTTAAGGGACAGGATTCGAGTCGCTCTCACACTCACCGGCAGCAACTGACGTGCATCCAGAGTCGCTTTCTCCTCTCCTAATATCTCCTTATCAGTCTCGATGTCAATGTTTCTTTGATTAGGCTCATGAGAAGTTCATTGCGATTATGTATTCCGTTTAAAGCGCTATATATATTCAAGTTGTTGTTGTTGTTGCTATATTTAATTTGAGTGTCAGGAAGACAGGTCTGAGCATGCGTGATAAACACTTGCCTGCTCCTACCCCGCTCGCAACACAGTGTTTAAACCAACAGGAAGGGCCCATGCGAGCTTCCCTCCCCCAGCTCTGCCAGCGGGGGCCGTTTCCTCTGTGCTCGGCTGATGATCGCTGAACACATCAGGGAGCGGAGATATCACGGGCCCAAGTAAGGGAGCAAACAGCAGCCTCCTCACAGCAGCACATCGCATTGGGACTGTGTCCGCAGATGGGCTTTGAGTCGGGTTAAGTTCAGCGGCAGTCGGGGACATTCTCGCTCCGGCAACTCGCTCCGGAACGTGGAGTGAGTGGGGGAAGGGAGAGGCCATTCTCGGGCTGTGTGTGTACAGTGTAAGGTAACATAGAAAGTAAATCACCTCGCACTTTCAAATCATTGCTGCTTTCTTCCCCCAAAGCAGGAGTGGATATTCCTGATTCAGATCCAGTCACACGGTGTCTGCTGTTATTGAACAGTGAACATTGGATTGGAGCCTGAGAGTGAGGATGTGAGGAGTTTCACAAAGTGCATCTATTGCAGGCACCAGGTGAGAAGTGTGAAAGAACACATTTCAAGAATCGGTGATTTTGTTTCGGTGCGTTGAGTTCTCCAAAACCGTGTTGCTGGTGATTGGGAGATACATAGTCGCTGCATCAGGTACATCAGGATCCGTGCTCTGAGACATTCTGTTAATTACACAGGCCCTCAACTCGGTTTCAATGGAATGATAGAGCCATAATCATAGAGTCACAACGGCACAGAAGGAAGCCATTCGGCCCATCGAGTCTGTGCCATCTCTCTGCAGAGCAATCCAGTCAGTCCCATCCCCCCGCTCTATCCCCGTAGCCCTGCAAGTTTATTTCCCTCAAGTGCCTATCCAGTCTCCCCTTGAAAACATTGAGTGTGT
Source organism: Somniosus microcephalus (assembly GCF_052327205.1). NCBI lineage: Eukaryota > Metazoa > Chordata > Chondrichthyes > Squaliformes > Somniosidae > Somniosus > Somniosus microcephalus. The sequence goes on from NC_141015.1 coordinate 6,111,123, forward strand.
CCGCTTCCACCACTTCCGTCGGCAGCGAGTTCCAGGTCCTCAACTCTCGCTGCGTAAAAATGCTTTTCCTCACACCACCGCCCCAGCCCCCCCACCCCTTCTCTTGCCCAAAACCTCAAATCTGTGTCCCCTAGTCCTGGTACCATCAACCAGTGGGAACAGCCTTTCCCCGTCTAGCCGATCCAAACCTGTCATAATCTTGTACACCTCTATCAAATCACCCTCAACCTCCTTTGCTCTAATGAAAAAAATCCAGCATCTCCAACATTTGCTTGTAGTTAAGATCCCCAATCCGCAGAACTTTTTGATAAAGCTCCTCTGCACCCTCTCAAGGGCCTTCACATCCTTCCTAAAGTGTGCTGACCAGAACTGGATGCAATTCTCCAGTTGTGCCCTAACCAGCGCTTTATAATGATTCAGCATAACTTCTCTACATTTGTACTCAATACCTCTATTTATGAATCCCAAGATCTCATATCCTTTGCTAACCATTATCTCAATATGTCCTGCCACCTTCAGGGACCTATGCCCATTAACTCCCAGGTCCCTCTGTCCCTGCACATTCTTTACAATTGTACCAATACGTGTATATTGCCTCTCCCTGTTTCCTCTGCCAAAATGCATCACCTCACTCTTCTCTGTTTAAATTCCATCTGCTACTTGTCTGTCCATTCTGCCAATCTTTCTATGTCCTCTTGCAGTTGATTGGTATCATCCTCACTCTATGGCACCCCCCCAAATGAGGTGTGAATTGGAAATTTAGAAATTCTACTTTGTATTCCAATTTCCAGGTCATTTATACATATAATAAAGAATGCAGTGGCCCCAGCACTGACAGTTGGTGAACACTACTGTCTACCATCCTTCTCTCTGAATAACAGCCATTTACCACAACTCGCTGTTTTCTGTCCATAGACTGAAACAATTGCTTGTACAGACCAGGTACCTGTGGATATATTCCAGGAAGCCTTGCAGAATTTGATAGGTAGTCCAATGGGACTGGGAGATATAAACCTGGACTGTGGAAATAAGGTCGTCCCATTCATGGTCCAATGCTGGGGTTGGTTTGTGTCTGGATGCTGATAACTTACTATAGAACCACCCTACACACCTGCTGTGGAGAATCTGGGACCCGATCTATTGCAGTGAGATCAGACCACGACACAATTTGTATCGCAGTTTCCTCTCCCCAGATACTTTACTTTGTTATTATAAACAAACACATTAATTATTAATTTATTTTTATATTCTACCCACAACTGTCCATATTGTATAACTAATTCTGTTCTCATATTATAATTCTCAGAGCAAAATACTTCACTGAGCCAGAATAAATGTGATCTTTCCTCCACACGGAACAGGAGGATCAGTGCAGGCAGCTCCTTCTCACAAACAGTAAGTACATTATCACTCACAGAATGACAGATTGAGATTGAATCACAATCACTTACTGTAACTGATATTGACTGACAGATACAGATGAAGACCTACACTCAAATACCAGAGATAGACAGTTACTGAGTAAAATCCACACTCCCATACTAGACACAGACAGATTAGACAGAAACTGAAGCTCACATAGCAGATACAGACAGGTAGAGAGTGAAATCCACAGTCATTCTCCAGAAACTGACAGGTACAGATAACATCCAATGAGAAGCTGACGGGTACAGGACAAAATTCCACTCACATACCAGAAACTGACAGGTACAGGACAAATTCCCCCTCACATACCAGAAACTGACAGGTACAGGACAAAATCCCCCTCACATAACAAAAACTGACAGATACAGTGGAAAATTCACTCACATACCAGAAACTGACAGGTACTGGTCAAAAACCCATGCACATACCAGAAACTGACTGGTACAGGATAAAACCCCATTCACATATCAGAAATGGACAGGTACAGTACAAAATCCCACTCACATACAAGATAATGGCAGCTACATTACTAAATCTCACCCACATATCAGAAACTGTCAGATACAGAACAAAACCCCAATCATATATCAGAAACTGATATTTACAGGACAAATCCTCCCTCACATTTCAAAATCTGGCAGGTACAGGACAAAACCACACTCGCATATCAGAAGTTGTCAGGAACAGGTCAAAACCAAACTCACAGATGAGAAACTGACAGGAAGAGGTCAAAACCCCACTCACATATCAGAAACTGCCATATACAGGACAAAACATCACTCACATACCGGAAACTGACAGATACAGGACAATACCCCTCTCACAGATCAGAAACTGACAGCTACAGGAAAAAAGAACAATAACATAAAGAAACTGCCATATACAGGACAAAACCCCACTCACGTACCAGAAGCTGACAGGTACAGGACAAAACCCACTCACATACCAGAAACTGACAGGTACAGGACAAAAACCCACTCACATACCAGAAACTGACAGGTACAGGGCCAATTCAGGCACACATATCAGACGTATGAGGAGAGATTGTGTCGATTGGGCTTATACTCACTGGAGTTTAGAAGATTGAGAGGGGATCTCATCGAAACCTATAAAATTCTGTCAGGTCTGGACAGACTAGATGCAGGAAGGATGTTTCTGATGGCTGGGGAGTCCAGAACCAGGGGTCATAGTCGAAGGATAAGGGGTGAGCCATTTAGGACTGAAATGAGGAGGAATTTCTTCACCAAGAGAGTGGTGAACCTGTGGAATTCTCTGCCACAGAGGGCGGTGGAGGCCAGTTCATTAAATATATTCAAGAAAGCGTTGGATATATTTCTTGAGGCTAAAGGGATCAAGGGATATGGGGAAAAGGCAGGGACAGGGTACTGAATTTGGATGATCAGCCATGATCACATTGAATGGCGGAGCAGGCTCGAAGGGCCGAATGGCCTACTCCTGCTCCTATCTTCTATGTTTCTATACTGACAGGTACAGGACAGAATCCCACTCACATTGCAGAAACTGAGAGGCACAGGACAACAACCACACTCACATATCAGAAACTGAGAGATACAGCACAAAACCCACTCACAAACCTGAAACTTGACTGGCACAGTACAAAACCCCACTCTCAAACCTGAAAGACAGGTACAGGACAAAACCCGACTCACATCTCAGATACTGACATTTACAGGACAAAGAGAGACTCACATGTCAGAAACAGAGGTACAGGATATAATCCCACTCGCATAACCGAAACTGATAGGTATAGGATATAAACACACTCACATACCAGAAACTGACAGGTGCATGAGAAAATCCAATTCATATACCAGAAACTGACAGGAACAGGAAAAAACCTAATTCACATAACTGAAACTGACAGGCAAATGCATATCCACACTCACGTAGCAGAAACTGACACGTACAGGACAAAACCGCACTCACAGATCAGAAAATGACAGCTATAGTACAAAATCCCACTCACTTGACAGAAGCTGACAGGTACAGGATAACATTCCTCTCACATACCTGAAGCTGAGAGGTAAAGGAAAAAACACCACTCACATACCAGAAACTGACAGGTACAGGGAAAAAAAACACACTTACTTACCAGAAACTAACAGAAAGGAAGCATTAACAGGACATTTGGATAAGCATAATTTAATCGGACGGAGTCAGCATGGTTTTATGAAGGGGAAGTCATGTTTGACAAATTTGCTCGAATTCTTTGAGGACGTAACAAATAGGGTGGATAAAGGGGAACCAGTGGATGTGGTGTATTTGGACTTCCAAAAGGCATTTGACAAGGTGCCACAAAAGATTACTGCACAAGGTATAAAATCACGGGATTTGGGGTAATATATTGGCATGGGTGGAAGATTGGCTACTAATAGAAAACAGAGAGTGGGGATAAATGGTTCATTCTCGGGTTGGCAATCAGTAACTAGTGGTGTTCCACAGGGGTCAGTTCTGGGACCCCAACTCTTTACAATCTATATTAATGATTTGGAGGAGGGGACCAAATGCAACTTATCCAAGTTTGCTGATGATACAAAGATGCGAGGGAAAGCAGTGAGTGAGGAGGACATAAAAAACCTGCAAAGGGACATAGACAGCCTAAGTGAGTGGGCAGAACTTTGGCAGATGGAATCTAATGTTGGAAAGTGTGAGGTTATGCACTTTGGCAGAAAAAATCAAAGAGCAAGTTATTATCTAAATGGAAAGAAACTGCAAAGAGCTACAGTACAAAGGGATCTGGGGGTCCTGGTGCATGAAACACAGAAGGTTAGTATGCAGGTACAGCAGGTGATCAGGAAGGCCAATGGAATCTTGGCTTTTATTGTAAGGGGGATGGAGTATAAAAGCAGGGAAGTCTTGCTTCAGTTATACAGGGTACTGGTGAGGCCACACCTGCAATACTGCATACAGTTTTGGTTTCCATATTTAAGAAAAGATATACTTGCTTTCGAGGCAGTTCAGAGAAGGTTCACTCGGTTGATTCCGGAGATGAGGGGGTTGACTTATGAGGCAAGGTTGAGTAGGTTGGGCCTCTACTCGTTGGAATTCAGAAGAATGAGAGGCGATCTTATCGAAACATATAAGATTGTGAGGGGGCTTGATCGGGTGGATGCGGGGAAGATGTTTCCACTGATGGGTGAGACTAGAACTAGGGGGCATAATCTTTGAATAATGGGCTGCCGTTTCAAAACTGAGATGAGGAGAAACTTATTCACTCAGAGGGTAGTAAATCGATGGAATTTGCTACCTCAGAGAGCTGTGGAAGCTGCGACATTAAATAAATTTAAAATGGAGATAGACAGTTTCCTAGCTGATAAGGGAATTAGGGGTTACGGGGAGCGGGCAGGGAAGTTGACATGAGTCTAGGTTCAGATCAGCCATGATCTTATTGAATGGCGGAGCAGGCCCGAGGGGCCGTATGGCCTACTCCTGCTCCTACTGCTTATATTCTTATGTTCTTATGAACAGGACAAAATCCAACTCAAGTTCCAGAAAGTGACAGTAAAAGGAAAAAACTTAATTCACATATTAGAAACTGACAGGTACAGGAAAAAAACACAACAAACATACCAGAAAATGTCAGGTACAGGACAAAGCCCCACTCACATACCTGGAACTGATAGGCACAGGAAACATCCCCACTCACGTAACAGTAACTGACAGGTACAGGACAAAACCCCACTCACATACCAGAAACTGACAGGTACAGGACAAAACCCCACTCACATCCCAGAAGCTGACAGGCAAATGGATATCCACACTCACATACCAGAAACTGACAGGTTCAGGAAAAAAAACCATTCATGTACCAGAAACTGACAGGTACTGGAAAAAACACCACTAAAATACCAGAAAATGACAGGTACAGAACAAAGCCCCACTCACATACCTGGAACTGATAGGTACAGGAAACAACCCCACTCACATACCAGAAATTGACAGGTACATGATATATCCACTCTCACATACCAGAAACTGACAGGTACAGGACAAAAGCCCACTAACATACCAGAAACAGACAGGTACAGGACAAAACCCAAATCACAAATCAGAAACTGACAAGTAAAGGACAAAATCCCACTCACGTATCAGAATCTGACAGCTACAGGAAAAATGAACACTAACATAAAGAAACTGCCAGGTACAGGATAAACTCCATTCACTTACCAGGTACTGATAGGTACATAACAAAACCCCATTCAGGTACCAGAATCTGACAGCTACAGGAAAAAAAGAACACAAACATTAAGAAACAGACAGGTACTGGACAAAACCCCGCTCACTGATGCACTATCAATTACTCATAAAAGACGGAGAGTTAGGAGGGTAACTAAAGGCTTTTATTAGCAAAGAACAGAGCATGCATCTCGTGGTTGACTGGGTTCCAAGAAGGCAGGGGGCTGCAGGTCAATCACCTTTATACCTGGGCCTGTGGGTGGAGCCAGCCGAGACATGTTGAGGCATGCATAGGTACAGCAGTGTGCAACAACAACAACAACAGTGAATAACAATAACAGTGGTTTACCACATTCACCCCTTGTTTAAAATTGAGTCCGGCGAGGTGAAGTGTACTAAAGGTTCGTGTAAGTAAGTCTATCAGGTGGCCTTGTATGCCGTCCTGATCGTCGTGGTGGCGGCAGTGATGGTGCAGCATCCAATGTTGAATCTGGCGTCTCATTGAGTGGTTGGGTGGTCAATGACGGGTCCTGGGGCTGCGGCATGCCGTCTAGCGGGATTGGGTTGTGGGTAGTGGTGGATGGCAATGGTAGTGTTTCAGGGGCACCCAAAGGTGCGAGATCTCGTGTGGGGGCTGTGTCCTCCCGCCCGTCCGGGTACGCTACGTAAGCGTACTGGGGGTAGGCGTGGGTAGTGGTAGGTGGTGAGGGAGGTGTTTCGGGAGCACCCGAAGGTGCGAGGTCTCGTATGGAGACTGTGTCCTCCCGCCCGTCTGGGTACACCACGTAAGCATACTGAGGGTTGGCATGGAGGAGGCTCACCCTCTCGACCAGGGGGTCCGTCTTATGGGACCTCACGTGCTTCCGCAGTAGGACGGGTCCTGGAGAAGTCAGCCATGTCGGTAACGAGATCCCCGATGTGGACTTCCTGGGGAAGGAGAACATTCTCTCGTGAAGGGTAGCATTGGTGGCTGTACAGAGCAGTGACCGAATGGAATGGAGCGCCGCAGGGAGGACTTCCTGCCAGCGAGAGGTCGGAAGGCCCTTAGATTTCAAGTTTAAAAGGACTGCCTTCCAGACCATCGCATTCTCCCTTTCCACCTGGCCATTCCCCCGGGGGTTGTAGCTGGTGGTCCTGCTTGTAGCGATACCTCTCGAGAGCAGGTATTGCCGGAGTTCATCGCTCATAAAGGATGAGGCCCTGTCGCTATGAATATAGCTAGGGAAACCGAACAAGGCGAAGAGGTCATTCAGACATTTAATGACCGTGGTACTGGTCATGTCTGAGCAAGGGATGGCAAACGGGAAACGGGAGTACTCATCAATTATGTTGAGGAAGTACACATTGCGGTCGGAGGAGGGGAGGGGCCCTTTAAAATCGACGCTCAGCCGTTCAAAGGGGCGCGTGGCTTTGATCAGGCTTGCTCTGTCTGGCCTATAAAAATGCGGTTTGCACTCGGCACAGATTTGGCAGTTCCTGGTCATGGTCCTGACCTCCTCGATGGAGTAGGGCAGGTTACGGGATTTGATGAAGTGAAAAAACCTGGTGACCCCCGGGTGGCAGAGGTCATTGTGGAGGGTCTTCAGTCTATCGACCTGCGCGTTGGCGCATGTACCACGTGATAGGGCATCTGGGGGCTCATTGAGTTTCCCGGGCCGGTACAAGATATCGTAATTGTAGGTGGAGAGTTCGATTCTCCACCTCAAGATCTTGTCGTTCTTGATTTTGCCCCTCTGCTTATTATTAAACATAAAAGCTACTGAACGCTGGTCAGTGAGCAGGGTAAATCGTTTTCTGGCCAGGTAATGCCTCCAATGTCGCACAGCTCCCACAACGGCCTGGGCCTCCTTTTCGACAGAGGAGTGTCGAATCTCGGGGCCCTGGAGGGTCCTTGAGAAAAAGGCCACGGGTCTCCCCGCCTGGTTAAGGGTTGCAGCTAGGGCAAAGTCGGATGCGTCGCTCTCCACTTGGAAAGGGATGGACTCATCCACTGCGTGCATTGTGGCCTTCGCAATATCTCCTTTTATGAGAGTGAAGGCTGCACAGGCCTCTGCTGTCAGGGGGAAGGAGGTGGACTTGATGAGGGGTCTGGCTTTGTCCGCATAGTTGGGCACCCACTGAGCATAGTACGAGAAAAACCCTAGGCATCTCTTCAGTGCTTTTTGGCAGTGGGGGAGGGGGAGCTCCATAAGGGGGCGCATCCTGTCGGGGTCAGGGCCGATGACGCCGTTCTCCACTACACAGCCAAGAATGGCAAGGCGCTTGGTACGAAACATACATTTGTCCTTGTTGTATGTTAGGTTCAGCCGCTGGGCCGTACGGAGGAATTTCTCTAGATTAACATTATGGTCCTGCTGGTTGCGGCCGCAGATGGTGACGTTGTCTAGATAGGGGAAAGTGGCCTGGAGCGCGTTCTGGTCAACCATCCGGTCCATCTCCCGTTGGAAGACTGAAACCCCGTTGGTGACGCCGAAGGGAACTCTGAGGAAGTGGTAGAGACGACCGTCAGCTTCAAAAGCTGTGTACTGGTGGTCCTCAGCCCTGATGGGGAGCTGGTGGTATGCCGACTTCAGATCAATCGTCGAGAACACCCGGTATTGTGCTATCTGATTGACCATGTCAGATATGCGGGGGAGTGGGTATGCATCTAGCTGGGTGTAGCGATTGATCATCTGGCTGTAGTCAATAACTAGGCGTTGTTTTTCGCCAGTCTTCACTACCACCACTTGTGCTCGCCATGAGCTGCTGCTACTTTCAATAATCCCTTCCTTCAGGAGTCTTGCTACCTCGGATTTAAAGAAGCTCCTATCCCCGGCACTGTAACGCCTGCTTTTGGTGGTGATGGGCTTACAGTCGCGGGTGAGGTTAGCGAACAAGGAGCGGGGGGGACTTTAAGGGTGGAGAGGCTGCAAATGGTGCATGGCGGGCGATTTAAAAGCTGCTGGCTGCAGACTGTGAGTGGGGGGAGGGGTCCGTCATACGCTAATGTGACACTCTTAAGGTGGCACTGAAAATCCAACCCCAGTAGAACGGCAGCGCAAAGATGGGGCAGGACCAGGAGTTTAAAATTTTTGTATTCTGTGCCCCTTACTGAAAGGGTCACTACACAGTAGCCACCGACGTCCGCTGACTGGGCTTTGGAAGCCAAAGAGATCCGATGTCGCGTCGGCAGGACCGGGAGAGAGTAACTGCGCACCGTGTCGGGGTGGATAAAGCTTTCCGTGCTCCCGCTGTCAAAAAGGCAGGTAGTGGCGCGGCCGTTTACCGTAATGTCCATCATGGACCTGGACAGTTGATGAGGGAGAGATTGGTCCAGCGTCACGGAGGCCAGCGTATGGTCGAGCGAGTTGATGTGGTCGTCAGATGAGGCGGTGGTTGAGTCCGGGTCCCCCGTGGTTGAAGTTGGAGACGTCCGAGATGGCGGACAAAATGGCGGCACCCATGGTCCCGATCCCCACGCGGCTGGGGGAGCCCAAGATGGTGGACAGGATGGCTGCCCCCACGGTTCGCACGCGGCGCTGCTGGCGTTAGTGGTTTTACCTTTGCAGGCGCTGACATAGTGTCCTTTCTTCCCGCAGCCGGAGCAGGTAGCGTTTCTCGCTGGGCAGCGTGCTCTGGGGTGTTTTGCCTGGCCACAAAAATAACACTTCTGTGCCTTGGACATCGCAGCAGCAGTTGAAGGTGGCGGTCCCATGACCCAAGGTTGTGGCGTCCACGTTGCGGAGCGGTTAGGGGAGAAGGCGTCCATATTCCTGTGGGCCGCATCGAGCGAGAGCGCGAGGGACACTGCCTTTCTCAGGTCCATTTCTCCCTTTTCCAACAGTCTCTGCCAGGAGTAGTCGGACCTTAGACCCGCAACGAAAGCATCTTGGATCAGTCCCTCCGTGTGTGCTGCGGCTGATACTTCTTTGCAATCGCAGTCTCGGCCGAGTATCCGTAGTGCCCGTAGGAAGGCCTCCACCGATTCCCCGGGCTGCTGTCTGCGGGACCTTAAGAGGTGCCTGGCATAGACCGTATTTACCGGGCGTGCGTATTGCCCTTTTAGCAGATCGATAGCCGCCGCGTAGGTCGTCGCGTCCTGGATTATTGTATAAACTTGGTGGCTCACCTTTGAGGCCAGGATTTCCAACTTGTTTTCGTCCAGGGTCACAGTTGAGGCTTGCAGGTAGGCCTCGAAGCAACGCAGCCAATGCGCGAATTTGGTAGCCGAACCCGCTTCTTGGGGGTCTAGGTCCAGGCATGTTGGTCTGAGGGCTCGCAGCAGCTCCTGCTGCTCAGCGTTTGGTGCAGCAGCCTGCTGTTCAGCGTTTGTCGACATTTTGTTGTTGCTAATAAAATTGATGCGCTATCCGGGTTCCAAGAAGGCAGGGGGCTGCAGGTCAATCACCTTTATACCTGGGCCTGTAGGTGGAGCCAGCCGAGACATGTTGAGGCATGCATAGGTACAACAGTGTGCAACAACAACAACAACAGTGAATAACAATAACAGTGGTTTACCACACTCACGTACCAGAAACTGACAGGTACAGGACAGAACCCCACTCATGTAATGTATATACCTTTAAGGGGGGAACTACTTTTTACAGCTCATGTATACTGTAGTACCGGCAGTGACCACACCTGTATATAGCATTGAGTAGTAATCTGTATAGTCAGTTCCAGAGTGAGCCACGTTGAGTAAACATCGGTTGTACCATTCTCCTGCAGTCTGTGTCTTACCACTGAGGGACACAACATTGGTGACGAGGCAAATTCGATCCTACCTGCAACTCTGCAGCACCTCCCAGGGATTCATTCCTGGAGTCCAGTAGATTGGAGGTCAAGGCCAGAGACACGGGCGTCGACCACGGGCAACCGCCCAGTCATCAAGCAGAGACACGAGAATTGCGGGGGAGGCTGTTGAGAGCCAGGCTTGGCTTTCCAGTCGCGGTGTTCCAGTGAAACGGGCTGGCAACAGGTAGTGCGCAGACCCTTCCCAGACAGCGGCGGGCTAGAGCCCGATCGAGCGGCACAGCAAAGGGCCGAGCAGCGTCGACGGAAGAGAGAGAGAGAGGGCAGAGCGCACAGGGCGCAGCCGGTGTTCAGGGGCCGAGCAGTGTCGAGGAGAGGGAGCGAGATGCGCAGAAACCCGTGAGGCGCCGCCATTGCCACGAGGACCGCCGAGAGCGGCGTTGGCAGCAGCGCAGGAGAAGCGCGCAAACCCTACAGGGTGCCGCCATTGCCATGAGGACCGCCGAGAGCGGCGTTGGCAGCAGCGGGGGAGGAAGGAAAGCGCGGGAGATGCCATTTTAAGCCATTGTAAACCACACCCAAAATTCCGAAGAGTGGCAGTATCACCGCATTTGACAATGAAGTCGAAGATTGGACTACATATGTCGAACGAATAGAGGTATACTGCAAGGCAAATGAGGTGTCAGATGACAAGAAAGCGCCGGTATTGTTAAATTTAATGGGTGCAAAGACGTATGGCTTATTACGAAATCTAGTAACCCCAGCGAAGCCAGTGGAAAAGAGTTTTGGAGATATAGTGACGATACTACAGGAACATTTAAACCCCACACCGCTGCTGATAGCAGAAAGATTCAAGTTTCACAAACGGAACCAGCATAAGGATGAAAGCAATGCTGAATATTTAACAGAACTGCGCAAACTATCGAAACACTGCCAGTTTGTAACGGGACTGGCAGATACCTTAAGGGACAAGTTTGTGTGTGGGCTTCAAAGTGAAGGAACCCAGAAATGGCTTTTATCTGAAAAGGACCTTACGCTGGACAAGGCTTTCAGCATTGCGGTATCATATGAAGCAGCAGCACGGGGCGCTGCAGATACAACAGAGACCGCAAGAATATGGCACAAACTAAATGTCATACAGAACAGAGAAGTGCTATCGCTGCGGCAGAACAACACACGACCACGATGATTGCTGGTTCAAAGACAAAGTGTGCAGACAGTGTGGAAAAGTAGGACACATAGCACGAGTCTGCAGGTCGGGAAAGAAAACCAGCAATAAGAAATCTCCAAAAGAAAAGTACAAGAAGGTACATAAGGTGACGGAGAATAGTTCAGACGAACAAAAGAGTGATACGGACTCTGAAAACAAGGAGCTGAGTTGTCTGAAACTACATAATGTGATCAAAACGGATGATCACCGAACCATTTGAGTCACTCTCAAGATAGCAGGAGTCCAGGTAAAAATGGAATTGGACACAGGATCAGCCCTAACAGTCATAAACTGATGGGACTATGAGCGGCTATTCTCACACATACCCTTGAGAGACACAAAAATTATTTTGAAGACGTACACGGGGAAAAAAGTCTACCCCAAAGGAAAAATAAGGGTGACCGTTATATATAACGGTAAGGAAACACCAAAACTAGACCTGTATGTATTGCAAGATGGAGGACCACCATTACTGGGACATGAATGGATCCGGAAAATACAGCTGGATTGGCATTCCATAAAAGCACTGACTGTGGCTGCCAAAAAGGATGACGACATCACACCTGGGTGACTGTCAAAGATCCTAACCGATGCACAAGAAGTGTTCCAGCAAGGACTCGGAACACTAAAAGGCATGACAGCAACAATTAAAATCGAAGAAAACGCAAGGCCAAAATTTTTTAAGGCCAGACCGGTAACTTATGCAATCCGCCCAGCCGTCGAAGCAGAGCTGGAGAGTTTGGAACATTCAGGAGTACTGTCCAAGGTAGACTGGAGCGAGTGGGCTACACCCATCGTCCCTGTGATGAAAAAGTCGTTGAGCAGCACGCCTGGGGAACCAAGGAAGGTTCTCATCTGTGGGGACTTTAAGGTAACAGTGAACCCAGTCCTTCACACCGTGCAATATCCACTTCCGCGGATTGAAGATATTTTCGCCTCGCTATCTGGAGGGAAACGCTTCACTAAGATTGATCTGGCCCAGGCGTATCTGCAAATGGAGGTAGAAGAAGCATCAAAAAAATACCTCACAATCAACACCCATAAAGGTCTCTACCAACACAACCGGCTGGTATTCGGGGTAGCATCAACTCCGGCTATTTGGCAAAAGGCAATGGAACAAGTCCTGCAAGGGATCCCAGGGACCCAGTGTTATTTGGACGACATCCTGGTCACGGGCGAAAATGACAGTGATCACCTCGCCAACCTGGAGCAGGTGCTCACTAGATTGAAGGAATATGGGCTCCGAGCTAACCGCCCCAAATGCGAGTTTTTTAAAAAACAGATCTCGTATTGTGGCCACGTTATCGATAAAGAGGGGTTACATAAGTCCCCAGAAAAGATTGAGGCAGTGGTCAAGGCTCCAGCACCAGAAAACGTGTCACAACTGAGGTCATTCCTCGGGCTGGTAAACTACTACCATAAGTTCTTGCCAATTTTGTCTACAATACTACACCCACTGAACACTCTACTGCAAACTGGAGTGCCATGGAAGTGGAGTGACGAATGTAAACGAGCTTTCCAGAAGAGCAAAACACTAATCACATCGAAAGAGGTATTGGCCCATTTCAACCCAGCACTACTAATTCGGTTGGCGTGTGATGCATCACCGTACGGCATTGGAGCAGTGCTGTCGCACAAATTCTCGGATGACTCAGAGAGGCCAATAGCCTTTGCGTCACGATCACTAACCTCAGCCGAGCGTAACTACACCCAGATTGACAGGGAAGCTCTCAGCCTAGTGTGGGGAGTGAAAAAGTTCAATCACTATCTGCACGGGCAGAAATTCACCTTGCTGACTGACCACCAGCCACTTGTCTCCATTTTTAATCTGAAGAAGGGCATTCCGGTGATGACTGCGCAACAACTACAAAGATGGTCACTCTTTCTAGGGGCGCACCACTATGAGATTGAATATAAGGGCACGAAACAGCATGGAAATGCTGATGGGCTATCACACCTGCCACTGCCTACAGTGGAGGAAGCACCAGCAGTGGATCCTGTCAAAATATTTCATTCGACTATAGTTGAATACCTACCGGTAACTTACGCTCGTATAGAAAAGGAGACCCGAAATGATCCGACACTGTCTCGGGTATATGATTTGACGGTGAAGGGATGGCCAACACATGGCGACTCACTGTTGCCAGCATTCTCATCCAGAAGAGAACAGCTGTCAGTGTGCCGGGGGACCTTGATGTGTGGATCCCGAGTGGTAATTCCACCCAAGTTAAGGGAGAGAGTGCTCAGTGAGCTTCACGAAGGCCATCTGGGAGGGGTGAAAATGAAAAGCCTTGCTAGGGCTTATGTGTGGTGGCCGGGGATCGATCAACAAATCGAGGACCTAACAAAGAGCTGCTCAGGATGCCAGAAGGTCCAAAATGCACCACCACATGCCCCTCTACACCCATGGGAGTGGCCCTCCTCTCCATGGCAATGGGTGCATATTGATTTTGCTGGTCCATTCATGGACTCAATGTTTTTAATAGCCGTGGATGCGTACTCGAAATGGCCTGAGGTCATCAAAATGTCCTTCACCACCACGGAGAAAACTATTGCAGTCCTACGGACAATTTTTTGCCAGGAACGGCTTGCCAGAACAGATTTGCTCTGATAATGGACCACAGTTTGTGTCCGAAGAATTCCGGAGGTTTATGAAGAAGAATGTGGTAAGGCATTACACATCTGCCCCGTATCATCCAGCCACAAATGGATTGGCTGAGAGGTTCGTACAAACCTTTAAGAAGGCAATAAAGGCTATGTACAATGACAACATTCCGCTCCAGCATAAGGTGGACAATTTCCTGTTCGCCTACCGGAATGCGACACATGCAGTCACCAACCAGGCCCCAGCCATGATGTTCTTTAACCGAAGGTTAAGATCTCGCCTGGAATTGCTCAGACCAAACGCACAAAGAGATGTTGAGAGTAAGCAATTCCAGCACATCCATGAGAAGCCAACAAGGAGCTTCAATGTAGGGCAACCAGTCTTGGCCCGCGACTACCGAACAGAAGAATGGCAGCCAGGAACGATATGCACACGGCAGGGCCCACTAATGTACACAGTGGACGTTGGGGAGAACATCATGACACGCCATGCTGATCAGATCCTAGAGTCACAGGAACAAGTCAACCCCATGCTTCGCCCATACGTACCTGGTGAGGAACCCGACGTACAGGTCGCATCTACCCCAGAAAGAGTAGCATCGGAAGCTGATGACCCAACTGACGACAGGGTGCCAGAATCGCCTCCGCACCAAGAGCGAGATACTCGGGAAAGGCACTATCCAGAAAGGATCAGGAAGCCTCCCCAAAGACTGAATATATAAATTGACTATTTTCAGCTAACGTTGTATGTTAAAAGTGTTAATTGTAATTAGTTTGATATTTAATTGTTAAATGAGTGTTATGGTACTGTTAATCTAAAAGGGGAGGAATTGTAATGTATATACCTCTAAGGGGGGGAACTACTTTTTACAGCTCATGTATACTGTAGTACCGGCAGTGACCACACCTGTATATAGCACTGATAGGTAATCTGTACGGTCAGTTCCAGAGTGAGCCATGTTGAGTAAACACCGGTTGTACCATTCTCCTGCAGTCTGTGTCTTACTACTGACGGACACAACAACTCACATACCAGAAACTGACAGGTACACGGCTAATCCGACTCACATATCAGATATGAGACAGTTACAGGACAAAATTTCATGCACATTTCAGAAACTGAGAGGTACAGGGAAGAAACCGAAACACATATCTGAAACTGAGAGATGCAGCACAAAACCCACTCACAAACGAGAAACAGACAGGGAGAGGACAAAACCCGACTCACATATCAGATACTGACATTTACTGGACAAAGACCCACTCACATATCAGGAACTGAGAGGTACAGGACAAAAGCCCTCTCAAATACCAGAAACTGACAGGTACAGGATATAACCCCATTCACATACCAGAGACTGATAGGTACATGAGAAATCCCAACTCATATACCAGAAACTGACAGGTACAGGACAAAACCTCACTCACATCACAGAAACTGAAAGGCAAATGCATATCCGCAATAACATACCACAAACCGACAGGTACAGGACAAAACCGCACTCACAGATTAGAAAATGACAGCTATAGTACAAAACCCCACTCACATACCAGAAGCTGACAGGTACAGGATAAAATTCCTCTCGCATACCAGAAGCTGACAGCTAAGGGACAAAACACCACTCACATACCAGAAACTGACAGGTACAGGAAAAAAACACACTTACATAGCAGAAACTAACAGGAACAGGACAAAATCCAACTCATGTTCTATAAAGTGACAGGTACAGAACAAAACACCACTTACAGACACACTTACAGACAAGGTAGTGACACAAATTATAGACAAGAAAGTCTATACAGGGCAAAAATCACACTCACATCCCACAAGCTGACAGGTACAGGAGAAAACCTCACTCACAAAACAGAAACTGACAGGCAAATGCACTTCCCCACTCACATAACATAAACTGACAGGTACAGGACAAAAACCCCACTGATATACCAGAAACTGACAGGTCCAGGGAGAAAACCCAATCATATATCAGAAACTGACAGGTGCAGGAAAAGAAACACCACCAACATACCAGAGAATGACAGGTAGAGGACAAAGTCCCACTCACATACTCGCGGGTGCTGAAGGTTTTCCTGGAGAATGTGATCACTGATGCGGTCACCTACACTGAGCACGCCAAGCGCAAGACGGTCACTGCCATGGATGTGGTGTACGCTCTGAAAGGGCAGGGCCGTACTCTCTATGGATTCGGCAGCTGAACATCTCGACTCTCCACCAAACACAACACAAAGGCTCTTTTAAGAACCACCCACCACCTCACAGAGAGAGCAGTGACTTGGGAGGAAGGGTAGACAGTTGATTTACATTGTGATCGGTGTAATTCTATATTTTACTCCAAGTTCTATATCTTGGTGTGTGGATGTTTTAAATCAACATAGGCACGATGGGCTGAATGATCTTTATTCACAGAATCGTAGACATTTACGGTACAGAAGGATTCAGCACAAAAAATATCTATGCTGCCGAATCCCACTTTCCAGGTCTTGGTCCTTAGCTTTTCAGTTTATGACACTTCAAGGGCGTAACATATCGTTTTTAAATATGATGAGGGTTTCTGCCCCTACCACACTTTCAGGCAAAACGTTCTAGACCCCCAACAACCTATGGGTGAAAAAAGTTCTGCTCATCTCTCCTCTACTTCTTCTACCAATTCTTTTAAATCTTTACCCCCTGGGGATTGATCTCTCTGCTAAGGGAAATAGGTCTTTCCTGTCCACTCTATGTAGGCCCTTCATATACACATCAATCAAGTCTCCTCTCGGCCTGCTAATGTGCGGAATCGTTCTGTGATTCTATAAAATGACGATATCCCGAATGAATAATTCGACTATATTAATGCTGCAACTTCCTCTGAAAAGAGCCGTTGCTTTGTTTTGTGCTTTTACAGTGCGTTGTGAAATTTATTTGCTATTGTACCTTCCGACACCCCGTGCTTGGCCAGCTCCCGGGCAGCACCAGGCTCACGGCGGTCTGGATGTGTGGACACAATCCGCACTCTCCAAACTATTGGAGTTTGGTGACATCTCCTGGCCGCCAGCCAGTGGTGCAACAGGAAAACAATTCATCAGTAACTATTTTAAACTGGAGAGAAATAACCTGAACATCTTGTTTCCGTTCAGTCTAAGATGATTGCAAAGTGTTTTACACGTCCTGACTAAAGCTCCAAAGACCTATGGCGAATGATCTGTAAATACAGCGTCTAACATTTTAAAATTAGGGCGATGATTTTATCGTGGTGTGGCTCGCTGCCCTCCCTAGCGAGTTCATTGAAGTTCGATTCGAGGCATCGCAACCAGGCTCCTGTTAGCAAAGTTTAGGTCATCCTATCGCAGTTTATAGTAGATGCATTGCTGGACATCTTCCAAATTCTATAGGATCTGGAACAGTTCCCATGGATTGGAGGATAGCTAATGTAACCCCACTATTTAAAAAAGGTGGTAGAGAGAAAATGGGGAATTACAGACCGGTAAGCCTGACATCGGTAGTGGGGAAATGCTAGAATCCATTATAAAAGATGTAATAGCAGAGCACATGGAAAACAGTGACAGGATCGGACAAAGTCAACATGGATTTACAAAAGGTAAATCGTGCTTGACTAATCTACTGGAATTTCTTGAGGATGTAACTGCTAGAATAGATAAATGAGAACCAGTGGATGTGGTGTATTTGGACTTTCAGAAGGCTTTCGATAAGGTCCCGCATAAGAGATTGGCGTGCATAGTTAAAGCACATGGGATTGGGGGTAAGGTACTGTCTTGGATAGAGAACTGGTTGGCAGACAGGAAGCAAAGAGTTGGAATAAACGGGTCCTTTTCCGAGTGGCAGGCAGTGACGAGTGGGGTACTGCAGGGATCGGTGCTAGGACCCCAGCTATTCACAATATATATAAATGATCTAGACGAGGGAACTAGATGTAATATCTCCAGGTTTGCAGATGACACAAAGCTGTGAGGAGGATGCAGTGAAACTCCAGTATGATTTGGACAGGTTGAGCGATTGGGCAGATGCATGGCAAATGCAGTATAATGTGGATAAATGCGAGGTTATCCATTTTGGTATCAAAAACAGGAAGGCAGATTATTATCTGAATGGCAATAGATTGGGAGAAGGGGAAGTGCAACGAGACCTGGGGGTCATTGTGCACCAGTCGCTGAAGGTAAACATGCAGGTGCAGCAGGTGTTTAAGAAGACAAATGGTATGTTGGCTTTCATAGCGAGAGGATTCGAGTACATGAGCAAGGATGTCTTGCTGCAGTTGTACAGGGCCTTGGTGAGACCACACCTTGAGTATTGTGTGCAGTTTTGGTCGCCTTATCTGAGGAAGGATGTTCTTGCCATGGAGAGAGTGCAGTGGAGATTCACCAGATTGATACCTGGGATGGCAGGAATGATTATAAAGAGAGATTGGGTCGATTAGGTTTATACTCGCTAGAGTTTAGAAGAATGAGAGGGATTCTCATTGGAACTTATAAAATTCAAACAGGACTAGACAGACTAGATGCAGGAAGGATGTTCCCGATGGCGGGGGAGTCCAGAACCAGGGATCACAATCTAAGGATAAGGGGTAAGCCATTTAGGACTGAGATGAGGAGGAATTTCTTCACCCAGAGAGTGGTGAACCTGTGGAATTCTCTACCACAGAAGGCAGTTGAGGCCAATTCATTAAATATAATCAAGAAGGAGTTAGATATATTTCTTAAGGTTAAAGGGATCAAGGGATATGCGGAGAAAGCAGGGACAGGGTACTGAATTTGGATGACCAGCCATGATCTCATTAAATGGCGGAACAGGCTCGAGGGGCCGAATGGCCTACTCCTGCTCCTATCTTCTATGTTTCTATGTTTCCCTTTGTTCTCAGACCCGTTCATTTACAGCGCCGGCCGACGAATTAAGAGCTTGTTCTACGGGTAAGACTCAGATTCCAGTCACATCGTTCTCTCTCAAGCATTTTCAAGTTTTAAAAATAACTGTTGGGGGTTTATTAACCCGAGACGTCTTGCAGTGTAACAGCCCAGAATGGGAGTTCTAGCAGAGACCGGAACGGGGGCAGTTTGAACACTGTCCCTCTTCTCTTTTCACAGGGCTCCCGGTTCTGTTTTCACTCCCGCCTGTGCAAAGGATCCATCGATAATTATTGAAACCTCACTTTTACAAAGATTGAGCTGGAATGTGTCCGCTTACAGAACCAATGGGGGTTGATTCCCGCCCGTTACATTCTGAAATTGAACAGGCTGATTGTCACAGCCCGGACTGTGCAAGGGAAATATGGAATAAGACAAACGGGAATAAAACGTGCTTGGAAATCTTTGGCTAATGGTGAATTTATTAATATAATCCTCAATTTAAAAATTATTGGCGGGGATTTTGAGATTTAAAAAATCGTTGGAGGTCTGACTGCTGAGGCAGTTATTTCCACCCTCTTTGCATTGGTGGGAAAACCAGACTGTGATTGGTCATCGGAAAACACCAATGAAATTCACCACAGAGCGACCAATCACAAGTTAGGTCCCTGCATTCCTCCAGAAGGTATAAGAAGGGCAGATGTGGGAGGAGATTTTCATTCTTTCTCTGACCGTATTGATTCTGGAAATGTCTGGAAGAGGAAAAACCAGCGGTAAAGCTCGGGCCAAAGCCAAGTCTCGCTCATCCCGGGCCGGACTACAGTTCCCTGTGGGCCGTGTTCACAGGCACCTGCGAAAGGGCAACTATGCTCAGCGTGTGGGTGCCGGAGCCCCGGTCTACATGGCTGCTGTGCTCGAGTATCTGACCGCTGAAATCCTGGAGCTGGCCGGCAACGCAGCCCGCGACAACAAGAAGACCCGCATCATCCCCAGACACCTGCAGCTGGCCATCCGCAACGACGAGGAGCTCAACAAGTTGCTGGGAAAGGTGACCATCGCTCAGGGCGGGGTGCTGCCTAATATCCAGGCGGTGCTGCTGCCCAAGAAAACCAGCACCGCCAGCTCCAAGAGCAAGTAAACCGAACAAGATTCAATCTAATAACCCAAAGGCTCTTTTCAGAGCCACCCACATTATCTTTGAAAGGGCTGGTTACTGTTCTGTTATGTGGGTCACAATTATACCAGATCTGATTTAACATGTTAAATCTTAAAATCTACTTTGAAATTCATTTGCCACAGTTGTGCCCATTAAATTACTATCCACCACTCACCTGACAATCAAACGCTGCCACAGTGATAGATACAATTGCTATCCTGTATGAACGAATACTCCCTCACTCACATGCAGTACCAGTGAGTGAGTGGTAGTGCTTTTCCTATACTCACCTATCAATCCCACACTGACACAGTACCAGAGAGTAACAGATACGGTATCTATCCCATATTCAGCAGTGAATCCCACATTGGCACATAGTACCAGAGTGACAGAGGAAGTGTCTATCCCACACTCAATGATCAACCACACTGTTCACACTAGAATCGGGTGAGCGCGTCCATCTGCATTTAATGGTTCGATAGCAAAATACTGCGGATGGCAGCTGTCTCCCATTCTGCCAGCGCATTTCACACCTAATCTAGAGCTGTCTTTTGTCTCCACTAGTCCTATCATCATCTCGTCTCGTTTTGAATACCTCGTAATGTCTCTTCTCTTGTCTCCCAGCCCGGCATCTTAATCTATTTTATTCCCTGTACCTCTTTAGTCTTGATAAAGGGATTTGACCCGAAACGTTGACTCTAATTTGTCTCGACGGATGTTGCCTGGCCTGCTGAGTTTTTCCAGCATTTAATGGTTGTTTGGAGTTTTCAGCTGGACCAATAAACTACTTGGCAATGGTTTTAAGCGGAACATAAACAGGGTACTGAAGTATCTGTCGAAATCAAAATGGTTTCTGCTGAATCTTGTCTCTTGTTGCAGCACTCGCTGTCGGCCAGGAGATGGCACCAACCTCTAATAGTTTGGAGAGTGCGGATTGTGTCCACACATCCAGACCTCCGTGAGTCTGGTGCTGTCCGGGGGGTTGGCCAAGCCCGGGGTGACCATGAACGCCAGCTCCAAGTAAAACTCCACAATTTACTGACAAAAAAAACCCACAACGGCTCGTTTAAGACCTACCCACATCCTCTCTGAAGGAGCCGCCTGTTTAATACACTGATTTCGTCAGTTTATTCATTCCGGCTAACGTCCTATCAATCTGGTGATGACATTATCAGACAAATAGGGAAACTGCCGCATTTTAAAATCTGTCTCTGTCGAATTTATTCATTATTAATAAAAGTATTTATTTTTTTGAATTTAGCGGATTGTTTCAAGATTAATTTATAAATTCTTCAATTGAGGCCAATAGTTATTTTTGTTAAGGTAATGAGATTTCAATCAAGCGACCAATCCGAAGTAGCCTCAGGTTACAGCGGGCTCCGAGAGTGAGAACTGGAGACATTACAGTCCATCCAATGACTTTACTTAAACCCTTGAATTCCACAATCCCCTACAGTATCTGTGCAGGAAGCAAACTTCAGAAGGAGAATAATCTCACAAGTTGGCCTCTTGTCATAGAAGCTCGGTTTAACCTATTGTGAGGTGGAAAGCTCCGGTTCCCCGTCACACCATCTGTCTGATATATAAAAGCTGAATGGAAAAAGAACACTGAGCGCATGGACACCCAGGAAGACTAAAAGAGCTTTTCACTGTGAGGGGAGAATACAGGGTCTGGCCCAAAGAGTCACTTGTAACCCCATAATAATCCTTATAATTCTGAAGCTACTCCTCACCCCAATATATCCCCGCTCCCGGTCCTGGGGCGCTGCTCTCTCTGTGAGGCGGTGTGGGGTTCGAAGAAGAGCCTTTGTTTTGTGCCCTGGATGTTGTCACTAAGCACTTTACGGTGACGCTTGGCTCCGCCTTTTCCCACTCCTTTGCCTCCTTTTCCTCTTCCAGACATGACGATTCCTCACAGGATTATAAACTGAATGATAAACACTCGCCGTCCTGATGTATTTATGAAGCCAACCCGGAAAAGCAGAGTGTGAGAGAGGCTGGGAGGAGACAGAATCAGAGTGACAGGCAGAGCAGAGACAGCGTCCTCTGAGCTTCAGCTCCGCCCCCAGCTTTCAGGCTTCAGCATTGAAACACTTGTCTGCTCCTCCCCCTCTCCCCGCACAGTGTTTAAAGCGACAGGAAGGGCCCATGCGAGCTCCCCTCCCCCAGCTCTGCCAGCGGGGGCCGTTTCCTCTGTACTCGGCTGATGATCGCTGAACACATCAGGGAGCGGAGATATCACGGGCCCGAGTAAGGGAGCAAACAGCAGCCTCCTCTCAGCAGCACATCGCATTGGGACTGTGTCCGCAGATGGGCTTTGAGTCGGGGTAAGCGGAGCGGCCGTCGTTGGCTCTTTGAAGGAGGCAGAGTGCAGCATGAACCAGTTCCGGAACATGGAGTGAGTGGGGGAAGGGAGAGGCCATTCTCGGGCTGTGTGTGTACAGAGTAAGGTAACATAGAAAGTAAATCACCTCGCTCATTCAAATTATTGCTGCTTTCTTTCCTCAAATCAGCAGTGAATGTTCCTGATTCGGTTCCAATCTCACCGTGTCTGTTGTTGTAGGACAGTGAACAGTGGAAACACAGCCTGACAGTGAGGATGTGAGCAGTTTCACAAAGTGCATCTATTGCAGGCAGCAGGAGAAAGAGCACATTTCAAAAATCGGTTATTTACTTTCGATGCTTTGAGTTCTCCAGAACAGTGCTGCTGGTGATCGAGAGATACATTGCAGCTCTCTCAGATACATCGGGATCCGGGCACTGAGAGATTTTGTTAACTGCACAGGCCCTCAACTCGGTTTCAATAGACTGAAAACAATTCTTTGTAAAGCCCAGGTACCTGTGGTTATATTCCAGGAAGCCATTCTGAATTTTATAGGTAGCCCCATTGGAATGGGAAATGAAACCCTGGACTGTGCAATGGGGTGGTCCAATTCCTGGTCCAGTGCTGGGTTTGGGTTGTGTGTGGATGCTGATAACTTACTGTAGAACCGTCCTACACACCTGGTGTGGAGAATCTGAGTGCCGCTGTGCTGCAGTGAGGGCAGACAATGGCACTGTTTGTATCGCGGTTTCCCCTCGCCAGATAATTTACCTTATTGCAAACAAACACATTAATTATAACTCTATTTTTATATTCTCCTGGAACCTGTCATTATCTGATAACTAATATTAATCTCGTATTATTATTCTCACAACAAAATACTCCAATGCGCCCGCATGAATAGGATGTTTCCTCCACCCGGAATGCAAGGAACAGTGCAGGCAGCTCCTTCTCACACAGAGTAAGTACATTATCACTCACAGAGCGCAGAGACACAGAACTGGCCTCAGTCCTATTATCACAGGCAGCAGGAACTGTTACCGCCGAATTGGAGCCTGAACGGACCCAGTGATATACAGGGTCGACCTATACCCAACTTCGACTTATAGAGCAATAAACTCAGACTACTGCGGACCTTGCTGGAATGTGCGAGTACACTTTTATTTACAGAGCACTCTGGGAGAAGTGCTATACACCCCCTTGGTGCAATCGCCAGCTTCTCCGCTTTACAATAGCAGCCGCGCTCCTTTTATACAATTTAAAAACAGGAAAGATACCATATTACATTAATTCCTTGGCCAGTCTGGTACTTTAGCATCCTTTAACTTTGGCCAATCCGATACCTTAGCAACCCTTAATCACATTCTGTCAAAAACAAGTTGACTATATTATTATACCGTTAGGAAACAACTTAATTATATTACTGTTCTGTACAAGTGACATCACACATTTGGTGTAAGCAGATCAAGTCAGCTGTCTGTTATGCCAGTGTCTGCAAAATGTCAATGAATGTCAAGTATTTCAGCAGGCACTATGGTGCCATTTTTAAATTTCCTCCCACTTTGATCCGAATTTCCAGAGTTACATTATGAATCTCACAGTCATTATCTGAGGAATGTTGTCCTTATCTCAGGAAGGATGGCCTTATCTGAGGAAGGATGTTCTTGCCATGGAGGGAGTGCAGTGAAGATTCACCAGACTGATACCTGGGATGGCAGGAATGATGCAGAGGAGAGATTGGGTCGATTGGGCTTATATTCGGTAGAATTTAGATGAATGAGAGGGGATCTCATTGAAACTTATAAAATTCTAACAGGACTAGACAGAATAGATGCAGGAAGGATGTTCACGATGGCAGGGGAGTCCAGAACCAGGGGTCACAGTCTAAGGATAAGGGGTAAGCCATATAGGACTGAGATGAGGAGGAATTTCTTCACCCAGAGAGTGGTGAACCTGTGGAATTCACTACCACAGAAGACAGGTGAGGCCAATTCATTAAATATATTCAAGAAGGAGTTAGATATATTTCTTAAGGCTAAGGGGATCAAGGGATATGGGGAGAAAGCAGGGACCGGGTACTGAATTTGTATGATCAGCCATGATTGCATTGAATGGCGGAGCAGGCTCGAGGGGCTGAATGGCCTAATCCTGCTCCTATCTTCTATGTTTCTATGTCAATTGCAGCAGCAGAATAAGACGTTATTTCAAAGCCCAAACACATTGCAATGATTGGCAGATCCATTTTCACTCCATTACTCACACACACGAACAGATAGACACTGATATGGAGTCAATGCTCGCTACTGGCAGTACACGGACTATCAAACCCAACAACTACCATACAAGACCAGAGAATCGGAGATAATGGACTGAACCAAATCCTGAGACAGCCACTTATGATCACAAACTAGCATTAGCTTACACAGGTGAAGAAGGAATGCAATCCAACATTCACACAGAGCAAGAATAGTACAGTACAATAGACTGTCAATTACATAATAACTCACATATATTACCAGTCTAACAGATACAGAATTAATCCCACACTCACAAACAGTAGCAAAAACTGACAGCCACAGAATAAAGCCCACATTCACAAAGCAGAGACTGACAGGTACATAGTAAATTACAGAATCACACCAGAAACTGACAGACAAAACACTACATCTATATACTGGAAAATGAGTTAGAGGATAATCCACACACACATCCCAGAGATGGATATTGCTAGGCAAAATCCCACGTTCATATACCAGGTTGACAGCTATAGACAAAATCAATACACATTTAAAAGAGACTGACAGATACAGAGTGAAACTCACACTCGCATCCCAGAAAGTGACAGGTACAGGGGGAAACTTGCACTCACATCCCAGAGACTGTCAGATACAGAGTGAAACTCACACTCACATACCAGAGACTGTCAGATACAGGGTGAAACTCACACTCACATACCAGAGACTGTCAGAAACAGAGTGAAACTCACACTCACATACCAGAGACTGACAGATACAGAGTGAAACTCACACTCACATACCAGAGACTGTCAGATACAGAGTGAGACTCACACTCACATACCAGAAACTGTCAGATACAGAGTGAAACTCACACTCACATACCAGAGACTGTCAGATACAGAGTGAAACTCACACTCACTTACCAGAGACAGAGATACATAGATACATAGAAGATAGGAGCAGGAGTAGGCCATTCGGCCCTTCGAGCCTGCTCCGCCATTCAATGAGATCATGGCTGATCATCCAAATTCAGTACCCGGTCCCTGCCTTCTCCCCATATCCCTTGATCCCTTTAGCCTTAAGAAATATATCCAACTCTTTCTTGAATATACTTAATGAACTGGCCTCCACCGCCCTCTGTGGCAGAGAATTCCACAGGTTCACCACTCTCTGGGTCAAGAAATTCCTCCTCATTTCAGTCCTAAATGGCTTACCCCTTATCCTTAGACTATGACCCCTGGTTCTGGACTTCCCGGCCATCAGAAACATCCTTCCTGCATCTAGTCTGTCCAGGCCTGACAGAATTTTAAAGGTTTTCATGAGATCCCCTCTCAATCTTCTAATCTCCAGTGAGTATAAGAGTATAAGTATAAGACTGTCAGATACAGAGTGAAACTCACACTCACATACCAGAGACTGTCAGATACAGCATGATACTCACACTCACATACCAGGGACTGTCAGATATAGAGTGAAACTCAAACTCACATACCAGAGACTGTCAGCTACAGAGTGAAACTCACACTCAGACACCACAGACTGTCAGATACAGAGTGAAACTCACACTCACATACCAGAGACTGTCAGATACAGAGTGAAACTCACACTCACATACCAGAGACTGTCAGATACAGAGTGAAACTCACACTCACATACCAGAAACTGTCAGATACAGAGTGAAACTCACACTCACTTACCAGACACTGTCAGATACAGAGTGAAACTCACACTCACATACCAGAGACTGTCAGATGCAGTGTGATACTCACACTCACATACCAGAGACTGTCAGATACAGAGTGAAACTCACACTCACATACCAGAGACTGTCAGATACAGTGTGATACTCACACTCACATTCCAGAGACTGTCAGATACAGTGTGATACTCACACTCATATTCCAGAGACTGACAGATACAGAATAAAATCCACACTCGCATCCAAGAGACTGTCAGCTATAAGAAGATAAGAAATAATAGCAGGAATAGATTATAAAGCCCCTCAAGCCTGCTCTGACATTCAATAAGATCATGGCTGAACTTCGACCACAACTCCAATATCCCACCCTATCCCTATATCCCTTGATTCCCTTAGTGCCCAAAAATCTATGATCTCAGTCTTGAATACACTCATCGACTGAGCATCCACAGCCCCATGCAGTAGAGAATTCCAAAGATTCACGACACTCTGAGTGGATACATTTATCATCAACAAGTCCTAATTTTCCGATGCCTTATCGTGAGACTATGAACCCTAGTTTTAGACTCTCCTGCCAGGGGAAACAGCCTCGCAGCATCTACCCCTGTCAAGCCCGCTAAGAATTTGAAATGTTTCAATGAAATCACCTCTCATTCTTCTAAACTCCAGAGAATATCAGCCCATTATACTCAATCTCTCCTCATAGGACAGCCCTCTCATCCCAGGAATCAATCTCGTGAACATTTGACGCACCCCCTCTAAAGCATATATATCCTGCCTTAGATAAGGAGTCCAAAATGTGCAAAGTACTCCAGTAATGAGATAACCAAAGGCCTGTATAATTGCAGCAACACATACTTACGCTTTACTGCAACCCCTTTGCAATAAATGCTAACATACGTTACCTTCCTAATTGATTATTTTACCTGCATGACCACATTCTGCGATTCATGTAAAAGGACACTCAAATCCCTTTGAATACTGACAGAGTTAAACCCACGCTCACATCCCAGAGACATTGAGGTAAAGAATAAAACACACACACACGTGGCAGAAACTGAACATTACAGTCAAAAACCCACACTCACATCCCAGAGATATAAGAATTAGAAGCATTAGCAGTTCATACGGCCCCTCGAGCCTCACAGATACAGAATAAATCCACTCTCACACAACAGAGACTGTCAGGCACAGAATGAACACCAACTTTTCCATGCCAGAAACTGACAGGTAAAGATTAAAACCTGGCACTCTGAAAGCAGAAAGTGACAGGTAGATTAAAACTCACACACACACACCAAAGACTAACATATACAGAGTAAGAACCGCACACACATCCCAGAGTATGACAGATACAGAGTAAAACCCCCAGATACATCCCAGGTTATGGCATATACAGAGTAAAACCCCCACACACATCCCAGAGCATAACATTTACGGAGTAAAACCCACACTCACATCCCAGAGACAGACAGATAGAGAATAAAGTGCTCACTCATACACCAAAGACTGAGATACAAAGTAAGTCCCACATTCACATACCAGAGACTAAAAGATACAGAGTAAAACTCACACTCACATCCCAGAAACTAACAGGTACCGATTGAAATCCACACATACAACAAAAACTAAAAAGTACATAATAGAACCCACTGGCACATACAAGAAACCATAATGTACAGAATAAATCTGATCCTCACGAACCAGACACTGACAGGTACAAAGAAAATCACACTCTCAGCTACCAGAAACTGACAGAGACAGAATAATCTCACACTCACTCACCTGTGACTGACTGATACAGAAGAAACCCACACTCACATACCAGAAGCTGACAGGTACATAAAAAACACACATTTGTATAGAAGAAAAAGAAGATAGTGAAAAAGACACTCACATAGCAGAGACTGACAGATAAAGACAAAAACCTACACTCACAAACCAGAAACTTCCAGATTCAGAGTGAATATACTTGGCCTGCTACCTTCAGGGATCTGTAGACATGTATTCCAAGGTCTCTTTGTTTCTCTGCACTGCTCAGTGTCCTACCATTTAATGTGTATTCCCTTTCCTTTTTACCCCTCCCCAAATGCATTACCTCACATTTCTCCGGATTGAGTTGCATTTGCCACTGTTCTGCCCACCTGACCAATTTATTGATACCTTCCTGCAGTCCACAGCTTCCTTCTTCAGTGTCAACCACACAGCCGATTTTAGTATCAACTGCAAACTTCGTAATCATACCCCCTATATTCAAGACAAGATCGTTGATATATACCACAAAAAGCAAGGGACCTAGTGCTGAGCCCTGCAGTATGACTCCCACACTCACACACAGTACCAGAGACTGACAGATACTGAATTAATCTAACTCTCACATACAGAATCATAGACTGACAAAGAGAAAATGAATCACACACTACCTCAGAGAATCAGAGACAGACAGGCACATAATTAATCCCCCACTCATATACAGTACCAGAAAATGATAGGTACAAAATGAATCTCAATCTGATACAGAGTATTAAAGACTGACTGATACAGAAGGAATCTCACTCTCAATCTAATACCAGAGAATGACAGACACAGAATGTACCTCACTGTGACATAGAGTATTTGACACTGACTAATTCAGAATCAATCCACACTGACACAGATTATCAGAGACTGACAGGTACAGATAAATCTCACGCTCACATACTGTATCAGAGATGGTCAGATACACATAATTAATCTCACATTCACTTACATTACCAGATAGTGAGAGACAGAATTAAACTGACTCTCACATGCAGTATCAGAGATGACAGATACACAGAATGAATCTCACACTCTGAAACAGTACCAAATAATGACAGAGACAACATTAATCTAACTCACACATACAGTATCAGAGACTGAAAGGTACAGAATAAATCCTAAACTCACATGCCATAGCAGGAACTAACAGATATAGAATAAATCTCAGTCTCACATACATTATTAGAGATTGTCAGAGAAAGAGAATTAATCTCACACTGACACAGCGTATCAGACGGTGACAGACCCAGGATTAATACACACTCGTACACAGTACCAGCAAATGAAAGAGACAAAGCTAACCCCAAATTAAATGCTGATTGGTGCAGAATGAATCTCACTCTCACATACAGTACCAGAGATTGACAGATATATAACTACACTAACATTGACATATAGAGCAGAGACTGACAGACAGAGATGGAGTCTCACAGTAACACAGAGCATCAGAGGGCCTGGCAGATACAGAATGAGTACACAATCACAGGCAGTACAATTAATTTGCAGAGAGGTTCATTCCCACACTCACATACAGTACAAGATACTAGCAGAGATGGAAAGTATCTCAAACTAACATCAAGTACCAGAGACTGATAGATGCAGTACGAATCCTACTTTCATAAACCGAGTGAGTAGCATATTCATGCAGAAACCGTCGCTGAAATACAGTACGAGAGACAGACTGATTCAGAGCTAATTCAACACTAATGTACAGTACCAGAGACTGACAGATACAGAATAACTCCGACACTCACAATCAGCACCAGAGACTGACAGATGCAGAATGAATTTCATACTCGCACACCGTCCCAGTGATATATAATTACTCTAACACACACATACAGAAGAGACTGATAGACAGAGAATGAATCTTATAGTAACACAGAGAATCAGAGGGCTTGGCAGATACAGAATGAGTACACAGTCACATGCAGTATAATTGATTTACAGATAGATTCAGTCCCACACTCACATACAGTACCAGATACTAGCAGAGATGGAAAGAATCTCAAACTAACATCAAGTACCAGAGACTGATTGGTGCAGTACGAATTCCACTTTCATAAACCGAGTGTATGGCATATTCATGCAGAATCCTTTGCTGAAATATAGTGCGAGAGGCGGACTGATTCAGAACTAACCTGACACTAACATACAGTACCAGAGACTAACAGTTACAGAATGAATCTCAGACTCACACATCCCAGTGACAGACAGATACTGAATTAATATCACACACACGTACACTACCAGAGAATGAAAGATTCAGAATGAATCCCAACACTGACACACGGTACCAGAGTCTGACGGATACAGATGGAATCCCACACTGACACATGTAACAGATGTAAGAAGTCACACAACACCAGGTTATAGTCCAACAGTTTTATTTGAAATCACAAGCTTTCAGAGCGCTGCTCCTTCATCAGGTGAAGTGGAGAGATGCATAAAGACACAGCTTATATAGTCAGAGAATAATGCCAGATGATTATAGGTAATCTTTCTAACTGCCATTTATCACACCTCGGCAGAGAGATAATCACAGCAAACAAAGGTGTGAATGGTGTCCAAACAGGTCAGTCAGGAAAACATTACATCAAAGAACAATGAGGTGGGATCACAAGGGGTCAAATGTTGCAGATGCTGGGGTCTGTATGAAAAACAAAAAACAGAGAAAAAAACATTTTTTTTTGCTGGAAATCACAGCAGGTCCGGCCGCATCTGTGTAGAGAGAATAAGCCAATGACGACTCGAGTCTGGATGACCCTACATCAGGTGGGGTTACATGTAGTGTGACATGAACCCAAGATCCCGGTTGAGGCCATCCTCGTGAGTGCGGAACTTGGCTATCAGTTTCTGCTCTACGATTTTGCATTGTCGTGTGTCTCGAAGGCCGCCTTGGAGAATGCTTACCCGAAGATCGGAGGCTGAATGTCCTTGACTGCTGAAGTGTTCCCCGACTGGGAGGGAACACTCCTGCCTGGCGATTGTTGCGCGGTGTCCGTTCATCCATTGTCGCAGTGTCTGCATGGTCTCGCCGATGTACCATGCTCCGGGGCATCCTTTCCTGCAACGTATGAGGTAGGCAACGTTGGCCGAGTCACATGAGTATGTACCATGTGCCTGGTGGGTGGTGTCCTCACGTGTGATGATGGTATCTGTGTTGATGATCTGGCATGTCTTGCAGAGGTTGCCGTGGCAGGGTTGTGTGGTGTCATGGTCACTGTTCTCCTGAAATCTGGGTAATTTGCTGCAAACGATGGTCTGCTTGAGGTTAGCCGGCTGTTTGAAGGCGAGTAGTGGAGGCGTGGGGATGGCATTAGCGAGGTGTTCATTGGCATCGATGACATGTTGAAGGCTGCGAAGAACATGGCGTAGTTTCTCCACTCCGGGGAAGTACTAGACGACGAAGGGCACTCTGTTGGTTGTGTCCCGTGTTTGTCTTCTGAGGAGGTCTATGCGATTTTTCACTGTGGCCCGTCAGAACTGTCAATCGACGAGTCGAGCGTCATATCCCGTTCTTATGAGGGTGTCCTTCAGCGTCTGTAGGTGTCCATCGCGTTCCTCCTCGTCTGAGCAGATCCTGTGTATTCGCAGGGCTTGTCCATAGGGGATGGCTTCTTTAACATGGTTAGGGTGGAAGCTGGAGAAGTGGAGCATCCTGAGGTTGTCCGTGGGCTTGCGGTAGAGTGAAGTGCTGAGGTGTCCGTCTTTGATGGAGATTCGTGTGTCCAAGAATGAGGCCGATTCTGAGGAGCAGTCCATGGTGAGTTTGAATAACCAGAGACTGATACAGAACTATTCACACACACACAGTACTAGGGACAGGCATTACTGAACTAAAGTGGCGCAGACCACCCCACAAGGCTTGAATATAGAGCACAGGTTGGACATTTAAATTGCAGACCCGTGCAGCAGAAGTGCTTGGGGCCTCTTTAATGATCTGGGAAATGGAGAATGGGAAGATGACCTCTCTGACTACAGGGGGCGTGCTTGTGACAGAAAATCAATCTGATTGGATTCTTAAAGCAGCCAATCAGAGATATGCATAACAATGGTAAATGACATCACTCGTCAGCAGCCAATCACAACCATTCCTTCACCCATCCCTCATTAGCATAGGGCGGTGGGGGCACCCTATTTAAGTCGAGCGCGGAGCAAGATTGCGTCATTTTGTGTCTGAAATCGAGTTTGAGAATGGTTGATGAAAAGAAGACAGTTACCAAGAAGGGCGCCAAAAAAACCGTCACTAAACCGGCAGCGAAGGGCGGCAAGAAGCGCAGAAAGTCGAGGAAGGAGAGTTACTCCATCTACATCTACAAAGTGATGAAGCAGGTTCACCCTGACACCGGCATCTCCTCCAAGGCCATGGTTGTAATGAACTCGTTTGTGAACGATATTTTCGAGCGCATCGCGGGTGAGGCTTCCCGCCTGGCCCATTACAACAAGCGGCACACCATCAGCTCCCGGGAGATCCAGACCGCCGTGCGCCTGCTGCTGCCCGGGGAGCTGGCTAAGCACGCCGTGTCGGAAGGAACAAAGGCGGTGACCAAATACACCAGCTCCAAGTAAAACTCCACGCTGTCCTGAAAGAACAAACCCAAAACACAACGGCTCTTTTAAGAGCCACCCACAATCTCTCTGAAAGAGCTACACAATCGCATCTCCCTTTAGAATCAGTTTACTGCAATTATTTACTGAACAAGTATCATTCAGAACGTTTAAAGTTCCAGCTGTGGATTTCGTTTTGAATTCTCAGATAAGCAGTTTTAATGTCTTGTTCGACATTAGCGTCACTTGAATTTCTCGCCCTCACAGTAAATTGCGAACACGATCCTTGGTCGCTCTTTACCTTTGTTCTCTGACCCGACGATTAACAGCTTGTTCTAGGGTAAGACTCAGATTCCAGTCACGTCGTTCTCAAGGCGTTTTCAAGTTTTAAAAATAAATGTTGGGGGTTTATTAACCCGAGACTACTTGCAGTGTTAACAGTCCAGAATGGGAGTTCTAACAGAGACGGAACGGGGACAGTTTGAACACTGTCCCTCTTCTTTTCACAGGGCTCCCGGTTCTGTTTTCACTCCCGCCTGTGCAAAGGATCCATCGATAATTATTGAAACCTCACTGTTAAAGAGATTGAGCTGGAAAGTGTCCGCTTACAGAATCAATGGGCATTGATTCCCACCCGTTACATTCTGAAATTGAACAGGCAAATAATCCTGATTGTCACAGCCTGGAATGTGCAAGGGAAATATGGAATAAGACAAACGGGAATAAAACGTGCTTGGAAATCTGTGGCTAATGGTGAATTTATTAACATAATCCTCAATTTAAAAAATATTGGCGGGGATTTTGAAATTTAAAAATTCGTTGGAGGTCTGACTGTTGAGGCTGTTATTTCCACCCTCTTTTCATTGGTGGGAAAACCAGACTGTGATCGGTCACTGAATAGCACCAATGAAATGCACCACAGACCGACCAATCACAAGTTCGCTCTCTGCATTCCTCCAGAAGGTATAAGAAGGGCAGATGTGGGAGGAGATTTTCATTCTTTCTCTAACCGTATTGATTGTGGAAATGTCTGGAAGAGGAAAAAGCAGCGGTAAAGCTCGGGCCAAAGCCAAGTCTCGCTCATCCCGGGCCGGACTGCAGTTTCCTGTGGGCCGTGTTCACAGGCACCTGCGAAAAGGCAACTACGCTGAGCGTGTGGGTGCCGGAGCCCCGGTCTACATGGCTGCTGTGCTCGAGTATCTGACCGCTGAAATCCTGGAGCTGGCCGGCAACGCGGCCCGCGACAACAAGAAGACCCGCATCATCCCCAGACACCTGCAGCTGGCCATCCGCAACGACGAGGAGCTCAACAAGTTGCTGGGAAAGGTGACTATCGCTCAGGGCGGGGTACTGCCTAATATCCAGGCGGTGCTGTTGCCCAAGAAAACCAGTACTGCCAGCTCCAAGACCAAGTAAAGCGAACAAAATTCAATCTAATAACCCAAAGGCTCTTTTCAGAGCCACCCACATTATCTTTGAAAGGGCTGGTTTCTGTTCTGTTCTATGGGTCACAATTATACCAGGTCTGATTTAACATGTTAAATCTTAAAATCTACTTTGAAATTCACAGATTTGTCGATTGTTATCTATCCACCACTCACCTGACAATCAAACGCTGCCACGGAGTAACAGATACAATTGGTATCCTGTATGAACGAATATTCCCTCAGTCACAAGCAGTACTAGTGAGTGAGTGGTAGTGCATTTCCTATACTCACCTGTAAATCCCGCACTAACACACTGCAAGAGAGTGACAGACACAGTATCTATCTTCCCATATACAGCAGTGAATCTCACCTTGCCACATAGTTCCAGAGTGATAGAGGAAGTGTCTATCCCACACTCAATGATCAACCACACTGTTCACCCTAGAATCGGGTGAGCGCGTCCATCTGCTTTTAATGGTTTTTTGGAGTTTTCAGCTTGACCAATAAACTACTTGGCAATGGTTTTAAGCGGAACATAAACACGGTGCTGAGGTATCTGTCGAAAACAAAATGGTTTCTGCTGAATCATTGTCTCTTGTTGCAGCACTCGCTTTCAGCCAGGAGATGGCACCAACCTCTAACACTTTGGAGAGTGCGGATTGTGGACACACATCCAGACCGCCGTGAGTCTGGTGCTGTCGGGGAGTTGGCCAAGCACGGGGTGGCCAAGAACGCCAGCTCCAAGTAAAACTCCACAATTTACTGATAGAAATATAGAAATCACAACGGGTCCTTTAAGAGCCACCCACAGCCTCTCTGCAGGAGCCGCCTGTTTAATGCACTGACTTCGTCGGTTTATTCATTCCGGCTAAAGTCCTGTCAATCTGGTGAGGAAATTATCAGAAAATTAGTGAAACTGCCCCAATTTAATGTCTGTCTCGGTTGAATTGAATAATTATAAATAAAATCTTTTTTGAATTTGGTGGAATGTTTCAAACTTAATTTTAAAACTGATCAATTGAGGCCAATAGTTTATTCTGTTAAGGAAATGGGATTCCAATCAAGCGACCAATCCGAAGTAGCCTCAGGTTACAGCGGGCTCCGACAGATGGAACTGGAGTCATTACAGTCCATCCAATGACTTTACTTAAACCCTTGATTTTCACAATCCCCGACAGTAAGCAAACTTCAGAAGGGGAATAATCTCACAAGTTGGCCTCTTGTCATAGAAGCTCGGTTTAACCTATTGTGAGGTGGAAAGCTCCGGTTCCCCGTCACACCATCTGTCTGATATATAAAAGCTGAATGGAAACAGAACACTGAGCGCATGGACACCCAGGAAGACTAAAGGAGCATTTCACTGTGAGGGGAGAATACAGGGTCCGGCCCAAAGAGTCACTTGTAACCCCATAATCCTTATAATTCTGAAGCTATACCCCACCCCAATATATCCCCGCTCCCGGTCCTGGGGCGCTGCTCTCTCTCTGTGAGGCGGTGTGGGGTTCTAAGAAGAGCCTTTGTTTTGTGCCCTGGATGTTGTCACTAAGCACTTTACGGTGGCGCTTGGATCCGCCTTTTCCCAGTCCTTTGCCTCCTTTACCTCTTCCAGTTATGACGATTCCTCACAGGAATATAAACTGAATGATACACTCTCGCCGTCCTTATGTATTTATGAAGCCAGCCCGGATCTGGTTGAGAAAAGCAGAGTGTGAGAGAGGCTGGGAGGAGACAGAATCAGAGTGACAGACAGAGCAGAGACAGCGTCCTCTGAGCTTCAGCTCCGCCTCCAGCTTTCAGGCTTCAGCATTGAAATATTTGCCTGCTCCTCCCCCTCTCCCCGCACAGTGTTTAAAGCGACAGGAAGGGCCCATGCGAGCTCCCCTCCCCCAGCTCTGCCAGCGGGGGCCGTTTCCTCTGGGCTCGGCTGATGATCGCTGAACACATCAGGGAGCGGAGATATCACGGGCCCGAGTAAGGGAGCAAACAGCAGCCTCCTCACAGCAGCACATCGCATTGGGACTGTGTCCACAGATGGGCTTTGAGTCGGGGCAAGTTCATCGGAAATAACAACAGAAAATGCTGGAAAAACTCAGCAGGTCAGGCAACATCCGTGGATAGAAATTTGAGTTGACGTTTCGGGTCGAAACCCTTTTTCAAAACTGGAAAGAAAAGAAAGTAGATCGAAGGCAGGGCTGCGATCGATAAAAGAAGTAAAAGAGACAATAAAAGGTATTCGAAACCAGACGAGATGGTAATAGGCCGGTGGAGACAAAAGGCAGCTGAGATTAGGTGTGAATTGTACAGGCAGGTAAGAGACAGCTGCCAGGTGGGAGAGAGAAACAAAAGGAAAGGGGGGGGGGGGAAGGAAGACTCAAAAGAAAGGGGTGGAAAAAATTATAAGTAAAAAAGTAATAGGGGCCGAGGTTATGATCTGAAATTGTTGAATTTGATATTGAGTCCAGAAGGCGGCAAAGTGCCTATTCGGAAGATGAGGTGCTGTTCCTCGAGTTTACGTTGAGCTTCTGTGGAACAATACAGGAGGCCAAGGACGGTGAGGTCCGAGTGGGAATGGAGCGGTGAATTAAAATGACAGGCGACTGGAAGCTCGGGGTCACCCTTACGGACTGAACGGAGGTGTTCCGCAAAGCGGTCACCCAATCTGCGTTTGGTCTCCCCAGTGCAGAGGAGACCGCATCGTGAGCAGCGAATACAGTATGCTAGATTGCAAGAAGTACAAGTAAATCACTGTTTCACCTGGAAGGGGTGTTTGGGGCCCTGGATAGTGGGAAGGGGGGAGGTATAGGGGCAGGTGTTACACCTCCTGCGCTTGCACGGGAAGGTGCCAGGCGAAGGGGAAGGGCTGTTTGGGGTGATAGAGGAGTGGGCTAGGGTGTCTCGGAGGGAGCGGTCCCTATGGAATGCTGAAAGGGGAGGGGAGGGGAAGATACGTTTGGTGGTGGGGTCACTTTGGAGGTAGCGGAAATGGTGGAGGATGATCCATTGAATGTGGAGGCTGGTGTGGTGAAAGGTGAGGACAAGGGGAACCCTATCGTGGTTCCAGGAGGGAGGGGCAGGGGTGAGGGCAGAAGTGCGGGAGATAGAACGGACACGGTCGAGGGCCGTGTCAACCACGGTAGAGGGGAATCCTCGGTTGCGGAAAAAGGAAGACATGTCGGAAGCACTGGTGTGGAAGGTGGCAACGTCGGTGCAGATATGGCGTAGATGGAGAAACTGGGAGAACGGGACTGGACGGGCCTCTGTTCAAGGAAGAATCGGAGCGCCCTCAGACCATCATGCTGGGGGATGGAGGTGTAGAGGGATTGTACGTCCATGGTGAAAAGGAAGCAGTTGGGGCCAGGAATCTGGAAACTGTTAAAGTGGTGGAGGGCGTCCAAAGAGTCGCGGATGTAGGTGGGAAGAGACTGGTCAAGGGGAGAAAAGATAGAGTCGAGATAGGAAGATATAAGTTCCGTGGGGCAAGAACAGGCTGAAACGATGGGTCTACCAAGGCAGTCCTTTTTGTGGATCTTGGGGAGGAGGTAGAAGCGGGCTGTGCGGGGTTGGGGAACTATGAGGTTGGTGGCAGCGGGGGGAAGATCTCCAGAGGAGATGAGGTCAGTGTCAGTGGTTTGATGTTCGGCAGTGGGGTCATGGTCCAGGTGGAGGTAGGAGAAGGTGTCGGGGATTTGGAAGCCGGGGATTGTTTGTAAGAGACAGATTGGAACAGGAACTAGTTCCTTAACATGGAGTGAGTGGGGGCAGGGAGAAGCCATTCTCGGGCTGTGTGTGTACAGTGTAAGGTAACATAGAAAGTAAATCACCTCGCACTTTCAAATCATTGCTGTTTTCTCCAAATCAGCAGTGAATGTTACTGATTCAGTTTGAATCTCACCGTGTCTGTTGTTATTGAACAGTGAACAGTGGATCGGAGCCTGAGAGTGAGGATGTGAGGAGTTTCACAAAGTGCATCTATTGCAGGCACCAGGTGAGAAGTGTGAAATAACACATTTCAAAAATTGGTGATTCTGTTTCGGTGCATTGAGTTCTCCAGAACCGTGTTGCTGGTGATTGGGAGATACATAGTCGCTCCTTCAGGTACATCAGAATCCGTGCTCTGAGACATTCTGTTAATTACACAGGCCCTCAACTCGGTTTCAATGGAATGATAGAGCCATAATCATAGAGTCATAACGGCACAGAAGGAAGCCATTCGGCCCATCGAGGGTGTGCCATCTCTCTGCAGAGCAATCTAGTCAGTCCCATTCCCCCGCTCTAACCCGTAGCCCTGCAAGTTTATTTCCCTCAAGTGCCTATCCAGACTCCCCTTGAAAACATTGAGTGTGTCCGCTTCCACCACTTCCATCGGCAGCGAGTTCCAGGTCCTCAACACTCGCTGCGTAAAAATGTTTTTCCTCACACCACCCCACCCCCCACCCCCCCGCCCCATCTCTTGCCCAAAACCTCAAATCTGTGTCCGCTAGTCCTGGCACCATCAACTAGTGGGAACAGCCTTTCCCCATCTAGCCGATCCAAACCCGTTATAATCTTGTACACCTCTATCAAATCACCCCTCAACCTCCTTTGCTCTAATGAAAAAAATCCAGCACATCCAACCTTTGCTTGTAGCTAAGATCCCCAATTCGCAGAACTTTTTGATAAATCTCCTCTGCACCCTCTCAAGGGCCTTCTCATCCTTCCTAAAGTGTGGTGACCAGAACTGGACGCAATTCTCCAGTTGTGCCCTAACCAGCGCTTTATAATGATTCAGCATAACTTCTCTACATTTGTACTCAATACCTCTATTTATGAAACCCAAGATCCCATATCCTTTGCTAACCACTATCTCAATATGTCCTGCCACCTTCAGGGACCTATGCCCATTAACTCCCAGGTCCCTCTGTCCCTGCACATTCTTTACAATTGTGCCAATACGTGTATATTGCCTCTCCCTGTTTCCTCTGCCAAAATGCATCACCTCACACTTCTCTGTTTAAATTCCATCTGCCACTTGTCTGTCCATTCTGCCAATCTTTCTATGTCCTGTTGCAGTCGATTGGTATCATCCTCACTCTATGGCACACCCCCACATGAGGTGTGAATTGGAAATTTAGAAATTCTACTTTGTATTCCAATTTCCAGGTCATTTATTATAAATATAAAGAATACCGTGGCCCCAGCACTGACAGTTGGTGAACACTACTGTCTACCATCCTTCTGTCTGAAAAACAGCCATTTACCACAACTCGCTGTTTTCTGTCCATAGACTGAAAACAATTGCTTGTACAGACCAGGTACCTGTGGTTATATTCCAGGAAGCCTTGCGGAATTTGATAGGTAGTCCAATGGGACTGGGAGATATAAACCTGGACTGTGGCAATAGGGTTGTCCCATTCATGGTCCAATGCTGGGATTGGTTTGTGTCTGGATGCTGATAACATACTATAGAACCGTCCTACACACCTGCTGTGGAGAATCGGAGTCCTGCTGTATTGCAGTGAGATCAGACCATGACACCATTTGTATCGCAGTTTCCTCTCCCCAGATACTTTACTTTGTTATCATAAACAAACACATTAATTATTAATTTATTTTTATTTTCTACCCACAACTGTTCATATCGTATAACTAATTCTGTTCTCATATTGTAATTCTCGGAGCAAAATACTTCACTGAGCCAGAGTAAATGTGATCTTTCCTCCACACGGAACAGGAGGATCAATGCAGGCAGCTCCTTCTCACACACAGTAAGTACATTATCACACACAGAAAGACAGATTGAGATTGAATCACAATCACTTACTGTAACTGAGATTGACTGACAGATACAGATGAAGACCCACACTCAAATACCAGAGATAGACAGTTACTGAGTAAAATCCACACTCCCATACTAGACATAGACAGATAGACAGAAACTGAAGCTCACATAGCAGATACAGACAGGTAGAGAATTAAATCCACAGTCACTCACCAGAAACTGACAGGTACAGATAACATCCAATGAGAAGCTGATGGGTACAGGACAACATTGCACTTACATACCAGAAACTGACAGACACAGGACAAAACCCCACTCACATACCAGAAACTGACTGGTATAGGACAAAATCCCACTCACATAACAAAAACTGACAGGTACAGGACAAAATCCCCCTCACATACCAGAAACTGACAGGTACTGGACAAAACCCCCCTCACATAGCAAAAATTGACAGGTACAGGTCAAAATCCCCCTCACATAACAAAAACTGACAGGTATAGGACAAAATCCCCCTCACATTACCAAAACTGACAGGTACAGTGGAAAATTCACTCACATACCAGAAACTGACAGGTACTGGACAAAAACCCATGCACATGCCAGAAACTGACTGGCACAGGAAAAAAACCCTCTCCCATATCAGAAATGGACAGGTACAGTACAAAATCCCACTCACATAAAAGATAATGGCAGCTACATTACTAAATCTCACCCACATATCAGAAACTGCCAGATACAGAACAAAACCGCAATCATATATCAGAAACATATTTACAGGACAAATCCTCCCTCACATTTCAAAATCTGGCAGGTACATTTTTCTGGACATTATGTGACATTCTGGACATTTTTACATGCAGTAGCACGCTCTGGTGGTGGTTATTGTGTTAGCAGTGTGTTTGTATGAAACAGAGGTCATTTGACCTTTGTTCCTTTCTTCCTGTGAGAGGTCATTTGACCTTTGTACCTTTCTTTCTGTGTAATCCAGGAAGTAGAATTCCAGGAAGAACCTGGCAGTAATGGAGGATTCCATAAGGGATTCACAATCCAATGTAATCTGATTTCATATGTTAGGCCAAGCGCAATATCTGTGAGCATCTTTGTTTGTTAGCATAATAGCAACGTTGTCAGAGTAGTATTTTGATAACACTATGTTTATAAAAGGTTAATATTTGATAGTTATAGAAGTTAGTCCAAATGTTAGTTAGTTATACAATTAGTCTATTCTACTGTTGTAAATATGTTTATATCTTATGTAATATCGAATGTATAGTACTCAGTTTATGTACAAAACATACTTTATCTTTGTTTACAGTTTCACAAATTTGTTCAAGTAAAGCTTCAAAACAGCAAACCGCTTCACGAAGAATTATTTTTGAATAAGTGTTTAACTTGCTGGATAACTAGATAGGAGCACATCTAGCGCGGCCAGTACAACAGGACAAAACCACACTCGCATATCAGAAGCTGTCAGGAACAGGTCAAAACCACATTCACAGATGAGAAACTGACAGGAAAATGTCAAAACCCCACTCACATATCAGAAACTGACAGCTACAGGAAAAAAGAACAATAACAAAAGAAACTGCCATATACAGGACAAAACCCCACTCATGTACCAGAACCTAACAGGTACAGGACAAAACCCACTCACATATCAGAAACTGACAGTTACAGGGCAAAACCCCACTTACATACCAGAAACTGACAGGTACAGGACAGAAACCCACTCACATACCAGAAACTGACAGGTACAGGACAAAACCCCACTCATGTACCAGAAGCTGACAGGTACAGGACAAAACCCCACTCACGTACCAGAAGCTGACAGGTACAG
Organism: Somniosus microcephalus; assembly: GCF_052327205.1. Taxonomy (NCBI): domain Eukaryota; kingdom Metazoa; phylum Chordata; class Chondrichthyes; order Squaliformes; family Somniosidae; genus Somniosus; species Somniosus microcephalus. Next base: position 6,152,938 of record NC_141015.1, read on the forward strand.
GACAAAACTTCACTCACATACCAGAAACTGGCAGGTACAGGACAAAAACCCACTCACAAACCTGAAACTGACTGGCACAGTACAAAACCCCACTCTCAAACCAGAAAGTCAGGTACAGGACAAAACCTGACTCACATATCAGATACTGACATTTACAGGACAAAGACCGACTCACATGTCAGAAACTGAGAGGTACAGGATATAACCCCACTCGCATACCAGAAACAGACAGGTACATGAGAAAATCCAATTCATATACCAGAAACTGACAGGTACAGGATATAACCCCATTCACATACCAGAAACAGACAGGTACAGGACAAAACCCAAATCACAGATCAGAAACTGACAAGTAAAGGACAAAATCCCACTCACGTATCAGAATCTGACAGCAATAGGAAAAATGAACACTAACATAAAGAAACTGCCAGGTACAGGATAAAGCCCCATTGACTTACAAGGAACTGACAGGTACAGGACAAAAATCCACTCACATATGAGAAACTGACAGGTACAGGGCCAATCCGACTCACATATCAGATATGAGACAGTTACAGGACAAAATTCCATGCACATTTCAGAAACTGAGAGATACAGCACAAAACCCACTCACAAACCTGAAACTGATTGGTACAGTACAAAACCCGACTGACAAACCAGAAACAGACAGGGAGAGGACAAAACCCGACTCACATATCAGATACTGACATTTACTGGACAAAGACTCACTCACATATCAGAAACTGAGAGGTACAGGACAAAAGCCCTCTCAAACACCAGAAACTGACAGATACAGGATATAAACCCATTCACATACTAGAGACTGATAGGTACATGAGAAATCTCAACTCATATGCCAGAAGCTGACAGGTACAGGACAAAACCGCACTCACAGATCAGAAAATGACAGCTATAGTACAAAACCCCACTCACATAACGGAACCTGACAGGTACAGGATAAAATTCCTCTCACATACCAGAAGCTGACAGCTAAGGGACAAAACACCACTCACATACCAGAAACTGACAGGTACAGGAAAAAAACATACTTACATAGCAGAAACTAACAGGAACAGGACAAAATCCAACTCACATTCTATAAAGTGACAGATACAGAACAAAACACCACTTACAGACACCACTTACAGACAAGGTAGTGACATCAATTATAGACAAGAAAGTGACAGGTACAGGGCAAAATCACACTTAACACCCCAGAAGCTGACAGGTACAGGAGAAAACCTCACTCACATAACAGAAACTGACAGGCAAATGCACTTCCACACTCACATAACAGAAACTGACAGGTACAGGACAAAACCCCACTGACATACCAGAAACTGACAGGTCCAGGAAAAAAGTCCAATCATATATCAGAAACTGACAGGTGCAGGAAAAAGAAACACCACCAACATACCAGAGAATGACAGCTACAGGACAAAGCCCCACTCACATACTCGCGGGTGCTGAAGGTTTTCCTAGAGAAAGTGATCAGGGATGCGGTCACCTACACTGAGCACTCCAAGCGCAAGACGGTCACTGCCATGGACGTGGTATACGCTCTTAAACGGCAGGGCCGCACTCTCTATGGATTCGGCGGCTGAACAACTCGACCCTTTCCACCAAACACAGCACAAAAGCTCTTTTAAGAGCCACCCACCATCTCATAGAGAGAGCAATGACCTGGGAGCGAGGGTAGACAGTTGATTTACATCGTGATCGGTGTAGATCTATATTTTACTCCAAGATCTGTATCTTGGTGTGTGGATGTTTTAAATCAACATAGGCACGATGGGCTGAATGGTCTTTATTCACAGAATCGTAGACATTTACGGTACAGAAGGATTCAGCACAAAAAATATCTATGCTGCCGAATCCCACTTTCCAGAGCTTGGTCCTTAGCTTTTCAGTTTATGACACTTCAAGGGCGTAACATATAGTTTTAAAATATGATGAGGGTTTCTGCCTCTACCACATTATCAGGCAAAACGTTCCAGACCCCCAACAACCGATGGGTTAAAAAAGTTCTGCTCAACTCTCCTGTACTTCTTCTACCAATTATTTTAAATCTTTACCCCCTGGTGATTGATCTCTCTGCTAAGGGAAATAGGTCTTTCCTGTACACTCTATGTAGGCCCTTCATATACACATCAATCAAGTCTCCTCTCGGCCTGCTATTGTGCGGAATCGTTCTGTGATTCTATAAAAGGACGATATCCCGAATGAATAATTCGACTATATTAATGCTGCGACTTCCTCTGAAAAGAGCCGTTGCTTTGTTTTGTGCTTTTACAGTGCGTTGTGAAGTTTATTTGCTGTTGTCCCTTCCGACACCCCGTGCTTGGCCAGCTCCCGGGCAGCACCAGGCTCACGGCGGTCTGGATGTGTGGTTACAATCCGCACTCTCCAAACTATTGGAGTTTGGTCCCATCTCCTGGCCGCAAACCAGTGGTGCAACAGGAAAACCATTCATCATGAACTATTTTAAACTGGAGAGAAATAACCTGAACATCTTGTTTCCGTTCAGTCTAAGATGATTGCAAAGTGTTTTACACGTCCTGACTAACGCTCCAAAGGCCTATGGCGAATGATCTGTAAATACAGCGTCTAACTTTTTAAAATTAGGGTGATGATTGTATCGTGGTGTGGCTCACTGCCCTTCCTCGCGCGAGTTATTTGAAGTTCGATTCGAGGCATCACAACCAGGCTCCTGTTAACACAGTTTAGGTAACCCTATCGCAGTTTATAGTAGATCATATAGTAGGTCATCTTCCAAAATTCTATAGGCTCTGGAACAGTTCCCATGGATTGGAGGATAGCTAATGTATCCCCACTATTTAAAAAAGTTGGTAGAGAGAAAATGGGGAATTACAGACCGGTAAGCCTGACATCGGTAGTGGGGAAATGCTAGAATTCATTATAAAAATGTAAAAGCAGAGCACATAGAAAACAGTGACAGGATCGGACAAAGTCAACATGGATTTACAAAAGGTAAATCGCGCTTGACTAATCTACTGGAATTTTTTGAGGATGTAACTGCTCGAATAGATAAATGAGAACCAGTGAATGTGGTGTATTTGGACTTTCAGAAGGCTTTCGATAAGGTCCCGCATAAGAGATTGTCGTGCATAGTTAAAGCACATGGGATTGGGGGGTAAGGTACTGTGTTGGATAGAGAACTGGTTGGCAGACAGGAAGCAAAGAGTAGGAATAAACAGGTCTTTTTCCGAGTGGCAGGCAGCGACTAGTGGGGTACTGCAGGGATCGGTGCTAGGACCCCAGCTATTCACAATATATATAAATGATCTAGACGAGGGAATTAGATGTAATATCTCCAAGTTTGCAGATGACACAAAGCTGGGTGGGCGCGTGTGCTGTGAGGAGGATGTGGAGAAACTCCAGTATGGCAGCACGGTGGCATAGGTGGCAGCACGGTGGCATAGTGGTTTGCACTGTTGCCTCACAGCGCCAGGGACCCGGGTTCGAATCCGGCCTCGGGTGACTGTCTGTGTAGAGTTTGCACATTCTCCCCGTGTTTGCGTGGGTTTCCTCCGGGTGCTCCGGTTTCCTCCCACAGTCCAAAGATGTGCGAGTTAGGTTGATTGGCTATGATAAATTGACCCTTAGTGTTAGGGGGATTAAATACATGGGGTTACTGGGATATCGGTGCAGGCTCGATGGGCCGAAATGGCCTCTATCTGCACTGTGGGGTTTCTGTGATTCTGTGATTTGGACAGGTTGGATGATTGGGCAGATGTATGGCAAATGCAGTACAATGTGGATAAATGCGAGGTTATCCATTTTGGTATCAAAAACAGGAAGGCAGATTATTAACTGAATGGCAATAGATTGGGAGAAGGGGAAGTGCAACGAGACCTGGGTGTCCTTGTGCACCAGTCGCTGAAGGTAAGCAATTCGGTGCAGCAGGCGGTTAAGAAGGCATATGGTATGTTGGCCTTCGTAGCAAGAGGGTTCGAGTACAGGAACAAGGATGTCTTGCTGCAGTTGTACAGGGCCTTGGTGAGACCACACCTTGAGTATTGTGTGCAGTTTTGGTTGCCTTATCTGAGGAAGGCCGTTCTTGCCATGGAGAGAGTGCAGCAGAGATTCGCCAGATTGATACCTGGGATGGCAGGAATGACGTATAAAGAGAGATTGGGTCGATTAGGTTTATACTTGCTAGAGTTTAGAAGAATGAGAGGGGATCTCATTGGAACTTATAAAATTCTAACAGGACTAGACAGACTAGATGCAGGAAGGATGTTCCTGATGGTGGGGGAGTCCAGAACCAGGGGTCACAATCTAAGGATAAGGGGTAAGCCATTTAGGACTGAGATGAGGAGGAATTTCTTCACCCAGAGAGTGGTGAACCTGTGGAATTCTCTACCACAGAAGGCAGTTGAGGCCAATTCATTAAATATAATCAAGAAGGAGTTAGATATGTTTCTTAAGGTTAAAGCGATCAAGGGATATGGGGAGAAAGCAGGGACAGGGTACTGAATTTGGATGATCAGCCATGATCTCATTAAATGGCGGAACAGGCTCGAGGGGCCGAATGGCCTACTCCTGCTCCTATCTTCTATGTTTCTTTGTTTCCCTTTGTTCTCAGACCCGTTCATTTACAGCGCCTGCCGACGAATTAAGAGCTTGTTCTACGGGTAAGACTCAGATTCCAGTCACATCGTTCTCTCTCAAGGCATTTTCAGGTTTTAAAAATAACTGTTGGGGGTTTATTAACCCGAGACTTCTTGCAGTGTAACAGCCCAGAATGCGAGTTCTAACAGAGACTGGAATGGGGGCAGACTGAACACTGTCCCTCTTCTCTTTTCACAGGGCTCCCGCTTCTGTTTTCACTCCCGCCTGTGCAAAGGATCCATCGACAAATATTGAAACCTCACTTTTACAAAGATTGAGCTGGAATGTGTCCGCTTACAGAATCAATGTGGGTTGATTCCCGCCCGTTACATTCTGAAATTAAACAGGCTGATTGTCACAGCCCGGACTGTGCAAGGGAAATATGGAATAAGACAAACGGGAATAAAACGTGCTTGGAAATCTTTGGCTAATGTTGAATTTATTTATTAACATAATAATCCTCAATTTAAAAATTATTGGCGGGGCTTTTGAAATTTCAAAAATCGTTGGAGGTCTGACTGTTGAGCAGTTATTTCCGCCCTCTTATCATTGGTGGGAAAAGCAGACTGTGATTGGTCACAGGAAAACACCAATGAAATTCACCACAGAGCGACCAATCACTAGTACGCTGTCTGCATTCCTCCAGAAGGTATAAGATGGGCAGATGTGGGAGGAGATTTTCATTCTTTCTCTGACCGTGTTGATTGTGAAAATGTCTGGAAGAGGAAAAACCAGCGGTAAAGCTCGGGCCAAGGTCAAGTCTCGTTCATCCCGGGCCGGACTGCAGTTCCCTGTGGGCCGTGTTCACAGGCACCTGCGAAAGGGCAACTATGCTGAGCGTGTGGGTGCCGGAGCCCCGGTCTACATGGCTGCTGTGCTCGAGTATCTGACCGCTGAAATCCTGGAGCTGGCTGGCAACGCGGCCCGCGACAACAAGAAGACCCGCATCATCCCCAGACACCTGCAGCTGGCCATCCGCAACGACGAGGAGCTCAACAAGCTGCTGGGAAAGGTGACCATCGCTCAGGGCGGGGTGTTGCCTAATATCCAGGCGGTGCTGCTGCCCAAGAAAACCAGCACTGCCAGCTCCAAGAGCAAGTAAAGCGCACAAGATTCCATCTAATAACCCAAAGGCTCTTTTCAGAGCCACCCACATTATTTTTGAAAGGGCTGGTTACTGTTCTGTTCTATGGGTCACAATTATACCAGATCTGATTTAATATGATAAATCTTGAAATCTACTTTGAAAATGATTTGCCACAGTTTTGCCCATTAAGTTATCTATTCACCACTCATCTGACAATCAAACGCTGTCACATAGTAACAGAGTGACAGATACAATTGCTATCCTGTATGAATGAATACTCCCTCACTCACATGCAGTACCAGTGAGTGAGTGGTAGTGCTTTTCCTATACTCACCTGTCAATTCGACACTGACACAGTACCAGAGAGTGACAGATAAAGTATCTAGTGTAGCCTCACCAGACAATTTAAAAATGTCACACTGTACTAGACAGTGTCAGATAGAGTATCTATCGTTTTTCAACAGCCAATCTGCCACTGACAATATAAAGAGTGACAGAGGCGTTCTCTATCATAGGCATTTTTGTCAATCCCACACTGACGCACAGTACCAGAGAGTGACAGATACAGTATCTATCCCATATTCAGCAGTGAATCCCACATTGGCACATAGTACCAGAATGACAGAGGAAGTGTCTATCCCACACTCAATGATCAACCACACTGTTCACATTAGAATCGGGTGAGCGCCTCCATCTGCTTTCGATAGCAAAATACTGCGGATGGCAGCTGTCTCCCATTCTGCCAGCGGATTTCACACCTAATCTAGAGCTGTCTTTTGTCTCCACTAGTCCTATCACCATCTCGTCTCGTTTTGAATACCTCTTAATGTCTCTTCTCTTTTGTTGTCTCCCAGCCCCTTAATCTATTTCATTCCCTGTGCCTCTTTAGTCTTGATAAAGGGTTTTGACCCGAAACGTTGACTCTAATTTCTCTCCACGGATGTTGCGTGGCCTGCTGAGTTTTTCCAGCATTTAATGGTTGTTTGTAGTTTTCAGCTGGACCAATAAACTACTTGGCAATAGTTTTAAGCGGAACATAAACAGGGTACTGCGGTATCTGTCGAAATCAAAATGGTTTCTGCTGAATCATTGTCTCTTGTTGCAGCACTCGCTGTCGGCCAGGAGATGGCACCAACCTCTAATAGTTTGGTGATTGCGGATTGTGTCCACACATCCAGACCGCCGTGAGTCTGGTGCTGTCCGGGGAGCTGGCCAAGCACGGGGTGGCCAAGAACGCCAGCTCCAAGTAAAACTCCACAATTTACTGACAAAAAAAACCACAACGGCTCGTTTAAGAGCCACCCACGGCCTCTCTGAAGGAGCCGCCTGTTTAATGCACTGATTTCGTCAGTTTATTCATTCCGGCTAACGTCCTATCAATCTGGTGATGACATTATCAGACAAATAGGGAAACTGCCGCATTTTAAAATCTGTCTCTGTCGAATTTATTCATTATAAATAAAAGTATTTATTTTTTTGAATTTAGCGGATTGTTTCAAGATTAATTTATAAATTCTTCAATTGAGGCCAATAGTTATTTTTGTTAAGATAATGAGATTTCAATCAAGCGACCAATCCGAAGTAGCCTCAGGTTACAGCGGGCTCCGAGAGTTAGAGCTTTTCACTGTGAGGGGCGAATACAGAGAAAGCAAATCACCTCGCTCGTTCAAATCATTGCTGCTTTCTTTCCTCAAATGTAAGAAATCACAAACCAGGTGATAGTCCAACAGCTTTATTTGATATCACAAGCTTTCGGAGCTTGTGATTTCAAATAAAGCTGTTGGACTATAACCTGGTGTTGTGTGATTTCTTACATTTGTCCACCCCAGTCCAACACCGGCATCTCCACACCATTCTTTCCTCAAATCAGCAGTGAGTATTCCTGATTCAGTTCCAATCTCAACGTGTCTGTTGTTCTAGGACAGTGAACAGTGGAAACACAGCCTGACAGTGAGGATGTGAGCAGTTTCACAAAGTGCATCTATTGCAGGCAGCAGGAGAAAGATCACATTTCAAAATCGGTTATTTACTTTCGATGCTTTGAGTTCTCCAGAACAGTGCTGCTGGTGATCGAGAGATACATTGCAGCTCTCTCAGATACATCAGGATCCGGGCACTGAGATATTGTGTTAACTGCACAGGCCCTCAACTCGGTTTCAATAGATTGAAAACAATTCTTTGTACAGCCCAGGTACCTGTGGTTATATTCCAGGAAGCCATTCTGAATTTTATAGGTAGCCCCATTGGAATGGGAAATTAAACCCTGGACTGTGCAATCGGGTGGTCTAATTCCTGGTCCAGTGCTGGGTTTGGGTTGTGTCTGGATGCTGATAACTTACTGTAGAACCGTCCTACACACCTGGTGTGGAGAATCTGAGTGCCGCTGTGCTGCAGTGAGGTCAGACAATGGCACTGTTTGTATCGCGGTTTCCCCTCGCCAGATAATATACCTTATTGCAAACAAACACATTAATTATAACTCTATTTTTATATTCTCCTGGAACCTGTCGTTATCTTATAACTAATATTAATCTCGTATTATTATTCTCATAGCAAAATACTTCAATGCGCCCGCATGAATAGGATCTTTCCTCCACCCGGAATGCAAGGAACAGTGCAGGCAGCTCCTTCTCACACAGAGTAAGTACATTATCACTCACAGTGCGCAGAAACACAGAACTGGCCTCAGTCCTATTATCACAGGCAGCAGGAACTGTCCCACTTTGATCCGAATTTCCAGAGTTATATTATGAATCTCACAGTCGTTATCTGAGGAATGTTGTCCTTATCTGAGGAATGTTGTCCTTATCTGAGGAAGGGTGGCCTTATCTGAGGAAGGATGTTCTTGCCATGGAGGGAGTGCAGTGAAGATTCACCAGACTGATACCTGGGATGGCAGGAATGACGTATGAGGAGAGATTGGGGCGATTAGTCTTATATTCGCTAGAATTTAGATGAATGAGAGGGGATCCCATTGAAACTTATAAAATTCTAACAGGACTAGACAGAATAGATGCAGGAAGGATGTTCCCGATGGCGGGGGCGTCCAGAACCAGGGGTCACAGTCTAAGGATAAGGGGTAAGGCATTTAGGACTGAGTTGAGGAGGAATTTCTTCACCCAGAGAGTGGTGAACCTGTGAAATTCACTACCACAGAAGACAGTTGAGGCCAATTCATTAAATATTTTCAAGAACGAGTTAGATATATTTCTTAAGGCTAAGGGGATCAAGAGATATGGGGAGAAAGCAGGGACAGGGTACTTAATTTGGATGAGCAGCCATGATCACATTGAATGGCGGAGCAGGCTTGAGGGGCTGAATGGCCTAATCCTGCTCCTATCTTCTCTGTTTCTATGTCACTTGCAGCAGCAGAATAAGTTGTTATTTCAAAGCCCAAACACATTGCACTGATAGGCAGATCCATTTTCACTCCCTTACTCACACACATGAACAGATAGACACTGATATGGAGTCAATGCTCGCTGCTGGCAGTACATGGACTGTCAAACCCAACAACTACCATTCAAGACCAGAGAATCGGAGATAATGGACTGAACCAAATCCTGAGACAGCCACTTTATGATCACAAACTAGCATTAGCTTACACAGGTGGAGAAGGAATGCAATCCAACATTCACACAGAGCAAGAATAGTACAGTACAAAAGACTGTCAATTACATAATAATTCTCAAACTCACATATATTACCAGTCTAACAAATACAGAATCAATCCCACACTCTCAAACAGTAGCAAAAACTGACAGCTCCATAATAAAGCAGACATTCTCAAAGCAGAGACAGACAGGTACATAGTAAATTACAGAATCACACCAGAAACTGACAGACAAAACAGTACATCAATATACTGGAAACTGAGATAGAGGATAATCCACACACACATCCTAGAGATGGATATTGCTAGGCGAAATCCCACATTCATATACCAGGTTGACAGCTATAGATAAATTCAATGCACATTTAAAAGAGACTGACAGATGCAGAGTGAATCTCGCACTCACATCCCAGAGAGTGACAGGTATAGGGGGAAACTTGCACTCACATCCCAGAGACTGTCACCCACACCCACAAGCAAAGACTGGCAGAAACTCCACACTTCCATAACAGAAACAGGCAGTAACTGATTAAAACCCTTACTCATATAACAGAAACTGACAGGTACAGCATAAAACCCCACTCACATACTAGAAACTGACATTTACAGAGATAATACCACAATCACATACAAGAGACAGAAAGTAACAGAGTGATATCCACACCCGCACAACAGAAGGTGACAGATACAGAATAACATCCCGGAGACTGACAGGTACAGAGTAAAGCCCACACTCACACTCCAGACTCTGAATGATAAAGAGGAAAATAAAACTCAGGCACCGGAGAATAACAGATACAGAATAATGCCATTACTCACAAACCAGTGACTTACAGATACAGAGTGAAACTCACACTCACATAACAGAGACTGTCAGGTACTGAATAGAATCCTTACTCCTACAACAGAAAGTGCCTGGTACAGCAAAAAACCCACACTCACATACCAGAGACTGTCAGATACAGAGTGAAACTCACACTTACATACCAGAGACTGTCAGATACAGAGTGAAACACACACTCACATACCAGAGACTGTCAGATACAGAGTGAAACCCACACTCACATACCAGAGACTGTCAGATACAGAGTGAAACTCACACTCACATACCAGAGACTGTCAGATACAGAGTGAAACTCACACTCACATACCAGAGACTGTCAGATACAGAGTGAAACTCACACTCACATACCAGAGACTGTCAGATACAGAGTGAAAGACACCCATACCAGAGACTGACAGGTACAGAGCGAAACTCACACACATACCAGAGACTGTCAGATACAGAGTGAAACTCACACTCACATACCAGAGACTGTCAGACACAAAGTGAAACACACACTCACTTACCAGAAGATCATAGGTGCATAATAAATCCAAGACTTGCATACCAGAAACAGAAGATAGTGAAATAAAACAACACTCACATTTCAGAGACTGACAGATACAGAATAAAATCCACACTCACATCCAAGAGACTGTCAGCTATAAGAAAATAAGAAATAGTAGCAGGAATCTATATATATCTATATCTATATATATAAAGCCGTTCATCTGTCTGTCTGTCTGTCTGTGTGTATGTCCTCTGTACAATCAAAAGTTATAGAGCATACCTGCACATATGTTATATCAAAAGAAAGCTTATGATTATGGGAGTGTCATAGGTGTATTTAATTTTTGATCGGACTAAAATTCTTCGGACAGTATACAAAAAACTTTCAAAAAATTGACAACTCTGCTCATTATCGTTGAGTGACGTAATGGTTGACCAATCATACAGGGGATAGTGTTGAGTGACGTGATGGTTGACCAATCGTACAGGGGATAGCATTGAGTGAAGTGATGGTTGAGCAATCGTACAGGGGATAGCGAGTCAGCAGAGAGTGCTGTGAGTTTGGGTAAGTGTGTGAGTTCTTTAATTGTTATTTCTCTTTAAATCATTCTTGATAAGATTACTTACGTAGTTTAAGTAAAGGGGAAAATTTAAATATTTGGGATTCTGTTGGTTTAAGAAGAGTAAAACAAGGTTACACTGCAGTAGGAGTAAATTGGCACAGCAGGCAGTGGAAACCAGTTTTCTAACCAATCAGCAGGGGTGACTCATTTGGCTGTAAACAAACAAACAGTATAAAAAGACCAGGCTAGTGCGAGCAAGCACTGAGTGCGAGTCAGCAGAGAGTGCTGTGAGTTTGGGTAAGTGTGTGAGTTAGGGTAAGTCGGGTGTTAGGTGCTCTTTTCAAACTTTAACTCTGTGGGTTGTAGTTAATAAGGGCTTTCTGGTGCAGAGTGACTGTTGGTAAACCATTTAACTGGTGTAATTAGAGGGATTGATTTAAATTAAATCCAATTAATTAAAGGGGATACTAGCATCTATAATCGGGCAGAGGGTGTCCATAACTAACAATAAAAAATTTAATTAATTACATAGAATGGAGCAGGTGATGTGTTACTGTTGCAAGATGTGAGAGCCGGTGAACCCCATTGAGGCTCACAGTGATTACGTCTGTGACAAATGTCTGCTGCTACAGGAACTCCAGCTCCATGTTGATGAGCTGGAGTCTGAGCTATAGACACTGCGACACATCAGGGAGGGGGAGAAGTACCTGGACTCTGTGTATCAGGAGGTGATCACGCCTATGAAGCTAATTAATTCAGATGTAGCCCATGGTCAGGGACAGGACGGTGTGAGGCAGGTACAGGGATCCAGGAGGTAGAGCTATGGAGCCGCAGCCCTTGCTCTTGTCCAACAGGTTCGAGGTTCTTACTCCCTGTGGGGACAGGAGAAGGGACTGCAGGGAGGATGAGCAACCTGGCCACATCACCGTGGAACGGGGGGCCATTCAAGAGGGGGGAGTAACTAGAAATGTTGTAGTGGTAGGGGATAGTATTACTAGGGGGATAAATAGAGTTCTCTGCAGCCGAGAGCGAGAGTCCCGAAGGCTGTGTTGCCTACGCGGTGCCAGGGTTAAGGACATCTCCTCTGAGCTGGAAAGAAACTTGCAGTGGGAGAGGGTGGATCCCAGTTTCCGTGGTCCATGTTGGTACAAATGACGTAGATAGGACTAGGAAGCCAGTTCTGTTAAAGGAGTATGAGCAGATAGGGGTCAAACTAAAAAACAGAACCTCAACCACGAGCGAATTTGGCTAGGTCAAATAAAATTAGAGAGTTAAATGCGTGGCTCAAAGACTGGTGTGGGAGAAATGGGTTTTGCTTCCTGGGACACTGGCACTAGTACTGGGGCAGGAGGGAGCTGTTCCGTTGGGACGTGCTTCACTTGGCTGGTGCTGGGACTAGAGTCCTGGCGGATCATATAACTAGGGCTGTAGAGAGGGCTTTAAACTAACTAGTCGGGGTGGGGGAGGTTCCTAGAGAGCAAATAATAAAAATGACAACAGAGAAGGTCATAGACTTAGGTAGCAGTGGGGAAATTAAAAACCAGAGCATGTCAGGAAGGGGCAGAAGGTATGGAGTGAAAGGTAAAGTAATAAAAAGGGCAAAAGCAGGAACTAAGTGTCACAAAACATATTTGAAAGTTCTCTATCTGAATGCACGTAGCATTCGTAACAAAATAGACGAGTTAATGGCACAAATAATTACATATGGGTATGATCTTGTGGCCATTACAGATACATGGCTGCAGGGTGACAATGCCTGGGAATTAAACATACCAGGTTATTTAACGATCAGGAAGGACAGGCAGGAAGGAAGGGGAGGTGGGGTGGCTATGTTAATAAAGGAAGGAATCACTGTAAAACAGAGAAATGATATTGGGTCAAAAGATCAGGATAATGAAGCAGTTTGGGTGGAGGTAAGGAATAATAAGGGGAAAAAAGCACTAGTGGGTGTAGTCTATAGGCCTCTGAACAGTTGCAACTCTGTTGGATGGAGTATCAATCAGGAAATAGTTGAGGCTTGTAATAAGGGAGCATCTATAATTATGGGGGATTTTAACTATCATATTAATTGGACAAATCAAATTGGGCAGGGCTGCCTTGAGGATGAGTTCATTGAGTGTATTAGGGATGGGTTTCTTGAGCAGTATGTAACTGAACCAACCATGGGGCAAGCAACCTTAGATCTGGTCCTGTGTAACGAGACAGGATTAATTAAAAACGTTCTTAGTAAAGGATCCCCTTGAAATGAGTGACCATAACATGGTTGAATTCCATATTCAATTAGAGGGTGAGAAGGTTGGATCTCAAACAAGCGTGCTAACCTTGAATAAAGGAGACTATGAAGGTATGAGAGCGGAATTGAGTAGAGTGGATTGGGAAAATAGATTAAAGGGTAAGACGATACATGATCAGTGGTGTACATTTAAGGAGTTATTTTACAACTTCCAAAAAATATATATTCCACTGAGAAGAAAAGGGTGTAAAAGAAAAGACAGCCATCCGTGGCTATGTAAAGAAATTAAGGATAGTATTCGACTAAAAACAAGGGCATATAAGGTAGCCAAATCTAGTGGGAGGATAGAGGATTGGGAAAACTTTAAAAGACAGCAAAAAATAACAGAAAGATTGATTAAGAAAGGGAAGATAGATTACGAAAGTAAATTAGCAAAAAATATGAAAACAGATAGTAAGAGCTTTTATAGTTATATAAAAAGAAAAAGGGTGGCTAAAGTAAATGTTGGTCCCTTAGAGGATGAGACCGGGAAATTAATGGTGGGAAATATGGAGATGGCAAAAACACTGAATGAATATTTTGTATCAGTCTTTACAGTAGAAGACACTAAGAATATCCCAACACTGGACAAACAGGGGGCTATAGGAGGGGAGGAGCTAAACACGATCAAAATCACTAAGGAAGTGGTACTCGGTCAAATAATGGGACTCAAGGCGGATAAATCACCTGGACCTGATGGCTTACATCCTAGGGTCTTGAGGGAAGTGGCGGTAGGGATTGTGGATGCATTGGTAATAATTTTCCAAAACTCCCTGGACTCAGCAAAGGTCCCGGCAGACTGAAAAACTGCTAATGTAGCACACTTATTTAAAAAGGGCAGTAGACAGAAGGCTGGAAACTATAGACCGGTTAGCCTAACATCTGTGGTAGGTATAATTTTGGAGTCCATTATTAAGGAGACAGTAACAGGACATTTGGATAATCATCATTTAATAGGACAAAGTCAGCATGGTTTTATGAAGGGGAAGTCATGTTTGACAAATTTGCTGGAGTTCTTTGAGGAAGTAACATATACGGTGGATAAAGGGGAACCAGTGGACGTAGTGTATTTAGACTTCCAAAAGGCATTTGACAAGGTGCCACACAAAAGATTATTGCTTAAGATAAAAAATCACGGGATTGGGGGTAATATTCTGGCATGGATAGAGGATTGGCTATCTAACAGAAGGCAGAGAGTTGGGATAAGTGGTTCATTCTCAGAATGGCAATCAGTAACTAGTGGTGTTCCGCAGGGGTCGGTGCTGGGTCCCCAACTCTTTACAATCTATATTAACGATTTGGAGGAGGGGACCGAGTGTAACATATCAAAGTTTACAGATGATACTAAGATGGGAGGGAAAGTAGTGAGTGAGGAGGACATAAATAACCTGCAAGGGGACATAGACAGGCAAAGTAAGTGGGCAGAGATTTGGCAGATGGAATACAATACTGGAAAGTGTGAGGTTATGCACTTTGGCAGGAATAATCGTAGAGTAAGCTATTATCTTAATGGCAAGAAACTGGAAAGTACTAAAGGAGTTTCCAGTTTCTTGCCATTAAGATAATAGCAAGGTGCATTAAGATAATAGCAAGTATGCAGCACGGTGGCATAGTGGTTAGCACTGTTGCCTCGCAGCGCCAGGAACCCGGTTTCAAATCCGGCCTCGGGTGACTGTCTGTGTGGAGTTTGCACATTCTCCGTGTTTGCGTGGGTTTCCTTCAGGTGCTCTGATTTCCTCCCACAGTCCAAAGATGTGCGGGTTAGGTTGATTGGCCATGATAAAAATTGACCCTTAGTGTTAGGGGGGATTAAATACTTGGGGTTACAGGGATAGGGCTTTGGTGGGATGGCTGTCGGTGTAGGGACCGGCTGCTAGGGTTTGGATGATCAGCCATGATCTCGTTGAATGGCAGAGCAGGCTCAAAGGGCCGAATGGCCTACTCCTGCTCCTATCTTCTATGTTTCTATGTAAAGTACAAAGGGATCTGGGGTCCTGGTGCACGAAACTCAAAAGGTTAGTATGCAGGTGCTGCAAGTGATTAAGAAGGCCAGTGGAATGTTGGCTTTCATTGCTAGGTGGATAGAATATAAAAATAGGGATGTATTGCTTCAGTTGTACAAGGTATTGGTGAGACCGCACCTGGAATACTGCATACAGTTTTGGTGTCCATACTTAAGAAAAGACATACTTGCTCTCGAGTCAGTACAAAGAAGGTTCACTCGGTTCATCCCGGGGATGAGGGGATGGACATATGAGGAGAGGTTGAGTAGATTGGGACTCTACTCATTGGAGTTCAGAAGAATGAGAGGCGATCTTATTGAAACATATAAGATTGTGAAGGGGTTGGATCGGGTGGATGCGGGGAGTATGTTCCCGATGATGGGTGAAACTAGAACTAGGGGGCATAGTCTTAGAATAAGGGGCTGCTCTTTCAAAACTGAGATGAGGAGGGACTACTTCACTCAGAGGGTGGTAGGTCCATGGAATATGCTGCCCCAAAAAGCTGTAGAAGCTACATCATTACATAAATTTAAAACAGAAATAGACAGTTTCCTAGATCTTCTTGTTTTTTTTTGTTTTTTTCTTGAAACTTGATGTCTGTGTCGATATGCGCGATCTTCTTGAAGTTTCCTAGAAGTAAAGGGAATTAAGGGTTACGGGGAGCGGGCAGGAATTTGGACATGAGCCTAGGTTCGGATCGGACATGGCCCTGTGGGTAGCGGAGCAGGCCCAGGGGCCGTGTAGCCTGATCCTGCTCTTATTTCGTGTGTCTAATTCTGTTAGATTCAGGAGATTGTTCTGTGATAGTAGATTGGCGGTTAGGATCAGATCAGCCATGATCTTATTAAATGGCGGAGCAGGCTCGAGGGGCCGATTGGCCTACTCCTGCTCTTATTTCTTATGTTCTTATGTGATGGTTGACCAATCGGTGCATCATGGGGGGGGGTTCATTGTGTGTGTGGGCGGGCCATCCTACAGGAGATAGCATTGATTGACGTGATGGTTGACCAATCCTACAGTTGAGTGACCTGATGGTTGACCAATTGGTGCATCACGGGGGGCATCTCATTGCGTGTGTGGGCAGGCCTAATCCTTCTGAGCTGAGGTGAGTGGCCGCCATCTTGATTCCTAACTGTTGATTTATTTTTCCCACTTTCTGTGTGTTTAGTTCTCCCACTTTCAACACAATTAAATAGCTTTTTTTAAAGTACTGTGGGAGACTACAGTCTCTCGCATAAAGAAATAGGCAACACAGCGAGCTACAAGAAATAGGTCTTTACTCCAACTCTCACAATACAGTACTGAATTCGTAAAGCCCGCGAGCCTGTGATGACTCACGGATTGGTCACCTGCTGGAACCTGATTGGTTTTCCTTCTCTCAGCAGCAGGCAAGTCTGAACATGCCTTATTCCTCTCAGCTTGCAACTGTCTTGCGGGGGGAGGGGAATACAGCAGTTAAAAGGGGATTATACAGGTTTATCTACATACACACAGTGTTTCCCCAATGTGGCAATGCCACAGTACATTAATTTGTAAATATTTTTTCCAAGCTCATTAATTTTCCTGGCATTCACCCTCTTCTTTTGCTCTTGACTCGCTGCCTCCGCCGGGCGCCTCAACTTTGGAGGGTTACCCCAGCAACCGGGCCCGGGCCTCTCTCACAGCCTGTAGCCGCTCAGGAGGGCAGAGAGGAGGGGAGGAGGGTTACCCCAGCAACTGGGCCTGGACCTCTCTCACAACCTGTAGCCGCTCAGGAGGGCGGGGAAAAAAGTTTTCCCCGGCAACCGGGCCCGGGCCTCTCTCACAGCCTGTAGCTGCTCAGGAGGGTGGGGAGGGGAGGAGGATTACCCCGGCAACTGGGCCCGGGCCTATCTCAACGTCAATTGTGCGGCCGGAGAGCCCGACAGAAACCGTGCAGGTCAGCGGCGGTGTCACTTGCACGGGGGCTCCAGGCCACCAAGGCCTCTCCCTCTCTCCTCCCACCGCCCCTCTCTCTCCTCCCACCCCCATCTCTCTCCTCCCACCCCCCACCTCTCTCTCCTCCCGCACGCCTCCCCCCTCTCTCTCCTCCCGCCTCTCTCTCCTCCCCCTCTCCTCTCTCCTCCCCTCCTCTCTCCTCTCCCCCTCTCTCCTCACCCCCTCTCCTCCCCCTCCCCCCCTCTTTCTCCTCCCCTCTTCCCCCCTCTCTCCCCCCTCTCTCTCCTCCCCCCCTCTCCTCCCCCCTCTCTGTGGTGTATGTGCCTTTAAGAGCCCCAGGTGAGCTGTAATGCCGGTAATTGCCACTCGGGCTATATAAGCCTGTATATTGTGTATATCCATTAGAACCCCCCCCCCGAGACTTTGCTTAGTAAATACCTATGAACCAACTCCTGTCTTCAGTGTCTTTATCAACACACGGACACTACAGTGGTGACGAAGTGGAAACGGACTTACCTGCAATTCGGCAGCACCTCAAGGGCATCAATTCCTCGGGCGTCCAGAAGACTCAAGGAAGTGAGAGAAGCTGTGGTTTCACCAGCTGGCCAAGCTGGTGGCAGGTACTGCGCTAATCCTTCCTGGGCGTCAGGCTGGGGCTCCAGCGGCTGGCTCTACAGCTGAGACAGGCAGCAAAATCGGTGGCAAGCAATAACGGACTGGGAGGGAGCACTCGGGAGACGGCCGGCGTGGCAAGCAGGTCAGCATTCAGACTTCCAGCGGGAACGAGTCTCCAACAGTAAATTAAAAAAAAAAGAGAACGGAAACCACAGTAAACAGCGTTGTTATTGGCAGCAGCGGCGGGAAAGCGCGGGAAGCGCCATATCTTTGCTACAGAAAAGAAAAAAAAGCGCACGAAGCGCCATATCTTTTCTGAAATGCCTAAGTCTGGCAATATTGATGCTTTTGATAGCGAAATAGAAGATTGGACCACATACGTGGAAAGAGTAGAGGTATATTGCACTGCAAATGGAATAGAAGATGAAAAAAAAGCTTCAGTACTTCTGAACTTAATGGGCGCAAAGACATACGGGCTGTTACGAAATTTAATCACTCCAGCCAAACCAAAGGACAAGAATTTTAAAGAAATTGTTGATACCCTGCAGGAGCACTTAAACCCAACACCGCTGCTGATAGCGGAACGATTCAAGTTCTTCAAGAGCAATCAACACAAGAATGAAAGTAACGCTGATTACCTAACCGAATTAAGAAAGCTATCAAAGTACTGCCAATTCGGGGCAGGACTATCAGATTATCTTCGCGACAAATTCGTTTGCGGTCTCTTAAGTGAAGCAACACAAAAAAGACTGCTTTCTGAAAAAGATTTAACATTGGACAAAGCTTTCAGTATGTCTGTATCATACGAAGCAGCAGCAAAAGGAGCAGCAGATATACAACAAAAGACACAGGACTTCGGCACCCACGAAATGACACAGGGTTTCAAAAGATGTTATCGCTGCGGCAGATCCACCCATAACCAGAGGGACTGCTGGTTCAAGGACAAAGCATGCAGGCAATGCAGAAAGATTGGACAAATTGCACGGGTATGCTGATCTGGACAAAATAAATCCACTGACAGAAAAAAAAAATCAATAAAGAAAAGTACAGGAAGGTACAAATGAAGGCCAGAAGAGCGATAGCGACTTCGAAAACAAGAGACTAAGCTGTCTCAAATTACATAATGTACTTGCCAAAGATGATTACCAAACCATTTGGGTTACCCTCACAATAGCAGGGTCCCCAGTTAAAATGGAGCGAGATACAGGATCAGCTCTAACCGTAATAAATCGACAGGATTACGAGAGGCTATTTTCGCATATACCTCTAAAAGACACATCCATTATCTTAAAACCATATACGGGGCAGCAAGTATACCCCAAAGGAAAAATAAGGGTGCCTGTTGTATACAACGGCAAAGAAATACAAAAGTTGTATTTATACATTCTACAAGATGGTGGTCCATCGTTGTTGGGACGTGAATGGATCAGGAAGATACGTTTAGACTGGCACTCCATTCAGGCACTGACGGTGACCAGTAAGGAAAAAAAACAACGATGACATCATACCTGAACGATTAAAAGACATCTTGGCCAACGCCAAAGAAGTGTTTCAAGAGAAACTAGGAACCTTGAAAGGCATCACCGCCTCAATAAAAGTGGAAAAAGCAGCAATTCCCAAATTTTTTAAGGCAAGACCGGTGCCATACGCAATACGTCCAGCAGTCGAGGCAGAGCTGGAGAATTTGGAAAAAGCAGGCGTATTATCCAAAATAGATTGGAGCGAAGGGGCAACACCCATCGTTCCAGTCATGAAAAAAGCATTGAATAAAGATTAATCTGAAGAACAGAGAAAAATTTGCATCTGTGGTGACTTCAAGGTGACTGTAAACCTGGTCCTTCACACAGTACAGTATCCTCTTCCGAGGATAGAAGATATTTTCGCCTCACTATCCGGAGGGAAACGTTTCACCAAAATTGACTTGGCACAGGCGTATCTACAGATGGAGGTTGAGGAGGCCTCTAAAAAGTATCTCACGATAAACACACACAAAGGCCTGTACCAGTACAATCGACTGGTTTTTGGAGTAGCATCAGCTCCAGCTATCTGGCAAAGAGCTATGGAGCAAGTCCTGCAAGGGATTCCGGGGACTCAATGCTACCTAGACGACATCCTTGTAACAGGAGAAAACGACAGCGAGCACCTTGCCAATTTGGAGCAGGTGCTCACTAGGCTGAAAGAACGGGGCCTACGAGCGAATCGCCCCAAGTGCGAATTTTTCCAAAATCAGATATCATATTGTGGCCACATAATTAATAATGAAGGGTTGCATAAGTCACCTGAAAAAATTGAAGCGGTTATAAAAGCCCCAGCACCTGAAAATGTTTCACAATTAAGGTAGTTCCTGGGATTAATAAATTACTATCATAAATTTTTACCGAACTTATCAACTCTTCTACACCCTCTTAATGAACTTCTACAAACAGGAGTGATTTGGAAATGGAACGAAGACTGTAAACGTGCCTTCCATAAATGCAAAGACTTAATCACATCCGAAGAAGTTCTGGTTCATTACAACCCATCACTGCCAATCAGACTGGCGTGCGATGCATCCCCTTACGGCGTAGGAGCAGTATTATCCCATATATTCCCTGATGGCTCAGAACGGCCGATAGCATTTGCGTCATGCTCATTAAACTCAGCTGAGTGTAACTATGCCCAAATCGACAGGGAAGCACTCAGCCTGGTATGGGGAGTGAAGAAATTCAACCATTACCTACACGGACAAAAATTTACCTTGTTGACTGACCATCAACCCCTTATCTCCATATTCAACCCTAAAAAAGGTGTTCCCATTATGACAGCGCAAAGGCTACAGAGGTGGTCCCTTTTTCTAGGGGCACACCAATACAACATAGAATACAAAGGGTCAAAACAGCATGGGAATGCTGACGGTTTATCGTGCCTACCGTTGCCAATGGTAGAAGAGGCACCTACAGTAGACCCAGTAGAGATGTTCCACTCTAGCATAGTGGAATGTCTACCAGTGACGAATTCTGCCATTGAAAGGGAGACGAGAAATGACCCGACTCTCTCACGGGTCTACGATTTAACAGTGAAGGGATGGCCAGCACATGGCGAACCACTGTTGCCAGCATTCCCGCAAAGAAGAGAACAGCTGTCAGTGTGCCGAGGAACCTTGATGTGTGGATCCAGAGTGGTGATTCCACCCAAACTCCAGGATAAAGTGCTAAAGGAGCTTCACGAGGGGCATCTGGGTGGAGTGAAAATGAAGAACCTAGCTAGGGCGTTTGTATGGTGGCCAGGTATCGATGGAGACATCGAAGAAATGACCAAGAGCTGCCTAGGATGCCAGAAGGTCCAAAACGCTCCACCACAAGCCCCTCTACATCCATGGGAGTGGCCCTCATCTCCCTGGCAAAGGGTACACATCGACTTTGCTGGTCCATTTAGGGACTCAATGTTCTTAATCACGGTTGATGCACACTCCAAGTGGCCGGAGGTAATAAAGATGTCCTCCACCACCACGGAAAAAAACATCACAGTATTAAGGACCATATTTGCCAGGAATGCACTGCCGGAACAGATATGTTCTGATAATGGACCGCAATTTGTGTCCGAAGAATTCAGAAAGTTCTTAAAAAACAATGGGGTTAAGCACTACACGTCCGCCCCATACCATCCCGCCACCAATGGATTGGCTGAAAGGTTTGTCCAGACCTTCAAGAAGGCCATAAAGGCCATGGGTAATGAAGACATATAACTTCAGCACAAGGTGGATAACTTCTTATTCGCATACAGGAAGGCAACACATATGGTTACCAACCAAACTCCCGCCATGATGTTCTTCAATAGAAACCTAAGATGCCGGCTGGATTTGGTCAACCCCAATATCAGCAGGGACGTGGAGAACCGGCAGTTTCAAGGCATGAATGAAAGGCCAACTAGAACCTTCCAGATAGGTCAACAAGTTTTGGCCCGGGACTACCGTACCGAGAAATGGCAGCCTGGAACTATCTGCACATGACTAGGACCACTGATGTATACCGTGGACATCGGAGAAAGCATAATAAGGCGCCATGCTGACCAAATCATAAAGTCATCCGAGAAGGGACAACCTACACCACAACTCTATACATTTAACGATGAAGTAGAGATACCCATATCTACCACCGATCCGGTGATACTGGAACCCGATGAACCCGACACTGGCATTCAAGCTGAATCAGCCTTGCCAGAAGAACCTACTACACCACCAGAAACTACTAGACCCCCGAGGCGTTATCCGGACCTAGTCAGGAAGCCTCCTGAGAGACTAACTTATAATTAATTAACTACAGCAATGTATATTATTTTGCTTATAACATGTAATTAATAATTACTTAAAATATGATGTACTGGTTAGCTAAAAGGGGAGGAATTGTGGTGTATGTGCCTTTAAGAGCACCAGGTGTGCTGTAATGCCGGTAATTGCCACTCGGGCTATATAAGCCTGTATATTGTGTATATCCGTTAGAACCCCCCCCCCCAGACTTTGCTTAGTAAATACCTATGAACCAACTCCTGTCTGCAGTGTCTTTATCAACACATGGACACTACACTCTCCTCCCCCCCTCTCTCCTCCCCCCCTCTCTCCTCTCCTTTTTTCATAACAACATGCCCTCAAAAAAACCTCGGCACCGCTGGGCACTCCAGCTGGTAGATTATAAAGCCCCTCAAGCCTGCTCTGACATTCAATAGGATCATGGCTGAACTTCGACCACAACTCCAATATCTCACCCTATCCCTATATCCCTTGATTCCCTTAGTGCCCAAAAATCTATGATCTCAGTCTTGAATACACTCATCGACTGAGCATCCACAGCCCCATGCAGTAGAGAATTCCAAAGATTCACGACACTCTGAGTGAATACATTTATCATCAACCAGTCCTAATTTTCCAACGCCTTATCATGAGACTATGAACCCTAGTTCTAGAATCTCCTGCCAGGGGAAACAACCTCGCAGCATCTACCCCTGT
Source organism: Somniosus microcephalus (assembly GCF_052327205.1). Classification (NCBI taxonomy): domain Eukaryota; kingdom Metazoa; phylum Chordata; class Chondrichthyes; order Squaliformes; family Somniosidae; genus Somniosus; species Somniosus microcephalus. The sequence goes on from NC_141015.1 coordinate 6,175,957, forward strand.
CAAGCCCGCTAAGAAGTTGAAATTTTTCGATGAAATCACCTCTCATTCTTCTAAACTTCAGAGAATATCAGCCCATTATACTCAATCTCTCCTTATAGGAGAGCCATCTCATCCCAGGAATCAATCTCTTGAACATTTGATGCACCCCCTGTAAAGCATGTAGTCAGAAATGTGCAAAGTACTCCAGTAATGATATAACCAAAGGCCTATATAATTGCAGCAACACATACTTACGCTTTACTGCAAACCCTTTACAATAAATGCTAACATACGTTACCTTCCTGATTGATTATTTTACCTGCATGACAACATTCTGCATTTCGTGTAAAAGGACACTCAAATCCCTATGAATATTGACAGAAGTAAACCCACATTCACATACCAGAGACGGTCAGGGAAAGTGTAAAATCCTCAATCATATAAAATGAACTGACAGATATATAATACCACTGTGGTGATTATTCTTGTTTTGTAAGAAGTATTGTGATTGGTTGCCTGTTTCCTGCCTTGAGATATATGCTGTAAACTCATTGGTAGTTGATGTCATGTGATTTGTGGTGGCCATCTTAAATTCAGTTCTCTACAGCCTTGGTTGGGACTGGGTGTTGAAGATGTGCTGCTGGGTTTTTAAGGTTAATAAAGCCTAGATTTAGAAAGGCAAACCTACTCTTCATTTCAATTTATTAACCTTTTGTTAGAATGGAGTGATATCTTCAACCGGAACGATTTAATGCTGACCCTAATTCTGCAGGAGTGGATGATAAATGGAAACACTGGTAGCGTACATTTAAAAACTTTTTGGGTGTGTTGGATCAAGAGTCTCTAAATAAGTTGAATATACTGATTAACTACATTGCTCCGGATGTGTATAAGTATATCTTGGACTGTGAAACTTACGAATTGGCTATTGCTACATTGGAAAATATTTTTGTTAAACCAAAGAATGAGGTATTTGCACGTCACCTTCTATCTGCCCATAGGCAGCAGGTGGGAGAATCTTTGGATGCTTATTTACAAGCACTTCGGTGCCTTGAAGCTAACTGTAATTATAAGGCAGTGTCGGCAGAAGAATATAAGGAAGAATCGGTACGGGATGCTTTTATTAATGGATTACTGTCTAGATCAATTCGTCAGCGGTTATTAGAAAATAAGACTTTGGATCTCAAGAGTGCTTTTGAGCAAGCCTCTACATTGGATTTGGCTCAGAGAAGTTCGGATTCTTACGCTCTTTTTAATCGGCCTGCGACTGTGGTTTTGGCAGTTCCAGATGAAAAGGAACTATGTGGACTTAATAGGAGTGGTTTACCAGATTCTGAAACAGTTTCTACTTCAGCTGCTGTTGCCTCTAGGATTCAGAAGTGTTATTTTTGTGGGAACGCCCGGCACCCTCGTCTGAAGTGTCCTGCTCGGGAGGCTGTGTGTAGTAAATGCAGCTTGAGAGGTCATTATGCACGTGTTTGTAAATCAATTGCCTCCTCTGCGACTATTCAGCCTTTAGATAGGGCGTTTATTGCATCAGTTTCTGCTGCCTTTGCTCATGGCCTAAATAAAGCTATAGTTATGGCCCAAGTTAATGGGTTAGAAGTGAAGGCCCTTATAGATACGGGCAGTACCGAGAGTTTTATAAGTCTTTAGTTTGTGAAGGAGAAGCGTTTGAAAATTTCGCCTGTTACTTATCAGGTGTGTATGGCTCAGACGACTCTCACCTCACAAGTAGCTGGTTGTTGCCTTGTGAAATTAATTCTTCTAGGTAATACGTATACTGATATATGCCTATCTGTTTTGCCTAATCTCTGTGCGGATATTTTGATTGGTCATGATGTGCTTCAATTACACGAGTCTCTCAGTCTTTCTTTTGGAGGAACTAAGCCACCTTTATCCATTTGTGGATTAACTTCTTTATTCATTTCTCCATTATCACTTTTTTCCAATTTGATGCCAGATTGTAAGCCAATTGCTACCAAGTCAAGAAGGTATAGCAGTCAGGATAAAGAATTTATTAATTCTGAAGTTCAACGTCTTTTATTGGAAGGAATCATTGAACCTAGTTGTTCGCCCTGGCGGGCACAAGTAGTTGTCACCACTAACGAGAGACATAAGAAACGAATGGTGATAGACTACTCTCAAACTATTAATAGGTATACTCAATTAGATGCGTACCCTTTGCCTAAGATTGATGAGCTTATCAACAAAGTATCTCAGTATAAGCTTTTTAGCACTATTGACCTAAAGAGTGCTTATCATCAGATTCCTATCGTTAAGAGGGAGCAACCATATACAGCCTTTGAGGCTGGCGGAAAGCTGTATCAGTTTTGCCGAGTACCATTTCGTGTTACTAATGGTGTTGCCTGTTTTCAAGGGGCAATGGATGCTCTTATAAGTGATAACTCTCTCTCTGACACCTTTTCATATTTAGATGACATCACGGTGTGTGGCAAATCAAGGGTGGAGCATGATTCTAATTTAGAGAGATTCCTTCAAGCTGCGGAAAAAGTTGGTTTAACTTTTAATAAAGCGAAGTGTATCTTTTCGACCACTGAGGTAAATCTACTGGGGTATATTATCTCGGGAAACAAGATTAAACCAGATCCAGAATGCCTGCGACCATTGATTGATTTACCTTGTCCTACTAATTCTAAGGCTTTGCAAAGAGTTGTTGGACTGTTTTCTTATTATTCTAATTGGATTGCAAACTTTTCGCAGAAGATCCGGCCCCTTATTCGGGATACGACATATCCTCTATCATGGGAGGCTAGGACGTGTTTTGATAATTTCAAAAAGGATATCCTCGGAGCAGTTGTGCATTCTATTGATGAGCAGGTTCCCTTTGTGATTGAGACGGATGCTTCCGATTTTGCAATTGGGGCTACTCTGAACCAAAATGGAAGACCTGTGGCCTTTTTCTCACGCACTTTGAACAATAGTGAGAAAAGACACTCCTCAATAGAGAAAGAGGCGTATGCAATAGTAGAAGCACTGCGTAAATGGAGATATTATTTATCGGGGTGACATTTTACGTTGGTTACTGACCAAAAATCTGTGTCCTTTATGTTTGATGTCAAACATTTTGGAAAGGTCAAGAATGAAAAAATAATGAGGTGGAGGATTGAGTTGGCATGTCACCATTTTGATATAGTTTACTGTCCGGGGAAGGATAATGTTGCTGCTGATGCGCTGTCGAGGGCTTATTGTTCTGTGATTCATGGAGTTACGCTTATTAATCTTCATAATGCTTTGTGCCATCCTGGTGTTACGAGGATGATACACTTCATACGCAGTAAGAATTTGCCCTTTTCAGTTGAAGACATCAAGCGGATGACTTCATTATGTTCTATCTGTGCTCGGTGTAAACTGAATTTCTTTAAGCCTCAACGAGCTCATCTTATAAAGGCTACTTCTCCTTTCGAACGTTTGAGCGTTGATTTTAAGGGGCCTCTTCCTTCAACGACTCAGAATCGATATATATTTACTGTTGTGGATGAGTTTTCAAGGTTCCCTTTTGCTTTTCCTTGCGCAGATGTATCAGCTGCTACAGTTATCAAATGCCTGACTCAACTTTTTGTCATCTTTGGGATGCCTGCGTATATCCATTCGGATCAGGGAAGTTCTTTTATGTCTTCCCAGTTGAAGGAATACCTCCAGAGTCGGGGAATCTCTACTAGTAGAACTACCCCGTATAATCCCCAGGGTAATGGACAGTGCGAACGATATAATGGGGTGATCTGGAAGGCAGTTATGTTGGCTTTGACATCCCGGAACCTTAAGAATACACAGTGGGAAATGGTATTGCCTGATGCCCTGCATTCCATTAGATCATTGCTTTCAACGGCTACTAATGTGACCCCCCATGAAAGGCTCTTTAACTATCCACGGAGATCAACTACGGGATATTCGGTACCTTCATGGCTTACTATGCAGGGACCTGTGCTGCTTTGACGCCATGTTAGATTGTCAAAATATGATCCTTTAGTGGAGGAGGTGGAGCTGTTGGAGGCAAATTCCCAATATGCTCATATTCGATTCCAAGATGGGAAAGAAAGTACTGTTTCAATTAAAGACTTGGCTCCTTGTGGTGGCCAGCCCTCTTCTGAGGATATTAACAATAGTCATGATTCAGAGAATGTGGATGTCATCACAGATACTACGAATATTTCCAATCCTATTGCAGATAATTATAATTCTATTAGTCAGCCTTCGATGGATGTTCATGACCGTCCCAGTTTACCTCCTGATGGGATTTCCAATCCGGAAACCGTTGATAATCGGGATATGGATAGCCTTCCTGCAGAAGATACTTCCGTGTCTCCTGGTGTGGGAGGGCAAGGAATTTCACCAAGGTTAAGAAGGTCGACACGAACAAGATCTCCGGTCGACCGATTGAAAATGGACTTTTAAAATAATTTGATAGTAATGTTTTAAAATTGTTGAAATATTATATTTGTATTGTTTTAGTTATAAATAATTAATTGTAAATTGTAAAGGCTACCTAGGTTGGAGTATGTTTTAAAAGGAGGGGTGAATGTGGTGATTATTCTTGTTTTGTAAGAAGTATTGTGATTGGTTGCCTGTTTCCTGCCTTGAGATATATGCTGTAAACTCATTGGTAGTTGATGTCATGTGATTTGTGGTGGCCATCTTAAATTCAGTTCTCTACAGCCTTGGTTGGGGCTGGGTGTTGAAGATGTGCTGCTGGGTTTTTAAGGTTAATAAAGCCTAGATTTAGAAAGGCAAATCTACTCTTCATTTCAACCACATAATCACACATACCAGAAAACACAGGTACAAAATAAAGCCCATATATACATACCATACTCTGACTGGTACAAAGAAATACCCACACGCACATCCCAGAGACTTTGAGGTAAAGAATAAAACACATACAAACGTGGCAGCAACTGAATATTACAGTCAAAAACCCAAATTCACATCCCAGAGATATAAAAATAAGAAGCAGGAGGAGCCCATACAGCTCCTCGAACCTCACAGATACATAATAAAGCCACTCTCACACACCAGAGACTGCCAGGCACAGAATGACCACGCACGCTTCCATTCCAGAAACTAACAGGTAAAGATTAAAACCTGGCACTCTGAAGCAGAAAGTGACAGGTATAGATAAAAACTCACACACACACGCCAAAGACTAACATATACAGAGTAAAAACTGCACACACATCCCAGCGTATGACAGATACAGAGTAAAAACCCCACATACATACCAGATTATGGCATATACAGAGTAAAACCCCCACACACATCCCAGAGTATAACATTTACAGAGTAAAACCCACACTCACATCCCAGAGACAGACAGATACAGAATAAAGTGCTCACTCATACACCAAAGACTGAGATACAAAGTAGGTTCCACATTCACATACCAGAGGCTAACAGATGCAGAGTAAAACTCACACTCACATCCCAGAAACTAACAGGTACTGATTGAAATCCACACATACAACAAAAACTAAAAAGTACACAATAGAACCCACTGGCACATACAAGAAACCAAAATGTACAGAATAAATCTGATCCTCACGAACCAGACACTGACAGCTACAAAGAAAAACACACACTCTGATACCAGAAACTGACAGAGACAAAATAATCTCACACCTGTGATTGACTGATACAGAAGAAACCCACACTCACATACCAGAAGCTGATGGGTACATAAAAAAAACACACCTTTGCATAGCAGAAAAAGAAGATAGTGAAAAAGTCACTCACATAGCAGAGGCTGACAGATAAAGACAAAAACCCACACTCACGAACCAGAAACTTTCAGATTCAGAGTGAACCCTTTCTTCCAGTGTGGAAATTGACAGGTAGAAAGGAAAACCCACACTCATGTATCAGAAACTGACTGGTACTGAATAAAACCAGTACTAGCATACCAGACATCGATGGGTACAGATTAGAACCCACATTCACAAACCAGAGACTGATTGATAGAGTAAAACTCACAATCACAAATCAGAAACAGCCAGCTATAGCAGAAAACCCAGAATCACATTTCAGACACTGATAGATAGAGAATAAAAAAAGTATTCAAATATCATAGTCAGACAGACAGACTAAAACCCACATTCACAAACCAAAGACTGACAGAAACAGAGTAAAATCCATTCTCACAGAACGGAAATTGAAAGATGCAGAATAAAACCCACACTCACATATCAGACTGACTGGTAGAGTAAAACCTAAAATTCGCACAGCAGAAACTGACAGGCACAGGGTAAAACCCACATTTAAGTACCAGGAACTGACAGGTATAGGTTGATTCAAACATTGACACAAAGTATCGGAGGGTGACAGAATCAGAATGAATCCCACACACACATGCAGAACCAGAAAGTGAGAGAGACACAATGAATCCCTCACTGACACCGATTATTAAAGACTGATTGCTACAGAATGAATCTCACTCACACACAAAATCCAGAGGCTAACAGAAAATGCGCCTCACTGTCACATACAGTACTAGACACTGACAAATACAGAATCAATCACACAATGACAAGAGTTTCAGAGACACATATACAGAATTATTCTCACTCTCACACAAAGTACCAGAGACTGAAAGACACAGAATTAATCTAATTCCAAGACAGACCACAAGAGACTAACATATATAGCATAAATCCCACTCATACATACAGTATCAGAGAATGACACATACATAGAATCATAGAAATTTACAGCACGGAAGGAGGCCATTCTGGCCCATTGTGTCCGCGCTGGCCAACAAAGAGCTATCAACCTAATCCCACTTCCCAGCTCTTGGTCCATAGCCCTGCAGGTTAGAGTATCCCAATTGCACATCCAAGTACGTTTTAAATGTGGTTAGGTTTCCTGCCTCTACCACCCTTTCAGGCAGTGAGTTCCAGACCACAATAACCCTCTGGGTGAAGAAATTTCCCCTCAAATCCCATCTAAACATTCCCCTAAATACTTTAAATCTATGCCCCTGGTTTTTGACCCCACTGTTAAGGGAAATAGGTCCTTTCTATCCACTTTATCTATGCACCTCATAATTTTACACACCTCAATAAGGACTCCCCTCAACGTCCTCTGTTCCAAGGAAAACAGACCAAGCCTATCCAGTCTATCCACATATTTAAGATTCACTACTCCTGGCAAGATCCTTGTAAATCTGCTCTGTATCCTCTCTAGTGCAATCACATCTTTCCTGTAATGTGGTGACCAGAATTGCATGCAGTACTCTAGCTGAGGCCTAACTAGTGTTTTATACAGTTGAAACATAACCCCCCTGCTCCTGTATTCTACTCCACGGCTAATAAAGGCAACCATTTCTTATGCCTTCTTAACCACCTTATATACTTGGCCTGCTACCTTCAGGGATCTGTGGACATGCATTCCAAGGTGCCTTTGTTTCTCTACACTGCTCAGTGTCCTACCATTTAATCTGTATTCCCTTTCCTTTTTACCCCTCCCCAAATGCATTACATCACACTTCTCCGGATTGAATTCCATCTGCCACTGTTCTGCCCACCTTACCAATTTATTGATATCTTCCTGCAGTCTAAAGCTTCCTGCTTCAGTATCAACCATACAGCCGATTTTAGTATCAACTGCAAACTTCTTAATCATACCCCCTATATTCAAGACAAGATCGTTGATATATACCACAAAAAGCAAGGGACCTAGTGCTGAGCCCTGCAGTATGACTCCCACACTCAAAAACAGTACCAGAGACTAACAGATACAAAATTAATTTAACTCTCACACACAGTATCAGGGACTGACATATACCGAACGAATCCCACACTTTTATACAACACCGAGACTGACAGATACTGAATTAATCTAACTCTCACATACAGAATCATAGACTGACAAAGAGAAAATGAATCACACACTACCTCAGAGAATCAGAGACAGACAGGCACATAATGAATCCCACACTCATATACAGTACCAGAAAATGATAGGGACAAAATGAATCCCAATCTGATACAGAATATTAAAGACTGAATGATACAGAATGAATCTCACTCTCAAACATAATACCAGAGACTGACAGACACAGAATGTACCTCACTGTCACATAGAGTATTTGACACTGACTAATACAGAATCAATTCACACTGACACAGATTATCAGAGACTGACAGGTACAGATAAATCTCACGCTCACATACTGTATCAGAGACGGTCAGATACACAGGATTAATCTCACACTCACTTACATTACCAGATAGTGAGAGACAGAATTAAACTGACACTCACATGCAGTATCAGAGATGACAGATACACAGAATGAATCTCACACTCTGAAACAGTACCAAATAGTGACAGAGACAACATTAATCTAACTCACACATACAGTATCAGAGACTGAAAGGTACAGAATAAATCCTAAACTCACATGCCATAGCAGGAACTAACAGATATAGAATAAATCTCAGTCTCACATACAGTATTAGACATTGTCAGAGAAAGAGAATTAATCTCACACTGACACAACGTGTCAGACGGTGACAGACCCAGGATTAATACACACTCATACACAGTACCAGCAAATGATAGAGACAAAGTTAACCCCACATTAAATGCTGATTGGTGCAGAATGAATCTCACTCTCACATACAGTACCAGAGATTGACAGATATATAACTACACTAACATGGATATATAGAACACAGACTGACAGACAGAGAATGAGTCTCACAGTTACACAGAGCATCAGAGGGCCTGGCAGATACAGAATGAGTACACAATCACAGGCAGTACAATTAATTTGCAGAGAGGTTCATTCCCACACTCACATACAGTACCAGATACTAGCAGAGATGGAAAGAATCTCAAACTAACATCAAGTACCAGAGACTGATTGGTGCAGTACGAATTCCACTTTCATACACCGAGTGTATAGCATATTCATGCAGACGCCTTAGCAGAAATATAGTGCGAGAGGCGGACTGATTCAGAGCTAATTCGACACTAATGTACAGTACCAGAGACTAACAGTTACAGAATGAATCTCAGACTCGCACACCGTCCCAGTGATTGACAGATACAGAATGAAACACAGACTCGCACGTCTCAATGACTAAAAGATGCAGAATCTCAGACTCGCACATCCCAGTGACAGACAGATACAGAATTAATATCACACACACGTACACTACCAGAGAATGAAAGATTCCGAATGAATCCCAACACTGACACAAGGTACCAGAGCCTGACGGATACAGATGGAATCCCACACTGACACATGTAACAGAGACTGAGATTGAGAATGATTCCAACACTTACATAAATAACCAGAGACTGATACAGAAATATTCACAAACACACACAGTACTAGGGACTGGCATTACTGAACTAAAGTGGCGCAGACCACCCCGCAAGGCTTGAATATAGAGCACAGGTTGGACATTTAAATTGCAGACCCGTGCAGCAGAAGTGCTTGGGGCCTCTTTAATGGTCTGGGAAATGGAGAATGGGAAGATGATGATTCCTCTGCGCTTGCAATGACCTTTCTGACTGCAGGGGGCGTGCTTGTGACAGATACTCAATCTGATTGGACACATATAGCAGCCAATCAGAGAGATGAAGAACAATGGGAAATGACATCACTCCTCAGCAGCCAATCACAACCATTTCCTTCACCCATCCCTCATTAGCATAGCGCGGTGGGGGCAGCCTATTTAAGCCGGGCCCGGAGTGGGATTGCGTCATTTTGTGTCTCAATTCGATTTTGGGAATGGTTGGTGAAAAGAAAACAGTTGCCAAGAAGGGCGCCAAGACAACTGTTACTAAACCGGCAGCGAAGGGCGGCAAGAAGCGCAGAAAGTCGAGGAAGGAGAGTTACTCCATCTACATCTACAAAGTGATGAAGCAGGTTCACCCCGACACCGGCATCTCCTCCAAGGCCATGGGCATCATGAACTCGTTTGTGAACGATATTTTCGAGCGCATCGCGGGTGAGGCTTCCCGCCTGGCCCATTACAACAAGCGGCACACCATCAGTTCCCGGGAGATCCAGACCGCTGTGCGCCTGCTGCTGCCCGGGGAGCTGGCCAAGCACGCCGTGTCGGAAGGGACAAAGGCGGTGACCAAATACACCAGCTCCAAGTAAAACTCCACGCTGTCCTGAAAGAACAAACCCAAAACACAACGGCTCTTTTAAGAGCCACCCACAATCTCTCTGAAAGAGCTACACAAACGCATCTCCATTTAGACACAATTTACTGTAATTAGTTCCTGAACAAGTGTGTTTGAGAACATTTGAATTTCCAGCTTTAGATTTAATTCTGTATTCTCATAAGCAGTTTCACTGACCGGATCGACCTTAGCGTCTTTGTTGAATTCCCTGTTCAGTAAACTACAAACACGATCCGTGGCCGCTATTTCCCTTTACACTCAGACTCTATTTCCAGAGCTGCCGAAGAATTAAAAGCTTTTTTTTGGAATGAGACTCGGATTTGAGAAGGGCCGAATGGCCGTCAATGTGCTGTAATGATTCTGTAATAGATCTGAAGTGCAGAGTGCCTCCATTAATGAATTTTAATTATATTGTCCGCCTATTGCTTTTATGGAAAGCGAGTGGTCAGGGTCTGGCATGAACTGACTGAGAGGGAGGTGGAGGCAGACTCAATCGTAGCGTTCAACAGCGAATTGAATGAGTACCGGTAGGGAAAAAATGCAGGGGTGCGGAGAAAGGGCGGGGGAGTGGGATTAGCTGAAGTGTTCTTGCAGAGAGCCGGCACGGGCTCGATGGGCCGAATTGCCTCCTACTGTGAGGTTATGATTCTGTAATCGATTTGAAGTGCAGCGTGCCCACTTAATTGATTTTTAATTATATATTCCGTTTACTGCTTTTCTGGAAATCCCAGGATGTCTCTGAAAGTGTATTTAGTTTTTGTGAAGATTTTACAGAGGATTTTAACGTCAACGTGGAGAGGTTGCTGGAAGCTCAGAGCCCTTTCTCTCTGAATCTGTCTTCTTCCCTCCCGCTCTCTCAATTTTTTTTTACAATTTTTTACAATTTAAATCGCTTTATTGGCATGATAAGTTACATCTTATGTTGCCAAAGCATCAAAATACATTTATGGTTTAGCACATAAACGCAGTTCTATTCATACAGTGTATAAACAGGTATATCCCTGAGTGTATAAATATACATTCGCATTGTTTATATATATTTTTTTCTTAGTTTACTCTCTCTCTCTCTCCACTCTCTCTTTCACCCCCCCCCCCCCCCCCACCCCCCTTCACGGACAGTCTGCCTTTCTCAGCCAGGTCCGTTCAGGCTGCATAAATAAAGTTGTAAGGCAAGAAATTTTCATTCAGCGACGATTTCAGTTAAGAATCAATATGACAGGACGAGGTAAAGGAGGCAAAGGACTTGGCAAAGGCGGAGCGAAGCGCCACCGTAAAGTGCTCCGTGACAACATCCAGGGCATCACCAAACCAGCCATCCGCCGCCTCGCTCGCCGTGGCGGTGTCAAGCGGATCTCAGGTCTGATCTACGAGGAGACCCGCGGGGTGCTGAAGGTTTTCTTGGAGAATGTGATCAGGGATGCGGTCACCTACACTGAGCACGCCAAGCGCAAGACGGTCACTGCCATGGATGTGGTGTACGCTCTGAAACGGCAGGGCCGCACTCTCTATGGATTCGGCGGCTGAACATCTCGATTCTTTCCACAAATCACAACACAAAGGCTCTTTTAAGAGCCACCCACCACCTTACTGAGAGAGCAGTGACCTTGGAGCGGAGATAGATTGTGGATTTACATTGTGATCGCTGTAGATCTATATTTTATTACAAATCAAATTTAGGTGTGGAGCTAATTTAAATCAGCATAAGCTCGATGGGTCTAATGCCCTTTATTCATAGAATCGTAGATATTTACGGCCTTGTCGATAGCGGCACTTCTGTATCTGTCAAATCCACTTTACAACTCTTGGTCCGTAGCCTTGCAGTTTACAGCTCTTATGGTGATATCCAAGTACTTTTTAAATGCGATGAGGGTTTCTGCCTCCCACCCTTTCAGGCAAAACAGTTCCAGACCCCCACCACCCTGTGGGTGAAAATAAAATCTCAACTGACGGAATGTGGGAACCTGTTCAGGAACTCCCACTCCAGTGTCCGGGTCACACACTCGGCTTATCAGTAATTCGGATGATAATGAACAGCGTCTCCATGTGGCCCATTTAATGAATGATAAAAGCGATTTGTGAAACAATCACATTTTTGCTGATTTAAGTGTTATAAGAAAGGAGTCTGAGCATGCGCTAAAATTCAAGCTACGCCTCCCCCTCCCGCACACTTTTGAAACGGACGGGAAGGGCCCCTGCGAGCACCGCTCCCCCAGCTCGGCCAGCGGAGGCCGTTTCCTCTGTGCTGGGCTGATAAGAACTACAAACACGGTCATGGTCGCTCTTTCCCTTTGCTCTCAGTCCCGTTCATTTACAGCGCCTGCCGACGAATTAAAAGCTTGTTTAAGGGACGAGACACGGATTTCAGTCACTTTATTCTCTGTCAAGACCTTTCCAATGTTTTAATGCCATTTGTGATTCATCCGTGTATTAATTGAGACTTCCTGCAGTGTAACAACCCAGAATGGGATTTATTTTAGAAAACAGAACGGGGTCAGTTTGATCACTCTGTCCCTCTTCCCTTCTTAAAGAAGGACTCCCAGTTCCAGCTTCACTCCCGCAGCAGTGTCTGTGCGAATGATCGATCGATAATCTGTGAATCCTCACTTTTACAAAGATTGAGCTGGAATGTGTCCTGTTTCAAAGTCAATGGAAATTGATTCCCGCCCGTTGCAGTTTCAAATTGAACGCGGAATTAATCCTGATTGTAACAGCCTGGAATTTGCAAGGGAGAGATGGAATAAGACAAAAGGAAGAAAAAAAATGTTCGGAATTCTTTGGCTAATGGTGAATTTATTAACTTAATTCGCTCGTTTAGGAAAATATTGGCGGGCTTTTTGAAATTAAAAAATCGTTGGCGGTCTGACTGTTGAGAACAGTTATTTGCAGTCACTTTTCATTGGCGGGAAAAACAGACCGTGATTGGTCACCGGAAAGCATCAATAAAATTCACCACAGAGCGACCAATCACAAGGGCAGATGTGGGAGGAGATTTTCAATCTTTTTCTGAACCTGCCGATTATGGAAATGTCTGGACGAGGAAAAACCAGCGGTAAAGCTCGGGCCAAGGCCAAGTCTCGCTCATCCCGGGCCGGACTGCAGTTCCCTGTGGGCCGTGTTCACAGGCTCCTGTGAAAGGGCAACTATGCTGAGCGTGTGGGTGCCGGAGCCCCGGTCTACATGGCTGCTGTGCTCGAGTATCTGACCGCTGAAATCCTGGAGCTGGCCGGCAACGCGGCCTGCGACAACAAGAAGACCCGCATCATCCCCAGACACCTGCAGCTGGCCGTCCTCAACGACGAGGAGCTCAACAAGCTGCTGGGAAAGGTGACCATCGCTCAGGGCGGGGTGCTGCCTAATATCCAGGCGGTGCTGCTGCCCAAGAAATCCAGCACTGCCAGCTCCAAGAGCAAGTAAACCGCACAAGATTCAATCTAATAACCCAAAGGCTCTTTTCAGAGCCACCCACATTATCTTTGAAAGGGCTGGTTACTGTTCTGTTCCATGGGTCACAATTATCTCCGATGTACGATAACATGTTAAATCTTAAAATCTACTTTGAAATTCACAGATTTGCCCATTAAGTCATCTATCCCCCACTCACCTGATAATCAATCGCTGCCACACAGATACAGAGTAACAGATACAATTGGTATCCTGTATTAAGGAATATTCCCTCACTCCCAAGCAGTACTAGTGAGTGAGTGGTAGTGCATTTCCTATACTCACCTGTCAATCCCACAATGAGACAGTACCAGAGAGTGACAGATAAAGTATCTCGTTTAGCCTCACCAGACAATTTAAAAATGTCACATTGTACTAGACTCAGATACAGTATCTGTCGTTTTTCAACATCCAATCTGCCACTAACAATGCAAAGAGAGACAGATGCGTTGACTATCATATGCACATTTGTCAATCCCGCACTAACACACTGTGCAAGAGAGTGACAGATACAGTACCTGTCCCATATTCAGAAGTGAATCTCATCTTGCCAAATAGTACCAGAGTGACAGAGGAAGTGTCTATCCCACACTCAATGATCAACCACACTGTTCACACTAAAATCTGGTGAGCGCGTCCATCTGCTTTTAATGGTTGTTTGGAGTTTTCAGCTTGACTAATAATCTACTTGGCAATGGATTTAAGCGGAACATAAACACGGTGCTGAGGAATCTGTCGAAATCAAAATGGTTTCTGCTGAATCATTGTCTCTTGTTACAGCACTCGCTTTCAGCCAGTAGATGACAAAGACGTCTAATAGTTTGGAGAGTGCGGATTGTGTCCACACATCCAGACCGCCGTGAGTCTGGTGCTGCCCGGGGAGCTGGCCAAGCACGGGGTGGCCAAGAACGCCAGCTCCAAGTAAAACTCCACAATTTACTGACAGAAATATGGAAATCACAACGGCTGCTTTAAGAGCCACCCAGAGCCTCTCTGCAGGAGCCGCCTGTTTAATGCACTGATTTCACAGAATCACAGAATCACAGAAACCTCACAGTGCAGATAGAGGCCATTTCGGCCCATCGAGCCTGCACCGACACATATCCCACCCGATCCCCGTAACCCCACCTATTTAATCCCCCTAACACTAAGGGTCAATTTATCATAGCCAATCAACCTAACCCGCACATCTTTGGACTGTGGGAGGAAATCGGAGCACCCGGAGGAAACCCACGCAAACACGGGGAGAACGTGCAAACTCCACACAGACAGTCGCCCGAGGCCGGATTCGAACCCGGTCCCTGGCGCTGTGAGGCAACAGTGCTAACCATTATGCCACCGTCAGTTTATTCATTCCGGCTAAAGCCCTGTCAATCTGGTGAGGAAATTATCAGAAAATTAGTGAAACTGCCCCAATTTAATGTCTGTCTCGGTTGAATTTAATAATTATAAATAAAATCTTTCCTTTTTGAATTTGGTGGAATGTTTCAAACTTAATTTTAAAACTGATCAATTGAGGCCAATAGTTTATTTTGTTAAGGAAATGGGATTCCAATCAAGCGACCAATCCGAAGTAGCCTCAGGTTACAGCGGGCTCCGAGAGTTGGAACTGGAGTCATTACAGTTCATCCAAGGACTTTACTTAAACCCCTGAATTTCACAATCCCCGACAGTATCTGTGCAGGAAGCAAACTTCAGAAGGAGAATAATCTCACAAGTTGGCCTCTTGTCACAGCAGCTCGGTTTAACCTATTGTGAGGTGGAAAGCTCCGGTTCCCCGTCACACCATCTGTCTGATATATAAAAGCTGAATGGAAACAGAACACTGAGCGCATGGACACCCAGGAAGGCTAAAAGAGCATTTCACTGTGAGGGGAGAATACAGGGTCCGGGCCAAAGAGTCACTTGTAACCCCATAATCCTTATAATTCTGAAGCTACTCCTCACCCCAATATATCCCCGCTCCCGGTCCTGGGGCGCTGCTCTCTCTCTCAGGCGGTGTGGGGTTCTAAGAAGAGCCTTTGTTTTGTGCCCTGAATGTTGTCACTAAGCACTTTACGGTGGCGCTTGGCTCCGCCTTTTCCCAGTCCTTTGCCTCCTTTACCTCTTCCAGTTATGACGATTCCTCACAGGAATATAAACTGAATGATAAACTCTCGCCGTCCTGATGTATTTATGAAGCCTGGTTGAGAAAAGCAGAGTGTGAGAGAGGCTGGGAGGAGACAGAATCAGAGTGACAGACAGAGCAGAGACAGCGTCCTCTGAGCTTCAACTCCGCCCCCAGCTTTCAGGCTTCAGCATTGAAATATTTGCCTGCACCTCCCCCTCTCCCCGCACAGTGTTTAAAGCGACAGGAAGGGCCCATGCGAGCTTCCCTCCCCCAGCTCTGCCAGCGGGGGCCGTTTCCTCTGTGCTTGGCTGATGATCGCTGAACACATCAGGGAGCGGAGATATCACGGGCCCGAGTAAGGGAGCAAACAGCAGCCTCCTCACAGCAGCACATCTCATTGGGACTGTGTCCACAGATGGGCTTTGAGTTGGGGCAAGTTCATCGGAAGCCGGGGATTGTCTGTAAGAGACAGATTGGAACAGGAACTAGTTCAGGAACATGGAGTGAGTGGGGGAAGGAAGAGGCCATTCTCGGGCTGTGTCTGTACAGAGTAAGGTAACATAGAAAGTAAATCACCTCGCACTTTCAAATCATTGCTGCTTTCTCCAGATCAGCAGTGAATGTTCCTGATTCAGTTCCAATCTCACCGTGTCTGTTGTTATTGTTCAGTGAACAAGGAAACACAGCCTGACAGTGAGGATGTGCGGAGATTCACAACGTGCATCGATTGCAGGCAGCAGGTGAGAAGTGTGAAAGAACACATTTCAAAAATCGGTTATTTCCTTTGAGTTCTCCAGAACCGTGTTGCTGGTGATCGAGAGATACATTGTGGCTCCCTCAGATACATCAGCATCCAGGCTCTGAGACACTCTGCTAACTATTCAGGCCCTCAACTCGGTTTCAATATACTGCAAAAAATAGATGTGCAGCCCAGCTACCTATGGAATTATTCCAGGAAGCGATTCAGCATTGTACACCTGCTCCCGTGGGAGTGGGAGATATAAACCTGGAGTGTGCCAATCGGATGGTCCCATTTATGGTCCAGTGCTGGGTTTGGGTTTTGTCTGGATGCTGATAACTTACTGTAGAACCGTCCTACACCCCTGGTGTGGATAATCTGAGTGCCGCTGTACTGTAGTGAAGTCAGACAATGACACTGTTTGTATCACGGTTTCCCCTCTCCAGATACTTTACTTTATATAAACAAACACGTTAATTATTACTTTATTGTTATAGTCTCCCAGCACCTGTCCATATCCTACAACTAATATTGTTCTCTTTGTTATTCCCAGAGCAAAATACTTCAACGAGCCGGAATAAATGGCTCTTTCCTCCACACAAGGAACAGTGCAGGCAGCTC
Organism: Somniosus microcephalus; assembly: GCF_052327205.1. Taxonomy (NCBI): domain Eukaryota; kingdom Metazoa; phylum Chordata; class Chondrichthyes; order Squaliformes; family Somniosidae; genus Somniosus; species Somniosus microcephalus. The sequence goes on from NC_141015.1 coordinate 6,193,002, forward strand.
CTTCTCACTCACAGCAAGAACATTATCACTCATAGAGCTCAGAGACACCGAACTGGCCTCAATCCTATTATCACAGGCAACAGAAGCAGTCAGTCCCACAGTGATCCCAATTTCCAGTGTTACATTATGAACATTACAGTAACTTGCAACAGTTGAATAATATGTTGTTTCAAAGCCCAAACACATTGCACTGATAGGCAGATCCATTTTCACGCCCTTACTCACATGCACGAACAGATAGACATAAGAAATAGGAGCAGGAGTAGGCCAATCGGCCCCTCGAGCCTGCTCCGCCATTCAATAAGATCATGGCTGATCTGATCCTAACCGCCAATCTACTATCACAGAATCATCTCCTGAATCTATCAGAATTAGACACACGAAATAGGAGCAGGATCAGGCTACACGGCCCCTGGGCCCGCTCCGCTACCCACAGGGCCATGTCCGATCCAAACCTAGACTCATGTCCAAATTCCTGCCCGCTCCCCGTAACCCTTAATTCCCTTTACTTCTAGGAAACTGTCTATTTCTGTTTTAAATTTATGTAATGATGTAGCTTCTACAGCTTTTTGGGGCAGCATATTCCATGGACCTACCACCCTCTGAGTGAAGTAGTTCCTCCTCATCTCAGTTTTGAAAGAGCAGCCCCTTATTCTAAGACTATGCCCCCTAGTTCTAGTTTCACCCATCATCGGGAACATCGTCCCCGCATCCACCCGATCCAACCCCTTCACAATCTTATATGTTTCAATAAGATTGCCTCTCATTCTTCTGAACTCCAATGAGTAGAGTCCCAATCGACTCAACCTCTCCTGTTATGTCCATCCGCTCATCCCTGGGATTAACCGAGTGAACCTTCTTTGTACTGACTCTGTCGTGTCCGTGTGTTGATAAAGACACTGAAGACAGGAGTTGGTTCATAGGTATTTACTAAGCAAATTCTGGGGGGGTTCTAACGGATATACACAATATACAGGCTTATATAGCCCGAGTGGCAATTACTGGCATTACAGCACACCTGGGGCTCTTAAAGGCACATACACCACAATTCCTCCCCTTTTAGCTAACCAGTACATCATATTTTAAGTAATTATTAATTACATGTTATAAGCAAAATAATATACATTGCTGTAGTTAATTAATTATAAGTTAGTCTCTCAGGAGGCTTCCTGACTCGGTCCGGATAACGCCTCGGGGGTGTAGTAGTTTCTGGTGGTGTAGTAGGTTCTTCTGGCAAGGCTGATTCGGCTTGAATGCCAGTGTCGGGTTCATCGGGTTCCAGTATCACCGGATCGGAGGTAGGTATGGGTATCTCTACTTCATCGTTAGATGTATAGAGTTGTGGTGTAGGTTGTCCCTTTTCGGATGACTTTATGATTTGGTCAGCATGGCGCCTTATTATGCTTTCTCCGATGTCCACGGTATACATCAGTGGTCCTAGTCGTGTGCAGATAGTTCCAGGCTGCCATTTCTCGGTACGGTAGTCCCGGGCCAAAACTTGTTGACCTATCTGGAAGGTTCTAGTTGGCCTTTCATTCATGCCTTGAAACTGTCGGTTCTCCACGTCCCTGCTGATATTGGGGTTGACCAAATCCAGCCGGCATCTTAGGTTTCTATTGAAGAACATCATGGCGGGAGTTTGGTTGGTAACCATGTGTTGCATTCCTGTATGCGAATAAGAAGTTATCCACCTTGTGCTGAAGTTTTATGTCTTCATTACCCATGGCCTTTATGGCCTTCTTGAAGGTCTGGACAAACCTTTCAGCCAATCCATTGGTGGCGGGATGGTATGGGGCAGACGTGTAATGCTTAACCCCATTGTTTTTTAAGAACTTTCTGAATTCATCGGACACAAATTGCGGTCCATTATCAGAACATATCTGTTCTGGCAGCCCATTCCTGGCAAATATGGTCCTTAATACTGTGATGGTTTTTTCCGTGGTGGTGGAGGACATCTTCATTACCTCCAGCCACTTGGAGTGTGCATCAACCGCGATTAAGAACATTGAGTCCATAAATGGACCAGCAAAGTCGATGTGCACCCTTTGCCAGGGAGATGAGGGCCACTCCCATGGATGTAGAGGGGCTTGTGGTGGAGTGTTTTGGACCTTCTGGCATCCTAGGCAGCTCTTGGTCATTTCTTCGATGTCTCCATCGATACCTGGCCACCATACAAATGCCCTAGCTAAGTTCTTCATTTTCACTCCACCCAGATGCACCTCGTGAAGCTCCTTTAGCACTTTATCCTGGAGTTTGGGTGGAATCACCACTCTGGATCCACACATCAAGGTTCCTCGGCACACTAACAGCCGTTCTCTTTGCGAGAATGCTGGCAACAGTGGTTCGCCATGTGCTGGCCATCCCTTCACTGTTAAATCGTAGACCCGAGAGAGAGTCGGGTCATTTCTCGTCTCCCTTTCAATGGCAGAATTTGTCACTGGTAGACATTCCACTATGGTAGAGTGGAACATCTCTACTGGGTCTACTGTAGGTGACTCTTCTACCGTTGGCAACGGTAGGCACGAAAAACCGTCAGCATTCCCATGCTGTTTTGACCCTTTGTATTCTATGTTGTATTGGTGTGCCCCTAGAAAAAGGGACCACCTCTGTAGCCTTTGCGCTGTCATAATGGGAACACCTTTTTTAGTGTTGAATATGGAGATGAGGGGTTGATGGTCAGTCAACAAGGTAAATTTTTGTCCGTGTAGGTAATGGTCGAATTTCTTCACTCCCCATACCAGGCTGAGTGCTTCCCTGTCGATTTGGGCATAGTTACGCTCAGCTGAGTTTACTGAGCGTGACACAAAAGCTATCGGCCGTTCTGAGCCATCAGGGAATTTATGGGATAATACTGCTCCTATGCCGTAAGGGGATGCATCGTATGCCAGTCTGATTGGCAGTGATGGGTTGTAATGAGCCAAAACTTCTTCGGATGTGATTAAGTCTTTGCATTTATGGAAGGCACGTTTACAGTCTTCGTTCCATTTCCAAATCACTCCTGTTTGTAGAAGTTCATTAAGAGGGTGTAGAAGAGTTGATAAGTTCGGTAAAAATTTATGATAGTAATTTATTAATCCCAGGAACTACCTTAATTGTGAAACATTTTCAGGTGCTGGGGCTTTTATAACCGCTTCATTTTTTTCAGGTGACTTATGCAACCCTTCATTATTAATTATGTGGCCACAATATGATATCTGATTTTGGAAAAATTCGCACTTGGGGCGATTCGCTCGTAGGCCCCGTTCTCTCAGCCTAGTGAGCACCTGCTCCAAATTTGCAAGGTGCTCGTTGTCATTTTCTCCTGTTATAAGGATGTCGTCTAGGTAGCAAGGAATCCCTTGCAGGACTTGCTCCATAGCTCTTTGCCAGATAGCTGGAGCTGATGCTACTCCAAAAACCAGTCGATTGTACTGGTACAGGCCTTTGTGTGTGTTTATCGTGAGATACTTTTTAGAGGCCTCCTCAACCTCCATCTGTAGATATGCCTGTGCCAAGTCAATTTTGGTGAAACGTTTCCCTCCGGATAGTGAGGCGAAAATATCTTCTATCCTCGGAAGAGGATACTGTACTGTGTGAAGGACCGGGTTTACAGTCAACTTGAAGTCACCACAGATGCGAATTTTTCTCTGATCTTCAGATTTATCTTTATTCAATGCTTTTTTCATGACTGGAACGATGGGTGTTGCCCATTCGCTCCAATCTATTTTGGATAATACGCCTGCTTTTTCCAAATTCTCCAGCTCTGCCTCGACTGCTGGATGTATTGCGTATGGCACCGGCCTTGCCTTAAAAAACTTGGAAATTGCTGCATCTTCCACTTTTATTGAGGCGGTGATGCCTTTCAAGGTTCCTAGTTTCTCTTGAAAAACTTCTTTGGCGTTGGCCAAGATGTCTTTTAATCGTTCAGGTATGATGTCATCATTGTTTTTTTCCTTACTGGTCACCGTCAGTGCCTGAATGGAGTGCCAGTCTAACCGTATCTTCCTGATCCATTCACGTCCCAACAACGGTGGACCACCATCTTGTAGAATGTATAAATACAACTTTTGTATTTCTTTGCCGTTGTATACAACAGGCACCCTTATTTTTCCTTTGGGGTATACTTTCTGCCCCATATATGTTTTTAAGATAATGGATGTGTCTTTCAGAGGTATATGTGAAAATAGCCTCTCGTAATCCCGTCGATTTATTACGGTTAGAGCTGATCCTGTATCTAGCTCCATTTTAACTGGGGACCCTGCTATTGTGAGGGTAACCCAAATGGTTTGGTAATCATCTTTGGCAAGTACATTATGTAATTTGAGACAGCTTAGTCTCTTGTTTTCGAAGTCGCTATCGCTCTTCTGGTCTTCGGAGCTACTGTCCGTCATCATTTGTACCTTCCTGTAGTTTTCTTTATTGATGTTTTTTTTTCTGTCAGTGGATTTATTTTGTCCAGATCGGCATACCCGTGCAATGTGTCCAATCTTTCTGCATTGCCTGCATGCTTTGTCCTTGAACCAGCAGTCCCTCTGGTTATGGGTGGATCTGCCGCAGCGATAACATCTTTCAAAACCCTGTGTCATTTCATGGGTGCCGAAGTCCTGTGTCTTTTGTTGTATCTCTGCAGCTCCTTTTGCTGCTGCTTCTGATACAGACATACTGAAAGGTTTGTCCAATGTTAAATCTTTTTCAGAAAGCAGTCTTTTTTGTGTTCCTTCACTTAAGAGACCACAAACGAATTTGTCTCGAACATAATCTGATAGTCCTGCCCCGAATTGGCAGTACTTTGATAGCTTTCTTAATTCGGTTAGGTAATCAGCGTTACTTTCATTCTTGTGTTGATTTCTCTTGAAGAATTTGAATCGTTCCGCTATCAGCAGCGGTGTTGGGTTTAAGTGCTCCTGCAGGGTATCAACAATTTCTTTAAAATTCTTGTCCTTTGGTTTGGCTGGAGTGATTAAATTTCGTAACAGCCCGTATGTCTTTGCGCCCATTAAGTTCAGAAGTACTGAAGCTTTTTTTTCATCTTCTATTCCATTTGCAGTGCAATATACCGTTACTCTTTCCACGTATGTGGTCCAATCCTCTATCTCGCTATCAAAAGCATCAATATTATCAGATTTAGGCATTTCAGAAAAGATATGGCGCTTTCTGCGCTTTTTTTTTCTTTTCTGTAGCAAAGATATGGCGCTTCCCGCGCTTTCCCGCCACTGCTGCCGAAAACAACGCTGTTTACTGCGGTTTCCGTTCTCTTTTTTTTTATTTACTGTTGGAGACTTGTTCCCGCCGGAGGTCTGAACGCTGACCTGCTTGCCGCGCCGGCCGTCTCCAGACTGCTCCCTCCCAGTCCGTTATTGCTTGCCTCCGATTTCGCTGCCTGTCTCAGCTGTAGAGCCAGCCGCTGGAGCCCCAGCCTGACTCCCAGGAAGGATTAGCGCAGTACTTGCCACCAGCTTGGCCAGCTGGTGAATCCACAGCTTCTCTCACTTCCTTGAGTCTTCTGGACGCCCGAGGAATCGATGTCTTTGAGGTGCTGCCGAATTGCAGGTAAGTCTGTTTCCACTTCGTCGCCACTGTAGTGTCCGTGTGTTGATAAAGACACTGAAGACAGGAGTTGGGTCATAGGTATTTACTAAGCAAAGTCTGGGGGGTGTTCTAACGGATATACACAATATACAGGCTTATACAGCCCGAGTGGCAATTACCGGCATTACAGCACACCTGGGGCTCTTAAAGGCACATACACCACAGACTCGAGAGCAAGTATGTCTTTTCTTAAGTATGGACACCAAAACTGTATGCAGTATTCCAGGTGTGGTCTCACCAATACCTTGTACAACTGAAGCAATACCTCCCTATTTTTATATTCTATCCCCCTAGCAATGAAAGCCAACATTCCATTGGCCTTCCTAATCACTTGCTGCACCTGCATACAAACCTTTTGTGTTTCGTGCACCAGGACCCTCAGATCCCTTTGTACTTCAGTACTTTCCAGTTTCTTGCCATTAAGATAATAACTTGCTCTACGATTTTTCCTGCCAAAGTGCATAACCTCACACTTTCCAGTATTGTATTCCATCTGCCAAATCTCTGCCCACTTACTTAGCCTGTCGATGTCCCCTTGCAGGTTTTTTATGTCCTCCTCACTCACTACTTTCCCTCCCATCTTAGTATCATCTGCAAACTTTGATATGTTACACTCGGTCCCCTCCTCCAAATCGTTAATATAGATTGTAAAGAGTTGGGGACCCAGCACCGACCCCTGCAGAACACCACTAGTTACTGATTGCCATTCTGAGAATGAACCATTTATCCCAACTCTCTGCCTTCTGTTAGATAGCCAATCCTCTATCCATGCCAGAATATTACCCCCAATCCCGTGATTTTTTATCTTAAGCAATAATCTTTTGTGTGGCACCTTGTCAAATGCCTTTTGGAAGTCTAAATACACTACGTCCACTGGTTCCCCTTTATCCACCCTATATGTTACTTCCTCAAAGAACTCCAGCAAATTTGTCAAACATGACTTCCCCTTCATAAAACCATGCTGACTTTCTCCTATTAAATTATGATTATCCAAATGTCCTGTTACTGTCTCCTTAATAATGGACTCCAAAATTTTACCTACCACAGATGTTAGGCTAACCGGTCTTTATAGTGATACGGTGTCAATCCTCGCTGCTGGCTGTACACGGACAGTCAACCCCAATAACTAACATACAAGAGCAGAGAATCCGCGGTAATGGACTGCAACAAACCTCCTCCTGAGACAGTCACAGATAATCTCAAACTAGCATTGGCCTGCACAAGGTGGAGAAGGAATAGAATCCAACAGTTACACAGAGCAAGAATAGTACAATACAAGAGACTGTCAATTACATAATAATTCTCACACTCACATACATTACCAGTATGAGAGATACAGAGTCAATCCCACACTCACAAACAGTAGCAGAACTGACAGCTACAGAATAAAGCCCACACTCACAAAGCAGAGACAGACAGGTATAAAGAAAAATCCACAATCACACCAGAAACTGACAGGTACAGACAAAACATTACATCCATATTCTAGAAACTGAGTTAGAGTAAAATACACACACACATCCTAGAGACAGATAGCTATAGAGTAAAACCCACATTCGCATACCAGGTTGACAGCTATAGATAAAATCAACACTCAATCAGACTGACAGATACAGAATGAAACTTGCACTCACATACCAGAGGGTGACTGGTACAGGGTGACAACCACACACACACAAGCATAGACGGGCAGATACCGACTAAAATCCGCACTCCCATACCAGAAACAGGCAGCGACTGATTAAAACCTTACTCATATAATATAAACTGACAGATACAGCATAAATCCCCACTCACGTACTTGAAACTGACAGTTACAGAGATCACACCACACTCACATACAATAGACAGAATGGTACAGAGTGAAACACATACTCACATAGCAGAAGCTGACAGATAAAGAATAAAATCCCAGAGACTGACAGATACGGAGTAAAGACCACACACAAATTCCACACTCGGAATGATAAAGGGGACAACATAACTCAGGCACCAGAGAATAACAGCTAGGGATTAATGCCATTACTCACAAACCAGTGACTTACAGATGCAGACTAAATTCCACACTCCCATCCCAGAAACTGACAGGTACTGAACAAAACCCTTACTCTTACAACAGAAATTGACAGGTACAGCATAAAACCCACAATCACATACCAGAGACTGTCAGATACAGAGTGAAACTCACACTCACATACCAGAGACTGTCAGATACAGAGTGAAACTCACACTCACATACCAGAGACTGTCAGATACAGAGTGAAACTCACATTCAGTACCAGAGACTGTCAGATACAGAGTGAAACTCACACTCCCATATCAGAGACTGTCAGATACAGAGTGAAACTCACATTCAATACCAGAGACTGTCAGATACAGAGTGAAACTCACATTCAGTACCAGAGACTGTCAGATACAGAGTGAAACTCACATTCAGTACCAGAGACTGTCAGATACAGAGTGAAACTCACACTCACATACCAGAGACTGTCAGATACAGAGTGAAACTCACACTCACATACCAGAGACTGTCAGATACAGAGTGAAACTCACACTCACATAGCAGAGACTGTCAGATACAGAGTGAAACTCACATTCAGTACCAGAGACTGTCAGATACAGAGTGAAACTCACACTCACATACCAGAGACTGTCAGATACAGAGTGAAACTCACATACCAGAAGATCACACGTGGATAATAAATCCAACATTTCCATATCAGAAAATGAAGATAGTGAAATAACACAGCACTCACATTCAAATGACTGACAGAAACAGAATAAAATCCACAATCACATCAAGAGACAGTCAGCTATAAGAAAGTAAGAAATAGTTATAAAACCCCTCAAGCTTGCTCCGACATTCAATAAGATCATATCTGAACTTCTGCCACAACTCCAATATCCCATCCTATCCCTATATCCCTTGATTCCCTTAGTGCCCCAAAATATATTATCTCAGTCTTGAATACACTCATCGACTGAGCATCCACAGCCCCATGCAGTAGAGAATTCCAAAGATTCACAACACTCTGAGTGGATACATTTCTCATCAACTCATTCCTAATTGTCCGATGCCTTATCATGAGCCTATGAACCCTAGTTCTAGACTCTCCTGCCAGTGGAAACAGCCTCGCCACACCTACCCCTGGCAAACACTCTAAGAATTTGAAATGATTCAATGAGATCACCTCTCATTCTTCTAAATTCCAGAGAATATATGCCTATTATAATCAATCTCTCCAAATAGGACAGCCTAGGAATCAATCTCGTGAACATTTGATACACCCCATCTAAAGCATGTATATTCTGCCTTAGATAAGGAGTCCAAATTGTGCAAAGTACTCCAGTTATGGTATAACCAAAGGCCTATAAAATTGCAGCAACACATACTTATACTTTTACTTCAACACCTTTGCAATAAATGCAAACATACCTTTTACCATTCTAATTGTACCTGCATGATAACTTTCTCTGATTCGAGTAAAAGGACACTCAAATCCCTCTGAATAGGGACAGAGAAAAACCCACACTCACATACCAGAGACAGTGAGTAATAGGGTAAAATCCTCAATCATATAACAGAAACTGACAGATATATAATACAACACATTCACACATACTAGAAAAAACAGGTACAAAATGTGGTAAACCACTGTTTGTATTCCACTGTGTACATGCCTGGACATGCCTCGGCTGACTCCTCCCACAAGTCCTAGTATAAAGGTGACTGCTCCCCAGCCCCTTTGTATTCTGGACCGGTCGACCACTTGAGGCAGACCTTCATTCTTTTGTTAATAAAAGCCTTTAGTTACTCTCGTAACTCTCAGTCTTTTATGAGTAATTGATGGCGCATCACAAAATAAAGCCTACATTTTGATACCAGACACTGAATGTTAAAAAGAAAAAAATCACACTCACTTCAAAGGGACAGAGAGGTACAGAGTAAAACACACACACACATGGCAGAACTAAATATTACAGTCAAAAACCCATACACACATCCCAGAGATATAAGCATTAGAAGCACCAATAGGTCATACGGTTACTTGAGCCTCACAGATATAGAATAAAGCCACACTCGCACAAAAGACACTATCTGGTACAGAATGACCACAGACACTTCCATGCCAGAAACTGACAGGTAAAGATTAAAACCTGACACTCGGAAAACAGAAACTGACAGATATAGAGTAAAATCCACCCTTGCACACCAAAGACTAACAAATACAGAGTAAAACGCGTACACACATCCCAGAGTATGACAGATATAGTGTAAAACCCACACACACATCCCAGAGTATGACAGATGCTGAGCAAAACCCACAAACACATCCCAGAGTATGACATACAGAGAAAAAAACACACTCATATCCCAGAGTATGACTGATACAGGGTAAACCCCCCACCACACCTCCCAGATAATAATCAACTTTATTGTCATTGTTAGTGCACAAGTGCAGTACAACGAAATGTAGGCTTGCGGCTCCCGAGAGTATACATTTAGATTAAGACAGTGTAAACCCCGCACCACACATCCCAGATTATGACATTTACAGAGTAAAACCCTAACACACATCCCAGAGTGTGACATATACAGAGTAAAACCCACACTCACACACAAAAGACTGTGAGATAAAGTGTAAGTCCCACATTCACATACCAGAGACTAACAGACACAGAGTAAATCTCACACTCACATCCCAGAAACAAGCAGGTATTGATTCAAATCCTCACACATACAACAGAAACTAAAAAGTAAAGAATACAACCTACTCACACATACAAGAAACCAAAATGTACAGAATAATGTCCGTCCTCACAATCCACACACTGACAGGTACAAAGAAATATGCACACACTGATACCAGAAACTAACAGAGACAGAATAATCTCACACTCAATCTCCTGTGACTGACTGATACAGAAGAAACCCACACTCACACACCAGAAGCTAACAGGTACATAATAAAGCACACCTTTGCATAACAGAAAATGAAGAGAGTGAAAAAGACACTCACATATCAGAGACTGACAGATAAAGAAGAAAAACCACACCCACGAACCAGAACCTTACAGATTCGGAGTGAACCTTTTCTTCCATAGCAGAAATTGACAGTTAGAAAGGAACCCCACAGTCATGTATCAGAAACTGACTGGCACTGAGTAAAACCAGTACTAGCATACTAGAGAGCGACAGAATAGAACCCACGTTCACAAACCAGAGACTGATTGATGCAGAGTAAATCTCACAATCACTGATCAGAAACAGCCCGTTATAGCATAAAACCCACACTCACACTTCAGACACTAATAGATAGAGAATAAAAAATGCATTCAAATACCATTGACAGACACAGACTGAAACCCACATTCACAAACCAAAGGCTGACAGAAATAGCATAAAAACAATTCTCACAGAACAGAAATTGCAAGATGCAGAATAAAACCCACACTCTCTCATCAGAGACTGACAGGTACAGAGTAAAACCCACATTCACGTACAGAATCAATCAACACTGACACAGATTATCAGAGACTGACAGGTACAGAATAAATCTCACGCTCACATACTGTATCAGAGACTGGTAGTTGCACAGAATAAATCTCACACTCTCATAAAGTGCCAGATAGTGACAGAGAGAGAATTTATCTAACTCTCACATAAGTATCAGTGACTGACAGGTACAGAATAAATCTCAAACTCACATGCCATACCAGGCACTGACAAATATAGAAAATATCTCAATCTCACATACAGAATCACAGATTGGCATAGAAAGAGAATTAACCTCACACTGACACAAATTATCAGACGGTGACAGACCCAGAATTAATACACACTCGTACACAGTACCAGTAAATGAGACACAGTTAACCCCACCTTAAAGACTGATTGGTGTAGAATGAATCTCACTCTCACATAAACTACCAGAGATTGACAGATATATAATAACACTAACATGCACATACATAACAGAGACTGACAGACAGAGAATAAATATTACAGTAACACAGAGCATCAGAGTGCCTGGCAGATACAGAATGACTACACAATCAAATGCAGTACAATCGATTACAGATAGATTCAGTCCCACAATCACATAAAGTACCAGAAACTAACAGAAATGGAAGGAATCTCAAACTAACATCAAGTAGCAGAGACTGATAGATGCAGTACGACTCCCACTTTCAAAAACCGAGTGTGTAGCATATTCATGCAGAATCCTTCGCTGAAAAACAGTGCGAGACAGACTGATTCAGAACTAATCCGACACTAACATACAGTACCAGAGACTGACAGATACAGAATGATTCCCACACTCACACTCAGTACCAGAGACTGACAGATACAGAATAAATCTCAGACTCGCACATCCCAGTGACAGACAGATGCAGAATTAATATCACACACACGTACATTACCAGAGAATGGCAGATTCTGAATGAATCCAAACACTGACACACGGTACCAGATTTTGACGGATACAGATGGAATCCCACCCTGACACATGATATCGGTGACGGACAGGAAACGAATGGATCCCACACTCACATACTGTAACAGAGACTGAGATTGAGAATGATTCCCACAATTACATAAATCACCAGAGATTGAGTGAGACAGAACTATTCTCCCACACACAAATTACTCGAGACTGGCAGATACTGAACTAATGTGGCGGGGACCACACCGCAAGGCGTGAATATGGTGAACAGTTTGGAGGAAGTACATCTAAATTGCTGTCCCGTCTGATATGCTTGGGGCATTGCATAATGGTCTGGGAATTGGTGAATGGGGAGATGAATCCCTCTGCTCCTTGGATGACTTTTCTGACTGCAGGGGGCGCACTGGTGGCAAACACGCAATCTGATTGAATACATAAAGAAACCAATCAGAGAGATGCAGAACAATGGAAAATGACATCATTCCTAACCAGCCAATCATAATTATTGCCTTCACCCATCCCTCATTAGCATAGGGCGGTGGGGGCAGCCTATTTAAGAGGAGCGTGGAGCAGTTTTGCGTTATTTTGCATCTGAAATCGAGTTTGAGAATGGTTGACGAAAAGAAAACAGTGGCCAAAAAAGGCGCCAAGAAAACCATCACTAAACCGGCAGCGAAGGGCGGTAAGAAGCGCAGAAAGTCGAGGAAGGAGAGTTACTCCATCTACATCTACAAAGTGATGAAGCAGGTTCACCCCGACACCGGCATCTCCTCAAAGGCCATGGGCATCATGAACTCGTTTGTGAACGATATTTTCGAGCGCATAGCGGGTGAGGCTTCCCGCTTGGCCCATTACAACAAGCGCAGCACCATCAGCTCCCGGGAGATCCAGACCGCCGTGCGCCTGCTGCTGCCCGGGGAGCTGGCCAAGCACGCTGTGTCGGAAGGGACAAAGGCGGTGACCAAATACACCAGCTCCAAGTAAAACTCCACGCTGTCCTGAAAGAACAAACCCAAAACACAACGGCTCTTTTAAGAGCCACCCACAATCTCTCTGAAAGAGCTACACATTCGCATCTCCCTTTAGACAGAATTTACTGTAATTATTTCCTGAACAAGTGTGTTTGAGAACGTTTGAAGTTCCAGCTGTAGATTTAGTTTTGCATTCTCAGATAAGCAGTTTCACTGGCCGGATCGACCTTAGCGTCGCTGTTGTATTTCCCGTCCAGTAAACGACAAACACGGTCCCTGATCGCTCTTTCCCTTTGATCTCAGACCCGTTCACTTGCAGCGCCTTCCGATGAATTAAAAGCTTGTTTTCAAGATGAGACTCGGATTTTAGTCACCTCAATCTCTGCAAACACATTTTCATTTTTTTCAAGGCCATTTGTGGTCAATCCTTGTATTAACCCGAGAATTACTGCATTGCAGAAACCCAGAATGGGGTTTCTTACGGAGACCAGAACGGGGGCAGTTTAAACCCTGTCCCTCTTCCCTTCTTACAGCAGGACTCCCAGATCTGGTTTCACTCCCGCAGCAGTGCCTGCGCAAATGATCGATCGTAATCTGTGAATCCTCACTTTTACAAAGATTGAGCTGGAATGTCTCCCGTTACAGAATCAATGCAAATTGATGCCCGCCCGATACAGTTTGAACTTGAACCCGAAATTAATCCTGATTGTAACAGCCTGGGATTTGCAAGGGAGAGCTGGAACAAGACAAAAGGAAGAAAAAAAATGTTCGGAATTCTTTGGCTGATGGTTTAGGAAAATATTGGCGGGCTTTTTGAAATTAAAAAAATCGTTGGCGGTCTGACTGTTGAGAACAGTTATTTCCACTCACTTTTCATTGGCGGGAAAAAGAGACCGTGATTGGTCACCGGAAAGCACCAATGAAATTCACCACAGAGCGACCAATCACAAGTTCGTTATCTGCATTCCTCCAGAAGGTATAGGAAGGGCAGATGTGGGAGGAGATTTTCATTCGTTCTCTGACGGGAGGAGTGGCCATTGCTCAGGGCGGGGTGCTGCCTAATATCCAGGCGGTGCTGCTGCCCAAGATAACCAGTACTGCCAGCCCCAAGAGCAAGTAAAGCGAACAAGATTCAATCTAATAACCCAAAGGCTCTTTTCAGAGTCACCCACATTATCTTTGAAAGGGCTGGTTACTGTTTTGTCCAATGGAGCACAGATATCCCGGAATTAATTTAACATGTTTCGTCTCTGCAATTAAGCTGGGAGTTTTCTGATCACAAATGACCCTCAGCCATTTTTGGTTATAAACAAGACACTGTCGATCATGTAGAAATCTAGATCGAAAAACACTGCAGCGAGATTGCTGTAAGCGTAAAATCAGATCAGTTATTCAATATAGAGAGACTGGCTTCAGAGGAAAAACAAAACAAACGGAATCTTAACCTGAGAGCGGCTTGAAGACGGGAGACCTGAATATAAACCGATGTTAAAAACCGAGTATAAAGGGAATGAGCATTTGATGGGCTCACCATTTCTTATTGGGGCAATAATTCCATAGGGAGAAGTAAACACATTGATCCAGACAATTTTTCCTTGCTAATTTGGCCAAAGGATGGAATCAGAATTCCAGCTCTGGTTAATTGCAAATATTCAAATTTGTAACTGAAGTTCCCACCTGTCCCCGCATTAAGAATTCATTTTAAATGTGAAATTCAGACTTCAGGCACCTCGTTCTCTCACAAATCTATCACGTTATGTGGAGTGGGATCAATTTACTATCAGAACTCCCACTTATAGTTTCCGACTGGTCGGGTGCAGTCAGTCTACTGGGCAGCTGACTCACATTTAAACCTAGATCATAAACGCACCGTCAGATATTCAATGCCCAAGTTTATAAATCCCCAGTTACAGTAACACTACAAGACCTGCACGGTGTGTGCACAGCCCAATCTGACTGGCAGAGATCGCAGCTCTTTTCTTTGCTGATTTGGTGGCTCTTAAAAGAGCCGTTGTTGTATTTGGTGCTTAAAGTCTGTGTTGTGTATGTACCTTTGAGAACTGCTTTTATACTGTAGTACCGGCTTCTGTACTTTCAGTTCCAGCATACCCTCTGTTCAGTAAACACCTCTTATTACCGTTCTCCTGCAGTCCGTGTGTTATTGACACGCGGACACTACAGTGGCGACGAGCAGGTTCGAACTCACCTGCAGTACTGCATCACCTCACGGGGATCCATCCCTGAAAAGAAGCTTCTTGGAGGTCGAAGCCAGAGCAACGGGTGTCGACTGTGGGCAACCGCCCAGTGATCCATCGGAGTTCAGTGAATCACAGGGGAAGCTGTGGAGAGCTGGGCTTGGCTCCCCAGTCAAGGTGTTCCAGCAAATCGTGCTGGTAGCAGGTAGTGCGCTGACCCTTCCGGACTGCGGCGGGCTTGAGCTCGATCGAGCGGCTCTGCAAGGGGGCCGTGCAACATCATCGGGAAGGAAAAGAGAGAGAGAGGGTGGAGCGCACAGGGAGCAGTCGGTGCTCAAGAGCCGGGCAGTGTTAGAGAAAATAAAAGAGGGGAAGGAAAAGAGACGCGCAGTGGACAGCGTCGAAGAAGAATAAAACTAAGGAATTTAACTAACAAAAGAGAGACGTGCCGAAGTCGCGGAGCACCGCCATTACTATTTACAATGCTAGGAGCAGCATTGGCAGCAAGGGGAAGAAGGAAAAGTGGGGGAGGCGCCATTTTAATCTATTGGGGAAGAAGGAAAAGCACGGGAGGCGCTATTTTAAACCACCCAAGATGCCGAAGAGTGGCAGTATCACTGCTTTTGACAACGAAATAGAAGACTGGACCACGTATGTGGAAAGAATTGAAGTGTACTGCAAGGCAAATGGGGTGGCCGATGAAAAGAAGGCATCAGTATTATTACATTTGATGGGCGCGAGAACGTACGGCCTATTGCAGAATTTAATTACCCCAGCTAAACCAATGGAGAAAAGCTTTGAAGAGATTGTCAACATCTTACAGGAACATCTAAACCCTACACCACTGCTGATAGCAGAAAGATTCAAGTTCCATAAAAGAAACCAGCACAAAGATGAGAGTAATGCTGACTACCTTATGGAACTATGCAAGTTATCGAAGCACTGCCAGTTCGGAGCAGGACTGGCAGTTACCTTAAGGGATAAGTTTGTCTGCGGGCTCCAGAGTGAAGGAACCCAGAAATCACTACTTTCGGAAAAGGACCTTACGCTAGAAAAGGCTTTCAGCGTTGCAGTATCCTATGAAGCAGCAGCATGGGGAGCTGCGGAAATACAACAGAAACCGCAAGAATATAGCACCAATGAAATGGCATATGGAGCAGAAAAGTGCTATTGCTGTGGCAGAACAAACCATGACCAGAAGGATTGCTGGGCTAAGGACAAAGTATGCAGGCAATGTGGAAAAGTGGGACACATAGCATGAGTCTGCAGGTCGGGAAAGAAAACCAACACTAAAAGAACTACTAAGGAAAAGTACAAGAAAGTACAAAAGATGACGGACAGTAGTTCAGAAGACCAGAAGAGTGATAATGACTCAGGGAGCAGGAGACTAAGTTGCCTAAAGTTACACAACGTGATCACAAAGGAGGATCACCGAACCATTTGGGTCACCCTCATGATAGCAGGGTCCCAAGTAAAGATGGAATTGGACACAGGATCAGCCCTAACAGTCATGAATCGATGAGACTACGAGCGGCTATTCTCACACGTTCCCTTGAAGGATGCGTCCATTGTCTTGAAGACATATACGGGGCAAAAAGTCTACCCCAGAGGAAAAATAAGGGTGCCCGTTAAATATAACGGCAAGGAAACACAGGAACTGTATCTATATATACTACAAGCACGGTGGCATAGTGGTTAGCACTGTTGCCTCACAGCGCCAGGGACCCGGGTTCAAATCCGGCCTCGGGTGACTGTCTGTGTGGAGTTTGCACATTCTCCCTGTGTTTGCGTGGGTTTCCTCCGGGTGCTCCGGTTTCCTCCCACAGTCCAAAGATGTGCGGGTTAGGTTGATTGGCCATGATTTAAAAAAAATTGGCCCTTAGTGTTAGAGGGGATTAAATACGTGGGGTTACGGGGATAGGGCTTGGGTGGGATGGCAGTCAGTGTAGGGACCGGGTGCTAGGGTTTGGATGATCAGCCATGATCTCATTGAATGGCGGAGCAGGCTCGAAGGGCCGAATGGCCTACTCCTGCTCCTAGTTTCTATGTTTCTATGTTAAGATGGAGGACCACCATTATTGGGACGTGAATGGATCCGAAAAATACAATTGGATTGGTATTCCATTCAGGCGCTAGCTGTGGCTGACAAAAAGGATGACGACGCCACACCTGGACGACTGTCAAAAATTCTAACTGACGTGAAAGAGGTGTTCCAGCAAGGACTTGGGACTCTAAAAGGCGTAACGGCAATGATAAAAATTGTAGATAACGCAAACCCAAAATTTTTAAAGGCCAGACCGGTACCGTATGTGATCTACCCAGCCGTCAAAGCAAAGCTGGAGAGTCTGGAGCATGCTGGTGTGCTGTCCAACATGAACTGGAGCGAGTGGGCCACATCCATCATTCCTGTAATGAAGAAATCATTGAGCAGCACGCCTGGGGAACCGAAGAAGGCTCGCAACTGTGGGGACTTTAAGGTAACTGTGAACCCAGTCCTTCACACAGTACAATATCGACTTCCGCGGATAGAAGATATTTTCGCCTCACTATCTGGAGGGAAACACTTTACGAAGATTGATCTGGCACAAGCGTATCTACAAATGGAGGTAGATGAATCATCTAGAAAATACCTCACGATAAACACTCGCAAAGGTCTTTACCAGTAGAGCCGACTGGTATTCGGGGTAGCATCAGCTCCGGCAATTTGGCAGAGAGCGATGGAACAAGTCCTGCAAGGGATCTCGGGGACCCAGTGTTATTTGGACGACATCCTGGTTACGGGCGAAAATGACAGTGAACACCTTGCCAACCTGGAGCAGGTGCTCACTAGATTACAAGAATATGGGCTACGAGCCAACCGCCTCAAATGCGAGTTTTTCAGAAAACAAATCTCGTACTGTGGCCACGTGATTGATAAAGAGGGGTTACATAAGTCCCCAGACAAGATTGAGGCAGTAGTCAAGGCTCCAGCACCGGAAAATGTGTCACAACTGAGGTCGTTCCTCAGGTTGGTGAACTACTACCATAAGTTCTTGCCAAATTTGTCTACAATTCTGCACCCGCTGAACGCCCTGCTGCAAACTGGAGTAGCATGGAAATGGAGTGATGAGTGTAAGCGTGCCTTTCAGAAATGTAAATGCCTAATCAATTCAAAAGAAATATTGGCCCACTACAATCCATCACTACCGATTCGGTTGGCATGTGATGCGTCTCCCTACGGCATTGGAGTGGTGCTGTCGCACAAATTCCTTGACGGTTCAGAGAGGCCAATAGCCTTTGCGTCACGCTCATTAACTTCAGCCAAGCGTAGCTACACCCAGATTGACAGGGAGGCCCTCAGCCTGGTGTGGGGGGTGAAGAAGTTCAATCACTATCTGCACGGGCAGAAATTCACCTTACTGACTGATCACCAGCATCTTGTCTCCATTTTTAACCCAAAGAAGGGCGTTCCGGTGATGACGGCTGCAAAGATGGTCCCTTTTTCGAGGGGCACATCAATACGACATAGAGTATAAGGGCACAAAACAGCATGGAAACGCTGATGGGCTGTCGCGCCTCCCGCTGCCTACGGTGGAGGAAGCACCTGCAGTGGACCCTGTTGAGATATTCCATTCAACCATCGTCGAATGTCTACCTGTTACAAACTCAAGTATAGAGAAGGAAACCCAAAATGACCCGACACTCTCTCGGGTCTATGATTTGATGGTGAAGGGATGGCCAGCACATGGCGACTCACTGTTGTCAGCATTCTTGCCAAGGAGAGAACAGCTGTCAGTGTGCCGGGGGACCTTGATGTGTGGATCCCGAGTGGTAATTCCACCCAAGTTGAGAGAAAGAATGCTCAATGAGCTTCATGAGGGTCATCTGGGAGGGGTAAAAATGAAGAGCCTAGCCAGGGCGTTTGTGTGGTGGTCGGGAATCGATAAAGAAATCGAGGAAATGACCAAGAGATGCACAGGATGCCAGAAAGTCCAAAACGCTCCACCACAGGCCCCGCTACACACATGGGAGTGGCCCTCATCTCCATGGCAACGGGTACACATTGATTTTGCTGGTCCATTTATGGACTCAATATTTTTAATCGCTGTGGATGCACATTCGAAATGGCCAGAGGTCATCAAAATGTCCTCCACCACCACGGAGAAAACTATTGCAGTCCTACGGACCATCTTCGCCAGGAATGGCTTGCCAGAACAGATTTGCTCCGACAATGAACCACAGTTTGTGTCCGAGGATTTCCGGAGGTTTTTGAGGAATAATGGGGTAAAGCATTACAGATCCGCCCCATATCATCCAGCCACAAATGGATTGGCTGAGAGGTTTCTTCAAACCTTTAAAAAAGCAATAAAGGCGATGTATAACGACAACATACCATTGCAACACAAGATGGATAATTTCTTGTTTGCTTACCGAAATGCGACACATGCAGTCACCAACCAAGCTCCAGCCATGATGTTCTTTAACCGCGGGTTAAGATGTCACCTGGACTTGCTCAAACCAAACATAAGACGAGATGTTGAGAATAAGTAATTCCAGCACATCAATGAAAAGCCAACCAGGAGCTTCAAGATAGGGCAACCAGTCTTGGCCCACGACTACCAAACAGAAAAATGGCAGCCAGGAACGATATGCACATGGCAGGGACCACTAATGTTCACAGTGGACGTTGGACAGAGCATCGTGAGATGCCATGCTCACCAGATTCTAGAGTCACAGGAACAAGTCAAACCCATACCACGAGCATGCGCACCTGGTGATGAACCTGAAGTACAGATTGCATCTACCTCAGAATCAGTGGTATTGGAAGCTGACGAACCAACCAATGACAATGAGCCAGAATCGACTCCGCCGCAAGAACAGGATACTCGAGAAAGGCGCTATCCAGACAGGATCAGGAAGCCTCCTCAAAGACTGAATTTATAAATGATTACTTTCAGCTGATGTATATAGTACAAAGAAAATTGTAATTGTAATTAGTTATTATTCAATTGTTAAATGAATGTTATGTACTGTTTATCTAAAAGGGGAGGAATTGTTGTGTATGTACCTTTAAGAGAGAACTGCTTTTATACTGTAGTACCGGCAGTGACCACACCTGTATGTAAAGCCACAGCAGGCTTCTGTACTTTCAGTTCCAGCATACCCTCTGTTCAGTAAACACCTCTTATTACCATTCTCCTGCAGTCCGTGTGTTATTGACACGCGGACACTACAGTCTGGAGCTGGGCACGGTGAGTTTAGGCGCGCTCCCCGCGGATGCGGCGGGCCAGCTGGATGTCTTTGGGCATGATGGTGTCTCGCTTGGCGTGGATGGCGCACAGGTTGGTGTCCTCAAAGAGCCCCACCAGGTAAGCCTCGCTGGCCTCCTGCAGGGCCATGACGGCCGAGCTCTGGAAGCGCAGGTCGGTCTTGAAGTCCTGAGCGATCTCCCGCACCAGGCGCTGGAAGGGCAGTTTGCGGATCAGCAGCTCGGTGGATTTGTGGTAGCGGCGGATCTCCCTCAGAGCCACAGTGCCGGGTCTGTAGCGATGGGGCTTCTTCACTCCGCCCGTAGCTGGAGCGCTCTTCCGGGCCGCTTTGGTCGCCAGCTGTTTGCGAGGAGCTTTCCCTCCGGTCGATTTGCGCGCTGTCTGCTTGGTCCTGGCCATTTTCTGAACAGATCTCAGCACAATCTGTAACACAGTGACTGTTAATGCGGAGTCTGCTGCGTGTCCGCCTTGTTATACTCAGTGAGAGACCGCCCCGAGCACTGATTGGGCGCAGGTCTCCAGCCAGCCACTTTAAACCCAACTCTGACCAATCAATGAAACGCTGGAAACTCAGGCCCCGATTGGCTGAGCTGGGATTAATCTTCCACTTCAAAAAGATCGCCAATTTTAGTGCAGGAAATAACTGTTTTGACTCAAATCGATTTTATTTTGCACCTTTTGAGACGATCATTACCAAAATCACTTAATGTTTTAAATGTAACTTCCTGGGCTTGGTGCTTTAGGGCCCTTCCCATTGCCCGCAGTCTGGGCTGTTGATGCTGACAGGAGTGGGGAGAGGGACCCGCGCCAATCTCCCGCTCTTCCACTCAATTCCTCTCACCTCTCCTCTCCAGCCCATTCAGAATTTCCCTCCCCCGTCCCATTGTGACGTTAGTCGCCGCTTTCAGGGGAGAGGATCAGAATTCAGTCGCTTCTCTCTGTCCCCGTGGAGCCTGTGAGAAGGGCCTTGGCCAATAATCTGTCATTCGGGAACTGTGCAGTGAGCGATCTGATACTCGGCACATTTTAGATTGCTGAATGGAGACTTATTGCCGCCGCTTACAGATAAGATGCAGCACGGTGGCATAGTGGTTAGCACTGTTGCCTCACAGCGCCAGGGACCCGGGTTCGAATCTGGCCTCGGGCGACTGTCTGTGTGGAGTTTGCACATTCTCCCCGTGTTTGCGTGGGTTTCCTCCGGGTGCTCCGGTTTCCTCCCACAGTCCAAAGATGTGCGAGTTAGGTTGATTGGCTATGATAAATTGACCCTTAGTGTTAGGGGGATTAAATACGTGGGGTTACGGGGATAGGGTGGGATATGTGTTGGTGTAGGGGTTACGGGGATCGGGTGGGATATGTGTCGGTGCAGGCTCGATGGGCCGAAATGGCCTCTATCTGCACTGTGGGGTTTCTGTGATTTCTGTGAAATTAAACCTGTTCGTAGAACAGCACCAGGAATTACTGATGGTGAACGCAGAATAACAGAACAAAAGGACCGAGATTTTAAAATCATTCCCTTGAAATTAGACTTTAGATTAATTCGCTTCTTTCCGGCACTGGAATTGGCGGGCTTTTTCAAAAACAAAAAAATTCAAACATTTCGCCTGGTCGACAATTTCAACCAATGATGTGCTTACTTTCTAATCTGTGGCTCTGTGATTGGTTAAGAAATGGGATTGTGAGGCGGATCCCCAATCAGAAATAAGGTCGGGTTAGAGCGGCTCAAACTGCGGGAATTTCAGGTCCCCGAATGACTGAACTGAAATTTCACAATTTCACAAACCCTGTCAGTATCAGTGCCGGACACCACCGTCTGGCTGCAAATAATTCACAAGTTGGACTCTTTTCAGTAACCCATTCAACGGCTTGTGCCCGACCAGCCGGCTAATTATTAAAACTAGAATCGTTACAGTATAACTGCACAATGAACAAATGTGTAGACGCGATGTGGCTTTACACCGAGTGGGAATGTTCCGTCTGAGGAAATACTCTCTCCATAAACCTGGTGCAACCGAAATTCAAAGATTAAAGAACACATCACATATGTTAATAATATTTCTGAGCACCATCTATTTTTGAGAACAATCTACCCCAGCTCCTGTTCCCAGGTCACTGCTCTCTCTGTGAGGTGGTGGGTGGCTCTTAAAAGAGCCTTTGTGTTGTGTTTGGTTGAAAGAGTCGAGTTATTCAGCCGCCGAATCCATAGAGAGTGCGGCCCTGCCGTTTCAGAGCGTACACCACAACCATGGCAGTGACCATCTTGCGCTTGGCGTGCTCAGTGTAGGTGACCGCATCCCTGATCACATTCTCCAGGAAAACCTTCAGCACCCCGCGGGTCTCCTCGTAGATAAGACCCGAGATCCGCTTGACACCGCCACGGCGAGCCAGGCGGCGGATGGCTGGTTTGGTGATGCCCTGGATGTTGTCACGGAGCACTTTATGGTGCCACTTGACTCCACCTTTGCCCAGTCCCTTGCCTCCTTTACCTCGTCCAGTCATGATGAATCTTCAGTCAAACTTCTGCTGAATGAGAAACGAACTGCTTCTGGCTGCTCTTATATACAGCCGACTCCGACCTGACTGAAAAAGCACAGAGAGAGGCAGGGAGGGGAGGAGACAGAGTGAGAGATTAAACAGGGAGAGCGGGAGGGGAGGAAACAATTTCAAGAATGACAGACAGTGCAGAGAGCGGCCCCTAATCTTCCAGCTCCACCTCCAGCTTTCTGCAACCGCCAATTTCAAACCGTTTATCGACAGTAGAACTGAAACACAGCACTCCACACAAACCCTTACAGGCTCGGGCTTCATATTCAGGGGTTTCCTATAGTGTATGTACCTTTAAGAGCCCCTATGTACTGTAATACCGGTAGTGACCACTCGGGTATATAAGCCTGTATAGCGTCTTGTATCTTTTAGTTCACCTCCAGACTTTGTTCAGTAAACACTTGTTAAACCAACTCCTGCATTCCGTGTCTCCATTAACACACGGATACAACAGTGGCGACAAATTGGAAACAGACTTACCTGCAATTCGGCAGCACCTCAAGGAGATCGATTCCTCAGACGAAGGTCGAAGAAAAAAAAAACTGTGGTTTCACCAGCTAGCCGGGCTGGTGGCAGGTACTGCACTAATCCTTCCTGGGCGGTGGGCTGGGGCTCGATCGGGTGGCTCTGCAGCGGGGCCGAGCAGCAAGTCGGAAGGCGGAGGCAAACAGAGACGGAGGGTGGAGCACTCGGGAGATGGCCGGCGCTGCAAAGCAGGTCGGCATTCGGACCAAGCAGAGGGAGGGAAAAGTCCCAGAGAGTCTGGCGGGAACGAGTCTCCAACTATTAAAAATATCTGTGTAAATAAAAACCACGGAGAACAGCGTTGTCAGCAGCGGCAGGAAAGCGCGGGAGGCGCCATTTTTTTCTCGGCAGGGAAGAAAGGAAAGCGCAGGAGGCGCCATTTTTGATTTTCAGGATGCCTAAGACTGGCACTATTACTGCTTTCGATAGTGATATAGAGGATTGGACCGCATATGTGGAAAGAATGGAGGTATATTGCACAGCGAATGAAGTAGAGGATGATAAAAAGGCATCGGTACTTCTAAATCTGATGGGCGCAAGGACATACGGGCTGTTACGAAACTTAATCACTCCAGCCAAACCGGTGGACAAGAATTTTAAGGAGATTGTTGATACCCTGCGGGAGCACTTAAACCCAACACCGCTGCTGATCGCGGAACGATTCAAATTCTTCAGGAGGAATCAGCACAAGAATGAAAGTAACGCTGATTACCTCACCGAATTAAGAAAGCTGTCAAAGCACTGCCAATTCGGGGTAGGACTGGCAGATTCTCTACGAGACAAATTTGTCTGCGGTCTCCTAAGTGAAGGAACACAGAAAAGGCTACTTTCTGAGAAAGATTTGACACTGGACAAGGCTTTCAGTGTGGCTGTGTCATACGAAGCAGCAGCAAGAGGAGCTGCAGAGATACAGCAAAAGCCACAGGACTTCAGCACCCATGAAATGACACGGGGTTTCGAGAGATGTTATCACTGCGGCAGATCCACCCATGACCAGAGGGACTGCTGGTTCAAGGACAAAGCATGCAGGCAATGCGGAAAGATGGGACACATTGCACGTGTATGCCGATCTGGAAACAAAAAATCCACTGACAGAAAAAAAATCAATTGGGAAAAGTACAGAAAGGTACAAATCATGACGGACAGTAGCTCCGAAGACCAGAAGAGTGATAGCGACTCCGGAAACAAGAGACTAAGCTGTCTCAAATTACATAATGTAATTGCCAAAGAAGATTACCAGACCATTTGGGTTACCCTCATGATAGCGGGGTCCCCAGTTAAAATGGAGCTAGATACAGGATCAGCTCTGACCTTCCTAAGTCGACGGGATTACGAGCGGCTATTTCCGCATATACCTTTGAAAGACACATCCATTATCTTGAAGACATATACGGGGCAGAAAGTATACCCCAGAGGGAAAATAAAGGTGCCTGTTGTATACAACGGCAAGGAAATACAGAAGTTGTATTTATACGTTCTGCAAGATGGTGGTCCGCCGTTGTTGGGACGTGAATGGATCAGGAAGATACGTTTGGACTGGCACTCCATTCAGGCACTGACGGTGACCGGTAAGAAAAAAATTGATGATGACATCATACCTGGACAATTAAAAGACATCTTGGCTAATGCCAAAGAAGCGTTTCAACAGGAACTAGGAACCTTGAAAGGCATCACCGCCTCAATAAAAGTGGACGATGCGGAAATTCCCAAGTTTTTTAAGGCAAGGCCGGTGCCATACGCAATTCGTCCAGCAGTCGAGGCAGAGCTGGAGAATTTGGAAAAAGCAGGTTTGTTATCCAAGGTAGATTGGAGCGAGTGGCAACACCCATCGTCCCGGTCATGAAGAAAACGTTGAATAATGATAAATCTGAAGAACAGAGAAAAATTCACATCTGTGGGGACTTCAATGTGACTGTAAACCCAGTCCTTCACACGATACAGTATCCTCTTCCAAGGATAGAAGATATTTTCGCCTCACTATCCGGAGGGAAACGTTTCACCAAAATTGACTTGGCACAGGCATATCTACAGATGGAGGTTGAGGAGGCCTCTAAAAAGTATCTCACGATAAACGCACACAAAGGCGTGTACCAGTACAATCAACTGGTTTTCGGAGTAGCATCAGCTCCAGCTATCTGGCAAAGAGCTATGGAGCAAGTCCTGCAAGGGATTCTGGGGACTCAATGCTACCTAGATGACATTCTTGTAACAGGAGAAAACGACAACGAGCACCTTGCCAATTTGGAGCAGGTGCTCACTAGGCTGAGAGAATGGGGCCTACGAGCAAATCGCCAGAAGTGCGAATTTTTCCAGAAACAAATATCATATTGTGGCCATATAATTAACGAAGAAGGGTTGCATAAGTCACCTGAAAAAATTGAAGCGGTCATAAAAGCCCCAGCACCTGAAAATGTCTCACAATTAAGGTCATTCCCGGGATTGATAAATTACTATCATAAATTTTTACCGAACTTGTCAACTGTTCTGCACCCTCTTAATGCACTGCTACAAACGGGAGTAATTTGGAAATGGAGCGAAGACTGTAAACGTGCCTTCCATAAATGCAAAGGCTTGATCACTTCCAAGGAAGTGTTGGCTCATTACAACCCATCACTGCCAATCAGACTGGTGTGCGATGCATCCTCTTATGGCGTAGGAGCGGTATTATCGCAT
Source organism: Somniosus microcephalus (assembly GCF_052327205.1). Lineage (NCBI taxonomy): Eukaryota > Metazoa > Chordata > Chondrichthyes > Squaliformes > Somniosidae > Somniosus > Somniosus microcephalus. Next base: position 6,219,176 of record NC_141015.1, read on the forward strand.
AGATTCCCTGATGGCTCGGAGCGGCCGATAGCTTTTGCGTCACGCTCATTGAATTCAGCTGAGCGTAACTATGCCCAGATCGACAGGGAAGCACTCAGCCTGGTGTGGGGAGTGAAGAAATTCAACCATTACCTACACGGACAAAAATTTACCTTGTTGACTGACCATCAACCCCTCGTCTCCATATTCAACCCTAAAAAGGGCGTTCCCATTATGACAGCGCAAAGGCTACAGAGGTGGTCCCTTTTCCTAGGGGCACACCAATATGACATAGCATACAAAGAATCAAAACAGCATGGGAATGCTGACGGTTTATCGCGCCTACCATTGCCAATGGTAGAAGAGGCACCTACAGTGGACCCAGTGGAGATGTTCCACTCAACCATAGTAGAATGTCTACCAGTAACAAATTCTACCATTGAAAAGGAAACAAGAAATGACCCGACTCTCTCACGAGTCTACGATTTAATGGTGAAGGGATGGCCAGCACATGGCGAACCACTGTTGCCAGCATTCTCGCAAAGAGAACAGCTGTCAGTGTGCCGAGGAACCTTGATGTGTGGATCCAGTGTGGTGATTCCACCCAAACTCCAGGATAAAGTGCTAAAGGAGCTTCATGAGGGGCATCTGGGTGGAGTGAAAATGAAGAACCTAGCCAGAGCGTTTGTGTGGTGGCCAGGTATCGATGGAGACATCGAAGAAATGACCAAGAGCTGTCTAGGATGCCAGAAGGTCCAAAACGCCCCACCACAAGCCCCTCTACATCCATGGGAGTGGCCCTCATCTCCATGGCAAAGGGTACACATCGACTTTGCTGGTCCATTTATGGACTCAATGTTCTTAATCGCGGTTGATGCACACTCCAAGTGGCCGGAGGTAATAAAGATGTCCTCCACCACCATGGAAAAAACCATCACAGTATTAAGGACCATATTTGCCAGGAATGGGCTGCCTGGACAGATCTGTTCTGATAATGGACCGCAATTTGTGTCCGAAGAATTCAGGAAGTTCTTAAAAAACAATGGGGTTAAGCGCTACACGTCCGCCCCATACCATCCCGCCACCAATGGATTAGCTGAAAGGTTTGTTCAGACCTTCAAGAAGGCCATAAAGGCCATGGGTAATGAAGACATAAATCTACAACATAAGGTAGATAACTTCTTGTTTGCATACAGGAATGCAACACGTGGTTACAAACCAAACTCCCGCCATGATGTTTTTCAATAGAAGACTAAGATGCCGGCTGGATTTGATCAAGCCAAACATCAGAAGGGACGTAGAGAACCGGCAATTTCAAGGCATGAATGAAAGGCCAACTAGAACCTTCCAGATAGGTCAACAGGATTTGGCCCGGGACTACCGTACCGAGAAATGGCAGCCTGGAACTATTTGCACATGACTAGGACTGCTGATGTATACCGTGGACATTGGTGAAAGAATAATAAGGCGCCATGCTGACCAGATCATAGAGTCGTCCGAAAAGGGACAACCTACACCACAACTCTATACGCCTAATGATGAAGCAGAGATACCCATAGTATCTACCTCCGATCTGGTGATACTGGAACCAGATGAACCCGACACTGGCATTCAAGCCGAATCGACCTTGCCAAAAGAACCTACTACACCACTGAAAACTACTGCACCGCCGAGGCGTTATCCGGACCGAGTCAGGAAGCCTCCAGAGAGACTGACTTATAATTGATTAACTGCAGCAAATGTGTAGATTATTGTTCTTGTGAACATGTTAATTAATGATTACTTAAAATGTTATGTACTAATTATCTAAAAGGGGAGGAATTGTAGTGTATGTACCTTTAAGAGCCCCAGTGTACTGTAATACCGGTAGTGACCACTCGGGTATATAAGCCTGTATAGCGTCTTGTATCTTTTAGTTCACCTCCAGACTTTGTTCAGTAAACACCTGTTAAACCAACTCCTGCATTCCGTGTCTCCATTAACACACGGATACAACATTTCCTGAAACCAGAATCTTTTAAATAAGGTCATGTTACCATTAACAATCAGTAATATTCCAGCCTGTATACAGTCCCTTCGATCACAAGTCGACCCGTCTCCTTCCATGTCAATCTCTGATCTTATTCCAGCTGATTTGGAGAATCTCATGTGTTGGGGTCCGAGTTGTGATGCGGGGTATCACTGCCAGTGTCAGAGTCTCACAGAGACTCTCACCCTGAACCTGTGAACTTACAATCACCATGAACTGAGCCTGGAGCTGAACACCCCCCAGTTAGAGTGAGTCTCGGCCCGGACATCCCATTCTCTGTGTTTTATTGCAGACACTGGGGGAGGGGTGGGTGCAGCAAATGTCAGTGAGTCACCAGGGAGCTGGGGTTCATTTGTAATGATTTCAATCGGGAATCTGAGCGTGGCCCCGGGACATGGATGATTTGATTCAGCGATCAGCTCTTTTTGGAAAGACGTGGGTGGCTCTGAAAAGAGCCTTTGGGTTCATTTGTTTACAAGTTGTCCTGTAGGAGTCTACGTACTCCTAGCAAAAAATACTGAATTCAGAGAGGTTCAACAGAAAAGGTTTAATTGTTGAGGCTACATGTTGAACACAAAATGGCGTCAGAGACTACACCAAGTCTGACTGCTTTTCATCAGTCCACAGATTTGACTGCTCCTCCCCCGCTCTGGGCTTAACTATGTTGCAGATCGAGTTTCTTACAGGTGAGATGCTTCTTAAAGGCATAACGCCTGATTTATAGTCTACAGACCGAAAAGCGGATTGTGTCCTTTCTGTGATCGGTACGCCACACAGCTCCCCCCAGAATCCGCTAGTAGGGAGTGTACGAACCGGCGTGGTGGCTTGATGGCACGGCCGGAACGGCTCTTGGCGGTTGGTGTCGGGAGCGGGGCGGTCGGACGCGTCGGGCTCTTAGGCGGTCTGCCCCGCGGTGGGGGTTGGCCCACTTGAACGGGTTCGTCGGACTCTAGGTGCGCCAGCTTGAGCCGGTCGACCGACACCTTCTCAGTTCTGCTGCCCACTTTGAGGAGGAAGAACTTGTTCCCCGTCTGGAGTACCTTGTAGGGTCCGTCGTATGGGGGCCGTAGAGGTCCTCGGTGGGCATCATGGCACACGAAAACAAATTTGGCCATGTGCAGGCTAGGTGGTATGCGGGTTGCTGGTTCGCCGTGCCGGCCGGTGGGTACCGGAGCGAACTGTTGTGCTCAGTTGGCGAAAGCGCGGCGTTGCTGGTCAGCCGACCAGGGGGTCGTGGCAGTGGGCAGGAACTCTCCGGGTACGCGCAGCGGCTGGCCATACACGAGTTCCACCGCCGAGGCTTGCAGGTCTTCCTTGACCGTGGAGCGTAGGCCAAGTAGCACCCACGGGAGGCGGTCGATCCAAGCCTCGTCCTCGAGGCTGGCACAGAGGGACGCCTTCATGGACCTGTGGAATTGCTCGCACAGTCTGTTGGCTTGGGGGTGGTAAGCAATGGTGCGGTGAACGGCCACACCGAGGTTTCGGGCGATGGCAGCCCACAGATCAGAGGTGAACTGCGGGCCTCTATCCGACGTCATGTCGGAGGGGACGCCGAACCGAGCGACCCAGGTACCGATGAACGCCCTCGCGATGTCGGCGGTGGTGGTGGACGTCAGTGGAATGGTCTCGGGCCAGCGGGTGTTACGGTCCACAATTGTCAGCAGGTGCGTGTGACCTTGTGATGGCGGCAGGGGGCTGACAAGGTCAATGTGGACGTGGTCAAACCTTCTTTCTGGCACGGTGAACTCCTCGAGTGGGGCTTTGACATGCTGGTGGATTTTGGCACGCTGGCAAGCTATGCAGGATCTGGACCAGACGCACACATCTTTGCGCAGGCCGCGCCAGACAAATCGGTTGGCCACCAGTCTAATGGACGCACGGGTGCCGGGGTGTGAGAGGCCGTGGACGATGTCGAACACTCGTTTTCGCCAGGACGCCGGGACTACGGGGCAGGGTTGCGCCAAGGAGGTGTCGCATTTGACTGTGACGGCGGATGGGCCGCAGGCGATGTTGGTCAGTCGCAGCCCTGGGAGGGTTGTGGGCGCAGAGAGCAAATCAGGGTCGGTGCGTTGCTCCACTGCCAGTTGAGCATAGTCCACTGCCAGGTGGGCGCCGTGGATGGCGGGGCGGGATAGGTAGTCAGCCACCACGTTGTCTCGACCGGAGATGTGCTGGATGTCCGTGGTGAATTCAGACACCGCGGCGAGCTGGCGTTGTTGCCTGGCTGACCACGGGTCCGCAGGTTTCGCCATCGCGAATATCAGGGGTTTGTGGTCGACAAACGCGGTGAAGGGGCAGCCCTCCAGAAGAAAACTAAAATGGCGGACTGCCAGGTACAGTGCGAGGAGCTCACGGTCAAAGGCGCTGTATTTGGCCTCCGGGGGGCGCAGTTGGCGGCTGAAAAAGGCCAGCGGTTGCCGGGCCTCGTCGACCCACTGTTCGTACATGGCGCCGACCGTGTGGTCGGAGGCGTCCGTGGCGAGGGCCACCCTGGCGTTGGGCTGTGGGTGAGCGAGCATGGTGGCGTCGACGAGCACCTTTTTGGTCGAGTCGAAAGCGGTCAACATGTCCGCCGACCACTCGATTGCCATTCTGTCTTTCTTACCCCGGAGGGCTTCGTATAGGGGCCGCATGAGGGAGGCCACTCCGGGAATGAAGCAGTTGTAAAAGTTGATCATCCCCAAGAACTCCTGGAGGCCTTTGATGGTGGTAGGCCGGGGGAACTGCTGGACGGCTTGCACCTTGGCGGGCAGGGGAATGGCTCCATCCTGCGTGATGTGGTGGCCGAGGAATTCGATCCTGCTGAGGCCAAATTGGCACTTGGCTGGGCTGATGATGAGCCCGTGCTCACTGAGCCGCTGGAACAGGGTGCGGAGGTGCTCGATGTGTTCCTGCTTGGAGGAACTAGCTACCAGGATGTCATCCAGGTAGACAAAGAGGAACTTCAGGTCCCAGAGGACCGAGTCCATGAGCCGCTGGAAGGCCTGGGCCGCGGTTTTGAGGCCGAAGGGCATTCAGAGGAACTCGAATAGTCCAAAAGGGGTGATTATGGCCGTCTTGGGAACGTCCGTGGGGTGGACTGGTACCTGATGGTAACCGCGCACCAGGTCGACTTTGGAGAAGACTGAGCGGCCAGCCAGTCTAGCCGAGAAGTCTTGAATGTGCGGTATGGGGTACCGATCCGGCGTGGTGGCGTCGTTTAGGCGCTGGGAGTCCCCGCAGGGGTGCCATCCCCCGTCGGGTTTGGTGACGATGTGGAGTGGGGAGGCCCAGGGGCTGCTGGAGCGGCGGATGATGCCGAGCTGTTCCATTGTGGCGAACTCGGCCCGCGCGATCTCCAGCTTGGCCAGGTCCAGCCTGCGGGCGTGGGCATACACCGGTGGGCCTGTGGTGGGGATGAAGTGTTCTACCCCGTGCTTAGAAACTTTTGCAGAGAAGGTCAGGTTGGTGAGGGCTGGGAACTCAGCCAGGAGTGCTGAGTAGTCGTCCGTTGAGCGGGCGCGGCACTGCCACGCCATTTCGGCAGGTTGGGGGGGTGCCATGGCGCCCGGGATAGGTGGCATGGTGTTCATGTCCATGAGGCGGCGCCGAGGCATGTCGACCAACAGGCCTTGGGTGCACAGGAAATCCGCACTGAGGAGCGGGGAGAGCACCTAGGCTGTGATAAACTCCCAGTGGCAGCGGCGGCCTGCGAAGTCGATGGTGACGGTGCGGGTGCTGTACATCCGGATGTCGGTGCCGTTGGTGGCAGCCAGCGCAGGGCCGCGGCCGCCTCGCTGGATCTCGAGGGCGGGCGCGAGGATGATGCGCCTGTGTCGCATAGGAAACGGCGTCCGGAGGCGCTGTCCGTAACGTACAGCAGCGCGCCTGCTTGCCCCACGCCCATCGTGTAGGCCAGTGTGGGGGCAGCTGGAAACGTGCAGGGATGGCTGCAGCGGCGTGCCCGTGCGCCGAACCGGGTATGGAAGTAGCAGTAGCCCTGGGTCGGAGGGCTTGGGGGACGTGGGGGCCTGGGGGGCCTCATGGCCGAGCTGTGTGGCCGCATGATAGAGGGTGGAGCACGCGCCGACACTGCGGAGGCCAGGTCGGGGGTGACGGCGTGGTTGGAGACGGCAGACAGGAGCTTATCGGCTTCGTCGGCCAGGGCCTCGAGGTCCGTGAGGCTGGACGCCACGATCGCCGGGCGGATGCTGGGAGGTAGTTGGCGGATAAAGAGCGTGCGGAAGAGGGAGCCGGGCGGGTTCTCGTCGGTCAGAGCAAGCATGTGTGAGAGCAAGTCTGACGGTGTGGAGTCACCGAGGCCCGGGCGGTCGAGGAGGTGGCAGTTGCGCAAAAATTGGGAGGCTGTGAATTTTTTAAGGAGCGCGGCCTTGAGATGTGCGTACTTGCCTTCCTCCGGAAAGTCTTGTAGTGTTGTCCAGACTTTCGTGATTGTGGAGCTGCCCAGGGAGGCGAGGAGGTATTCATACATCGTTGCGTCGGCGGTGATGCCGCGGAGTCGGAATTGCGATTCGGCTTGAAGGAACCAGGCGGTGGCTAGGTTCTCCCAGAACTCCGGCAGCTTCACAGAAACTGCGTTTGTGTCAGCCATGGTTACGCTTAGGAGCCGTCCTGAGCGTCGGGGTCACCAATGTAGGAGTCTACGTACTCCTAGCAAAAAATACTGAACTCGGAGAGGTTCAACAGAAAAGGTTTAATTGTTGAGGCTACATGTTGAACACAAAATGGCGTCAGAGACTACACCAAGTCTGACTGCTTTTCATCAGTCCATAGCTTCGACTGCTCCTCCCCCGCTCTGGGCTTAACTATGTTGCAGATCAAGTTTCTTAAAGGTGTGATCCTTCTGAAAGGCATGACGCCTGATTTATAGTCTACGGACCGAAAGCGGATTGTGTCCTTTCTGTGATCGGTACGCCACAGTCCTTTTTATTTTCTTTTGCTCGCTGCTTTCTGAGACTTTGCTGATTTGTGCTTGGCCTTCAGTTTTTCCACCTTCTTGGCCGCCTTCACCATTCCGCCTGTGGCCGTCTTGTGGCTCTTGGGCTTCTTCACCGCCACCTTCTTCCCAGCCGACGCTTTCGCTGTCTTTTTTGACTTTCACAGAATCACAGAATCACAGAAACCCCACAGTGCAGATAGAGGCCATTTCGGCCCATCGAGCCTGCACCGACACATATTCCCACCCTATGCCTTCTTGGTGATCGTTTTCTTGGCTCCTGGTTTCTTGGCTGGAGATTTCTTGGCTGCTGGTTTCTTGGCTGGAGATTTCTTGGCTGCTGGTTTCTTAACTGCAGATTTCTTGGTTGCTGGTTTCTTCACCTTCTTTCCCTCTTTCCGCTGGGATTCCTTCTTAGCGAGCCTGAAGGAACCCGCGGCGCCCGTGCCCTTTGTCTGCTCCAGGGAGCCGTTTCCCACTTTCCTCTTGATACTTAACCTGATCTGGGAACTTAACTTCAGCACATCGACGCCGTTGGCAGCCAGAGCCTTCTTTATCGCGGCCAGCGATATCCCCTTGCGATCGCTGCCACTCGCCACAACCTTGAGGATCTGCTCGCCCAACGTGGGACCAACTGGCTTGTAGCGGGGAGCCGCCTTCTTCTTCTTGTTTGAGCCTTGGTTTGAGCGGCGGCGGAAGGAGGAGTCGTTTCGGCGGCTGCAGTCTCAGTCATGTCCGCGTCTCTGTAGAAAATCTTTCTGACAGTCAGAGCTGGGTCAGAAATGAAAGGAGAGGCGGCGGCACAGAGCAACTTAAAGGCAGCGAGCGGACGGGGCGGAGACATCCTGCTGTCAGCTCCCGGCCCCTCCAGCCTCTCTGTGTTTCTCTCTCCTCATTAACTCTCCGATTCCAATTAAACCCGGGCACACCAGATTCCCAGACTGGCCTCATTCTGTCTCGAAGACCGGGATGTTTGCTGTCGAGAAAGTTTCATCAGAATTCAAGGCAGCAATTTCGATTTAAAGCTGTTTCATTGCTGCACTGACCGCGCTCTATCACCCGATCGCCGACATGTTCTCTGTTTTTCGGCTGAAATTTGAAATAAATTAAAACTTCACATTTAATTCCCACTTCAGGGCTGAGCAGGGGGGCAGGGCGATCCTATGACAGGGGAATCTTTGAATTTTACACAAGAGGGTCTCTGAAATCCGGCGATGAGAGCGGACACACAAACAGAGTGACATTAGTCTAACCCGCCCGCCCATTTAACACACTCTCGCTGACACAATGTTCACTCTGCTCATTCACAGCACAATCTGTTCCCTGATTTACAGTTCACAGGACAGGTTTTCCTCTCCGCTCGGCCTGTGCTGCCAATTCTGGGGGTTAGTTGGAGTTTCCCAGCTCAGTCAGTGTTAAACATTCTGAGGCCGGCGCTCCTCACAGTGTCTGTTCCCCAGATTCAGGGGCAGGAGCCAATCACAGCTCTGGCTGTGTTCACCCATATCTGGTTTGAAGGTATTATATTGTTTGCATTCAGAGATATGTTTGATTTATATGAAAATAGAAATGATGATCTCACCGGCCCTCTAGCCTCTCTCTATCTCTCTCCTCCGAAACTGAGGAACAGAACTGAGCAACTGGTGTCCGATGAATTCCATTCTCAACACACAGGGACAGCAACCAGAGAGAGAGAGAGTGACTGTATCAGTCTTAAAGTTCGTACTCTGAGCCACGCACTCTCTGTTAGAGAGATTTAGGAGCAGGAACGTGCCACAGTTTGGCTGTGTGGATCCTAGCCTGCTTTTAGATTATAGCATTATTCACAGAAATAGTAAGACATTCTGTTCACCACACCTGCCTTGAACTCGTCTTCAATAGACCGAAAACTGAGAGTATCAGCATCAATCCAGATATAACAGGCAGGGCTGGGAGATAGTGGGACTGGGGATTGATCCTGTGCACAAGGCACAGAGACAGACACAGGGGGTGACAGTCACACAGGCCCGGGAACATGTTTCATATCTGTCAGTGACTCACCCAGCGGAGACAGGCAGAGACTGATTAAACTCCCCACTCACCAGCAGTTCAGTGTCAGAGCTTGACAGAGCCTGTTCCTCTCCATTGATCCATACAGTATTGGGGAAACAAATCGCTCCAAGGGACAGGATTCGAGTCGCTCTCACACTCACCGGCAGCCACTGACGTATGTCCAGTGTCACTTTCTCCTCTCCTAATATCTCCTTATCTGTCTCGGTGTCAATGTTTCTTTGATAAGGCTCATGAGAAGCTCATTGGGACAATTTATTCCGTTAAAGGTGCTATATATATTCAAGTTGTTGTTGCTTTATTTAATTAGTGTGTGAGGAAGACAGGTCTGAGCATGCGTGATAAACAACGCCTGCTCCTCCCCCTCTCCCCGCACAGTGTTTAAAGCGACAGGAAGGGCCCCTGCGAGCTCCCCTCCCCCAGCTCTGCCAGCGGGGGCCGTTTCCTCTGGGCTCGGCTGATGATCGCTGAACACATCAGGGAGCGGAGATATCACGGGCCCGAGTAAGGGAGCAAACAGCAGCCTCCTCACAGCAGCACATCGCCTTGGGACTGTGTCCACAGATGGGCTTTGAGTCGTGGTAAGTTCAGCGGCAACCGGGGGCTCTTTGTAAGAGGCGGATTGGAGCAGGAACTAGTTCCGAAACATGGAGTGAGTGGAGGAAGGGAGAGGCCATTCTCGGGCTGTGTTTGTACAGTGTAAGGTAATATAGAATGTAAATCACCTCGCTTTTTCAAATCATTGCTGCTTTATTCCCCCAAATCAGTTGTGAATGTTCCTGAATCGTTTCCAATCTGACCGTGTCTGTTGTCCTAGGGCAGTGAACAGTGGAAACACAGCCTGACTGTGAGGATGTGAGGAGTTTCACAAAGTACACCCAGTTCAACAGCAGGTGAGAAGTGTGAAAGAACACATTTCAAAAATCGGTTATTTTGTTTCGGTGTGTTGTGTTCTCCAGAAGCCTCTTGCTGGTGATCGAAAGATACATTGTCGCTCCGCCAAATACATATGAATCCGGGTTCTGTGGCAGTCTTTTATCTACACAGGCCCTCAACTCGGTTTCAATAGACTGAAAACAATTGTTTGTACAGACCAGGTACCTGTGGCTATATTCCAGGAAGCGATCCAGAATTTTATATATAGTCCCTTGGGACTGGGAGATATAAACCTGGACTGTGCCAAACGGATGGTCCCATTCATGGTCCAGTGCTGGTTTTGGTTTGTATCTGGATGCTGATAATAACTTACTACAGAACCGTCCTACACACCTGGTGTGGAGAATCTGCGTGCCGCTGTACTGCAGTGAGTTCCCCTCTGAAGATACATTACTTTATTATAAACAAACCCATTAATATAACTTTATTTTTATATTCTAGCGACACCAGTCCATATATTATAACTTATATTGTTCTCATATTATTCTCATAGCAAAATACTTCAATGAGCCAGAATAAACGTAACCTTTCCTCCACCCGGAACACAAGGAACAGTGCAGGCAGCTCCATCTCACACACAGTAAGTACATTATCACTCACAGAGTGCAGAGACACAGAACTGGCCTCAATTCTATTATCAGAGGCAGCAGAAGCAGTCAGTCCCACAGTGATCCGAATTCCCAGAGTTACATTATGAATCTCACAGCCATTTGCAGCAGTAGTAGAATAAGATGTTGTTTCAAAGTCCAAACATATCGCACTGACAGTCAGATATATTTTCTCTCCTTTACTCCCACACACGAACAGATAGTCACTGATATGGTGTCAATCCACACTGCTGGCTGTACACGGACTATCAAACCCAACAACCAACATACAAGACCAGAGAATTGGAGGTAATGGACTGAACCAAACCTCCTCCTGAGACAGTCACAGATAAAATCAAACTAGCATTGGCCGACACAAGGTGGAGAAGGAATGGAATCCAACAATCACACACAGCAAGGATAGTCCAGTACAAGAGACTGTCAATCATATAATGAATTTTTGACTCACACACATTACCAGTGTAACAGATACATAATCAATCCCACACTCGCAAACAGTAGCAGAAACTTACAAGCTACAGAATTAATCTCACACTCACAAACAGTACTAGAGACCGAGAGACAGAGAGAATAATATATTGAGAATAATCACAGTCAATTACAGTACCTGAGACTGACATGACGGGTACAGATTAAAATCAACACTGACACACCAGTAACTGAGATGTGAGTATAGGCTTTACTCTGTATTTGTCAGAGACTGACAGATATGGAAAAGCCCACACTCACATCACAGAGACTGACAGTTAAAGCATAAAACCCAACCAGCATACCAGAAACTGACAGTTACAGAAGCAAACCCATACTCACATACCAGAAATGGTCAGACAAAGAGCAAAGCCCTAATCACAGCCCAGAGATTGACAGATACAATTTAAAACCCACAATAACATCCCAGAGACAGACATCTATAAAGTAAAACACTCATTCACATACCAGAAACTGGTAGGTACTGATTAAAATCCTCACTCACATAACAGAAACTGGCAGGTACATACTACATCCGACCTGCACATACCAGAAACCAACCGGTACTGAATTAATTCCAAACTCACATACCAGACACTGTCAGTTAAAAAGAAAAAAACAAACTCTCATTCCATTGACTGACAGATACAGATTGAAACTTGCACACACATACTAGAAGCTGACAGGTACATAATGAAACAGACAGATAAAGACTTAAGTACCAGAAACTTACAGGTTCAGAGTAACCCCTCTCTTCCATAGCAGACATTGAGAGGTAGAAGGGAAAACAAGTACTCTATTATCAGGAATTGACTGGTACAGAGTAAAATCCATACTCGCATCCACAGCTGAAGAATTAAGCCAACACTCACATACCAGATACTAACAGATTCAGAATAAAACCCACTCTTTCATACCAGATCATAGAATCATAGAAATTTATGGCACAGAAGGAGGCCTTTCGGCCTTAAAATAGCTATCCCGCCAAATCCCACTTTCTAGCTCTAGTTCCATCGTCTTGCAGGTTACAGAACTTCAAGTACATACCCAACAACTTTTTTAAATGGTGAGGGTCCCTTCCTCCACCAACCTTTCAGGCAGTGTGTTCCAGACGCCTACCAACCTCTAGATGAAAACAATTCTCCTCAAGTCCCCTCAGGCTCCTCTGTTCCAAAGAATACAACCCCAGACTATCCAATCTATCCTCATATATAAAATTCTCCAGTCCTGGCAACATGCTCGTTAATCTCCTCTGTACCCTCTCTAGTGCAATCACATCATTCCTGTAACCTGGTGACCAGAACTGTGCACAGTACTCTAGCTGTGGCCTAATTAGTATTTTATGCAGTTCTAGCAGAACCTCCCTGCTCTTCTATTCTATGCCTCAACTAATAAAAGGAACTTTCCTTTTTGCCATCTTAACCACCTTATCTACCTGTCCTGCTACCTTCAGGGATCTGTGGACATGCACTAAAAGGTCCTTCACTCCCTCTGCACTTCCCAGTATCCTACCATTTATTGTGCATTCCCTCGCCTTGTTAGCCATCCCCAAATGCATTATCTCACATTTCTCTGAATTGAATTCCATTTGCCACATTTCTGCCCAGCTGATAGTCTACTGATATCATCTTGCAATCTACAGCTATCTTCCTCACTGTCAACAATCCGACCATTTTCGTATCATTCTTAATCAGGTCCCCTACAATGAAGTTTAAATTATTGATTAATAACAAATAATGACATGAGCAGAATAAATCCCACACATACATTTCAGAAAGTGACAGTTACACAATATAACCCGCACACCCATAACAGAAAGGGAAAGATACAGAGTAAAGTCCATACTCACTTAGCAGTAATTGACAGGTACCATGTAAAAACCTTTCTTCCATACAAGAAACTGACAGGTACAATGGAAAACCCAAACTCTGAGCAGAAACTGTCAGGTATAGAGTAAGAGCCACTCTCATATAGCAGAACATGTCAGGTATAGAATATAACCAGATTTTCATAACAGAAACTGACAGATACAGATTAAGACCCATACTCACATACCAGAAACCGATAGATACAGTGTGAAACTCACATATCAGAGCCTGATATATATATATAGACTCAAAACCCACATTCATAATCCAGAAACTGACAGATTGTGAATAAACCTTCTGTTCCATAGCAAAAATTGACAGGAAGATAGGAAACCTCACTCTGATAAATCAGAAACTGACTGAAATGGAATAAATTCAAAAATTTGACGGTTTTGAGTAAAAGCCAAGTTCACATACAAGAGACGGAGAGATGCCGAGGAAAACCCAAACTCACACACACCATAGCCTGAAATAAAGATAGCTAAACTCAAACTCTAATTTCAGAATTTGAGAGTTGCAGTGTGATAACCACACTAAGATGTCACAAACCTACAGGCAGAGTGAAACACACACTCACACATTAGACACTGAAAGGTACAAACCAAAATCCACATTCACATACAAGAAACTGACTGGTGCAGAGTAAATGCCACTCTCCCATATCAGAAACTGACATATAGAGTAAAACCCAAACTCACATACCAGAGGCGGACAGATGCAGAATAAATCTCACATTCACACGCCAGGGGGTGAATGATAAAGAGTAAACCCCACACTCTCATATCAGAAACCAAGAGGTACAGAATACAGCCTGTACTCACATACCAGACACTGACAGGTACAGAGAAACACCCACACTCACATACCAGTACCTGAGCGTTACAGCAGAAAAGCCACACTCACGTATCAGAAACTGACAAGTAGAGTAAAACCCACAGTATTATATCAGACACTGACTGACATAGATTAAATGAACTGTCACATAACAGAGACTTACAAATCGAGGGTAAAACCCACGCCCACATACCAGAGCTTGAGAAGTACAAAGTAAAGCCTCTCTTCCACACCAGAAAATAACAGGTACAAAATAAAAACCTACAGGCAATTAGCAGGCGTTGACAGGTACAGAATAAAACTCATACTCTCGTATCCGACACTGAGAGATACGGTGTAAAATCCACACTCCCAAACAAGGTACCAACAATATCTATTCTATATTCAGCTGTCAATGGAGCAGAGATTGAAAGTGGATGTATCTATCCTATATTCACCAGTCAATCACACACGGACACAACACCAGAGATTGAAAGTGGCAGTTTACATCTACCTTCTGCTGTCAATCAGAATCTGTCATATAGTATCAGAGAATGACAGAGGCAGTATCTATCCAACACTCACCTGGCAATGCAACTTTGCCACAGTGTACCAGAGAGTGAGAGATACAACGTCTATCCTATGACCACACATATATCCCAGACTGATGTGCAGTATCAGAGAGTGACAGGTCCAATATCTGTCACATATTCACCAGTCAATTCCACAATGACACACAGTAGAGTGGCAATGGCAGTGTCTTCCCTATATTCTCCTCTCAATCCCAAACTGACACACTTTACCAGAGAGTGACAGTAACATTATATTTCCAAAAATAACCTTTCAGTATAAAATGGTAACATTGTATCATAGAGTGAGATTGAAAGTATCTATAAACTGTATTCAACTGACAATGAAACACTGCCACACAGCAGCAGAGAGTGACAGATACAATATGTATCCTTTATTCAACATTAAATCCCAAACTGATATGCAGTACCAGAAAGTGAGTGGCCGTGCCTTTCCTGTACTCAGGTGTCAATCCCACACTGACACACAGAACCAGATATAAGTATTTATATACAGTATTCAGCTGACAATCAAACGCTGCCACACAGAGAATGACAGAGGCAGTATCCATCCAACACTCACTTGGCAATCCAACACTGCCGCACAGTACAAGAGAGGGAGAGATACAATATCTATCCTATGTTTACCAATATATACCAAACTAACAGCTGCATCAGAGAGTGACAGGTACAGTATCTGTCCCAGTCAATCCCACACTGACACACAGTATGAGAGTGTGACAGTGGCATAAGAACATAAGAAATAGGAGCAGGAGTAGGCCAATCGGCCCCTCGAGCCTGCTCCGCCATTCAATAAGGTCATGGCTGATCTGATCCTAACTGCCAATCCACTATCACAGAACCATCTCCTGCATCTAACAGAATTAGACACACGAAATAGGAGCAGGATCAGGCTACACAGCCCCTGGGCCCACTCCGCTACCCACAGGGCCATGACCGATCCGAACCTAGACTCATGTCCAAATTCCTGCCCGCTCCCCATAACCCTTAATTCCCTTTACTTCTAGGAAACTGTCTATTTCTGTTTTAAATTTATGTAATGATGTAGCTTCTACAGTTTTTTGGGGCAGCATATTCCATGGACCTACCACCCTCTGAGTGAAGTAATTCCTCCTCATCTCAGTTTTGAAAGAGCAGCCCCTTATTCTAAGACTATGCCCCCTAGTTCTAGTTTCACCCATCATCGGGAACATCTTCCCTGCATCCACCCGATCCAACCCCTTCACAATCTTATATGTTTCAATAAGATCGCCTCTCATTCTTCTGAACTCCAATGAGTAGAGTCCCAATCTACTCAACCTATCCTCATATGTCCATCCCCTCATCCCCGGGATTAACTGAGTGAACCTTCTTTGTACTGACTCGATAGCAAGTATGTCCTTTCTTAAGTATGGACACCAAAACTGTATGCAGTATTCCAGGTGCGGTCTCACCAATACCTTGTACAACTGAAGCAATACATCCCTATTTTTATATTCTATCCCCCTAGCAATGAAAGCCAACATTCCATTGGCCTTCTTAATCACTTGCTGCACCTGCATACTAACCTTTTGAGTTTCGTGCACCAGGACCCCCAGATCCCTTTGTACTTCAGTACTTTCCAGTTTCTTGCCATTAAGATAATAACTTGCTCTACGATTTTTCCTGCCAAAGTGCATAACCTCACACTTTCCAGTATTGTATTCCATCTGCCAAATCTCTGCCCACTTACTTAGCCTGTCTATGTCCCCTTGAAGGTTTTTTATGTCCTCCTCACTCGCTACTTTCCCCCCCATCTTAGTATCATCTGCAAACTTTGATATGTTACACTCGGCCCCCTCCTCCAAATCGTTAATATAGATTGTAAAGAGTTGGGGACCCAGCACTGACCCCTGCGGAACACCACTAGTTACTGATTGCCAGTCTGAGAATGAACCATTTATCCCAACTCGCTGCCTTCTGTTAGATAGCCAATCCTCTATCCATGCAAGAATATTACCCCCAATCCCATGATTTTTTATCTTAAGCAATAATCTTTTGTGTGGCACCTTGTCAAATGCCTTTTGGAAGTCTAAATACACTACGTCCACTGGTTCCCCTTTATCCACCCTATATGTTACTTCCTCAAAGAACTCCAGCAAATTTGTCAAACATGACTTCCCCTTCATAAAACCATGCTGACTTTGTCCTATTAAATTATGATTATCCAAATGTCCTGTTACTGTCTCCTTAATAATGGACTCCAAAATTTTACCTACCACAGATGTTAGGCTAACCGGTCTATAGTTTCCAGCCTTCTGTCTACTGCCCTTTTTAAATAAGGGTGTTACATTAGCAGTTTTCCAGTCTGCCGGGACCATTGCCGAGTCCAGGGCGTTTTGGAAAATTATTACCAATGCATCCACAATCCCTACCGCCACTTCCCTCAAGACCCTAGGATATAAGCCATCAGGTCCAGGTGATTTATCCGCCTTGAGTCCCATTATTTTACCGAGTACCACTTCCTTAGTGATTTTGATCGTGTTTAGCTCCTCCCCCCCTTTAGCCCCCTGTTTGTCCAGTGTTGGGATATTCTTAGTGTCTTCTACTGTAAAGACTGATGTAAAATATTCATTCAGTGTTTTTGCCATCTCCATATTTCCCACCATTAATTTCCCAGTCTCATCCTCTAAGGGACCAACATTTACTTTAGCCACCCTTTTTCTTTTTATATAACTATAAAAACTCTTACTATCTGTTTTTATATTTTTTGCTAATTTACTTTCATAATCTATCTTCCCTTTCTTAATCAATCTTCTTGTTATTTTTTGCTGTCTTTTAAAGTTTTCCCAATCCTCTATCCTCCCACTAGATTTGGCTACCTTATATGCCCTTGTTTTTAGTCGAATACTATCCTTAATTTCTTTACTTAGCCACGGATGGCTGTCTTTTCTTTTACACCCTTTTCTTCTCAGTGGAATATATATTTTTTGGAAGTTGTAAAATAACTCCTTAAATCTACACCACTGATCATGTATCGTCTTACCCTTTAATCTATTTTCCCAATCCACTCTACTCAATTCCGCTCTCATACCTTCATAGTCTCCTTTATTCAAGCTTAGCATGCTTGTTTGAGATCCAACCTTCTCACCCTCTAATTGAATATGGAATTCAACCATGTTATGGTCACTCATTCCAAGGGGATCCTTTACTGGGACATTTTTAATTAATCCTGTCTCATTACACAGGACCAGATCTAAGGTCGGTTCAGTTACATACTGCTCAAGAAACCCATCCCTAATACACTCAATGAACTCATCCTCAAGGCAGCCCTGCCCAATTTGATTTGTCCAATTAATATGATAGTTAAAATCCCCCATAATTATAGATGTTCCCTTATTACAAGCCTCAACTATTTCCTGATTGATACTCCGTCCAACAGAGTTGCCACAGTTCGGAGGCCTATAGATTACGCCCACTAGTGTTTTTTTCCCCTTATTATTGCTTACCTCCACCCAAACTGTTTCATTGTCCTGATCTTTTGACCCAATATAATTTCTCTGTATTACAGTGATTCCTTCCTTTATTAACATAGCCACCCCACCTCCCCTTCCTTCCTGCCTGTCCTTCCTGATCGTTAAATAACCTGGCATGTTTAATTCCCAGGCATTGTCACCCTGCAGCCATGTTTCTGTAATGGCCACAAGATCATACCCATATGTAGTTATTTGTGCCATTTACTCATCTATTTTGTTACGAATGCTACGTGCATTCAGATAGAGAACTTTCAAAGATGTTTTGTGACACTTAGTTCCTGCTTTTGCCCTTTTTATTACTTTACCTTTTACTCCAGTGTCTTTCCTATACTATACTATCCATCTCACACTGACACACTGTACCAGAGAGTGACAGACACAGTATCTATCCTACACTCACCAGCGAATTGCACATTGGTGCATAGTATCAGAGTGGCAGAGGCAGTGTCTATCCCGCACTCAATGATCAACAATTCTGTTCACACTGGAATCGGGTGACCGCGTGCTTCTGCTTTTAATGGTTGTTTCGAGTTTTTAGCAATGGTTTTAAGCTGAACATAAACACGGTGCAGAGGTATTTTATCTCGAATTAAAAATGGTTTCTGCTGAACGATTGTCACTTGTTGCAGCACTCGCTTTCAGCCAGGAGATGGCACCAAACTCCAATAGTTTGGAGAGTGCGGATTGTGTCCACACATCCAGACCGCCGTGAGTCTGGTGCTGTCCGGGGAGCTGGTCAAGCACGGGGTGACCAAGTACGCCAGCTCCAAAAAAAACTCCACAATTTACTGAAAAAAACCCAAACACAACGGTTCCTTTAAGAGCCACCCACAGCCTCTCTGAAGGAGCCGCCTGTCTAATGCACTGATTTCGTCAGTTTATTCATTCCGGCTAACGTCCTGTCAATCTGATGTGGTAATTATCAGAAAAATAGTGAAACTGCCCCAATTTAATGTCTCTCTCTGTCGAATTTAAGAATTCAAGATAGAATACTTGCTTTTTTGAATTTGGTTGAATTTTTAATTCTTAATTAAAGACATTGATCAATTGAGGCCAATAGTTTATTCTGTTAAGGAAATGGGATTCCAATCAAGCGACCAATCCGAAGTAGCCTCAGGATAGAGCGGGCTCCGACAGTTAGGACTGGAGACATTACAGTCCATCCAATGACTTTAGTTAAACCCTTGAATTTCACAATCCCCGACAGTATCTGTGCAGGAAACAAACTTCAGAAGGAGAATAATCTCACAAGTTGGCCTCTTGTCATAGAAGCTCGGTTTAACCTATTGTGAGGTGGAAAGCTCCGGTTCCCCGTCACACCATCTGTCTGATATATAAAAGCTGAATGGAAACAGAACACTGAGCGCATGGACACCCAGGAAGACTAAAGGAGCATTTCACTGTGAGGGGAGAATACAGGGTCCGGCCCAAAGAGTCACTTGTAACCCCATAATCCTTATAATTCTGAAGCTACTCCTCACCCCAATATATCCCCGCTCCCGGTCCTGGGGCGCTGCTCTCTCTGTGAGGCGGTGTGGGGTTCGAAGAAGAGCCTTTGTTTTGTGCCCTGGATGTTGTCACTAAGAACTTTACGGTGGCGCTTGGCTCCGCCTTTTCCCAGTCCTTTGCCCCCTTTACCTCTGACAGTTATGACGATTCCTCACAGGAATATAAACTGAATGATAAACTCTCGCCGTCCTGATGTATTTATGAAGCCAGCCCGGATCTGGCTGAGAAAAGCAGAGTGTGAGAGAGGCTGGGAGGAGACAGAATCAGAGTGACAGGCAGAGCAGAGACAGCGTCCTCTGAGCTTCAGCTCCGCCTCCAGCTTCCAGGCTTCAGCATTGAAATATTTGCCTGCTCCTCCCCCTCACCTCGCATTGGGACTGTGTCCACAGATGGGCTTTGAGTCGGGGCAAGTTCATCGGAAGCCGGGGATTGTCTGTAAGAGACAGATTGGAACAGGAACTAGTTCCGGAACATGGAGCGAGTGGGGGAAGGGAGAGGCCATTCTCGGGCTGTGTGTGTACAGTGTAAGGTAACATAGAAAGTAAATCACCTCGCACTTTCAAATCATTGCTGCTTTCTCCAAATCAGCAGTGAATGTTCCTGATTCAGTTCCAATCTCACCGTGTCTGTTGTTATTGTTCGGTGAACAGTGGAAACATAGCCTGACAATGAGGATGTGCGGAGATTCACAACGTGCATCGATTGCAGGCAGTAGGTGAGAAGTGTGAAAGAACACATTTCAAAAATCGGTTATTTCCTTTGAGTTCTCCAGAACCGTGTTGCTGGTGATTGAGAGATACATTGTGGCTCCCTCAGATACATCAGCATCCAGGCTCTGAGTCACTCTGTTAACTATTCAGGGCCACAATCGGTTTCAATATACTGAAAATAATTGATGTGCAGCCCAGCTACCTATGGAATTATTCCAGGAAGCGATCCAGCATTGTACACCTGCTCCCGTGGGAGTGGGAGATATAAACCTGGAGTGTACCAATCGGATGGTCCCATTCATGGTCCAGTGCTGGGTTTGGGTTTTGTCTGGATGCTGATAACTTACTGTAGAACCGTCCTACACCCCTGGTGTGGATAATCTGAGAGCCGCTGTACTGTAGTGAAGTCAGACAATGACACTGTTTGTATCGCGGTTTCCCCTCTCCAGATACTTTACTTTTATATAAACAAACACGTTAATTATTACTTTATTCTTATATTATCCCCGCACCTGTCCGTATCGTGTAACTAATATTGTTCTCTTTGTTATTCTCAGGGCAAAATACTTCAACGAGCTGGAATAAATGTGATCTTTCCTCCACCAGGAACACAAGGAATAGTGCAGGCAGCTCCTTCTCACTCACAGTAAGTACATTATCACTCACAGAGAGCAGAGACACAGAACTGGCCTCAATCCTATTATCACAGGCAACAGAAGCAGTCAGTCCCACAGTAATCCCAATTTCCAGTGTTACATTATGAACCTTAGAGTAACTTGCAACAGTTGAATAATATGTTGTTTCAAAGCCCAAACACATTGCAATGATAGGCAGATCCATTTTCACACCCTTTCTCACACACACGAACAGATAGACACTGATACGGTGTCAATCCTCGCTGCTGGCTGTACAGGGACAGTCAACCCCAATAACTAACATACAAGAGCAGAGAATCTGAGGTAATGGACTGCAACAAACCTCCTCCTGAGACAGTCACAGATAATCTCAAACTAGCATTGGCCTGCACAAGGTGGAGAAGGAATGGAATCCAACAGTTACACAGAGCAAGAATAGTCCAATACAAGAGATTGTCACTTACATAATAATTCTCACACTCACATTACCAGTATGAGAGATACAGGGTCAATCCCACACTCACAAACAGTAGCAGAACTGACAGCTACAGAATAAAGCCCACACTCACAAAGCAGAGACAGACAGGTATAAAGAAAAATCCACAATCACACCAGAAACTGACAGGTACAGACAAAACATTATATCCATATTCTAGAAACTGAGTTAGAGTAAAATCCACACACACATCGTAGAGACAGATAGCTATAGAGTAAAGACCACACTCGCATACCAGGTTGACAGCTATAGATAAAATCAACACTCAATTAAAAGAGACTGACAGATACAGAGTGAAACTTTCACTCACATACCAGAGAGTGACAGGTACAGGGTGAAACTTGCACTCACATCCCAGAGACTGTCAGATACAGAGTGAAACACACACTCACATACCAGAGACTGTCAGATACAGATTGAAACCCACACTCACATACAAGAGACTGTCAGATACAGAGTGAAATTCACACTCACATACCAGAGATTGTCAAATACAGAGTGAAACCCACACTCACATACCAGAGACTGTAAGATACAGAGTGAAACCCACACTCACATATCAGAGACTGTCAGATACAGAGTGAAACCCACACTCACATACCAGAGACTGTCAGATACAGAGTGAAACTCACACTCACATACCAGAGATTGCCAAATACAGAGTGAAACCCACACTCATATACCAGAGACTGTCAGATGCAGAGTGAAATTCACACTCACATACCAGAGACTGTCAGATACAGAGCGAAACCCACACTCACATACCAGAGACTGTCAGATACAGAGCGAAACCCACACTCACATACCAGAGACTGTCAGATACAGAGCGAAACCCACACTCACATACCAGAGACTGTCAGATACAGAGTGAAACTCACACTCACATACCAGAGACTGTCAGATACAGAGTGAAACTCACACTCACATACAAGAGACTGTCAGATACAGAGTGAAACCCACACTCACATACCAGAGACTGTCAGATACAGAGTGAAACCCACACTCACATACCAGAGACTGTCAGATACAGAGTGAAACCCACACTCACATACCAGAGACTGTCAGATACAGAGTGAAACCCACACTCACATACCAGAGACTGTCAGATACAGAGTGAAACTCACACTCACATACCAGAGACTGTCAGATACAGAGTGAAACTCACACTCACATACCAGAGACTGTCAGATACAGAGTGAAACTCACACTCACATACCAGAGACTGTCAGATACAGGCCGGCCACATTCTAGGGAATGTGGCCGGCCAAGTGGAAAAAGTGCTAGTAGGTGAGCACTTTGGTGATAGTGACCATAATATGGTAAGATTTAAGGTGGCCATGGAAAAGGACAGGGATGGGCCGGAAATAAAGGTTCTAAATTGGGGGAAGGCCGATTTTAATAGGATAAGGCAGGATCTGGCCAAAATGGACTGGGATCAGCTACTTGTTGGAAAATCCGCATCGGAGCAATGGGAGGCTTTCAGAAGGGAGATTGAGATCATACAATGGCAACATGTTCCCGTAAAGGTCAAGGGTGGTTCCAAAAACCACAGAGAACCTTGGATGACAGGGGATATACGAGAATGGATTAGGAAAAAAAGGAGGGCTTTTGGTAGATACAAAAGGCTAAAGACGGAGGAAGCCCTAGAGGAGTACAAAAAGTGCAGGGGGATACTTAAAAAAGAAATTAGGAGATCAAGGAGGGGCCATGAAATAACACTGGCAAGCAAAATAAAGGAAAATCCGAAGATGTTTTATAAGTATATTAAGGGTAAGAGGATAACTAGGGAAAAAATAGGGCCCATTAGGGACAAAAGTGGCAATCTGTGTGTGGAGCCGGAAGATGTAGGAGGGGTTCTAAATGAATTTTTTGCATCTGTTTTCACTATGGAGAAGGACGATGTAGACATAGAAATAGGGCGGGGGGACTGTGATATGCTCGAACATATTAACATCGAGCGGGAGGAGGTATTGGCGGTTTTAGCTGGCCTAAAAATGGATAAATCCCCAGGCCCGGATGAAATGTATCCCAGGCTGCTGTGTGAGGCAAAGGAGGAGATTGCGGGGGCTCTAACACATATATTCAGGACCTCTCTGGCCACAGGGGATGTGCCAGAGGACTGGAGAACCGCTAATGTAGTACCATTATTCAAGAAGGGTAGTAGGGAAAAACCGGGGAACTACAGGCCAGTGAGCCTAACATCAGTGGTAGGAAAATTATTGGAAAAAATCCTGAGGGACAAAATTTGTCTCCACTTGGAGAGGCAAGGATTAATCAGGGATAGTCAACATGGCTTTGTCAAGGGAAGATCATGTCTGACTAATTTGATTGAATTTTTTGAGGGGGTGACTAGGTGTGTGGATGAGGGTAACGCAGTGGATGTGGTATACATGGATTTCAGTAAGGCCTTCGATAAAGTCCCACACAGGAGACTGGTCAAGAAGGTAAGAGCCCATGGAATCCAGGGTGCCTTGGCACATTGGATACAAAACTGGCTTAGTGGCAGAAGGCAGAGGGTGATGGTCGAAGGTTGTTTTTGTGACTGGAAGCCTGTGGCCAGTGGGGTACCACAGGGATCGGTGCTGGGTCCCTTGCTGTTTGTGGTCTACATTAATGACTTGGATATGAATGTAAAGGGTATGATCAGTAAGTTCGCGGATGATACAAAAATTGGTAGGGTGGTAAATAGCGAGGAGGGTAGCCTCAGTCTGCAGGACGATATAGATGGGTTGGTCAGATGGGCGGAACAGTGGCAAATGGAATTTAACCCGGAAAAGTGCGAGGTGATGCACTTTGGGGGGACTAACAAGGCAAAGGAATACACAATGAATGGAAAGACCCTAGGCAAGACGGAGGGTCAGAGGGATCTGGGTGTGCAAGTACACAGATCCCTGAAGGCGGCGGAACAGGTGGATAAGGTGGTAAAAAAGGCATATGGGATACTTGCCTTCATTAGCCGAGGCATTGAATATAAGAGCAAGGAGGTTATGATGGAGCTGTATAAAACACTGGTTAGGCCACAGCTGGAATATTGTGTGCAGTTCTGGTCGCCACACTACAGGAAGGATGTGATCGCGTTAGAGAGGGTGCAGAGGAGGTTCACCAGGATGTTACCAGGGCTGGAGCGCTTCAGCTATGAAGAGAGACTGGGCAGGTTGGGTTTGTTTTCCTTGGAGCTGAGGAGGCTGAGGGGGGACATGATTGAGGTGTACAAAATTATGAGGGGCATAGATAGGATGGATGCTGAGGAGCTTTTTCCCTTAGTAGAGGGGTCAATAACTAGGGGGCATAGATTCAAGGTAAAGGGCGGGAGGTTTAGAGGGGATTTGAGAAAGAACTTTTTCACCCAGAGGGTGGTTGGAGTCTGGAACTCACTGCCTGAAAGGGTTGTGGAGGCAGAAACCCTCACAACATTTAAGAAGCATTTGGATGTGCACTTGAAATGCCATAGCATACAAGGCTACGGGCCAAATGCTGGAATATGGGATTAGATTAGACAGGGCTTGATGGCCGGCGCGGACACGATGGGCCGAAGGGCCTCTATCCGTGCTGTATTACTCTATGACTCTATGACTCTATGAGAGTGAAACTCACACTCACATATCAGTGACGGTCAGATACAGAATAAAATCCACAATCACATCTTAGAGACTGTCAGCAAAAGAAAATAAGAAATAGTAGCAGGAATTGGTTATAAAGCCCCTCAAGCTTGCACCGCCATTCAATAGGATCTTGGCTGAACATCTACCACAACCCCAGGCAGAGGGTGATGATCAAAGGTTGCTTTTGTGACTGGAAGCCTGTGTCCAGTGGTGTACCACAGGGATCGGTGCTGGGTCCTTTGCTGTTTGTAGTGTACATTAATGATTTAGATATGAATGTAGGAGATATGATCAGTATGTTTGCAGATGACACAACATTGGTGGAGTGGTAAGTAGCGAGGAGGGAAGCTTCAGGCTACAGGACAATATAGACGGGTTGGCTAGCCGGGCAGAACAGTGGCAAATGGAATTTAACCATGGGGTGATGCATTTTGGGAGGACTACCAAGGCAAGGGAATACACAGTGAATGGTAGGACCCTAGGAAGGACAGAGGATCAGAGGGTCCTCGGTGTGCATGTACGGAGATCCCTGAAGGCAGCAGGACAGGTAGATAAGGTGGTTAAAAAGGCATATGGGATACTTGCCTTCATTAGCTGAGGTATAGAATATCAGAGCAGGGAGTTTATGATGGAGCTGTACAAAATGCTATATAGGCCACAGCTGGAATACTTTGTGCAGTTCTGGTCATCACACTATAGGAAGGATGTGATTGCATTGGAGAGGGTGCACAGGACATTCACCAGGATGTTACCTGGGCTGGAGCGCTTCAGCTATGAAGAGAGACTGGACATGCTGGGGTTGTTTTCCTTAGAGCAGGGAAGGCTGAGGGGGGAACTGATTGAGGTGTACAAAATTATGATGGGCATAGATAGGGTAGATAGAAAGGAACTTGTCCCCTAATTAGAGGGATCAATAACCAGGGGGCATAGTTTCAAGGTAAGGGGCAGGAGGTTTAGAGGGGATTCGAGGGAAAACTTTTTCACCCAGAGGGTGGTTGGAATCTGGAATTCACTGCCTGAAAGAGTGGTAGAGGCAGGAACCCTCACAACATTCAAGAAGCATTTACATGAGCACTTGAAAGGCCATAGCATACAAGGCTATGGACCAAGTGCTGGAAAATGGGATTAGAATAGACAGGGCTTGATGGCCGGCACGGACACGATGGGCCGAAGGGCCTCTTTCTGTGCTGTATAACTCTATGACTCTATCTATAATTTCCCACCCTATTACTATGTCCCTTGATTCCATTAGAGCCCAAAAATCTTTGACCTCAGTCTTGAATACACTCATCGACTGAGCACCCACAGCCCCATGCAGTAGAGAATTCCAAAGATTCACAACACTCTGAGTGGATACATTTATCATCAACCAGTCCTAATTGTCCGATTATTTATCGTGAGACTATGATCCCTAGTTCTAGACTCTCCTGCCAGGGGAAACAGCCTTGGAGCTTCTATCCCTGTCAAACACTCTTAAGAATTTGAAATGCTTCAATAAGATCACGTCTCATTCTTCTAAACTCCAGAGAACATATGCCCATTATAGTCAATCTCTCCTCATATGACAGTCCTCTCATCCCAGGAATCAATCTGGTGAACATTTGATGCACCTCCTGTAAAGCATGTATATCCTGCCTTAGATAAGGAGACTAAAATGTGCAAAGTGCTCCAGTTATTATATAACCAAAGGAATATATAATTGCAGCAACACATACTTATGCTTTTTTTGCAACCCCTTTGCAATAAAGGCTAACACACATTAACTTTCCTAATTGATTATTGTACCAACATGATAACTTTCTGCGATTTGTGTAAAAGGACACTCACATCCCTCTGAATAGGGACAGAGGGAAACCCACACTCGCAGAGAAATGGCCCCTCGAGCATCACAGATACAGAATAAAGCCACTCTCACACACCAGAGAATGTCAGGTACAGAATGACCACCCACTCTTCCATGCCAGAAACTGACAGGTAAAGATTAAAACCTGGCACTCGGAAAGCAGAAACTGACAGATATAGAGTAAAACCCACCCACGCACACCAAAGATTAACAGATAGAGAGTAAAATGTGTAAACACATCCCAGAGTATGACAGATATAGACTAAAACCCCCACACACATCTCAGATTATGATAGATACAGAGTAAAACTCACAAACACATCCCACTGTATGACAGATATAGAGTAAAACCCACACACACATCCCAGTGTATGACAGATACAGAGTAAAGCACACACTCACATCCCAGATTATGACATATACAGAGTAAACCCCCCACCACACATCCCAGATTATGACATTTGCAGAGTAAAAACCCAACACACATCCCAGAGTATAACATTTCCAGAGTAAAACACACACTCACCTCACAGAGACAGACAGATACAGAGTAAAACTGACACTCACACACCAAAGACTGAGAGATAAAGAGTAAGTCCCACATTCACATACCAGATACTAACAGATACAGAGCAAAACTCACACTGACATCCCAGAAACTAACAGGTACTGATTCAAATCCACACATACAACAAAAACTAAAAAGTACATAATACAACCCACTCGCACATATAAGAAACTAAAATGTACAGAATAAAGCCCGTCCTCACAAACCAGACACTGCCAGGTACATAGAAAAATGCACACTCAAATTCCAGAAACTGACAGAGACTGAATAATCACACACTCACTCACTTGTGACTGGCTGATATAGAAGAAACCCACACTCACATACTAGAAGCTGACAACTACATAATAAAACACACCTTTGCATAGCAGAAAAAAGAAGATAGTGAAAAAGACACTCACATAGCAGAGACTGACAGATAAAGACGAAAACCCACACTCACGAACCAGAAACTTACAGATTCAATGTAAACCATTTCTTCCCTAGTGGAAATTGACAGGTAGAAAGGAAAACCCACACTCATGTATCAGAAACTGACTAGTACTGAATAAAACCATTACCAGCATACCAGGGATCTATGGGCGCACAATAGAACCCACATTCACAAACCAAAGACTGACAGAAACAGAGTAAAATCAATTTTCACAGAACAGAAATTGAAAGATGCAGAAGAAAACCCACACTCACATATCAGAGACTGACTGGTAGAGTTAAACCTAAAATTCACATATCAGAAACTGACAGTTACAGTGTAAAACCCACACTCTCTCATCAGAGACTGACAGGCACAGATTAAAAGCCACATTCACGTACCAGGGACTGACAGGTACTGGTTGATTCAGACACTGACACAGAGTATCGGCGGATGACAGACTCAGAATGAATCCCACACACACATGCAGTACCAGAAAGTGATAGAGACACAATGAATCCCTCACTGACACTGCTACAGAATGAATCTCACTCTCACACAAAGTCCAGAGACTAACAGGGAATGTACCTCACTGTCACAAACAGTTCTAGACACTGACAAATACAGAATAAATCACTCAATGACAAGAGTATCAGAGACAGATTTACAGAATGATTTTCACTCTCACACAAAGTACTAGAGACTGACAGATACAAAATTAATCTAATTCCAAGACAGACCACAAGAGACTAACATATATAGCATAAATCCCATACATACAATGTCAGAGAATGACACATACATAAATTTCCCCTCAAATCCCGTCTAAACCTTCCCCTAAATACTTTAAATCTGTGCCCCTGGTATTTGACCCCACTGCTAAGGGATATAGGTCCTTTCTATCCTCTTCATCTATCCACCTCATAATTTTATACACCTCAATAAATAAGGACTCCCCTCAGCCTCCTCTGTTCCAAGGAAAACAGACCGAGCCTATCCAGTCCTTCCTCATACCTAAGATTCTCTACTCCTGGCAAGATCCTTGCAAATCTCCTCTGTACCCTCTCTAGTGCAATCACATCTTTCCTGTAATGTGGTGACCATAACTGCATGCAGTACTCTAGCTGAGGCCTAACTAGTGTTTTATACAGTTCAAACATAACCCCCCGCTCTTCTATTCTATGCCACGGCTAATAAAGGCAACCATTTCTTATGCCTTCTTAACCACCTTATATACTTGGCCTGCTACCTTCAGGGATCTGTAGACATGCACTCCATGGTCCCTGTGTTCCTCTACATTACTCAGTGTCCTACCATTTAATGTGTATTCCCTATCCTTGTTACCCCTCCCCAAATGCATTACCTCACACTTCTCCAGATTGAATTCCATTTGCCACTGTTCTGCCCACCTGACCAATTTATTGATATCTTCCTGCAGTCTATGGTTTCCTTCTTCAGTATCAACCACACAGCTGATTTTAGTGACATCTGCAAACTTCTTTATCATACCCATTATATTCAAGTCAAGATCATTGATATATACCACAAAAAGCAAGGGACCTAGTGCTGAGCCCTGCAGAACGACTCCCACACTCACACGCAGTACCAGAGACTGACAGATACAGAATTAATTTAACTCTCACACACAGTATCAGGGACTGACATATACAGAACGAATCCCACACTTTCATACAACACCAGAGACGGACAGATACTGAATTAATCTAACTCTCACATAGAGAATCATAGACTGACAAAGAGAAAATGAATCACACACTAACTCAGTGAATCAGAGACAGACAGGCACATAATTAATCCCACACTCATATACAGTACCAAAAAATGATAGGGACAAAATGAATCCCAATCTGATACAGACTATTAAAGACTGACTGATACAGAATGAATCTCACTCTCAAACATAATACGAGAGACTGACAGATACAGAAGGTACCTGACTGTCACATAAGAGTATTTGACACTGACTAATACAGAATCAATCAACACTGACACAGATTATCAGAGACTGACAGGTACAGATAAATCTCACGCTCACATACTGTATCAGAGACGGTCAGATACACAGAATAAATCTCACACTCACTTACATTACCAGATAGTGAGAGACAGAATTAAACTGACACTCACATGCAGTATCAGAGATGACAGATACACAAAATGAATCTTACACTCTGAAACAGTGCCAGACAGTGACAGAGACAGAATTAATCTAACTCTCACATACAGCATCAGTGACTGACAGGTACAGAATAATTCTTAAACTCACATGCCATACCAGCAACTGACAGATATAGCATAAATCTCAATCTCACATACAGTATCACAGATTGGCAGAGAAACAAAATGAATCTCACACTGACACAGCGTATCAGACTGTGGCAACCCAGGATTAATACACAATCGTACACAGTGCCAGCAAATGATAGAGACAAAGTTAACCCCACATTAAAGACTGATTGGTGCAGAATGAATCTCACTCTCACATACAGTACCAGAGATTGACAGTTATATAATTACCCTAACACGGACATACAGAACAGAGACTGACAGACAGGGAATGAATCTTACAGTAACACAGAGCATCAGAGGGTTTGGCAGATACAGAATGAGTACACAATCACAGGCAGTACAATTAATTTACAGAGAGGTTCATTCCCACACTCACATACAGTACCAGATTCTAGCAGAAATGGAAGGAATCTCAAACTAACATCATGTACCAGAGACTAATAGATGCAGTACGAATCCCACTTTCATAAACCGAGTGAGTAGCAGATTCGTGCAGAATTCTTCACTGAAATACACAATGAGAGACAGACTGATTCAGAACTAATCCGACACTAACATACAGTACCAGAGACTAACAGATACAGAATGAATCTCAGACTCACACATCCCAGTGACAGACAGATACAGAATTAATATCACACACACGTACACTACCAGAGAATGAAAGATTCCGAATGAATCCCAACACTGACACACGGTACCAGAGTGTGACGGATACAGATGGAATCCCACACTGACACATGTAACAGAGACTGAGATTGAGAATGATTCCAACACTTACATAAATAACCAGAGACTGAGACAGAACTATTCACACACACACACAGTACTAGGGACTGGCATTACTGAACTAAAGTGGCGCAGACCACCCCGCAAGGCTTGAATATAGAGCACAGGTTGGACATTTAAATTGCAGACCCGTGCAGCAGAAGTGCTTGGGGCCTCTTTAATGGTCTGGGAAATGGAGAATGGGAAGATGATGATTCCTCTGCGCTTGCAATGACCTTTCTGACTGCAGGGGGCGTGCTTGTGACTGAGATTCAATCTGATTGGATACATAAAGCAGCCAATCAGAGAGATGCAGAAAAATGGAAAATGACATCACTCTTCAGCAGCCAATCACAACCATTGCCTTCACCCATCCCTCATTAGCATAGGGCGGTGGGGGCAGCCTATTTAAGCCGGGCCCGGAGCGGGATTGCGTTATTTTGTGTCTGAAATCGAGTTTGAGAATGGTTGATGAAAAGAAAACAGTGGCCAAGAAGGGCGCCAAGAAAACCGGCAGTGAAGGGCGGCAAGAAGCGCAGAAAGTCGAGGAAGGAGAGTTACTCCATCTACATCTACAAAGTGATGAAGCAGGTTCACCCCGACACCGGCATCTCCTCCAAGGCCATGAGCATCATGAACTCGTTTGTGAACGATATTTTCGAGCGCATCGCGGGTGAGGCTTCCCGCCTGGCCCATTACAACAAGCGGCGCACCATCAGCTCCCGGGAGATCCAGACCGCGGTGCGCCTGCTGCTGCCCGGGGAGCTGGCCAAACATGCCGTGTCGGAAGGGACAAAGGCGGTGACCAAATACACCAGCTCCAAGTAAAACTGCACGCTGTCCTGAAAGAACAAACCCAAAACACAAAGGCTCTTTTAAGGGCCACCCACAATCTCTATGAAAGAGCTACACAAACGCAAATCCGTTTACACTTAATTTACTGTAATTAATTTTTGAATAAGTGTGTTTCAGAATATTTACAGTTCCAACTGTAGATTTAGTTTTTAATTCTCAGATAAGCAATTTCACTGATCGGATTGACCTTAGCGTCGATGTTGAATTTCCCGGCAGTAAACTACAAACCCGATCCCTATTACCCTTTACACTCAGGCCCGTTTATTTCCAGCGCCTGCCGACGAATTAGAAGCTTGTTTCCGGGATGAGACTCGGATTGCAGACTGGCCGAATGGCTTCCAATGTGCTGTAACGATTCTATGATTCTATAATAGATTTGAAGTGCAGTGTGCCTCATTTATTGAATTTTATTTCTATTTTCCGTTTATTGCTTTTCTAGAAATTCTTGAATATCAGGATGTGTATTTAGCTTTTGTGAAGATTTTAAAGAGGATTGTAACTTCAACTCGGAGAGGTTGCTGGTAGCTCAGAGCCTTTTCTCTCTGTCACTCTGAATCTGTCTTCCCCCCCCCCCCCCCCCGCCCCCCCCTTCCCGCTCTCTCTACTCATTCAAATTCCCTCACGTACAGTCTGCCTTTCTCAGCCAGGTCCGCTAAGGCTGTATAAATGAAGTTGTAAGGCGAGAGATTCTCATTCAGCGACGATTTCAGTGAAGAATCAACATGACAGGACGAGGTAAAGGAGGCAAAGGACTGGGCAAAGGCGGAGCTAAGCGCCACCGTAAAGTGCTCCGTGACAATATCCAGGGCATCACCAAACCAGCCATCCGCCGCCTGGCTCGCCGTGGCGGTGTCAAGCGGATCTCGGGTCTGATCTACGAGGAGACCCGCGGGGTGCTGAAGGTTTTCCTGGAGAATGTGATCAGGGATGCGGTCACCTACACTGAGCACGCCAAGCGCAAGACGGTCACGGCCATGGATGTGGTTTATGCTCTGAAACGGCAGGGCCGCACTCTCTATGGATTCGGCGGCTGAACATCTCGACTCTTTCCACCAAAAACAACATAAAGGCTCTTTTAAGAGCCACCCACCGTCTCACAGAGAGCTGTGACTTTGAACGTGAATAGTTAGCTGGTTTACATTGTATTCATTGTAGGTTTATTATTTCACTCCAAATCTATATCTTCGACTGGAGGTATTTGAAATCAACATAGATATTTACGGCACAGGAGGCTATTCGACGCTCGTGTCTGCTGGCCGTAGCCTTGTAGGTTACAGCACTTCTGTACCTGTCAGTTTCTGGTCTGGGATTTATGTGGGTGTTGATTTTACTCTATATTTGTCACTTTCTGGGATGTGACTGAGAGTTACTGTGTATTTCTTAGACTAGTATGTGAGTGTGTGGTTACACTATAGCTGTCTGTCTCTGGGATGTATAGGATCGTAGAAATTTACGGCACAGACCGTGGCCATTCGGCCCATCGTTTCTGTGTCGGTCAAAAGATATCCAGCCAAATCCCACTTTCCAGGTCTTGGTCCGTAGCCTTGCAGTTTACGGCACTTCCACTGCATAAGCACCTAGATTTCTAATATGATGAGGTTTTCTGCCTCTACCACACTTTCAGGCAAAATGTTCCAGGTCCCCACCAACCTGGGTGAAAAAAGTTCTCCACTCCTCTACTTCTAGCAATGACTTTAAATCTATACCCCCTGCTCAGGGAATAAGGTCCTTCCTATCCACTCTATATAGGCCCATCATATAAACCTCAATCAAGTCTCCCCTCCGCCTGCTAATAGGATGAATTCTCCTGTGAGTCTATAAAAGGATGATATCTCGAATTAATAATTCGACTAAATAAATGCTGTGGTATCCTCTTAAAAGTGCCGTTGCTTTTTTATGCTTTTTCAGTGCGTTGTGAAATGTATTTTCAATGGCCACCCGCATTGTCCCTTCCGACACCCCGTGCTTGGCCAGATCCCCGGACAGCACCAGGCTCACGGCGGTCTGGATGTGTGGACACAATCCGCACTCTCCAAACTATTGGAGTTTGGTGCCATCTCCTGGCTGCCAGTCTGTAGTGCAACAAGATAACCATTCATCAGTAACTATTTTAAATTGGAGAGAAATAACCTGAACATTTTGTTTCCGTTCAGATTACGATGATTACAAAGTGTGTTACTCGTCCTGACTAAAGCTCCAAAGACCTATGTCGAGTGATCTGTAAATACAGAGTCTTACTGTTTAAAATTAGAGCGATGGTGGTACAGTCATGAGCCCAGCTGCCCTTCGTAGTGATTTGATTCGGGTTCGATTCGCAGCTTCGCAACCAAGCTCATGTTAATCCAGGTTAGGTCAGACTTTCGCAGTTTTTGCCTGTAGGATTCGCAAAAATCCAGGAAAATACAGTCTACATTGTAAAACCCCTGAAATGGCCACATTTTATGAACACAAGATGGAGTTGGCAGATCACATGACTCATTTCAGAAGGACATACCACTGCAGTATCTTAAAGAAACCTGAGTCACCACCGATTAGAAGATTCCAGAACTGACTGCAATTGATATGGTAAAATGGTTACAGTAGTAACGAAGTCAAAACAAAAGTATTTACACCTCAAGGTGTGTTAATTGCTAGCAAAACGCAAACCCATCTCTGAAATCGCAGAGCACAGATAAAACCTATTATCTGTACCAAACTCAGAGGGACACAGGACAGATCCCATTAGTTTCATTTACAAGACATTAAAATAAAGTACCCGCTTTTGTCAATGCAGCCTGCCCATTACTTTAACAAAAGAAAACCCCTGATTTGGCGCCAAGATAAGGGCAAGAAAACAGTATAACTGTTGGGGGAAAAGAGACATTAAAAACACACAGTTTCACACAGACACGAGGTCAAAGGCAGAGCGAGTGGAGATGTTTGATTACGGTTCGAGGAGCATGGAGGGCCTACAAGTTCGAGCAGGAGAGCAGGTTCAGGAGCTGGTCCCATAAGGCAGATTGGAGATCCCGGACGATACAGGAGCACCAAGGTCAAGGACAGTTTTAAAAAACCCTGGTGAGCATAGAGGCCCAACTCCACCTAGCTGATCTAGTTGAGGTATACTGTAGAGACGGGAGGGTTTTTAATATTAATGGCTTTGTAATTCGGGAGTGTTATTCATCCTTCGTTGTGCCGTGTGCTTTCTCCACCCCCGTTTTATTATATCGCTGATCTAGAATTGATGTATTATGATAGTCAAAGTAACTCTTGTGTGTTAAATTTTAGTTCCCATTGAGAGGCGTGTTCATGATTTTTGTCTGCATTGTTTCTTCATTCTCTATGTTTTACTCTCCTTAAAAATAAAGATACCTTTGATTTAAAACTTACCTTGTCTCACCTGATCCATTTGTCTTCCGAGTCACAGAAACCCCACAGTGCAGATAGAGGCCATTTCGGCCCATCGAGCCTGCACTGACACATATCCCACCCGATCCCCGTAACCCCTACACCAACACATATCCCACCCTATCGCCGTAACCCCACGTATTTAATCCCCCTAACACTAAGGGTCAATTTATCATAGCCAATCATCCTAACCTGCACATCTTTGGACTGTGGGAGGAAACCAGAGCACCCGGAGAAAACCCACCTGAGGCCGGATTCGAACCCGGGTCCCTGGCGTTGTGAGGCAACAGTGCTAACCACTATGCCACAAGTTGGGCCAACACATCAAGGTGGTCTGGCAATAAGCCCAGTGTCTAGAACCGGTGAGGGGGGAGCACTTCAGAACCGCTCACGAGCAGTGTGAAATCAAAAACCGATCTCGCACACCACAAGCTCGTTAAAACGACCCCTTACAGAATGGCGACCCAGATGGGACACTGGCTACAGAACCCTTGTGTGGTGGACAAAGACTCAGGTGAGACAGATGTTATGGAGGACAGGTTATCCTCCTACGTGTGTGGCAAAGTAAATGTAGCAAAAAAATGGGTATATGACCTGTTAGGAGCCGAGCGTCCCCTAAAGGCAGCCGCCCAGTGGACAGCTAGTAAAGAGCACCGCAAGGGCATTGAAAAAGCGGTGTGGCTTATATGTGCTATAAAAAGCAGGTTCTGGTACTGGACCACGCGGTGGCCAGTAAGGAAACCAAAATTAAGCATTTGTCCCGGGAGCTGCAGGAAAAGGTTGCAGCGGAAGGGAAGGTGCTAGTGGCTCTGGAGGCCATAAGCCAAGAGAGGGCAGCGATGGTCCGGGACCATCGGGGGAAGGTAGAAAGGCTGGAGGGCAAGATAGCTGAGCTGGAGGGGAGCGCTAGGTTCAGGGTAGAACATGTAGAGTATCAGGCAAGAGAATCCAGGGAGAAAGAGAGGAGATTAAAAACAGAGATTAGCCGCCTTACAGGGGAACTGAAGGCACAGGAGGAAAAGGTAGGCGAAGTAAAAGCAGCCTATAAGCTGGCCTGCGCTCAAGGGTTTGAGGAGGCAGACCACGGCCTCTGTAGGCAGGAAATAGAAAGCCTGAATCTGGCATTGGCCAGGGCAAAGGGGATGATATGCCTCATTAGCCCCAAGGTCGGCCAGGCTGAATTCAATGGTAACCCAAGCAGGGAAGTCCCGCAGGCAGCCCCCAGAACAAAACGGGTTAGGGAACCCGAGATTTCACAGCCACCACCCCTAGCCCCTAGGTTTCCAGAGGTCTGGGATCAGGAGGGGGTGGAGGATGAAAAATCCAAGGTAGACCAGGGTAGCCCGAGAGAGAATCAGGGACCGGGACCGGTGTACCCCGTGACACAACGGAGGTACGGACCACCCGGTGACGACGGGGAACCTGGGGACCTCCAGAACCAATTCCTGGTGGCACACGGTACGCAACAATTGCGCTCCATGGTGAGCTACATCCCCAAGCTCACCATGAAGGGGGACCCTTCTCTCCACTTTAGGGAGATAGAGCAGGCGGCCTGTGTTAATGACTGCGACGAGGCAGAGAAGGCCAAGATGATGTTGTTCTCCCTGGGTAGCGATCTCCTCCAGACGCTACCCGATGGGTGTAAGAGGGGTCAGGAAAATTATGGCAGGCTGAAGGACGAGATCCTGGAGGCCATGGGGATGAACGAGGGGAGTCCGTTCACCCGGGTGGAAAAAACAGTCCAGCTCCCCGGGGAATTCCCGCAGGCGTTTGCGGACAGGCTGTGGCCAGTCTACCAGGGTGCGTGCCCGGGAATGCCGGTGCGAGCGAACCTGGACGGGGACCAGTTAGTCCACTGGCTCAGGTGCCTGATGAATAACTCCCTGCCCCGCGTTCGAACGCAGGCAATGGCCTGGTTCGACCCCCGAAACCCTCTGACCACAGAGGCAACGGTGATCCGCCAACTCACCGTCACCTTTAGAAACGGGAGGGATAGTGAGACACCCCAGCAAAACGGGAAGGTTTGTGAGGCCAGGCCTGGTGACCATAAAGAGTGGCGCCAGGAAGGGAGCCGTCCCAACCAAAGCCGACAAACGTGCTACGGCAGCGGGAAGGAGGGGCATTGGCGCAGGGACTGTAAGAATCCCTGGAAGGACACAAGGGAAAAGGTCCCCACAGCCCCAGCCCAAGCCCCGGCCGCACCCCCGACCTCTGCCCCAGAGAGAGAGACGGAGCAAACTGTCCCTCCAGAGCTGCTGGACGTGCTGCTGGCTTCAGTGAGGTCATTGGTCCTCACTAATGGAAAGATAGCAGCCACTACTGGTCCAGCGGTTCCCCCAACCCCTTCCCAAAGTGGCCCGCAATGACTGGAGCCTGCGCAGCCCGTCTATCTATGTGCGCTCCAGTACGACGGATGGAAGAGACCACTCGTGCAGATGGAGGTAGAGAAGGAAACGGGGACTTATCTGTTGGATACGGGAGCTTCATGCACCATGATCCATACGGAGAATCCCACCACCTCACCTCTGTCTAACGGGGTTCCATACGTCCTATCGGGGTTCACAGGGGCGGAGCAGACGGGTGCGTTCTCCAGGCTGCTCTCGATCTGCCTGGGCACACTCCAGACAAAGTGGACATGTGTCCTGGCGAGATGGGATGTGGAGGGAGGGAAGGGGATCCTAGGGACCGACTTCATCGTGGGCCATGGGATCCTCGTGGACCTCAGGAACCATTGCCTTTGGGGGGCCAACACCGGAAAGGAAAGTGGAGTGGTAGTAATCCCGGGAAAGGATGGGAAGCCGATGTGTACCATGAAGCCAAAAGGGAGTTACGACCTCGGTGAAATGATGGAGGGTATCCCAGAAGTATTTAGAGCCGAGGTGCAGGCTCAGTTAGGTGCGTTCGCCACGCACAAACACGACTGTGGGAGGGTTGCTGGCTTTGAGGTTAGGGTCGATGGGGATCCCATGGCCCGGCCCCAAAAGCAGTACAACTTCCCAAAGGAAGCAGAGGCTGATATGGAGGTGGCCATATCAGCGCTGGTACAGCAGGGGGTGCTGAGGCCTATAGCCACCCATGTGAACTCTCCGCTTTGGCCGGTTAAGAAACCGGACAATTCCTGGAGAGCCACGGTGGACTATCGGGTGTTGAACAGCAACATCCCCGCATGTGCCCCCACAGTGGCAGCAGTGGCCGACCTCATTGGGAGTATCCCCGCATCCGCGACCACGTTCACGGTGCTGGATATTTCCAATGGGTTCTGGTCGATCCCTGTGCGGGGGGAGGACCAGTATAAATTTGCCTTTACTTTCAGAGGGCAACAGTATACCTGGAATTGCTTGCCACAAGGCTTCCACAATAGTCCCAGCATTTTCCACCAATGCATGGCGGACAGCCTGAAGGAGTTCAGTCAGCCCCTTCAGTTAGTACAGTACGTGGACGACCTGCTCCTGTTTACCGACACGGTCGGGGAGCACAGCCCACTGCTGGCTGAACTGTTGGAACTACTGACCAGAAAGGGGTTCAAAGTCAACCCAAAGAAAGCACAGATCGGTCAAAAGGAAGTCAAGTTCCTGGGGCTGACCATCCGCGCCGGAGAAAGGGCCATCGATAGGGCTAGGAGGGAGGCGGTACAGGAGTTACCGGTCCCCGTCACCATAAAGGGTGTGAGGTTGTTTCTAGGTCTAACCGGGTACTGCCAAGACTTCATGGAAGACTATGCGGCCATGGCAGCCCCACTACTCCGACTCCTGCACAAGGGAGTGGAGTGGTCATGGGATGAAGGATGCCAGGCCGCGTTCGAGCTCCTAAAAAGGAAGCTGCAGACCGCACCGGCCCTGGGAGCGATAGATGGGGGAAGGGAGTTCTTCCTGGAGGTGGCGGCTAGCGGGGACAGTCTGAGTGCTGTGTTGCTCCAGGAGCGACATGGCAAGCTGAGACCCGTGGTTTACTCCTCCAGGGTGCTCACCGACGTGGAGAGGAGCTACTCGGTCTGTGAGCGGCACCTCTTGGCCACACACTGGGCTGTGAAAAGATCCGCCATCTTCACAGGCACCTCCCCCATCACCTTCCTCACACACCACACGCCCACCAAGATGCTTTTGGATGGGAGGATTAAGGATGGGACAGTAAGCAGTGCCCGCATTGCGCACTGGACCCTACTCCTCTCACAAATGGATCTGCGGGTACGAGGCCTGTGCGAGCCCAGATTAGCCGCCAACCTGGCTTACCCTGGGACAGCCCATCAATGTTCCGTTGAAGGGGTATGGGAGGTCGACGTTGGTCTCCGGGCTGGGATACATCCCACCGGCCGTGAGATTTACGTGGATGGTTCCAGCACAGTATCCGCTGGAAAGCGGCTCACGGGGTTTGGAGTGTATGACCCAACGGCAGACATTGCGTTGGCGATTAAACTCCCCAGTACCATGAGCGCCCAGCAGGCAGAACTGTCTGCTGTGGCGTATGTGGTTACCCATCCCGAAGTTTTCCCTACCCCGTACACGATTTGCTCAGACAGCATATTTACATGCAATTCGTGTACCGAATACCTGGCCATCTGGTCCCGTCGCGGAGTCACTTCCGCGGATGGGAGACCCTTGGTGGTTAAGCCCCTGCTGGAGAAGATCCTGGCAGCCGTGGGGGAGAAGGGTGAGGTCTTCATCCACAAGGTGAAGGCTCACTCCTCCACAGAACCTCGCGGTCAGGGGAACCAGCGAGCTGATGCACTGGCGAGAGAGGGTGCCCAGACCGGCATTTTCTGGGACCCCTACGGGTCCGGACCAGTGGCAGCTGTAAAAGGCAGGGATGGGATCCAGAAGAGTGTACGGGTAGCGCTAACCCCGGACGTCAAATCGGTCCAATCTCAGGGCCCTGCCCTGAGAGTGGTATTTAACGCGGTTAGCGAGGGGAAGAAAATGGAAGGCCCATATGGTGCAGCATCCCTGTCCATAAGAGAGGGGATGCTGTTTAAAGAAGAGCAGTGGGTGGTGCCTCAGCAGCACCGGAGGGAATTCCTTCAACTGGCCCATGAGGGACCAGGAGCAGGGCACCCCGGGCCTGAGGTCACATGGCAGCGGGTAGAGCAGGCAGGATGGTGGCCAGGACTCCGGGAGGACGTCCGGGAGTTTTGCGCGAACTGTCTTGTGTGCGCGGCAAATAACCCCGATCCTCACAGGAGGAAGGTGCCGATGGGACACGTTAGGAGGGTAGAGGGACCATGGCAGTCAATCCAAATTGACTATATCGGACCCTTACCCGCCACCCAGGGAGGCTATAAGTACTGCCTCATTCTGGTGGACGTGTTCTCTAAATGGGTTGAAGCCTTCCCCTGCCGAACAGCCACAGCGTTAGGGACTGCGAGAATCTTGGTGCGGGAGGTGTTCTCGAGATGGGGACTGCCCCAGTTCGTGGAATGCGATCAGGG
This sequence comes from Somniosus microcephalus, assembly GCF_052327205.1. Taxonomy (NCBI): domain Eukaryota; kingdom Metazoa; phylum Chordata; class Chondrichthyes; order Squaliformes; family Somniosidae; genus Somniosus; species Somniosus microcephalus. The sequence continues at coordinate 6,259,463 of NC_141015.1, forward strand.
AAGCCAGTTTACCGGCCAAGTAATGCAGAACACCCTGATGCTGCTGGGCATTCAGGGGAAATGGCACATAGCCTACAATCCACAGTCATCTGGGATTGTGGAGCGGATGAACCGCACCTTAAAAGAAAAAATGAGGAAAGAGATAATGGGTTCGCCCCAAAGGTGGGCAGAAGTCCTGCCTCTTGTCCTCATGGGGATCCGCTCCAGCCAGTCGAAGAGTACGGGGTACTCTCCGCATGAGCTCATGACCGGGAGGGTCATGAGAACCCCCACCCATGTCCTGGCCCCAGTCCTAATGGAGGGGCAGCTAAGGGAGGTGAATCGGGACAAATTTGCCCGCACGCTCCTTGAACGCCTCCAAAGGATCTATGAGGGGGCCGCAGGTAACATGGGGAGGCAGCACCAGGGAAATAGGATGCTGCTCGAGCCCAGTAAAACCCATCGCTGGGAGGTAGGAGATCTAGTGATGGTAAGGAACTTTGCCCATGTGGGGAGTTTTGAGCCACTTTATATGGGTCCCTACAGCATCGTAGATCAGGCCAGCCCCATGGTGTATGCTGTGAAACTGCCCCGGCGCACAAAATGGTTTCACATCAATCAACGTAAGCTGTTTAAGCCGGAGGCAGGGAAGCAGGCAGCGGGGGCTGAAAAAGGCAGCAAAGAATTAAAAACTGCAGGGGAGCTGCAGCCGCAGGTCACACAGGCTGGACGAGCAGCCTGCGTGAGGGGAGGAGTTGTCCCGTCCACACGGGAGACTCCCCCATTGTTCTGGGACCCAGAAGGGGAGGAGCCGGAGGTCCTAGGTCCTGTCCCTGGTCACCCAGAAGGGGAGGAGCCGGAGGTCCTAGGTCCTGTCCCTGGTCACAAGGAAGCCGAGTCGGAAGACGAAGGTCCCGCCCCCGACTGCGGTGAAGGGGAGGAGCCGGAGGTCTTAGGTCTTGCCCCTGAGTGCAGCATTAGAGAGGTGGCGTCTGGGGGCGGAGACTCTCAACCTGGAGTCCCAGGTAGCGGGGAGGTGCCTGCCGCTGACCCAGAGCCTAGGGAGGCGGAGCCTGCGGGAGGAAGCCCACAGCCGGCAGTCGTGGGGAAGCCACGGACTGCAGCCAGGGCCAAAACACCAGCCAAGGGTCCGACCTACGAGGAAGCCTCATATGTGGTGACCCTTAGACAGTCAAATAGAAAACCGCAACCGAAGAAGGTTTGGTCGCCGGTTTTCACAAGAGGGACCCCCCGGAAGAAAGCTGCGAGAAGTTTAAACGGTCCACAGCCAGCAGCCATGGGCTGCCAGGGACCAGCAGCTGAGACCGATGTGGGAACGCAGCAGGGGGAGGTCTGCGACGGTCCCCGCAGATTATAAGCTGGCCGCCCGGAGACGGGCGGCAGATGTATATATTTATATAGTTTTGGGTAATAAGGTTTAGTTTATAGTAATTTTAGAAAATAAGTAATGTGGTCTTCTGGAAGTATGGTAGCACTTTGGAGCGGTAGAATGTGGCAAGTTTTAGGTGAGCTAGGGTCGCGGGACCCACTCACCCCGCACCCAAGCCAAGGAGCCCAGGGAGCCCGGCTCGAAACCTTTTTTTATCTCTCCGCCAGATCATAACAAGATGATGCCAGTTGGAGGCATCATCCTCGCGGCCCTGGTGGGCCTCAATGTCGCCTGGAGAGGAGAAACGGAGGATCACCGTATCTTTGGATGCTCCGGGGAGACTGCGCCTCTGGCCCACGACGGGCAGGGCCTGCGCGAAGCAGAGGAAGTCGCTGGGTACACCCACGAGGGCAACTGGCCCGGATGGCTGGGCTCAAACACCACGAAATATTCAAGCGAAACTGGCTTCACATATGGGGAGGTCTCTTTGTCGTGTCCTCGGATCAAGATCCAGGCCACGTGGATCAGTGTGACTGTGGGGAAACGTATTTGCCTAACCTGCAGGGGGTACATCCCCCTGGTGGTGGCTCAGGAAACTGAGCAAGGACATGGGGAACCCCAGAGGAAAGTGGGAACGGTTAGGGAACAACACTCACCGGACTATCACAGGGACCCAGGGAGGGTTGACAGTGTGCTGGGATAAATGGTGGGAACCCGATCAGGGGATTTATGTGTGTATGTGGGGTTCAGAGAAAGTCTGCCCCACAGGTGTTTCCATCATTTTCCACAGCCAGTGGCAAGATAACGGGAGGGGGATAGACTGGGAATCGCGCTTGGACGCATGCGCGGTCCCCTACTCCCCAATCGCGGTTAATGCCACTGAGCTAGTGACCCGCCCCCGACAGCCCCTGCCCACGACCCAGACACCACGGACAGTAGCAGAGGGATGCCCCACCACCACCAAGGGACCAGGGAACGGGTTAGTATTAGTTCCCACTGACCAAATGGCCTATCAGGGGGTCCATTACGCGGTGGCCTCAGTCACCCTCAACCTGACCGAGGTGCACCTGCCAGAATGGTGCCCCGTAGAGACGGCAAGGCTGTATCAGGCCCTGCTGAAAGAGACCCTGCAGAAGTTTTACGAGTTTGACTTCGCGGGGGTCAATAGAACCGAACTCTACACCGAGGGCCACAAGGAATGGGAGCAATTGGGGAGACAAAGAAGGGGCGCCGTGAACGACTGGTTCACAGGGTTTAACACTGGGTCATCCATCATAAATAGTATGGACGACATCGAATTGCAACGGCAGGTTAACGGGTTAAAGACCCAGTTGAGGGGGATCCTCACGGACGAAAATTGGGTGGTGGGTTCGGAGCTCCATGAGGACCAGGCTATGACTATCCATTTAAAGGAAATCATAGCAGAGCTGGAGAAGCAGGCTCGGACGGTCAACGCTCTCATTAGGGAGGACAGGAACGCCTCAGATCAGGCTGCCCAGAATGAAGTGTGCATACTATACAGAGCATGGTTGCTGGGCGAGGGCCGCAGCAATCTGGAGGACTTAAAACAGGGTTTGGTTCCCTCCTGGATCAGTAACAAACACCTCGCAGCCCTCCACCCCTTTGAGAACGCGTTGAGTCCATACCAGCTCCGGCTCGCTTCTGAGGCCTACCCAGTCCCGGTGGACTGTGGTCGCTCCAACCACACCATCATGGGGGTCATCGTGTGGATCCCAGTAATGAGTAGGGCGGCCCGACCTGCGCCGGTGTATAGGGTGGTGAACATTGGAGTCATTCGGGGGGGAGCACACGTCCGTTTCGCAGAGGTCCCACCCTACGTCATTAAGTGGGAGCATGCTATGACGGGGACTGACCTCTCGGGGTGCTGTAGCCGGGGAGCACACATAATCCTGTGTCCCCAGCACTTGAATGCCTATTCAACACCACAGTGCGGGTTCAGTTCTGCTGACGCTAAGCCTATCAATTGCACCATGGAAGCCATGGCACAGGACCATGTTCCCCCACAGGTGGCATACATAGGAGGTGGGACATATTGTATCGCCACCGCAGCGTCTCACTACCGGCACGGACAGCACGGCTGGTGCGCGGTCAGTGAAACCAGCTTCTGTTTCAAACCCGAGGCAGTAGTTCAAGTGGCACAGCTGCGGATTATCCCGATCCCTGAACCATCCACTGTTCACCTCACTGTCAAGGAGAACTTCATCGATCTCCAGAAGTACGTGGCCCACTTTGGTTTCACAATTCCCCCTCTCCCAGAACATTTAACCGAACTGCTGAAAGCAGTTACTGTCTCTCAGAAGCACTTCTTTACTTTAAAGCAGAAAACCACCGACATAGGGGCAAAAATCCAAGACATAGTGGTTCCACCATGGTGGGACCTTTTTGATAATATAGAGATCCCATCATGGGTCAGACTGGCTTCCCACATCTTAGTGGTGTGCCAGGTGGGGATCGTTCTGTACCTGGTCTGTGTCCAGTGTAGGAGGAAGGGACACGACAGGGAGTTCCCTAGTCAGCGGAATTGGCGGGGCCACTATGTCAGCATAAACGGGGACTCACCCGTGTAGCTAAATGTTTTTATTCCATCTGTTTTTGGTGTATTATAACAAAGATTGTGTTGCGTCGGGTTATGACTCTAAGGTGAGTCTGTACATAGCATAAATGTTTCTCCGGTAGGGGATATCTACTCAACTCCGTTTTCGGGATGAGGAAAGTGCGTGTGCGAGGTACACTCCATAGTCAGGTAAACTACGGGGAAGGTCAGTTGGGGGGGGAACGGATTTATGCTCACCCTAAAACATTCACGATACAAAAGATGATTTGAGATGTCCATTGCATCACAGGGGGGCCTGTAGGATTCGCAAAAATCCAGGAAAATACAGTCTACATTGTAAAACCCCTGAAATGGCCACATTTTATGAACACAAGATGGAGTTGGCAGATCACATGACTCATTTCAGAAGGACATACCACTGCAGTATCTTAAAGAAACCTGAGTCAGCACCGATTAGAAGATTCCAGAACTGACTGCATTGATATGGTAAAATGGTTACAGTTGTAACGAAGTCAAAACAAAAGTATTTACACCTCAAGGTGTGTTAATTGCTAGCAAAACGCAAACCCATCTCTGAAATCGCAGAGGACAGATAAAACCTATTCTCTGTACCAAACTCAGAGGGACACAGGACAGATCCCATTAGTTTCATTTACAAGACCTTAAAATAAAGTACCCGCTTTTGTCAAAGCAGCCTGCCCATTACTTTAACAAAAGAAAACCCCTGATTTGGCGCCAAGATAAGGGCAAGAAAACAGTATAACTGTTGGGGGAAAAGAGACATTAAAAACACACAGTTTCACACAGACACAAGGTCAAAGGCAGAGCGAGTGGAGAGGTTCGATTACGGTTCAAGGAGCATGGAGGGCCTACAAGTTCGAGCAGGAGAGCAGGTTCAGGAGCCGGTCCCATAAGGAAGATTGGAGATCCCGGACGATACAGGAGCACCAAGGTCAAGGACAGTTTTTAAAAAACCTGGTGAGCATAGAGGCCCAACTCCACCTAGCTGATCTAGTTGAGGTATACTGTAGAGACGGGAGGGTTTTTAATATTAAGGGCTTTGTAATTCGGGAGTGTTATTCATCCTTCGTTGTGCCGTGCGCTTTCTCCACCCCCGTTTTATTATATCGCTGATCTAGAATTGATGTATTATGATAGTCAAAGTAACTCTTGTGTGTTAAATTTTAGTTCCCATTGAGAGGCATGTTCATGATTCTTGTCTGCATTGTTTCTTCAATCTCTATGTTTTATTCTCCTTAAAAATAAAGATACCTTTGATTTAAAACTTACCTTGTCTCACCTGATCCATTTGTCTTCCGAGTCACAAGTTGGGCCAACACATCAAGGTGGTCTGGCAATAAGCCCAGTGTCTAGAACCGGTGAGGGGGGAGCGCTTCGGAACCGCTCACGAGCAGTGTGAAATCAAAAACCGATCTCGCACACCACAAGCTCATTAAAACGACCCCTTACAGCCTTCCAGTAAATTTTCCAGTACTATTTAAGAAAGGACGGAAAGACTAGACGGGGAACTACAGACCAGTTAGCCTGACATCAGTAGTAGGGAAAATATTTGAATCTGTAATTAAGGACGTGGTAATAGGTCACTTCATAAATAATAATAGAATTGGGCAGAGTCAACACAGAATTATAAAAGGGAAATCGTGTTTGACTAATCTGTTAGAGTTTTTGAGGTTGTAACAGCAGAATTGATAAGGGGGTAACCAGTCGATGTGGTGTATTTGGATTTTCAGAAGGCATTAGATAAGGTGAGAAACAAGAGGTTATTAAAGAAAATTAGGGCTCATGGGATTGCGGTAATATACCAGCATGGATTGAGGATTAGTTAACAGACAGAAAACAGCGAGTAGGAATAAACGGGTTATTTTCGGGTTGGCAGGCTGCAACTGATGTGGTACCACAAGGATCAGTGCTGGGGCCTCAGCTATTCACAATCTGCATCAATGATTTGGATGAGGGGACCAAATGTAATATATCCAAGTTAGCTGATAATACAAATCTGGGTGGGAATGTAAGTTTTGAGGAGGATGCAAGGAGAATTCAAGGGGATATAGACAGATTAAGTGAGGCAAATGTGTGGAGAAATGTGAAGTTATCCACTTTTGTAGGAAAAATAGAAAATCAGAGTATTTTTTAAATGGTGCGAGATTGGGAAATGTTGGTGTTCAGGGGCACCAGGGTGTCCGTGTACACGAATCACTGAAAGTTAACATGCAGGTACAGCAAGCAATTAGGAAAGAAAATGGGATGTTGGCCTTTATTACACTTAGTAGAAGAGTAAAGACGTCTTGCTGCAGTTATATAAGGCCTTGGTGAGACAGAACCTGGAATATTGTTTACAGTTTGTGCCTCCTTACCTAAGGAAGTATATACATCCCATAGGGGGAGGGCAACGAAGGTTCACCAGACTGGTTCCTGGGATGGGGAGATTGTTTTATGAGAGATTGAGTAGACTAGGCCTATATTCTCGAGCTTAAAAGAATGAGAGGTGATCTCATTGAAACATGCAACATTCTCACAGGGTAGATGCAGGGAGGATGTTCCCCTGGCTGGGAGTCTAGATCCAGGGGTCACAGTCTCAGAATAAGGGGTCAGTTATTAGGATTGAGAGGAGAAGGAATTTCTTCACTCAGAGGGTGGTGAATCTTTGGAATTATGTACGCAAGAGGGCTGTGGAGGCTCTGTCGTTGAGTATATTGAAGAAAGAGATTGATAGATTTTTGAATATTAAGGGAATTGAGGAATTTGGGAATAGTTCAGGAAAGTGGAGATCAGGTAGAAGATCAGGCATGATCTTATTGAATGGCGGAGCAGGCTCGAGGGGCCAAATGGCCGACACCTGCTCCTATTTATTACGTTCTTATGTTCTAAATGCCATTTCTCTAAAATGTACAGAATACAATCATCATCCATTTGCTCCTCCCATGAACTTGATTTTCAATTAATTTTTGTGGATAACTGTTTTTAAACTATAAAGGACTTTAAAATAATAAATGGGGTGGGGGTTCAGTCGAAACAAGATAATTATTCACAGTGGCCATTCTTAATTGGAGTGGAAGTCCATTGTGCTTACGTTCTGATTAAAATTATTGTGAAGTATCTCATTTGTCCCACTTAGGATCTGAAAGAAGTCATTAATCTGTAAATATAAAGACAACAACATGTGGACAATGGTGGTATAGTGGTGAGCACAGCTGCCTTCCACAGCAGTTGACTCAGGTTTGATTCCCGGCCCTCGGAGGAACTTTTAATATCCCTCGCAGGTCAGAACTGATTTATGGGACTGCAGCAGGATTGTGTAACAATTACAATTGACAAAATAGCTTCTATAGAATTAAAAAGGACTTTAAACTAATAAATGAGTTCTCAGTCAGAAGCAATCGTAAATATGGTAGTTAAAAACACAAAAACGGTAGAAGGGCAGAGTTCAGGTCACAAACAGTGCAGGGAAACAAAGCAGACTTCAGGTCACAAACCTCCAGGGGAAGGTTTTCTTAGGCAGTCCCTCGGAATCGAGGATGACTTGCTTCCAAATCAAAAATGTAGTTCTCAGGTAATACAGAAATAACTGTAGTCGTTACAGCAGCAGTGACACATAAGAAACCTGTTATACTAAACGGTGTGTGAAAGGCAGCATCAGGTCAGGGGAGGGAGGGTCTCTTGCACAAGGAAGAGATTTATAGACGGACGCATGTTGTATAATCATCAAATCATAGAAATTTACAATGCAGAAGGAGGCCCATCTTGTCCCTGCCGGCTGACAAAAAGCTAGCCACCCTAATCCAACTTTCCAGCACTTGGTCATTAGCCTTGCAGTTTACGGCACTTCAAGTGTATATCCAAGGACTGTTTTTAAATATGATGAGGATTTCTGCCTTTACCACCCTTTCAGGCAGTGAGTTCCAGACCCCAGTCACTCTCTGGGTGAAAACAATTCTCCTCAAATCCCCTCTAAGCTTCTGACCAATTACTTTAAATCTATACCCCCTGCATATTAACCCCTTTGCTAAGGGAAATAGATCCTTCCTATCTACTCTATCAAGGACCCTCATCGTTTTATACACCTAAATAAGGTCTCCCCTCAGCCTCCTCTGTTCGAAAGAAAACAACACGAGCCTATCCAATCTTTCCTCATAGCTATCATTCCCCAGCCCAGGCAATATCCTCGTAAATCTTCTCTGCACTCTCTCTAGTGCAATCACATCCTTCTTGTAATGTAGTGACCAGAACTGCACCCAATATTCTAGGTGCGGCCTAACTAGTGTTTTATACAGTCCAAGCATACTCTCCCTGCTCTTAAATTCTATGCCTCGGTTTACAAAGGCAAGTATCCCGTATGCCTTCTTAACCACCTTATCTACCTGTCCTGCTACCTTCAGGGATTGGTGGACATGCACTCCAAGATCCCTCTGATGATCTGCACTTCTCAGTGTCCTACCATTGATTGTGTTAGCCCTCCCCAAATGCATTACCTCACACATCTCCGGATTGAATACAATTTGCCACTGTTCTGCCCACCTGACAAGTCCATTGATATCTTCCTGCAGTCTACAGCTTTATTCTTCATTATCAATCACACGGCCAGTTTTTGTATCATCTGCAAACTTCTTAATCATACTACCCACAATCAAGTCCAAATTATTGATATATACCAGAAAAAGCAAAGGACCCAGTACTGAGCACTGTGGACCCCACTGGAAATGGCCATCCTATCATAGAAACATCCTTCGACCATTACCTTTGTTTCCTGCCTCTGAGCCAATATTGGATCCAACTTACCACTTTGCCTTGGATCACATGGGCTTTTACTTTTGGGACCAGTCTGCCTTACGGAACCTTATCAAAAGTCTTGCTAAAATCCATATAGACTACATCAAATCCACTACCCTCATCGACCCTCCTTGTTACCACCTCAAAAATTTGAATCAAGCTTGTCAGACAGGATCTTCCCTTAACAAATCCATGCTGACTATTCCTGATTAATCCCTGTCTTTCTAAATGAAGATTTATACTGTCTGGGATACAAATCCAGCACTGGACCATGAATGGGACCACCCCATTGTCACAGACCAGGTTTATATCTCCCATTCCCATTGGACTACCTATGAAGTTATGGATAGCTTCCTGGAAATATAACCACAGGAACCTGGGCTGTACAAGCAATTTTTTCAGTCTTAGGACAGAAAAAAGCGAGTTGTGGTAAATGGCTCTTTTTCAGATTGGAGGATGGTAGACATTAGAGCGCCACAAGGGGCTGTTAACCCCTCGCTTCTGTGAGGAGGATCTACCCCTAACTTGGGGTATCAGGGTTCACTGCTTTAGGAGACTAAACATGCCGGTCAGTCTATTGTCACTTTCTCAGTAATACACAAAGTCAGAAACTGTAAAATAAGCAAAGTTTTATTCCGGTCACCGGTACTGGACTTCACTCTGAGAAATCCTTTGTGTTTCTGCACACAAGTATGCCTCCCAAAGAGTGAGCCTTGGACTCACAGGGCTACAATATTTATACATTTTCATAAATTGCAAGTCATCATGAGAATACAGAAAACTAGGCGATCACACGCTGCACGAGTCATTTGTTTCTTTTTACAGAGTTCTGTTTAAAATTCACTTTAGCTTTCAACAAAATTCGGCCCTGAGACTGTCTCTACTCTGTTCTATAAACATTCTGTTTCGTCCTTTCTTATCTATGTGTATTGCATTCCCACAGTCCTGCATCAGCTTTTTACATTTAAACCATTCACTGTATGTCAAGTAGTCCATCATGCTTTGCGAATCATTGGTAAGGCAGTATGGGATTAATCCAGCTTAACAGGGCAGTGCTGGGTCCACAGCTTTTTTGACTGAGATATATATATATAAAATATCTATATAAATGACCTGGATATTGGAATACAAAGTAGAACTTCTCAATTTGCAGATGACACCAAACTTGGGGGTATGGCAAACAGTGAGGATGATACCAATCGACAGCAACAGGACATAGGAAGGCTAGCAGAATTAACAGACAAGTGGCAGATGGAATTTAATACAGAGATGTGTGAGGTGATACATTTTGGCAGAAAGAAGAGGGAGAGGCAATATACCCTTAATGGTACAGTTTTAAAGAGTGTGCAGGGACAGAGGGAGCTGGGAGTTAATTTGCATAGGTCCCTGAAGGTGGCAGGACATATTGAGAGAGTGGTTAGCAAAGCATATGGGATCTTAGGCTTCATAAATAGAGATATTGCGTACAGAAGTATTGAAGTTATGCTGAATATTTATAAAGCGCTGGTTCTGCCACAACTGGAGTATTGCGTCCAGTTCTGGTCACCACATTTTAGGAAGGATGTGAAGGCCCTTGTGAGGGTGCAGAGGAGATTTTCCAGAATGGTTCTGGGGATGGGGGATCTTAGCTAAAAGGAAGGTTGTAGAAGCTGGATTTGTTTTCAGTAGAGCAAAGGAGGTTGAGGGTTAAAGTGATAGATGTGTACAATATTATGACGGGTTTGGATAGGCTAGACAGGGAAAGTCTGTCCCCGCTAGTTGATGGTACCAGGACTAGGGGACACAGAATTAAGGTTTTGGCAAGAGATACAGGGGGGATGTGAGGGAAATCTTTTGTATACAGTTAGTGGTGAGGACCTGGAAGTCACTGCCGACGGAAGTGGTGGAAGCGGAGACACTCAATGTTTTCAAGGGGAGACTGGATAGGCACTTGAGGGAAATAAACTTGCAGGACTACGGGGATAGAGCTGGGGAATGGGACTGACTGGACTGCTCTACAGAGAGCTGGCATGGACTCGATGGGCCGAATGGCTTCCTTCTGTGCCATTATGAATCTATGATTATGGATCTATCATTCCATTGAAATCGATTTGAAGGCCTGTGTAATTAACAGAATGTCTCAGAGCACGGATCCTGATGTACCTGAAGGAGCGACTATGTATCTCCCAATCACCAGCAACACGGTTATGGAGAACTCAATGCACTGAAACAAAATAACCAATTTTTGAAATGTGTTCTTTCACACTTCTCACCTGGTGCCCACAATCGATGCACTTTGTGAAACTGCTCACAACCTCACTCTCAGGCTCTGATTCGACTGTTCACTGTCCAAGAGCAAAAGACACCGTGTGATTGGAACTGATTCAGGAATATCCACTCCTGATTTGGTGGAAGAAAGCAGCACTGATTTGAAAGAGCGAGGTGATTTACGTTCTATGTTATGTTACACTGTACACGCACAACCCGAGAATGGCCTCTCCCTTCCCCTACTCACTCCACGTTCCGGAGCTAGTTGCTGCTCCATGCTGTCTCATACAAAATGTGTCCGACTGCCGCTGAACTTACCCCGACTCAAAGCCCATCTGCAGACACAGTCCCAATGCGATGTGCGGCTGTGATGAGGCTGCTGTTTGCTCCCTTACTCGGGCCCGTGATATCTCAGCTCCCTGATGCGTTCAGCGATCATCAGCCGAGCACAGAGGAAACGGCCCCCGCTGGCAGAGCTGGGGGAGAGGAGCTCGCATGGGCCCTTCCTGTCAGTTTAAACACTGTGCGGGGAGAGGGGGAGGAGCAGGCAAGTGTTTATCACGCATGCTCAGACCTATCTTCCTGACACTCAAATTAAATAAAGCAACAACAACAAAAACTTGAATATATATAGCGCCATTAATGGAATAAATCGTCCCAATGAGCTTCACAGGCGCGTTATCAAAGAAACATTGACACCGAGACTGATGAGATATTAGGAGAGGAGAAAGCGACTCTGGACACACGTCAGTTGCTGCCGTTGAGTGTGAGAGCGACTCGAATCCCATCCCGCAGAGCGATTTGTTTCCCCAATACTGTATGGAATAATGGAGAGGAACAGGCTCTGTCAATCTCTGACACTGAACTGCTGGTGAGTGGGGAGTTTAATCAGTCTCTGCCTGTCTCCGCTGGGTGAGTCACCGACAGATTCAAGACAAGTTTCCGGGCCTGTGTGACTGTTATCCCATGTGTCTGGCACTGTGCCATGTGTACAGGATCAATCCCCAGTCCCTCTATCCCCCAGCCCTGCCTGTTATATCTGGATCAATGCTGAACCTCTCAGTTTTCGGTATATTGAAACCGAGTTCAAGGCATGTGTGGTGAACAGAATGTCTCACTATTTCTCTGAATAATGCTGTAATCTAAAAGCAGGCTAGGATCCACACAGACAAACTGTGACACGTTCCTGCCCCTAAATCTCTCTAACAGAGAGTGTGTGGACCGCCTGGCGCAGAGTGCGAGGTTTAAGACTGATACATTCTCACTGACTGTCTCTGTCTCTCTCTGGTTGCTGTCTCTGGGTGTTGAGAATTGAATGCATGGGAGCCCAGTTGCTCTGTTCTGTTCCTCAGTTTCAGAGAGAGAGAGAGAGACAGAGAGAGGCTAGCGGGGCTTTGAGATCATCATATCTATTTTCCTATAAATCAAACTGCGAACCGTATAATACCTTCAAACCAGATATGAGTGAACACAGCCAGAGCTGTGACTGGCTCCTGCCCCTGAATCTGGGGAACAGACACTGTGAGGAGCGCCGGCCTCAGAGTGTTTAACACTGACTGAGTTGGGAAACTCCAACTAACCCCGAGAATCGGCAGCACAGGCCGAGCGGAGAGGAAAACTGTAAAGTCTGTGGGTTGTATAGCGAAGTAATACATAGACTACAAGAGTAACTTAAACAGGACTTTACTATTCGAAGGTCAGGGCGAATCTGCCCAATAAATTCTGCCACAGCACTTATATACCGGTGTGGTCACCGTCGGTATTACAGTATACAGCAGCCAGGATAAAGTAGTGCCACACCTAAAATAGTTCTCTTAAAGGTGGACGGTTACATACAATAGTTCTCTTAAAGGTAGAACAGTTACATACACTACAATCCTCCCTTTTTAGCTTACAACATACTTATTCCCCATTAACATAACATCATAACATATCCAACTTCATGTTACAACAGTTCACAGAGGTAGTCTCTGCGTAAACAGCTCACAGATTCAGTCTCTGCGGGAAACAGTTCACAGATTCAGTCGCTGATCTTCTTGACTCGGTCCGGACCACGCCTCCGTGGTGTAGTCGGGTCACCTTGCTAGAGGGACTCATCCCATAGTCCTTCCCTAGACTTAACAGCTTTACTTCCATCACTTCTGAACCAGCATTGCTGACTTTTTTAAAACAAACAAAAAACAGTTGGATTGCCTTGGGAAATTTTCCTACTTTCCAACTGATTTGGCTTCGTTCGGGGGACCACGTGTGTGATCGGGTAGAGGTAATAATGGTTCAGATGGTTATCATCTTCTGCTTCGTCTTTTCCTTTTTTGCTTCTTGGAGACTCTCGGGGCTCCATTGTCAGCTGCCAGCTGTAACGCCACCATCTCCCTATGTTCCTTAGACTTTAAGTGATTCATCCTGATTTCGGCACTTTGGGAGTTCTCGGCACAAGCTGTGCAGACCAGGTCCTCGTAATATTCAGTGTCACTCAACAGATCATGGTAATATTCGGTGTCGTCCTGAGCTAGGCCCGCGAGAGGGTCTTCTATTTCCTCCTTACCCAGCTGGACGTTAGCCGACTTTTGTTCCAAATCCCGACATCTGCCCTGAAGAGACTTCATCATGCGTTCAGATTCATCCCGCTTTTTCTGGGCTTCCTGCAAGTCTTTTACTAATGACCTCATTTGTGATTTCAATACTTCAACTTCATTCGGAGATTGATTGATCGGACTATTCAATCCCTCTACTGAAGTAGCTGTTTCAGTATTCTGTTGTTCTACATTGCCGTGTGTCAGCGTACTTTTGGCATCCAAGGGCTGTTCTGCTGCAGACTTCTCAGTCTGGGTTGCCACCTCAGCTCTTCCAATGACTTTTGAGAGCTCCCTTCCCTTTGAAGATTGAGGCTCGTATTTAAGTTTTTCCCATTTTAGAGTTTTATCCCTCAGCATATGAATGAGTTGGCTGACTGTTAACTCTTCTGCCATCATCCCTTTTCCATTAACTACAGGGCTGTTTATAACCTTGCCCTGGAGGAGTTGGCTGACTGTTAACTCTTCTGTCCTCATCCCTTTTCCATTAGCTGCAGGGCTGTTTAGAACCTTGTCCTGGGGCTCCTTTGCTGCTTCTATTGCACCATCATTCGCAGCCCCCATCATTCGAATTTCCACAAATGAATCGTCCGGTGATGCTGCACCCAACTTCAGTAGGAGCTCGGAAGTCATGTCGACCAACTCAGCTTTTTCTGCCTGCAACCTGCTAACCAGCGCCTTCAGTTGCCGCACATCTTGTTCCACCGGATTGGAGCACGCCCCTTCAGAAGCCGAATCAGCTTTGATTCGTTTGGCCTCCTCGTGCAGACGGTTTGTGTGCTCCTGCTCCCTTTTCTTCCCCAGCTGCTTCTGTTGTCTTTCCAGATACTCCCATTCGGTATCATAGAACTTTTTCATTGCTTTCATCTCTTGCTCGAGACGGCAATTCAATTGTTCTAATTGCTGTCATAATCTGAAATAAGTTTGCGTTCGAGCTCGATGTTCCTCAGTAATATATATGTCTGTAACTTGAATAGACTCAGAATTCTCTGTCAAGCTATGTTGTTGTTGTTCAGAGGAATTCTGTTCTGAAACTTTGTTCTCCTCTGGAGCATAAGCCTTTAGGCCCACATTCGTTCTACTAACCTTAGTCAGCAAGTTCATTTTAGACTTGTCTTTCATGCTTGGGCTGGTCTTATCGTCATCCGTTTCAGAGTCTGAGCTGATTGTCTGCCCCGAGTCCTCACTCGTTATTGCTTTGAGGTAGTGCCATTCCATGTCTATTTTCTTGATCCACTCCCATCCTAGAAGTGGTGGTCCTCCCTCAGGTAGTACGTATAAGTCCATTCTGGGGTGTTCTTTGCCCCTGTCTCTCACCTTGACTCTTATCTTTCCCACGGGGTATACTTTATGCCCCGTGTATGTCTGCAATACGAACTTGGTATCTCTCAAGGGTATATGTGAGAATAGCCAGTTGTAATCCCTTCGATTTATGACTGATAGGGCTGATCCAGTGTCCAATTCCATTCTCACTTGGACTCCGGCTATTTTTTGCATGACCCAGATAGTTTGTAGGTCAGCTTCCTTACTCACATTATGAATTCTCAGACTACCCAGTTCCTGGCCGCTTTGGTCTGAATCCGAATTCTGTTCATCTGAACTCTTCTCAACCACCTTGTGTACTTTGTTGTACTTTTCCTGTGATGGCTTTTTTTTTCGGTTGTTGGTCTTCTTCCCTGACCGGCATACTTTGGCTATGTGACCCAGTTTGCCACATTTCCTACAGTCCTGGTTTTTAAACCAGCATTGGTTCTGGTCGTGTGTTGTCTTCCCACAACGATAACATTTCGTTGCACCCAAAGTAATTTGATCCACACTGAGGACCGTTGCCTTCAGCTGCATTTCCACAGTTCCTTTCACTGCGGCTTCGTGTGATGCTGCAATAAGGACAGCCCTATCCAGTGTAAGGTCGTTCTCTTCGAGCAGTCGCTTTTGCGTTCCTTCCTTCGACAACCCACACACGAACTTGTCTCGCAATGCCTCTGTCAGATTTCCTCCAAACTGGCAGTATTTCGCTAGCCTACGCAGTTCGACCAAGTATTCCGCGTTGCTTTCCTCTTTCCGTTGCGTTCTCGCATAAAATTTGAATCGTTCCGCCAACATCAGCAGTGTGGGGTTCAAGTGATCCTTCAGAACAGCAACAATATTATCGAAGGTTTGATCCGCCGGTTTAACTGGTGCTAGAAGATGCTTCAATAGCCCGTATGTCTTTGCCCCCATCGAGTTTAGCAAGGTTATAGCTTTATCATCATCCTCTATTTTATTGGCCTCACAATATATCTCAATGCGTTCTACATACGTGGCCCAATCTTCAACCTCGGAATCGAAATCGTTGATGTTACCACGCTTAGGCATCTTCACCTCCCTGATAAACAACAACGAAATATTTCTTTAACTCTTTTTTTTTTTAAATTTTTTTTCCAAGATGGCGGTTTCCCCGCGCTTATCTTCTTTCCCCGCCCCTTTCAAAATGGCGGTTCCCGCTTCTGTCTTTTTCTCCGCCTACTGGCAGCTTCCCGCGGTTTCCCGTGCTTATCTTCTTTCCCCGCCCACTTTCAAGATGGCGGTTCCCGCTTTTCTTCCCCTGGCGGAAGGGGTAAGCTTTTCCCTCGGGCGACGGCCGCTGGCTTTCGGGGTTCGCAGCCTGCGCTTCGGCTTCAGCGCATTCCCTTCTCTCGGCCGGGCAACCGGCTCTGGGTACAACCCGTTGACGGCGAACGGTCTCAGCCGCTGGCTGGATCTCACCCAGTCTCCCTCGCTCGGGCTCTGTCTCTCCGGTGCTGGGTACAACCCATTGACGGCGAACAGTTTCAGCCGCTGGGCTGGATCTCGCTCAGTCTTCCTTGGGCTCTGTCTCTTCCGCTCACGCAGCTCTCGCTCGCTCTCTCTCGGGCTCTGTCTCTCCCGTTCGCGCGGCTCTCGCTCGGGCTCTGTCTCTCCCGCTCGCGCGGCTCTCAATCGCGCCTCCCAGCCCTCTCGCAGTCCGGTGCTTCCCTCCCCGGCTGCGGCTGAGTTCTCCGCGATTTATTTATTTTATCTCTTCCCGCGCCTTACGATCCCGGTCGCAGCGCTTCGTGGCCTCGGTCACTGTCCGACCTTTTTCACCCAATCGCTCCTCCCAGCCTCTCGCAGTCCGGTGCTTCCTCCCCGGCTGCGGCTGCGTTCTCCGCGGTTTATTTATTTTTATCTCTTCCCGCGCCTTACGATCCGGTCGCAGCGCTTCGTGGCCTCAGTCACTGTCTGGCCTTTTTCACCCCAATCGCGCCTCCCAGCTTCTTGCAGTCCAGTGCTTTCCTCCCCAGCTGTGGCTGAGTTCTCCGTGGCTTATTTATGTTTATATCTTCCCGCGCCTTACGATCCCGGTCGCAGCGCCTCGTGGTCACGGTATTTGTCCGGCTTTTTCGCCGTCACGGTCTAGTCGTCTCACGACGCTCCCCAGCCCGCTTGTACCGTGGCTTCTGCTCCACGCTGCCCCAGTCTCAGCGCCTCTGGGCCCGACTTCTGTCCGGCTCCTTTCCCCCTCGACCGTGGTCGAGTGCACCGCCCTTATCCTCCGTTTATTTGTTTCTATTTTCCCTTTACTCACAGTCACCATGGCCGACTTGCTTCTCGTGTTGATCGGCTCACTCACCACCGTGGCAGAAGGGACAATCCGTGCCTGTTGCTGATGGAAGACTTCATGTTTGAAATCTTCCTCCTTTCTTGGTCTGCAGACTCGAGTTTTCTCTCAGCAAAACGACGAGGGCGGGTGCCTCTTTTCGACGCTCGTTTACTTCTTCAGAAGTATTGTTGCCGCAGGGTAAGATCGAACTCGTCGCCACTGTAAAGTCTGTGGGTTGTATAGCGAAGTAATACACAGACTACAAGAGTAACTTAAACAGGACTTTACTATTCGAAGGCCAGGGCGAATCTGCCCAATAAATTCTGCCACAGCACTTATATGTGTGGTCACCGTCGGTATTACAGTATACAGCAGCCAGGATAAAGTAGTGCCACACCTAAAATAGTTCTTTTAAAGGTGGACGGTTAAATACAATAGTTCTCTTAAAGGTAGAACAGTTACATACACTACAAAAACCTATTCTGTGAACTGTAAATCTGGGAACAGATTGTGCTGTGAATGGGCAGAGTGAACATTGTGTCAGCGAGAGTGTGTTAAAGGGGCGGGCGGGTTAGACTAATGTGACTGTGTTTGTGTGTCCGCTCTCATCGCCAAATTTCAAAGACTCTCTTGTGTAAAATTCAAAGATTCCCCTGTCATAGGATCGCCCTGCTCCCCTGCTCAGCCCTGAAGTGGGAATTAAACGTGAAGCTTTATTTGATATCAAATTTCAGCCGAAAAACAGAGAACATGTCAGCGATCGGGTGAGAGAGTGCGATCAGTGCAGCAATGAAATGGCTCTAAATTGAAATTGCTGCCTTGAATTCTGATGAAACTTTCTCGACAGCAAACATCCCGATCTTTGAGACAGAAAGAGGCCAGTCTGGGAATCTGGAGTGCCCGAGTTTAATTGGAATCGGAGAGTTAATGAGGAGAGAGAAACACAGAGAGGCTGGAGGGGCCGGGAGCTGATAGCAGGATGTCTCCGCCCCGTCTGCTCACTGCCTTTAAGTTGCTCTGTGCCGCCGCCTCTCATCTCATTTCTGACCCAGCTCTGACTGTCAGAGAGATTTTCTACAGAGTCGCGGACAGGACTGAGACTGCAGCCGCCAAAACAGCTCCTCCTGCCGCCGCCGCTCAAACCAAGTCTCCCAGCAAGAAGAAGAAAGCGGCTCCCCGCTCCAAGCCAGCCGGTCCCACGTTGGGCGAGCAGATCCTCAAGGTTGTTTCGAGTGTCGGTGATCGCAAGGGGATATCGCTGGCCGCGATAAAGAAGGCTCTGGCTGCCAACGGCGTTGATGTGCTGAAGTTAAGTTCCCAGATCAGGTTAAGTATCAAGTGGAAAGTGGGAAACGGCTCCCTGGAGCAGACAAAGGGCACGGGCGCCGCGGGTTCCTTCAGGCTCGCTAAGAAGGAATCCCAGCAGAAAGAGGGAGAGAAGGTGAAGAAACCGGCAGCCAAGACATCTGCAGTAAAGAAACCAGCAGTCAAGAAAATGATCACCAAGAAGGAATCAAGGTAAAAAAAGACAGCGAAAGCGGAGGCTGGGAAGAAGGTGACGGTGAAAAAGCCCAAGAGCCCCAAGAAGGCCACAGGCGGAAAGGTGAAGGCAGCCAAGAAGGTGGAAAAACCCAAGGCCAAGCCCAAATCAGCAAAGTCTCAGAAAGCAGCGAGCAAAAGAAAGTAAAAAGGAGAACTTGTAAACATCTGAACCCAAAGGCTCTTTTCAGAGCCACCCACATCTTTCCAAAAAGAGCTGATCGCGGAATCAAATGATCCAGGTCCTGGGCCGGGCTCAGATTCCAGATTGAAATCATTTCAAATGAACCCCGGCTCCCTGGTGATTCACTGACATTCGCTGACATTCGCTGCACCCACCCCTCCCCCAGTGTCTGCAATAAAATGTAAGAAGTCAAACAACACCAGTCCAACAGCTTTATTTGAAATCACAAGCTTTCGGAGCGCTGCTCCTTCATCAGGTGAAGTGGAGAAAAACATAAAGACACAGCTTATATAAACAAAGAATAATGTCAGATGTTTACAGGTAATCTTTCTAACTGCCATTTATCACACCTCGGCAGAGAGATAATCACAGCAATCAAAGGTGTGAATGGTGTCCAAACAGGTCAGTCAGGAAAACAGGACATCAAAGAACAATGAGGTGGGGTCACAAGGGGTCAAATGTTGCAGATGCTGGGGTCTGTGTGAAAAACAAAAAAACAAACAAAAAACATTTTTTTTGCTGGAAATCACAGCAGGTCCAGCCGCATCTGTGTAGAGAGAACAAGCCAATGACGACTCGAGTCTGGATGACCTTACGTCAGGTGGGGTTACATGTAGCGTGACGTGAACCCAAGATCCCAGTTGATATTCAGCCTCTGATCTTCGGGTAAGCATTCTCCAAGGCGGCCTTCGAGACACACGACAATGCAAAATCGTCGAGCAGAAACTGATAGCCAAGTTCCGCACCCATGAGGATGGCCTCAACCGGGATCTTGGGTGGCAAGGTGAGATTCACTGCTGTATATGGGAAGATAGATATTGTATCTGTCACTCTCTTGCACAGTGTGTTAGTGCGGGATTGACAGGTGAGTATAGGAAATGCACTACCACTCACTCACTAGTACTGCTTGTGAGTGAGGGAATATTCATTCATACAGGATACCAATTGTATCTGTTACTCTGTTATGGTGTGGCAGCATTTGATTGTCAAGTGAGTGGTGGATAGATAACTTAATCAACAAATCTGTGAATTTCAAAGTATAATTGAAGATTTAACATGCTAATTTACATCTGAGATAATTGTGACCCATAGAACAGAACAGCAACCAACCATTTTAAAGATAATGTGGGTGGCTCTGAAAAGAGCATTTGGGTTATTAGATTGAATCTTGTGCGCTTTACTTGCTCTTGGAGCTGGCAGTGCTGGTTCTCTTGGGCAGCAGCACCGCCTGAATATTAGGCAGCAACCCACAATCAATTCGGTCAGAGAAAGAATGAAAATCTCCTCCCACATCTGCCCTTCTTATACCTTCTGGAGGAATGCAGACAGCGTACTTGTGATTGGTCGCTCTGTGGTGAATTTCATTGGTGTTTTTCTGTGACCAATCACAGTCTGTTTTTCCCACCAATGAAAAGAGGGTGGAAATAACTGCCTCAACAGTCAGACCTCCAACGATTTTTTAAATTTCAAAAGCCCCGCCAATACTTTTTAAATTGAGGATTATGTTAATCAATTCACCATTAGCCAAAGATTTCCAAGCACGTTTTATTCCCGTTTGTCTTATTCCATATTTCCCTTGCACATTCCGGGCTGTGACAATCAGCCTGTTCAATTCCAGCTCAATCTTTGTAACAGTGAGGTTTCAATAATTATCGATCAATCCTTTGCACAGGCGGGAGTGAAAACAGAACCGGGAGCCCGTTCCGGTCTCTGTTAGAACTCCCATTCTGGGCTGTTACACTGCAAGTAGTCTCGGGTTAATAAACACCCAACATTTATTTTTAAAACTTGAAACGCCTTGAGAGAACGATGTGACTGGAATCTGAGTCTTACCCCTAGAACAAGCTGTTAATCGTCGGCAGACGCTGTAAATGAACGGGTCAGAGAACAAAGGGAAAGAGCGACCAGGGATCGTTTGTAGTTTACTGGTACTGGACGAGAAATTGAAGTGACACTAATGTCGAACAAGACATTAAAACTGCATATCTGAGAATTCAAAGCTAAATCCACAGCTGGAACTTTAAACGTTCACAACTGCATTTGTTCAGGAAATAATTACAGTAAATTGATTCTAAAGGGAGATGCGATTGTGTAGCTCTTTCAGAGAGATTGTGAGTGGCTCTTAAAAGAGCCGTTGTGTTTTGGGTTTGTTCTTTCAGGACAGCGTGGAGTTTTACTTGGAGCTGGTGTATTTGGTCACTGCCTTTGTACCTTCCGACACGGCGTGCTTGGCCAGCTCCCCGGGCAGCAGCAGGCGCACGGCGGTCTGGATCTCCCGGGAGCTGATGGTGCGCCGCTTGTTGTAATGGGCCAGGCGGGAAGCCTCACCCGCGATGCGCTCGAAAATATCGTTCACAAACGAGTTCATGATGCCCATGGCCTTGGAGGAGATGCCGGTGTCGGGGTGAACCTGCTTCATCACTTTGTAGATGTAGATGGAGTAACTCTCCTTCCTCGACTTTCTGCGCTTCTTACCGCCCTTCGCTGCCGCTTTCTTCACGATTTTCTTGGCGCCCTTCTTGGCAGCGGATTTCTTTTCATCAACCATCGTCTCATCAGTATCAGGAAACAACTTAAGCAAACGGTGCTCCGAGCTCGTATTATATAGGCAGCCCCACAGTCCGGCCCACAGAGCTATGCTAATGAGGGATGGGTGAAGGCAAGGATTGCGATTGGTTTATTGGCAGCGTTGTTAATTTCCTTTGTTATCTATCTCTCTGACTGGATGCGTAAAGAAACCAATCAGATTCAGCATTCACCACAATCTCAAATACTGCAATGCTGTCTCGAATTAAAACCCCTTCCATATTTATACTGTCCTCAAATCACGTTTCTATTCTGCT
Organism: Somniosus microcephalus; assembly: GCF_052327205.1. Lineage (NCBI taxonomy): Eukaryota > Metazoa > Chordata > Chondrichthyes > Squaliformes > Somniosidae > Somniosus > Somniosus microcephalus. Next base: position 6,281,182 of record NC_141015.1, read on the forward strand.
CCCTCAAACATTTTCAGCGACGGCCGGTGTTACGTTGAAGGTTATTTGTGTTATAGAAACATAGAAGATAGGAGCAGGAGTAGGCCATTCGGCCCCTCGAGCCTGCTCCGCCATTCAATGAGATCATGGCTGATCATCCAATCTCAGTACCATGTCCCTGCCTTCTCCCCATATCCCTTGATCAGTTAGAAATATATCTAACTCCTTCTTGAATATAGAAACCAAGAAACATAGAAGATAGGAGCAGGAGTAGGCCATTCGGCCACTCGAGCCTGCTCCGCCACTCAATGCGATCATGGCTGATCATCCAAATTCAGTACCCAGTCCCTGCTTTCTCCCCATATCCCTTGATCCCTTTAGCCTTAAGAAATATATCTAAATTCTTCTTGATTATATTGAATGAATTGGCCTCAACTGCCTTCTGTGGTAGAGAATTCCACAGGTTCACCATTCTCTGGGTGAAGAAATTCCTCCTCATTTCTGTCCTAAATGGCTTACCCTTATCCTTAGACTGTGAACCCTGGTTCTGGACTCCCCGAACACTGGCAACATCCTTCCTGCATCAAATCTGTCCAGTGCTGTCAGAATTTTATAAGTTTCAATGAGATCCCCTCTCATTCTTCTAAACTCCAGCGAGTACAAGCCAAATCGACCCAATCTCTCCTCATACGTCATTCCTGCCATCCCAGGTATCAGCCTGGTGAATCTTCGCTGAACTCCTTCCATGGCAAGAACATCCTTCCTCAAATAATGCAACCAAAACTGCACACAATACTCAAGATGTTGTCTCACCAAGGCCCTGTGCAACTGTAGCAAACATCCTTGTTCCTGTACTCAAAACCTTTCGCTACGAAGGCAAACATACCATTTGCCTTCTTAACCGCCTGCTGCACCTGCATGCTTAACTTCAGCGACTGGTGCACAAGAACACCCAGGTCTCGTTGCACTTCCCCTTCTCCCAATCTATTGCCATTCAGATAATAATCTGCCTTCCTGTTTTTGCCACCAAAGTGGATAACCTCACATTTATCCACATTATATTGCATCTGCCATGCTTCTGCCCAATCACCCAACCTGTCCAAATCATCCTGGAGTTTCTCGGCATCCTCCTCACAGCACACACACACACCCAGCTTTGTGTCATCTTCAAATTTGGAGATATTACATCTAGTTCCCTTGTCTAGATCATTAATATATATTGTGAATTGTTGGGGTCCAAGGACTGATCCCTGCGGTACCCCACTAGTCACTTCCTGCCACTCGGAAAAAGACCCGTTTATTCCAACTCTTTGCTTTCTGTCTGCCAACCAGTTCTCTATCTAAGTCAATACCTTGCCCCCCAATCCCATGTGCCTTAAATTTACACGCTAATCTCTTATGCAGGACCTTATCAAAAGCCTTCTGAAAGTCCAAATACACCACATCCACTGGTTCTCCCTTATCTATTTTACCAGTTACATCCTCAAGAAATTTCAGTAGATTAGTAAAGCACGATTTACCTTTTGAAAATCCATGTTGACTTTGTCCAATCCTGTCACTGTTTTCCAAGTGCTCTGCTATTACATCTTTTATAATGGAGTCTAGCATTTTCCCCACTACCGATGTCAGGCTTACCCTGTTCCCCATTACCCTAATTCCCCGTTTTCTCTCTACCACCTTTTTTGAATAGTGGGATAACATTAGCTACCCTCCAATCCATGGGTACTGTTCCAGATTCCATCGGATGTTGGAAGATGATAAGAATGCAACTACTATTTCTAGGGCCACTTCCTTAAGTAGCCTAGGATGTAGATTATCAGGCCCTGGGGATTTATCGGCCTTCAATCCAATCAATTTACTTAACACCATTTCCCTACAAATACTGATTTCTTTCAGTTCCTCCCATTCATCAGACCCTATGTTCCCCGACATCTCTGGGAGGTTACTTGTGTCCTCCTTTTTTGGAGACAGAACCAAAATATGTATTTAATTGTTTAGCCATTTCTTTGTTCCCCATTATAAAATCCCGATTCTGACTGCAAGGGACCTACGCTTGACTTTGCCAATCTTTTTCTCTTCACATATATATAAAAGCTTTTACATTCAGTTTTTATGTTCCCGGCCATCTTACTCTCATATTCTATTTTCCCCTTCTTAATTAATCCCTTTGTCTTCCTTTGTTCAATCCTAAATTGCTCCCAATCCTCAGGTTTACTGCTTTTCCTGGCCAATTTATATGTCCTCTCCTTGGATCTTATGATATCCCTAATTTCCCTTGTTAGCCACGGTTGAGTCACCTTTTTTGCTTTATTTTTATGCCAAACTGGGATGAACAAATTCTGTAGTTCATCCATGCAGTCTTTGAATGTTTGCCATTGCCTATCCACCGTCAACTGTTTGAGGGACATTCCCCAATCAATCCTACCCAACTCGTACCTCAGACCATCATAGTTGCCTTTGAGTCAACTACTTCATTCTCCATCTTAATGAAGAATTCCATCATATTATCATCTCTCCGACCCAAGGGGCCTCGTTCAACAAGATTGCTAATTAATCCTTTCTCATTACATAATACCCAGTCTAAGATGGCCTGATCTCTGGTTGGTTCCTCGACTTATTGGTCCAGGACACCATCCCGTAAACAATCCAGGAATTCCTCCTCCACAGTATTGTTACTAATTTGGTTAGCCCAATCTATATGTAATTTAAAGGTACCCATGATGACTGCTGTGCCCTTATTGCACGCTTCTCTAATTTCCCTTTTAATGCCATCCCCAACCTCCACATTACTGTTTGGAGGTCTATATACCACTCCCACTAATGTTTTCTGCCCCTTGGTATTTCTCATATATTTAATGAATTGGCCTCAACTGTCTTCTGTGGTAGAGAATTCCACAGGTTCACCACTCTCTGGGTGAAGGAATTCCTCCTCATCTCTGTCCTAAATGGCATACCCCTTATCCTTAGACTGTGACCCCTGGTTCTGGACTCCCCTCTCATCGGGAACATCCTTCCTGCATCTAGTCTGTCTAGTCCTGTTAGAATTTTATAATTTTCAATTAGATCCCCTCTCATTCTTCTAAACTCCAGCGAGTACAAGCCCAATCGACCCAATCTCTCCTCATACGTCATTCGGGCCATCCTAGGTATCAGTCTGGGTACTATCGCTGCATATATATTTGTATATGTAAAGAATCTTAACAGCCAACGCGCGGTAGTGTTTGTTGATCGAGATTTCTAAGCATTCGACAGACAGTGACCGGGATATATAAGAGTCTACTCAAATCAGGACAATGCCAAGGGAACTACTGTAAATGTTTTAATATAAAACTAGCTCCAGGACAATTGTGATCAATTGATCGACAGGAACCAGCCCTTTCAAATACTGTGGGTGGCTCTGAAAAGAGCCTTTGGGTTATTAGATTGAATCTTGTCCGCTTTACCTGCTCTTGAGAATAAAGTGACTGAAATCAGTGTCTCATCCCTTAAACAAGCTTTTAATTCATCGGCAGGCGCTGTAAGTGAACGGGACTGAGAGCAAAGGGAAAGAGCGACCACGACCGTGTTTGTAGTTCTTATCAGCCGAGTATAGAAACATAGAAGATAGGAGCTGGAGTAGGCCAACATAGAAGATAGGAGCTGGAGTAGGCCATTCGGCCCTTCGAGCCTGCTCCGCCATTCAACGAGATCATGGCTGATCATCCAAACCCTAGCACCCGGTCCCAACACCGACAGCCATCCCACACAAGCCCTATCCCTGTAACCCCACGTACTTAATCCCCCCTAACACTAAGGGCCAATTTTTATCATGGCCAATCAACCTAACCCCCACATCTTTGGACTGTGGGAGGAAACCGGAGCACCTGGAGGAAACCCACGCAAACACAGGGAGAATGTGCAAACTCCACACAGTCACCCTGGTCCCTGGCGCTGTAAGGCAACAGTGCTAACCACTATGCCACCGTGCTGCACAGAGAAAACAGCCTCCGCTGGCCGAGCTGGGGGAGCGGTGCTCGCAAGGGCCCTTCCCGTCCGTTTCAAAATTGTGGGGAGGGGGAGCCGTAGCTTGAATTTTAGCACATGCTCAGACTTCTTTCGTATAACACTTAAATCAGCAAAAATGTGACTGTTTCACAAATCGCTTTTATCGTTCATTAAATGGGCCACATGGAGACGCTGTTAATTATCATCCGAATTACTGATAAACCGAGTGTGTGACCCGGACACTGGAGTGGGAGTTCCTGAACAGGTTCACACATTCCGTCAGTTGAGATTTTATTTTCACCCACAGGGTGGTGGGGGTCTGGAACTGTTTTGCCTGAAAGGGTAGGAGGCAGAAACCCTCATCGCATTTTTAAAAAGTACTTGGATATGAACATAAGTGCCGTAAACTACAAGGCTACGGGCCAAGAGCTGTAAAGTGGGATTTGGCTGGATAGATTGTTTATGGCCGACACAGACACGATGGGCCGAATGGCCTCCTTCTGTGCCGTAACTTTCTATACTATACATCGTAGAGACAGAGAGCTAGAGTAGACACACTCACATACCAAACCCTAAGAAATACGCAATATCTGTCACATCCCAGAAAGTGACAGATAACGAGTAAAATCAACACCCACATAAATCCCAGGCCAGAAACTGACAGGTGCAGAAGTGCCGCCACCGACAAGTCTACGGCCGGCAGAGACGAATCGCCTCCTTCTGTGCCGAAAATGTCTACGATTCTATGAGTAAAGGGCATTAGGCCCATCGAGCTTATATGCTGATTTAAATCACCTCCACAGCTAAATTTGATTTGTTACATAGATCTACAGCGATCACAATGTAAATCCACAATCTATCTCCGCTCACTGGTCACTCCTCTCTGTGAGGTGGTGGGTGGCTCTTAAAAGAGCCTTTGTGTTGTGTTTGGTGGAAAGAGTCGAGATGTTCAGCCGCCGAATCCATAGAGTGCGGCCCTGCCGTTTCAGAGCGTAAACCACATCCATTGCCGTGACCGTTTTGCGCTTGGCGTGCTCAGTGTAGGTGACAGCATCCCTGATCACATTCTCCAGGAAAACCTTCAGCACCCCGCGGGTCTCCTCGTAGATCAGACCCGAGATCCGCTTGACACCGCCACGACGAGCCAGGCGGCGGATAGCTGGTTTGGTGATGCCCTGGATGTTGTCACGGAGCACTTTACGGTGGCGCTTGGCTCCGCCTTTGCCTAGTCCTTTGCCTCCTTTACCTCGCCCAGTCATGATGATTCTTCATTCACTGAAATCTTCACTTAATGAAAATTATTACCGTACAACTTTATTTATGCAGCCTGAGCGGACCTGGCTGAGAAAGGCAGACTGTACGTGAGGCGGAAGGGCGGGGTGAAAGAGAGAGAGGAGAGAGCGGGAAGGAAGAAGACAGATTCAGAGTGAGAGAGAGAAAGGACTCTGAGCTTCCACCAACCTCTCCACGTTGACGTTACAATCCCCTGTAAAATCTTCACAAAAACTAAATACACTTTCAGAGAAATCCTGATAATCAAGGGTTTCTACAAAAGCAATAAACGGAATATATAATTAAAAATCAATTAAGTGGGCACGCTGCACTTCAAATCGATTACTGAATCATAGAATCGTTACATCACAGTAGGAGGCAATTCGGCCCATCGAGCCCGTGCCGGCTCTCTGCAAGAACACTTCAGCTAATCCCACTCCCCCGCACCCCTGCATTTTTTTCCCTACCGGTACTTATCCAATTCGCTGTTGAACGCTACGATTGAGTCTGCCTCCACCTCCCTCTCAATCAGTTCATGCCAGACCCTGACCACTCGCTTTCCATAAAAGCAATAGGCGGACAATATAATTAAAATTCATTAAAGGAGGCACTCTGCACTTCAGATCTATTACAAAATCATTACAGCACATTGACGGCCATTCGGACTTTCTCAAATCCGTGTCTCATTCCAAAAGCAAGCTTTTAATTCTTCGGCACGTTCTGGAAAGAATTATACAGTCTGAGTGCAAAGGGAAATAGGGACCACGGATCGTGTTTGTAGTTTGTTGGACAGGGAATTCAACAGGGACGCTAAGGTCGATCCGGTCAGTGAAACGGTTTATGAGAATACAAAATTCAATCTAAAGCTGAAAATTCAAACGTTGTCAAACACCCTTGTTCAGGAAGTAATTACAGTAAATTGTGTCTAAATGGAGATGCGTTTCTGTAGCTCTTTCAGAGAGATTGTGGGTGGCTCTTAAAAGAGCCGTTGTGTTTTGGGTTTGTTCTTTCAGGACAGCGTGCAATTTTACTTGGAGCTGGTGTATTTGGTCACCGCCTTTGTCCCTTCCGACACGGCGTGCTTGGCCAGCTCCCCGGGCAGCAGCAGGCGCACGGCGGTCTGGATCTCCCGGGAACTGATGGTGTGCCGCTTGTTGTAATGGGACAGGCGGGAAGCCTCACCCGCGATTCGCTGGAAAATATCGTTCACAAACGAGTTCATGATGCCCATGGCCTTGGAGGAGATACCTGTGTCGGGGTGAACCTGCTTCATCACTTTGTAGATGTAGATGGAGTAACTCTCCTTCCTCGACCTTCTGCGATTCTTGCCACCCTTCGCTGCCGGTTTAGTGACGGTTTTCTTGGCCATTGTTTTCTTTCATCAACCATTCCCAAACTCGATTTCAGACACAAAATAACACAATCCCACTCCGGGCCCGGCTTAAATAGGCTGCCCCCACCGCCCTATGCTAATGAGGGATGGGTGAAGGACATGGTTGTGATTGGCTGCTGAAGAGTGATGTTTGTTTTCCATTGTTCTGCATCTCTCTGATTGGCTGCTTTATGTATCCAATCAGATTGAATTTCTGTCACAAGCACGCCCCCTGCAGTCAGAAAGGTCATTGCAAGCGCAGAGGAATCATCATCTTCCCATTCTCCATTTCCCAGATCATTAAAGAGGCCCCAAGCACTTCTGCTGCATGGATCTGCAATTTAAATGTCCAACCTGTGCTCTATATTCAAGCCTTGCGGGGTGGTCTGCGCCACTTTAGTTCAGTAATGCCAGTCCCTAGTACTGTGTGTGTGTGTGTGAATAGTTCTGTCTCAGTCTCTGGTTATTTATGTACCTGTTGGAATCATTCTCAATCTCAGTCTCTGTTACATGTGTCAGTGTGGGATTCCATCTGTATCCGTCAGACTCTGGTACCATGTGTCAGTGTTGGGATTCATTCGGAATCTTTCATTCTCTGGTAGTGTACGTGTGTCTGATATTAATTCTGTATCTGTCTGTCACTGGGATGTGTGAGTCTGAGATTCATTCTGTAACTGTTAGTCTCTGGTACTGTATGTTAGTGTCAGATTAGTTCTGAATCAGTCCGCCTCTCGCACTATATTTCAGCAAAGGATTCTGCATGAATATGCTATACACTCGGTTTATGAAAGTGGAATTCGTACTGCACCAATCAGTCTCTGGTACTTGATGTTAGTTTGAGATTCTTTCCATCTCTGCTAGTATCTGGTACTGTATGTGAGTGTGGGACTGAATCTATCTGTAAATCAACTATACTGCCTGTGACTGTGTACTCATTCTGTATCTGCCAAGCCCTCTGATTCTCTGTGTTACTATAAGATTCATTCTCTGTCTATCAGTCTCTGTTCTGTATGTGCGTGTTAGAGTAATTATATATCACTGGGACGGTGTGCGAGTATGAAATTCATTCTGCATCTGTCAGTCTCTGGTGCTGATTGTGAGTGTCGGAGTTATTCTGTATCTGTCAGTCTCTGGTGCTGTACATTAGTTTTGAATTAGCTCTGAATCAGTCTGTCTCTCGTACTGTATTTCAGCAAAGGTTTCTGCATGAATATGCTACTCACTCGGTTTATGAAAGTAGGATTTGTACTGCATCTATCAGTCTCTGGTACTTGATGTTAGTTTGAGATTCTTTCCATCTCTGCTAGTATCTGGTACTGTATGTGAGTGTGGGAATGAACCTCTCTGCAAATTAATTGTACTGCCTGTGATTGTGTACTCATTCTGTATCTGCCAGGCCCTCTGATGCTCTGTGTTACTGTGAGACTCCATCTCTGTCTGTCAGTCTCTGTTCTATATGTCAATGTTAGTGTAGTTATATATCTGTCAATCTCTGGTACTGTATGTGAGAGTGAGATTCATTCTGCACCAATCATTATTTAATTTGGGCTTAACTTTGTCTCTTTCATTTGCTGGTACTGTGTACGAGTGTGTATTAATCCTGGGTCTGTCACCGTCTGATACGCTGTGTCAGTGTGAGATTAATTCTCTTTCTCTGACAATCTCTAATAATGTATGTGAGACTGAGATTTATTCTATATCTGTTAGTTCCTGCTATGGCATGTGAGTTTAGGATTTATTCTGTACCTTTCAGTCTCTGATACTGTATGTGTGAGTTAGATTAATGTTGTCTCTGTCACTATTTGGTACTGTTTCAGAGTGTGAGATTCATTCTGTGTGTCTGACCATCTCTGATACAGTATGTGAGCATGAGATTTATCTGTACCTGTCAGTCTCTGATAATCTGTGTCAGTGTGGATTGATTCTGAATTAGTCAGTGTCAAATACTCTATGTGTCAGTGAGGTACATTCTGTGTCTGTCAGTCTCTGGTATTATGTTTGAGAGTGAGATTCATTCTGTATCATTCAGTCTTTAATACTCTGTATCAGATTGGGATTCATTTTGTCCCTATCATTTTCTGGTACTGTATATGAGTGTGGGATTCATTATGTGCCTGTCTGTCTCTGATTCTCTGAGTTAGTGTGTGATTCATTTTCTCTTTGTCAGTCTATGATTCTGTATGTGAGAGTTAGATTAATTCAGTATCTGTCAGTCTCTGGTGTTGTATGAAAGTGTGGGATTCATTCTGTATATGTCAGTCCCTGATACTGTGTGCGAGAGTTAAATAAATTCTGTATCTGTCAGTCTCTGGTACTGTGTGTGAGTGTGGGAGTCATACTGCTGGGCTCAGCACTAGGTCCCTTGCTTTTTGTGGTATATATCAACGATCTTGTCTTGAATATAGGGGGTATGATTAAGAAGTATGCAGTTGATACTAAAATCGGCTGTGTGGTTGATACTGAAGAAGGAAGCTGTAGACTGCAGGAAGACATCAATAAATTGGTCAGGTGGGCAGAACCGTGGCAAATGGAATTCAATCCGGAGAAGTGTGAGGTAATGCATTTGGGGAGGGGTAAAAAGGAAAGGGAATACACATTAAATGGTAGGACACTGAGCAGTGTAGAGAAACAAAGGGACCTTGGAATGCATGTCTGCAGATCCCTGAAGGTAGCAGGCCAAGTATATAAGGTGGTTAAGAAGGCATAAGAAATGGTTGCCTTTATTAGCCGTGGCATAGAACACAAGAGCAGGGGGGTTATGCTTCAACTGTATAAAACACTAGTTAGGCCTCAGCTAGAGTACTGCGTGCAATTCTGGTCACCACATTACAGGAAAGATGTGATTGCACTAGAGAGGGTTCAGAGCAGATGTACAAGGATCTTGCCAGGAGTAGAGAATCTTAGCTGTGTGGATAGACTGGATAGGCTTGGTCTGTTTTCCTTGGAACAGAGGACGTTGAGGGGAGTCCTTATTGAGGTGTGTAAAATTATGAGGGGCCTAGATAAAGTGGATAGAAAGGACCTATTTCCCTTAGCAGTGGGGTCAAAAACCAGGCACACAGATTTCAAGTATTTAGGGGAAGGTTTAGACAGGATTTGAGGGGAAATTTCTTCACCCAGAGGGTTATTGTGGTCTGGAACTCACTACCTGAAAGGGTGGTAGAGGCAGGAACCCTAACCACATTTAAAAAGTACTTGGATGTGCAATTGGGATACTCTAACCTGCAGGGCTACGGACCAAGAGCTGGGAAGTGGGATTAGGTTGATAGCTCTTTGTTGGCCAGCGCGGACACAATGGGCCAAAATGGCCTCCTTCCGTGCTGTAAATTTCTATGATTCTATGTATGTGTCATTCTCTGATACTGTATGTATGAGTGGGATTTATGCTATATATGTTAGTCTCTTGTGGTCTGTCTTGGATTTAGATTAATTCTGTGTCTTTCAGTCTCTAGTACTTTGTGTGAGAGTGAGAATAATTCTGTATATCTGTCTCTGAAAGTCTTGTCATTGTGTGATTGATTCTGTATTTGTCAGTGTCTAGTACTGTATGTGACAGTGAGGCGCATTCTCTGTTAGTCTCTGGATTTTGTGTGAGAGTGAGATTCATTCTGTAGCAATCAGTCTTTAATAATCGGTGTCAGTGAGGGATTCATTGTGTCTCTATCACTTTCTGGTTCTGCATGTGTGTGTGGGATTCATTCTGATTCTGTCACCCTCCGATACTTTGTGTCAGTGTTTGAATCAACCTATACCTGTCAGTCCCTGGTACGTGAGTGTGGGTTTTACACTGTGCCTGTCAGTTTCTGCTGTGTGAATTTTAGGTTTTACTCTACCAGTCAGTCTCTGATATGTGAGTGTGGGTTTTATTCTGCATCTTTCAATTTCCATTCTGTGAGAATGGATTTTACTTTGTTTCTGTCAGTCTCTGGTTTGTGAATGTGGGTTCTAATCTGAACCCATCGATATCTGGTATGCTAGTACTGGTATTATTCAGTACCAGTCAGTTTCTGATACATGAATGTGGGTTTTCCTTTCTACCTGTCAATTTCCACACTGGAAGAAAGGGTTCACTCTGAATCTGAAAGTTTCTGGTTTGTGAGTGTGGGTTTTCATCTTTATCTGTCAGTCTCTGCTATGTGAGTGTCTTTTTCACTATCTTCTTTTTCTGCTATGCAAAGGTGTGTTTTTTTATGTATCTGTCAGCTTCTGGTATGTGAGTGTGGGTTTCTTCTGTATCAGTCGGTCACAGGTGAGTGAGTGTGAGATTATTCTGTCTCTGTCAGTTTCTGGTATCTGAGTGTGTGATTTTCATTGTACCTGTCAGTGTCTGGTTCATGAGGATCAGATTTATTCTGTACATTTTGGTTTCTTGTATGTGCCAGTGGGTTCTATTATGTACTTTTTAGTTTTTGTTGTATGTGTGGATTTCAATCAGTACCTGTTAGTTTCTGGGATGTGAGTGTGAGTTTTACTCTGTATCTATTCGTCTCTGGTATGTGAATGTGGGACTTACTTAGTATCTCAGTCTTTGGTGTATGAGTGAGCACTTTATTCTGTATCTGTCTGTCTCTGGGATGTGAGTGTGGGTTTTTCTTTGTACCAGTCAGAGTATGGTATGTAAATCTGGGCTTTATTTTGTACCTGTGTTTTCTGGTATGTGTGATTGTGTGGTATTATATATCTGTCAGTTTCTTTTATATGATTGAGGATTTTACTCTTTCCCTGACCGTCTCTGGTATGTGAATGTGGGTTTACTTCTGTCAATATTCAGAGGGATTTGAGTGTCCTTTTACACGAATCACAGAATGTTGTCATGCAGGCAAAATAATCAATTAGGAAGGTAATGTGCGTTAGCATTTATTGCAAAGGGGTTGCAGTAAAGCGTAAGTATGTGTTGCTGCAATTATATAGGCCTTTGGTTATCTCATTACTGGAGTACTTTGCACATTTTGGACTCCTTATCTAAGGCACGATATATATGCTTTACAGGTGGTGCATCAAATGTTCAAGAGATTGATTCCTGGGATGAGAGGGCTGTCCTATGAGGAGAGATTGAGTATAATGGGCTGATATTCTCTGGAGTTTAGAAGAATGAGAGGTGATTTCATCGAAACATTTCAAATTCTTAGCGGGCTTGACAGGGGTAGATGCTGCAAGGCTGTTTCCCCTGGCAGGAGAGTCTAGAATTAGGGTTCATAGTCTCATGAAAAGGCGTCGGAAAATTAGGACTTGTTGATGATAAATGTATCCACTCAGAGTATCGTGAATCTTTGGAATTCTCTACTGCATGGGGCTGTGGATGCTCAGTCGATGAGTGTATTCAAGACTGAGATCATAGGTTTTTGGGCACTAAGGGAATCAAGGGATATAGGGATAGGGTGGGATATTGGAGTTGTGGTCGAAGTTCAGCCATGATCTTATTGAATGTCAGAGCAGGCTTGAGGGGTTTTGTAATCTATTCCTGCTACTAATTCTTATTTTCTTATACCTGACAGTCTCTTGGATGCGAGTGTGGATTTTATTCTGTATCTGACAGTCTCTGGTATGTGAGTGTGAGTTTCACTCTGTATCTGACAGTCTCTGGTGTGTGAATGTGAGTTTCACTCTGTATCCGACAGTCACTGGTATGTGAGTGTGAGTTTCACTCTGTATCCGACAGTCACTGGATTGTGAGTGTGAGTTTCACTCTGTATCTGACAGTCTCTGGTATGTGAGTGTGAGTTTCGCACTGTATCTGACAGTCTCTGGTATGTGAGTGTAAGTTTCACTCTGTATCTGACAGTCTCTGGTATGTGAGTGTGGGTTTCACTCTTTATCTGACAGTCTCAGGTATGAGTGTGAGTTTCACTCTGTATCTGACAGTCTCTGGTATGTGAGTGTGAGTTTCACTCTGTATCTGACAGTCTCTGGTATGTGAGTGTGAGTTTCATTCTGTATCTGACAGTCTCTGGTATGCGAGTGTGAGTTTCACTCTGTATCTTAGTCTCTGGTATGTGAGTGTGAGTATCACTCTGTATGTGACAGTCCCTGGTATGTGAGTGTGAGTATCACTCTGTATCTGACAGTCTCTGGTATGTGAGTGTGAGTTTCACTCTGTATCTGAAAGTCTCTGGTATGTGAGTGTGAGTTTCACTCTGTATGTTACAGTCTCTGGTATGTGAGTGTGAGTTTCACTCTGTATCTGACAGTCTCTGGCATGTGAGTGTGAGTTTCACTCTGTATCTGACAGTCTCTGGTATGTGAGTGTGAGTTTCACTCTATCTGACAGTCTCTGGTATGTGAGTGTGAGTTTCACTCTGTATCTGACAGTCTGTGGTATGGGAGTGAGAGTTTCACTCTGTATCTGACAGTCTCTGGTATGTGAGTGTAAGTTTCACTCTGAATCTGACAGTCTCTGGTATGGGAGTGTGAGTTTCACTCTGTATCTGACAGTCTCTGATATGTGGGTGTGAGTTTCACTCTGTATCTGATAGTCTCTGGTATGTGAGTGTGAGTTTCAATCTGTATCTGACAGTCTCTGGTATGTGAGTGTGAGTTTCACTCTGTATCTGACAGTCTCTGGTATGTGAGTGTGAGTTCCACTCTGTATCTGACAGTCTCTGGTATGGGAGTGTGAGTTTCACTCTGTATCTGACAGTCTCTGGCATGTGAGTGTGAGTTTCATTCTGTATCTGACAGTCTCTGGTATGCGAGTGTGAGTTTCACTCTGTATCTTAGTCTCTGGTATGTGAGTGTGAGTATCACTCTGTATCTGACAGTCTCTGGTATGTGAGTGTGAGTTTCACTCTGTATCTGACAGTCTCTGGTATGTGAGTGTGAGTTTCACTCCATCTGACAGTCTCTGGTATGTGAGTGTGAGTTTCACTCTGTATCTGACAGTCTCTGGTATGGGAGTGTGAGTTTCACTCTGTATCTGACAGTCTCTGGTATGTGAGTGTGAGTTTCACTCAGTATCTGACAGTCTCTGGTATGTGAGTGTGAGTTTCATTCTGTATCTGACAGTCTCTGGTATGTGAGTTTCACTCTGTATCTGACAGTCTCTGGTATGTGAGTGTGAGTTTCACTCTGTATCTGACAGTCTCTGGTATGTGAGTGTAAGTTTCACTCTGAATCTGACAGTCTCTGGTATGGGAGTGTGAGTTTCACTCTGTATCTGACAGTCTCTGGTATGTTGGTGTGAGTTTCACTCTGTATCTGACAGTCTCTGGTATGTGAGTGTGAGTATCACTCTGTATCTGACAGTCTCAGGTATGAGTGTGTGTTTCACTCTGTATCAGACAGTCTCTGGTATGTGAGTGTGAGTTTCATTCTGTATCTGACAGTCTCTGGTATGTGAGTGTGAGTTTCAGTCTGTATCTGACAGTCTCCGGTGTGTGAGTGTGAGTTTCACTCTGTATCTGACAGTCTCTGGTATGTGAGTGTGAGTTCCACTCTGTATCTGACAGTCTCTGCTATGGGAGTGTGAGTTTCACTCTGTATCTGACAGTCTCTGGTATGTGAGTGTGAGTTTCATTCTGTATCTGACAGTCTCTGGTATGCGAGTGTGAGTTTCACTCTGTATCTTAGTCTCTGGTACGTGAGTGTGAGTATCACTCTGTATCTGATAGTCTCTGATATGTGAGTGTGAGTATCACTCTATATCTGACAGTCTCTGGTATGTGAGTGTGAGTTTCACTCTGTATCTGACAGTCTCTGGTATGTGAGTGTGAGTTTCACTCTGCATCTTACAGTCTCTGGTATGTGAGTGTGAGTTTCACTCTACCTGACAGTCTCTGGTATGTGAGTGTGAGTTTCACTCTGTATCTGACAGTCTCTGGTATGGGAGTGTGAGTTTCACTCTGTATCTGACAGTCTCTGGTATGTGAGTGTGAGTTTCACTCTGTATCTGACAGTCTTTGGTATGTGAGTGTGAGTTTCACTCTGTATCTGACAGTCTCTGGTATGTGAGTGTGGGTTTCACTCTGTATCTGACAGTCTCTGGTATGTTAGTGTGAGTTTCACTCTGTTTCTGACAGTCTCTGTTATGTGAGTGTGAGTTTCACTCTGTATCTTACAGTCTCTGGTATGTGAGTTTGAGATTCACTCTGTATCTGACAGTCTCTGGTATGTGAGTTTCACTCTGTATCTGACAGTCTCTGGTATGTGAGTGTGAGTTTCACTCTGTATCTGACAGTCTCTGGTATGTGAGTGTGAGTTTCACTCTGTATCTGACAGTCTCTGGTATGTGGGTGTGAGTTTCACTCTGTATCTGACCGTCTCTGGTATGTGAGTGTGAGTATCACTCTGTATCTGACAGTCTCAGGTATGAGTGTGTGTTTCACTCTGTACCAGACAGTCTCTGGTATGTGAGTGTAAGTTTCATTCTGTATCTGAAAGTCTCTGGTATGTGAGTGTGAGTTTCAACCTGTATCTGACAGTCTCTGGTATGTGAGTGTGAGTTTCACTCTGTATCTGACAGTCTCTGGTATGTGAGTGTGAGTTCCACTCTGTATCTGACAGTCTCTGCTATGGGAGTGTGAGTTTCACTCTGTATCAGACAGTCTCTGGTATGTGGGTGTGAATTTCACTCTGTATCTGACAGTCTCTGGTATGAGTGTCAGTTTCACTCTGTATCTGGCAGTCTCTGCTTTGGGAGTGTGAGTTTCACTCTGTACCTGACAGTCTCTGGTATGTGAGTGTGACTTTCACTCTGTATCTGACAGTCTCTGGTATGTGAGTGTGGGTTTCACTCTGTATCTGACAGTCACTGGTATGTGAGTATGAGTTTCACTCTGTATCTGACAGTCACTGGTATGTGAGTGTGAGTTTCACTCTGTATCTGACAGTCTCTGGTATGTGAGTGTGAGTTTCACTCTGTATCTAACAGTCTCTGGTATGTGAGTGTGAGTTTCACTCTGTATCTGACAGTCTGGTTTGTGAGTATGTGTTTCAGTCTGTATCTGACAGTCTCTGGTATGTGAGTGTGAGCTTCACTCTGTATCTGACAGTCTCTGGTATGTGAGTGTGAGTTTCACTCTGTATCTGACAGTCTCTGGTATGTGAGTGTGGGTTTCACTCTGTATCTGACAGTCTCTGGTATGTGAGTGTGGGTTTCACTCTGTATCTGACAGTCTCTGCTATGTGAGTGTGAGTTTCATTCTGTATCTGACAGTCTCTGGTATGTGAGTGTGACTTTCACTCTGTATCTGACAGTCTCTGGTATGTGAGTGTGAGTTTTTCTCTGTATCTGACAGTCTCTGGTATATCAGTGTGTGTTTCACTCTGTATCTGACAGTCTCTGGTATGTGAGTGTGGGTTTCACTCTGTATCTGACAGTCTCTGGTATCTGAGTGTGAGTTTCACTCTGTATCTTACAGTTTCTGGTATGTGAGTGTGAGTTTCACTCTGTATCTGACAGTCTCTCGTATGTGAGTGTGAGTTTCACTCTGTATCTGACAGTCTCCGGTATGTGAGTGTGGGTTTCACTCTGTATCTGACAGTCTCTGGTATGTGAGTGTGGGTTTCACTCTGTATCTGACAGTCTCTGCTATGTGAGTGTGAGTTTCATTCTGTATCTGACAGTCTCTGGTATGTGAGTGTGACTTTCACTCTGTATCTGACAGTCTCTGGTATGTGAGTGTGAGTTTCACTCTGTATCTGACAGTCTCTGGTATGTGAGTTTGAGTTTCACTCTGTATCTGACAGTCTCTGGTATGTGAGTGTGGATTTCACTCTGTATCTGACAGTCTCTGGTATCTGAGTGTGAGTTTCACTCTGTATCTTACAGTTTCTGGTGTGCGAGTGTGAGTTTCACTCTGTATCTGACAGTCTCTGGTATGTGAGTGTGAGTTTCACTCTGTATCTGACAGTCTCTGGTATGTGAGTGTGAGTTTCACCCTGTATCTTACAGTCTCTGGTATGTGAGTGTGGGTTTCACTCTGTATCTGACAGTCTCTGGTATGTGAGTGTGACTTTCACTCTGTATCTGACAGTCTCTGGTATGTGAGTGTGAGTTTCACACTGTATCTGACAGCCTCTGGTGTGTGAGTGTGGGCTTCACTCTTTATCTGACAGTCTCTGGTATGTGAGTGTGAGCTTCACTCTGTATCTGACAGTCTCTGGTATGCCATTGGGGTTTTGTGCTGTACCTGTCAGTTTCTGTTGTATGAGTAAGGGTTTTAATCAGTTACTGCCTGTTTCTGTTATGGAAGTGTGGAGTTTCTGCCAGTCTTTGCTTGTGGTTGTGGGTGACCGTCTCTGGGATGTGAGTGCAAATTTCCCCCTGTACCTGTCTCTCTCTGGGATGCGAGTGCGTGTTTCACTCTGTATCTGTCAGTCTCTTTTAATTGTGTATTGATTTTGCCTGTAGCTGTCAACCTGGTATATGAATGTGGGATTTCGCCTAGCAATATCCGTCTCTGGGATGTGTGTGTGGATAATCCTCTAACTCAGTTTCCAGCATATAGATGTACTGTTTTGTCTGTCAGTTTCTGGTGTGATTCTGTAATTTACTATGTACCTGTCAGTCTCTGCTTTGAGAATGTCTGCTTTTTTCTTTGGCTGTCAGTTTTTGCGACTGTTTGTGAGTGTGGGATTGATTCTGTATCTGTTAGACTGGTAATATATGTGAGTTTGAGAATTATTATGTAATTGACAGTCTATTGTACTGTACTATTCTTGCTCTGTGTGAATGTTGGATTGCATTCATTCTCCACCTGTGTAAGCTAATGCTAGTTTGTGATCATAAGTGACTGTCTCAGGATTTGGTTCAGTCCATTATCTCTGATTCTCTGGTCTTGTATGGTAGTTGTTGGGTTTGATAATCCGTGTACTGCCAGCAGCGAGCATTGACTCCATATCAGTGTCTATCTGTTCGTGTGTGTGAGTGATGTAGTGAAAATGGATCTGCCTATCATTGCAATGTGTTTGGGCTTTGAAATAACATCTTATTCTGCTGCTGCAAGTGACATAGAAACATACAAGATAGGAGCAGGATTAGGCCATTCAGCCCCTCGAGCCTGCTTCGCCATTCAATGCGATCATGGCTGATCATCCAAATTCAGTACCCTGTCCCTGCTTTCTCCCCATATCCCTTGATCCCCTTAGCCTTAAGAAATATATCTAACTCCTTCTTGAATATATTTCATGATTTGGCCTCACCTGTCTTCTGTGTTAGTGAATTCCACAGGTTCACCACTCTCTGGGTGAAGAAATTCCTCCTCATCTCAGTCCGAAATGGCTTACCCCTTATCCTTAGACTGTGACCCCTGGTTCTGGACTCCCCTGCCATCGGGAACATCCTTCCTGCATCTATTCTGTCTAGTCCTGTTAGAATTTTATAAGTTTCAATGGGATCCCCTCTCATTCATCTAAATTCTAGTGAATATAAGACTAATCGACCCAATCTCTCCTCATACATCATTCCTTCCAACCCAGGTATCAGTCTGGTGAATCTTCACTGCACTCCCTCCATGGCAAGAACATCCTTCCTCAGATAAGGACAACATTCCTCAGATAACGACTGTGAGATTCATAATGTAACTCTGGAAATTCGGATCAAAGTGGGACTATTCCTGCTGCCTGTGATAATAGGACTGAGGCCAGTTCTGTGTCTCTGCGCTCTGTGAGTGATAATGTACTTACTCTATGTGAGAAGGAGCTGCCTGCACTGTTCCTTGCATTCCGGGTGGAGGATAGATCCTATTCATGCATTGAAGTATTTTGCTATGAGAATAAGAATACGAGATTAATATTAGTTATAAGATAACGACAGGTTCCAGGAGAATATAAAAATAGAGTTATAATTAATGTGTTTGTTTGCAATAAGGTAAATTATCTGGCGAGGGGAAACCGCGATACAAACAGTGCCATTGTCTGACCTCACTGCAGCACAGCGGCACTCAGATTCTCCACACCAGGTGTGTAGGACGGTTCTACAGTATGTTATCAACATCCAGACACAACCCAAACCCAGCACTGGACCAGGAATTGGACCACCCCATTGCACAGTCCAGGGTTTCATTTCCCATTCCAATGGGGCTACCTATAAAATTCAGAATGGCTTCCTGGAATATAACCACAGGTACCTGGGCTGTACAAAGAATTGTTTTCAGTCTATTGAAACCGAGTTGAGGGCCTGTTCAGTTAACAGAATATCTCAGTGCCCGGATCCTGATGTATCTGAGAGAGCTGCAATGTATCTCTCGATCACCAGCAGCACTGTTCTGGAGAACTCAAAGCATCGAAAGTAAATAACCGATTTTTGAAATGTGATCTTTCTCCTGCTGCCTGCAATAGATGCACTTTGTGAAACTGCTCACATCCTCACTGTCAGGCTGTGTTTCCACTGTTCACTGTCCTAGAACAACAGACACGGTGAGATTGGAACTGAATCAGGAATATTCACTGCTGATTTGAGGAAAGAAAGCAGCAATGATTTGAATGAGCGAGGTGATTTGCTTTCTGTTACCTTACACTGTACACACACAGCCCGAGAATGGCCTCTCCCTTCCCTCACTCACTCCATGTTCCGGAACTGGTTCATGCTGCACTCTGCCTCCTTCAAAGAGCCAACGACGGCCGCTCCACTTACCCCGACTCAAAGCCCATCTGCGGACACAGTCTCAGTGCGATGTGCTGCTGTGAGGAGGCTGCTGTTTGCTCCGTTACTCGGGCCCGTGATATCTCCGCTCCCTGATGTGTTCAGCGATCATCAGCCGAGCACAGAGGAAACAGCCCCCGCTGGCAGAGCTGGGGGAGGGGAGCTCGCATGGGCCCTTCTGTAGTGTATGTACCCGTCTACCTTTAAGAGAACTATTGTATGTAACCGTTCACCTTTAAGAGAACTATTTTAGGTGTGGCACTACTTTGTTTGGCTTCTGTATACGGTAATACCGACGGTGACCACACCAGTATATAAGTGTTGTGCCAGGAGTTATTGGGCAGATTCGCCCTGACCTTCGAATAGTAAAGCCCTGTTTCAAGTTACTCTTGGAGTCTGTGTATTAATTAACGAAACAACCCACAGACTTTACAGTGGCGACGAGTCCGATTGTACCCTGTGGCAACAATAATTCCGAAGCAGTTAACGAGCGTCGAGAAGAGGCAACCGCACTCGTCATTCTGCTGGGAGAAAACTCGAGTCTGCAGAGCTGGAAAGGAGGAAGAATTCCGAGACAAAGACTTCCATCAGCAACAGGCACTGACTGTCCCTTCTGCCACGGTGAGGAGTGAGCCGATCAGCATGAGAAGCAAGGCGGCAACGGTGACTGTGAGTAAGGGAAAAGTAAAAGAATAACCGGAGGATAAGGGCGGTGCACTCGACCACGGTCGAGGGGGAAAGGAGCCGGACAGAAGTCGGGCCCAGAGGCGCTGAGACTGGGGCAGCGTGGAGCAAGGAAGCCGCGGTACAGACAGGCTGGGGACGCAACGGCGTCGTGTGACAGCTAGACCGCGACTGGCGAAAAAGGCCGGGCAGCGACCGAAGCCACGAAGCGTTGCGACCGGGAGCGTAGGCGCGGGAAGATATAAAGACTTAGCCGCAGCCGGGGAGGGAAGCACCGGACTGCGAGATGGCTGGGAGAGGCATTTGGGAGCCGAGCGAGCGGGAGAGGCAGAGCCGACCAAGGGAGACTGCGCGAGAGCCAGTCCAGCGGCTGAAACTGTTCTCCGTCAACGGGGTGTACCCAGCGCCGGTAGAGCCGAGCGAGCGGGAGAGGCAGAGCCGACCAAGGGAGACTGCGCAAGAGCCAGTCCAGCGGCTGAAACTGTTCTCCGTCAACGGGGTGTACCCAGCGCCGGTAGAGCCGAGAGAGCGGGAGAGAGACCGAGCCCGAGCAAGGGGAACTGAGCGAGAGCCAGCCCAGCGGCTGAACCTGTTCGCCGTCAACGGGGTGTACCCAGCGCCGGTTGCCTTGCCGAGAAAAGGGAAAGCACTGAAGCCGACGCACAGGCTGTGAATCTGAAAGCCAGCGGCCGTCGCCTGTGGGGGAAAGTGTACCCCTCCCGCTAGGGAAGAAACGCAGGAAGCCGCCATTAGGCGGGGAAGAAGACAGAAGCGGGAAACCGCCATTGAAGTGGACGGGGAGAGAAGGTAAGCGCGGGAAACCGCCATTTTCGCAGGAAAACCGCCATTATAGAAAAAAAAAAAAAAATAAGTTAAAGAAATAATTCGGGGTGTTATCAGAAAGAGAGGAAGATGCCTAAGCGTGGTAACATCAACGATTTTAATGCCGAGGTAGAAGACTGGGCCACGTACGTGGAACACATCGAGATCTATTGTGAGGCCAATAAAATAGAAGAAGATGACAAAGCTATAACCTTGCTAAACTCAATGGGCGCGAAGACATACGGGCTCTTGAAGCATCTACTATCACCAGCTAAACCGGCGGATCAGACTTTCGATGCTATTGTGGCTGCTCTGAAGGATCACTTGAACCCCACACCGTTGATGTTGGCGGAACGATTCAAATTCTATGCGAGAACGCAACGGAAAGACGAAAGCAGCACAGAATACTTGGTCGAACTGCGTAGACTAGCGAAATACTGCCAGTTTGGAGGGAATCTGACAGAGGCATTGCGAGACAAGTTCGTGTGCGGGTTGGCAAAGGAAGGAACGCAAAAGCGACTACTCGAAGAGAACGACCTTACACTTGACAGGGCTGTCCTTATTGCAGCATCGCACAAAGCCGCAGCGAAGGGAACTGCGGAAATGCAGCTAAAGACAGCAGCACTAAGTGTGGATCAAATTACCTCGACAACAACAAAATGCTATCGTTGTGGGAAGACAACACACAACCAGAACCAATGCTGGTTTAAGAACCAGGAATGTAGGAAATGTGGCAAACTGGGTCACATAGCTAAGGTATGCCGGTCAGGGAAGAAGACCAACAACCAAAGGACCAACAACCAAAGGAAGCCATCACAGGAAAAGTACAACAAGGTACACAAGGTGGCTGAGAAGAGTTCAGACGAACAGAATTCAGACTCAGACCCAAACGGCCAGGAGCTGGGTAGTCTGAGAATTCACAATGTGAGTAAGGAAGCTGACCTACAAACTATCTGGGTCATGCTAAAAATAGCTGGAATCCAAGTGAAAATGGAGTTGGACACTGGATCAGCTCTATCAGTCATAAATCGAAGGGAATACCACTGGCTATTCTCACATATACCCTTAAGAGATACCAAGTTCGTATTGCAGACATACACGGGGCATAAAGTATACCCCATGGGAAAGATAAGAGTCAAAGTGAGAGATAGGGGTAAAGAACACCCAAGAATGAACTTATACGTACTACATGAGGGAGGACCACCACTTCTAGGATGGGAGTGGATCAAGAAAATAGACATGGAATGGCACTATCTAAAAGCCATAACGAGTGAGGACTCGGTGCAGACAATCAGCTCAGATTCTGAAACGGATGACGATAAGACCAACCCAAATATGAAAGACAAGGCTGAAATGGACTTGCCGACGAAGGTTGGAAAAACGAAGGCATGCATAAAGGCTTATGCTCCAGAGAAGAACAAAGTTTCAGAACAGAACTCCACCGAACAACGACAACCTAGTTTGACAGAAAATTCTGAGCCTGTTCAAGTTACGGACATATCCATGACGGAAGAACACCGAGCTCGGACTCAAACTTATTTCAAATTACGACAACAATTAGAACAATTGAGTTACCGTCTCGTACAAGAGATGAAAACAATGAAAAAGTTCTATGACACCGAATGGGAGAATCTGGAAAGACAACAGAAGCAGCTAGCTCAAGCAGAGAGCGACCATAGAGCCATCGTGACCAATTACCAATCACATCTCCCTTATGCTGTTCAGGAGTTAGAATATTTGCAGGAAGAAGCAAATGAAGAGGAATCTTCAGGAAGCCAGGATTTTATTCCAGTTCTTCTCTACGACTCCTTACAAGCAGAGTGTGAGAAGTTGAAAGAACAGTATGAACAGGCCCAGGCTACAATTCTGGAAGGGGTTAACTCGGCAACCTCCGAAAAGCTAGTTTCAGTGGAAGCATATGAGCAACTGAAGGTTAAACATGAGCAAGAAGTCCAAAGGCTGCAGGAAATTCTTGATGAGCTCAAGGCCAAGACAGACTCATCGGTAGAAGTTCCATCCATAGATGAGAAATTAGAGGTGAAAGACATGGCAGAACATGAAAGACAAGATGTACAAGAACTCATAAAAATATTAAAGGAAACCCAAGACAAATATGGGGCGGCAATGACCGAGATTCAACAACTTGAAGAACAGATTCAACTGGGAATCCGTTCAGTGGAAGAAAAGGGAATTGTAAGAAACACAGAGACTGTAAGAATGGCCTCTGAACATGAGCTAGAGAGCATCAAGGCGCAACTTCTCCGAGCGCTGGAAGCCAAAGTACAAGAGGAAAAGAAGGTGAAAGCATTGGAGGAAAAGGTGGATGAAATGGAAAAGACTCTGACCCACAGTGTTCCCGTGGAAGAGTTAACGGTCAGCCAACTCCTTCATATGCTGAAGGACAAGACTCTACAATGGGAACAATCTGAACACAAGCTTCAATCTTCAAAGGGAAGGAGTTCGGAGCTCTCAAAAGTTATGGAAATAGCTGAGGTTGCAACACAGATTTTACAGGGATGCCAAAAGTACGCTGAATCACGTCAATGTGAACAGCAGAATGTTGAAACAGCTGCTCCAGTAGAAGGATTGAATAGCCTGATCAATCAATCCCCGAGGGAAGGGGAAGTATTGAAATCACAAACGAGGTCATTAGTGAAGGATTTGCAGGAAACCCAGGAAGAGCGGGATGAATATGAACGCATGAAGAAGTCTCTTCAGGAAAGATGTCTAGGGAGGGAACAACAGTCGGCTAACGTCCAGTTGGGTACGGAAGAAGTAGCAGGCCCTCTCGCTAGACTAGCTCAGGACGACACCGAATATTACCATGACCTGTTGAGTGACACGGAATATTACGATGACTTGGTCTGCCCAGCTTGTGATGAAAACTCCCAAAGTGCAGAAATCAGGATGAAGCACTTAAAGTCTAAGGGACATAGGGAGATGGTGGCGCTACAGCTGGCAGCGGATAAGGGAGCCCCGAGAGTCTCCAAGAAGCAGAAAAGAAAAAGACGAAGCAGAAGACGATAACCATCTAAATCATTATCACTTCTATCAGATCATGCACGTGGGCCCCACGAAGGGGGCCAAATCAGTTGGAAAGTAGGAAAAATTACCAAGGCAGTCCAACTGTTTGTAAAAGTCAGCACTGCTGGTTCAGCAGGACGGAAGTTCAAGCAGTTATGCCAAGGGAAAGACTATTGGATGAGTCACGCTAGAAATGTGAACCGGCTACACCACAGAGATGTTGTTCGGACCGAGTCAAGACCAGAGACTGAATCTGTGAACTGTTCCCGCAGAGACTGAATCTGTGAACTGTTTCCCGCAGAGACTATATCTGTGAATTGTTTTACATGAAGTTGATTATATGTTATGTTTAATGGGGAATAATATGTTGTAAGCTAAAAAGGGAGGATTGTAGTGTATGTACCCGTCTACCTTTAAGAGAACTATTGTATGTAACCGTTCACCTTTAAGAGAACTATTTTAGGTGTGGCACTACTTTGTTTGGCTTCTGTATACGGTAATACCGACGGTGACCACACCAGTATATAAGTGTTGTGCCAGGAGTTATTGAGCAGATTCGCCCTGACCTTCGAATAGTAAAGACCTGTGTGCTTTTCTGGCTGTCTCAAGCAGCAAGAGGAGAAGGAGCTGCCAAAACAAGAGAGTGGAGAGTGGTGGTCTCCTGACCAGGAAGAGGAGTAGCAGAAAGATAGATCACCACCTCCACCTCCTCCAACATCTTCAAACAACTGAGGTGCCTGGAGATATTGGACAGAGGAGGAGAAGGAGAAAGGAGGCCTACATCAACATCAGCCGGGGAGAGGCCTTTTCTATCACTGCCTCCCCAAATTGGCCTCCACTTCAGGAGAGAGGGGAGAGAAATATCAGAAAAAAACCCACCAACTGTTTGGAAGGAGGGAAGATTCATCTCATTTGAAACATCTACAGGTGGGTGTTATTTGGGGCACTCTCCCAAGACTTTGTATTTTAGGTGGGGGGAGAAAAGAAGAAGCAAGGCCGGACCATCAAGGGGTGTAGTGTGTGTGTGTGTGGCTCTTGTTAAAAGCTAGGCCACACACACCACTAATTAGCACCCCTACTATTGCCTGCCCTGGGAGAGCTGGAGCTGACCAGGTGAAGTCTCTAATTTCATTAATTACATCATTAAGACCTGTTGCAGGACTGAGCCTGGGCTTCTCCAGCTTTTCCAGGTGAAGACATCTTCTCCCCCTGCCAGAAGACCATCACCAAAGACTTTTAAACTACATCAGAGAGTGCCCCCCTGCCAACACCCACCCACCCACCATCCTGAGTGGCAACACTGCCCTTGTGGTCTCCCTCCTTCCTACCCCCCTCTCTCTCTCTCTATCTCTCTCTGCCTGTCTTTCTAAGGCACCTCAGTCCCATCACCTTTTATTAATTGCCTATTGAGCAGAGGGGAGAGGGCCCCTCCCCCAATTTCATTCAGTAAGGGGAGAGGTGTGTCCTCATTTTAATCAGCTCCCTCTGCTCAATAGAGGACAAAAAAATATATATATATTACCTGAGGCCATTAACACCTTCAGGCCTGTGGCTTGGGGTGAGTGTAGCCCTTAAAGCACCCCAGAATGGCGACTACATCATCGCCAGTGGCGGGGCAAGCCAAGACTTATGCGGGAGCGGCAGCCACAGCCACAGCTGCTCCCGCTGCTTCTGCTGCCCCGTCACCATTTAAACTGATAACGAAAAAGCTTGGGGTGAAGAGCTACACTCACCCCACTATGACCATCGAGGCCTGCGTCAAAGCCATGGCTGGGGTTGTCGGCCCCTCAGCCATCGTCGCGGCCTCGAAAATGTACGGGAAGGCTGTGTTCTTCCTGGGGTCGGAGCGGGCGGTGTCCCTGGCCGTCACCAAGGGGCTCACCGTGGGCGGGACCTTCCTGCTGGTGGATCCTCTCGAGGCCACCGTGCAGAGGATTGTCATCTCTAACGTCCCGCCCTATGTTCCCGGTGAGCTCCTCCTTCCCCATTTGCGTCAGCTTGGGGAGGTGAGGTCGGGGATCACGCCTATCCCGCTCGGCTTCCGGGAGGCCAGCCTTCGCCATGTCTTCTCCTTCCGGCACCAGCTGTTTATCCAGCTGGCGTGGGAGGAGGACACTGACGGAGCGTTCGTCGTCCTCCACGAGGGGACCGCCTATCGCGTCTTTTGGAAGTCGGACGGTGTGCGGTGCCACGCCTGCAAGGAGGTGGGGCATATCAGGAGGAACTGCCCTGCCTCCAAGGCCGCCGGATCATCTCGTGCGGCCAAGGCGGGCGCCGCCGCTGCTCCTCCCCCCGGTCTGCCCGCGCGTCAAATACGTCTGATGCGCGGTTGACGTCGGGGGCCGATGCCACCAAGGCCTCCGGCGGGGGGGAGGGAGCGTGTCCGGTCAGAAAAAAGGCGCGGGGAAAGAAAAAACACCTTAGGGCGGGTCCCCCCGTGGATGGCGAGCCCTTGCCCCTTGAGCCCCTTACACCCGCGCTCCTCGCGGAGTTGACCGGGGCAGATGCGAGCGGGAGGGGCCTCGTGCCCGAGCCTGTGGCCGCAACCGCCGCAACGGTATTGCCATTACCTGTGGCTGGGCTCGGGCCCGAGGAACCCGACAAACCTGCTCCGCCGGAGGGAGTTGAGGAGGAGGCCTTTGCAGACATGGAGGTCTCCCTCGCTCCCTCCGCGCTAAAAAGAAGGCGCGACACCCTGGATGAGGAGGAGGACCGGGAGGAGGAGGGTCCCTCCGAACAGGGGGAGTCGTCGCCCGCCGCGGGTGCTGCGCCCCCCCCACCGCTGTCACCATCACCGGCGATCAGCAGGGGTCGCCTGTCCCTCGGGAGGCTGAGGCAGATGTGTCTGTGCAGCACGTGCCTACCGGGGATGGGGACGAGACCTTGCCCGTGGGGGGGGTCGCGGATCAACCCGCGGCTGAAATAGACTATTTATCGGTGCCGTTACCCCTCGACGGGTCGGGCGGCCTGGGGTCTGGGTCGGGCGAGTTCGAAGAAAGTGAGCTCGCCCAAAGCGGCCCGGTCATTTCCCAGGGGCTGCTCGACCTGGTCGAGGATTTAGCCAAAGACGCCCCACCTGCCGGGTCAGAGGCCGGTGGCGCGGAAGAGGAAGGCCCTCTGGCTGTGTCTCGGGCGCCGGACGTCCTGGGGGAGTTCGGATTTGTGTTCTCCCCGATTTCTCCGTTCGATCTGGCGTCTGGGGCGGAGGGGGGCTCTGAACCGCCGCCGCCGTCTTCTGACCCGGCGCCCCCGGAGGAGCCCAGGGAGAATTCCTCCGCCACCGATCCTGGGGGTGGGATCCGGGCGGAGGCGGGGCCGGCTGTTGCGGCCGAGCCGTCCGCTGCGCACTGCGCGGTGGGCGGGTCGGCCGCTGGTGACGACCCCCTGGAGGAGGATGGGGACTCGGTGATGGACACGGAGGACGAGTCGGACTCCGGCGCCGACGAGGCGGTGGATGACCTCGTGCCCCTTGCCGAGTCTCCCCTCATTCCCGCAAGGGAACTCCGGGATTTTATGGCCACGTGCCTGGGTCGGCGCGGGAAGGTCCGGCTGGCCCTCGACAGGTGGTCAGAGCTGGCGCTGCTCATTGATTCCGTCCGCGCCGCCGTTAAGACCATGGACGCGGACGAGGGTGTGAACCCACTTGAGCTGCGTCGGCTCAGAACACTTCTCACTGGGCTGCTGAGGAGGTGGCGGCTGACTAGCGGCCGCGCTTCCTCCCCCCGTTAGTTGTAGGTAGAGGTTGCACTATGCTTCTGACATGAAGATAACCATAGCCAGCCTCAACATCAACGGCAGCGGGGAGGCACGCCGCAGATTCAATAACTTCTCGGTCCTTCGGGACGGGAAGTATGCGGTGTGCTTCCTGCAAGAAACCCACACCGTTCCGGGAGACGAAGCCACGTGGCTCCTGGAGTGGCAAGGAGGGGTCAGCATGAGTCACCTCTCCAATAATTCCAGCGGGGTGGCTATCTTGCTGGCCCTGTATTTTCAGCCGGAGATCTTGGGGGTCAAGGAGCACGTGCCGGGCCGCTTGCTCCAGGTCACTGTTCGCCTGGGGGGCATGCCGCTCCATCTAGTGAACGTGTATGCCCCTCAGGCCGGTGCGCAGCAAGTGCGCTTCTTTGAAGAAGTGTCCGCGCTTCTGGGCTCCATCGACGTGGGCGAGTGCGTCATCCTCGTGGGGGATTTTAACTGTACCCTCGAGGCGAGGGACCGTACGGGTCCCCCGCGATGCCCGCCGGCGATGGAGAAGTTGTGGGACCTGGTCGGGTCCTTCGACTTGGTGGACGTCTGGCGAAATCTTCATCCCGACTCCAGCGCCTTCACTTACGTGAGGTCTGGAGGAGGAGGGTCCAGAATCGACCGCCTCTACATTTCCCGGGCGTACGTATCCTGCGTTCCGGCGGCTTCCATGCGGCCGGTGCCGTGCACGGACCACCACCTGGTGTGGGCGGAGCTCGTCCCGCTGCGCGCTCGGGGAGGGTCCGCGTACTGGCACTTTAACAACCTGCTGCTGGAGGACGCGCGGTTCCGGGATTCGTTTCGGCGGTTCTGGGCCAACTGGAGAAGGAAGCAGGGGGGCTTCCCCTCCTTGAGGCTGTGGTGGGACGTGGGCAAGGCTCACGTGCGTCTCTTTTGTCAGGAGTATGCGAAGGGGTCGACCAAGAGGCGGGAGGCCCGAGTCGGGCGGTTGGAGAAGGAGGTGCTCGACCTGGAGTCCCGTCTCGGTCAAGTCGTCGGGGACTCGGCCCTGCGGAAGGTGTACGAAGAGAAGAAGGGCGCGCTGAAGGACCTGCAGCTCGTCGGGTCCCGAGGCGCGTACGTGAGGTCGCGGATCCAGCTCCTGCGGGACCTGGACCGCGGCTCCCCCTTCTTCTAATCGCTGGAAAAAAGACGAGGGGTCCGTAAGCAGCTCTTGGGGCTGCTGGCCGACGACGGATCTCTGGTCTCGGATCCGGAGGGAATCAGCACGGAGACCCGCGCCTACTACGGGGCTCTGTTCTCTCCGGATCCGTCCAGCGAGGATGCGTGCAGAGTTTTGTGGGAGGACCTGCCGAAGGTCAGTCCGGAGGGCGCCGAAAAATTGGACGCTCCGCTAAGCCTGGCGGAGCTGACCGGCGCCCTCCACCAGCTCTCTAGGGGAAGGTCCCCGGGGCTGGACAGGCTGACCGTGGAGTTCCACAGGGCATTCTGGGACGTCTTGGGGGGCGACTACGCGCGGGTCCTGGGGGAAAGTTTGGCGACCGGGGAGATGCCCCTCTCTTGGCGCAGGGCGGTCATTGTCCTGCTGCCTAAGAGGGGCGATCTCCGCCTCCTCAAGAACTGGCGTCCGGTCTCCCTCCTTAGCACGGACTATAAAATCTTTGCCAGGGCTATGTCTGCTCGCCTTGGCACCGTGCTGGCCCACATGATCCACCCCGACCAGTCCTACACGGTCCCGGGCCGGACCATCCACGACAACATCCATCTGGTCCGGGACCTGGTCCACCACTCCCAGAGGGCTGGTCTGTCGGTCGCCTTCCTCTCCCTGGATCAGGAGAAGGCGTTCGACAGGGTGGATCACGAGTATCTTTTCGGGACTCTGCGCGCATTCGGGTTCGGGACGCATTTCGTCGCCCGGATCCGACTTCTGTACGCCGCCGCAGAGTGTCTGATTAAAGTTAACGGGTCCTTGACGGCGCCCCTTCGCTTCGGGAGGGGGGTGCGTCAGGGATGCCCCATGTCCGGTCAGTTATACGCCATTTGCGTGGAGCCATTCCTGCGCCTCTTGCCCAAGAGGTTGACGGGACTGGCTCTGCAAGGGCCGGGCGTGGAGGTGGTCCTCTCGGCTTACGCCGATGACGTGCTCCTCACGGTCACGGATCAGGAATCCGCACCTCCGTGAATGTGGGTTCGGGCAGCTGGCAGAGGGTGGGGCTGTGGCTGGCGGTGTGACCAGAGTCGGGGACCTGCTCGATGTCGGAGGAGCTGGCTGGATGGCGCCGGAGGAGCTGGCGTGGTGCCTGTCCAGGGCCAATGTCCGGCTCGCGGCCGAAGCCATCGAGTCGGTGAAAGTGGCACTGGGCCCCGATTCCACTAGGTGTATCGAGGCGGCTCAAGCACGTGGGGCGATCCCGTCCGAGCTTAACCCCGTCCGGACGGAATTCCTTATTGGCGCCCGGCCCCGAAACTCCCCTCGGGAGCCGGCGCCTCACAACTTGAGCCATCTCGAGGAAATACCCTCCGTGCCTTTTCATTCCGCGCGGAGGGGTTTCCTGTACGGGCTGCTCCTGCACACTCTCCACTTTGCCATCTTCGTCTGCCATCCAGACACGCCTTGGCGTGGCGTCTTGCCGACTGGCGGTGGCGGAGGTCCCCAATGGAGGGCTCTCTACGCAGGAGTCCTCCCTTGTTCCATCGGGGACTTGGCCTGGAGGGTGTTGCACGGAGCGGTCCCGTGAAATAAGGTTTTAAGTAGGTTCACGGACTCCCAGGCCGCCTGTGTTTTTTGCGGCCTGGAGGAGTCCGTTTTCCACGTTTATATGGAGTGTGAGAGGTTGCAGCCCCTCTTTCACTACTTAAAGGGGCTACTCCTCGATTTTTGGTTGCACTTCAGTCCCACGCTCTTGATCTACGGTCACCCGGTGCGGAGGGGAGCGGATAGGCTGGAGGACCTCCTTGTGGGCCTGCTCCTGGGCCTGGCTAAAAGAGAAATCAATTGGTCCAGGCAGCGGGCAATCGAGGCGGTTGTCCAGCCGGATTGCCTGCCTCTCTTCCGCGGCCATGTTCGCGGCCGGGTGGCCCTGGAGATGGAGCACGCGGTGTCCGCTGGTACGCTTGAGTATTTCCGCGACCGTTGGGCGCCGCGGGGGCTGGAGTGCATCGTCAATTTGGAACACCAAATTTTAATTTGATTTATTAAGGTTTAGTTGAACTTTTGTTTATTTACAGTTGATCTGGTTTAAATTTTAAATTTTGGTTCAAATAAAAAGAGGACCTTCGAATAGTAAAGTCCTGTTTTAAGTTACTCTTGGAGTCTGTGTATTAATTAACGAAACAACCCACAGACTTTACACCTTCCTGTCGGTTTAAATACAGTGCGGGGAGAGGGGGAGGAGCAGGCAAATATTTCAATGCTGAAGCCTGAAAGCTGGAGGCGGAGCTGAAGCTCAGAGGACGCTGTCTCTGCTCTGCCTGTCACTCTGATTCTGTCTCCTCCCAGCCTCTCTCACACTCTGCTTTTCCGGGTTGGCTTCATAAATACATCAGGACGGCGAGAGTTTATCATTCAGTTTATGTTCCTGTGAGGAATCGTCATGTCTGGAAGAGGTAAAGGAGGCAAAGGACTGGGAAAAGGCGGAGCCAAGCGTCACCGTAAAGTTCTTAGTGACAACTTCCAGGGCACAAAACAAAGGCTCCACTAAGAGCCACTCACCGCCTCACCGAGAGAGCAGCGCCCCAGGACCGGGAGCGGGGGTATATTGGGGTGAGGAGTAGCTTCAGAATTATAAGGATTATTATGGGGTTACAAGTGACTCTTTGGGCCGGACCCTGTATTCTCCCCTCACAGTGAAAAGCTCTTTTAGTCTTCCTGGGTGTCCATGCGCTCAGTGTTCTGTTTCCATTCAGCTTTTATATATCAGACATGGTGTGACGGGGAACCGGAGCTTTCCACCTCACAATAGGTTAAACCGAGCTTCTATGACAAGAGGCCAATTTGTGAGATTATTCTCCTTCTGAAGTTTGCTTCCTGCACAGATACTGTCGGGGATTGTGAAATTCAAGGGTTTAAGTAAAGTACTTGGATGGACTGTAATGTCTCCAGTTCTAACTCTCGGAGCCCGCTGTAACCTGAGGCTACTTCGGATTGGTCGCTTGATTGGAATCTCATTACCTTAACAAAACTAACTATTGGCCTCAATTGAAGAATTTATAAATTAATCTTGAAACAATCCGCTAAATTAAAAAAAAAAAAATACTTTTTTTATAATTAATAAATGCGACAGAGACAGATTTTAAAATGCGGCAGTTTCCCTATTTGTCTGATAATGTCATCACCAGATTGATAGGACGTTAGCCGGAATGAATAAACTGACAATCAGTGCATTAAACAGGCGGCTCTTAAACGAGCAGTTTTATTTTTTCTTGTCAGTAAATTGTGGAGTTTTACTTGGAGCTGGCGTTCTTGGCCACCCCGTGCTTGGCCAGCTCCCCGGACAGCACCAGACTCCCGGCGGTCTGGATGTGTGGACACAATCCGCACTCTCCAAACTATTAGAGGTTGGTGCCATCTACTGGCCGACAGCGAGTGCTGCAACAAGAGACAATGATTCAGCAGAAACCATTTTGATTTCGACAGATACTTCAGTACACTGTTTATGTTCCGCTTAAAACCATTGCCAAGTAGTTTATTGGTCCAGCTGAAAACTCCAAACAACCATTAAATGCAGATGGACGCGCTCACCCGATTCTAGTGTGAACAGTGTGGTTGATCATTGAGTGTGGGATAGACACTTCCTCCATCACTCTGGTACTATGTGGCAAGGTGAGATTCACTGCTGAATATACTGTATCTGTCACTCTCTGGTACTGTGTCAGTGTGGGATTGACAGGTGAGTATAGGACAAGCAGTACCACTCACTCACTGGTACTGCATGTGAGTGAGGGAGTATTCGTTTATACAGGATAGCAATTGTATCTGTCACTCTGTTACTATGTGGCAGCGTTTGATTGTCAGGTGAGTGGTGAATAGATAACTTAATGGGCAAAACTGTGGCAAATGATTTTCAAAGCAGATTTTAAGATTTAACATGTTAAATCAGATCTGGTATAATTGTGACCCATAGAACAGAACAGTAACCAGCCCTTTCAAAGATAATGTGGGTGGCTCTGAAAAGAGCCTTTGGGTTATTAGATTGAATCTTGTTCGCTTTACTTGCTCTTGGAGCTGGCAGTGCTGGTTTTTTTGGGCAGCAGCACCGCCTGGATATTAGGCAGCACCCCGCCCTGAGCGATGGTCACCTTTCCCAGCAACTTGTTGAGCTCCTCGTCGTTGCGGATGGCCAGCTGCAGGTGTCTGGGGATGATGCGGGTCTTCTTGTTGTCCCGGGCCGCGTTGCCGGCCAGCTCCAGAATTTCAGCGGTCAGATACTCGAGCACAGCAGCCATGTAGACCGGGGCTCCGGCACCCACACGCTGAGCATAGTTGCCCTTTCGCAGGTGCCTGTGAACACGGCCCACAGGGAACTGCAGTCCGGCCCGGGATGAGCGAGACTTGGCTTTGGCCCGAGCTTTACCGCTGGTTTTTCCTCTTCCAGACATTTCCACAATCAACACGGTTAGAGAAAGAATGAAAGTCTCCTCCCACATCTGCCTTTCTTATACCTTCTGGAGGAATGCAGACAGCGTACTTGTGATTGGTCGCACTGTGGTGAATTTTATTGGTGTTTTCCTGTGACCAATCACAGTCTGCTTTTCCCACCAATGAAAAGAGGTCGGAAATAACTGCCTCAACAGTCAGACCGCCAACGATTTTTTAAATCTCAAAATCCCCGCCAATAATTTTTAAATTGAGGATTATGTTAATAAATTCACCATTAGCCAAAGATTTCCAAGCACGTTTTATTCCCGTTTGTCTTATTCCATATTTCCCTTGCACAGTCCGGGCTGTGACAATCAGCCTGTTCAATTTCAGAATGTAACGGGCGGGAATCAACCCCCATTGGTTCTGTAAGCGGACACATTCCAGCTCAATCTTTGTAAAAGTGAGGTTTCAATAATTATCGATGGATCCTTTGCACAGCCAGGAGTGAAAACAGAAGCGGGAGCCCTGTGAAAAGAGAAGAGGGACAGTGTTCAAACTGCCCCCGTTCCGGTCTCTGTTAGAACTCCCATTCTGGGCTGTTACACTGCAAGAAGTCTCGGGTTAATAAACCCCCAACAGTTATTTTTAAAACCTGAAAATGCCTTGAGAGAGAACGATGTGACTGGAATCTGAGTCTTACCCGTAGAACAAGCTCTTAATTCGTCGGCAGGCGCTGTAAATGAACGTGTCTGAGAACAAAGGGAAACAAAGAAACATCGAAGATAGGAGCAGGGGTAGGCCATTCGGCCCCTCGAGCCTGTTCCGCCATTTAATGAGATCATGGCTGATCATCTAAATTCAGTACCCTGTCCCTGCTTTCTCCCCATATCCCTTGATCCCTTTAACCTTAAGAAATATATCTAACTCCTTCTTGATTATATTAAATGAATTGGCCTCAACTGCCTCCTGTGGTAGAGAATTCCACAGGTTCACCACTCTCTGGGTGAAGAAATTCCTCCTCATCTCAGTCCTAAATGGCTTACCCCTTATCCTTAGATTGTGACCCCTGGTTCTTGATGTAAGCCCCCAAAGTGTGGACTAAGTGATATACAAAGTCAACAACACTGGCTTGTTATAAGAAAGACAGACCCAATAATTGAAGTAAAAACGGTTTATTCAGGCCTGGGGCGCTATGGCTCTTGCGTCCCAACACAAGGCTGCAACTCCACCGAATCTCTTGAGGTTCACACAGTTATACAAAAATTAAGGCCCTGCCCTAAAGGCGGGGATAAGCTTATTAGCATATACAGAATTATAGTTAAATTGTAATTATAAAACCGTGACATTCCATTCTTCCAGTCGCTTACAAATCTCACATTTCGTTATCAGTTGGTCCTGTTACTTTCTCATGACCCAGGGGCCTCAACTTTATTACTTTACGATCGTCCATTTGCTGTTGTCAGATGGCTTGGTCTTTTTAAGTATTTCTCTAAGATAGTAGATCTTTCCAAAGCGGGCAATCCGCAGACTTTCTGTCTCTCTCTCTTAAATTATTTCTACAGAGCAAAAACACTTTAGTTAGTTCAAAAAATAGAACCCTATTGAGCTTCACACTTAACAAACCCTTAAGTGCAAAGGTGTCGACTCGTGTGGCCGAACCCATATATCTCTCCCTCTTTCTAAGGGGTTGTTTTGAAAGTTTTAATCTCTCAGCAGTTACCCCGTAGTCCTGTTTAAACATTATCTGGGTTTATACAACTTTTACAGACTTCTATTGTTCAACTCGGAGCACGAATTAACCTATTCCCTCCATTTTGTATATTGGTGTTACAGATGAATCCTGGATTGTTTTACCTTATTAAATCCAATTTTTAATATCTTACTTCAGTTCTAGACTCCCCCACCATCAGGAACATCCTTCCTGCATCTAGTCTGTCTAGTCCTGTTAGAATTTTATAAGTTCCAATGAGTTGCCCTCTCATTCTTCTAAACTCTAGCGAGTATAAACCTAATCGACCCAATCTCTCTTTATAAGTCATTCCTGCCATCCCAGGTATCAATCTGGTGAATCTCCACTGCACTCTCTCCATGGCAAGAACATCCTTCCTCAGGTAAGGCGACCAAAACTGCACACAATACTCAAGGTGTGGTCTCACCAAGGCTCTGTACAACTGCAGCAAGACATTCTTGCTCATGCACTCGAATCTTCTCGCTATGGGGCGGGGCCAGGGAGGAGCATTAGTGGTTCCCCCTAGTGGAACATTCCAGACATTACAAGTGCAAGTACAAATATCAGAACACAGTTATTTCATCACACTCCTGTACACGAATCCTCTCGCTATGAAGGGCAACATACCATTTGCCTTCTTAACCGCCTGCTGCACCTGCATGCTTACCTTCAGCGACTGGTGCACAATGACCCCCAGGTCACGTTGCACTTCCCCTTCTCCCAATCTATTGCCATTCAGATAATAATCTGCCTTCCTGTTTTTGATACCAAAATGGATAACCTCGCATTTATCCACATTATACTGCATTTGCCATGCATCTGCCCAATCACGCAACCTGTCCAAATCATACTGGAGTTTCACTGCATCCTCCTCACAGCACACGCACCCACCCAGCTTTGTATCATCTGCAAACTTGGAGATATTACATCTAGTTCCCTCGTCTAGATCATTTATTTATATTGTGAATAGCTGGGGTCCTAGTACCGATCCCTGCAGTACCCTACTAGTCACTGCCTGCCACTCGGAAAAGGACTCGTTTATTCCAACTCTTTGCTTCCTGTCTGCCAACCAGTTCTCTATCCAAGGCAGCACCTTACCCCCAATCCCATGTGCTTTAACTATGCACGCTAATCTCTTATGTGGGATCTGATCGAAAGCCTTCTGAAAGTCCAAATACACCACATCCACTGGTTCTCATTTATCTATTCTAGCAGTTACATCCTCAAGAAATTCCAGTAGATTAGTCAAGCACGATTTACCTTTTGTAAATCCATGTTGACTTTGTCCGATCCTGTCACTGTTTTCCATGTGCTCTGCTATTACATCTTTTATAATGGATTCTAGCATTTCCCCACTACCGATGTCAGGCTTACCGGTCTGTAATTCCCCGTTTTCTCTCTACCACCTTTTTTAAATAGTGGGGTTACATTAGCTATCCTCCAATCCATGGGAACTGTTCCAGATCCTATAGAATTTTGGAAGGTGTCCAGCAATGCATCTACTATAAACTGCGATAGGGTGACCTAAACTGTGTTAACAGGAGCCTGGTTGCGATGCCTCGAATCGAACTTCAATGAACTCGCGAGGGAGGTCAGCGAGCCACACCACGATACAATCATCGCCCTAATTTTAAAATGTTAGACGCTGTATTTACAGATCATTCGCCATAGGTCTTTGGAGCTTTAGTCAGGACGTGTAAAACACTTTGCAATCATCTTAGACTGAACGGAAACAAGATGTTCAGATTATTTCTCTCCAGTTTAAAATAGTTACTGAGGAATGGTTTTCCTGTTGCACCACTGGCGGGCGGCCAGGAGATGGCACCAAACTCCAATAGTTTGGAGAGTGCGGATTGTGTCCACACATCCAGACCGCCGTGAGCCTGGTGCTGCCCGGGAGCTGGCCAAGCACGGGGTGTCGGAAGGTACAATAGCAAATGAATTTCACAACGCACTGTAAAAGCACAAAACAAAGCAACGGCTCTTTTCAGAGGAAGTCGCAGCATTAATATAGTCGAATTATTCATTCGGGATATCGTCCTTTTATAGAATCACAGAACGATTCCGCACATTAGCAGGCCGAGAGGAGACTTGATTGATGTGTATATGAAGGGCCTACATAGAGTGGACAGGAAAGACCTATTTCCCTTAGCAGAGAGATCAATCACCAGGGGGTAAAGATTTAAAATAATTGGTAGAAGTAGAGGAGAGTTGAGCAGAACTTTTTTCACCCATAGGTTGTTGGGGGTCTGGAACGTTCTGCCTGAAAGTGAGGTAGAGGCAGAAAACCTCATCATATTTAAAAACTATATGTTACGCCCTTGAAGTGTCATAAACTGAAAAGCTAAGGACCAAGATCTGGAAAGTGGGATTCGGCAGCATAGATATTTTTTGTGCTGAATCCTTCTGTACCGTAAATGTCTACGATTCTGTGAATAAAGATCATTCAGCCCATCGTGCCTATGTTGATTTAAAACATCCACACACCAGAATATAGAACTTGGAGTAAAATATAGATCTACACCGATCACAATGTAAATCAACTGTCTACCCTCGCTCCCAGGTCACTGCTCTCTCTGTGAGGTGGTGGGTGGCTCTTAAAAGAGCCTTTGTGTTGTGTTTGGTGGAAAGGGTCGAGTTGTTTAGCCGCCGAATCCATAGAGAGTGCAGCCCTGCCGTTTCAGAGCGTACACCACATCCATGGCATTGACCGTCTTGCGCTTGGCGTGCTCAGTGTAGGTGATCGCATCCCTGATCACATTCTCCAGGAAAACCTTCAGCACCCCGCGGGTATGTGAGTGGGGCTTTGTCCTGCACCTGTCATTCTCTGGTATGTTCGTGGTGTTTTTTTCCTGCACCTGTCAGTTTCTGATATATGATTGGGTTTTCTTCCTGGACCTTTCAGTTTCTGATATGTCAGTGGGGTTTTGTCCTGTACCTGTCAGTTTCTGTTATGTGAGTGTGGATGTGCATTTGCCTGTCAGTTTCTGTTATGTGAGTGCGGTTTTGTCCTGTGCCTGTCAGTTTCTGATATGTGAGTGGGGTTTTGTACTATAGCTGTCAGTTTCTGATCTGTGAGTGCGGTTTTGTCCTGTACCTGTCAGTTTCTGGCATATGAGTTGGGATTTCTCATGTACCTATCAGTCTCTGGTATGTGAATGGGGTTATATCCTGTACCTGTCAGTTTCTGGTATTTGAGAGGGCTTTTATCCTGTACCTCTCAGTTTCTGATATGTGAGTGGGTCTTTGTCCAGTAAATGTCAGTATCTGATATATGAGTCGGGTTTTGTCCTCTCCCTGTCTGTTTCTGGTTTGTGAGTGGGGTTTTGTCCAGTACCTGTCAGTTTCTTTATGTTTGTGTTTTTTTTTCCTGTAGCTGTCAGTTTCTGGTACCTGAATGGGGTTTTGTTCTGTACCTATCAGTTCTTTGTAAGCGAATGGGGCTTTATCCTGTACCTGGCAGTTTCTTTTTGTTAGTGTTCATTTTTCCTATAGCTGTCAGATTCTGATACGTGAGTGGGATTTTGTCCTTTACTTGTCAGTTTCTGATCTGTGATTTGGGTTTTGTCCTGTACCTGTCTGTTTCTGGTATGTTAGTGGGCTTTTGTCCTGTACCTGTCAGCTTCTGTCATGTGAGTGGTGTTTTGTACAATAGCTGTCATTTTCTGATCTGTGAGTGGGGTTATATCCTGTACCTATCAGTCTCTGGTATGTGAGTGGGGTTATATCCTGTACCTCTCAGTTTCTGACATGTGAGTCGGTCTTTGTCCTGTAAATGTCAGCATCTGATATGTGAGTCAGGTTTTGTCCTGTACCTGTCTTTCTGGTTTGAGAGTGGGGTTTTGTACTGTGCCAGTCAGTTTCAGGTCTGTGAGTGGGTTTTGTGCTGTATCTCTCAGTTTCTGATATGTGAGTGTGGTTGTTGTCCTGTACCTGTCAGCTTCTGGTACGTGAGTGGGGTTTTGTACTGTACCTGTCAGCTTCTGGTATGTGAGTGGGTTTTGTCCTGTACCTGTCAGCTTCTGGTACGTGAGTGGGGTTTTGTCCTGTACCTGTCAGCTTCTGGTATGTGAGTGGGTTTTGTCCTGTACCTGTCAGCTTCTGGTACGTGAGTGGGTTTTGTCCTGTATATGGCAGTTTCTTTATGTTATTGTTCTTTTTTCCTGTAGCTGTCAGTTTCTGATCTGTGAGAGGGGTATTGCCCTGTACCTGTCAATTTCCGGTATGTGAGTGATGTTTTGTCCTGTATATGGCAGTTTCTGATATGTGAATGGGGTTTTGACCTCTTCCTGTCAGTTTCTCATTTGTGAATGTGGTTTTGACCTGTTCCTGACAACTTCTGATATGCGAGTGTGGTTTTGTCCTGTACCTGCCAGATTTTGAAATGTGAGGGAGGATTTGTCCTGTAAATATCAGTTTCTGATATATGATTGCGGTTTTGTTCTGTATCTGACAGTTTCTGATATGTGGGTGAGATTTAGTAATGTAGCTGCCATTATCTTGTATGTGAGTGGGATTTTGTACTGTACCTGTCCATTTCTGATATGGGAGTGGGTTTTTTTTCCTGTACCAGTCAGTTTCTGGTATGTGCATGGGTTTTTGTCCAGTACCTGTCAGTTTCTGGTATGTGAGTGAATTT
Organism: Somniosus microcephalus; assembly: GCF_052327205.1. Taxonomy (NCBI): domain Eukaryota; kingdom Metazoa; phylum Chordata; class Chondrichthyes; order Squaliformes; family Somniosidae; genus Somniosus; species Somniosus microcephalus. The sequence goes on from NC_141015.1 coordinate 6,320,553, forward strand.
TCCACTGTACCTGTCAGTTTTTGTTATGTGAGGGGGATTTTGTCCTGTACCTGTCAGTTTTTGTTATGTGAGGGGGATTTTGTCCTGTACCTGTCAGTTTTTGTTATGTGAGGGGGATTTTGTCCTGTACCTGTCAGTTTTTGTTATGTGAGGGGGATTTTGTCCTGTACCCATCAGCTTCTCATTGGGTGTTATCTGTACCTGTCAGTTTCTGTCTGTACCTGTCTGTATCTGCTATGTGAGCTTCAGTTTCTGTCTATCAGTCTGTGTCTAGTATGGGAGTGTGGATTTTACTCAGTAACTGTCTATCTCTGGTATTTGAGTGTAGGTCTTCATCTGTATCTGTCAGTCAATCTCAGTTACAGTAAAAGATTGTGATTCAATCTCAATCTGTCATTCTGTGTGTGATAATGTACTTACTGTGTGTGAGAAGGAGCTGCCTGCACTGATCCTCCTGTTCCCTGTGGAGGAAAGATCACATTTATTCTGGCTCAGTGAAGTATTTTGCTCCGAGAATTATAATATGAGAACAGAATTAGTTATACAATATGGACAGTTGTGGGTAGAATATAAAAATAAATTAATAATTAATGTGTTTGTTTATGATAACAAAATAAAGTATCGGGGAGAGGAAACTGCGATACAAATTGTGTCGTGGTCTGATCTCACTGCAATACAGTGGGACTCCGATTCTCCACAGCAGGTGTGTAGAATGGTTCTATAGTAAGTTATCAGCATCCAGACACAAACCAACCCCAGCATTTGACCATGAATGGGACGACCCTATTGCCACAGTCCAGGTTTATATCTCCCAGTCCCATTGGATTACCTATCAAATTCCGCAAGGCTTCCTGGAATATAACCACAGGTACCTGGTCTGTACAAGCAATTGTTTTCAGTCTATGGACAGAAAACAGTGAGTTGTGGTAAATGGCTGTTATTCAGAGAAAAGGATGGTAGACAGTAGTGTTCACCAACTGTCAGTGCTGGGGCCACTGCATTCTTTATTATATTTATAAATGACCTGGAAATTGGAATACAAAGTAGAATTTCTAAATTTGCAATTCACACCTCATGTGGGGGTGTGCCATAGAGTGAGGATGATACCAATCGACTGCAACAGGACATAGAAAGATTGGCAGAATGGACAGACAAGTGGCAGATGGAATTTAAACAGAGAAGTGTGAGGTGATGCATTTTGGCAGAGGAAACAGGGAGAGGCAATATACAAGTATTGGCACAATTGTAAAGAATGTGCAGGGACAGAGGGACCTGGGAGTTAATGGGCATAGGTCCCTGAAGGTGGCAGGACATATTGAGATAGTGGTTAGCAAAGGATATGGGATCTTGGGTTTCATAAATAGAGGTATTGAGTACAAATGTAGAGAAGTTATGCTGAATCATTATAAACCTCTGGTTAGGCCACAACTGCAGAATTGCATCCAGTTCTGGTCACCACACTTTAGGAAGGATGTGAAGGCCCTTGAGAGGGTGCAGAGGAGAGTTATCAAAAAGTTCTGCGGATTGGGGATCTTAGCTACAAGCAAAGGTTGGAGATGCTGGATTTTTTTCATTAGAGCAAAGGAGGTTGAGGGGTGATTTGATAGAGGTGTACAAGATTATAACAGATTTGGATCGGCTAGACGGGGAAAGGCTGTTCCCACTAGTTGATGGTACCAGGACTAGGGGACACAGATTTGAGGTTTTGGGCAAGAGATGGGGTGGGGGGGCGGGGGCGGTGGTGCGAGGAAAAACATTTTTACGCAGCGAGTGTTGAGGACCTGGAACTCGCTGCCGATGGAAGTGGTGGAAGCGGACACACTCAATGTTTTCAAGGGGAGACTGGATAGGCACTTGAGGGAAATAAACTTGCAGGGCTACGGGTTAGAGCGGGGGAATGGGACTGACTGGATTGCTCTGCAGAGAGATGGCACAGACTCGATGGGCCGAATGGCTTCCTTCTGTGCCGTTATGACTCTATGATTATGGCTCTATCATTCCATTGAAACCGAGTTGAGGGCCTGTGTAATTAACAGAATGTCTCAGAGCACGGATCCTGATGTACCTGATGTAGCGACTATGTATCTCCCAATCACCAGCAACACGGTTCTGGAGAACTCAATGCACCGAAACAAAATAACTGATTTTTGAAATGTGTTCTTTCACACTTCTCACCTGCTGCCTGCAATAGATGCACTTTGTGAAACTCCTCACATCCTCACTCTCAGGCTCCGATCCACTGTTCAATAACAACAGACACGGTGAGATTCAAACTGAATCAGGAACATTCACTGCTGATTTGGAGAAAACAGCAATGATTTGAAAGTGCGAGGTGATTTACTTTCTATGTTACCTTACACTGTACACACACAGCCTGAGAATGGCCTCTCCCTTCCCCCACTCACTCCATGTTAAGGAACTAGTTCCTGTTCCAATCTGTCTCTTACAGACAATTCCCGGCTTCCAACTCTCCGACACCTCCTCCTACCTCCACCTGGACCATGACCCCACTGCCGAACATCAAACCACTGTCACTGACCTCATCTCCTCTGGAGATCTTCCCCCCGCTGCCACCAACCTCATAGTTCCCCAACCATGCACAGCCCGCTTCTACCTCCTTCCCAAGATCCACAAACAGGACTGCCCTGGTAGACACATCATTTCAGCCTGTTCTTGCCCCACGGAACTTATCTCTTCCTATCTCGACTCTATCTTTTCTCCCCTTGTCCAGTCTCTTCCCACCTACATTCGCGACTCTTTCGACGCCCTCTGCCACTTTAACAGTTTCCAGTTTCCTGGCCCCAACCGCTTCCTTTTCACCATGGACGTCCAATCCCTCTACACCTCCATCCCCCACCAGGATGGCCGGAGGGCGCTCCACTTCTTCCTTGAACAGAGGCCCCTCCAGTCCCCATCCACCACCACCCTCCACCGCCTGGCTGAACTTGTTCTCACATTGAACAACTTCTCCTTTAACTCCACACATTTCCTCCAAATCAAAGGTGTTGCCATGGGTACCCGCATGGGTCCTAGCTATGCCTGCCTTTTCGTGGGATATGTCAAACAATCTTTGTTCCAGTCCGACTCAGCTCCCCTCCCTTAGCTCTTTTTCCGATACATTGATGACTGTATCGGTGCCGTTTTCTGCTCTCGCCCCAAACTAGACAATTTCATTCACTTTGCCTCCAATTTCCACCCTTCCTCACCTTCACATGGTCCATCTCTGACTCTTCCCTTCCCTTCCTCGACTTCTCCGTCTCCATCTCTGGGGATAGGTTATCGACCAATATTCACCACAAGCCCACTGACTCCCACAGCTACCTGGGCTACACTTCCTCCCACCCCGCCTCCTGTAAGGACTCCATTCCATTCTCCCAGTTTCTCCATCTCTGCCGTATCTGCTCCGACGATGCCACCTTCCACACCAGTGCTTCCGACATGTCTTCCTTTTTCCGCAGATGATACTAAGATGGGAGGGAAAGTAGTGAGTGAGGAGGACATAAAAAACCTGCAAGGGGACATCGACTGGCTAAGTAAGTGGGCAGAGATTTGGCAGATGGAATACAATACTGGAAAGTGTGAGGTTATGCACTTCGGCAGGAAAAATCGTAGAGCAAGTTATTATCTTAATGGCAAGAAACTGGAAAGTACTGAAGTACAAAGGGATTTGGGGGTCCTGGTGCACGAAACTCAAAAGGTTAGTATGCAGGTGCAGCAAGTGATTAAGAAGGCCAATGGAATGTTGGCTTTCATTGCTAGGGGGATAGAATATAAAAATAGGGAGGTATTGCTTCAGTTGTACAAGGTATTGGTGAGACCGCACCTGGAATACTGCGTACAGTTTTGGTGTCCATACTTAAGAAAGGACATACTTGCTCTCGAGTCAGTACAAAGAAGGTTCACTCGGTTAATCCCGGGGATGAGGGGATGGACATATGAGGAGAGGTTGAGTAGATTGGGACTCTACTCATTGGAGTTCAGAAGAATGAGAGGCGATCTTATTGAAACATATAAGATTGTGAAGCGGTTGGATCGGGTGGATGCGGGGAAGATGTTCCCGATGATGGGTGAAACTAGAACTAGGGGGCATAGTCTTAGAATAAGGGGCTGCTCTTTCAAAACTGAGATGAGGAGGGACTACTTCACTCAGAGGGTGGTAGGTCCATGGAATATGCTGCCCCAAAAAGCTGTAGAAGCTACATCATTACATAAATTTAAAACAGAAATAGACAGTTTCCTAGAAGTAAAGGGAATTAAGGGTTACGGGGAGCGGGCAGGAATTTGGACATGAGTCTAGGTTCAGATCGGTCATGGCCCTGTGGGTAGCGGAGCGGGCCCAGGGGCCGTGTAGCCTGATCCTGCTCCTATTTCGTGTGTCTAATTCTGTTAGATTCAGGAGATGGTTCTGTGATAGTGGATTGGCTGTTAGGATCAGATCAGCCATGATCTTATTGAATGGCGGAGCAGGCTCGAGGGGCCAATTGGCCTGCTCCTGCTCCTATTTCTTATCTTATGATCTTATCAGCATCCAGACACAACCCAAACCCAGCACTGGACCATGAATGGGACATCCGATTGGCACACTCCAGCTTTATATCTCCCACTCCCACGGGAGCAGGTGTACAATGGTGGATCGCTTCCTGGAATAATTCCATAGGTAGCTGGGCTGCACATCTATTTTTTCCAGTATATTGAAAACGAGTTGAGGGCCTGAATAGTTAACAGAGTGTCTCAGAGCCTGGATGCTGATGTATCTGAGGGAGCCACAATGTATCTCTCGATCACCAGCAACACGGTTCTGGAGAACTCAAAAGCAAATAACCGATTTTTGAAATGTGTTCTTTCACACTTCTCACCTGCTGCCTGCAATCGATGGACGTTGTGAATCTCCGCACATCCTCACTGTCAGGCTGTGTTTCCTTGTTCACTGAACAATAACAACAGACACGGTGAGATTGGTACTGAATCAGGAACATTCACTGCTGATTTGGAGAAAGCAGCAATGATTTGAAAGTGCGAGGTGATTTACTTTCTATGTTACCTTACACTGTACACACACACAGCCCAAGAATGGCCTCTCCCTTCCCCCACTCACTCCATGTTCCGGAACTAGTTCCTGTTCCAATCTGTCTCTTACAGACAATCCCCGGCTTCCGATGAACTTGCCCCGACTCACAGCCCATCTGTGGACACAGTCCCAATGCGATGTGTTGCTGTGAGGAGGCTGCTGTTTGCTCCCTTACTCGGGCCCGTGATATCTCCGCTCCCTGATGTGTTCAGCGATCATCAGCCGAGCCCAGAGGAAACGGCCCCCGCTGGCAGAGCTGGGGGAGGGGAGCTCGCATGGGCCCTTCCTGTCGCTTTTAACACTGTGCGGGGAGAGGGGGAGGTGCAGGCAAATATTTCAATGCTGAAGCCTGAAAGCTGGAGGCGGAGTTGAAGCTCAGAGGACGCTGTCTCTGCTCTGCCTGTCACTCTGATTCTGTCTCCTCCCAGCCTCCCCGGGCAGCACCTGACTCACGGCGGTCTGGATGTGTGGACACAATCCGCACTCTCCAAACTATTAGACGTCTTTGTCATCTACTGGCTGAAAGCGAGCAATGATTCAGCAGAAACCATTTTGATTTCGACAGATACCTCAGCACTGTGTTTATGTTCCGCTTAAAACCATTGCCAAGTAGTTTATTGGTCAAGCTGAAAACTCCAAACAACCATTAAAAGCAGATGCCCGCACTCACCCGATTTTAGTGTGAACATTGTGGTTGATCATTGAGTGTGGGATAGACACTCCCTCTGTCACTCTGGTACTATGAGATTCACTGCTGAATATGGGACAGATACTGTATCTGTCACTCTCTTGCACAGTGTGTTCGTGCGGGATTGACAAATGTGCATATGATAGACAACGCATCTGTCACTCTCTGCATTGTCAATGGCAAATTGGCTGTTGAAAAACGACAGATACTGTATCTGACACTGTCTAGTACAATATGACTTTTTAAATTGTCTGGTGAGGCTAAACTAGATACTTTATCTGTCACTCTCTGGTACTGTCTCATTGTGGGATTGACAGGTGAGTATAGGAAATGCACTACCACTCACTCACAAGTGAGGGAATATTCGTTTATCCAGGATAGCAATTGTATCTGTCACTCTGTATCTGTGTGGCAGCGTTTGATTGTCAGGTGAGTGGGGGATAGATAACTTAATGGGCAAAACTGTGGCAAATGATATTCAAAGCAGATTTTAAGATTTAACATGTTAAATCAGATCTGGTATAATTCTGACCCATAGAACAGAACAGTAACCAGCCCTTTCAAAGATAATGTGGGTGGCTCTGAAAAGAGCCTTTGGGTTATTAGATTGAATCTTTTTCGCTTTACTTGCTCTTGGAGCTGGCAGTGCTGGTTTTTTTGGGCAGCAGCACCGCCTGGATATTAGGCAGCACCCCGCCCTGAGCGATGGTCACCTTTCCCAGCAACTTGTTGAGCTCCTCGTCGTTGCGGATGGCCAGCTGCAGGTGTCTGGGGATGATGCGGGTCTTCTTGTTGTCGCGGGCAGCGTTGCCGGCCAACTCCAGGATTTCAGCGGTCAGATACTCGAGCACAGCAGCCATGTACACCGGGGCTCCGGCACCCACACGCTGAGCGTAGTTGCCCTTTCGCAGGTGCCTGTGAACACGGCCCACAGGGAACTGCAGTCCGGCCCGGGATGAGCGAGACTTGGCTTTGGCCCGAGCTTTACCGCTGGTTTTTCCTCTTCCAGACATTTCCACAATCAATACGGTCAGAGAAAGAATGAAAATCTCCTCCCACATCTGCCCTTCTTATACCTTCTGGAGGAATGCAGATAGCGAACTTCTGATTGGTCGCTCTGTGGTGAATTTCATTGGTGCTTTCCGGTGACCAATCACAGTCTGCTTTTCCCGCCAATGAAAAGTGAGTGGAAATAACTGTTCTCAAGTCAGACCGCCAACGATTTTTTAATTTCAAAAAGCCCGCCAATATTTTCCTAACGAGCGAATTAAGTTAATAAATTCACCATTAGCCAAATAATTCCGAAATTTTTTTTTCTTCCTTTTGTCTTATTCCATCTCTCCCTTGCAAATTCCAGGCTGTTACAATCAGGATTAATTCCGCGTTCAATTTGAAACTGCAACGGGCGGGAATCAATTTCCATTGACTTTGAAACGGGACACATTCCAGCTCAATCTTTGTAAAGTGATGATTCACAGATTATCGATCGATCATTTGCACAGGCACTGCGGCTGGAGTGAAACCAGATCTGGGAGTCCTGCTGTCAGAAGGGAAGAGGGACAGAGGGTTTAAACTGTCCACCGTTCTGGTCTCTAAGAAACCCCATTCTGTGTTTTTGCAATGCAGTAATTCTCGGGTTAATACAAGGATTGACCACAAATGGCATTGAAAAAAATGAAAATGTGTTTGCAGAGATTGAGGTGACTGAAATCCGAGTCTCATCTCGAAAACAAGCTTTTAATTCGTCGGAAGACGCTGCAAGTGAACGGGTCTAAGATCAAAGGGAAAGAGCGATCAGGGACCGTGTTTGTAGTTCTTATCAGCCGAGCAGAGGAAACGGCCTCCGCTGGCCGAGCTGGGGGAGCGGTGCTCGCAGGGGCCCTTCCCGTCCGTTTCAAAAGTCTGGGGGAGGGGGAGGCGTAGCTTGAATTTTAGCGCATGCTCAGACTTTTCTTATAACACTTAAATCAGCAAAAATCTGATTGTTTCACAAATCGCTTTTATCGTTCATTAAATGGGCCACATGGAGACGCTGTTAATTATCATCCGAATTACTGATAAACCGAGTGTGTGACCCGGACACTGGAGTGGGAGTTCCTGAACAGGTTCACACATTCCGTCAGTTGAGATTTTATTTTCACCCACAGGGTGGTGGGGGTCTGGAACTGTTTTGCCTGAAAGGGTGGGAGAGGCAGAAACCCTCATCGCATTTTAAAAAGTACTTGGATATGACCATAAGTGCCGTAAACTGCAAGGCTACGGACCAAGAGCTGTAAAGTGGGATTTGGCTGGATATTGTTTATGGCCGACAGACACGATGGGCCGAATGGCCTCCTTCTGTGCCGTAACTTTCTATACTATACATCGTAGAGACAGAGAGCTAGAGTAGACACACTCACATACCAAACCCTAAGAAATACGCAATATCTGTCACATCCCAGAAAGTGACAGATAACGAGTAAAATCAACACCCACATAAATCCCAGGCCAGAAACTGACAGGTGCAGAAGTGCCGCCACCGACAAGTCTACGGCCGGCAGAGACGAATCGCCTCCTTCTGTGCCGAAAATGTCTACGATTCTATGAGTAAAGGGCATTAGGCCCATCGAGCTTATATGCTGATTTAAATCACCTCCACAGCTAAATTTGATTTGTTACATAGATCTACAGCGATCACAATGTAAATCCACAATCTATCTCCGCTCACTGGTCACTCCTCTCTGTGAGGTGGTGGGTGGCTCTTAAAAGAGCCTTTGTGTTGTGTTTGGTGGAAAGAGTCGAGATGTTCAGCCGCCGAATCCATAGAGAGTGCGGCCCTGCCGTTTCAGAGCGTAAACCACATCCATTGCCGTGACCGTCTTGCGCTTGGCGTGCTCAGTGTAGGTGACAGCATCCCTGATCACATTCTCCAGGAAAACCTTCAGCACCCCGCGGGTCTCCTCGTAGATCAGACCCGAGATCCGCTTGACACCGCCACGACGAGCCAGGCGGCGGATAGCTGGTTTGGTGATGCCCTGGATGTTGTCACGGAGCACTTTACGGTGGCGCTTGGCTCCGCCTTTGCCTAGTCCTTTGCCTCCTTTACCTCGCCCAGTCATGATGATTCTTCACTCACTGAAATCTTCACTTAATGAAAATTATTACCGTACAACTTTATTTATGCAGCCTGAGCGGACCTGGCTGAGAAAGGCAGACTGTACGTGAGGCGGAAGGGCGGGGTGAAAGAGAGAGAGGAGAGAGCGGGAAGGAAGAAGACAGATTCAGAGTGAGAGAGAGAAAGGACTCTGAGCTTCCAGCAACCTCTCCACGTTGACGTTACAATCCCCTGTAAAATCTTCACAAAAACTAAATACACTTTCAGAGAAATCCTGATAATCAAGGGTTTCTACAAAAGCAATAAACGGAATATATAATTAAAAATCAATTAAGTGGGCACGCTGCACTTCAAATCGATTACTGAATCATAGAATCGTTACATCACAGTAGGAGGCAATTCGGCCCATCGAGCCCGTGCCGGCTCTCTGCAAGAACACTTCAGCTAATCCCACTCCCCCGCACCCCTGCATTTTTTTCCCTACCGGTACTTATCCAATTCGCTGTTGAACGCTACGATTGAGTCTGCCTCCACCTCCCTCTCAGTCAGTTCATGCCAGACCCTGACCACTCGCTTTCCATAAAAGCAATAGGCGGACAATATAATTAAAATTCATTAAAGGAGGCACTCTGCACTTCAGATCTATTACAAAATCATTACAGCACATTGACGGCCATTCGGCCTTCCTCAAATCCGTGTCTCATTCCAAAAGCAAGCTTTTAATTCTTCGGCACGTTCTGGAAAGTTATACAGTCTGAGTGCAAAGGGAAATAGCGACCACGGATCGTGTTTGTAGTTTGTTGGACAGGGAATTCAACAGAGACGCTAAGGTCGATCCGGTCAGTGAAACGGTTTATGAGAATACAATATTCAATCTAAAGCTGAAAATTCAAACGTTGTCAAACACACTTGATCAGGAAGTAATTACAGTAAATTGTGTCTAAATGGAGATGCGTTTGTGTAGCTCTTTCAGAGAGATTGTGGGTGGCTCTTAAAAGAGCCGTTGTGTTTTGGGTTTGTTCTTTCAGGACAGCGTGCAATTTTACTTGGAGCTGGTGTATTTGGTCACCGCCTTTGTCCCTTCCGACACGGCGTGCTTGGCCAGCTCCCCGGGCAGCAGCAGGCGCACCGCGGTCTGGATCTCCCGGGAACTGATGGTGTGCCGCTTGTTGTAATGGGCCAGGCGGGAAGCCTCACCCGCGATGCGCTCGAAAATATCGTTCACAAACGAGTTCATGATGCCCATGGCCTTGGAGGAGATACCGGTGTCGGAGTGAACCTGCTTCATCACTTTGTAGATGTAGATGGAGTAACTCTCCTTCCTCGACCTTCTGCGCTTCTTGCCACCCTTCGCTGCCGGTTTAGTGACGGTTTTCTTGGCGGCCTTCTTAGCCATTGTTTTCTTTTCATCAACCATTCTCAAACTCGATTTCAGACACAAAATAACACAATCCCACTCCGGGCCCGGCTTAAATAGGCTGCCCCCATCGCCCTATGCTAATGAGGGATGGGTGAAGGACGTGGTTGTGATTGGCTGCTGAAGAGTGATGTTTGTTTTCCATTGTTCTGCATCTCTCTGATTGGCTGCTTTATGTATCCAATCAGATTGAATCTCTGTCACAAGCACGCCCCCTGCAGTCAGAAAGGTCATTGCAAGCGCAGAGGAATCATCATCTTCCCATTCTCCATTTCCCAGATCATTAAAGAGGCCCCAAGCACTTCTGCTGCACGGGTCTGCAATTTAAATGTCCAACCTGTGCTCTATATTCAAGCCTTGCGGGGTGGTCTGCGCCACTTTAGTTCAGTAATGCCAGTCCCTAGTACTGTGTGTGTGTGTGCGTGAATAGTTCTGTCTCAGTCTCTGGTTATTTATGTACCTGTTGGAATCATTCTCAATCTCAGTCTCTGTTACATGTGTCAGGGTGGGATTCCATCTGTATCCGTCAGACTCTGGTACCATGTGTCAGTGTTGGGATTCATTCTGAATCTTTCATTCTCTGGTAGTGTACGTGTGTGTGATATTAATTCAGTATCTGTCTGTCACTGGGATGTGCGAGTCTGAGATTCATTCTGTAACTGTTAGTCTCTGGTACTGTATGTTAGTGTCAGATTAGTTCTGAATCAGTCCGCCTCTCGCACTATATTTCAGCAAAGGATTCTGCATGAATATGCTATACACTCGGTTTATGAAAGTAGAATTCGTACTGCACCAATCAGTCTCTGGTACTTGATGTTAGTTTGAGATTCTTTCCATCTCTGCTAGTATCTGGTACTGTATGTGAGTGTGGGACTGAATCTATCTGTAAGTCAACTATACTGCATGTGACTGTGTACTCATTCTGTATCTGCCAAGCCCTCTGATTCTCTGTGTTACTATAAGATTCATTCTCTGTCTATCAGTCTCTGTTCTGTATGTGCATGTTAGAGTAATTATATATCACTGGGACGGTGTGCGAGTATGAAATTCATTCTGCATCTGTCAGTCTCTGGTGCTGATTGTGAGTGTCGGAGTTATTCTGTATCTGTCAGTCTCTGGTGCTGTACATTAGTTTTGAATTAGCTCTGAATCAGTCTGTCTCTCGTACTGTATTTCAGCAAAGGTTTCTGCATGAATATGCTACTCACTCGGTTTATGAAAGTAGGATTTGTACTGCATCTATCAGTCTCTGGTACTTGATGTTAGTTTGAGATTCTTTCCATCTCTGCTAGTATCTGGTACTGTATGTGAGTGTGGGAATGAACCTCTCTGCAAATTAATTGTACTGCCTGTGATTGTGTACTCATTCTGTATCTGCCAGGCCCTCTGATGCTCTGTGTTACTGTGAGACTCCATCTCTGTCTGTCAGTCTCTGTTCTATATGTCAATGTTAGTGTAGTTATATATCTGTCAATCTCTGGTACTGCATGTGAGAGTGCGATTCATTCTGCACCAATCATTATTTAATTTGGGGTTAACTTTGTCTCTTTCATTTGCTGGTACTGTGTACGAGTGTGTATTAATCCTGGGTCTGTCACCATCTGATACGCTGTGTCAGTGTGAGATTAATTCTCTTTCTCTGACAATCTCTAATAATGTATGTGAGACTGAGATTTATTCTATATCTGTTAGTTCCTGCTATGGCATGTGAGTTTAGGATTTATTCTGTACCTTTCAGTCTCTGATACTGTATGTGTGAGTTAGATTAATGTTGTCTCTGTCACTATTTGATACTGTTTCAGAGTGTGAGATTCATTCTGTGTATCTGTCATCTCTGATACTGCATGTGTCAGTTTAATTCTGTCTCTCACTATCTTGTAATGTAAGTGAGTGTGAGATTAATTCTGTGTATCTGACCATCTCTGATACAGTATGTGAGCATGAGATTTATCTGTACCTGTCAGTCTCTGATAATCTGTGTCAGTGTGGATTGATTCTGAATTAGTCAGTGTCAAATACTCTATCTGACAGTGAGGTACATTCTGTGTCTGTCAGTCTCTGGTATTATGTTTGAGAGTGAGATTCATTCTGTATCATTCAGTCTTTAATACTCTGTATCAGATTGGGATTCATTTTGTCCCTATCATTTTCTGGTACTGTATATGAGTGTGGGATTCATTATGTGCCTGTCTGTCTCTGATTCTCTGAGTTAGTGTGTGATTCATTTTCTCTTTGTCAGTCTATGATTCTGTATGTGAGAGTTAGATTAATTCAGTATCTGTCAGTCTCTGGTGTTGTATGAAAGTGTGGGATTCATTCTGTATATGTCAGTCCCTGATACTGTGTGCGAGAGTTAAATAAATTCTGTATCTGTCAGTCTCTGGTACTGTGTGTGAGTGTGGGAGTCATACTGCTGGGCTCAGCACTAGGTCCCTTGCTTTTTGTGGTATATATCAACGATCTTGTCTTGAATATAGGGGGTATGATTAAGAAGTATGCAGTTGATACTAAAATCGGCTGTGGTTGATACTGAAGAAGGAAGCTGTAGACTGCAGGAAGACATCAATAAATTGGTCAGGTGGGCAGAACCGTGGCAAATGGAATTCAATCCGGAGAAGTGTGAGGTAATGCATTTGGGGAGGGGTAAAAAGGAAAGGGAATACACATTAAATGGTAGGACACTGAGCAGTGTAGAGAAACAAAGGGACCTTGGAATGCATGTCTGCAGATCCCTGAAGGTAGCAGGCCAAGTATATAAGGTGGTTAAGAAGGCATAAGAAATGGTTGCCTTTATTAGCCGTGGCATAGAACACAAGAGCAGGGGGGTTATGCTTCAACTGTATAAAACACTAGTTAGGCCTCAGCTAGAGTACTGCGTGCAATTCTGGTCACCACATTACAGGAAAGATGTGATTGCACTACAGAGGGTACAGAGCAGATTTACAAGGATCTTGCCAGGAGTAGAGAATCTTAGCTATGTGGATAGACTGGATAAGCTTGGTCTGTTTTCCTTGGAACAGAGGACGTTGAGGGGAGTCCTTATTGAGGTGTGTAAAATTATGAGGTGCACAGATAAAGTGGATAGAAAGGACCTATTTCCCTTAGCAGTGGGGTCAAAAACCAGGCGCACAGATTTCAAGTATTTAGGGGAAGGTTTAGACAGGATTTGAGGGGAAATTTCTTCACCCAGAGGGTTATTGTGGTCTGGAACTCACTGCCTGAAAGGGTGGTAGAGGCAGGAACCCTAACCACATTTAAAAAGTACTTGGATGTGCAATTGGGATACTCTAACCTGCAGGGCTACGGACCAAGAGCTGGGAAGTGGGATTAGGTTGATAGCTCTTTGTTGGCCAGCGCGGACACAATGGGCCAAAATGGCCTCCTTCCGTGCTGTAAATTTCTATGATTCTATGTATGTGTCATTCTCTGATACTGTATGTATGAGTGGGATTTATGCTATATATGTTAGTCTCTTGTGGTCTGTCTTGGAATTAGATTAATTCTGTGTCTTTCAGTCTCTAGTACTGTGTGTGAGAGTGAGAATAATTCTGCATATCTGTCTCTGAAACTCTTGTCATTGTGTGATTGATTCTGTATTTGTCAGTGTCTAGTACTGTATGTGACAGTGAGGCGCATTCTCTGTTAGTCTCTGGATTTTGTGTGAGAGTGAGATTCATTCTGCAGCAATCAGTCTTTAATAATCGGTGTCAGTGAGGGATTCATTGTGTCTCTATCACTTTCTGGTTCTGCATGTGTGTGTGGGATTCATTCTGATTCTGTCATCCTCCGATACTTTGTGTCAGTGTTTGAATCAACCTATACCTGTCAGTCCCTGGTACGTGAGTGTGGGTTTTACACTGTGCCTGTCAGTTTCTGCTGTGTGAATTTTAGGTTTTACTCTACCAGTCTGTCTCTGATATGTGAGTGTGGGTTTTATTCTGCATCTTTCAATTTCCGTTCTGTGAGAATGGATTTTACTCTGTTTCTGTCAGTCTCTGGTTTGTGAATGTGGGTTCTAATCTGAACCCATCGATATCTGGTATGCTAGTACTGGTATTATTCAGTACCAGTCAGTTTCTGATACATGAATGTGGGTTTTCCTTTCTACCTGTCAATTTCCACACTGGAAGAAAGGGTTCACTCTGAATCTGAAAGTTTCTGGTTTGTGAGTGTGGGTTTTCATCTTTATCTGTCAGTCTCTGCTATGTGAGTGTCTTTTTCACTATCTTCTTTTTCTGCTATGCAAAGGTGTGTTTTTTTATGTATCTGTCAGCTTCTGGTATGTGAGTGTGGGTTTCTTCTGTATCAGTCGGTCACAGGTGAGTGAGTGTGAGATTATTCTGTCTCTGTCAGTTTCTGGTATCTGAGTGTGTGATTTTCATTGTACCTGTCAGTGTCTGGTTCATGAGGATCAGATTTATTCTGTACATTTTGGTTTCTTGTATGTGCCAGTGGGTTCTATTATGTACTTTTTAGTTTTTGTTGTATGTGTGGATTTCAATCAGTACCTGTTAGTTTCTGGGATGTGAGTGTGAGTTTTACTCTGTATCTATTCGTCTCTGGTATGTGAATGTGGGACTTACTTAGTATCTCAGTCTTTGGTGTATGAGTGAGCACTTTATTCTGTATCTGTCTGTCTCTGGGATGTGAGTGTGGGTTTTTCTTTGTACCAGTCAGAGTATGGTATGTAAATCTGGGCTTTATTTTGTACCTGTGTTTTCTGGTATGTGTGATTGTGTGGTATTATATATCTGTCAGTTTCTTTTATATGATTGAGGATTTTACTCTTTCCCTGACCGTCTCTGGTATGTGAATGTGGGTTTACTTCTGTCAATATTCAGAGGGATTTGAGTGTCCTTTTACACGAATCACAGAATGTTGTCATGCAGGCAAAATAATCAATTAGGAAGGTAATGTGCGTTAGCATTTATTGCAAAGGGGTTGCAGTAAAGCGTAAGTATGTGTTGCTGCAATTATATAGGCCTTTGGTTATCTCATTACTGGAGTACTTTGCACATTTTGGACTCCTTATCGAAGGCACGATATATATGCTTTACAGGTGGTGCATCAAATGTTCAAGAGATTGATTCCTGGGATGAGAGGGCTGTCCTATGAGGAGAGATTGAGTATAATGGGCTGATATTCTCTGGAGTTTAGAAGAATGAGAGGTGATTTCATCGAAACATTTCAAATTCTTAGCGGGCTTGACAGGGGTAGATGCTGCGAGGCTGTTTCCCCTGGCAGGAGAGTCTAGAATTAGGGCTCATAGTCTCATGATAAGGCGTCGGAAAATTAGGACTTGTTAATGATAAATGTATCCACTCAGAGTATCGTGAATCTTTGGAATTCTCTACTGCATGGGGCTGTTGATGCTCAGTCGATGAGTGTATTCAAGACTGAGATCATAGATTTTTGGGCACTAAGGGAATCAAGGGATATAGGGATAGGGTGGGATATTGGAGTTGTGGTCGAAGTTCAGCCATGATCTTATTGAATGTCAGAGCAGGCTTGAGGGGTTTTATAATCTATTCCTGCTACAATTCTTATTTTCTTATAGCTGACAGTCTCTTGGATGCGAGTGTGGATTTTATTCTGTATCTGACAGTCTCTGGTATGTGAGTGTGAGTTTCACTCTGTATCTGACAGTCTCTGGTATGTGAATGTGAGTTTCACTCTGTATCCGACAGTCACTGGTATGTGAGTGTGAGTTTCACTCTGTATCTGACAGTCTCTGGTATGTGAGTGTGAGTTTCGCACTGTATCTGACAGTCTCTGGTATGTGAGTGTAAGTTTCACTCTGTATCTGACAGTCTCTGGTATGTGAGTGTGAGTTTCGCACTGCATCTGACAGTCTCTGGTATGTGAGTGTGAGTGTTGCACTGTATCTGACAGTCTCTGGTATGTGAGTGTGAGTTTCGCACTCTATCTGACAGTCTCTGGTATGTGAGTGTGGGTTTCACTCTTTATCTGACAGTCTCAAGTATGAGTGTGAATTTCACTCTGTATCTGACAGTCTCTGGTATGTGAGTGTGAGTTTCACTCTGTATCTGACAGTCTCTGGTATGTGAGTGTGAGTATCGCTCTGTATCTGACAGTCTCTGGTATGAGTGTGAGTTTCACTCTGTATCTGACAGTCTCTGGTATGTGAGTGTGAGTTTCACTCTGTATCTGACAGTCTCTGGTATGTGAGTGTGAGTTTCATTCTGTATCTGACAGTCTCTGGTACGCGAGTTTGAGTTTCACTCTGTATCTTAGTCTCTGGTATGTGAGTGTGAGTATCACTCTGTATGTGACAGTCTCTGGTATGTGAGTGTGAGTATCACTCTGTATCTGACAGTCTCTGGTATGTGAGTGTGAGTTTCACTCTGTATCTGACAGTCTCTGGTATGTGAGTGTGAGTTTCACTCTGTATCTTACAGTCTCTGGTATGTGAGTGTGAGTTTCACTCTGTATCTGACAGTCTCTGGTATGTGAGTGTGAGTTTCACTCTGTATCTGACAGTCTCTGGTATGTGAGTGTGAGTTTCACTCTATCTGACAGTCTCTGGTATGTGAGTGTGAGTTTCACTCTGTATCTGACAGTCTCTGGTATGGGAGTGAGAGTTTCACTCTGTATCTGACAGTCTCTGGTATGTGAGTGTAAGTTTCACTCTGAATCTGACAGTCTCTGGTATGGGAGTGTGAGTTTCACTCTGTATCTGACAGTCTCTGGTATGTGGGTGTGAGTTTCACTCTGTATCTGATAGTCTCTGGTATGTGAGTGTGAGTTTCAATCTGTATCTGACAGTCTCTGGTATGTGAGTGTGAGTTTCACTCTGTATCTGACAGTCTCTGGTATGTGAGTATGAGTTCCACTCTGTATCTGACAGTCTCTGGTATGGGAGTGTGAGTTTCACTCTGTATCTGACAGTCTCTGGCATGTGAGTGTGAGTATCACTCTGTATCTGACAGTCTCTGGTATGTGAGTGTGAGTTTCACTCTATCTGACAGTCTCTGGTATGTGAGTGTGAGTTTCACTCTATCTGACAGTCTCTGGTATGTGAGTTTCACTCTGTATCTGACAGTCTCTGGTATGTGAGTGTGAGTTTCACTCTGTATCTGACAGTCTCTGGTATGCGAGTGTGAGTTTCACTCTATCTGACAGTCTCTGGTATGTGAGTGTGAGTTTCCCTCTGTATCTGACAGTCTCTGGTATGGGAGTGTGAGTTTCACTCTGTATCTGACAGTCTCTGGTATGTGAGTGTGAGTTTCACTCTGTATCTGACAGTCTTTGGTATGTGAGTGTGAGTTTCACTCAGTATCTGACAGTCTCTGGTATGTGAGTGTGGGTTTCACTCTGTATCTGACAGTCTCTGGTATGTGAGTGTGAGTTTCACTCTGTTTCTGACAGTCTCTGGTATGTGAGTGTGAGTTTTACTCTGTATCTTACAGTCTCTGGTATGTGAGTGTGAGTTTCTCTCTGTATCTGACAGTCTCTGGTATGTGAGTTTCACTCTGTATCTGACAGTCTCTGGTATGTGAGTGTAAGTTTCACTCTGTACCTGACAGTCTCTGGTATGTGAGTGTGAGTTTCACTCTGCATCTGACAGTCTCTGGCATGTGAGTGTAAGTTTCACTCTGAATCTGACAGTCTCTGGTATGGGAGTGTGAGTTTCACTCTGTATCTGACAGTCTCTGGTATGTGGGTGTGAGTTTCACTCTGTATCTGACAGTCTCTGGTATGTGAGTGTGAGTATCACTCTGTATCTGACAGTCTCAGGTATGAATGTGTGTTCCACTCTGTATCAGACAGTCTCTTGTATGTGAGTGTGAGTTTCATTCTGTATCTGACAGTCTCTGGTATGTGAGTGTGAGTTTCAATCTGTATCTGACATTCTCTGGTATGTGACTGTGAGTTTCACTCTGTATCTGACAGTCTCTGGTATGTGAGTGTGAGTTCCACTCTGTATCTGACAGTCACTGCTATGGGAGTGTGAGTTTCACTCTGTATCTGACAGTCTCTGGTATGTGAGTGTGAGTTTCATTCTGTATCTGACAGTCTCTGGTATGCGAGTGTGAGTTTCACTCTGTATCTTAGTCTCTGGTTTGTGAGTGTGATTATCACTCTGTATTTGACAGTCTTTGGTATGTGAGTGTGAGTTTCACTCTGTATCTGACAGTCTCTGGTATGTGAGTGTGAGTTTCACTCTGTATCTTACAGTCTCTGGTCTGTGAGTGTGAGTTTCATTCTGTATCTGACAGTCTCTGGTATGTGAGTGTGACTTTCACTCTGTATCTGACAGTCTCTGGTATGTGAGTGTGAGTTTTTCTCTGTATCTGACAGTCTCTGGTATATGAGTGTGTGTTTCACTCTGTATCTGACAGTCTCTGGTATGTGAGTGTGGGTTTCACTCTGTTTCTGACAGTCTCTGGTATCTGAGTGTGAGTTTCACTCTGTATCTTACAGTTCCTGGTATGTGAGTGTGAGTTTCACTCTGTATCTGACAGTCTCTGGTATGTGAGTGTGAGTTTCACTCTGTATCTGACAGTCTCTGGTATGTGAGTGTGGGTTTCACTCTGTATCTGACAGTCTCTGGTATGTGAGTGTGGGTTTCACTCTGTATGTGACAGTCTCTGCTATGTGAGTGTGAGTTTCATTCTGTATCTGAGAGTCTCTGGTATGTGAGTGTGACTTTCACTCTGTATCTGAAAGTCTCTGGTATGTGAGTGTGAGTTTCACTCTGTATCTGACAGTCTCTGGTATGTGAGTTTGAGTTTCACTCTGTATCTGACAGTCTCTGGTATGTGAGTTTGTGTTTCACTCTGTATCTGACAGTCTCTGGTATGTGAGTGTGGATTTCACTCTGTATCTGACAGTCTCTGGTATCTGAGTGTGAGTTTCACTCTGTATCTTACAGTTTCTGGTGTGCGAGTGTGAGTTTCACTCTGTATCTGACAGTCTCTGGTATGTGAGTGTGAGTTTCACTCTGTATCTGACAGTCTCTGGTATGTGAGTGTGAGTTTCACTCTGTATCTTACAGTCTCTGGTATGTGAGTGTGGGTTTCACTCTGTATCTGACAGTCTCTGGTATGTGAGTGTGACTTTCACTCTGTATCTGACAGCCTCTGGTGTGTGAGTGTGAGTTTCACTCTGTATCTGACAGTCTCTGGTATGCCATTGGGGTTTTATGCTGTACCTGTCAGTTTCTGTTATATGAGTAAGGGTTTTAATCAGTTACTGCCTGTTTCTGTTATGGAAGTGTGGAGTTTCTGCCAGTCTTTGCTTGTGGTTGTGGGTGACCGTCTCTGGGATGTGAGTGTGAGTTTCACTCTGTATCTGACAGTCTCTGGTATGTGAGTGTGAGTTTCACTCTGTATCTTACAGTCTCTGGTATGTGAGTGTGGGTTTCACTCTGTATCTGACAGTCTCTGGTATGTGAGTGTGACTTTCACTCTGTATCTGACAGCCTCTGGTGTGTGAGTGTGGGTTTCACTCTGTATCTTACAGTCTCTGGTATGTGAGTGTGAGTTTCACTCTGTATCTGACAGTCTCTGGTATGCCATTGGGGTTTTATGCTGTACCTGTCAGTTTCTGTTATATGAGTAAGGGTTTTAATCAGTTACTGCCTGTTTCTGTTATGGAAGTGTGGAGTTTCTGCCAGTCTTTGCTTGTGGTTGTGGGTGACCGTCTCTGGGATGTGAGTGCAAGTTTCCCCCTGTACCTGTCTCTCTCTGTGATGCGAGTGTGTGTTTCACTCTGTACCTGTCAGTCTCTTTAATTGTGTATTGATTTTGCCTGTAGCTGTCAACCTGGTATATGAATGTGGGATTTCGCCTAGCAATATCCGTCTCTGGGATGTGTGTGTGGATAATCCTCTAACTCAGTTTCCAGCATATAGATGTACTGTTTTGTCTGTCAGTTTCTGGTGTGATTCTGTAATTTACTATGTACCTGTCAGTCTCTGCTTTGAGAATGTCTGCTTTATTCTTTGGCTGTCAGTTTTTGCTACTGTTTGTGAGTGTGGGATTGATTCTGTATCTGTTAGACTGGTAATATATGTGAGTTTGAGAATTATTATGTAATTGACAGTCTATTGTACTGTACTATTCTTGCTCTGTGTGAATGTTGGATTGCATTCATTCTCCACCTGTGTAAGCTGATGCTAGTTTGTGATCATAAGTGACTGTCTCAGGATTTGGTTCAGTCCATTATCTCTGATTCTCTGGTCTTGTATGGTAGTTGTTGGGTTTGATAATCCGTGTACTGCCAGCAGCGAGCATTGACTCCATATCAGTGTCTATCTGTTCGTGTGTGTGAGTAATGTCGTGAAAATGGATCTGCCTATCATTGCAATGTGTTTGGGCTTTGAAATAACATCTTATTCTGCTGCTGCAAGTGACATAGAAACATACAAGATAGGAGCAGGATTAGGCCATTCAGCCCCTCGAGCCTGCTCCGCCATTCAATGCGATCATGGCTGATCATCCAAATTCAGTACCCTGTCCCTGCTTTCTCCCCATATCCCTTGATCCCCTTAGCATTAAGAAATATATCTAACTCCTTCTTGAATATATTTAATGAATTGGCCTCACCTGTCTTCTGTGTTAGTGAATTCCACAGGTTCACCACTCTCTGGGTGAAGAAATTCCTCCTCATCTCAGTCCTAAATGGCTTACCCCTTATCCTTAGACTGTGACCCCTGGTTCTGGACTCCCCTGCCATCGGGAACATCCTTCCTGCATCTATTCTGTCTAGTCCTGTTAGAATTTTATAAGTTTCAATGGGATCCCCTCTCATTCATCTAAATTCTAGTGAATATAAGACTAATCGACCCAATCTCTCCTCATACATCATTCCTGCCAACCCAGGTATCAGTCTGGTGAATCTTCACTGCACTCCCTCCATGGCAAGAACATCCTTCCTCAGATAAGGACAACATTCCTCAGATAACGACTGTGAGATTCATAATGTAACTCTGGAAATTCGGATCAAAGTGGGACTATTCCTGCTGCCTGTGATAATAGGACTGAGGCCAGTTCTGTGTCTCTGTGCTCTGTGAGTGATAATGTACTTACTCTATGTGAGAAGGAGCTGCCTGCACTGTTCCTTGCATTCCGGGTGGAGGATAGATCCTATTCATGCATTGAAGTATTTTGCTATGAGAATAAGAGTACGAGATTAATATTAGTTATAAGATAACGACAGGTTCCAGGAGAATATAAAAATAGGGTTATAATTAATGTGTTTGTTTGCAATAAGGTAAATTATCTGGCGAGGGGAAACCACGATACAAACAGTGCCATTGTCTGACCTCACTGCAGCACAGCGGCACTCAGATTCTCCACACCAGGTGTGTAGGACGGCTCTACAGTATGTTATGAGCATCCAGACACAACCCAAACCCAGCACTGGACCAGGAATTGGACCACCCCATTGCACAGTCCAGGGTTTCATTTCCCATTCCAATGGGGCTACCTATAAAATTCAGAATGGCTTCCTGGAATATAACCACAGGTACCTGGGCTGTACAAAGAATTGTTTTCAGTCTATTGAAACCGAGTTGAGGGCCTGTTCAGTTAACAGAATATCTCAGTGCCCGGATCCTGATGTATCTGAGAGAGCTGCAATGTATCTCTCGATCACCAGCAGCACTGTTCTGGAGAACTCAAAGCATCGAAAGTAAATAACCGATTTTTGAAATGCGATCTTTCTCCTGCTGCCTGCAATAGATGCACTTTGTGAAACTGCTCACATCCTCACTGTCAGGCTGTGTTTCCACTGTTCACTGTCCTAGAACAACAGACACGGTGAGATTGGAACTGAATCAGGAATATTCACTGCTGATTTGAGGAAAGAAAGCAGCAATGATTTGAATGAGCGAGGTGGTTTGCTTTCTGTTACCTTACACTGTACACACACAGCCCGAGAATGGCCTCTCCCTTCCCTCACTCACTCCATGTTCCGGAACTGGTTCATGCTGCACTCTGCCTCCTTCAAAGAGCCAACGACGGCCGCTCCACTTACCCCGACTCAAAGCCCATCTGCGGACACAGTCCCAGTGCGATGTGCTGCTGTGAGGAGGCTGCTGTTTGCTCCCTTACTCGGGCCCATGATATCTCCGCTCCCTGATGTGTTCAGCGATCATCAGCCGAGCACAGAGGAAACGGCCCCCGCTGGCAGAGCTGGGGGAGGGGAGCTCGCATGGGCCCTTCTGTAGTGTATGTACCCGTCTACCTTTAAGAGAACTATTGTATGTAACCGTTCACCTTTAAGAGAACTATTTTAGGTGTGGCACTACTTTGTTTGGCTTCTGTATACGGTAATACCGACGGTGACCACACCAGTATATAAGTGTTGTGCCAGGAGTTATTGGGCAGATTCGCCCTGACCTTCGAATAGTAAAGTCCTGTTTTAAGTTACTCTTGGAGTCTGTGTATTAATTAACTAAACAACCCACAGACTTTACAGTGGCGACGAGTCTGATCGTACCCTGCAGCAACAATAATTCCGAAGCAGTTAACGAGCGTCGAGAAGAGGCAACCGCCCTCGTCATTCTGCTGGGAGAAAACTTGAGTCTGCAGAGCTGGAAAGGAGGTAGAATTCAGAGACAAAGACTTCCATCAGCAACAGGCACTGACTGTCCCTTCTGCCACGGTGAGGAGTGAGCCGATCAGCACGAGAAGCAAGGCGGCCACGGTGACTGTGAGTAAGGGAAAAGTAAAAGAATAACCGGAGGATAAGGGCGGTGCACTCGACCATGGCCGAGGGGGAAAGGAGCCGGACAGAAGTCGGGCCCAGAGGCGCTGAGACTGGGGCAGCGTGGAGCAAGGAAGCCGCGGTACAGACAGGCTGGGGACGCAACGGCGTCGTGAGACAGCTAGACCGCGACCGGCGAAAAAGGCCGGGCAGCGACCGAAGCCACGAAGCGCTGTGACCGGGAGCGTAGGCACGGGAAGATATAAAGACTCAGCCGCAGCCGGGGAGGGAAGCACTGGACTGCGAGACGGCTGGGAGAGGCGTTTGGGAGCCGAGCGAGCGGGAGAGGCAGAGCCGACCAAGGGAGACTGCGCGAGAGCCAGTCCAGCGGCTGAAACTGTTCGCCGTCAACGGGGTGTACCCAGCGCCGGTAGAGCCGAGCGAGCGGGAGAGGCAGAGCCGACCAAGGGAGACTGCGCGAGAGCCAGTCCAGCGGCTGAAACTGTTCTCCGTCAACGGGGTGTACCCAGCGCCGGTAGAGCCGAGAGAGCGGGAGAGAGACCGAGCCCGAGCAAGGGGAACTGAGCGAGAGCCAGCCCAGCGGCTGAACCTGTTCGCCGTCAACGGGGTGTACCCAGCGCCGGTTGCCTTGCCGAGAAAAGGGAAAGCACTGAAGCCGACGCGCAGGCTGTGAATCTGAAAGCCAGCGGCCGTCGCCTGTGGGGGAAAGTGTACCCCTCCCGCTAGGGAAGAAACGCGGGAAGCCGCCATTAGGCGGGGAAGAAGACAGAAGCGGGAAACCGCCATTTAAGTGGGCGGGGAGTGAAGATAAGCGCGGGAAACCGCCATTTGCGCGGGAAAACCGCCATCTTAGAAAAAAAAAATAAGTTAAAGAAATAATTCGGGGTGTTATCAGAAAGAGAGGAAGATGCCTAAGCGTGGTAACATCAACGATTTTAATGCCGAGGTAGAAGACTGGGCCACGTACGTGGAACGCATCGAGATCTATTGTGAGGCCAATAAAATAGAAGAAGATGACAAAGCTATAACCTTGCTAAACTCGATGGGCGCGAAGACATACGGGCTCTTGAAGCATCTACTATCACCAGCTAAACCGGCGGATCAGACTTTCGATGATATTGTGGCTGTTCTGAAGGATCACTTGAACCCCACACCGTTGATGTTGATGGAACAATTCAAATTCTATGCGAGAACGCAACGGAAAGACGAAAGCAACGCAGAATACTTGGTCGAACTGCGTAGACTAGCGAAATACTGCCAGTTTGGAGGGAATCTGACAGAGGCATTGCGAGACAAGTTCATGTGTGGGTTGGCAAAGGAAGGAACGCAAAAGCGACTACTCGAAGAGAACGACCTTACACTTGACAGGGCTGTCCTTATTGCAGCATCGCACGAAGCCGCAGCGAAGGGAACTGCGGAAATGCAGCTTAAGACAGCAGCACTAAGTGTGGATCAAATTACCTCGACAACAACAAAATGCTATCGTTGTGGGAAGACAACACACGACCAGAACCAATGCTGGTTTAAGAACCAGGTATGTAGGAAATGTGGCAAACTGGGTCACATAGCTAAGGTACGCCGGTCAGGGAAGAAGACCAACAACCAAAGGACCAACAACCAAAGGAAGCCATCACAGAAAAAGTACAACAAGGTACACAAGGTGGCTGAGAAGAGTTCAGACGAACAGAATTCAGACTCAGACCCAAACGGCCAGGAGCTGGGTAGTCTGCGAATTCACAATGTGAGTAAGGAAGCTGACCTACAAACTATCTGGGTCATGCTAAAAATAGCTGGAATCCAAGTGAAAATGGAGTTCGACACTGGATCAGCTCTATCAGTCATAAATCGAAGGGATTACCACCGGCTATTCTCACATATACCCTTAAGAGATACCAAGTTCATATTGCAGACATACACGGGGCATAAAGTATACCCCATGGGAAAGATAAGAGTCAAAGTGAGAGATAGGGGTAAAGAACACCCAAGAATGAACTTATACGTACTACATGAGGGAGGACCACCACTTCTAGGACGGGAGTGGATCAAGAAAATAGACATGGAATGGCACTATCTAAAAGCCATAACGAGTGAGGACTCGGTGCAGACAATCAGCTCAGATTCTGAAACGGATGACGATAAGACCAACCCAAATATGAAAGACAAGGCTGAAATGGACTTGCCGACGAAGGTTGGAAAAACGAAGGCATGCATAAAGGCTTATGCTCCAGAGAAGAACAAAGTTTCAGAACAGAACTCCACCAAACAACGACAACCTAGTTTGACAGAAAATTCTGAGCCTGTTCAAGTTACGGACATATCCATGACGGAAGAACATCGAGCTCGGACTCAAACTTATTTCAAATTACGACAACAATTAGAACAATTGAGTTACCGTCTCGTACAAGAGATGAAAACAATGAAAAAGTTCTATGACACCGAATGGGAGAATCTGGAAAGACAACAGAAGCAGCTAGCTCAAGCAGAGAGCGACCATAGAGCCATCGTGACCAATTACCGATCACATCTCCCTTATGCTGTTCAGGAGTTAGAATATTTGCAGGAAGAAGCAAATGAAGAGGAATCTTCAGGAAGCCAGGATTTTATTCTAGTTCTTCTCTACGACTCCTTACAAGCAGAGTGTGAGAAGTTGAAAGAACAGTATGAACAGGCCCAGGCTACAATTCTGGAAGGGGTTAACTCGGCAACCTCCGAAAAGCTAGTTTCAGTGGAAGCATATGAGCAACTGAAGGTTGAACATGAGCAAGAAGTCCAAAGGCTGCAGGAAATTCTTGATGAGCTCAAGGCCAAGACAGACTCATCGGTAGAAGTTCCATCCATAGATGAGAAATTAGAGGTGAAAGACATGGCAGAACATGAAAGACAAGATGTACAAGAACTCATAAAAATATTAAAGGAAACCCAAGACAAATATGGGGCGGCAATGACCGAGATTCAACAACTTGAAGAACAGATTCAACTGGGAATCCGTTCAGTGGAAGAAAAGGGAACTGTAAGAAACACAGAGACTGTAAGGATGGCCTCTGAACATGAGCTAGAGAGCATCAAGGCGCAACTTCTCCGAGCGCTGGAAGCCAAAGTACAAGAGGAAAAGAAGGTGAAAGCATTGGAGGAAAAGGTGGATGAAATGGAGAAGACTCTGACCCACAGTGTTCCCATGGAAGAGTTAACGGTCAGCCAACTCCTTCATATGCTGAAGGACAAGACTCTACAATGGGAACAATCTGAACACGAGCTTCAATCTTCAAAGGGAAGGAGTTCGGAGCTCTCAAAAGTTATGGAAATAGCTGAGGTTGCAACACAGATTTTACAGGGATGCCAAAAGTACGCTGAATCACGTCAATGTGAACAGCAGAATGTTGAAACAGCTGCTCCAGTAGAAGGATTGAATAGCCTGATCAATCAATCCCCGAGGGAAGGGGAAGTGTTGAAATCACAAACGAGGTCATTAGTGAAGGATTTGCAGGAAACCCAGGAAGAGCGGGATGAATATGAACGCATGAAGAAGTCTCTTCAGGAAAGATGTCTAGGGAGGGAACAACAGTCGGCTAACGTCCAGTTGGGTACAGAAGAAGTAGCAGGCCCTCTCGCTAGACTAGCTCAGGACGAAACCGAATATTACCATGACCTGTTGAGTGACACAGAATATTACGATGACTTGGTCTGCCCAGCTTGTGATGAAAACTCCCAAAGTGCAGAAATCAGGATGAAGCACTTAAAGTCTAAGGAACATAGGGAGATGGTGGCGCTTACAGCTGGCAGCGGATAAGGGAGCCCCGAGAGTCTCCAAGAAGCAGAAAAGAAAAAGACGAAGCAGAAGACGATAACCATCTAAATCATTATCACTTCTATCAGATCATGCACATGGGCCCCATGAAGGGGGCCAAATCAGTTGGAAAGTAGGAAAAATTACCAAGGCAGTCCAGCTGTTTGTAAAAGTCAGCACTGCTGGTTCAGCAGGACGGAAGTTCAAGCTGTTAAGCCAAGGGAAAGACTATTGGATGAGTCACGCTAGAAATGTGAACCGGCTACACCACAGAGATGTTGTTCGGACCGAGTCAAGATCAGAGACTGAATCTGTGAACTGTTCCCGCAGAGGCTGAATCTGTGAACTGTTTCCCGCAGAGACTATATCTGTGAATTGTTTTACATGAAGTTGATTATATGTTATGTTTAATGGGGAATAAGTATGTTGTAAGCTAAAAAGGGAGGATTGTAGTGTATGTACCCGTCTACCTTTAAGAGAACTATTGTATGTAACCGTTCACCTTTAAGAGAACTATTTTAGGTGTGGCACTACTTTGTTTGGCTTCTGTATACGGTAATACCGATGGTGACCACACCAGTATATAAGTGTTGTGCCAGGAGTTATTGGGCAGATTCGCCCTGACCTTCGAATAGTAAAGACCTGTGTGCTTTTCTGGCTGTCTCAAGCAGCAAGAGGAGAAGGAGCTGCCAAAACAAGAGAGTGGTGGTCTCCTTACCAGGAAGAGGAGTAGCTGAAAGATAGATCACCACCTCCACCTCCTCCAACATCTTCAAACAACTGAGGTGCCTGGAGAGATTGGGCAGAGGAGGAGAAGGAGAAAGGAGGCCTACATCAACATCAACCGGGGAGAGGCCTTTTCTATCACTGCCTCCCCAAATTGGCCTCCACTTCAGGAGAGAGGGGAGAGAAACATCGGAAAAAAAACCACCAACTGTTTGGAAGGAGGGAAGATTCATCTCGTTTGAAACATCTACAGGTGGGTGTTATTTGGGGCACTCTCCCAAGACTTTGTATTTTAGGTGGGGGGAGAAAAGAAGAAGCAAGGCCGGACCATCAAGGGGTGTAGTGTGTGTGTGTGTGACTCTTGTTAAAAGCTAGGCCACACACACCACTAATTAGCACCCCTACAATTGCCTGCCTGGGAGAGCTGGAGCTGACCAGGTGAAGTCTCTAATTTCATTAATTACATCATTAAGACCTGTTGCAGGACTAAGCCTGGGCTTCTCCAGCTTTTACAGGTGAAGACATCTTCTCCCCCTGCCAGAAGACCATCACCAAAGACTTTTAAACTACATCAGAGAGTGCCCCCCTGCCAACACCCACCCACCATCCTGAGTGGCAACACTGCCCTTGTGGTCTCCCTCCTTCCTACCCCCCTCTCTCTCTCTCTCTCTATCTCTCTCTGCCTGTCTTTCTAAGGCACCTCACTCTCATCACCTTTTATTAATTGCCTATTGAGCAGAGGGGAGAGGGCCCCTCCCCCAATTTCATTCAGTAAGGGGAGAGGTGTGTCCTCATTTTAATCAGCTCCCTCTGCTCAATAGAGGACAAAAAAATATATATATTACCTGAGGCCATTAACACCTTCAGGCCTGTGACTTGGAGTGAGTGTAGCCCTTAAAGCACCCCAGAATGGCGACTACATCATCGCCGGTGGCGGAGCAAGCCAAGACTTATGCGGGGGCGGCAGCCACAGCCACAGCTGCTCCCACTGCTTCTGCTGCCCCGTCACCATTTAAACTGATAACGAAAAAGCTTGGGGTGAAGAGCGACACTCACCCCACTATGACCATCGAGGCCTGCGTCAAAGCCATGGCTGGGGTTGTCGGCCCCTCAGCCATCGTCGCGGCCTCGAAAATGTACGGGAAGGCTGTGTTCTTCCTGGGGTCGGAGCGGGCGGTGTCCCTGGCCGTCACCAAGGGGCTCACCGTGGGCGGGACCTTCCTGCCGGTGGATCCTCTCGAGGCCACCGCGCAGAGGATTGTCATCTCTAACGTCCCGCCCTATGTTCCCGGTGAGCTCCTCCTTCCCCATTTGCGTCAGCTTGGGGAGGTGAGGTAGGGGATCACGCCTATCCCGCTCGGCTTCCGGGAGGCCAGCCTTCGCCACGTCTTCTCCTTCCGGCGCCAGCTGTTTATCCAGCTGGCGCGGGAGGAGGACACTGACAGAGCGTTCGTCGTCCTCCACGAGGGGACCGCCTATCGCGTCTTTTGGACGTCGGACGGTGTGCGGTGCCACGCCTGCAAGGAGGTGGGGCATATCAGGAGGAACTGCCCTGCCTCCAAGGCCGCCGGATCATCTCGTGCGGCCGAGGCTGGCGCCGCCGCTGCTCCTCCCCCCGGGTCTGCCCGCGCGTCAAGTACGTCTGATGCGCGGTTGACGTCGGGGGCCGATGCCACCAAGGCCTCCGGCGGGGGGGAGGGAGCGTGTCCGGCCGGAAAAAAGGCGCGGGGAAAGAAAAAACACCTTAGGGCGGGTCCCCCCGTGGATGGCGAGCCCTTGCCCCTTGAGCCCCTTACACCCGCGCTCCTCGCGGAGTTGACCGGGGCAGATGCGAGCGGGAGGGGCCTCGTGCCCGAGCCTGTGGCCGCAACCGCCGCAGCGGTATTGCCATTACCTGCGGCTGAGCTCGGGCCCGAGGAACCCGACAAACCTGCTCCGCCGGAGGGAGTTGAGGAGGAGGCCTTTGCAGACATGGAGGTCTCCCTCGCTCCCTCCGCGCTAAAAAGAAGGCGCGACACCCTGGATGAGGAGGAGGACCGGGAGGAGGAGGAGGGTCCCTCCGAACAGGGGGAGTCGTCGCCCGCCGCGGGTGCTGCGCCCCCCCCCACCGCTGCCACCATCACCGGCGATCGGCAGGGGTCGCCTGTCCCTCGGGAGGCTGAGGCAGATGTGTCTGTGCAGCACGTGCCTCCCGGGGATGGGGACGAGACCCTGCCCGTGGGGGGGGGTCGCGGATCAACCCGCGGCTGAAATAGACTATTTATCGATGCCGTTACCCCTCGACGGGTCGGGCGGCCTGGGGTCTGGGTCGGGCGAGTTCGAAGAAAGTGAGCTCGCCCAAAGCGGCCCGGTCATTTCCCAGGGGCTGCTCGACCTGGTCGAGGATTTAGCCAAAGACGTCCCATCTGCCGGGTCAGAGGCCGGTGGCGCGGAAGAGGAAGGCCCTCTGGCTGTGTCTCGGGCGCCGGACGTCCTGGGGGAGTTCGGATTTGTGTTCTCCCCGATTTCTCCGTTCGATCTGGCGTCTGGGGCGGAGGGGGGCTCCGAACCGCCGCCGCCGTCTTCTGGCCCGGCGCCCCCGGAGGAGCCCAGGGAGAATTCCTCCGCCACCGATCCTGGGGGTGGGATCCGGGCGGAGGCGGGGCCGGCTGTTGCGGCCGAGCCGTCCGCTGCGCACTGCGCGGTGGGCGGGTCGGCCACTGGTGACGACCCCCTGGAGGAGGATGGGGACTCGGTGATGGGCACGGAGGACGAGTCGGACTCCGGCGCCGACGAGGCGGTGGACGACCTCGTGCCCCTTGCCAAGTCTCCCCTCATTCCCGCAAGGGAACTCCGGGATTTTATGGCCACGTGCCTGGGTCGGCGCGGGAAGGTCCGGCTGGCCCTCGACAGGTGGTCGGAGCTGGCGCTGCTCATTGATTCCGTCCGCGCCGCCGTTAAGACCATGGACGCGGACGAGGGTGTGAACCAACTTGAGCTGCGTCGGCTCAGAACATTTCTCACTGGGCTGCTGAGGAGGTGGCGGCTGACTAGCGGCCGCGCTTCCTCCCCCCGTTAGTTGTAGGTAGAGGTTGCACTATGCTTCTGACATGAAGATAACCATAGCCAGCCTCAACATCAACGGCAGCGGGGAGGCGCGCCGCAGATTCAATAACTTCTCGGTCCTTCGGGACGGGAAGTATGCGGTGTGCTTCCTGCAAGAAACCATACCGTTCCGGGAGACGAAGCCACGTGGCTCCTGGAGTGGCAAGGAGGGGTCAGCATGAGTCACCTCTCCAATAATTCCAGCGGGGTGGCTATCTTGCTGGCCCCGCATTTTCAGCCGGAGATCTTGGGGGTCAAGGAGCACGTGCCGGGCCGCTTGCTCCAGGTCACTGTTCACCTGGGGGGCGTGCCGCTCCATCTAGTGAACGTGTATGCCCCTCAGGCCGGTGCGCAGCAAGTGCGCTTCTTTGAAGAAGTGTCCGCTCTTCTGGGCTCCATCGACGTGGGCGAGTGCGTCATCCTCGGGGGGGATTTTAACTGTACCCTCGAGGTGAGGGACCGTACGGGTCCCCCGCGATGCCCGCCGGCGATGGAGAAGTTGAGGGACCTGGTTGGGTCCTTCGACTTGGTGGACGTCTGGCGAAATCTTCATCCCGACTCCAGCGCCTTCACTTACGTGAGGTCTGGAGGAGGAGGGTCCAGAATCGACCGCCTCTACATTTCCCGGGCGTACGTATCCTGCGTTCCGGCGGCTTCCATGCGGCCGGGGCCGTGCACGGACCACCACCTGGTGTGGGCGGAGCTCGTCCCGCTGCGCGCTCGGGGAGGGTCCGCGTACTGGCACTTTAACAACCTGCTGCTGGAGGACGCGCGGTTCCGGGATTCGTTTCGTCGGTTCTGGGCCGACTGGAGAAGGAAGCAGGGGGGCTTCCCCTCCTTGAGGCTGTGGTGGGACGTGGGCAAGGCTCACGTGCGTCTCTTCTGTCAGGAGTATGCGAAGGGGTCGACCAAGAGGCGGGAGGCCTGGGTCGGGCGGTTGGAGAAGGAGGTGCTCGACCTGGAGTCCCGTCTCGGTCAAGTCGTCGGGGACTCGGCCCTGTGGAAGGTGTACGAAGAGAAGAAGGGCGCGCTGAAGGACCTGCAGCTCATCGGGTCCCGAGGCGCATACGTGAGGTCGCAGATCCAGCTCCTGCGGGACCTGGACCGCGGCTCCCCCTTCTTCTACTCGCTGGAAAAAAGATGAGGGGCCCGTAAGCAGCTCTTGGGGCTGCTGGCCGACGACGGATCTCTGGTCTCGGATCCGGAGGGAATCAGCGCGGAGACCCGCGCCTACTACGGGGCTCTGTTCTCTCCGGATCCGTCCAGCGAGGATGCGCGCAGAGTTTTGTGGGAGGACCTGCCGAAGGTCAGTCCGGAGGGCGCCGAAAAATTGGACGCTCCGCTAAGCCTGGCGGAGCTGACCGGCACCCTCCGCCAGCTCTCTAGGGGAAAGTCCCCGGGGCTGGACGGGCTGACCGTGGAGTTCCACAGGGCGTTCTGGGACGTCTTGGGGGGCGACTACGCGCGGGTCCTGGGGAAAAGTTTGGCGACCGGGGAGATGCCCCTCTCTTGGCGCAGGGCGGTCATTGTCCTGCTGCCTAAGAGGGGCGATCTCCGCCTCCTCAAGAACTGGCATCCGGTCTCCCTCCTTAGCACGGACTATAAAATCTTTGCCAGGGCTATGTCTGCTCGCCTTAGCACCGTGCTGGCCCACATGATCCACCCCGACCAGTCCTACACGGTCCCGGGCCGGACCATCCACGACAACATCCATCTGGTCCGGGACCTGGTCCACCACTCCCAGAGGGCTGGTCTGTCGGTCGCCTTCCTCTCCCTGGATCAGGAGAAGGCGTTCGACAGGGTGGATCACGAGTATCTTTTCGGGACTCTGCGCGCATTCGGGTTCGGGACGCATTTCGTCGCCCGGATCCGACTTCTGTACGCCGCCGCAGAGTGTCTGATTAAAGTTAACGGGTCCTTGACGGCGCCCCTTCGCTTCGGGAGGGGGGTGCGTCAGGGATGCCCCATGTCCGGTCAGTTATACGCCATTTGCGTGGAGCCATTCCTGCGCCTCTTGCCCAAGAGGTTGACGGGACTGGCTCTGCAAGGGCTGGGCATGGAGGTGGTCCTCTCGGCTTACGCCGATGACGTGCTCCTCACGGTCACGGATCCCGCTGACTTGCGGAGGATGCGGGAATGCCAGCAGATTTACTCGGACGCATCCTCCGCCAAGATCAACTGGGAGAAATGTTCCGGACTCCTGGTGGGTCAGTGGCGGGTGGACTCCCTGCCGGAGGAGTTCAGGCCTTTCGCCTGGAGCACCACGCACCTCCTCTATTTGGGAGTCTACCTTAGCCCTGCTGAGGACGCCTGGCCGGCAAACTGGCAGGAGCTGGACGCCAAAGTCACCGCTCGCCTAGGACGCTGGACAGGACTGCTCCGAGTGTTGTCCTACAGGGGTCGAGCGCTGGTCATAAACCAGCTGGTGACTGCCATGTTGTGGTACCGGTTGGTCACTTTGATCCCTCCCCCTGCGTTTGTCGCCAAGATACAGAAGAAGCTCATCGACTTCTTCTGGGACAAAAGGAAGCACTGGGTCTCTGCTGCGGTTCTGTGTCTCCCGCTTAGGGAGGGCGGTCAGGCGCTGGTGTGCCTTCGCACCCAGGCGGCGACTTTCCGTCTTCAGACGCTGCAGAGATACCTGTACGTAGAGAATCCTCCGAGATGGTGTGCGCTGGCGACGTTTTTCTTCCGCCAGCTGCACGGCCTCAATTACGACACGCAGCTCCTGTTTGTGAAAGTGGGCTGCAAGCGTGCCGGCCTGCAGGAGCTGCCTGTCTTCTACCAGGAACTACTATGGGTTTGGAACTATGTCGCTTCCAGGCGGAGCTCTCCCCCGTCAGGAGCGGCGGCTCTCCTTCGGGAGCCGCTGCTCAGGAATCCGCACCTCCGTGAATGTGGGTTCGGGCGGCTGGCGGAGGGTGGGGCTGTGGCTGGCGGTGTGACCAGAGTCGGGGACCTGCTCGATGTCGGAGGAGCGGGTTGGATGGCGCCGGAGGAGCTGGCGTGGCGCCTGTCCTGGGCCAACGTCCGGCTCGCGACCGAAGCCATCGAGTCGGTGAAAGGGGCACTGGGCCCCGATTCCACTAGGTGTATCGAGGCGGCTCAAGCACGTGGGGCGATCCCGTCCGAGCTTACCCCCGTCCGGATGAAATTCCTTATTGGCGCCAGGCCCCGAAACTCCCCTCGGGATCCGGCGCCTCACAACTTGAGCCGTCTCGAGGAAATACCCTCCGTGCCTTTTCATTCCGCGCGGAGGGGTTTCCTGTACGGGCTGCTCCTGCACACTCTCCACTTTGCCATCTTCGTCTGCCGTCCAGACACGCCTTGGCGTGGCGTCTTGCCGACTGGCGGTGGCGGAGGTCCCCAATGGAGGGCTCTCTATGCAGGAGTCCTCCCTTGTTCCATCGGGGACTTGGCCTGGAGGGTGTTGCACGGAGCGGTCCCGTGCAATAAGGTTTTAAGTAGGTTCACGGACTCCCAGGCCGCCTGTGTTTTTTGCGGCCTGGAGGAGTCCGTTTTCCACGTTTATATGGAGTGTGAGAGGTTGCAGCCCCTCTTTCACTACTTAAAGGGGCTGCTCCTCGATTTTTGGTTGCACTTCAGTCCCACGCTCTTGATCTACGGTCACCCGGTGCGGAGGGGAGCGGATAGGCTGGAGGACCTCCTTGTGGGCCTGCTCCTGGGCCTGGCTAAAAGAGCAATCAATTGGTCCAGGCAGCGGGCGATCGAGGGGGTCGTCCAGCCGGATTGCCTGCCTCTCTTCCGCGGCCATGTTCGCGCCCGGGTGGCCCTGGAGATGGAGCACGCGGTGTCCGCTGGTACGCTTGAGTATTTCCGTGACCGTTGGGCGCCGCGGGGGCTGGAGTGCATCGTCAATTTGGAACACCAAATTTTAATTTGATTTATTAAGGTTTAGTTGAACTTTTGTTTATTTACAGTTGATCTGGTTTAAGTTTTAAATTTTGGTTCAAATAAAAAGAGGACCTTCGAATAGTAAAGTCCTGTTTTAAGTTACTCTTGGAGTCTGTGTATTAATTAACTAAACAACCCACAGACTTTACACCTTCCTGTCGGTTTAAACACTGTGCGGGGAGAGGGGGAGGAGCAGGCAAATATTTCAATGCTGAAGCCTGAAAGCTGGAGGCGGAGCTGAAGCTCAGAGGACGCTGTCTCTGCTCTGCCTGTCACTCTGATTCTGTCTCCTCCCAGCCTCTCTCACACTCTGCTTTTCCGGGTTGGCTTCATAAATACATCAGGACGGCGAGAGTTTATCATTCAGTTTATGTTCCTGTGAGGAATCGTCATGTCTGGAAGAGGTAAAGGAGGCAAAGGACTGGGAAAAGGCGGAGCCAAGCGTCACCGTAAAGTTCTTGGTGACAACTTCCAGGGCACAAAACAAAGTCTCCACTAAGAGCCACTCACCGCCTCACCGAGAGAGCAGCGCCCCAGGACCGGGAGCGGGGATATATTGGGGTGAGGAGTAGCTTCAGAATTATAAGGATTATTATGGGGTTACAAGTGACTCTTTGGGCCAGACCCTGTATTCTCCCCTCACAGTGAGAAGCTCTTTTAGTCGTCCTGGGTGTCCATGCGCTCAGTGTTCTGTTTCCATTCAGCTTTTATATATCAGACAGATGGTGTGACGGGGAACCGGAGCTTTCCACCTCACAATAGGTAAAACCGAGTTTCTATGACAAGAGGCCAATTTGTGAGATTATTCTCCTTCTGAAGTTTGCTTCCTCCACAGATACTGTCGGGGATTGTGAAATTCAAGGGTTTAAGTAAAGTACTTGGATGGACTGTAATGTCTCCAGTTCCAACTGTCGGAGCCCGCTGCAACCTGAGGCTACTTCGGATTGGTCGCTTGATTGAAATCTCATTACCTTAACAGAATAAACTATTGGCCTCAATTGAAGAATTTATAAATTAATCTTGAAACAATCCGCTAAATTAAAAAAAAAAATACTTTTTTTATAATTAAAAAATGCGACAGAGACAGATTTTAAAATGCGGCAGTTTCCCTATTTGTCTGATAATGTCATCACCAGATTGATAGGACGTTAGCCGGAATGAATAAACTGACAATCAGTGCATTAAACAGGCGGCTCTTAAACGAGCAGTTTTGGGTTTTTTTGTCAGTAAATTGTGGAGTTTTACTTGGAGCTGGCGTTCTTGGCCACCCCGTGCTTGGCCAGCTCCTCGGACAGCACCAGACTCCCGGCGGTCTGGATGTGTGGACACAATCCGCACTCTCCAAACTATTAGAGGTTGGTGCCATCTACTGGCCGACAGCGAGTGCTGCAACAAGAGACAATGATTCAGCAGAAACCATTTTGATTTCGACAGATACTTCAGTACACTGTTTATGTTCCGCTTAAAACCATTGCCAAGTAGTTTATTGGTCCAGCTGAAAACTCCAAACAACCATTAAATGCAGATGGACGCGCTCACCCGATTCTAGTGTGAACAGTGTGGTTGATCATTGAGTGTGGGATAGACACTTCCTCCATCACTCTGGTACTATGTGGCAAAGTGAGATTCACTGCTGAATATACTGTATCTGTCACTCTCTGGTACTGTGTCAGTGTGGGATTGACAGGTGAGTATAGGACAAGCAGTACCACTCACTCACTGGTACTGCATGTGAGTGAGGGAGTATTCGTTTATACAGGATAGCAATTGTATCTGTCACTCTGTTACTATGTGGCAGCTTTTGATTGTCAGGTGAGTGGTGAATAGATAACTTAATGGGCAAAACTGTGGCAAATGATTTTCAAAGCAGATTTTAAGATTTAACATGTTAAATCAGATCTGGTATAATTCTGACCCATAGAACAGAACAGTAACCAGCCCTTTCAAAGATAATGTGGGTGGCTCTGAAAAGAGCCTTTGGGTTATTAGATTGAATCTTGTTCGCTTTACTTGCTCTTGGAGCTGGCAGTGCTGGTTTTTTTGGGCAGCAGCACCGCCTGGATATTAGGCAGCACCCCGCCCTGAGCGATGGTCACCTTTCCCAGCAACTTGTTGAGCTCCTCGTCGTTGCGGATGGCCAGCTGCAGGTGTCTGGGGATGATGCGGGTCTTCTTGTTGTCCCGGGCCGCGTTGCCGGCCAGCTCCAGAATTTCAGCGGTCAGATACTCGAGCACAGCAGCCATGTAGACCGGGGCTCCGGCACCCACACGCTGAGCATAGTTGCCCTTTCGCAGGTGCCTGTGAACACGGCCCACAGGGAACTGCAGTCCGGCCCGGGATGAGCGAGACTTGGCTTTGGCCCGAGCTTTACCGCTGGTTTTTCCTCTTCCAGACATTTCCACAATCAACACGGTTCGAGAAAGAATGAAAGTCTCCTCCCACATCTGCCTTTCTTATGCCTTCTGAAGGAATGCAGACAGCGTACTTGTGATTGGTCGCACTGTGGTGAATTTTATTGGTGTTTTCCTGTGACCAATCACAGTCTGCTTTTCCCACCAATGAAAAGAGGTCGGAAATAACTGCCTCAACAGTCAGACCGCCAACGATTTTTTAAATCTCAAAATCCCCGCCAATAATTTTTAAATTGAGGATTATGTTAATAAATTCACCATTAGCCAAAGATTTCCAAGCACGTTTTATTCCCGTTTGTCTTATTCCATATTTCCCTTGCACAGTCCGGGCTGTGACAATCAGCCTGTTCAATTTCAGAATGTAACGGGCGGGAATCAACCCCCATTGATTCTGTAAGCGGACACATTCCAGCTCAATCTTTGTAAAAGTGAGGTTTCAATAATTATCGATGGATCCTTTGCACAGGCGGGAGTGAAAACAGAACCGGGAGTCCTGTGAAAAGAGAAGAGGGACAGTGTTCAAACTGCCCCCGTTCCGGTCTCTGTTAGAACTCCCATTCTGGGCTGTTACACTGCAAGAAGTCTCGGGTTAATAAACCCCCAACATTTATTTTTAAAACCTGAAAATGCCTTGAGAGAGAACGATGTGACTGGAATCTGAGTCTTACCCGTAGAACAAGCTCTTAATTCGTCGGCAGGCGCTGTAAATGAACGGGTCTGAGAACAAAGGGAAACATAGAAACATAGAAGATAGGAGCAGGGGTAGGCCATTCGGCCCCTCGAGCCTGTTCCGCCATTTAATGAGATCATTGCTGATCATCCAAATTCAGTACCCTGTCCCTGCTTTCTCCCCATATCCCTTGATCCCTTTAACCTTAAGAAATATATCTAACTCCTTCTTGATTATATTTAATGAATTGGCCTCCACTGCCTTCTGCGGTAGAGAATTCCACAGGTTCACCACTCTCTGGGTGAAGAAATTCCTCCTCATCTCAGTCCTAAATGGCTTACCCCTTATCCTTAGATTGTGATCCCTGGTTCTGGACTCCCCCACCATCAGGAACATCCTTCCTGCATCTAGTCTGTCGAGTCCTGTTAGAATTTTATAAGTTCCAATGAGATCCCCTCATTCTTCTAAACTCTAGCGAGTATAAACCTAATCGACCCAATCTCTCTTTATAAGTCATTCCTGCCATCCCAGGTATCAATCTGGTGAATCTCCGCTGCACTCTCTCCATGGCAAGAACGGCCTTCCTCAGATAAGGTGACCAAAACTGCACACAATACTCAAGGTGTGGTCTCGCCAAGGCCCTGTACAACTGCAGCAAGACATCCTTGCTCATGCACTCGAATCCTCTCGCTATGAAGGCCAACATACCATTTGTCTTCTTAACCGCCTGCTGCACCTGCATGCTTACCTTCAGCGACTGGTGCACAATGACCCACAGGTCGCGTTGCACTTCCCCTTCTCCCAATCTATTGCCATTCAGATAATAATCTGCCTTCCTGTTTTTGATACCAAAATGGATAACCTCGCATTTATCCACATTATACTGCATTTGCCATGCATCTGCCCAATCACTCAACCTGTCCAAATCATACTGGAGTTTCACTGCATCCTCCTCACAGCACACGCACCCACCCAGCTTTGTATCATCTGCAAACTTGGAGATATTACATCTTGTTCCCTCGTCTAGATCATTTATATATATTGTGAATAGCTGGGGTCCTAGTACCGATCCCTGCAGTACCCCACTAGTCACTGCCTGCCACTCGGAAAAGGACCCGTTTATTCCAACTCTTTGCTTCCTGTCTGCCAACCAGTTCTCTATCCAAGACAGTACCTTACCCCCAATCCCATGTGCTTTAACTATGCACGCTAATCTCTTATGTGGGACCTTATCGAAAGCCTTCTGAAAGTCCAAATACACCACATCCACTGGTTCTCATTTATCTATTCTAGCAGTTACATCCTCAAGAAATTCCAGTAGATTAGTCAAGCATGATTTACCTTTTGTAAATCCATGTTGACTTTGTCCGATCCTGTCACTGTTTTCCATGTGCTCTGCTATTACATCTTTTATAATGGATTCCAGCATTTCCCCACTACCGATGTCAGGCTTACCAGTCTGTAATTCCCCGTTTTCTCTCTACCACCTTTTTTAAATAGTGGGGTTACATTTGCTATCCTCCAATCCATGGGAACTGTTCCAGATCCTATAGAATTTTGGAAGATGTCCAGCAATGCATCTGCTATAAACTGCGATAGGGTGACCTAAACTGTGTTAACAGGAGCCTGGTTGCGATGCCTCGAATCGAACTTCAATGAACTCGCGAGGGAGGTCAGCGAGCCACACCACGATACAATCATCGCCCTAATTTTAAAATGTTAGACGCTGTATTTACAGATCATTCGCCATAGGTCTTTGGAGCTTTAGTCAGGACGTGTAAAACACTTTGCAATCATCTTAGACTGAACGGAAACAAGATGTTCAGGTTATTTCTCTCCAGTTTAAAATAGTTACTGAGGAATGGTTTTCCTGTTGCACCACTGGCTGGCGGCCAGGAGATGGCACCAAACTCCAATAGTTTGGAGAGTGCGGATTGTGTCCACACATCCAGACCGCCGTGAGCCTGGTGCTGCCCGGGAGCTGGCCAAGCACGGGGTGTCGGAAGGGACAATAGCAAATAAATTTCACAACGCACTGTAAAAGCACAAAACAAAGCAACGGCTCTTTTCAGAGGAAGTCGCAGCATTAATATAGTCGAATTATTCATTCGGGATATCGTCCTTTTATAGAATCACAGAACGATTCCGCACATTAGCAGGCCGAGAGGAGACTTGATTGATGTGCATATGAAGGGCCTACATAGAGTGGACAGGAAAGACCTATTTCCCTTAGCAGAGAGATCAATCACCAGGGGGTAAAGATTTTAAAGAATTGGTAGAAGAAGTAGAGGAGAGTTGAGCAGAACTTTTTTCACCCATAGGTTGTTGAGGGTCTGGAACATTCTGCCTGAAAGTGAGGTCGAGGCAGAAACCCTCATCATATTTAAAAACTATATGTTACGCCCTTGAAGTGTCATGAACTGAAAAGCTAAGGACCAAGATCTGGAAAGTGGGATTGGGCAGCATAGATATTTTTTGTGCTGAATCCTTCTGTGCCGTAAATGTCTACGATTCTGTGAATAAAGATCATTCAGCCCATCGTGCCTATGTTGATTTAAAACATCCACACACCAGAATATAGAACTTGGAGTAAAATATAGATCTACACCGATCACAATGTAAATCAACTGTCTACCCTCGCTCCCAGGTCACTGCTCTCTCTGTGAGGTGGTGGGTGGCTCTTAAAAGAGCCTTTGTGTTGTGTTTGGTGGAAAGGGTCGAGTTGTTCAGCCGCCGAATCCATAGAGAGTGCAGCCCTGCCATTTCAGAGCATACACCACATCCATGGCATTGACCGTCTTGCGCTTGGCGTGCTCAGTGTTGGTCACCGCATCCCTGATCATATTCTCCAGGAAAACCTTCAGCACCCCGCGGGTATGTGAGTGGGGTTTTGTCCTCTACCTGTCATTCTCTGGTATGTTCGTGGTGTTTTTTTCCTGCACCTGTCAGTTTCTGATATATGATTGGGTTTTTTTCCTGGGCCTGTCAGTTTCTGGTATGTCAGTGGGGTTTTGTCCTGTACCTGTCAGTTTCTGTTATGTGAGTGTGGATGTGCATTTGCCTGTCAGTTTCTGTTATGTGAGTGAGGTTTTCTCCTGTACCTGTCAGTTTCTGATATGTGAGTGAGGTTTTGTACTATAGCTGTCAGTTTCTGATCTGTGAGTGTGGTTTTGTCCTGTACCTGTCAGTTTCTGGCATATGAGTTGGGATTTCTCATGTACCTATCAGTCTCTGGTATGTGAATGGGGTTATATCCTGTACCTGTCAGTTTCTGGTATTTGAGAGGGCTTTTGTCCTGTACCTCTCAGTTTCTGATATGTGAGTGGGTCTTTGTCCAGCAAATGTCAGTATCTGATATGTGAGTCGGGTTTTGTCCTCTCCCTGTCTGTTTCTGGTTTGTGAGTGGAGTTTTGTCCTGTACCTGTCAGTTTCTCGTATGTGAGTGGGGTTTTGTCCAGTACCTATCAGTTTCTTTATGTTTGTGTTTTTTTTCCCTGTAGCTGTCAGTTTCTGGTACCTGAATGGGGTTTTGTTCTGTACGTATCAGTTCCTTGTAAGTGAATGGGGTTTTATCCTGTACCTGGCAGTTTCTTTATGTTAATGTTCATTTTTCCTATAGCTGTCAGATTCTGATACGTGAGTGGGATTTTGTCCTTTACTTGTCAGTTTCTGATCTGTGATATGGGTTTTGTCCTGTACCTGTTTGTTTCTGGTATGTTAGTGGGCTTTTGTCCTGTACCTGTCAGCTGCTGTCATGTGAGTGGGGTTTTGTACTATAGCTGTCAGTTTCTGTTATGTGAGTGTGGATATGCATTTGCCTGTCAGTTTCAGTTATGTGAATTAGGTTTTTTCCTGTTCCTGTCAGTTTCTGGTATATGAATTGGGTTTCTCATGTACCTATCAGTCTCTGGTAGGTGAGTGGGGTTATATCCTGTACTATCAGTTTCTGGTATGTGAGTGGGGTTATATCCTGCACCTGTCAGTTTTGGTCATGCAAGTGGGGTTATATCCTGTACCTCTCAGATTCTGACATGTGAGTCAGGTTTTGTCCTGTACCTGTCTTTCTGGTTTGAGAGTGGGGTTTTGTACTGTGCCAGTCAGTTTCAGGTTTGTGAGTGGGTTTTGTGCTGTATCTCTCAGTTTCTGATATGTGAGTGTGGTTGTTGTCCTGTACCTGTCAGCTTCTGGTACGTGAGTGGGGTTTTGTACTGTACCTGTCAGCTTCTGGTACGTGAGTGGGGTTTTGTCCTGTACCTGTCAGTTTCTGGTATGTGAGTGGGTTTTGTCCTGTACCTGTCAGTTTCTGGTACGTGAGTTGGGTTTTGTCCTGTACCTGTCAGCTTCTGGTATGTGAGTGGGTTTTGTCCTGTACCTGTCAGTTTCTGGTATGTGAGTGGGTTTTGTCCTGTACCTGTCAGCTTCTGGTACGTGAGTGGGGTTTTGTCCTGTATATGGCAGTTTCTTTATGTTATTGTTCTTTTTTCCTGTAGCTGTCAGTTTCTGATCTGTGAGAGGGGTATTGTCCTGTACCTGTCAATTTCCAGTATGTGAGTGATGTTTTGTCCTGTATATGGCAGTTTCTGATATGTGAGTGGGGTTTTGACCTCTTCCTGTCAGTTTCTCATTTGTGAATGTGGTTTTGACCTGTTCCTGACAACTTCTAATATGCGAGTGTGGTTTTGTCCTGTACCTGCCAGATTTTGAAATGTGAGGGAGGATTTGTCCTGTAAATATCAGTTTCTGATATATGATTGGGGTTTTGTTCTGTATCTGACAGTTTCTGATATGTGGGTGAGATTTAGTAATGTAGCTGCCATTATCTTGTATGTGAGTGGGATTTTGTACTGTACCTGTCCATTTCTGATATGGGAGTGGGTTTTTTTTCCTGCACCAGTCAGTTTCTGGTATGTGCATGGGTTTTTGTCCAGTACCTGTCAGTTTCTGGTATGTGAGTGAATTTTCCACTGTACCTGTCAGTTTCTGGTATGTGAGGGGGATTTTGTCCTGTACCTGTCAGTTTCTGGTATGTGAGTGAATTTTCCACTGTACCTGTCAGTTTTTGTTATGTGAGGGGGATTTTGTCCAGTACCTGTCAGTTTTTGTTATGTGAGGGGGATTTTGTCCTGTACCTGTCAGTTTCTGGTATGTGAGTGAGGTTTGTCCTGTGTCTGTCTGTTTCTGGTATGTGAGTGGAATTTTGTCCTGTACCCATCAGCTTCTCATTGGATGTAATCTGTACCCGTCAGTTTCTGGTGAGTGACTATGGATTTCATTCTCTACCTGTCTGTATCTGCTATGTGAGCTTCAGTTTCTGTCTATCTGTCTGTGTCTAGTATGGGAGTGTGGATTTTACTCAGTAACTGTCTATCTCTGGTATTTGAGTGTAGGTCTTCATCTGTATCTGTCAGTCAATCTCAGTTACAGTAAAAGATTGTGATTCAATCTCAATCTGTCTTTCTGTGAGTGATAATGTACTTACTGTGTGTGAGAAGGAGCTGCCTGCACTGATCCTCCTGTTCCCTGTGGAGGAAAGATCACATTTATTCTGGCTCAGTGAAGTATTTTGCTCTGAGAATTATAATATGAGAACAGAATTAGTTATACAATATGGACAGTTGTGGGTAGAATATAAAAATAAATTAATAATTAATGTGTTTGTTTATGATAACAAAATAAAGTATCTGGGGAGAGGAAACTGCGATACAAATTGTGTCGTGGTCTGATCTCACTGCAATACAGTGGGACTCCGATTCTCCACAGCAGGTGTGCAGAATGGTTCTATAGTAAGTTATCAGCATCCAGACACAAACCAACCCCAGCATTTGACCATGAATGGGACGACCCTATTGCCACAGTCCAGGTTTATATCTCCCAGTCCCATTGGATTACCTATCAAATTCCGCAAGGCTTCCTGGAATATAACCACAGGTACCTGGTCTGTACAAGCAATTGTTTTCAGTCTATGGACAGAAAACAGTGAGTTGTGGTAAATGGCTGTTATTCAGAGAAAAGGATGGTAGACAGTAGTGTTCACC
The DNA here is from genome assembly GCF_052327205.1 of Somniosus microcephalus. Taxonomy (NCBI): domain Eukaryota; kingdom Metazoa; phylum Chordata; class Chondrichthyes; order Squaliformes; family Somniosidae; genus Somniosus; species Somniosus microcephalus. The sequence continues at coordinate 6,364,141 of NC_141015.1, forward strand.
AACTGTCAGTGCTGGGGCCACTGCATTCTTTATTATATTTATAAATGACCTGGAAATTGGAATACAAAGTAGAATTTCTAAATTTGCAATTCACACCTCATGTGGGGGTGTGCCATAGAGTGAGGATGATACCAATCGACTGCAACAGGACATAGAAAGATTGGCAGAATGGACAGACAAGTGGCAGATGGAATTTAAACAGAGAAGTGTGAGGTGATGCATTTTGGCAGAGGAAACAGGGAGAGGCAATATACAAGTATTGGCACAATTGTAAAGAATGTGCAGGGACAGAGGGACCTGGGAGTTAATGGGCATAGGTCCCTGAAGGTGGCAGGACATATTGAGATAGTGGTTAGCAAAGGATATGGGATCTTGGGTTTCATAAATAGAGGTATTGAGTACAAATGTAGAGAAGTTATGCTGAATCATTATAAACCTCTGGTTAGGCCACAACTGCAGAATTGCATCCAGTTCTGGTCACCACACTTTAGGAAGGATGTGAAGGCCCTTGAGAGGGTGCAGAGGAGAGTTATCAAAAAGTTCTGCGGATTGGGGATCTTAGCTACAAGCAAAGGTTGGAGATGCTGGATTTTTTTCATTAGAGCAAAGGAGGTTGAGGGGTGATTTGATAGAGGTGTACAAGATTATAACAGGTTTGGATCGGCTAGACGGGGAAAGGCTGTTCCCACTAGTTGATGGTACCAGGACTAGGGGACACAGATTTGAGGTTTTGGGCAAGAGATGGGGCGGGGGCGGGGGTGTGAGGAAAAACATTTTTACGCAGCGAGTGTTGAGGACCTGGAACTCGCTGCTGACGGAAGTGGTGGAAGCGGAGACACTCAATGTTTTCAAGGGGAGACTGGATAGGCACTTGAGGGAAATAAACTTGCAGGGCTACGGGGATAGAGCGGGGGAATGGGACTGACTGGATTGCTCTGCAGAGAGATGGCACAGACTCGATGGGCCGAATGGCTTCCTTCTGTGCCGTTATGAATCTATGATTATGGCTCTATCATTCCATTGAAACCGAGTTGAGGGCGTGTGTAATTAACAGAATGTCTCAGAGCACGGACCCTGATGTACCTGAAGGAGCGACTATGTATCTCCCAATCACCAGCAACGCGGTTCTGGAGAACTCAACGCACCGAAACAAAATAACCGATTTTTGAAATGTGTTATTTCACACTTCTCACCTGGTGCCTGCAATAGATGCACTTTGTGAAATTCCTCACATCCTCACTCCCAGGCTCCGATCCACTGTTCAATAACAACAGACACGGTGAAATTCGAACTGAATCAGGAACATTCACTGCTGATTTGGAGAAAGCAGCAATGATTTGAAAGTGCGAGGTGATTTACTTTCTATGTTACCTTACACTGTACACACACACAGCCCGAGAATGGCATCTCCCTTCCCCCACTCACTTCATGTTCCGGAACTGGTTCCTGTTCCAATCTGTCTCTTACAGACAATCCCCGGCTTCCGATGAACTTGCCCCGACTCAAAGCCCATCTGTGGACACAGTCCCAATGCGATGTGCTGCTGTGAGGAGGCTGCTGTTTGCTCCCTTACTCGGGCCCGTGATATCTCCGCTCCCTGATGTGTTCAGCGATCATCAGCCGAGCACAGAGGAAACGGCCCCCGCTGGCAGAGCTGGGGGAGGGGAGCTCGCATGGGCCCTTCCTGTCGCTTTAAACACTGTGCGGGGAGAGGGGGAGGAGCAGGCAAATATTTCAATGCTGAAGCCTGAAAGCTGGAGGCGGAGTTAAAGCTCAGAGGACGCTGTCTCTGCTCTGCCTGTCACTCTGATTCTGTCTCCTCCCAGCCTCTCTCACACTCTGCCTTTCTCGACCAGATCCGGGCTGGCTTCATAAATACATCAGGACGGCGAGAGTTTATCATTCAGTTTATATTCCTGTGAGGAATCGTCATAACTGGAAGAGGTAAAGGGGGCAAAGGACTGGGAAAAGGCGGAGCCAAGCGCCACCGTAAAGTGCTTAGTGACAACATCCAGGGCACAAAACAAAGGCTCTTCTTAGAACCCCACACCGCCTCACAGAGAGAGCAGCGCCCCAGGACCGGGAGCGGGGATATATTGGGATGGGGAATAGCTTAAGAATTATAAGGATTATGGGGTTACAAGTGACTCTTTGGGCCGGACCCTGTATTCTCCCCTCACAGTGAAAAGCTCTTTTAGTCTTCCTGGGTGTCCATGCGCTCAGTGTTCTGTTTCCATTCAGCTTTTATATATCAGACAGATTGTGTGACGGGGAACCGGAGCTTTCCACCTCACAATAGGTTAAACCGAGCTTCTATGACAAGAGGCCAACTTGTGAGATTATTCTCCTTCTGAAGTTTGCTTCCTGCACAGATACTGTCGGGGACTGTGAAATTCAAGGGTTTAAGTAAAGTACTTGGATGGACTGTAATGTCTCCAGTTCCAACTCTCGGAGCCCGCTGTAACCTGAGGCTACTTCGGATTGGTCGCTTGATTGGAATCTCACTACCTTAACAGAATAAACTTTTGGCCTCAATTGATCAGTTTTAAAATTAAGTTTGAAACATTCAACCAAATTCAAAAAAGAAAGATTTTATTTATAATTATTAAATTCAACCGAGACAGGCATTAAATTGGGGCAGTTTCACTAATTTTCTGATAATTTCCTCACCAGATTTACAGGATTTTAGTCGGAATGAATAAACTGACGAAATCAGTGCATTAAACAGGCGGCTCCTTCAGAGAGGCTGCGGGTGGCTCTTAAAGGACCCGTTGTGATTTCCATATTTCTGTCAGTAAATTGTGGAGTTTTACTTGGAGCTGGCGTTCTTGGCCACCCCGTGCTTGGCCAGCTCCCCGGGCAGCACCAGACTCACGGCGGTCTGGGTGTGTGGACACAATCCGCACTCTCCAAACTATTAGACGTCTTTGTCATCTACTGGCTGAAAGCGAGTGCTGTAACAAGTGACAATGATTCAGCAGAAACCATTTTGATTTCAACAGATACCTCAGCACTGTGTTTATGTTCCGCTTAAAACCATTGCCAAGTAGTTTATTGGTCAAGCTGAAAACTCCAAACAACCATTAAAAGCAGATGGCCCCACTCACCCGATTTTAGTGTGAACATTGTGGTTCATCATTGAGTGTGGGATAGACACTTCCTCTGTCACTCTGGTACTATGTGGCAAGGTGAGATTCACTGCTGAATATGGGACAGATACTGTATCTGTCACTCTCTTGCAGTGTGTTCGTGCGGGATTGACAAATGTGCATATGATAGACAACGCATCTGTCACTCTGCATTGTCAATGGCAAATTGGCTGTTGATAAACGACAGATACTGTATCTGACACTGTCTAGTACAATGTGACTTTTTAAATTGTCTGGTGAGGCTAAACTAGATACTTTATCTGTCACTCTCTGGTACTGTCTCATTGTGGGATTGACAGGTGAGTATAGGAAATGCACTTCCACTCACTCACAAGTGAGGGAATATTCGTTCATGCAGGATACCAATTGTATGTTACTCTGTATGTGTGGCAACGTTTGATTGTCAGGTGAGTGGGGGATAGATAACTTAATGGGCGAATCTGTGAATTTCAAAGCAGAATTAAAGATTTAACATGTTAATTTAGATCTGAGGTAATTGTGACCCATAGAACAGAACAGTAACCAGCCCTTTCAAAGATAATGTGGGTGGCTCTGAAAAGAGCCTTTGGGTTATTAGATTGAATCTTGTGCGCTTCACTTGCTCTTGGAGCTGGCGGTGCTGGTTTTCTTGGGCAGCAGCACCGCCTGGATATTAGGCAGCACCCCGCCCTGAGCGATGGTCACCTTTCCCAGCAGCTTGTTGAGCTCCTCGTCGTTGCGGATGGCCAGCTGCAGGTGTCTGGGGATGATGCGGGTCTTCTTGTTGTCCCGGGCCGCGTTGCCGGCCAGCTCCAGAATTTCAGCGGTCAGATACTCGAGCACAGCAGCCATGTACACCGGGGATCCGGCACCCACACGCTGAGCGTAGTTGCCCTTTCGCAGGTGCCTGTGAACACGGCCCACAGGGAACTGCAGTCCGGCCCGGGATGAGCGGGACTTAGCCTTGGCCCGAACTTTACCGCTGGTTTTTCCTCTTCCAGACATTTCCACAATCAATCAATACGGTCAGAGAAAGAATGAAAATCTCCTTCCATATCTGCCCTTCTTATACGTTCTGGAGGAATGCAGATAGCGAACTTGTGATTGGTCCCTCTGTGGTGAATTTCATTGGTGCTTTCCGGTGACCAATCACAGTCTGCTTTTCCCGCAAAGAAAAGTGAGTGGAAATAACTGTTCTCAACAGTCAGACCGCCAACGATTTTTTAATTTCAAAAAGCCCGCCAATATTTTCCTAACGAGCGAATTAAGTTAATAAATTCACCATTAGCCAAATAATTCCGAAATTTTTTTTTCTTCCTTTTTTCTTATTCCATCTCTCCTTTGCAAATTCCAGGCTGTTACAATCAGGATTAATTCCGCGTTCAATTTGAAACTGCAACGGGCGGGAATCAATTTCCATTGACTTTGAAACGGGACACATTCCAGCTCAATCTTTGTAAAAGCGAGGTTTCACAGATTATCGATCGATCATTTGCACAGGCACTGCGGCGGGAGTGAAACCAGATCTGGGAGTCCTGCTGTAAGAAGGGAAGAGGGTTTAAACTGTCCCCCGTTCTGGTCTCTAAGAAACCCCATTCTGGGTTTTTGCAAGCAGCAATTCTCGGGTTAATACAAGGATTGACCACAAATGGCATTGAAAAAAATGAAAATGTGTTTGCAGAGATTGAGGTGACTGAAATCCGAGTCTCATCTCGAAAACAAGCCTTTAATTCGTCGGAAGGCGCTGCAAGTGAACGGGTCTAAGATCAAAGGGAAAGAGCGATCAGGGACCGTGTTTGTAGTTCTTATCAGCCGAGCACATAGGAAAGGGCCTCCGCTGGCCGAGCTGGGGGAGCGGTGCTCGCAGGGGCCCTTCCCGTCCGTTTCAAAAGTGTGGGGGAGGGGGAGGCGTAGCTTGAATTTTAGCGCATGCTCAGACTTCTTTCTTATAACACTTAAATCAGCAAAAATCTGATTGTTGTACAAATCGCTTTTATCGTTCATTAAATGGGCCACATGGAGACGCTGTTAATTATCATCCGAATTACTGATAAACCGAGTGTGTGACCCGGACACTGGAGTGGGAGTTCCTGAACAGGTTCACACATTCCGTCAGATGAGATTTTATTTTCACCCACAGGGTGGTGGGGGTCTGGAACTGTTTTGCCTGAAAGGGTGGGAGAGGCAGAAACCCTCATCGCATTTTAAAAAAGTACTTGGATATGACCATAAGTGCCGTAAACTGCAAGGCTACGGACCAAGAGCTGTAAAGTGGGATTTGGCTGGATAGATTGTTTATGGCCGACACAGACACGATGGGCCGAATGGCCTCCTTCTGTGACGTAACTTTCTATACTATACATCGTAGAGACAGTTAGAATAGACACACTCACATACCAAACCCTAAGAAATACGCAATATCTGTCACATCCCAGAAAGTGACTGATATCGAGTAAAATCAACACCCACATAAATCCCAGACCAGATACTGACAGGTACAGAAGTGCCGCCACCGACAAGGCTACGGCCGGCAGAGACGAATCGCCTCCTTCTGTGCCGTAAATGTCTACGATTCTGAGTAAAAGGCATTAGACCCATCGAGCTTATACGCTGATTTAAATCACCTCCACAGCTAAATTTGATTTATAATAAAATATAGATCCACAGCGATCACAATGTAAATCCACAATCTATCTCCGCTCCCAGATCACTGCTCTCTCAGTGAGGTGGTGGGTGGCTCTTAAAAGAGCCTTTGTGTTCTGTTTGGTGGAAAGAGTCGAGATGTTCAGCCGCCGAATCCATAGAGAGTGCGGCCCTGCCGTTTCAGAGCGTACACCACATCCATGGCAGTGACCGTCTTGCGCTTGGCGTGCTCAGTGTAGGTGACCGCATCCCTGATCACATTCTCCAGGAAAACCTTCAGCACCCCGCGGGTCTCCTCGTATATCAGGCCCGAGATCCGTTTGACACCGCCACGGCGAGCCAGGCGGCGGATGGCTGGTTTGGTGATGCCCTGGATGTTGTCACGGAGCACTTTACGGTGGCGCTTGGCTCCGCCTTTGCCAAGTCCTTTGCCTCCTTTACCTCGTCCAGTCATGTTGATTCTTCACTGAAATCGTCGCTGAATGAAAATTTCTTGTCTTACAACTTTATTTATGCAGCGTGAGCGGACCTGGCTGAGAAAGGCAGACTGTACGTGAGGCGGAAGTAAGGGGGGGGTGAAAGAGAGCGAGGAGAGCGGGAAGGAAGACAGATTCAGAGTGAGAGCGAGAAAGGGCTCTGAGCTTCCAGCAACCTCTCCACGTTGACGTTACAATCCCCTGTAAAATCTTCACAAAAACTAAATACACTTTCAGAGAAATCCTGATAATCAAGGATTTCTAGAAAAGCAATAAACGGAATATATAATTAAAAATCAATTAAGTGGGCACGCTGCACTTCAAATCGATTACAGAATCATAGAATCGTTACATCACAGTAGGAGGCAATTCGGCCCATCGAACCCGTGCCGGCTCTCTGCAAGAACACTTCAGCTAATCCCACACCCCCGCCCTTTCTCCGTAGCCCTGCATTTTTTTCCCCACCGGTACTTATCCAATTCGCTGTTGAACGCTACGATTGAGTCTGCGTCCACCTCCCTCTCAGTCAGTTTATGCCAGACCCTGACCACTCGCTTTCCAAGGAGGCACTCTGCACTTCAAATCTATTACAGAATCATTACAGCACATTGACGGCCATTCGGCCCTTCTCAAATTCGAGTCTCATTCCAAAAACAAGCTTTTAATTCTTCGGCAGGCTCTGGAAGAGTCAGAGTCGGAGTGCAAAGCGAAATAACGACCACGGATCGTGTTTGTAGTTTATTGGACAGGGAATTCAACAAAGACGCTAAGGTCGATCCGGTCAGTGAAACTGCTTATGAGAATACAAAATTAAATCTAAAGCTGGAAATTCAAACGTTCTCAAACACACTTGTTCAGGAAACTACAGTAAATTGTGTCTAAATGCAGATGCGTTTGTGTAACTTTCAGAGAGATTGTGGGTGGCTCTTAAAAGAGCCGTTGTGTTTTGGGTTTGTTCTTTCAGGACAGCGTGGAGTTTTACTTGGAGCTGGTGTATTTGGTCACCGCCTTTGTCCCTTCCGACACGGCGTGCTTGGCCAGCTCCCCGGGCAGCAGCAGGCGCACGGCGGTCTGGATCTCCCGGGAACTGATGGTGTGCCGCTTGTTGTAATGGGCCAGGCGGGAAGCCTCACCCGCGATGCGCTCGAAAATATCGTTCACAAACGAGTTCATGATGCCCATGGCCTTGGAGGAGATGCCGGTGTCGGGGTGAACCTGCTTCATCACTTTGTAGATGTAGATGGAGTAACTCTCCTTCCTCGACTTTCTGCGCTTTTTGCCGCCCTTCACTGCCGGCTTAGTGACGGTTTTCTTGGCGCCCTTCTTGGCCATTGTTTTCTTTTCATCAACCATTCTCAAACTCGATTTCAAACACAAAATAACACAATTCTGCTCCGGGCCCGGCTTAAATAGGCTGCCCCCATAGCCCTATGCTAATGAGGGATGGGTGAAGGCAATGGTTGTGATTGGCTGCTGAAGAGTGATGTCATTTTCCATTGTTCTGCATTTCCCTGATTGGCTGCTTTATACATCCAATCAGATTGAATCTCTGTCACAAGCACGCCCCCTGCAGTCAGAAAAGTCATTGCAGGCGCAGAGGAATCATCATTTTCCCATTCTCCATTTCCCAGACCATTAAAGATGCCCCAAGCACTTCTGCTGCACGGGTCTGCAATTTAAATGTCCAACCTGTGCTCTATATTCAAGCCTTGCGGGGTGGTCTGCGCCACTTTAGTTCAGTAATGCCAGTCCCGAGTACTGTGTGTGTGTGTGTGAATAGTTCCGTATCAGCCTCTGGTTATTTATGTAAGTGTTGGAATAATTCTCAATCTCAGTCTCTGTTACATGTGTCAGTGTGGGATTCCATCTGTATCCGTCAGACTCTGGTACCATGTGTCAGTGTTGGGATTCATTCGGAATCTTTCATTCTCTGGTAGTGTACGTGTGTCTGATATTAATTCTGTATCTGTCTGTCACTGGGATGTGTGAGTCTGTGTTTCATTCTGCATCTGTTAGTCATTGACAATGAGAGTCTGTGTTTCATTCTGTATCTGTCAGTCAGTGGGACGGTGTGCGAGTCTGAGATTCATTCTGTAACTGTTAGTCTGATTAGTTCTGAATCAGTCCGCCTCTCGCACTATATTTCAGCAAAGGATTCTGCATGAATATGCTAAACACTCGGTTTATGAAAGTGGAATTCGTACTGCACAAATCAGTCTCTGGTACTTGATGTTAGTTTGAGATTCTTTCCATCTCTGCTAGTATCTGGTACTGTATGTGAGTGTGGGAATGAACCTCTCTGCAAATTAATTGTACTGCCTGTGATTGTGTACTCATTCTGTATCTGCCAGGCCCTCTGATGCACTGTTTTACTGTGAGATTCAGTCTCTGTCTGTCAGTCTCTGTTCTATATGTCCATGTTAGAGTAGTTATATATCTGTCAATCTCTGGTAGTGTATGTGAGAGTGAGATTCATTCTGCACCAATCAGTATTTAATGTGGGGTTAACTTTGTCTCTATCATTTGCTGGTACGGTGTACGAGTGTGTATTAATCCTGGGTCTGTCACCGTCTGATACGCTGTGTCAGTGTGTGATTAATTCTCTTTCTCTGACAATCTCTAATACTGTATGTGAGACTGAGATTTATTCTATATCTGTTAGTTCCTGCTATGGCATGTGAGTTTAGGATTTATTCTTTACCTTTCAGTCTCTGATACTGTATGTGTGAGTTAGATTAATGTTGTCTCTGTCACTATTTGATACTGTTTCAGAGTGTGAGATTCATTCTGCTTATCTGTCATCTCTGATACTGCATGTGAGTGTCAGTTTAATTCTGTCTCTCACTATCTGGTAATGTAAGTGAGTGTGAGATTATTTCTGTGTATCTGACCATCTCTGATACAGTATGTGAGCGTGAGATTTATCTGTACCTGTCAGTCTCTGATAATCTGTGTCAGTGTGGATTGATTCTGTATTACTCCGTGTCAAATACTCTATGTGACAGTGAGGTACATTCTGTGTCTGTCAGTCTCTGGTATTATGTTTGAGAGTGAGATTCATTCTGTATCAGTCAGTCTTTAATACTCTGTATCAGATTGGGATTCATTTTGTCCCTATCATTTTCTGGTACTGTATATGAGTGTGGGATTCATTATGTGCCTGTCTGTCTCTGATTCTCTGAGTTAGTGTGTGATTCATTTTCTCTTTGTCAGTCTATGATTCTCTATGTGAGAGTTAGATTAATTCAGTATCTGTCAGTCTCTGGTGTTGTATGAAAGTGTGGGATTCATTCTGTATATGTCAGTCCCTGATACTGTGTGTGAGAGTTAAATTAATTCTGTATCTGTCAGTCTCTGGTACTGTGTGGGAGTCATACTGCAGGGCTCAGCAATAGGTCCCTTGCTTTTTGTGATATATATCAACAATCTTGTCTTGAATATAGGGGGTATGATTAAGAAGTTTGCAGTTGATACTAAAATCGGCTGTGTGGTTGATACAGAAGAAGGAAGCTGTAGACTGCAGGAAGACATCAATAAATTGGTCAGGTGGGCAGAACAGTGGCAAATGGAATTCAATCCGGAGAAGTGTGAGGTAATGCATTTAGGGAGGGGTAAAAAGGAAAGGGAATACACATTAAATGGTAGGGCACTGAGCAGTGTAGAGAAACAAAGGGACCTTGGAATGCATGTCTACTGGTCCCTGAAGGTAGCAGGCCAAGTATATAAGGTGGTTAAGAAGGCATAAGAAATGGTTGCCTTTATTAGCCGTGGCATAGAACACAAGAGCAGGGGGGTTATGCTTCAACTGTATAAAACACTAGTTAGGCCTCAGCTAGAGTACTGCGTGCAATTCCGATCACCACATTACAGGAAAGATGTGATTGCACTAGAGAGGGTACAGAGCAGATGTACAAGGATCTTGCTAGGAGTAGAGAATCTTAGCTATGTGGATAGGCTGGATAGGCTTGGTCTGTTTTCCTTGGAACAGAGGACGTTGAAGGGAGTCCTTATTGAGGTGTGTAAAATTATGAGGTGCATAGATAAAGTGGATAGAAAGGACCTATTTCCCTTAGCAGTGGGGTCAAAAACCAGGGGCACAGATTTCAAGTACTTAGGGGAAGGTTTAGATGGGATTTGAGGGGCAATTTCTTCACCCAGAGGGTTATTGTGGTCTGGAACTCACTGCCTGAAAGGGTGGTAGAGGCAGGAAACCTAACCACATTTAAAAAGTACTTGGATGTGCAATTGGGATGCTTTAACCTGCAGGGCTACGGACCAAGAGCTGGGAAGTGGGATTAGGTTGATAGCTCTTTGTTGGCCAGCGCGGACACAATGGGCCAAAATGGCCTCCTTCCGTGCTGTAAATTTCTATGACTCTATGTATGTGTCATTCTCTGATACTGTATGTATGAGTGGGATTTATGCTATATATGTTAGTCCCTTGTGGTCTGTCTTGGATTTAGATTAATTCTGTGTCTTTCAGTCTCTAGTACTTTGTGTGAGAGTGAGAATAATTCTGTATATCTGTCTCTGAAACTCTTGTCATTGTGTGATTGATTCTGTATTTTTCAGTGTCTGGTACTGTATGTAACAGTGAGGCGCATTCTCTGTTAGCCTCTGGATTTTGTGTGAGAGTGAGATTCATTCTGTAGCAATCAGTCTTTAATAATCGGTGTCAGTGAGGGATTCATTGTGTCTCTATCACTTTCTGGTTCTGCATGTGTGTGTGGGATTCATTCTGATTCTGTCATCCTCCGATACTTTGTGTCAGTGTTTGAAACAACCTATACCTGTCAGTCCCTGGTACATAAATGTGGGTTTTACCCTGTGCCTGTCAGTTTCTACTTTGTGAATTTTAGATTTTACTCTACAAGTCAGTCTCTGACATGTGAGTGTGGGTTTTATTCTGCATCTTTCAATTTCCGTTCTGTGAGAATGTATTTTACTCTGTTTCTGTCAGTCTTTGGTTTGTGAATGTGGGTTTTAGTCTGTCTGTCTGTCTATGATATTTGAATGCATTTTTTATTCTCTATCTATCAGTGTCTGAAATGTTATTCTGGGTTTTCTGCTATAACTGGCTGTTTCTGATTTGTGATTGTGAGTTTTACTGCATCAATCAGTCTCTGGTTTGTGAATGTGGGTTCAAATCTATACCCATCGATATCTGGTATGCTAGTACTGGTTTTATTCAGTACCAGTCAGTTTCTGATACATGAGTGTGGGTTTTCCTTTCTACCTGTCAATTTCCACCCTGGAAGAAAGGGTTCACTCTGAATCTGAAAGTCTCTGGTATGTGAGTGTGAGTTTCACTCTGTATCTGACAGTCTCTGGTATGTGAGTGTGAGTTTCCCCCTGTACCTGTCACTCTCTGGGATGTGAGTGTGAGTTTCACTCTGTATCTGTCAGTCTCTTTTAAATGTGCATTGAATTTATCTATAGCTGTCAACCTGGTATATGAATGTGGGATTTCTCCTAGCAATATCCGTCTCTAGGATGTGTGTGTGGATTATCCTCTAACTCGGTTTCCAGTATATTGATGTACTGTTTTGTCTGTCAGTTTCTGGTGTGATTCTGTAATTTACTATGTAGCTGTCTGTCTCTGCTTTGAGAATGTCTGCTTTATTATGTTGCTGTCAGTTTTTGCTACTGTTTGTGAGTGTGGGATTGATTCTGTATCTGTTAGACTGGTAATATATGTGAGTTTGAGAATTATTATGTAATTGACAGTCTATTGTACTGTACTATTCTTGCTCTGTGTGAATGTTGGATTGCATTCCTTCTCCACCTGTGTAAGCTAATGCTAGTTTGTGATCATAAGTGGCTGTCTCAGGATTTGGTTCAGTCCATTATCTCCGATTCTCTGGTCTTGTATGGTAGTTGTTGGGTTTGATAGTCCAAGTACTGCCAGCAGCGAGCATTGACTCCATATCAGTGTCTATCTGTTCGTGTGTGTGAGTAAGGGAGTGAAAATGGATCTGCCAATCATTGCAATGTGTTTGGGCTTTGAAATAACATCTTATTCTGCTGCTGCAAGTGACATAGAAACATAGAAGATAGGAGCAGGATTAGGCCATTCAGCCCCTCAAGCCTGCTCCGCCATTCAATGTGATCATGGCTGATCATCCAAATTCAGTACCCTGTCCCTGCTTTCTCCCCATATCCCTTGATCCCCTTAGCCTTAAGAAATATATCTAACTCCTTCTTGAATATATTTAATGAATTTGCCTCAACTGTCTTCTGTGGTAGTGAATTCCACAGGTTCACCACTCTCTGGGTGAAGAAATTCCTCCTCAATTCAGTCCTAAATGGCTTACCCCTGGTTCTGGACGCCCCTGCCATCGGGAACATCCTTCCTGCATCTATTCTGTCTAGTCCTGTTAGAATTTTATAAGTTTCAATGAGATCCCCTCTCATTCATCTAAATTCAAGCGAATATAAGCCTAATCGACCCAATCTCTCCTCATACGTCATTCCTGCCAACCCAGGTATCAGTCTGGTGAATCTTCACTGCACTCCCTCCATGGCAAGAACATCCTTCCTCAGATAAGGCCATCCTTCCTCAGATAAGGACAACATTCCTCAGGTAACGACTGTGAGATTCATAATATAACTCTGGAAATTCGGATCAAAGCGGGACTGTTCCTGCTGCCTGTGATAATAGGACTGAGGCCAGTTCTGTGTCTCTGCGCTCTGTGAGTGATAATGTACTTACTCTGTGTGAGAAGGAGCTGCCTGCACTGTTCCTTGGAGGAAAGATCCTATTCATGCGGGCGCATTGAAGTATTTTGCTATGAGAATAATAATACGAGATTAATATTAGTTATAAGATAACGACAGGTTCCAGGAGAATATAAAAATAGAGTTATAATTAATGTGTTTGTTTGCAATAAGGTAAATTATCTGGCGAGGGGAAACCGCGATACAAACAGTGCCACTGTCTGACCTCACTGCAGCACAGCGGCACTCAGATTCTCCACACCAGGTGTGTTGGACGGTTCTACAGTATGTTATCAGCATCCAGACACAACCCAAACCCAGCACTGGACCAGGAATTGGACCACCCCATTGCACAGTCCAGGGTTTCATTTCCCATTCCAATGGGGCTACCTATAAAATTCAGAATGGCTTCCTGGAATATAACCATAGGTACCTGGGCTGTACAAAGAATTGTTTTCAGTCTATTGAAACCGAGTTGAGGGCCTGTGCAGTTAACAGAATCTCTCAGTGCCCGGATCCTGATGTATCTGAGAGAGCTGCAATGTATCTCTCGATCACCAGCAGCACTGTTCTGGAGAACTCAAAGCATCGAAAGTAATAACCGATTTTTGAAATGTGATCTTTCTCCTGCTGCCTGCAATAGATGCACTTTGTGAAACTGCTCACATCCTCACTGTCAGGCTGTGTTTCCACTGTTCACTGTCCTACAACAACAGACACGGTGACATTGGAACTGAATCAGGAATATTCACTGCTTATTTGAGGAAAGAAAGCAGCAATGATTTGAATGAGCGAGGTGATTTGCTTTCTATGTTACCTTACTCTGTACACACACAGCCCGAGAATGGCCTCTCCCTTCCCCCACTCACTCCATGTTCCGGAACTGGTTCATGCTGCACTCTGCCTCCTTCAAAGAGCCAACGACGGCCGCTCCACTTACCCCGACTCAAAGCCCATCTGCGGACACAGTCCCAATGCGATGTGCTGCTGTGAGGAGGCTGCTGTTTGCTCCCTTACTCGGGCCCGTGATATCTCCGCTCCCTGATGTGTTCAGCGATCATCAGCCGAGCACAGAGGAAACGGCCCCCGCTGGCAGAGCTGGGGGAGGGGAGCTCGCATGTGCCCTTCCTGTCGGTTTAAACACTGTGCGGGGAGAGGGGGAGGAGCAGGCAAATATTTCAATGCTGAAGCCTGAAAGCTGGGGGCGGAGCTGAAGCTCAGAGGACGCTGTCTCTGCTCTGCCTGTCACTCTGAACCTGTCTCCTCACAGCCTCTCTCACACTCTACTTTTCCGGGTTGGCTTCATAAATACATCAGGACGGCGAGAGTTTATCATTCAGTTTATAATCCTGTGAGGAATCGTCATGTCTGGAACAGGTAAAGGAGGCAAAGGACTGGGAAAAGGCGGAGCCAAGCGCCACCGTAAAGTGCTTCGTGACAACATCCAGGGCACAAAACAAAGGCTCTTCTTAGAACCCCACACCGCCTCACAGAGAGAGCAGCGCCCCAGGACCGGGAGCGGGGATATATTGGGGTGAGGAGTAGCTTCAGAATTATAAGGATTATTATGGGGTTACAAGTGACTCTTTGGGCCGGACCCTGTATTCTCCCCTCACAGTGAAAAGCTCTTTTAGTCTTCCTGGGTATCCATGCGCTCAGTGTTCTGTTTCCATTCAGCTTTTATATATCAGACAGATTGTGTGACGGGGAACCGGAGCTTTCCACCTCACAATAGGTTAAACCGAGCTGCTGTGACAAGAGGCCAACTTGTGAGATTATTCTCCTTCTGAAGTTTGCTTCCTGCACAGATACTGTCGGGGATTGTGGAATTCAAGGGTTTAAGAAAAGTCATTGAATGGACTGTAATGTCTCCAGTTCTAACTCTCGGAGCCCGCTGTAACCTGAGGCTACTTCGGATTGGTCGCTTGATTGGAATCTCATTCCCTTAACAAAACTAACTATTGGCCTCAATTGAAGAATTTATAAATTAATCTTGAAACAATCCGCTAAATTCAAAAAAATAAATACTTTTTTTTATAATTAATAAATTCGACAGAGACAGATTTTAAAATGCGGCAGTTTCCCTATTTGTCTGATAATGTCATCACCAGATTGATAGGACGTTAGCCGGAATGAATAAACTGACAATCAGTGTATTAAACAGGCGGCTCCTTCAGAGAGGCTGTGGGTAGCTCTTAAACGAGCCGTTGTGGGTTTTTTTGTCAGTAAATTGTGGAGTTTTACTTGGAGCTGGCGTTCTTGGCCACCCCGTGCTTGGCCAGCTCCCCGGACAGCACCAGACTCACGGCGGTCTGGATGTGTGGACACAACCCGCACTCTCCAAACTATTAGAGGTTGGTGCCATCTCCTGGCCGACAGCGAGTGCTGCAACAAGAGACAAATATTCAGCAGAAACCATTTTGATTTCGACAGACACCTCAGTACCCTGTTTATGTTCCGCTTAAAACCATTGCCAAGTAGTTTATTGGTCCAGCTGAAAACTCCAAACAACCATTAAATGCTGGAAAAGCTCAGCAGGCCAGGCAGCATCCGTGCAAACATAGAAGATAGGAGCAGGAGTAGGCCATTCGGCCCTTCGAGCCTGCTCCGCCATTCAACGAGATCATGGCTGATCATCCAAATTCAGTACCCTGTCCCTGCCTTCTCCCCATATCCCTTGATCCCTTTAGCATCAAGAAATATATCCAACTCTTTCTTGAATATATTTAATGAACTGGCCTCCACTGCCCTCTGTGGTAGAGAATTCCACAGGTTCACCATTCTCTGGGTGAAGAAATTCCTCCTCATTTCAGTCCTAAATGGCTTACCCCTTATCCTTAGACTGTGACCCCTGGTTCTGGACTCCCCGGCCATCAGAAACATCCTTTCTGCATCTAGTCTGTCCAGACCTGACAGAATTTTATAGGTTTCGATGAGATCCCCTCTCAATCTTCTAAACTCCAGTGAGTATAAGCCCAATTGACACAATCTCTCCTCCTACGTCATTCCTGCCATCCCAGGTATCAGCCTGGTGAATCTTCACTGCACTCCCTCCATGGCAAGAACGTCCTTCCTCAGGTAAGGTGACCAAAACTGCACACAATACTCAAGGTGCGGTCTCACCAAGGCCCTGTACAACTGCAGCAAGACATCCTTGTTCTTGTACTCGAACCCTCTTGCTACGAAGGCCAACATACCATTTGCCTTCTTAACCGCCTGCTGCACCTGCATGCTTACCTTCAGCGACTGGTGCACAAGAACACCCAGGTCTCTTTGCACTTCCCCTTCTCCCAATCTATTGCCATTCAAATAATAATCTGCCTTCCTGATTTTGCCACCAAAGTGGATAACCTCACATTAATAGTGCATTTGCCATGTTTCTGCCCAATCACCCAACCTGTCCAAATCGTACTGGAGTTTCATGACATCCTCCTCACAGCATACCCTCCCACCCAGCTTTGTGTCGTCTGCAAATTTGGAGATATTACATCCAATTCCCTCGAGAGAAATTAGAGTCAACGTTTCGGGTCAAAACCCTTTATCAAGGCTAAAGAGGTACAGGGAATTAAATAGATTAAGATGCCGGGCTGGGAGACAACAAAAGAGAAGAGACATTAAGAGGTATTCAAAACGAGATGAGATGGTGATAGGACTAGTGGAGACAAAAGACAGCTCTAGATTAGGTGTGAAATGCGCTGGCAGAATGGGAGACAGCTGCCATCCGCAGTATTTTGCTATCGAACCATTAAATGCAGATGGACGCGCTCACCCGATTCTAGTGTGAACAGTGTGGTTGATCATTGAGTGTGGGATAGACACTTCCTCTGTCAATCTGGTACTATGTGCCAATGTGGGATTCACTGCTGAATATGGGATAGATACTGTATCTGTCACTCTCTGGTACTGTGCGTCAGTGTGGGATTGACAAAAGTGCCTACGATAGACAACGCCTCTCTCACCCTCTGTATTGTCAGTGGCAGATTGGCTGTTGAAAAACGATACTGTATCTGACACTATCTAGTACAGTGTGACATTTTTAAATTGTCTGCTGAGGCTACACTAGATACTTTATCTGTCACTTTCTGGTACTGTCAGTGTGGGATTGACAGGTGAGTATAGGAAAAGCACTACCACTCACTCACTGGTACTGCATGTGAGTGAGGGAGTATTCGTTCATACAGGATAGCAATTGTATCTGTCACTATGTGGAAGCACTTGATTGTCAGGTGAGTGTTGGATAGATAACTTAATGGGCAAAACTGTGGCAAATGAATTTCAAAGTAGATTTTAAGATTTAACATGTTAAATCAGTCTGGTATAATTGTGACCCATAGAACAGAACAGTAACCAACCCTTTCAAAGATAATGTGGGTGGCTCTGAAAAGAGCCTTTGGGTTATTAGATTGAATCTTGTGCGCTTTACTTGCTCTTGGAGCTGGCAGTGCTGGTTTTCTTGGGCAGCAGCACCGCCTGGATATTAGGCAGCACCCCGCCTTGAGCGATGGTCACCTTTCCCAGCAACTTGTTGAGCTCCTCGTCGTTGCGGATGGCCAGCTGCAGGTGTCTGGGGATGATGCGGGTCTTCTTGTTGTCCCGGGCCGCGTTGCCGGCCAGCTCCAGAATTTCAGCGGTCAGATACTCGAGCACAGCAGCCATGTAGACCGGGGCTCCGGCACCCACACGCTGAGCGTAGTTGCCCTTTCGCAGGTGCCTGTGAACACGGCCCACAGGAAACTGCAGTCCGGCCCGGGATGAGCGAGACTTGGCTTTGGCCCTAGCTTTACCGCTGGTTTTTCCTCTTCCAGACATTTCCAAAATGAACACAGTCAGAGAAAGAATGAAAACCTCCTCCCACATCTGCCCATCTTATACCTTCTGGAGGAATGCAGACAGCGTACCAGTGATTGGTCGCTCTGTGGTGAATTTCATTGGTGTTTTCCGGTGACCAATCACAGTCTGTTTTTCCCACCAATGAAAAGAGGTCGGAAATAACTGCCTCAACAGTCAGACCGCCAACGATTTTTTAAATCTCAAAAGCCCCGCCAATAATTTTTAAATTGAGGATTATGTTAATAAATTCACCATTAGCCAAAGATTTCCAAGCACGTTTTATTCCCGTTTGTCTTATTCCATATTTCCCTTGCACATTCCGGGCTGTGACAATCAGCCTGTTCAATTTCAGAATGTAACGGGCGGGAATCAACCCCCACTGGTTCTGTAAGCGGACAGATTCCAGCTCAATCTTTGTAAAAGTGAGGTTTCAATAATTGTCGATGGATCCTTTGCACAGGCGGGAGTGAAAACAGAACCGGGAGTCCTTTGAAAAGAGAAGAGGGACAGTGTTCAGTCTGCCCCCTGTTCCGGTCTCTGTTAGAACTCCCATTCTGGGCTGTTACACTGCAAGAAGTCTCGGGTTAATAAACCCCCAACAGTTATTTTTAAACCGGAAAATGCCTTGAGAGAGAACGATGTGACTGGAATCTGAGTCTTACCCGTAGAACAAGCTCTTAATTCGTCGGCAGGCGCTGTAAATGAACGGGTCTGAGAACAAA
This sequence comes from Somniosus microcephalus, assembly GCF_052327205.1. Classification (NCBI taxonomy): domain Eukaryota; kingdom Metazoa; phylum Chordata; class Chondrichthyes; order Squaliformes; family Somniosidae; genus Somniosus; species Somniosus microcephalus. The sequence continues at coordinate 6,382,657 of NC_141015.1, forward strand.
GGGAAACAAAGAAACATAGAAGATAGGAGCAGGGGGTAGGCCATTCGGCCCCTCGAGCCTGTTCCGCCATTTAATGAGATCATAGCTGATCATCCAAATTCAGTACCCTGTCCCTGCTTTCTCCCCATATCCCTTGATCCCTTTAACCTTAAGAAATATATCTAACTCCTTCTTGATTATATTAAATGAATTGGCCTCAACTGCCTCCTGTGGTAGAGAATTCCACAGGTTCACCACTCTCTGGGTGAAGAAATTCCTCCTCATCTCAGTCCTAAATGGCTTACCCCTTATCCTTAGATTGTGACCCCTGGTTCTAGACTCCCCCACCATCAGGAACATCCTTCCTGCATCTAGTCTGTCTAGTCCTGTTAGAATTTTATAAGTTCCAATGAGATGCCCTCTCATTCTTCTAAACTCTAGCGAGTATAAACCTAATCGACCCAATCTCTCTTTATAAGTCATTCCTGCCATCCCAGGTATCAATCTGGTGAATCTCCACTGCACTCTCTCCATGGCAAGAACATCCTTCCTCAGATAAGGCGACCAAAACTGCACACAATACTCAAGGTGTGGTCTCACCAAGGCTCCGTACAACTGCAGCAAGACATTCTTGCTCATGTACTCGAATCTTCTCGCTATGGGGCGGGGCCAGGGAGGAGCATTAGTGGTTCCCCCTAGTGGAACATTCCAGACATTACAAGTGCAAGTACAAATATCAGAACACAGTTATTTCATCACACTCCTGTACACGAATCCTCTCGCTATGAAGGCCAACATACCATTTGCCTTCTTAACCGCCTGCTGCACCTGCATGCTTACCTTCAGCGACTGGTGCACAATGACCCCCAGGTCACGTTGCACTTCCCCTTCTCCCAATCTATTGCCATTCAGATAATAATCTGCCTTCCTGTCTTTGATACCAAAATGGATAACCTCGCATTTATCCACATTATACTGCATTTGCCATGCATCTGCCCAATCATGCAACCTGTCCAAATCATACTGGAGTTTCACTTCATCCTCCTCACAGCACACGCACCCACCCAGCTTTGTATCATCTGCAAACTTGGAGATATTACATCTAGTTCCCTCGTCTAGATCATTTATATATATTGTGAATAGCTGGGGTCCTAGTACCGATCCCTGCAGTACCCCACTAGTCACTGCCTGCCACTCGGAAAAGGACCCGTTTATTCCAACTCTTTGCTTCCTGTCTGCCAACCAGTTCTCTATCCAAGACAGTACCTTACCCCCAATCCCATGTGCTTTAACTATGCACGCTAATCTCTTATGTGGGACCTTATCGAAAGCCTTCTGAAAGTCCAAATACACCACATCCACTGGTTCTCATTTATCTATTCTAGCAGTTACATCCTCAAGAAATTCCAGTAGATTAGTCAAGCACGATTTACCTTTTGTAAATCCATGTTGACTTTGTCCGATCCTGTCACTGTTTTCCATGTGCTCTGCTATTACATCTTTTATAATGGATTCTAGCATTTCCCCACTACCGATGTCAGGCTTACCGGTCTGTAATTCCCCGTTTTATCTCTACCACCTTTTTTAAATAGTGGGGTTACATTAGCTATCCTCCAATCCATGGGAACTGTTCCAGATCCTATAGAATTTTGGAAGATGTCCAGCAATGCATCTGCTATAAACTGCGATAGGGTGACCTAAACTGTGTTAACAGGAGCCTGGTTGCGATGCCTCGAATCGAACTTCAATGAACTCGCGAGGGAGGTCAGCGAGCCACACCACAACATAATTTTAAAATGTTAGACGCTGTATTTAAAGATCATTCGCCATAGGTCTTTGGAGCTTTAGTCAGGACGTGTAAAACACTTTGCAATCATCTTAGACTGAACGGAAACAAGATGTTCAGGTTATTTCTCTCCAGTTTAAAATAGTTACTGAGGAATGGTTTTCCTGTTGCACCACTGGCTGGCGGCCAGGAGATGTCACCAAACTCCAATAGTTTGACCAAATTGTATTAACTTTTGTAGACAACTGATGTGATCTTTTTTTTCCCCACACTTAGACACGACAAACACGTACCACTCTTTAACCTATCATAGTAAAAGATCAAACTTAACATGAAATCCTTATATATTTCGACCTGGAATATCCAAGGTCTACGCTCTTCACTGCGAGAAGTGAAAAGTAGGACCCCAGAGTTCATAGATGAAACTAAAGACCTAGATATTATCATTTTACAGGAAACTTGGTATAAAGGAAAAGGACACACTGGCTGTCCCCAAGGGTACACTGAGCTGGTGGTCCCCTCCAATAAATTACCAAGTGCAACCCAAGGCAGAGACTCCGGAGGCATACTGATCTGGTTTAAAACAGAACTTAAGAATTACATCAAATTTATAAAAAAGGGCGAAAACCATATGTGGCTCAAACTTGAGAGGGAGATTATCTCAAACACCCAAGATGTTTACATTTGCGCACTTTATATCCCTCCAATCGATTCCCCGTACTTTAAAGAGGACACCTTCTCCAACATGGAGGGGGAAATTATCCAATACCAGGCCCAGGGGAACGTGTTGATCTGTGGGGACCTCAATTCAAGAACGGGCGAAGAACCAGACTTCACCAATAATCAGGGAAACAATTACGTTTTCGGGAATAACCACTTTGACATCCCTTCCCTTCCATACAGGCATAACTGCGACAAGCAGTCAAATACCAACGGAAAACAGCTACTACAGCTCTGTCGAAACCTGGGTCTGTACATTGTCAATGGTAGGTTCATAGGAGACCTCCTAGGAAGATCGACCTATTGCTCACCTCTTGGCTGCAGCACAGTAGACTATATGATTACAGACTTAGACCCATCCTCTTTCAGAGCATTCACAGTCAAACCACAAACAACACTGTCAGATCACAGTCAAATTACTATGTTCCTCAAAAAGACAGAAACAAACAACATAGAAACACAACCCAGTAAACTGTACAACACCAAAAAATCGTACAGATGGGCCAAAAACGACACGGAAAAATACCAGAAAACAATTAGCAATGCATCAATTCAAGCTCTCTTAGACACCTTTCTGGATAACATATACACTCACAATAAAGAAGGCGTAAACCGGGCAGTTAGTAAACTAAACAATATTTTTGATAATTTGGCAACAAATACAAACTTGAAAGCTCGCAAGAACAAACCCAAAACAAAAAACTATGAAAAATGGTTTGACCGAGATTGCCATAACATGAGGAAAAAACTTAGAAAAATAGCAAACCAAAAACACAGACATCCAGAAAACGAGGAACTACGCCCTACTTATTGTCAGACACTAACACAATACAGAAACACACTCAGAACCAAAAAAGAGCAATATATTAAGAATACACTCAGCTCCATGGAGGAATCCATTGATTCCAATTGTTTCTGGGAAAACTTGAAAACACTACACAAAAAACAACACGACGATTTGGCCATTCAAAATGGGGACACATGGGTAAACCACTTTGAAAAATTATACCAGAAAAACACACTAAGACCAGAGCAACACCAAATATGCAAAAAACTGGAAAAGCTAGAAATGGCCATAAAAGATAACCAAAACCCGCTAGACGCCATAATAACAGAAAAAGAACTTCTTGAAAAACTCAAGGACCTGCGACCAGGAAAAGCCTGCGGGACAGACGGCATACTAAACGAGATGATTAAATACACAGACAACAAAATGAAACTGGCTATCCTAAAACTCTTCAACTTGGTTCTGAGTGTCGGTTATTTCCCTGATATCTGGAACAAAGGACTCATAACGCCCATATACAAAAGTGGGGACAAAATCGACCCAAACAACTATCGAGGCATCTGTGTAAACAGTAACCTGGGGAAGGTATTCTGTAGCATCATAAACAAAAGACTTATAAACTTCCTTGAGGAGCACAATGTCTTGAGTAAAAGCCAAATTGGATTCCTGCCAAACTATAGAACATCCGATCATATCTTCACCCTACAGACCCTGATTGACAAACACGTTCACCATAACAAAAGCAAAATCTACGCATGCTTTGTAGATTTCCAGAAGGCTTTCGACTCCATCTGGCATGACGGTTTATTCCTGAAACTTATCGAAAGTGGGGTAGGAGGGAAAACATATGATGTAATTAAATCAATGTATACAAACAACAAATGTGCAGTTAAAATTGGAGACAAACAAACAAAATACTTCCCACAGGAGCGGGGGGTGACGCAGGGCTCGCCAATCTCACCGACACTCTTTAATATTTACATAAATGGATTGGCAAAACTACTTGAACAATCTACAGCACCCGGCCTCACCCTATATGAATCCAAGGTTAAATTCCTCCTCTATGCAGACGACCTGGTTCTGCTGTCACCTACTAAAGAGGGGCTACAGCAAAACCTGGACCTGCTGGAGTCGTACTGCCAGACTTGGGCCCTGACAATAAATCCCCAAAAAACCAAAGTCCTTGTGTTCCAGCAAAGATCCAAACATCAGGGATCCAAAATAAATTTCACAGTAGGAACAACCAAAATTGAACAAACCACTAACTACACATACTTGGGCTTAAAAATCAGTTCTACGGGAAACTTCAAACTGGCTGTGAATGAACTGAAAGAGAAAGCAAGAAGGGCTTTCTATGCCATCAAAAAATCAATCCAAATAGAAATCCCAATTAGCATTTGGCTCAAAATTTTCAAATCAGTAATTGAACCAATTGAACTCTATGGCAGTGAGGTATGGGGACCGCTAACTCAACAAGAATTTGCAAAATGGGACAAACACCCAATTGAGATCCTACATGCAGAATTCTGTAAAAGTATCCTCCGAACTCAAAGGAAAACAGTAAACAATGCATGCAGGGCGGAACTAGGCCAATATCCATTAATAATCACTATCCAAAAAAGAGCCACCAAATTTTGGAATCACCTACAAATGAGCAATCCCCAATGCTATCACTACGACGCCCTGAAATGCCAAGAGCTGACCGTAAAGAAGAATACCCTCAGTCAACTAGTCCTGGGACTCAGTGAAGTAACGACTAACAATAACCAGCCCCAGGACAGTGACAGGGTAACACAAAGAATTCGACCCAACACAATCGTCGCTAAGCAAAAGGAAAAATATCTGACATATTGGGCAGAAACAACAAAAACCCAAAGCAAACTCAATTGCTACTTGGCCCTAAACAGACAATACAACATAGCTGATTACCTGACCATGGTAAAGGATAACAAACTGAGAAGAACCTTGACAAGGTACAGACTTAGCGAACATAGCCTAGCGATCGAAAAAGGCAGACCAGGCTGCCAAGAGAGGACAGGATATGCTCTCATTGCAGTCAGGGAGTGGTGGAGACAGAGATGCACTTCCTCACAGCTTGTGGAAAATATCAGGGCACCAGGGAGAATTTCTACCAAAAATTCTCACAAATATGCCCTGATTTCAGAAATCTGAATGACAACCAAAAACTCCCATTCCTACTGGGAGAGGAGAGAAGCTGTATAACACTGGCGGCACACTATGTTACAGCTTGCCATGAACAGAGGGACAACCAGTAAACTAAGAAAAGAATATATATAAACAATGCGAATGTATATTTATACACTCAGGGATATACCTGTTTATACACTGTATGAATAGAACTGCGTTTATGTGCTAAACCATAAATGTATTTTGATGCTTTGGCAACATAAGATGTAACTTATCATGCCAATAAAGCGATTTGAATTGTGAATTGTGAATTGTTTGGAGAGTGCGGATTGTGTCCACACATCCAGACCGCCGTGAGCCTGGTGCTGCCCGGGAGCTGGCCAAGCACGGGGTGTCGGAAGGTACAATAGCAAATAAATTTCACAACGCACTGTAAAAGCACAAAACAAAGCAACAGCTCTTTTCAGAGGAAGTCGCAGCATTAATATAGTCGAATTATTCATTCGGGATATCGTCCTTTTATAGAATCACAGAACGATTCCGCACATTAGCAGGCCGAGAGGAGACTTGATTGATGTGTATATGAAGGGCCTACATAGAGTGGACAGGAAAGACCTATTTCCCTTAGCAGAGAGATCAATCACCAGGGGGTAAAGATTTAAAATAATTGGTAGAAGAAGCAGAGGAGAGTTGAGCAGAACTTTTTTCACCCATAGGTTGTTGGGGGTATGGAACGTTCTGCCTGAAAGTGAGGTAGAGGCAGAAACCCTCATCATATTTAAAAACTATATGTTACGCCCTTGAAGTGTCATAAACTGAAAAGCTAAGGACCAAGATCTGGAAAGTGGGATTCGGCAGCATAGATATTTTTTGTGCTGAATCCTTCTGTACCGTAAATGTCTACGATTCTGTGAATAAAGATCATTCAGCCCTTCGTGCCTATGTTGATTTAAAACATCCACACACCAGAATATAGAACTTGGAGTAAAATATAGATCTACACCGATCACAATGTAAATCAACTGTCTACCCTCGCTCCCAGGTCACTGCTCTCTCTGTGAGGTGGTGGGTGGCTCTTAAAAGAGCCTTTGTGTTGTGTTTGGTGGAAAGGGTCGAGTTGTTCAGCCGCCGAATCCATAGAGAGTGCAGCCCTGCCGTTTCAGAGCGTACACCACATCCATGGCATTGACCGTCTTGCGCTTGGCGTGCTCAGTGTAGGTGATCGCATCCCTGATCACATTCTCCAGGAAAACCTTCAGCACCCCGCGGGTATGTGTGTGGGGCTTTGTCCTGTACCTGTCATTCTCTGGTATGTTCGTGGTGTTTTTTTCCTGCACCTGTCAGTTTCTGATATATGATTGGGTTTTCTTCCTGGACCTGCCAGTTTCTGATATGTCAGTGGGGTTTTGTCCTGTACCTGTCAGTTTCTGTTATGTGAGTGTGGATGTGCATTTGCCTGTCAGTTTCTGTTATGTGAGTGCGGTTTTGTCCTGTACCTGTCAGTTTCTGATATGTGAGTGGGGTTTTGTACTATAGCTGTCAGTTTCTGATCTGTGAGTGCGGTTTTGTCCTGTACCTGTCAGTTTCTGGCATATGAGTTGGGATTTCTCATGTACCTATCAGTCTCTGGTATGTGAATGGGGTTATATCCTGTACCTGTCAGTTTCTGGTATTTGAGAGGGCTTTTGTCCTGTACCTCTCAGTTTCTGATATGTGAGTGGGTCTTTGTCCAATAAATGTCAGTATCTGATATATGAGTCGGGTTTTGTCCTCTCCCTGTCTGTTTCTGGTTTGTGAGTGAGGTTTTGTCCAGTACCTGTCAGTTTCTTTATGTTTGTGTTTTTTTTTCCTGTAGCTGTCAGTTTCTGGTACCTGAATGGGGTTTTGTTCTGTACCTATCAGTTCTTTGTAAGTGAATGGGGCTTTATCCTGTACCTGGCAGTTTCTTTATGTTAGTGTTCATTTTTCCTATAGCTGTCAGATTCTGATACGTGAGTGGGATTTTGTCCTTTACTTGTCAGTTTCTGATCTGTGATTTGGGTTTTGTCCTGTACCTGTCTGTTTCTGGTATGTTAGTGGGCTTTTGTCCTGTACCTGTCAGCTTCTGTCATGTGAGTGGTGTTTTGTACAATAGCTGTCACTTTCTGATCTGTGAGTGGGGTTTTGTCCTGTACCTGTCAGTTTCTGTTATGTGAGTGTGGATATGCATTTGCCTGTCAGTTTCAGTTATGTGAATTAGGTTTTTTCCTGTTCCTGTCAGTTTCTGGTATATGAATTGGGTTATATCCTGTACCTATCAGTCTCTGGTATGTGAGTGGGGTTATATCCTGCACCTGTCAGTTTTGGTCATGCGAGTGGGGTTATCTCCTGTACCTCTCAGTTTCTGACATGTGAGTCGGTCTTTGTCCTGTAAATGTCAGCATCTGATATGTGAGTCAGGTTTTGTCCTGTACCTGTCTTTCTGGTTTGAGAGTGGGGTTTTGTACTGTGCCAGTCAGTTTCAGGTTTGTGAGTGGGTTTTGTGCTGTATCTCTCAGTTTCTGATATGTGAGTGTGGTTGTTGTCCTGTACCTGTCAGCTTCTGGTACGTGAGTGGGGTTTTGTCCTGTACCTGTCAGTTTCTGGTATGTGAGTGGGTTTTGTCCTGTATCTGTCAGTTTCTGGTATGTGAGTGGGTTTTGTCCTGTACCTGTCAGTTTCTGGTACGTGAGTGGGGTTTTGTCCTGTACCTGTCAGCTTCTGGTATGTGAGTGGGTTTTCTCCTGTACCTGTCAGTTTCTGGTATGTGAGTGGGTTTTGTCCTGTACCTGTCAGTTTCTGGTATGTGAGTGGGTTTTGCCCTGTACCTGTCAGTTTCTGGTATGTGAGTGGGGTTTTGTCCTGTACCTGTCAGCTTCTGGTACGTGAGTGGGGTTTTGTCCTGTACCTGTCAGTTTCTGGTATGTGAGTGGGTTTTGTCCTGTACCTGTCAGTTTCTGGTATGTGAGTGAGTTTTGTCCTGTACCTGTCAGCTTCTGGTATGTGAGTGGGTTTTGTCCTGTACCTGTCAGCTTCTGGTACGTGAGTGGGGTTTTGTCCTGTATATGGCAGTTTCTTTATGTTATTGTTCTTTTTTCCTGTAGCTGTCAGTTTCTGATCTGTGAGGGGGTATTGTCCTGTACCTGTCAATTTCCGGTATGTGAGTGATGTTTTGTCCTGTATATGGCAGTTTCTGATATGTGAGTGGGGTTTTGACCTCTTCCTGTCAGTTTCTCATTTGTGAATGTGGTTTTGACCTGTTCCTGACAACTTCTGATATGCGAGTGTGGTTTTGTCCTGTACCTGCCAGATTTTGAAATGTGAGGGAGGATTTGTCCTGTAAATATCAGTTTCTGATATATGATTGGGGTTTTGTTCTGTATCTGACAGTTTCTGATATGTGGGTGAGATTTAGTAATGTAGCTGCCATTATCTTGTATGTGAGTGGGATTTTGTACTGTACCTGTCCATTTCTGATATGGGAGTGGGGTTTTTTTCCTGTACCAGTCAGTTTCTGGTATGTGCATGGGTTTTTGTCCAGTACCTGTCAGTTTCTGGTATGTGAGTGAATTTTCCACTGTACCTGTCAGTTTCTGGTATGTGAGGGGGATTTTGTCCTGTACCTGTCAGTTTCTGGTATGTGAGTGAATTTTCCACTGTACCTGTCAGTTTTTGTTATGTGAGGGGGATTTTGTCCTGTACCTGTCAGTTTTTGTTATGTGAGGGGGATTTTGTCCTGCACCAGTCAGTTTCTGGTATGTGAGTGAGGTTTTGTCCTGTGTCTGTCAGTTTCTGGTATGTGAGTGGAATTTTGTCCTGTACCCATCAGCTTCTCATTGGGTGTTATCTGTACCTGTCAGTTTCTGTCTGCACCTGTCTGTATCTGCTATGTGAGCTTCAGTTTCTGTCTATCTGTCTGTGTCTAGTATGGGAGTGTGGATTTTACTCAGTAACTGTCTATCTCTGGTAGTTAAGTGTGGGTCTTCATCTGTATCTGTCAGTCAATCTCAGTTGCAGTAAGTGATTGTGATTCAATCTCAATCTGTCTTTCTGTGAGTGATAATGTACTTACTGTGTGTGAGAAGGAGCTGCCTGCACTGATCCTCCTCTTCCATGTGGAGGAAAGATCACATTTATTCTGGCTCAGTGAAGTATTTTGCTCCGAGAATTATAATATGAGAACAGGATTAGTTATACAATATGGACAGTTGTGGGTAGAATATAAAAATAAATTAATAATTAGTGTGTTTGTTTATGACAACAAAGTAAAGTATCTGGGGAGAGGAAACTGCGATACAAATTGTGTCGTGGTCTGATCTCACTGCAATACAGTGGGACTCCGATTCTCCGCAGCAGGTGTGTAGAATGGTTCTATAGTAAGTTATCAGCATCCAGACACAAACCAACCCCAGCATTTGACCATGAATGGGACGACCCTATTGCCACAGTCCAGGTTTATATCTCCCAGTCCCATTGGATTACCTATCAAATTCCGCAAGGCTTCCTGGAATATAACCACAGGTACCTGGTCTGTACAAGCAATTGTTTTCAGTCTATGGACAGAAAACAGCGAGTTGTGGTAAATGGCTGTTATTCAGAGAGAAGGATGGTAGACAGTAGTGTTCACCAACTGTCAGTGCTGGGGCCACTGCATTCTTTATTATATTTATAAATGACCTGGAAATTGGAATACAAAGTAGAATATCTAAATTTGCAATTCACACCTTATGTGGGGGTGTGCAATAGAGTGAGGATGATACCAATCGACTGCAACAGGACATAGAAAGATTGGCAGAATTGACAGACAAGTGGCAGATGGAATTTAAACAGAGAAGAGTGAGGTGATGCATTTTGGCAGAGGAAACAGGGAGAGGCAATATACACGTATTGGCACAATTGTATAGAATGTGCAGGGACAGAGGGACCTGGGAGTTAATGGGCATAGGTCCCTGAAGGTGGCAGGACATATTGAGATAGTGGTTAGCAAAGGATATGGGATCTTGGGTTTCATAAATAGAGGTATTGAGTACAAATGTAGAGAAGTTATGCTGAATCATTATAAAGCGCTGGTTAGGCCACAACTGGAGAATTGCATCCAGTTCTGGTCACCACACTTTAGGAAGGATGTGAAGGCCTTTGAGAGGGTGCAGAGGAGATTTATCAAAAAGTTCTGCGGATTGGGGATCTTAGCTACAAGCAAAGGTTGGAGATGCTGGATTTCTTTCATTAGAGCAAAGGAGGTTGAGGGGTGATTTGATAGAGGTGTACAGGATTATGACAGGTTTGGATCGGCTAGACGGGGAAAGGCTGTTCCCACTAGTTGATGGTACCAGGACTAGGGGACACAGATTTGAGGTTTTGGGCAAGAGATGGGGCGGGGGCGGTGGTGTGAGGAAAAACATTTTTACGCAGCGAGTGTTGAGGACCTGGAACTCGCTGCCGATGGAAGTGGTGGAAGCGGACACACTCAATGTTTTCAAGGGGAGACTGGATAGGCACTTGAGGGAAATAAACTTGCAGGGCTACGGGGATAGAGCAGGGGAATGGGACTGACTGGATTGCTCTGCAGAGAGATGGCACAGACTCAATGGGCCGAATGGCTTCCTTCTGTGCTGTTATGACTCTATGATTATGGCTCTATCATTCCATTCAAACCGAGTTGAGGGCCTGTGTAATTAACAGAATGTCTCAGAGCACGGATCCTGATGTACCTGATGTAGCGACTATGTATCTGCCAATCACCAGCAACAGGGTTCTGGAGAACTCAATGCACCGAAACAAAATAACTGATTTTTGAAATGTGTTCTTTCACACTTCTCACCTGCTGCCTGCAATAGATGCACTTTGTGAAACTCCTCACATCCTCACTCTCAGGCTCCGATCCACTGTTCAATAACAACAGACACGGTGAAATTCGAACTGAATCAGGAACATTCACTGCTGATTTGGAGAAAGCAGCAATGATTTGAAAGTGCGAGGTGATTTACTTTCTATGTTACCTTACACTGTACACACACAGCCTGAGAATGGCCTCTCCCTTCCCCCACTCACTCCATGTTAAGGAACTAGTTCCTGTTCCAATCTGTCTCTTACAGACAATCCCCGGCTTCCAACTCTCCGACACCTCCTCCTACCTCCACCTGGACCATGACCCTACTGCCGAACATCAAACCACTGTCACTGACCTCATCTCCTCTGGAGATCTTCCCCCCGCTGCCACCAACCTCATAGTTCCCCAACCCCGCACAGCCCGCTTCTACCTCCTTCCCAAGATCCACAAACAGGACTGCCCTGGTAGACACATCATTTCAGCCTGTTCTTGCCCCACGGAACTTATCTCTTCCTATCTCGACTCTATCTTTTCTCCCCTTGTCCAGTCTCTTCCCACCTACATTCACGACTCTTCGGACGCCCTCTGCCACTTTAACAGTTTCCAGTTTCCTGGCCCCAACCGCTTCCTTTTCACCATGGACGTACAATCCCTCTACACCTCCATTCCCCACCAGGATGGCCGGATGGCGCTCCACTTCTTCCTTGAACAGAGGCCCCTCCAGTCCCCATCCACCACCACCCTCCTCCGCCTGGCTGAACTTGTTCTCACATTGAACAACTTCTCCTTTAACTCCACACATTTCCTCCAAATCAAAGGTGTTGCCATGGGTACCCGCATGGGTCCTAGCTATGCCTGCCTTTTCGTGGGATATGTCAAACAATCTTTGTTCCAGTCCGACTCAGCTCCCCTCCCTTAGCTCTTTTTCCGATACATTGATGACTGTATCGGTGCCGTTTTCTGCTCTCGCCCCAAACTAGACAATTCATTCACTTTGCCTCCAATTTCCACCCTTCCTCACCTTCACATGGTCCATTTCTGACTCTTCCCTTCCCTTCCTCGACTTCTCCGTCTCCATCTCTGGGGATAGGTTATCGACCAATATTCACTACAAGCCCACTGACTCCCACAGCTACCTGGGCTACACTTCCTCCCACCCCGCCTCCTGTAAGGACTCCATTCCATTCTCCCAGTTTCTCCATCTCTGCCGTATCTGCTCCGACGATGCCACCTTCCACACCAGTGCTTCCGACATGTCTTCCTTTTTCCGCAGATGATACTAAGATGGGAGGGAAAGTAGTGAGTGAGGAGGACATAAAAAACCTGCAAGGGGACATCGACAGGCTAAGTAAGTGGGCAGAGATTTGGCAGATGGAATACAATACTGGAAAGTGTGAGGTTATGCACTTCGGCAGGAAAAATCGTAGAGCAAGTTATTATCTTAATGGCAAGAAACTGGAAAGTACTGAAGTACAAAGGGATCTGGGGGTCCTGGTGCACGAAACTCAAAAGGTTAGTATGCAGGTGCAGCAAGTGATTAAGAAGGCCAATGGAATGTTGGCTTTCGTTGCTAGGGGGATAGAATATAAAAATAGGGAGGTATTGCTTCAGTTGTACAAGGTATTGGTGAGACCGCACCTGGAATACTGCGTACAGTTTTGGTGTCCATATTTAAGAAAGGACATACTTGCTCTCGAGTCAGTACAAAGAAGGTTCACTCGGTTAATCCCGGGGATGAGGGGATGGACATATGAGGAGAGGTTGAGTAGATTGGGACTCTACTCATTGGAGTTCAGAAGAATGAGAGGCGATCTTATTGAAACATATAAGATTGTGAAGGGGTTGGATCGGGTGGATGCGGGGAAGATGTTCCCGATGATGGGTGAAACTAGAACTAGGGGGCATAGTCTTAGAATAAGGGGCTGCTCTTTCAAAACTGAGATGAGGAGGGACTACTTCACTCAGAGGGTGGTAGGTCCATGGAATATGCTGCCCCAAAAAGCTGTAGAAGCTACATCATTACATAAATTTAAAACAGAAATAGACAGTTTCCCAGAAGTAAAGGGAATTAAGGGTTACGGGGAGCGGGCAGGAATTTGGACATGAGTCTAGGTTCGGATCGGTCATGGCCCTGTGGGTAGCGGAGCGGGCCCAGGGGCCGTGTAGCCTGATCCTGCTCCTATTTCGTGTGTCTAATTCTGTTAGATTCAGGAGATGGTTCTGTGATAGTGGATTGGCTGTTAGGATCAGATCAGCCATGATCTTATTGAATGGCGGAGCAGGCTCGAGGGGCCAATTGGCCTACTCCTGCTCCTATTTCTTATCTTATGATCTTATCAGCATCCAGACACAACCCAAACCCAGCACTGGACCATGAATGGGACATCCGATTGGCACACTCCAGCTTTATATCTCTCACTCCCACGGGAGCAGGTGTACAATGGCGGATCGCTTCCTGGAATAATTCCATAGGTAGCTGGGCTGCACATCTATTTTTTCCAGTATATTGAAAACGAGTTGAGGGCCTGAATAGTTAACAGAGTGTCTCAGAGCCTGGATGCTGATGTATCTGAGGGAGCCACAATGTATCTCTCGATCACCAGCAACACGGTTCTGGAGAACTCAAAAGCAAATAACCGATTTTTGAAATGTGTTCTTTCACACTTCTCACCTGCTGCCTGCAATCGATGGACGTTGTGAATCTCCGCACATCCTCACTGTCAGGCTGTGTTTCCTTGTTCACTGAACAATAACAACAGACACGGTGAGATTGGAACTGAATCAGGAACATTCACTGCTGATTTGGAGAAAGCAGCAATGATTTGAAAGTGCGAGGTGATTTAATTTCTATGTTACCTTACACTGTACACACACACAGCCCGAGAATGGCCTCTCCCTTCCCCCACTCACTCCATGTTCCGGAACTAGTTCCTGTTCCAATCTGTCTCTTACAGACAATCCCCGGCTTCCGATGAACTTGCCCCGACTCAAAGCCCATCTGTGGACACAGTCCCAATGCGATGTGTTGCTGTGAGGAGGCTGCTGTTTGCTCCCTTACTCGGGCCCGTGATATCTCCGCTCCCTGATGTGTTCAGCGATCATCAGCCGAGCACAGGGGAAACGGCCCCCGCTGGCAGAGCTGGGGGAGGGGAGCTCGCATGGGCCCTTCCTGTCGCTTTAAACACTGTGCGGGGAGAGGGGGAGCAGCAGGCAAATATTTCAATGCTGAAGCCTGAAAGCTGGAGGCGGAGTTGAAGCTCAGAGGACGCTGTCTCTGCTCTGCCTGTCACTCTGATTCTGTCTCCTCCCAGCCTCCCCGGGCAGCACCTGACTCACGGCGGTCTGGATGTGTGGACACAATCCGCACTCTCCAAACTATTAGACGTCTTTGTCATCTACTGGCTGAAAGCGAGCAATGATTCAGCAGAAACCATTTTGATTTCGACAGATACCTCAGCACTGTGTTTATGTTCCGCTTAAAACCATTGCCAAGTAGTTTATTGGTCAAGCTGAAAACTCCAAACAACCATTAAAAGCAGATGCCCGCACTCACCCGATTTTAGTGTGAACATTGTGGTTGATCATTGAGTGTGGGATAGACACTTCCTCTGTCACTCTGGTACTATGTGGCAAGGTGAGATTCACTGCTGAATATGGGACAGATACTGTATCTGTCACTCTCTTGCACAGTGTGTTCGTGCGGGATTGACAAATGTGCATATGATAGACAACGCATCTGTCACTCTCTGCATTGTCAATGGCAAATTGGCTGTTGAAAAACGACAGATACTGTATCTGACACTCTCTAGTACAATATGACTTTTTAAATTGTCTGGTGAGGCTAAACTAGATACTTTATGTCACTCTCTGGTACTGTCTCACTGTGGGATTGACAGGTGAGTATAGGAAATGCACTACCACTCACTCACAAGTGAGGGAATATTCGTTTATACAGGACAGCAATTGTATCTGTCACTCTGTATCTGTGTCGCAGCGTTTGATTGTCAGGTGAGTGGGGGAAAGATAACTTAATGGGCAAAACTGTGGCAAATGATATTCAAAGCAGATTTTAAGATTTAACATGTTAAATCAGATCTGGTATAATTCTGACCCATAGAACAGAACAGTAACCAGCCCTTTCAAAGATAATGTGGGTGGCTCTGAAAAGAGCCTCTGGGTTATTAGATTGAATCTTTTTCGCTTTACTTGCTCTTGGAGCTGGCAGTGCTGGTTTTTTTGGGCAGCAGCACCGCCTGGATATTAGGCAGCACCCCGCCCTGAGCGATGGTCACCTTTCCCAGCAACTTGTTTTTAACTCCTCGTCGTTGCGGATGGCCAGCTGCAGGTGTCTGGGGATGATGCGGGTCTTCTTGTTGTCGCGGGCAGCGTTGCCGGCCAGCTCCAGGATTTCAGCGGTCAGATACTCGAGCACAGCAGCCATGTACACCGGGGCTCCGGCACCCACACGCTGAGCGTAGTTGCCCTTTCGCAGGTGCCTGTGAACACGGCCCACAGGGAACTGCAGTCCGGCCCGGGATGAGCGAGACTTGGCTTTGGCCCGAGCTTTACCGCTGGTTTTTCCTCTTCCAGACATTTCCACAATCAATACGGTCAGAGAAAGAATGAAAATCTCCTCCCACATCTGCCCTTCTTATACCTTCTGGAGGAATGCAGATAGCGAACTTCTGATTGCTCGCTCTGTGGTGAATTTCATTGATGCTTTCCGGTGACCATTCACAGTCTGCTTTTCCCGCCAATGAAAAGTGAGTGGAAATAACTGTTCTCAACCGCCAACGATTTTTTAATTTCAAAAAGCCCGCCAATATTTTCCTAACGAGCGAATTAAGTTAATAAATTCACCATTAGCCAAATAATTCCGAAAATTTTTTTTCTTCCTTTTGTCTTATTCCATCTCTCCCTTGCAAATTCCAGGCTGTTACAATCAGGATTAATTCCGCGTTCAATTTGAAACTGCAACGGGCGGGAATCAATTTCCATTGACTTTGAAACGGGACACATTCCAGCTCAATCTTTGTAAAAGTGAGGTTTCACAGATTATCGATCGATCATTTGCACAGGCACTGCGGCGGGAGTGAAACCAGATCTGGGAGTCCTGCTGTAAGAAGGGAAGAGGGACAGAGGGTTTAAACTGTCCACCGTTCTGGTCTCTAAGAAACCCCATTCTGGGTTTTTGCAATGCAGTAATTCTCGGGTTAATACAAGGATTGACCACAAATGGCATTGAAAAAAATGAAAATGTGTTTGCAGAGATTGAGGTGACTGAAATCCGAGTCTCATCTCGAAAACAAGCTTTTAATTCGTCGGAAGACGCTGCAAGTGAACGGGTCTAAGATCAAAGGGAAAGAGCGATCAGGGACCGTGTTTGTAGTTCTTATCAGCCGAGCACAGAGGAAACGGCCTCCGCTGGCCGAGCTGGGGGAGCGGTGCTCGCAGGGGCCCTTCCCGTCCGTTTCAAAAGTCTGGGGGAGGGGGAGGCGTAGCTTGAATTTTAGCGCATGCTCAGACTTTTCTTATAACACTTAAATCAGCAAAAATCTGATTGTTTCACAAATCGCTTTTATCGTTCATTAAATGGGCCACATGGAGACGCTGTTAATTATCATCCGAATTACTGATAAACCGAGTGTGTGACCCGGACACTGGAGTGGGAGTTCCTGAACAGGTTCACACATTCCGTCAGTTGAGATTTTATTTTCACCCACAGGGTGGTGGGGGTCTGGAACTGTTTTGCCTGAAAGGGTGGGAGAGGCAGAAACCCTCATCGCATTTTAAAAAGTACTTGGATATGACCATAAGTGCCGTAAACTGCAAGGCTACGGACCAAGAGCTGTAAAGTGGGATTTGGCTGGATAGATTGTTTATGGCCGACACAGACACGATGGGCCGAATGGCCTCCTTCTGTGCCGTAACTTTCTATACTATACATCGTAGAGACAGAGAGCTAGAGTACACACTCACATACCAAACCCTAAGAAATACGCAATATCTGTCACATCCCAGAAAGTGACAGATAACGAGTAAAATCAACACCCACATAAATCCCAGGCCAGAAACTGACAGGTGCAGAAGTGCCGCCACCGACAAGTCTACGGCCGGCAGAGACGAATCGCCTCCTTCTGTGCCGTAAATGTCTACGATTCTATGAGTAAAGGGCATTAGGCCCATCGAGCTTATATGCTGATTTAAATCACCTCCACAGCTAAATTTGATTTGTTACATAGATCTACAGCGATCACAATGTAAATCCACAATCTATCTCCGCTCCCAGGTCACTCCTCTCTGTGAGGTGGTGGGTGGCTCTTAAAAGAGCCTTTGTGTTGTGTTTGGTGGAAAGAGTCGAGATGTTCAGCCGCCGAATCCATAGAGTGCGGCCCTGCCGTTTCAGAGCGTAAACCACATCCATTGCCGTGACCGTCTTGCGCTTGGCGTGCTCAGTGTAGGTGACAGCATCCCTGATCACATTCTCCAGGAAAACCTTCAGCAACCCGCGGGTCTCCTCGTAGATCAGACCCGAGATCCGCTTGACACCGCCACGACGAGCCAGGCGGCGGATAGCTGGTTTGGTGATGCCCTGGATGTTGTCACGGAGCACTTTACGGTGGCGCTTGGCTCCGCCTTAGTCCTTTGCCTCCTTTACCTCGCCCAGTCATGATGATTCTTCACTCACTGAAATCTTCACAATGAAAATTATTACCGTACAACTTTATTTATGCAGCGTGAGCGGACCTGGCTGAGAAAGGCAGACTGTACGTGAGGCGGAAGGGCGGGGTGAAAGAGAGAGAGGAGAGAGCGGGAAGGAAGAAGACAGATTCAGAGTGAGAGAGAGAAAGGACTCTGAGCTTCCAGCAACCTCTCCACGTTGACGTTACAATCCCCTGTAAAATCTTCACAAAAACTAAATACACTTTCAGAGAAATCCTGATAATCAAGGGTTTCTACAAAAACAATAAACGGAATATATAATTAAAAATCAATTAAGTGAGCACGCTGCACTTCAAATCGATTACTGAATCATAGAATCGTTACATCACAGTAGGAGGCAATTCGGCCCATCGAGCCCGTGCCGGCTCTCTGCAAGAACACTTCAGCTAATCCCACTCCCCCGCACCCCTGCATTTTTTTCCCTACCGGTACTTATCCAATTCGCTGTTGAACGCTACGATTGAGTCTGCCTCCACCTCCCTCTCAGTCAGTTCATGCCAGACACTGACCACTCGCTTTCCATAAAAGCAGTAGGCGGACAATATAATTAAAATTCCTTAAAGGAGGCACTCTGCACTTCAGATCTATTACAAAATCATTACAGCACATTGACGGCCATTCGGCCTTCCTCAAATCCGTGTCTCATTCCAAAAGCAAGCTTTTAATTCTTCGGCACGTTCTGGAAAGAGTTATACAGTCTGAGTGCAAAGGGAAATAGCGACCACGGATCGTGTTTGTAGTTTGTTGGACAGGGAATTCAACAGAGACGCTAAGGTCGATCCGGTCAGTGAAACGGTTTATGAGAATACAAAATTCAATCTAAAGCTGAAAATTCAAACGTTGTCAAACACACTTGTTCAGGAAGTAATTACAGTAAATTGTGTCTAAATGGAGATGCGTTTGTGTAGCTCTTTCAGAGAGATTGTGGGTGGCTCTTAAAAGAGCCGTTGTGTTTTGGGTTTGTTCTTTCAGGACAGCGTGCAATTTTACTTGGAGCTGGTGTATTTGGTCACCGCCTTTGTCCCTTCCGACACGGCGTGCTTGGCCAGCTCCCCGGGCAGCAGCAGGCGCACCGCGGTCTGGATCTCCCGGGAACTGATGGTGTGCCGCTTGTTGTAATGGGCCAGGCGGGAAGCCTCACCCGCGATGCGCTCGAAAATATCGTTCACAAACGAGTTCATGATGCCCATGGCCTTGGAGGAGATACCGGTGTCGGAGTGAACCTGCTTCATCACTTTGTAGATGTAGATGGAGTAACTCTCCTTCCTCGACCTTCTGCGCTTCTTGCCACCCTTCGCTGCCGGTTTAGTGACGGTTTTCTTGGCGGCCTTCTTGGCCATTGTTTTCTTTTCATCAACCATTCCCAAACTCGATTTCAGACACAAAATAACACAATCCCACTCCGGGCCCGGCTTAAATAGGCTGCCCCCATCGCCCTATGCTAATGAGGGATGGGTGAAGGACATGGTTGTGATTGGCTGCTGAAGAGTGATGTTTGTTTTCCATTGTTCTGCATCTCTCTGATTGGCTGCTTTATGTATCCAATCAGATTGAATATCTGTCACAAGCACGCCCCCTGCAGTCAGAAAGGTCATTGCAAGCGCAGAGGAATCATCATCTTCCCATTCTCCATTTCCCAGATCATTAAAGAGGCCCCAAGCACTTCTGCTGCACGGGTCTGCAATTTAAATGTCCAACCTGTGCTCTATATTCAAGCCTTGCGGGGTGGTCTGCGCCACTTTAGTTCAGTAATGCCAGTCCCTAGTACTGTGTGTGTGTGTGTGAATAGTTCTGTATCAGTCTCTGGTTATTTATGTACCTGTTGGAATCATTCTCAATCTCAGTCTCTGTTACATGTGTCAGTGTGGGATTCCATCTGTATCCGTCAGACTCTGGTACCATGTGTCAGTGTTGGGATTCATTCGGAATCTTTCATTCTCTGGTAGTGTACGTGTGTGTGATATTAATTCAGTATCTGTCTGTCACTGGGATGTGTGAGTCTGAGATTCATTCTGTAACTGTTAGTCTCTGGTACTGTATGTTAGTGTCAGATTAGTTCTGAATCAGTCCGCCTCTCGCACTATATTTCAGCAAAGGATTCTGCATGAATATGCTATACACTCGGTTTATGAAAGTGGAATTCGTACTGCACCAATCAGTCTCTGGTACTTGATGTTAGTTTGAGATTCTTTCCATCTCTGCTAGTATCTGGTACTGTATGTGAGTGTGGGACTGAATCTATCTGTAAATCAACTATACTGCATGTGACTGTGTACTCATTCTGTATCTGCCAAGCCCTCTGATTCTCTGTGTTACTATAAGATTCATTCTCTGTCTATCAGTCTCTGTTCTGTATGTGCGTGTTAGAGTAATTATATATCATTGGGACGGTGTGCGAGTATGAAATTCATTCTGCATCTGTCAGTCTCTGGTGCTGATTGTGAGTGTCGGAGTTATTCTGTATCTGTCAGTCTCTGGTGCTGTACATTAGTTTTGAATTAGCTCTGAATCAGTCTGTCTCTCGTACTGTATTTCAGCAAAGGTTTCTGCATGAATATGCTACTCACTCGGTTTATGAAAGTAGGATTTGTACTGCATCTATCAGTCTCTGGTACTTGATGTTAGTTTGAGATTCTTTCCATCTCTGCTAGTATCTGGTACTGTATGTGAGTGTGGGAATGAACCTCTCTGCAAATTAATTGCACTGCCTGTGATTGTGTACTCATTCTGTATCTGCCAGGCCCTCTGATGCTCTGTGTTACTGTGAGACTCCATCTCTGTCTGTCAGTCTCTGTTCTATATGTCAATGTTAGTGTAGTTATATATCTGTCAATCTCTGGTACTGCATGTGAGAGTGCGATTCATTCTGCACCAATCATTATTTAATTTGGGGTTAACTTTGTCTCTTTCATTTGCTGGTACTGTGTACGAGTGTGTATTAATCCTGGGTCTGTCACCGTCTGATACGCTGTGTCAGTGTGAGATTAATTCTCTTTCTCTGACAATCTCTAATACTGTATGTGAGACTGAGATTTATTCTATATCTGTTAGTTCCTGCTATGGCATGTGAGTTTAGGATTTATTCTGTACCTTTCAGTCTCTGATACTGTATGTGTGAGTTAGATTAATGTTGTCTCTGTCACTATTTGGTACTGTTTCAGAGTGTGAGATTCATTCTGTGTATCTGTCATCTCTGATACTGCATGTGTCAGTTTAATTCTGTCTCTCACTATCTTGTAATGTAAGTGAGTGTGAGATTAATTCTGTGTATCTGACCATCTCTGATACAGTATGTGAGCATGAGATTTATCTGTACCTGTCAGTCTCTGATAATCTGTGTCAGTGTGGATTGATTCTGAATTAGTCAGTGTCAAATACTCTATGTGACAGTGAGGTACATTCTGTGTCTGTCAGTCTCTGGTATTATGTTTGAGAGTGAGATTCATTCTGTATCATTCAGTCTTTAATACTCTGTATCAGATTGGGATTCATTTTGTCCCTATCATTTTCTGGTACTGTATATGAGTGTGGGATTCATTATGTGCCTGTCTGTCTCTGATTCTCTGAGTTAGTGTGTGATTCATTTTCTCTTTGTCAGTCTATGATTCTGTATGTGAGAGTTAGATTAATTCAGTATCTGTCAGTCTCTGGTGTTGTATGAAAGTGTGGGATTCATTCTGTATATGTCAGTCCCTGATACTGTGTGCGAGAGTTAAATAAATTCTGTATCTGTCAGTCTCTGGTACTGTGTGTGAGTGTGGGAGTCATACTGCTGGGCTCAGCACTAGGTCCCTTGCTTTTTGTGGTATATATCAACGATCTTGTCTTGAATATAGGGGGTATGATTAAGAAGTATGCAGTTGATACTAAAATCGGCTGTGTGGTTGATACTGAAGAAGGAAGCTGTAGACTGCAGGAAGACATCAATAAATTGGTCAGGTGGGCAGAACCGTGGCAAATGGAATTCAATCCGGAGAAGTGTGAGGTAATGCATTTGGGGAGGGGTAAAAAGGAAAGGGAATACACATTAAATGGTAGGACACTGAGCAGTGTAGAGAAACAAAGGGACCTTGGAATGCATGTCTGCAGATCCCTGAAGGTAGCAGGCCAAGTATATAAGGTGGTTAAGAAGGCATAAGAAATGGTTGCCTTTATTAGCCGTGGCATAGAACACAAGAGCAGGGGGGTTATGCTTCAACTGTATAAAACACTAGTTAGGCCTCAGCTAGAGTACTGCGTGCAATTCTGGTCACCACATTACAGCAAAGATGTGATTGCACTACAGAGGGTACAGAGCAGATTTACAAGGATCTTGCCAGGAGTAGAGAATCTTAGCTATGTGGATAGACTGGATAAGCTTGGTCTGTTTTCCTTGGAACAGAGGACGTTGAGGGGAGTCCTTATTGAGGTGTGTAAAATTATGAGGTGCACAGATAAAGTGGATAGAAAGGACCTATTTCCCTTAGCAGTGGGGTCAAAAACCAGGCGCACAGATTTCAAGTATTTAGGGGAAGGTTTAGACAGGATTTGAGGGGAAATTTCTTCACCCAGAGGGTTATTGTGGTCTGGAACTCACTGCCTGAAAGGGTGGTAGAGGCAGGAACCCTAACCACATTTAAAAAGTACTTGGATGTGCAATTGGGATACTCTAACCTGCAGGGCTACGGACCAAGAGCTGGGAAGTGGGATTAGGTTGATAGCTCTTTGTTGGCCAGCGCGGACACAATGGGCCAAAATGGCCTCCTTCCGTGCTGTAAATTTCTATGATTCTATGTATGTGTCATTCTCTGATACTGTATGTATGAGTGGGATTTATGCTATATATGTTAGTCTCTTGTGGTCTGTCTTGGAATTAGATTAATTCTGTGTCTTTCAGTCTCTAGTACTGTGTGTGAGAGTGAGAATAATTCTGCATATCTGTCTCTGAAACTCTTGTCATTGTGTGATTGATTCTGTATTTGTCAGTGTCTAGTACTGTATGTGACAGTGAGGCGCATTCTTTGTTAGTCTCTGGATTTTGTGTGAGAGTGAGATTCATTCTGCAGCAATCAGTCTTTAATAATCGGTGTCAGTGAGGGATTCATTGTGTCTCTATCACTTTTTGGTTCTGCATGTGTGTGTGGGATTCATTCTGATTCTGTCATCCTCCGATACTTTGTGTCAGTGTTTGAATCAACCTATACCTGTCAGTCCCTGGTACGTGACTGTGGGTTTTACACTGTGCCTGTCAGTTTCTGCTGTGTGAATTTTAGGTTTTACTCTACCAGTCTGTCTCTGATATGTGAGTGTGGGTTTTATTCTGCATCTTTCAATTTCCGTTCTGTGAGAATGGATTTTACTTTGTTTCTGTCAGTCTCTGGTTTGTGAATGTGGGTTCTAATCTGAACCCATCGATATCTGGTATGCTAGTACTGGTATTATTCAGTACCAGTCAGTTTCTGATACATGAATGTGGGTTTTCCTTTCTACCTGTCAATTTCCACACTGGAAGAAAGGGTTCACTCTGAATCTGAAAGTTTCTGGTTTGTGAGTGTGGGTTTTCATCTTTATCTGTCAGTCTCTGCTATGTGAGTGTCTTTTTCACTATCTTCTTTTTCTGCTATGCAAAGGTGTGTTTTTTTATGTATCTGTCAGCTTCTGGTATGTGAGTGTGGGTTTCTTCTGTATCAGTCGGTCACAGGTGAGTGAGTGTAAGATTATTCTGTCTCTGTCAGTTTCTGGTATCTGAGTGTGTGATTTTCATTGTACCTGTCAGTGTCTGGTTCATGAGGATCAGATTTATTCTGTACATTTTGGTTTCTTGTATGTGCCAGTGGGTTCTATTATGTACTTTTTAGTTTTTGTTGTATGTGTGGATTTCAATCAGTACCTGTTAGTTTCTGGGATGTGAGTGTGAGTTTTACTCTGCATCTATTCGTCTCTGGTAGGTGAATGCGGGACTTACTTAGTATCTCAGTCTTTGGTGTATGAGTGAGCACTTTATTCTGTATCTGTCTGTCTCTGGGATGTGAGTGTGGGTTTTTCTTTGTACCAGTCAGAGTATGGTATGTAAATCTGGGCTTTATTTTGTACCTGTGTTTTCTGGTATGTGTGATTGTGTGGTATTATATATCTGTCAGTTTCTTTTATATGATTGAGGATTTTACTCTTTCCCTGACCGTCTCTGGTATGTGAATGTGGGTTTACTTCTGTCAATATTCAGAGGGATTTGAGTGTCCTTTTACACGAATCACAGAATGTTGTCATGCAGGCAAAATAATCAATTAGGAAGGTAATGTGCGTTAGCATTTATTGCAAAGGGGTTGCAGTAAAGCGTAAGTATGTGTTGCTGCAATTATATAGGCCTTTGGTTATCTCATTACTGGAGTACTTTGCACATTTTGGACTCCTCATCTAAGGCACGATATATATGCTTTACAGGTGGTGCATCAAATGTTCAAGAGATTGATTCCTGGGATGAGAGGGCTGTCCTATGAGGAGAGATTGAGTATAATGGGCTGATATTCTCTGGAGTTTAGAAGAATGAGAGGTGATTTCATCGAAACATTTCAAATTCTTAGCGGGCTTGACAGGGGTAGATGCTGCGAGGCTGTTTCCCCTGGCAGGAGAGTCTAGAATTAGGGCTCATAGTCTCATGATAAGGCGTCGGAAAATTAGGACTTGTTGATGATAAATGTATCCACTCAGAGTATCGTGAATCTTTGGAATTCTCTACTGCATGGGGCTGTGGATGCTCAGTCGATGAGTGTATTCAAGACTGAGATCATAGATTTTTGGGCACTAAGGGAATCAAGGGATACAGGGATAGGGTGGGATATTGGAGTTGTGGTCGAAGTTCAGCCATGATCTTATTGAATGTCAGAGCAGGCTTGAGGGGTTTTATAATCTATTCCTGCTACTAATTATTATTTTCTTATAGCTGACAGTCTCTTGGATGCGAGTGTGGATTTTATTCTGTATCTGACAGTCTCTGGTATGTGAGTGTGAGTTTCACTCTGTATCTGACAGTCTCTGGTATGTGAATGTGAGTTTCACTCTGTATCCGACAGTCACTGGTATGTGAGTGTGAGTTTCACTCTGTATCTGACAGTCTCTGGTATGTGAGTGTGAGTTTCGCACTGTATCTGACAGTCTCTGGTATGTGAGTGTAAGTTTCACTCTGTATCTGACAGTCTCTGGTATGTGAGTGTGAGTTTCGCACTGTATCTGACAGTCTCTGGTATGTGAGTGTGAGTTTTGCACTGTATCTGACAGTCTCTGGTATGTGAGTGTGAGTTTCGCACTGTATCTGACAGTCTCTGGTATGTGAGTGTGGGTTTCACTCTTTATCTGACAGTCTCAAGTATGAGTGTGAATTTCACTCTGTATCTGACAGTCTCTGGTATGTGAGTGTGAGTTTCACTCTGTATCTGACAGTCTCTGGTATGTGAGTGTGAGTATCGCTCTGTATCTGACAGTCTCTGGTATGAGTGTGAGTTTCACTCTGTATCTGACCGTCTCTGGTATGTGAGTGTGAGTTTCACTCTGTATCTGACAGTCTCTGGTATGTGAGTGTGAGTTTCATTCTGTATCTGACACTCTCTGGTACGCGAGTGTGAGTTTCACTCTGTATCTTAGTCTCTGGTATGTGAGTGTGAGTATCACTCTGTATGTGACAGTCTCTGGTATGTGAGTGTGAGTATCACTCTGTATCTGACAGTCTCTGGTATGTGAGTGTGAGTTTCACTCTGTATCTGACAGTCTCTGGTATGTGAGTGTGAGTTTCACTCTGTATCTTACAGTCTCTGGTATGTGAGTGTGAGTTTCACTCTGTATCTGACAGTCTCTGGTATGTGAGTGTGAGTTTCACTCTGTATCTGACAGTCTCTGGTATGTGAGTGTGAGTTTCACTCTATCTGACAGTCTCTGGTATGTGAGTGTGAGTTTCACTCTGTATCTGACAGTCTCTGGTATGGGAGTGAGAGTTTCACTCTGTATCTGACAGTCTCTGGTATGTGAGTGTAAGTTTCACTCTGAATCTGACAGTCTCTGGTATGGGAGTGTGAGTTTCACTCTGTATCTGACAGTCTCTGGTATGTGGGTGTGAGTTTCACTCTGTATCTGATAGTCTCTGGTATGTGAGTGTGAGTTTCAATCTGTATCTGACAGTCTCTGGTATGTGAGTGTGAGTTTCACTCTGTATCTGACAGTCTCTGGTATGTGAGTGTGAGTTCCACTCTGTATCTGACAGTCTCTGGTATGGGAGTGTGAGTTTCACTCTGTATCTGACAGTCTCTGGCATGTGAGTGTGAGTTTCATTCTGTATCTGACAGTTTCTGGTATGCGAGTGTGAGTTTCACTCTGTATCTTAGTCTCTGGTATGTGAGTGTGAGTTTCACTCTGTATCTGACAGTCTCTGGAATGTAAGTGTGAGGTTCACTCTGTATCTGACAGTCTCTGGTATGCGAGTGTGAGTTTCACTCTATCTGACAGTCTCTGGTATGCGAGTGTGAGTTTCCCTCTGTATCTGACAGTCTCTGGTATGGGAGTGTGAGTTTCACTCTGTATCTGACAGTCTCTGGTATGTGAGTGTGAGTTTCACTCTGTATCTGACAGTCTTTGGTATGTGAGTGTGAGTTTCACTCAGTATCTCACAGTCTCTGGTATGTGAGTGTGGGTTTCACTCTGTATCTGACAGTCTCTGGTATGTGAGTGTGAGTTTCACTCTGTTTCTGACAGTCTCTGGTATGTGAGTGTGAGTTTTACTCTGTATCTTACAGTCTCTGGTATGTGAGTGTGAGTTTCTCTCTGTATCTGACAGTCTCTGGTATGTGAGTTTCACTCTGTATCTGACAGTCTCTGGTATGTGAGTGTAAGTTTCACTCTGTACCTGACAGTCTCTGGTATGTGAGTGTGAGTTTCACTCTGCATCTGACAGTCTCTGGCATGTGAGTGTAAGTTTCACTCTGAATCTGACAGTCTCTGGTATGGGAGTGTGAGTTTCACTCTGTATCTGACAGTCTCTGGTATGTGGGTGTGAGTTTCACTCTGTATCTGACAGTCTCTGGTATGTGAGTGTGAGTATCACTCTGTATCTGACAGTCTCAGGTGTGAGTGTGTGTTCCACTCTGTATCAGACAGTCTCTTGTATGTGAGTGTGAGTTTCACTCTGTATCTGACAGTCTCTGGTATGTGAGTGTGAGTTCCACTCTGTATCTGACAGTCACTGCTATGGGAGTGTGAGTTTCACTCTGTATCTGACAGTCTCTGGTATGCGAGTGTGAGTTTCACTCTGTATCTTAGTCTCTGGTATGTGAGTGTGATTATCACTCTGTATCTGACAGTCTTTGGTATGTGAGTGTGAGTTTCACTCTGTATCTGACAGTCTCTGGTATGTGAGTGTGAGTTTCACTCTGTATCTGACAGTCTCTGGTATGTGAGTGTGAGTTTCACTCTGTATCTTACAGTCTCTGGTCTGTGAGTGTGAGTTTCACTCTGTATCTGACAGTCTCTGGTATGTGAGTTTCACTCTGTATCTGACAGTCTCTGGTATGTGAGTGTGAGTTTCACTCTGTATCTGACAGTCTCTGGTATGTGAGTGTGAGTTTCACTCTATCTGACAGTCTCTGGTATGTGAGTGTGAGTTTCACTCTGTATCTGACAGTCTCTGGTATGTGAGTGTGAGTTTCACTCTGTATCTGACAGTCTTTGGTATGTGAGTATGAGTTTCACTCTGTATCTGACAGTCTCTGGTATGTGAGTGTGGGTTTCACTCTGTATCTGACAGTCTCTGGTATGTTAGTGTGACTTTCACTCTGTTTCTGACAGTCTCTGTTATGTGAGTGTGAGTTTCACTCTGTATCTTACAGTCTCTGGTATGTGAGTTTGAGATTCACTCTCTATCTGACAGTCTCTGGTATGTGAGTTTCACTCTGTATCTGACAGTCTCTGGTATGTGAGTGTGAGTTTCACTCTGTATCTGAGTCTCTGGTATGTGAGTGTGAGTTTCACTCTGTATCTGACAGTTTCTCGTATGTGGGTGTGAGTTTCACTCTGTATCTGACAGTCTCTGGTATGTGAGTGTGAGTATCATTCTGTATCTGACAGTCTCAGGTATGAGTGTGTGTTTCACTCTGTATCAGACAGTCTCTGGTATGTGAGTGTGAGTTTCATTCTGTATCTGACAGTCTCTGGTATGTGAGTGTGAGTTTCAACCTGTATCTGACAGTCTCTGGTATGTGAGTGTGAGTTTCACTCTGTATCTGACAGTCTCTGTTATGTGAGTGTGAGTTCCACTCTGTATCTGACAGTCTCTGCTATGGGAGTGTGAGTTTCACTCTGTATCTGACAGTCTCTGATATGTGGGTGTGAATTTCACTCTGTATCTGACAGTCTCTGGTGTATGAGTGTGAGTATCACTCTGTATCTGACAGTCTCAGGTATGAGTGTGAGTTTCACTCTGTATCTGACAGTCTCTGGTATGTGAGTGTGAGTTTCACTCTGTATCTGACAGTCTCTGGTATGTGAGTGTGGGTTTCACTCTGTATCTGACAGTCTCTGGTATGTGAGTGTGGGTTTCACTCTGTATCTGACAGTCTCTGCTATGTGAGTGTGAGTTTCATTCTGTATCTGACAGTCTCTGGTATGTGAGTGTGACTTTCACTCTGTATCTGACAGTCTCTGGTATGTGAGTGTGAGTTTTTCTCTGTATCTGACAGTCTCTGTTATATGAGTGTGTGTTTCACTCTGTATCTGACAGTCTCTGGTATGTGAGTGTGGGTTTCACTCTGTTTCTGACAGTCTCTGGTATCTGAGTGTGAGTTTCACTCTGTATCTTACAGTTTCTGGTATGTGAGTGTGAGTTTCACTCTGTATCTGACAGTCTCTGGTATGTGAGTGTGAGTTTCACTCTGTATCTGACAGTCTCTGGTATGTGAGTGTGGGTTTCACTCTGTATCTGACAGTATCTGGTATGTGAGTGTGGGTTTCACTCTGTATGTGACAGTCTCTGCTATGTGAGTGTGAGTTTCATTCTGTATCTGAGAGTCTCTGGTATGTGAGTGTGACTTTCACTCTGTATCTGACAGTCTCTGGTATGTGAGTGTGAGTTTCACTCTGTATCTGACAGTCTCTGGTATGTGAGTTTGAGTTTCACTCTGTATCTGACAGTCTCTGGTATGTGAGTTTGTGTTTCACTCTGTATCTGACAGTCTCTGGTATGTGAGTGTGGATTTCACTCTGTATCTGACAGTCTCTGGTATCTGAGTGTGAGTTTCACTCTGTATCTTACAGTTTCTGGTGTGCGAGTGTGAGTTTCACTCTGTATCTGACAGTCTCTGGTATGTGAGTGTGAGTTCCACTCTGTATCTGACAGTCACTGCTATGGGAGTGTGAGTTTCACTCTGTATCTGACAGTCTCTGGTATGCGAGTGTGAGTTTCACTCTGTATCTTAGTCTCTGGTATGTGAGTGTGATTATCACTCTGTATCTGACAGTCTTTGGTATGTGAGTGTGAGTTTCACTCTGTATCTGACAGTCTCTGGTATGTGAGTGTGAGTTTCACTCTGTATCTGACAGTCTCTGGTATGTGAGTGTGAGTTTCACTCTGTATCTTACAGTCTCTGGTCTGTGAGTGTGAGTTTCACTCTGTATCTGACAGTCTCTGGTATGTGAGTTTCACTCTGTATCTGACAGTCTCTGGTATGTGAGTGTGAGTTTCACTCTGTATCTGACAGTCTCTGGTATGTGAGTGTGAGTTTCACTCTATCTGACAGTCTCTGGTATGTGAGTGTGAGTTTCACTCTGTATCTGACAGTCTCTGGTATGTGAGTGTGAGTTTCACTCTGTATCTGACAGTCTTTGGTATGTGAGTATGAGTTTCACTCTGTATCTGACAGTCTCTGGTATGTGAGTGTGGGTTTCACTCTGTATCTGACAGTCTCTGGTATGTTAGTGTGACTTTCACTCTGTTTCTGACAGTCTCTGTTATGTGAGTGTGAGTTTCACTCTGTATCTTACAGTCTCTGGTATGTGAGTTTGAGATTCACTCTGTATCTGACAGTCTCTGGTATGTGAGTTTCACTCTGTATCTGACAGTCTCTGGTATGTGAGTGTGAGTTTCACTCTGTATCTGACAGTCTCTGGTATGTGAGTGTGAGTTTCACTCTGTATCTGACAGTTTCTCGTATGTGGGTGTGAGTTTCACTCTGTATCTGACAGTCTCTGGTATGTGAGTGTGAGTATCATTCTGTATCTGACAGTCTCAGGTATGAGTGTGTGTTTCACTCTGTATCAGACAGTCTCTGGTATGTGAGTGTGAGTTTCATTCTGTATCTGACAGTCTCTGGTATGTGAGTGTGAGTTTCAACCTGCATCTGACAGTCTCTGGTATGTGAGTGTGAGTTTCACTCTGTATCTGACAGTCTCTGTTATGTGAGTGTGAGTTCCACTCTGTATCTGACAGTCTCTGCTATGGGAGTGTGAGTTTCACTCTGTATCTGACAGTCTCTGGTATGTGGGTGTGAATTTCACTCTGTATCTGACAGTCTCTGGTGTATGAGTGTGAGTATCACTCTGTATCTGACAGTCTCAGGTATGAGTGTGAGTTTCACTCTGTATCTGACAGTCTCTGGTATGTGAGTGTGAGTTTCACTCTGTATCTGACAGTCTCTGGTATGTGAGTGTGGGTATTCACTCTGTATCTGACAGTCTCTGGTATGTGAGTGTGGGTTTCACTCTGTATCTGACAGTCTCTGCTATGTGAGTGTGAGTTTCATTCTGTATCTGACAGTCTCTGGTATGTGAGTGTGACTTTCACTCTGTATCTGACAGTCTCTGGTATGTGAGTGTGAGTTTTTCTCTGTATCTGACAGTCTCTGGTATATGAGTGTGTGTTTCACTCTGTATCTGACAGTCTCTGGTATGTGAGTGTGGGTTTCACTCTGTTTCTGACAGTCTCTGGTATCTGAGTGTGAGTTTCACTCTGTATCTTACAGTTTCTGGTATGTGAGTGTGAGTTTCACTCTGTATCTGACAGTCTCTGGTATGTGAGTGTGAGTTTCACTCTGTATCTGACAGTCTCTGGTATGTGAGTGTGGGTTTCACTCTGTATCTGACAGTATCTGGTATGTGAGTGTGGGTTTCACTCTGTATGTGACAGTCTCTGCTATGTGAGTGTGAGTTTCATTCTGTATCTGAGAGTCTCTGGTATGTGAGTGTGACTTTCACTCTGTATCTGACAGTCTCTGGTATGTGAGTGTGAGTTTCACTCTGTATCTGACAATCTCTGGTATGTGAGTTTGAGTTTCACTCTGTATCTGACAGTCTCTGGTATGTGAGTTTGTGTTTCACTCTGTATCTGACAGTCTCTGGTATGTGAGTGTGGATTTCACTCTGTATCTGACAGTCTCTGGTATCTGAGTGTGAGTTTCACTCTGTATCTTACAGTTTCTGGTGTGCGAGTGTGAGTTTCACTCTGTATCTGACAGTCTCTGGTATGTGAGTGTGAGTTTCACTCTGTATCTGACAGTCTCTGGTATGTGAGTGTGAGTTTCACTCTGTATCTTACAGTCTCTGGTATGTGAGTATGGGTTTCACTCTGTATCTGACAGTCTCTGGTATGTGAGTGTGACTTTCACTCTGTATCTGACAGTCTCTGGTATGTGAGTGTGAGTTTCACTCTGTATCTGACAGCCTCTGGTGTGTGAGTGTGGGTTTCACTCTGTATCTTACAGTCTCTGGTATGTGAGTGTGAGTTTCACTCTGTATCTGACAGTCTCTGGTATGCCATTGGGGTTTTATGCTGTACCTGTCAGTTTCTGTTATATGAGTAAGGGTTTTAATCAGTTACTGCCTGTTTCTCTTATGGAAGTGTGGAGTTTCTGCCAGTCTTTGCTTGTGGTTGTGGGTGACCGTCTCTGGGATGTGAGTACAAGTTTCCCCCTGTACCTGTCTCTCTCTGGGATGCGAGTGTGTGTTTCACTCTGTACCTGTCAGTCTCTTTAATTGTGTATTGATTTTGCCTGTAGCTGTCAACCTGGTATATGAATGTGGGATTTCGCCTAGCAATATCCGTCTCTGGGATGTGTGTGTGGATAATCCTCTAACTCAGTTTCCAGCATATAGATGTACTGTTTTGTCTGTCAGTTTCTGGTGTGATTCTGTAATTTACTATGTACCTGTCAGTCTCTGCTTTGAGAATGTCTGCTTTATTCTTTGGCTGTCAGTTTTTGCTACTGTTTGTGAGTGTGGGATTGATTCTGTATCTGTTAGACTGGTAATATATGTGAGTTTGAGAATTATTATGTAATTGACAGTCTATTGTACTGTACTATTCTTGCTCTGTGTGAATGTTGGATTGCATTCATTCTCCACCTGTGTAAGCTAATGCTAGTTTGTGATCATAAGTGACTGTCTCAGGATTTGGTTCAGTCCATTATCTCCGATTCTCTGGTCTTGTATGGTAGTTGTTGGGTTTGATAATCCGTGTACTGCCAGCAGCGAGCATTGACTCCATATCAGTGTCTATCTGTTCGTGTGTGTGAGTAATGTCGTGAAAATGGATCTGCCTATCATTGCAATGTGTTTGGGCTTTGAAATAACATCTTATTCTGCTGCTGCAAGTGACATAGAAACATACAAGATAGGAGCAGGATTAGGCCATTCAGCCCCTCGAGCCTGCTCCGCCATTCAATGCGATCATGGCTGATCATCCAAATTCAGTACCCTGTCCCTGCTTTCTCCCCATATCCCTTGATCCCCTTAGCATTAAGAAATATATCTAACTCCTTCTTGAATATATTTAATGAATTGGCCTCACCTGTCTTCTGTGTTAGTGAATTCCACAGGTTCACCACTCTCTGGGTGAAGAAATTCCTCCTCATCTCAGTCCTAAATGGCTTACCCCTTATCCTTAGACTGTGACCCCTGGTTCTGGACTCCCCTGCCATCGGGAACATCCTTCCTGCATCTATTCTGTCTAGTCCTGTTAGAATTTTATAAGTTTCAATGGGATCCCCTCTCATTCATCTAAATTCTAGTGAATATAAGACTAATCGACCCAATCTCTCCTCATACATCATTCCTGCCAACCCAGGTATCAGTCTGGTGAATCTTCACTGCACTCCCTCCATGGCAAGAACATCCTTCCTCAGATAAGGACAACATTCCTCAGATAACGACTGTGAGATTCATAATGTAACTCTGGAAATTCGGATCAAAGTGGGACTATTCCTGCTGCCTGTGATAATAGGACTGAGGCCAGTTCTGTGTCTCTGCGCTCTGTGAGTGATAATGTACTTACTCTATGTGAGAAGGAGCTGCCTGCACTGTTCCTTGCATTCCGGGTGGAGGATAGATCCTATTCATGCATTGAAGTATTTTGCTATGAGAATAAGAATACGAGATTAATATTAGTTATAAGATAACGACAGGTTCCAGGAGAATATAAAAATAGGGTTATAATTAATGTGTTTGTTTGCAATAAGGTAAATTATCTGGCGAGGGGAAACCACGATACAAACAGTGCCATTGTCTGACCTCACTGCAGCACAGCGGCACTCAGATTCTCCACACCAGGTGTGTAGGACGGCTCTACAGTATGTTATGAGCATCCAGACACAACCCAAACCCAGCACTGGACCAGGAATTGGACCACCCCATTGCACAGTCCAGGGTTTCATTTCCCATTCCAATGGGGCTACCTATAAAATTCAGAATGGCTTCCTGGAATATAACCACAGGTACCTGGGCTGTACAAAGAATTGTTTTCAGTCTATTGAAACCGAGTTGAGGGCCTGTTCAGTTAACAGAATATCTCAGTGCCCGGATCCTGATGTATCTGAGAGAGCTGCAATGTATCTCTCGATCACCAGCAGCACTGTTCTGGAGAACTCAAAGCATCGAAAGTAAATAACCGATTTTTGAAATGCGATCTTTCTCCTGCTGCCTGCAATAGATGCACTTTGTGAAACTGCTCACATCCTCACTGTCAGGCTGTGTTTCCACTGTTCACTGTCCTACAACAACAGACACGGTGAGATTGGAACTGAATCAGGAATATTCACTGCTGATTTGAGGAAAGAAAGCAGCAATGATTTGAATGAGCGAGGTGATTTGCTTTCTGTTACCTTACACTGTACACACACAGCCCGAGAATGGCCTCTCCCTTCCCTCACTCACTCCATGTTCCGGAACTGGTTCATGCTGCACTCTGCCTCCTTCAAAGAGCCAACGACGGCCGCTCCACTTACCCCGACTCAAAGCCCATCTGCGGACACAGTCCCAGTGCGATGTGCTGCTGTGAGGAGGCTGCTGTTTGCTCCCTTACTCGGGCCCGTGATATCTCCGCTCCCTGATGTGTTCAGCGATCATCAGCCGAGCACAGAGGAAACGGCCCCCGCTGGCAGAGCTGGGGGAGGGCAGCTCGCATGGGCCCTTCTGTAGTGTATGTACCCGTCTACCTTTAAGAGAACTATTGTATGTAACCGTTCACCTTTAAGAGAACTATTTTAGGTGTGGCACTACTTTGTTTGGCTTCTGTATACGGTAATACCGACGGTGACCACACCAGTATATAAGTGTTGTGCCAGGAGTTATTGGGCAGATTCGCCCTGACCTTCGAATAGTAAAGTCCTGTTTTAAGTTACTCTTGGAGTCTGTGTATTAATTAACTAAACAACCCACAGACTTTACAGTGGCGACGAGTCTGATCGTACCCTGCGGCAACAATAATTCCGAAGCAGTTAACGAGCGTCGAGAAGAGGCAACCGCCCTCGTCATTCTGCTGGGAGAAAACTCGAGTCTGCAGAGCTGGAAAGGAGGAAGAATTCAGAGACAAAGACTTCCATCAGCAACAGGCACTGACTGTCCCTTCTGCCACGGTGAGGAGTGAGCCGATCAGCACGAGAAGCAAGGCGGCCACGGTGACTGTGAGTAAGGGAAAAGTAAAAGAATAACCGGAGGATAAGGGCGGTGCACTCGACCACGGCCGAGGGGGAAAGGAGCCGGACAGAAGTCGGGCCCAGAGGCGCTGAGACTGGGGCAGCGTGGAGCAAGGAAGCCGCGGTACAGACAGGCTGGGGACGCAACGGCGTCGTGAGACAGCTAGACCGCGACCGGCGAAAAAGGCCGGGCAGCGACCGAAGCCACGAAGCGCTGCGACCGGGAGCGTAGGCACGGGAAGATATAAAGACTCAGCCGCAGCCGGGGAGGGAAGCACCGGACTGCGAGACGGCTGGGAGAGGCGTTTGGGAGCCGAGCGAGCGGGAGAGGCAGAGCCGACCAAGGGAGACTGCGCGAGAGCCAGTCCAGCGGCTGAAACTGTTCGCCGTCAACGGGGTGTACCCAGCGCCGGTAGAGCCGAGCGAGCGGGAGAGGCAGAGCCGACCAAGGGAGACTGCGCGAGAGCCAGTCCAGCGGCTGAAACTGTTCTCCGTCAACGGGGTGTACCCAGCGCCGGTAGAGCCGAGAGAGCGGGAGAGAGACCGAGCCCGAGCAAGGGGAACTGAGCGAGAGCCAGCCCAGCGGCTGAACCTGTTCGCCGTCAACGGGGTGTACCCAGCGCCGGTTGCCTTGCCGAGAAAAGGGAAAGCACTGAAGCCGACGCGCAGGCTGTGAATCTGAAAGCCAGCGGCCGTCGCCTGTGGGGGAAAGTGTACCCCTCCCGCTAGGGAAGAAACGCGGGAAGCCGCCATTAGGCGGGGAAGAAGACAGAAGCGGGAAACCGCCATTGAAGTGGGCGGGGAGTGAAGATAAGCGCGGGAAACCGCCATTTGCGCGGGAAAACCGCCATCTTAGAAAAAAAAAATAAGTTAAAGAAATAATTCGGGGTGTTATCAGAAAGAGAGGAAGATGCCTAAGCGTGGTAACATCAACGATTTTAATGCCGAGGTAGAAGACTGGGCCACGTACGTGGAACGCATCGAGATCTATTGTGAGGCCAATAAAATAGAAGAAGATGACAAAGCTATAACCTTGCTAAACTCGATGGGCGCGAAGACATACGGGCTCTTGAAGCATCTACTATCACCAGCTAAACCGGCGGATCAGACTTTCGATGATATTGTGGCTGTTCTGAAGGATCACTTGAACCCCACACCGTTGATGTTGACGGAACAATTCAAATTCTATGCGAGAACGCAACGGAAAGACGAAAGCAACGCAGAATACTTGGTCGAACTGCGTAGACTAGCGAAATACTGCCAGTTTGGAGGGAATCTGACAGAGGCATTGCGAGACAAGTTCATGTGTGGGTTGGCAAAGGAAGGAACGCAAAAGCGACTACTCGAAGAGAACGACCTTACACTTGACAGGGCTGTCCTTATTGCAGCATCGCACGAAGCCGCAGCGAAGGGAACTGCGGAAATGCAGCTTAAGACAGCAGCACTAAGTGTGGATCAAATTACCTCGACAACAACAAAATGCTATCGTTGTGGGAAGACAACACACGACCAGAACCAATGCTGGTTTAAGAACCAGGTATGTAGGAAATGTGGCAAACTGGGTCACATAGCTAAGGTACGCCGGTCAGGGAAGAAGACCAACAACCAAAGGACCAACAACCAAAGGAAGCCATCACAGAAAAAGTACAACAAGGTACACAAGGTGGCTGAGAAGAGTTCAGACGAACAGAATTCAGACTCAGACCCAAACGGCCAGGAGCTGGGTAGTCTGCGAATTCACAATGTGAGTAAGGAAGCTGACCTACAAACTATCTGGGTCATGCTAAAAATAGCTGGAATCCAAGTGAAAATGGAGTTCGACACTGGATCAGCTCTATCAGTCATAAATCGAAGGGATTACCACCGGCTATTCTCACATATACCCTTAAGAGATACCAAGTTCATATTGCAGACATACACGGGGCATAAAGTATACCCCATGGGAAAGATAAGAGTCAAAGTGAGAGATAGGGGTAAAGAACACCCAAGAATGAACTTATACGTACTACATGAGGGAGGACCACCACTTCTAGGACGGGAGTGGATCAAGAAAATAGACATGGAATGGCACTATCTAAAAGCCATAATGAGTGAGGACTCGGTGCAGACAATCAGCTCAGATTCTGAAACGGATGACGATAAGACCAACCCAAATATGAAAGACAAGGCTGAAATGGACTTGCCGACGAAGGTTGGAAAAACGAAGGCATGCATAAAGGCTTATGCTCCAGAGAAGAACAAAGTTTCAGAACAGAACTCCACCAAACAACGACAACCTAGTTTGACAGAAAATTCTGAGCCTGTTCAAGTTACGAACATATCCATGACGGAAGAACATCGAGCTCGGACTCAAACTTATTTCAAATTACGACAACAATTAGAACAATTGAGTTACCGTCTCGTACAAGAGATGAAAACAATGAAAAAGTTCTATGACACCGAATGGGAGAATCTGGAAAGACAACAGAAGCAGCTAGCTCAAGCAGAGAGCGACCATAGAGCCATCGTGACCAATTACCGATCACATCTCCCTTATGCTGTTCAGGAGTTAGAATATTTGCAGGAAGAAGCAAATGAAGAGGAATCTTCAGGAAGCCAGGATTTTATTCTAGTTCTTCTCTACGACTCCTTACAAGCAGAGTGTGAGAAGTTGAAAGAACAGTATGAACAGGCCCAGGCTACAATTCTGGAAGGGGTTAACTCGGCAACCTCCGAAAAGCTAGTTTCAGTGGAAGCATATGAGCAACTGAAGGTTGAACATGAGCAAGAAGTCCAAAGGCTGCAGGAAATTCTTGATGAGCTCAAGGCCAAGACAGACTCATCGGTAGAAGTTCCATCCATAGATGAGAAATTAGAGGTGAAAGACATGGCAGAACATGAAAGACAAGATGTACAAGAACTCATAAAAATATTAAAGGAAACCCAAGACAAATATGGGGCGGCAATGACCGAGATTCAACAACTTGAAGAACAGATTCAACTGGGAATCCGTTCAGTGGAAGAAAAGGGAACTGTAAGAAACACAGAGACTGTAAGGATGGCCTCTGAACATGAGCTAGAGAGCATCAAGGCGCAACTTCTCCGAGCGCTGGAAGCCAAAGTACAAGAGGAAAAGAAGGTGAAAGCATTGGAGGAAGGATGAAATGGAGAAGACTCTGACCCACAGTGTTCCCATGGAAGAGTTAACGGTCAGCCAACTCCTTCATATGCTGAAGGACAAGACTCTACAATGGGAACAATCTGAACACGAGCTTCAATCTTCAAAGGGAAGGAGTTCGGAGCTCTCAAAAGTTATGGAAATAGCTGAGGTTGCAACACAGATTTTACAGGGATGCCAAAAGTACGCTGAATCACGTCAATGTGAACAGCAGAATGTTGAAACAGCTGCTCCAGTAGAAGGATTGAATAGCCTGATCAATCAATCCCCGAGGGAAGGGGAAGTGTTGAAATCACAAACGAGGTCATTAGTGAAGGATTTGCAGGAAACCCAGGAAGAGCGGGATGAATATGAACGCATGAAGAAGTCTCTTCAGGAAAGATGTCTAGGGAGGGAACAACAGTCGGCTAACGTCCAGTTGGGTACAGAAGAAGTAGCAGGCCCTCTCGCTAGACTAGCTCAGGATGAAACCGAATATTACCATGACCTGTTGAGTGACACAGAATATTACGATGACTTGGTCTGCCCAGCTTGTGATGAAAACTCCCAAAGTGCAGAAATCAGGATGAAGCACTTAAAGTCTAAGGAACATAGGGAGATGGTGGCGCTTACAGCTGGCAGCGGATAAGGGAGCCCCGAGAGTCTCCAAGAAGCAGAAAAGAAAAAGACGAAGCAGAAGACGATAACCATCTAAATCATTATCACTTCTATCAGATCATGCACATGGGCCCCACGAAGGGGGCCAAATCAGTTGGAAAGTAGGAAAAATTACCAAGGCAGTCCAGCTGTTTGTAAAAGTCAGCACTGCTGGTTCAGCAGGACGGAAGTTCAAGCTGTTAAGCCAAGGGAAAGACTATTGGATGAGTCACGCTAGAAATGTGAACCGGCTACACCACAGAGATGTTGTTCGGACCGAGTCAAGATCAGAGACTGAATCTGTGAACTGTTCCCGCAGAGGCTGAATCTCTGAACTGTTTCCCGCAGAGACTATATCTGTGAATTGTTTTACATGAAGTTGATTATATGTTATGTTTAATGGGGAATAAGTATGTTGTAAGCTAAAAAGGGAGGATTGTAGTGTATGTACCCGTCTACCTTTAAGAGAACTATTGTATGTAACCGTTCACCTTTAAGAGAACTATTTTAGGTGTGGCACTACTTTGTTTGGCTTCTGTATACGGTAATACTGACGGTGACCACACCAGTATATAAGTGTTGTGCCAGGAGTTATTGGGCAGATTCGCCCTGACCTTCGAATAGTAAAGACCTGTGTGCTTTTCTGGCTGTCTCAAGCAGCAAGAGGAGAAGGAGCTGCCAAAACAAGAGAGTGGAGAGTGGTGGTCTCCTTACCAGGAAGAGGAGTAGCTGAAAGATAGATCACCACCTCCACCTCCTCCAACATCTTCAAACAACTGAGGTGCCTGGAGAGATTGGGCAGAGGAGGAGAAGGAGAAAGGAGGCCTATATCAACATCAACCGGGGAGAGGCCTTTTCTATCACTGCCTCCCCAAATTGGCCTCCACTTCAGGAGAGAGGGGAGAGAAACATCGGAAAAAAAACCACCAACTGTTTGGAAGGAGGGAAGATTCATCTCGTTTGAAACATCTACAGGTGGGTGTTATTTGGGGCACTCTCCCAAGACTTTGTATTTTAGGTGGGGGGAGAAAAGAACAAGCAAGGCCGGACCATCAAGGGGTGTAGTGTGTGTGTGTGTGACTCTTGTTAAAAGCTAGGCCACACACACCACTAATTAGCACCCCTACAATTGCCTGCCTGGGAGAGCTGGAGCTGACCAGGTGAAGTCTCTAATTTCATTAATTACATCATTAAGACCTGTTGCAGGACTAAGCCTGGGCTTCTCCAGCTTTTCCAGGTGAAGACATCTTCTCCCCCTGCCAGAAGACCATCACCAAAGACTTTTAAACTACATCAGAGAGTGCCCCCCTGCCAACACCCACCCACCATCCTGAGTGGCAACACTGCCCTTGTGGTCTCCCTCCTTCCTACCCCCTCTCTCTCTCTCTCTATCTCTCTCTGCCTGTCTTTCTAAGGCACCTCACTCTCATCACCTTTTATTAATTGCCTATTGAGCAGAGGGGAGAGGGCCCCTCCCCCAATTTCATTCAGTAAGGGGAGAGGTGTGTCCTCATTTTAATCAGCTCCCTCTGCTCAATAGAGGACAAAAAAATATATATATTACCTGAGGCCATTAACACCTTCAGGCCTGTGACTTGGGGTGAGTGTAGCCCTTAAAGCACCCCAGAATGGCGACTACATCATCGCCGGTGGCGGGGCAAGCCAAGACTTATGCGGGGGCGGCAGCCACAGCCACAGCTGCTCCCGCTGCTTCTGCTGCCCCGTCACCATTTAAACTGATAACGAAAAAGCTTGGGGTGAAGAGCGACACTCACCCCACTTTGACCATCGAGGCCTGCGTCAAAGCCATGGCTGGGGTTGTCGGCCCCTCAGCCATCGTCGCGGCCTCAAAAATGTACAGGAAGGCTGTGTTCTTCCTGGGGTCGGAGCGGGCGGTGTCCCTGGCCGTCACCAAGGGGCTCACCGTGGGCGGGACCTTCCTGCCGGTGGATCCTCTCGAGGCCACCGCGCAGAGGATTGTCATCTCTAACATCCCGCCCTATGTTCCCGGTGAGCTCCTCCTTCCCCATTTGCGTCAGCTTGGGGAGGTGAGGTCGGGGATCACGCCTATCCCGCTCGGCTTCCGGGAGGCCAGCCTTCGCCACGTCTTCTCCTTCCGGCGCCAGCTGTTTATCCAGCTGGCGCGGGAGGAGGACACTGACAGAGCGTTCATCATCCTCCACGAGGGGACCGCCTATCGCGTCTTTTGGACGTCGGACGGTGTGCGGTGCCACGCCTGCAAGGAGGTGGGGCATATCAGGAGGAACTGCCCTGCCTCCAAGGCCGCCGGATCATCTCGTGCGGCCGAGGCTGGCGCCGCCGCTGCTCCTCCCCCCGAGTCTGCCCGCGCGTCAAGTACGTCTGATGCGCGGTTGACGTCGGGGGCTGATGCCACCAAGGCCTCCGGCGGGGGGGAGGGAGCGTGTCCGGCCGGAAAAAAGGCGCGGGGAAAGAAAAAACACCTTAGGGCGGGTCCCCCCGTGGATGGCGAGCCCTTGCCCCTTGAGCCCCTTACACCCGCGCTCCTCGCGGAGTTGACCGGGGCAGATGCGAGCGGGAGGGGCCTCGTGCCCGAGCCTGTGGCCGCAACCGCCGCAGCGGTATTGCCATTACCTGCGGCTGGGCTCGGGCCCGAGGAACCCGACAAACCTGCTCCGCCGGAGGGAGTTGAGGAGGAGGCCTTTGCAGACATGGAGGTCTCCCTCGCACCCTCCGCGCTAAAAAGAAGGCGCGACACCCTGGATGAGGAGGAGGACCGGGAGGAGGAGGAGGGTCCCTCCGAACAGGGGGAGTCGTCGCCCGCCGCGGGTGCTGCGCCCCCCCCACCGCTGCCACCATCACCGGCGATCGGCAGGGGTCGCCTGTCCCTCGGGAGGCTGAGGCAGATGTGTCTGTGCAGCACGTGCCTCCCGGGGATGGGGACGAGACCCTGCCCGTGGGGGGGGGTCGCGGATCAACCCGCGGCTGAAATAGACTATTTATCGATGCCGTTACCCCTCAACGGGTCGGGCGGCCTGGGGTCTGGTTCGGGCGAGTTTGAAGAAAGTGAGCTCGCCCAAAGCGGCCCGGTCATTTCCCAGGGGCTGCTCGACCTGGTCGAGGATTTAGCCAAAGACGTCCCATCTGCCGGGTCAGAGGCCGGTGGCGCGGAAGAGGAAGGCCCTCTGGCTGTGTCTCGGGCGCCGGACGTCCTGGGGGAGTTCGGATTTGTGTTCTCCCCGATTTCTCCGTTCGATCTGGCGTCTGGGGCGGAGGGGGGCTCCGAACCGCCGCCGCCGTCTTCTGGCCCGGCGCCCCCGGAGGAGCCCAGGGAGAATTCCTCCGCCACCGATCCTGGGGGTGGGATCCGGGCGGAGGCGGGGCCGGCTGTTGCGGCCGAGCCGTCCGCTGCGCACTGCGCGGTGGGCGGGTCGGCCGCTGGTGACGACCCCCTGGAGGAGGATGGGGACTCGGTGATGGACACGGAGGACGAGTCGGACTCCGGCGCCGACGAGGCGGTGGATGACCTCGTGCCCCTTGCCGAGTCTCCCCTCATTCCCGCAAGGGAACTCCGGGATTTTATGGCCACGTGCCTGGGTCGGCGCGGGAAGGTCCGGCTGGCCCTCGACAGGTGGTCAGAGCTGGCGCTGCTCATTGATTCCGTCCGCGCCGCCGTTAAGACCATGGACGCGGACGAGGGTGTGAACCAACTTGAGCTGCGTTGGCTCAGAACATTTCTCACTGGGCTGCTGAGGAGGTGGCGGCTGACT
This sequence comes from Somniosus microcephalus, assembly GCF_052327205.1. Classification (NCBI taxonomy): domain Eukaryota; kingdom Metazoa; phylum Chordata; class Chondrichthyes; order Squaliformes; family Somniosidae; genus Somniosus; species Somniosus microcephalus. The sequence goes on from NC_141015.1 coordinate 6,425,109, forward strand.
AGCGGCTGCGCTTCCTCCCCCCGTTAGTTGTAGGTAGAGGTTGCACTATGCTTCTGACATGAAGATAACCATAGCCAGCCTCAACATCAACGGCAGCGGGGAGGCGCGCCGCAGATTCAATAACTTCTCGGTCCTTCGGGACGGGAAGTATGCGGTGTGCTTCCTGCAAGAAACCCACACCGTTCCGGGAGACGAAGCCACGTGGCTCCTGGAGTGGCAAGGAGGGGTCAGCATGAGTCACCTCTCCAATAATTCCAGCGGGGTGGCTATCTTGCTGGCCCTGTATTTTCAGCCGGAGATCTTGGGGGTCAAGGAGCACGTGCCGGGCCGCTTGCTCCAGGTCACTGTTCGCCTGGGGGGCATGCCGCTCCATCTAGTGAACGTGTATGCCCCTCAGGCCGGTGCGCAGCAAGTGCGCTTCTTTGAAGAAGTGTCCGCGCTTCTGGGCTCCATCGACGTGGGCGAGTGCGTCATCCTCGTGGGGGATTTTAACTGTACCCTCGAGGCGAGGGACCGTACGGGTCCCCCGCGATGCCCGCCGGCGATGGAGAAGTTGTGGGACCTGGTCGGGTCCTTCGACTTGGTGGACGTCTGGCGAAATCTTCATCCCGACTCCAGCGCCTTCACTTACGTGAGGTCTGGAGGAGGAGGGTCCAGAATCGACCGCCTCTACATTTCCCGGGCGTACGTATCCTGCGTTCCGGCGGCTTCCATGCGGCCGGTGCCGTGCACGGACCACCACCTGGTGTGGGCGGAGCTCGTCCCGCTGCGCGCTCGGGGAGGGTCCGCGTACTGGCACTTTAACAACCTGCTGCTGGAGGACGCGCGGTTCCGGGATTCGTTTCGGCGGTTCTGGGCCAACTGGAGAAGGAAGCAGGGGGGCTTCCCCTCCTTGAGGCTGTGGTGGGACGTGGGCAAGGCTCACGTGCGTCTCTTCTGTCAGGAGTATGCGAAGGGGTCGACCAAGAGGCGGGAGGCACGAGTCGGGCGGTTGGAGAAGGAGGTGCTCGACCTGGAGTCCCGTCTCGGTCAAGTCGTCGGGGACTCGGCCCTGCGGAAGGTGTACGAAGAGAAGAAGGGCGCGCTGAAGGACCTGCAGCTCGTCGGGTCCCGAGGCGCGTACGTGAGGTCGCGGATCCAGCTCCTGCGGGACCTGGACCGCGGCTCCCCCTTCTTCTAATCGCTGGAAAAAAGACGAGGGGTCCGTAAGCAGCTCTTGGGGCTGCTGGCCGACGACGGATCTCTGGTCTCGGATCCGGAGGGAATCAGCACGGAGACCCGCGCCTACTACAGGGCTCTGTTCTCTCCGGATCCGTCCAGCGAGGATGCGTGCAGAGTTTTGTGGGAGGACCTGCCGAAGGTCAGTCCGGAGGGCGCCGAAAAATTGGACGCTCCGCTAAGCCTGGCGGAGCTGACCGGCGCCCTCCACCAGCTCTCTAGGGGAAGGTCCCCGGGGCTGGACAGGCTGACCGTGGAGTTCCACAGGGCGTTCTGGGACGTCTTGGGGGGCGACTACGCGCGGGTCCTGGGGGAAAGTTTGGCGACCGGGGAGATGCCCCTCTCTTGGCGCAGGGCGGTCATTGTCCTGCTGCCTAAGAGGGGCGATCTCCGCCTCCTCAAGAACTGGCGTCCGGTCTCCCTCCTTAGCACGGACTATAAAATCTTTGCCAGGGCTATGTCTGCTCGCCTTGGCACCGTGCTGGCCCACATGATCCACCCCGACCAGTCCTACATGGTCCCGGGCCGGACCATCCACGACAACATCCATCTGGTCCGGGACCTGGTCCACCACTCCCAGAGGGCTGGTCTGTCGGTCGCCTTCCTCTCCCTGGATCAGGAGAAGGCGTTCGACAGGGTGGATCACGAGTATCTTTTCGGGACTCTGCGCGCATTCGGGTTCGGGACGCATTTCGTCGCCCGGATCCGACTTCTGTACGCCGCCGCAGAGTGTCTGATTAAAGTTAACGGGTCCTTGACGGCGCCCCTTCGCTTCGGGAGGGGGGTGCATCAGGGATGCCCCATATCCGGTCAGTTATACGCCATTTGCGTGGAGCCATTCCTGCGCCTCTTGCCCAAGAGGTTGACGGGACTGGCTCTGCAAGGGCTGGGCGTGGAGGTGGTCCTCTCGGCTTACGCCGATGACGTGCTCCTCACGGTCACGGATCCCGCTGACTTGCGGAGGATGCGGGAATGCCAGCAGATTTACTCGGACGCATCCTCCGCCAAGATCAACTGGGAGAAATGTTCCGGACTCCTGGTGGGTCAGTGGCGGGTGGACTCCCTGCCGGAGGAGTTCAGGCCTTTCGCCTGGAGCACCACGCACCTCCTCTATTTGGGAGTCTACCTTAGCCCTGCCAAGGACGCCTGGCCGGCAAACTGGCAGGAGCTGGACGCCAAAGTCACCGCTCGCCTAGGACGCTGGACAGGACTGCTCCGAGTGTTGTCCTACAGGGGTCGAGCGCTGGTCATAAACCAGCTGGTGGCTGCCATGTTGTGGTACCGGTTGGTCACTTTGATCCCTCCCCCTGCGTTTGTCGCCAAGATACAGAAGAAGCTCATCGACTTCTTCTGGGACAAAAGGAAGCACTGGGTCTCTGCTGCAGTTCTGTGTCTCCCGCTTAGGGAGGGCGGTCAGGCGCTGGTGTGCCTTCGCACCCAGGCGGCGACTTTCCGTCTTCAGACGCTGCAGAGATACCTGTACGTAGAGAATCCTCCGAGATGGTGTGCGCTGGCGAAGTTTTTCTTCCGCCAGCTGCACGGCCTCAATTACGACACGCAGCTCCTGTTTGTGAAAGTGGGCTGCAGGCGTGCCGGCCTGCAGGAGCTGCCTGTCTTCTACCAGGAACTACTATGGGTTTGGAACTATGTCGCTTCCAGGCGGAGCTCTCCCCCGTCAGGAGCGGCGGCTCTCCTTCGGGAGCCGCTGCTCAGGAATCCGCACCTCCGTGAATGTGGGTTCGGGCGGCTGGCGGAGGGTGGGGCTGTGGCTGGCGGTGTGACCAGAGTCGGGGACCTGCTCGATGTCGGAGGAGCGGGTTGGATGGCGCCGGAGGAGCTGGCGTGGCGCCTGTCCTGGGCCAACGTCCGGCTCGCGGCCTAAGCCATCGAGTCGGTGAAAGTGGCACTGGGCCCCGATTCCACTAGGTGTATCGAGGCGGCTCAAGCACGTGGGGCGATCCCGTCCGAGCTTAGCCCGTCCGGACGAAATTCCTTATTGGCGCCAGGCCCCGAAACTCCCCTCGGGATCCGGCGCCTCACAACTTGAGCCGTCTCGAGGAAATACCCTCCGTGCCTTTTCATTCCGCGCGGAGGGGTTTCCTGTACGGGCTGCTCCTGCACACTCTCCACTTTGCCATCTTCGTCTGCCGTCCAGACACGCCTTGGCGTGGCGTCTTGCCGACTGGCGGTGGCGGAGGTCCCCAATGGAGGGCTCTCTACGCAGGAGTCCTCCCTTGTTCCATCGGGGACTTGGCCTGGAGGGTGTTGCACGGAGCGGTCCCGTGCAATAAGGTTTTAAGTAGGTTCACGGACTCCCAGGCCGCCTGTGTTTTTTGCGGCCTGGAGGAGTCCGTTTTCCACGTTTATATGGAGTGTGAGAGGTTGCAGCCCCTCTTTCACTACTTAAAGGGGCTGCTCCTCGATTTTTGGTTGCACTTCAGTCCCACACTCTTGATCTACGGTCACCCGGTGCGGAGGGGAGCGGATAGGCTGGAGGACCTCCTTGTGGGCCTGCTCCTGGGCCTGGCTAAAAGAGCAATCAATTGGTCCAGGCAGCGGGCGATCGAGGGGGTCGTCCAGCCGGATTGCCTGCCTCTCTTCCGCGGCCATGTTCGCGCCCGGGTGGCCCTGGAGATGGAGCACGCGGTGTCCGCTGGTACGCTTGAGTATTTCCGCGACCGTTGGGCGCCGCGGGGGCTGGAGTGCATCGTCAATTTGGAACACCAAATTTTAATTTGATTTATTAAGGTTTAGTTGAACTTTTGTTTATTTACAGTTGATCTGGTTTAAGTTTTAAATTTTGGTTCAAATAAAAAGAGGACCTTCGAATAGTAAAGTCCTGTTTTAAGTTACTCTTGGAGTCTGTGTATTAATTAACTAAACAACCCACAGACTTTACACCTTCCTGTCGGTTTAAACACTGTGCGGGGAGAGGGGGAGGAGCAGGCAAATATTTCAATGCTGAAGCCTGAAAGCTGGAGGCGGAGCTGAAGCTCAGAGGACGCTGTCTCTGCTCTGCCTGTCACTCTGATTCTGTCTCCTCCCAACCTCTCTCACACTCTGCTTTTCCGGGTTGGCTTCATAAATACATCAGGACGGCGAGAGTTTATCATTCAGTTTATGTTCCTGTGAGGAATCGTCATGTCTGGAAGAGGTAAAGGAGGCAAAGGACTGGGAAAAGGCGGAGCCAAGCGTCACCGTAAAGTTCTTGGTGACAACTTCCAGGGCACAAAACAAAGTCTCCACTAAGAGCCACTCACCGCCTCACCGAGAGAGCAGCGCCCCAGGACCGGGAGCGGGGATATATTGGGGTGAGGAGTAGCTTCAGAATTATAAGGATTATTATGGGGTTACAAGTGACTCTTTGGGCCAGACCCTGTATTCTCCCCTCACAGTGAGAAGCTCTTTTAGTCTTCCTGGGTGTCCATGCGCTCAGTGTTCTGTTTCCATTCAGCTTTTATATATCAGACATGGTGTGACGGGGAACCGGAGCTTTCCACCTCACAATAGGTAAAACCGAGTTTCTATGACAAGAGGCCAATTTGTGAGATTATTCTCCTTCTGAAGTTTGCTTCCTGCACAGATACTGTCGGGGATTGTGAAATGCAAGGGTTTAAGTAAAGTACTTGGATGGACTGTAATGTCTCCAGTTCCAACTGTCGGAGCCCGCTGTAACCTGAGGCTACTTCGGATTGGTCGCTTGATTGAAATCTCATTACCTTAACAGAATAAACTATTGGCCTCAATTGAAGAATTTATAAATTAATCTTGAAACAATCCGCTAAATTAAAAAAAAAAATACTTTTTTTATAATTAAAAAATGCGACAGAGACAGATTTTAAAATGCGGCAGTTTCCCTATTTGTCTGATAATGTCATCACCAGATTGATAGGACGTTAGCCGGAATGAATAAACTGACAATCAGTGCATTAAACAAGCGGCTCTTAAACGAGCAGTTTTGGTTTTTTTTGTCAGTAAATTGTGGAGTTTTACTTGGAGCTGGCGTTCTTGGCCACCCCGTGCTTGGCCAGCTCCTCGGACAGCACCAGACTCACGGCGGTCTGGATGTGTGGACACAATCCGCACTCTCCAAACTATTAGAGGTTGGTGCCATCTACTGGCCGACAGCGAGTGCTGCAACAAGAGACAATGATTCAGCAGAAACCATTTTGATTTCGACAGATACTTCAGTACACTGTTTATGTTCCGCTTAAAACCATTGCCAAGTAGTTTATTGGTCCAGCTGAAAACTCCAAACAACCATTAAATGCAGATGGACGCGCTCACCCGATTCTAGTGTGAACAGTGTGGTTGATCATTGAGTGTGGGATAGACACTTCCTCCATCACTCTGGTACTATGTGGCAAGGTGAGATTCACTGCTGAATATACTGTATCTGTCACTCTCTGGCACTGTGTTAGTGTGGGATTGACAGGTGAGTATAGGACAAGCAGTACCACTCACTCACTGGTACTGCATGTGAGTGAGGGAGTATTCGTTTATACAGGATAGCAATTGTATCTGTCACTCTGTTACTATGTGGCAGCTTTTGATTGTCAGGTGAGTGGTGAATAGATAACTTAATGGGCAAAACTGTGGCAAATGATTTTCAAAGCAGATTTTAAGATTTAACATGTTAAATCAGATCTGGTATAATTCTGACCCATAGAACAGAACAGTAACCAGCCCTTTCAAAGATAATGTGGGTGGCTCTGAAAAGAGCCTTTGGGTTATTAGATTGAATCTTGTTCGCTTTACTTGCTCTTGGAGCTGGCAGTGCTGGTTTTTTTGGGCAGCAGCACCGCCTGGATATTAGGCAGCACCCCGCCCTGAGCGATGGTCACCTTTCCCAGCAACTTGTTGAGCTCCTCGTCGTTGCGGATGGCCAGCTGCAGGTGTCTGGGGATGATGCGGGTCTTCTTGTTGTCGCGGGCCGCGTTGCCGGCCAGCTCCAGAATTTCAGCGGTCAGATACTCGAGCACAGCAGCCATGTAGACCGGGGCTCCGGCACCCACACGCTGAGCATAGTTGCCCTTTCGCAGGTGCCTGTGAACACGGCCCACAGGGAACTGCAGTCCGGCCCGGGATGAGCGAGACTTGGCTTTGGCCCGAGCTTTACCGCTGGTTTTTCCTCTTCCAGACATTTCCACAATCAACACGGTTAGAGAAAGAATGAAAGTCTCCTCCCACATCTGCCTTTCTTATGCCTTCTGAAGGAATGCAGACAGCGTACTTGTGATTGGTCGCACTGTGGTGAATTTTATTGGTGTTTTCCTGTGACCAATCACAGTCTGCTTTTCCCACCAATGAAAAGAGGTCGGAAATAACTGCCTCAACAGTCAGACCGCCAACGATTTTTTAAATCTCAAAATCCCCGCCAATAATTTTTAAATTGAGGATTATATAAATTCACCATTAGCCAAAGATTTCCAAGCACGTTTTATTCCCGTTTGTCTTATTCCATATTTCCCTTGCACAGTCCGGGCTGTGACAATCAGCCTGTTCAATTTCAGAATGTAACGGGCGGGAATCAACCCCCATTGGTTCTGTAAGCGGACACATTCCAGCTCAATCTTTGTAAAAGTGAGGTTTCAATAATTATCGATGGATCCTTTGCACAGGCGGGAGTGAAAACAGAACCGGGAGTCCTGTGAAAAGAGAAGAGGGACAGTGTTCAAACTGCCCCCGTTCCGGTCTCTGTTAGAACTCCCATTCTGGGCTGTTACACTGCAAGAAGTCTCGGGTTAATAAACCCCCAACAGTTATTTTTAAAACCTGAAAATGCCTTGAGAGAGAACGATGTGACTGGAATCTGAGTCTTACCCGTAGAACAAGCTCTTAATTCGTCGGCAGGCGCTGTAAATGAACGGGTCTGAGAACAAAGGGAAACATAGAAACATAGAAGATAGGAGCAGGGGTAGGCCATTCGGCCCCTCGAGCCTGTTCCGCCATTTAATGAGATCATTGCTGATCATCCAAATTCAGTACCCTGTCCCTGCTTTCTCCCCATATCCCTTGATCCCTTTAACCTTAAGAAATATATCTAACTCCTTCTTGATTATATTTAATGAATTGGCCTCCACTGCCTTCTGCGGTAGAGAATTCCACAGGTTCACCACTCTCTGGGTGAAGAAATTCCTCCTCATCTCAGTCCTAAATGGCTTACCCCTTATCCTTAGATTGTGACCCCTGGTTCTGGACTCCCCCACCATCAGGAACATCCTTCCTGCATCTAGTCTGTCGAGTCCTGTTAGAATTTTATAAGTTCCAATGAGATCCCTTCATTCTTCTAAACTCTAGCGAGTATAAACCTAATCGACCCAATCTCTCTTTATAAGTCATTCCTGCCATCCCAGGTATCAATCTGGTGAATCTCCGCTGCACTCTCTCCATGGCAAGAACGGCCTTCCTCAGATAAGGTGACCAAAACTGCACACAATACTCAAGGTGTGGTCTCGCCAAGGCCCTGTACAACTGCAGCAAGACATCCTTGCTCATGCACTCGAATCCTCTCGCTATGAAGGCCAACATACCATTTGTCTTCTTAACCGCCTGCTGCACCTGCATGCTTACCTTCAGCGACTGGTGCACAATGACCCACAGGTCGCGTTGCACTTCCCCTTCTCCCAATCTATTGCCATTCAGATAATAATCTGCCTTCCTGTTTTTGATACCAAAATGGATAACCTCGCATTTATCCACATTATACTGCATTTGCCATGCATCTGCCCAATCACTCAACCTGTCTAAATCATACTGGAGTTTCACTGCATCCTCCTCACAGCACACGCACCCACCCAGCTTTGTATCATCTGCAAACTTGGAGATATTACATCTAGTTCCCTCGTCTAGATCATTTATATATATTGTGAATAGCTGGGGTCCTAGTACCGATCCCTGCAGTACCCCACTAGTCACTGCCTGCCACTCGGAAAAGGACCCGTTTATTCCAACTCTTTGCTTCCTGTCTGCCAACCAGTTCTCTATCCAAGACAGTACCTTACCCCCAATCCCATGTGCTTTAACTATGCACGCTAATCTCTTATGTGGGACCTTATCGAAAGCCTTCTGAAAGTCCAAATACACCACATCCACTGGTTCTCATTTATCTATTCTAGCAGTTACATCCTCAAGAAATTCCAGTAGATTAGTCAAGCACGATTTACCTTTTGTAAATCCATGTTGACTTTGTCCGATCCTGTCACTGTTTTCCATGTGCTCTGCTATTACATCTTTTATAATGGATTCTAGCATTTCCCCACTACCGATGTCAGGCTTACCAGTCTGTAATTCCCCGTTTTCTCTCTACCACCTTTTTTAAATAGTGGGGTTACATTTGCTATCCTCCAATCCATGGGAACTGTTCCAGATCCTATAGAATTTTGGAAGATGTCCAGCAATGCATCTGCTATAAACTGCGATAGGGTGACCTAAACTGTGTTAACAGGAGCATGGTTGCGATGCCTCGAATCGAACTTCAATGAACTCGCGAGGGAGGTCAGCGAGCCACACCACGATACAATCATCGCCCTAATTTTAAAATGTTAGACGCTGTATTTACAGATCATTCGCCATAGGTCTTTGGAGCTTTAGTCAGGACGTGTAAAACACTTTGCAATCATCTTAGACTGAACGGAAACAAGATGTTCAGGTTATTTCTCTCCAGTTTAAAATAGTTACTGAGGAATGGTTTTCCTGTTGCACCACTGGCTGGCGGCCAGGAGATGGCACCAAACTCCAATAGTTTGGAGAGTGCGGATTGTGTCCACACATCCAGACCGCCGTGAGCCTGGTGCTGCCCGGGAGCTGGCCAAGCACGGGGTGTCGGAAGGGACAATAGCAAATAAATTTCACAACGCACTGTAAAAGCACAAAACAAAGCAACGGCTCTTTTCAGAGGAAGTCGCAGCATTAATATAGTCGAATTATTCATTCGGGATATCGTCCTTTTATAGAATCACAGAACGATTCCGCACATTAGCAGGCCGAGAGGAGACTTGATTGATGTGTATATGAAGGGCCTACATAGAGTGGACAGGAAAGACCTATTTCCCTTAGCAGAGAGATCAATCACCAGGGGGTAAAGATTTAAAAGAATTGGTAGAAGAAGTAGAGGAGAATTGAGCAGAACTTTTTTCACCCATAGGTTGTTGAGGGTCTGGAACATTCTGCCTGAAAGTGAGGTCGAGGCAGAAACCCTCATCATATTTAAAAACTATATGTTACGCCCTTGAAGTGTCATGAACTGAAAAGCTAAGGACCAAGACCTGGAAAGTGGGATTCGGCAGCATAGATATTTTTTGTGCTGAATCCTTCTGTGCCGTAAATGTCTACGATTCTGTGAATAAAGATCATTCAGCCCATCGTGCCTATGTTGATTTAAAACATCCACACACCAGAATATAGAACTTGGAGTAAAATATAGATCTACACCAATCACAATGTAAATCAACTGTCTACCCTCGCTCCCAGGTCACTGCTCTCTCTGTGAGGTGGTGGGTGGCTCTTAAAAGAGCCTTTGTGTTGTGTTTGGTGGAAAGGGTCGAGTTGTTCAGCCGCCGAATCCATAGAGAGTGCAGCCCTGCCATTTCAGAGCATACACCACATCCATGGCATTGACCGTCTTGCGCTTGGCGTGCTCAGTGTTGGTCACCGCATCCCTGATCATATTCTCCAGGGGTTTTGTCCTCTACCTGTCATTCTCTGGTATGTTCGTGGTGTTTTTTTCCTGCACCTGTCAGTTTCTGATATATGATTGGGTTTTTTTCCTGGGCCTGTCAGTTTCTGGTATGTCAGTGGGGTTTTGTCCTGTACCTGTCAGTTTCTGTTATGTGAGTGTGGATGTGCATTTGCCTGTCAGTTTCTGTTATGTGAGTGAGGTTTTCTCCTGTACCTGTCAGTTTCTGATATGTGAGTGGGGTTTTGTACTATAGCTGTCAGTTTCTGATCTGTCAGTGTGGTTTTGTCCTGTACCTGTCAGTTTCTGGCATATGAGTTGGGATTTCTCATGTACCTATCAGTCTCTGGTATGTGAATGGGGTTATATCCTGTACCTGTCAGTTTCTGGTATTTGAGAGGGCTTTTGTCCTGTACCTCTCAGTTTCTGATATGTGAGTGGGTCTTTGTCCAGCAAATGTCAGTATCTGATATGTGAGTCGGGTTTTGTCCTCTCCCTGTCTGTTTCTGGTTTGTGAGTGGAGTTTTGTCCTGTACCTGTCAGTTTCTCGTATGTGAGTGGGGTTTTGTCCAGTACCTATCAGTTTCTTTATGTTTGTGTTTTTTTTCCCTGTAGCTGTCAGTTTCTGGTACCTGAATGGGGTTTTGTTCTGTACGTATCAGTTCCTTGTAAGTGAATGGGGTTTTATCCTGTACCTGGCAGTTTCTTTATGTTAATGTTCATTTTTCCTATAGCTGTCAGATTCTGATACGTGAGTGGGATTTTGTCCTTTACTTGTCAGTTTCTGATCTGTGATATGGGTTTTGTCCTGTACCTGTCTGTTTCTGGTATGTTAGTGGGCTTTTGTCCTGTACCTGTCAGCTGCTGTCATGTGAGTGGGGTTTTGTACTATAGCTGTCAGTTTCTGTTATGTGAGTGTGGATATGCATTTGCCTGTCAGTTTCAGTTATGTGAATTAGGTTTTTTCCTGTTCCTGTCAGTTTCTGGTATATGAATTGGGTTTCTCATGTACCTATCAGTCTCTGGTATGTGAGTGGGGTTATATCCTGTACTATCAGTCTCTGGTATGTGAGTGGGGTTATATCCTGTACCTGTCAGTTTCTGGTATGTGAGTGGGGTTATATCCTGCACCTGTCAGTTTTGGTCATGCAAGTGGGGTTATATCCTGTACCTCTCAGTTTCTGGTATGTGAGTGGGGTTATCTCCTGTACCTCTCAGCTTCTGACATGTGAGTCGGTCTTTGTCCTGTAAATGTCAGTATCTGATATGTGAGTCAGGTTTTGTCCTGTACCTGTCTTTCTGGTTTGAGAGTGGGGTTTTGTACTGTGCCAGTCAGTTTCAGGTTTGTGAGTGGGTTTTGTGCTGTATCTCTCAGTTTCTGATATGTGAGTGTGGTTGTTGTCCTGTACGTGTCAGCTTCTGGTACATGAGTGGGGTTTTGTACTGTACCTGTCAGCTTCTGGTACGTGAGTGGGGTTTTGTCCTGTACCTGTCAGTTTCTGGTATGTGAGTGGGTTTTGTCCTGTACCTGTCAGTTTCTGGTATGTGAGTGGGTTTTGTCCTGTACCTGTCAGTTTCTGGTACGTGAGTGGGGTTTTGTCCTGTACCTGTCAGCTTCTGGTATGTGAGTGGGTTTTGTCCTGTACCTGTCAGTTTCTGGTATGTGAGTGGGGTTTTGTCCTGTACCTGTCAGTTTCTGGTATGTGAGTGGGTTTTGTCCTGTACCTGTCAGTTTCTGGTATGTGAGTGGGTTTTGTCCTGTACCTGTCAGTTTCTGGTATGTGAGTGGGGTTTTGTCCTGTACCTGTCAGTTTCTGGTATGTGAGTGGGTTTTGTCCTGTACCTGTCAGCTTCTGGTACGTGAGTGGGGTTTTGTCCTGTACCTGTCAGTTTCTGGTATGTGAGTGGGTTTTGTCCTGTACCTGTCAGTTTCTGGTATGTGAGTGGGTTTTGTCCTGTACCTGTCAGTTTCTGGTATGTGAGTGGGGTTTTGTCCTGTACCTGTCAGTTTCTGGTATTTGAGTGGGTTTTGTCCTGTACCTGTCAGCTTCTGGTACGTGAGTGGGGTTTTGTCCTGTATATGGCAGTTTCTTTATGTTATTGTTCTTTTTTCCTGTAGCTGTCAGTTTCTGATCTGTGAGAGGGGTATTGTCCTGTACCTGTCAATTTCCAGTATGTGAGTGATGTTTTGTCCTGTATATGGCAGTTTCTGATATGTGAGTGGGGTTTTGACCTCTTCCTGTCAGTTTCTCATTTGTGAATGTGGTTTTGACCTGTTCCTGACAACTTCTGATATGCGAGTGTGGTTTTGTCCTGTACCTGCCAGATTTTGAAATGTGAGGGAGGATTTGTCCTGTAAATATCAGTTTCTGATATATGATTGGGGTTTTGTTCTGTATCTGACAGTTTCTGATATGTGGGTGAGATTTAGTAATGTAGCTGCCATTATCTTGTATGTGAGTGGGATTTTGTACTGTACCTGTCCATTTCTGATATGGGAGTGGGGTTTTTTTCCTGCACCAGTCAGTTTCTGGTATGTGCATGGGTTTTTGTACAGTACCTGTCAGTTTCTGGTATGTGAGTGAATTTTCCACTGTACCTGTCAGTTTCTGATATGTGAGGGGGATTTTGTCCTGTACCTGTCAGTTTTTGTTATGTGAGGGGGATTTTGTCCTGTACCAGTCAGTTTCTGGTATGTGAGTGAGGTTTGTCCTGTGTCTGTCTGTTTCTGGTATGTGAGTGGAATTTTGTCCTGTACCCATCAGCTTCTCATTGGATGTAATCTGTACCCGTCAGTTTCTGGTGAGTGACTGTGGATTTCATTCTCTACCTGTCTGTATCTGCTATGTGAGCTTCAGTTTCTGTCTATCTGTCTGTGTCTAGTATGGGAGTGTGGATTTTACTCAGTAACTGTCTATCTCTGGTATTTGAGTGTAGGTCTTCATCTGTATCTGTCAGTCAATCTCAGTTACAGTAAGTGATTGTGATTCAATCTCAATCTGTCATTCTGTGAGTGATAATGTACTTACTGTGTGTGAGAAGGAGCTGCCTGCACTGATCCTCCTGTTCCCTGTGGAGGAAAGATCACATTTATTCTGGCTCAGTGAAGTATTTTGCTCCGAGAATTATAATATGAGAACAGAATTAGTTATACAATATGGACAGTTGTGGGTAGAATATAAAAATAAATTAATAATTAATGTGTTTGTTTATGATAACAAAATAAAGTATCTGGGGAGAGGAAACTGCGATACAAATTGTGTCGTGGTCTGATCTCACTGCAATACAGTGGGACTCCGATTCTCCACAGCAGGTGTGTAGAATGGTTCTATAGTAAGTTATCAGCATCCAGACACAAACCAACCCCAGCATTTGACCATGAATGGGACGACCCTATTGCCACAGTCCAGGTTTATATCTCCCAGTCCCATTGGATTACCTATCAAATTCCGCAAGGCTTCCTGGAATATAACCACAGGTACCTGGTCTGTACAAGCAATTGTTTTCAGTCTATGGACAGAAAACAGTGAGTTGTGGTAAATGGCTGTTATTCAGAGAAAAGGATGGTAGACAGTAGTGTTCACCAACTGTCAGTGCTGGGGCCACTGCATTCTTTATTATATTTATAAATGACCTGGAAATTGGAATACAAAGTAGAATTTCTAAATTTGCAATTCACACCTCATGTGGGGGTGTGCCATAGAGTGAGGATGATACCAATCGACTGCAACAGGACATAGAAAGATTGGCAGAATGGACAGACAAGTGGCAGATGGAATTTAAACAGAGAAGTGTGAGGTGATGCATTTTGGCAGAGGAAACAGGGAGAGGCAATATACAAGTATTGGCACAATTGTAAAGAATGTGCAGGGACAGAGGGACCTGGGAGTTAATGGGCATAGGTCCCTGAAGGTGGCAGGACATATTGAGATAGTGGTTAGCAAAGGATATGGGATCTTGGGTTTCATAAATAGAGGTATTGAGTACAAATGTAGAGAAGTTATGCTGAATCATTATAAACCTCTGGTTAGGCCACAACTGCAGAATTACATCCAGTTCTGGTCACCACACTTTAGGAAGGATGTGAAGGCCCTTGAGAGGGTGCAGAGGAGAGTTATCAAAAAGTTCTGCGGATTGGGGATCTTAGCTACAAGCAAAGGTTGGAGATGCTGGATTTTTTTCATTAGAGCAAAGGAGGTTGAGGGGTGATTTGATAGAGGTGTACAAGATTATAACAGGTTTGGATCGGCTAGACGGGGAAAGGCTGTTCCCACTAGTTGATGGTACCAGGACTAGGGGACACAGATTTGAGGTTTTGGGCAAGAGATGGGGCGGGGGCGGGGGTGTGAGGAAAAACATTTTTACGCAGCGAGTGTTGAGGACCTGGAACTCGCTGCTGACGGAAGTGGTGGAAGCGGAGACACTCAATGTTTTCAAGGGGAGACTGGATAGGCACTTGAGGGAAATAAACTTGCAGGGCTACGGGGATAGAGCGGGGGAATGGGACTGACTGGATTGCTCTGCAGAGAGATGGCACAGACTCGATGGGCCGAATGGCTTCCTTCTGTGCCGTTATGAATCTATGATTATGGCTCTATCATTCCATTGAAACCGAGTTGAGGGCCTGTGTAATTAACAGAATGTCTCAGAGCACGGACCCTGATGTACCTGAAGGAGCGACTATGTATCTCCCAATCACCAGCAACGCGGTTCTGGAGAACTCAACGCACCGAAACAAAATAACCGATTTTGAAATGTGTTATTTCACACTTCTCACCTGGTGCCTGCAATAGATGCACTTTGTGAAACTCCTCACATCCTCACTCTCAGGCTCCGATCCACTGTTCACTGTTCAATAACAGCAGACACGGTGAGATTCGAACTGAATCAGGAACATTCACTGCTGATTTGGAGAAAGCAGCAATGATTTGAAAGTGCGAGGTGATTTACTTTCTATGTTACCTTACACTGTACACACACACAGCCCGAGAATGGCCTCTCCCTTCCCCCACTCACTCCATGTTCCGGAACTAGTTCCTGTTCCAATCTGTCTCTTACAGACAATCCCCGGCTTCCGATGAACTTGCCCCGACTCAAAGCCCATCTGTGGACACAGTCCCAATGCGATGTGCTGCTGTGAGGAGGCTGCTGTTTGCTCCCTTACTCAGGCCCGCGATATCTCCGCTCCCTGATGTGTTCAGCGATCATCAGCCGAGCACAGAGGAAACGGCCCCCGCTGGCAGAGCTGGGGGAGGGGAGCTCGCATGGGCCCTTCCTGTCGGTTTAAACACTGTGCGGGGAGAGGGGGAGGAGCAGGCAAATATTTCAATGCTGAAGCCTGAAAGCTGGAGGCGGAGTTAAAGCTCAGAGGACGCTGTCTCTGCTCTGTCTGTCACTCTGATTCTGTCTCCTCCCAGCCTCTCTCACACTCTGCCTTTCTCGACCAGATCCGGGCTGGCTTCATAAATACATCAGGACGGCGAGAGTTTATCATTCAGTTTATATTCCTGTGAGGAATCGTCATAACTGGAAGAGGTAAAGGAGGCAAAGGACTGGGAAAAGGCGGAGCCAAGCGCCACCGTCAAGTTCTTCGTGACAACATCCAGGGCACAAAACAAAGGCTCTTCTTAGAACCCCACACCGCCTCACAGAGAGAGCAGCGCCCCAGGACCGGGAGCGGGGATATATTGGGGTGAGGAGTAGCTGCAGAATTATAAGGATTATGGGGTTACAAGTGACTCTTTGGGCCGGACCCTGTATTCTCCCCTCACAGTGAAAAGCTCTTTTAGTCTTCCTGGGTGTCCATGCGCTCAGTGTTCTGTTTCCATTCAGCTTTTATATATCAGACAGATGGTGTGACGGGGAACCGGAGCTTTCCACCTCACAATAGGTTAAACCGAGCTTCTATGACAAGAGGCCAACTTGTGAGATTATTCTCCTTCTGAAGTTTGCTTCCTGCACAGATACTGTCGGGGATTGTGAAATTCAAGGGTTTAAGTAAAGTACTTGGATGGACTGTAATGACTCCAGTTCCAACTCTCGGAGCCCGCTGTAACCTGAGGCTACTTCGGATTGGTCGCTTGATTGGAATCTCATTACCTTAACAGAATAAACTATTGGCCTCAATTGATCAGTTTTAAAATTAAGTTTGAAACATTCAACCAAATTCAAAAAAGAAAGATTTTATTTATAATTATTAAATTCAACCGAGACAGGCATTAAATTGGGGCAGTTTCACTAATTTTCTGATAATTTCCTCACCAGATTTACAGGATTTTAGTCGGAATGAATAAACTGACGAAATCAGTGCATTAAACAGGCGGCTCCTTCAGAGAGGCTGCGGGTGGCTCTTAAAGGACCCGTTGTGATTTCCATATTTCTGTCAGTAAATTGTGGAGTTTTACTTGGAGCTGGCGTTCTTGGCCACACCGTGCTTGGCCAGCTCCCCGGGCAGCACCAGACTCACGGCGGTCTGGGTGTGTGGACACAATCCGCACTCTCCAAACTATTAGACGTCTTTGTCATCTACTGGCTGAAAGCGAGTGCTGTAACAAGTGACAATGATTCAGCAGAAACCATTTTGATTTCAACAGATACCTCAGCACTGTGTTTATGTTCCGCTTAAAACCATTGCCAAGTAGTTTATTGGTCAAGCTGAAAACTCCAAACAACCATTAAAAGCAGATGGCCGCACTCACCCGATTTTAGTGTGAACATTGTGGTTCATCATTGAGTGTGGGATAGACACTTCCTCTGTCACTCTGGTACTATGTGGCAAGGTGAGATTCACTGCTGAATATGGGACAGATACTGTATCTGTCACTCTCTTGCAGTGTGTTCGTGCGGGATTGACAAATGTGCATATGATAGACAACGCATCTGTCACTCTGCATTGTCAATGGCAAATTGGCTGTTGATAAACGACAGATACTGTATCTGACACTGTCTAGTACAATGTGACTTTTTAAATTGTCTGGTGAGGCTAAACTAGATACTTTATCTGTCACTCTCTGGTACTGTCTCATTGTGGGATTGACAGGTGAGTATAGGAAATGCACTTCCACTCACTCACAAGTGAGGGAATATTCGTTCATACAGGATACCAATTGTATGTTACTCTGTATCTGTGTGGCAACGTTTGATTGTCAGGTGAGTGGGGGATAGATAACTTAATGGGCGAATCTGTGAATTTCAAAGCAGAATTAAAGATTTAACATGTTAATTTAGATCTGAGGTAATTGTGACCCATAGAACAGAACAGTAACCAGCCCTTTCAAAGATAATGTGGGTGGCTCTGAAAAGAGCCTTTGGGTTATTAGATTGAATCTTGTGCGCTTCACTTGCTCTTGGAGCTGGCGGTGCTGGTTTTCTTGGGCAGCAGCACCGCCTGGATATTAGGCAGCACCCCGCCCTGAGCGATGGTCACCTTTCCCAGCAGCTTGTTGAGCTCCTCGTCGTTGCGGATGGCCAGCTGCAGGTGTCTGGGGATGATGCGGGTCTTCTTGTTGTCCCGGGCCGCGTTGCCGGCCAGCTCCAGGATTTCAGCGGTCAGATACTCGAGCACAGCAGCCATGTACACCGGGGCTCCGGCACCCACACGCTGAGCGTAGTTGCCCTTTCGCAGGTGCCTGTGAACACGGCCCACAGGGAACTGCAGTCCGGCCCGGGATGAGCGGGACTTAGCCTTGGCCCGAACTTTACCGCTGGTTTTTCCTCTTCCAGACATTTCCACAATCAATACGGTCTGAGAAAGAATGAAAGTCTCCTTCCATATCTGCCGCCCTTATACGTTCTGGAGGAATGCAGATAGCGAACTTGTGATTGGTCCCTCTGTGGTGAATTTCATTGGTGCTTTCCGGTGACCAATCACAGTCTGCTTTTCCCGCCAATGAAAAGTGAGTGGAAAAACTGTTCTCAACAGTCAGACCGCCAACGATTTTTTAATTTCAATAAGCCCGCCAATATTTTCCTAACGAGCGAATTAAGTTAATAAATTCACCATTAGCCAAATAATTCCGAAATTTTTTTTTCTTCCTTTTGTCTTATTCCATCTCTCCTTTGCAAATTCCAGGCTGTTACAATCAGGATTAATTCCGCGTTCAATTTGAAACTGCAACGGGCGGGAATCAATTTCCATTGACTTTGAAACGGGACACATTCCAGCTCAATCTTTGTAAAGTGAGGATTCACAGATTATCGATCGATCATTTGCACAGGCACTGCGGCGGGAGTGAAACCAGATCTGGGAGTCCTGCTGTAAGAAGGGAAGAGGGTTTAAACTGTCCCCCGTTCTGGTCTCTAAGAAACCCCATTCTGGGTTTTGGCAAGCAGCAATTCTCGGGTTAATACAAGGATTGACCACAAATGGCATTGAAAAAAATGAAAATGTGTTTGCAGAGATTGAGGTGACTGAAATCCGAGTCTCATCTCGAAAACAAGCTTTTAATTCGTCGGAAGGCGCTGCAAGTGAACGGGTCTAAGATCAAAGGGAAAGAGCGATCAGGGACCGTGTTTGTCGTTCTTATCAGCCGAGCACATAGGAAACGGCCTCCGCTGGCCGAGCTGGGGGAGCGGTGCTCGCAGGGGCCCTTCCCGTCCGTTTCAAAAGTGTGGGGGAGGGGGAGGCGTAGCTTGAATTTTAGCGCATGCTCAGACTTCTTTCTTATAACACTTAAATCAGCAAAAATCTGATTGTTGTACAAATCGCTTTTATCGTTCATTAAATGGGCCACATGGAGACGCTGTTAATTATCATCCGAATTACTGATAAACCGAGTGTGTGACCCGGACACTGGAGTGGGAGTTCCTGAACAGGTTCACACATTCCGTCAGATGAGATTTTATTTTCACGCACAGGGTGGTGGGGTTCTGGAACTGTTTTGCCTGAAAGGGTGGGAGAGGCAGAAACCCTCATCGCATTTTTAAAAAGTACTTGGATATGACCATAAGTGCCGTAAACTGCAAGGCTACGGACCAAGAGCTGTAAAGTGGGATTTGGCTGGATAGATTGTTTATGGCCGACACAGACACGATGGGCCGAATGGCCTCCTTCTGTGCCGTAACTTTCTATACTATACATCGTAGAGACAGAGAGCTAGAGTAGACACACTCACATACCAAACCCTAAGAAATACGCAATATCTGTCACATCCCAGAAAGTGACAGATATCGAGTAAAATCAACACCCACATAAATCCCAGACCAGAAACTGACAGGTACAGAAGTGCCGCCACCGACAAGGCTACGGCCGGCAGAGACGAATAGCCTCCTTCTGTGCCGTAAATGTCTACGATTCTCAGTAAAAGGCATTAGACCCATCGATCTTATACGCTGATTTAAATCAACTCCACAGCTAAATTTGATTTATAATAAAATATAGATCTACAGCGATCACAATGTAAATCCACAATCTATCTCCGCTCCCAGATCACTGCTCTCTCAGTGAGGTGGTGGGTGGCTCTTAAAAGAGCCTTTGTGTTGTGTTTGGTGGAAAGGGTCGAGATGTTCAGCCGCCGAATCCATAGAGTGCGGCCCTGCCGTTTCAGAGCGTACACCACATCCATGGCAGTGACCGTCTTGCGCTTGGCGTGCTCAGTGTAGGTGACCGCATCCCTGATCACATTCTCCAGGAAAACCTTCAGCACCCCGCGGGTCTCCTCGTATATCAGGCCCGAGATCCGTTTGACACCGCCACGGCGAGCCAGGCGGCGGATGGCTGGTTTGGTGATGCCCTGGATATTGTCACGGAGCACTTTACGGTGGCGCTTGGCTCCGCCTTTGCCAAGTCCTTTGCCTCCTTTACCTCGTCCAGTCATGTTGATTCTTCACTGAAATCGTCGCTGAATGAAAATTTCTTGTCTTACAACTTTATTTATGCAGCGTGAGCGGACCTGGCTGAGAAAGGCAGACTGTACGTGAGGCGGAAGTAAGGGGGGGTGAAAGAGAGCGAGGAGAGCGGGAAGGAAGAAGACAGATTCAGAGAGCGAGAAAGGGCTCTGAGCTTCCAGCAACCTCTCCACGTTGACGTTACAATCCCCTGTAAAATCTTCACAAAAACTAAATACACTTTCAGAGAAATCCTGATAATCAAGGATTTCTAGAAAAGCAATAAACGGAATATATAATTAAAAATCAATTAAGTGGGCACGCTGCACTTCAAATCGATTACAGAATCATAGAATCGTTACATCACAGTAGGAGGCAATTCGGCCCATCGAACCCGTGCCGGCTCTCTGCAAGAACACTTCAGCTAATCCCACTCTCCCGCCCTTTCTCCGCGGCCCTGCATTTTTTTCCCTACAGGTACTTATCCAATTCGCTGTTGAACGCTACGATTGAGCTACAGTCAGTTCATGCCAGACCCTGACCACTCGCTTTCCAGAAAAGCAATAGGCGGACAATATCATTAAAATTCATTAAAGGAGGCACTCTGCACTTCAAATCTATTACAGAATCATTACAGCACATTGACGGTCATTCGGCCCTTCTCAAATTCGAGTCTCATTCCAAAAACAAGCTTTTAATTCTTCGGCAGGCTCTGGAAGAGTCAGAGTCGGAGTGCAAAGGGAAATAGCGACCACGGATCGTGTTTGTAGTTTATTGGACAGGGAATTCAACAAAGACGCTAAGGTCGATCCGGTCAGTGAAACTGCTTATCTGAGAATACAAAATTTAATCTAAAGCTCGAAATTCAAACGTTCTCAAACACACTTGTTCAGGAAATTACAGTAAATTGTGTCTAAATGCAGATGCGTTTGTGTAACTTTCAGAGAGATTGTGGGTGGCTCTTAGAAGAGTCTTTCTGTTTTGGGTTTGTTCTTTCAGGACAGCGTGGAGTTTTACTTGGAGCTGGTGTATTTGGTCACCGCCTTTGTCCCTTCCGACACGGCGTGCTTGGCCAGCTCCCCGGGCAGCAGCAGGCGCACGGCGGTCTGGATCTCCCGGGAACTGATGGTGTGCCGCTTGTTGTAATGGGCCAGGCGGGAAGCCTCACCCGCGATGCGCTCGAAAATATCGTTCACAAACGAGTTCATGATGCCCATGGCCTTGGAGGAGATGCCGGTGTCGGGGTGAACCTGCTTCATCACTTTGTAGATGTAGATGGAGTAACTCTCCTTCCTCGACTTTCTGCGCTTTTTGCCGCCCTTCACTGCCGGCTTAGTGACGGTTTTCTTGGCGCCCTTCTTGGCCATTGTTTTCTTTTCATCAACCATTCTCAAACTCGATTTCAAACACAAAATAACACAATTCTGCTCCGGGCCCGGCTTAAATAGGCTGCCCCCATAGCCCTATGCTAATGAGGGATGGGTGAAGGCAATGGTTGTGATTGGCTGCTGAAGAGTGATGTCATTTTCCATTGTTCTGCATTTCCCTGATTGGCTGCTTTATACATCCAATCAGATTGAATCTCTGTCACAAGCACGCCCCCTGCAGTCAGAAAAGTCATTGCAGGCGCAGAGGAATCATCATTTTCCCATTCTCCATTTCCCAGACCATTAAAGATGCCCCAAGCACTTCTGCTGCACGGGTCTGCAATTTAAATGTCCAACCTGTGCTCTATATTCAAGCCTTGCGGGGTGGTCTGCGCCACTTTAGTTCAGTAATGCCAGTCCCGAGTACTGTGTGTGTGTGTGTGAATAGTTCTGTATCAGCCTCTGGTTATTTATGTAAGTGTTGGAATCATTCTCAATCTCAGTCTCTGTTACATGTGTCAGTGTGGGATTCCATCTGTATCCGTCACACTCTGGTACCGTGTGTCAGTGTTGGGATTCATTCGGAATCTTTCATTCTCTGGTAGTGTACGTGTGTGTGATATTAATTCTGTATCTGTCTGTCACTGGGATGTGTGAGTCTGTGTTTCATTCTGCATCTGTTAGTCATTGACAATGAGAGTCTGTGTTTCATTCTGTATCTGTCAGTCAGTGGGACGGTGTGCGAGTCTGAGATTCATTCTGTAACTGTTAGTCTGATTAGTTCTGAATCAGTCCGCCTCTCGCACTATATTTCAGCAAAGGATTCTGCATGAATATGCTAAACACTCGGTTTATGAAAGTGGAATTCGTACTGCACAAATCAGTCTCTGGTACTTGATGTTAGTTTGAGATTCTTTCCATCTCTGCTAGTATCTGGTACTGTATGTGAGTGTGGGAATGAACCTCTCTGCAAATTAATTGTACTGCCTGTGATTGTGTACTCATTCTGTATCTGCCAGGCCCTCTGATGCACTGTTTTACTGTGAGACTCATTCTCTGTCTGTCAGTCTCTGTTCTATATGTCCATGTTAGAGTAGTTATATATCTGTCAATCTCTGGTAGTGTATGTGAGAGTGAGATTCATTCTGCACCAATCAGTATTTAATGTGGGGTTAACTTTGTCTCTATCATTTGCTGGTACGGTGTACGAGTGTGTATTAATCCTGGGTCTGTCACCGTCTGATACGCTGTGTCAGTGTGTGATTAATTCTCTTTCTCTGACAATCTCTAATACTGTATGTGAGACTGAGATTTATTCTATATCTGTTAGTTCCTGCTATGGCATGTGAGTTTAGGATTTATTCTGTACCTTTCAGTCTCTGATACTGTATGTGTGAGTTAGATTAATGTTGTCTCTGTCACTATTTGGTACTGTTTCAGAGTGTGAGATTCATTCTGCTTATCTGTCATCTCTGATACTGCATGTGAGTGTCAGTTTAATTCTGTCTCTCACTATCTGGTAATGTAAGTGAGTGTGAGATTATTTCTGTGTATCTGACCGTCTCTGATACAGTATGTGAGCGTGAGATTTATCTGTACCTGTCAGTCTCTGATAATCTGTGTCAGTGTGGATTGATTCTGTATTACTCCGTGTCAAATACTCTATGTGACAGTGAGGTACATTCTGTGTCTGTCAGTCTCTGGTATTATGTTTGAGAGTGAGATTCATTCTGTATCAGTCAGTCTTTAATACTCTGTATCAGATTGGGATTCATTTTGTCCCTATCATTTTCTGGTACTGTATATGAGTGTGGGATTCATTATGTGCCTGTCTGTCTCTGATTCTCTGAGTTACTGTGTGATTCATTTTCTCTTTGTCAGTCTATGATTCTCTATGTGAGAGTTAGATTAATTCAGTATCTGTCAGTCTCTGGTGTTGTATGAAAGTGTGGGATTCATTCTGTATATGTCAGTCCCTGATACTGTGTGTGAGAGTTAAATTAATTCTGTATCTGTCAGTCTCTGGTACTGTGTGGGAGTCATACTGCAGGGCTCAGCAATAGGTCCCTTGCTTTTTGTGATATATATCAACAATCTTGTCTTGAATATAGGGGGTATGATTAAGAAGTTTGCAGTTGATACTAAAATCGGCTGTGTGGTTGATACAGAAGAAGGAAGCTGTAGACTGCAGGAAGACATCAATAAATTGGTCAGGTGGGCAGAACAGTGGCAAATGGAATTCAATCCGGAGAAGTGTGAGGTAATGCATTTAGGGAGGGGTAAAAAGGAAAGGGAATACACATTAAATGGTAGGGCACTGAGCAGTGTAGAGAAACAAAGGGACCTTGGAATGCATGTCTACTGGTCCCTGAAGGTAGCAGGCCAAGTATATAAGGTGGTTAAGAAGGCATAAGAAATGGTTGCCTTTATTAGCCGTGGCATAGAACACAAGAGCAGGGGGGTTATGCTTCAACTGTATAAAACACTAGTTAGGCCTCAGCTAGAGTACTGCGTGCAATTCCGATCACCACATTACAGGAAAGATGTGATTGCACTAGAGAGGGTACAGAGCAGATGTACAAGGATCTTGCCAGGAGTAGAGAATCTTAGCTATGTGGATAGGCTGGATAGGCTTGGTCTGTTTTCCTTGGAACAGAGGACGTTGAAGGGAGTCCTTATTGAGGTGTGTAAAATTATGAGGTGCATAGATAAAGTGGATAGAAAGGACCTATTTCCCTTAGCAGTGGGGTCAAAAACCAGGGGCACAGATTTCAAGTACTTAGGGGAAGGTTTAGATGGGATTTGAGGGGAAATTTCTTCACCCAGAGGGTTATTGTGGTCTGGAACTCACTGCCTGAAAGGGTGGTAGAGGCAGGAAACCTAACCACATTTAAAAAGTACTTGGATGTGCAATTGGGATGCTTTAACCTGCAGGGCTACGGACCAAGAGCTGGGAAGTGGGATTAGGTTGATAGCTCTTTGTTGGCCAGCGCGGACACAATGGGCCAAAATGGCCTCCTTCCGTGCTGTAAATTTCTATGACTCTATGTATGTGTCATTCTCTGATACTGTATGTATGAGTGGGATTTATGCTATATATGTTAGTCTCTTGTGGTCTGTCTTGGATTTAGATTAATTCTGTGTCTTTCAGTCTCTAGTACTTTGTGTGAGAGTGAGAATAATTCTGTATATCTGTCTCTGATACTCTTGTCATTGTGTGATTGATTCTGTATTTTTCAGTGTCTGGTACTGTATGTAACAGTGAGGCGCATTCTCTGTTAGCCTCTGGATTTTGTGTGAGAGTGAGATTCATTCTGTAGCAATCAGTCTTTAATAATCGGTGTCAGTGAGGGATTCATTGTGTCTCTCTCACTTTCTGGTTCTGCATGTGTGTGTGGGATTCATTCTGATTCTGTCATCCTCCGATACTTTGTGTCAGTGTTTGAAACAACCTATACCTGTCAGTCCCTGATACGTAAATGTGGGTTTTACCCTGTGCCTGTCAGTTTCTACTTTGTGAATTTTAGATTTTACACTACAAGTCAGTCTCTGACATGTGAGTGTGGGTTTTATTCTGCATCTTTCAATTTCCGTTCTGTGAGAATGTATTTTACTCTGTTTCTGTCAGTCTTTGGTTTGTGAATGTGGGTTTTAGTCTGTCTATGATATTTGAATGCATTTTTTATTCTCTATCTATCAGTGTCTGAAATGTTATTCTGGGTTTTCTGCTATAACTGGCTGTTTCTGATTTGTGATTGTGAGTTTTACTGCATCAATCAGTCTCTGGTTTGTGAATGTGGGTTCAAATCTATACCCATCGATATCTGGTATGCTAGTACTGGTTTTATTCAGTACCAGTCAGTTTCTGATACATGAGTGTGGGTTTTCCTTTCTACCTGTCAATTTCCACCCTGGAAGAAAGGGTTCACTCTGAATCTGAAAGTCTCTGGTATGTGAGTGTGAGTTTCACTCTGTATCTGACAGTCTCTGGTATGTGAGTGTGAGTTTCCCCCTGTACCTGTCACTCTCTGGGATGTGAGTGTGAGTTTCACTCTGTATCTGTCAGTCTCTTTTAAATGTGCATTGAATTTATCTATAGCTGTCAACCTGGTATATGAATGTGGGATTTCTCCTAGCAATATCCGTCTCTAGGATGTGTGTGTGGATTATCCTCTAACTCGGTTTCCAGTATATTGATGTACTGTTTTGTCTGTCAGTTTCTGGTGTGATTCTGTAATTTACTATGTAGCTGTCTGTCTCTGCTTTGAGAATGTCTGCTTTATTATGTTGCTGTCAGTTTTTGCTACTGTTTGTGAGTGTGGGATTGATTCTGTATCTGTTAGACTGGTAATATATGTGAGTTTGAGAATTATTATGTAATTGACAGTCTATTGTACTGTACTATTCTTGCTCTGTGTGAATGTTGGATTGCATTCCTTCTCCACCTGTGTAAGCTAATGCTAGTTTGTGATCATAAGTGGCTGTCTCAGGATTTGGTTCAGTCCATTATCTCCGATTCTCTGGTCTTGTATGGTAGTTGTTGGGTTTGATAGTCCAAGTACTGCCAGCAGCGAGCATTGACTCCATATCAGTGTCTATCTGTTCGTGTGTGTGAGTAAGGGAGTGAAAATGGATCTGCCAATCATTGCAATGTGTTTGGGCTTTGAAATAACATCTTATTCTGCTGCTGCAAGTGACATAGAAACATAGAAGATAGGAGCAGGATTAGGCCATTCAGCCCCTCAAGCCTGCTCCGCCATTCAATGTGATCATGGCTGATCATCCAAATTCAGTACCCTGTCCCTGCTTTCTCCCCATATCCCTTGATCCCCTTAGCCTTAAGAAATATATCTAACTCCTTCTTGAATATATTTAATGAATTTGCCTCAACTGTCTTCTGTGGTAGTGAATTCCACAGGTTCACCACTCTCTGGGTGAAGAAATTCCTCCTCAACTCAGTCCTAAATGGCTTACCCCTGGTTCTGGATGCCCCTGCCATCGGGAACATCCTTCCTGCATCTATTCTGTCTAGTCCTGTTAGAATTTTATAAGTTTCAATGAGATCCCCTCTCATTCATCTAAATTCTAGCGAATATAAGCCTAATCGACCCAATCTCTCCTCATACGTCATTCCTGCCAACCCAGGTATCAGTCTGGTGAATCTTCACTGCACTCCCTCCATGGCAAGAACATCCTTCCTCAGATAAGGCCATCCTTCCTCAGATAAGGACAACATTCCTCAGGTAACGACTGTGAGATTCATAATATAACTCTGGAAATTCGGATCAAAGCGGGACTGTTCCTGCTGCCTGTGATAATAGGACTGAGGCCAGTTCTGTGTCTCTGCGCTCTGTGAGTGATAATGTACTTACTCTGTGTGAGAAGGAGCTGCCTGCACTGTTCCTTGGAGGAAAGATCCTATTCATGCGGGCGCATTGAAGTATTTTGCTATGAGAATAATAATACGAGATTAATATTAGTTATAAGATAACGACAGGTTCCAGGAGAATATAAAAAGAGTTATAATTAATGTGTTTGTTTGCAATAAGGTAAATTATCTGGCGAGGGGAAACCGCGATACAAACAGTGCCACTGTCTGACCTCACTGCAGCACAGCGGCACTCAGATTCTCCACACCAGGTGTGTTGGACGGTTCTACAGTATGTTATCAGCATCCAGACACAACCCAAACCCAGCACTGGACCAGGAATTGGACCACCCCATTGCACAGTCCAGGGTTTCATTTCCCATTCCAATGGGGCTACCTATAAAATTCAGAATGGCTTCCTGGAATATAACCATAGGTACCTGGGCTGTACAAAGAATTGTTTTCAGTCTATTGAAACCGAGTTGAGGGCCTGTGCAGTTAACAGAATCTCTCAGTGCCCGGATCCTGATGTATCTGAGAGAGCTGCAATGTATCTCTCGATCACGAGCAGCACTGTTCTGGAGAACTCAAAGCATCGAAAGTAATAACCGATTTTTGAAATGTGATCTTTCTCCTGCTGCCTGCAATAGATGCACTTTGTGAAACTGCTCACATCCTCACTGTCAGGCTGTGTTTCCACTGTTCACTGTCCTACAACAACAGACACGGTGACATTGGAACTGAATCAGGAATATTCACTGCTTATTTGAGGAAAGAAAGCAGCAATGATTTGAATGAGCGAGGTGATTTGCTTTCTATGTTACCTTACTCTGTACACACACAGCCCGAGAATGGCCTCTCCCTTCCCCCACTCACTCCATGTTCCGGAACTGGTTCATGCTGCACTCTGCCTCCTTCAAAGAGCCAACGACGGCCGCTCCACTTACCCCGACTCAAAGCCCATCTGCGGACACAGTCCCAGTGCGATGTGCTGCTGTGAGGAGGCTGCTGTTTGCTCCCTTACTCGGGCCCGTGATATCTCCGCTCCCTGGTGTGTTCAGCAATTATCAGCCGAGCACAGAGGAAACGGCCCCCGCTGGCAGAGCTGGGGGAGGGGAGCTCGCATGGGCCCTTCCTGTCGGTTTAAACACTGTGCGGGGAGAGGGGGAGGAGCAGGCAAATATTTCAATGCTGAAGCCTGAAAGCTGGGGGCGGAGCTGAAGCTCAGAGGACGCTGTCTCTGCTCTGCCTGTCACTCTGATCCTGTCTCCTCACAGCCTCTCTCACACTCTGCTTTTCCGGGTTGGCTTCATAAATACATCAGGACGGCGAGAGTTTATCATTCAGTTTATAATCCTGTGAGGAATCGTCATGTCTGGAACAGGTAAAGGAGGCAAAGGACTGGGAAAAGGCGGAGCCAAGCGCCACCGTAAAGTGCTTCGTGACAACATCCAGGGCACAAAACAAAGGCTCCTCTTAGAACCCCACACCGCCTCACAGAGAGAGCAGCGCCCCAGGACCGGGAGCGGGGATATATTGGGGTGAGGAGTAGCTTCAGAATTATAAGGATTATTATGGGGTTACAAGTGACTCTTTGGGCCGGACCCTGTATTCTCCCCTCACAGTGAAAAGCTCTTTTAGTCTTCCTGGGTGTCCATGCGCTCAGTGTTCTGTTTCCATTCAGCTTTTATATATCAGACAGATTGTGTGACGGGGAACCGGAGCTTTCCACCTCACAATAGGTTAAACCGAGCTGCTGTGACAAGAGGCCAACTTGTGAGATTATTCTCCTTCTGAAGTTTGCTTCCTGCGCAGATACTGTCGGGGATTGTGGAATTCAAGGGTTTAAGAAAAGTCATTGGATGGACTGTAATGTCTCCAGTTCTAACTCTCGGAGCCCGCTGCAACCTGAGGCTACTTCGGATTGGTCGCTTGATTGGAATCTCATTACCTTAACAAAACTAACTATTGGCCTCAATTGAAGAATTTATAAATTAATCTTGAAACAATCCGCTAAATTCAAAAAAATAAATACTTTTTTTTATAATTAATAAATTCGACAGAGACAGATTTTAAAATGCGGCAGTTTCCCTATTTGTCTGATAATGTCATCACCAGATTGATAGGACGTTAGCCGGAATGAATAAACTGACAATCAGTGTATTAAACAGGCGGCTCCTTCAGAGAGGCTGTGGGTAGCTCTTAAACGAGCCGTTGTGGGTTTTTTTGTCAGTAAATTGTGGAGTTTTACTTGGCGCTGGCGTTCTTGGCCACCCCGTGCTTGGCCAGCTCCCCGGACAGCACCAGACTCACGGCGGTCTGGATGTGTGGACACAACCCGCACTCTCCAAACTATTAGAGGTTGGTGCCATCTCCTGGCCGACAGCGAGTGCTGCAACAAGAGACAAATATTCAGCAGAAACCATTTTGATTTCGACAGACACCTCAGTACCCTGTTTATGTTCCGCTTAAAACCATTGCCAAGTAGTTTATTGGTCCAGCTGAAAACTCCAAACAACCATTAAATGCTGGAAAAGCTCAGCAGGCCAGGCAGCATCCGTGCAAACATAGAAGATAGGAGCAGGAGTAGGCCATTCGGCCCTTCGAGCCTGCTCCGCCATTCAACGAGATCATGGCTGATCATCCAAATTCAGTACCCTGTCCCTGCCTTCTCCCCATATCCCTTGATCCCTTTAGCATCAAGAAATATATCCAACTCTTTCTTGAATATATTTAATGAACTGGCCTCCACTGCCCTCTGTGGTAGAGAATTCCATAGGTTCACCACTCTCTGGGTGAAGAAATTCCTCCTCATTTCAGTCCTAAATGGCTTACCCCTTATCCTTAGACTATGACCCCTGGTTCTGGACTCCCCGGCCATCAGAAACATCCTTTCTGCATCTAGTCTGTCCAGACCTGACAGAATTTTATAGGTTTCGATGAGATCCCCTCTCAATCTTCTAAACTCCAGTGAGTATAAGCCCAATTGACACAATCTCTCCTCCTACGTCATTCCTGCCATCCCAGGTATCAGCCTGGTGAATCTTCACTGCACTCCCTCCATGGCAAGAACGTCCTTCCTCAGGTAAGGTGACCAAAACTGCACACAATACTCAAGGTGCGGTCTCACCAAGGCCCTGTACAACTGCAGCAAGACATCCTTGTTCTTGTACTCGAACCCTCTTGCTACGAAGGCCAACATACCATTTGCCTTCTTAACCGCCTGCTGCACCTGCATGCTTACCTTCAGCGACTGGTGCACAAGAACACCCAGGTCTCTTTGCACTTCCCCTTCTCCCAATCTATTGCCATTCAAATAATAATCTGCCTTCCTGATTTTGCCACCAAAGTGGATAACCTCACATTAATAGTGCATTTGCCATGTTTCTGCCCAATCACCCAACCTGTCCAAATCGTACTGGAGTTTCATGACATCCTCCTCGCAGCATACCCTCCCACCCAGCTTTGTGTCGTCTGCAAATTTGGAGATATTACATCCAATTCCCTCGAGAGAAATTAGAGTCAACGTTTCGGGTCAAAACCCTTTATCAAGGCTAAAGAGGTACAGGGAATTAAATAGATTAAGATGCCGGGCTGGGAGACAACAAAAGAGAAGAGACATTAAGAGGTATTCAAAACGAGATGAGATGGTGATAGGACTAGTGGAGACAAAAGACAGCTCTAGATTAGGTGTGAAATGCGCTGGCAGAATGGGAGACAGCTGCCATCCGCAGTATTTTGCTATCGAACCATTAAATGCAGATGGACGCGCTCACCCGATTCTAGTGTGAACAGTGTGGTTGATCATTGAGTGTGGGATAGACACTTCCTCTGTCAATCTGGTACTATGTGCCAATGTGGGATTCACTGCTGAATATGGGATAGATACTGTATCTGTCACTCTCTGGTACTGTGCGTCAGTGTGGGATTGACAAAAGTGCCTACGATAGACAACGCCTCTCTCACCCTCTGTATTGTCAGTGGCAGATTGGCTGTTGAAAAACGATACTGTATCTGACACTATCTAGTACAGTGTGACATTTTTAAATTGTCTGCTGAGGCTACACTAGATACTTTATCTGTCACTTTCTGGTACTGTCAGTGTGGGATTGACAGGTGAGTATAGGAAAAGCACTACCACTCACTCACTGGTACTGCATGTGAGTGAGGGAGTATTCGTTCATACAGGATAGCAATTGTATCTGTCACTATGTGGAAGCACTTGATTGTCAGGTGAGTGTTGGATAGATAACTTAATGGGCAAAACTGTGGCAAATGAATTTCAAAGTAGATTTTAAGATTTAACATGTTAAATCAGTCTGGTATAATTGTGACCCATAGAACAGAACAGTAACCAACCCTTTCAAAGATAATGTGGGTGGCTCTGAAAAGAGCCTTTGGGTTATTAGATTGAATCTTGTGCGCTTTACTTGCTCTTGGAGCTGGCAGTGCTGGTTTTCTTGGGCAGCAGCACCGCCTGGATATTAGGCAGCACCCCGCCTTGAGCGATGGTCACCTTTCCCAGCAACTTGTTGAGCTCCTCGTCGTTGCGGATGGCCAGCTGCAGGTGTCTGGGGATGATGCGGGTCTTCTTGTTGTCCCGGGCCGCGTTGCCGGCCAGCTCCAGAATTTCAGCGGTCAGATACTCGAGCACAGCAGCCATGTAGACCGGGGCTCCGGCACCCACACGCTGAGCGTAGTTGCCCTTTCGCAGGTGCCTGTGAACACGGCCCACAGGAAACTGCAGTCCGGCCCGGGATGAGCGAGACTTGGCTTTGGCCCTAGCTTTACCGCTGGTTTTTCCTCTTCCAGACATTTCCAAAATGAACACAGTCAGAGAAAGAATGAAAACCTCCTCCCACATCTGCCCATCTTATACCTTCTGGAGGAATGCAGACAGCGTACCAGTGATTGGTCGCTCTGTGGTGAATTTCATTGGTGTTTTCCGGTGACCAATCACAGTCTGTTTTTCCCACCAATGAAAAGAGGTCGGAAATAACTGCCTCAACAGTCAGACCGCCAACGATTTTTTAAATCTCAAAAGCCCCGCCAATAATTTTTAAATTGAGGATTATGTTAATAAATTCACCATTAGCCAAAGATTTCCAAGCACGTTTTATTCCCGTTTGTCTTATTCCATATTTCCCTTGCACAGTCCGGACTGTGACAATCAGCCTGTTCAATTTCAGAATGTAACGGGCGGGAATCAACCCCCACTGGTTCTGTAAGCGGACAGATTCCAGCTCAATCTTTGTAAAAGTGAGGTTTCAATAATTGTCGATGGATCCTTTGCACAGGCGGGAGTGAAAACAGAACCGGGAGTCCTTTGAAAAGAGAAGAGGGACAGTGTTCAGTCTGCCCCCTGTTCCGGTCTCTGTTAGAACTCCCATTCTGGGCTGTTACACTGCAAGAAGTCTCGGGTTAATAAACCCCCAACAGTTATTTTTAAAACCGGAAAATGCCTTGAGAGAGAACGATGTGACTGGAATCTGAGTCTTACCCGTAGAACAAGCTCTTAATTCGTCGGCAGGCGCTGTAAATGAACGGGTCTGAGAACAAAGGGAAACAAAGAAACATAGAAGATAGGAGCAGGGGGTAGGCCATGCGGCCCCTCGAGCCTGTTCCGCCATTTAATGAGATCATAGCTGATCATCCAAATTCAGTACCCTGTCCCTGCTTTCTCCCCATATCCCTTGATCCCTTTAACCTTAAGAAATATATCTAACTCCTTCTTGATTATATTTAATGAATTGGCCTCAACTGCCTCCTGTGGTAGAGAATTCCACAGGTTCACCACTCTCTGGGTGAAGAAATTCCTCCTCATCTCAGTCCTAAATGGCTTACCCCTTATCCTTAGATTGTGACCCCTGGTTCTAGACTCCCCCACCATCAGGAACATCCTTCCTGCATCTAGTCTGTCTAGTCCTGTTAGAATTTTATAAGTTCCAATGAGATGCCCTCTCATTCTTCTAAACTCTAGCGAGTATAAACCTAATCGACCCAATCTCTCTTTATAAGTCATTCCTGCCATCCCAGGTATCAATCTGGTGAATCTCCACTGCACTCTCTCCATGGCAAGAACATCCTTCCTCAGATAAGGCGACCAAAACTGCACACAATACTCAAGGTGTGGTCTCACCAAGGCTCCGTACAACTGCAGCAAGACATTCTTGCTCATGTACTCGAATCTTCTCGCTATGGGGCGGGGCCAGGGAGGAGCATTAGTGGTTCCCCCTAGTGGAACATTCCAGACATTACAAGTGCAAGTACAAATATCAGAACACAGTTATTTCATCACACTCCTGTACACGAATCCTCTCGCTATGAAGGCCAACATACCATTTGCCTTCTTAACCGCCTGCTGCACCTGCATGCTTACCTTCAGCGACTGGTGCACAATGACCCCCAGGTCACGTTGCACTTCCCCTTCTCCCAATCTATTGCCATTCAGATAATAATCTGCCTTCCTGTCTTTGATACCAAAATGGATAACCTCGCATTTATCCACATTATACTGCATTTGCCATGCATCTGCCCAATCATGCAACCTGTCCAAATCATACTGGAGTTTCACTTCATCCTCCTCACAGCACACGCACCCACCCAGCTTTGTATCATCTGCAAACTTGGAGATATTACATCTAGTTCCCTCGTCTAGATCATTTATATATATTGTGAATAGCTGGGGTCCTAGTACCGATCCCTGCAGTACACCACTAGTCACTGCCTGCCACTCGGAAAAGGACCCGTTTATTCCAACTCTTTGCTTCCTGTCTGCCAACCAGTTCTCTATCCAAGACAGTACCTTACCCCCAATCCCATGTGCTTTAACTATGCACGCTAATCTCTTATGTGGGACCTTATCGAAAGCCTTCTGAAAGTCCAAATACACCACATCCACTGGTTCTCATTTATCTATTCTAGCAGTTACATCCTCAAGAAATTCCAGTAGATTAGTCAAGCACGATTTACCTTTTGTAAATCCATGTTGACTTTGTCCGATCCTGTCACTGTTTTCCATGTGCTCTGCTATTACATCTTTTATAATGGATTCTAGCATTTCCCCACTACCGATGTCAGGCTTACCGGTCTGTAATTCCCCGTTTTATCTCTACCACCTTTTTTAAATAGTGGGGTTACATTAGCTATCCTCCAATCCATCGGAACTGTTCCAGATCCTATAGAATTTTGGAAGATGTCCAGCAATGCATCTGCTATAAACTGCGATAGGGTGACCTAAACTGTGTTAACAGGAGCCTGGTTGCGATGCCTCGAATCGAACTTCAATGAACTCGCGAGGGAGGTCAGCGAGCCACACCACGATACAATCATCGCCCTAATTTTAAAATGTTAGACGCTGTATTTACAGATCATTCGCCATAGGTCTTTGGAGCTTTAGTCAGGACGTGTAAAACACTTTGCAATCATCTTAGACTGAACGGAAACAAGATGTTCAGGTTATTTCTCTCCAGTTTAAAATAGTTACTGAGGAATGGTTTTCCTGTTGCACCACTGGCTGGCGGCCAGGAGATGTCACCAAACTCCAATAGTTTGACCAAATTGTATTAACTTTTGTGGACAACTGATGTGATCTTTTTTTTTCCCACACTTAGACACGACAAACACGTACCACTCTTTAACCTATCATAGTAAAAGATCAAACTTAACATGAAATCCTTATATATTTCGACCTGGAATATCCAAGGTCTACGCTCTTCACTGCGAGAAGTGAAAAGTAGGACCCCAGAGTTCATAGATGAAACTAAAGACCTAGATATTATCATTTTACAGGAAACTTGGTATAAAGGAAAAGGACACACTGGCTGTCCCCAAGGGTACACTGAGCTGGTGGTCCCCTCCAATAAATTACCAAGTGTAACCCAAGGCAGAGACTCCGGAGGCATACTGATCTGGTTTAAAACAGAACTTAAGAATTACATCAAATTTATAAAAAAGGGCGAAAACCATATGTGGCTCAAACTTGAGAGGGAGATTATCTCAAACACCCAAGATGTTTACATTTGCGCACTTTATATCCCTCCAATCGATTCCCCGTACTTTAAAGAGGACACCTTCTCCAACATGGAGGGGGAAATTATCCAATACCAGGCCCAGGGGAACGTGTTGATCTGTGGGGACCTCAATTCAAGAACGGGCGAAGAACCAGACTTCACCAATAATCAGGGAAACAATTACGTTTTCGGGAATAACCACTTTGACATCCCTTCCCTTCCATACAGGCATCACTGCGACAAGCAGTCAAATACCAACGGAAAACAGCTACTACAGCTCTGTCGAAACCTGGGTCTGTACATTGTCAATGGTAGGTTCATAGGAGACCTCCTAGGAAGATCGACCTATTGCTCACCTCTTGGCTGCAGCACAGTAGACTATATGATTACAGACTTAGACCCATCCTCTTTCAGAGCATTCACAGTCAAACCACAAACAACACTGTCAGATCACAGTCAAATTACTATGTTCCTCAAAAAGACAGAAACAAACAACATAGAAACACAACCCAGTAAACTGTACAACACCAAAAAATCGTACAGATGGGCCAAAAACGACACGGAAAAATACCAGAAAACAATTAGCAATGCATCAACTCAAGCTCTCTTAGACACCTTTCTGGATAACATATACACTCACAATAAAGAAGGCGTAAACCGGGCAGTTAGTAAACTAAACAATATTTTTGATAATTTGGCAACAAATACAAACTTGAAAGCTCGCAAGAACAAACCCAAAACAAAAAACTATGAAAAATGGTTTGACCGAGATTGCCATAACATGAGGAAAAAACTTAGAAAAATATCAAACCAAAAACACAGACATCCAGAAAACGAGGAACTACGCCCTACTTATTGTCAGACACTAACACAATACAGAAACACACTCAGAACCAAAAAAGAGCAATATATTAAGAATACACTCAGCTCCATGGAGGAATCCATTGATTCCAATTGTTTCTGGGAAAACTTGAAAACACTACACAAAAAACAACACGACGATTTGGCCATTCAAAATGGGGACACATGGGTAAACCACTTTGAAAAATTATACCAGAAAAACACACTAAGACCAGAGCAACACCAAATATGCAAAAAACTGGAAAAGCTAGAAATGGCCATAAAAGATAACCAAAACCCGCTAGACGCCATAATAACAGAAAAAGAACTTCTTGAAAAACTCAAGGACCTGCGACCAGGAAAAGCCTGCGGGACAGACGGCATACTAAACGAGATGATTAAATACACAGACAACAAAATGAAACTGGCTATCCTAAAACTCTTCAACTTGGTTCTGAGTGTCGGTTATTTCCCTGATATCTGGAACAAAGGACTCATAACGCCCATATACAAAAGTGGGGACAAAATCGACCCAAACAACTATCGAGGCATCTGTGTAAACAGTAACCTGGGGAAGGTATTCTGTAGCATCATAAACAAAAGACTTATAAACTTCCTTGAGGAGCACAATGTCTTGAGTAAAAGCCAAATTGGATTCCTGCCAAACTATAGAACATCCGATCATATCTTCACCCTACAGACCCTGATTGACAAACACGTTCACCATAACAAAAGCAAAATCTACGCATGCTTTGTAGATTTCCAGAAGGCTTTCGACTCCATCTGGCATGACGGTTTATTCCTGAAACTTATCGAAAGTGGGGTAGGAGGGAAAACATATGATGTAATTAAATCAATGTATACAAACAACAAATGTGCAGTTAAAATTGGAGACAAACAAACAAAATACTTCCCACAGGGGCGGGGGGTGATGCAGGGCTTGCCAATCTCACCGACACTCTTTAATATTTACATAAATGGATTGGCAAAGCTACTTGAACAATCTACAGCACCCGGCCTCACCCTATATGAATCCAAGGTTAAATTCCTCCTCTATGCAGACGACCTGGTTCTGCTGTCACCTACTAAAGAGGGGCTACAGCAAAACCTGGACCTGCTGGAGTCGTACTGCCAGACTTGGGCCCTGACAATAAATCCCCAAAAAACCAAAGTCCTTGTGTTCCAGCAAAGATACAAACATCAGGGATCCAAAATAAATTTCACAGTAGGAACAACCAAAATTGAACAAACCACTAACTACACATACTTGGGCTTAAAAATCAGTTCTACGGGAAACTTCAAACTGGCTGTGAATGAACTGAAAGAGAAAGCAAGAAGGGCTTTCTATGCCATCAAAAAATCAATCCAAATAGAAATCCCAATTAGCATTTGGCTCAAAATTTTCAAATCAGTAATTGAACCAATTGCACTCTATGGCAGTGAGGTATGGGGACCGCTAACTCAACAAGAATTTGCAAAATGGGACAAACACCCAATTGAGATCCTACATGCAGAATTCTGTAAAAGTATCCTCCGAACTCAAAGGAAAACAGTAAACAATGCATGCAGGGCGGAACTAGGCCAATATCCATTAATAATCACTATCCAAAAAAGAGCCACCAAATTTTGGAATCACCTACAAATGAGCAATCCCCAATGCTATCACTACGACGCCCTGAAATGCCAAGAGCTGACCATAAAGAAGAATACCCTCAGTCAACTAGTCCTGGGACTCAGTGAAGTAACGACTAACAATAACCAGCCCCAGGACAGTGACAGGGTAACACAAAGAATTCGACCCAACACAATCGTCGCTAAGCAAAAGGAAAAATATCTGACATATTGGGCAGAAACAACAAAAACCCAAAGCAAACTCAATTGCTACTTGGCCCTAAACAGACAATACAACATAGCTGATTACCTGACCATGGTAAAGGATAACAAACTGAGAAGAACCTTGACAAGGTACAGACTTAGCGAACATAGCCTAGCGATCGAAAAAGGCAGACACAGGCAGACCAGGCTGCCAAGAGAGGACAGGATATGCTCTCACTGCAGTCAGGGAGTGGTGGAGACAGAGATGCACTTCCTCACAGCTTGTGGAAAATATCAGGGCACCAGGGAGAATTTCTACCAAAAATTCTCACAAATATGCCCTGATTTCAGAAATCTGAATGACAACCAAAAACTCCCATTCCTACTGGGAGAGGAGAGAAGCTGTATAACACTGGCGGCACACTATGTTACAGCTTGCCATGAACAGAGGGACAACCAGTAAACTAAGAAAAGAATATATATAAACAATGCGAATGTATATTTATACACTCAGGGATATACCTGTTTATACACTGTATGAATAGAACTGCGTTTATGTGCTAAACCATAAATGTATTTTGATGCTTTGGCAACATAAGATGTAACTTATCATGCCAATAAAGCGATTTGAATTGTGAATTGTGAATTGTTTGGAGAGTGCGGATTGTGTCCACACATCCAGACCGCCGTGAGCCTGGTGCTGCCCGGGAGCTGGCCAAGCACGGGGTGTCGGAAGGTACAATAGCAAATAAATTTCACAACGCACTGTAAAAGCACAAAACAAAGCAACAGCTCTTTTCAGAGGAAGTCGCAGCATTAATATAGTTGAATTATTCATTCGGGATATCGTCCTTTTATAGAATCACAGAACGATTCCGCACATTAGCAGGCCGAGAGGAGACTTGATTGATGTGTATATGAAGGGCCTACATAGAGTGGACAGGAAAGACCTATTTCCCTTAGCAGAGAGATCAATCACCAGGGGGTAAAGATTTAAAATAATTGGTAGAAGAAGCAGAGGAGAGTTGAGCAGAACTTTTTTCACCCATAGGTTGTTGGGGGTATGGAACGTTCTGCCTGAAAGTGAGGTAGAGGCAGAAACCCTCATCATATTTAAAAACTATATGTTACGCCCTTGAAGTGTCATAAACTGAAAAGCTAAGGACCAAGATCTGGAAAGTGGGATTCGGCAGCATAGATATTTTTTGTGCTGAATCCTTCTGTACCGTAAATGTCTACGATTCTGTGAATAAAGATCATTCAGCCCATCGTGCCTATGTTGATTTAAAACATCCACACACCAGAATATAGAACTTGGAGTAAAATATAGATCTACACCGATCACAATGTAAATCAACTGTCTACCCTCGCTCCCAGGTCACTGCTCTCTCTGTGAGGTGGTGGGTGGCTCTTAAAAGAGCCTTTGTGTTGTGTTTGGTGGAAAGGGTCGAGTTGTTCAGCCGCCGAATCCATAGAGAGTGCAGCCCTGCCGTTTCAGAGCGTACACCACATCCATGGCATTGACCGTCTTGCGCTTGGCGTGCTCAGTGTAGGTGATCGCATCCCTGATCACATTCTCCAGGAAAACCTTCAGCACCCCGCGGGTATGTGTGTGGGGCTTTGTCCTGTACCTGTCATTCTCTGGTATGTTCGTGGTGTTTTTTTCCTGCACCTGTCAGTTTCTGATATATGATTGGGTTTTCTTCCTGGACCTGCCAGTTTCTGATATGTCAGTGGGGTTTTGTCCTGTACCTGTCAGTTTCTGTTATGTGAGTGTGGATGTGCATTTGCCTGTCAGTTTCTGTTATGTGAGTGCGGTTTTGTCCTGTACCTGTCAGTTTCTGATATGTGAGTGGGGTTTTGTACTATAGCTGTCAGTTTCTGATCTGTGAGTGCGGTTTTGTCCTGTACCTGTCAGTTTCTGGCATATGAGTTGGGATTTCTCATGTACCTATCAGTCTCTGGTATGTGAATGGGGTTATATCCTGTACCTGTCAGTTTCTGGTATTTGAGAGGGCTTTTGTCAGGTACCTCTCAGTTTCTGATATGTGAGTGGGTCTTTGTCCAGTAAATGTCAGTATCTGATATATGAGTCGGGTTTTGTCCTCTCCCTGTCTGTTTCTGGTTTGTGAGTGAGGTTTTGTCCAGTACCTGTCAGTTTCTTTATGTTTGTGTTTTTTTTTCCTGTAGCTGTCAGTTTCTGGTACCTGAATGGGGTTTTGTTCTGTACCTATCAGTTCTTTGTAAGTGAATGGGGCTTTATCCTGTACCTGGCAGTTTCTTTATGTTAGTGTTCATTTTTCCTATAGCTGTCAGATTCTGATACGTGAGTGGGATTTTGTCCTTTACTTGTCAGTTTCTGATCTGTGATTTGGGTTTTGTCCTGTACCTGTCTGTTTCTGGTATGTTAGTGGGCTTTTGTCCTGTACCTGTCAGCTTCTGTCATGTGAGTGGTGTTTTGTACAATAGCTGTCACTTTCTGATCTGTGAGTGGGGTTTTGTCCTGTACCTGTCAGTTTCTGTTATGTGAGTGTGGATATGCATTTGCCTGTCAGTTTCAGTTATGTGAATTAGGTTTTTTCCTCTTCCTGTCAGTTTCTGGTATATGAATTGGGTTATATCCTGTACCTATCAGTCTCTGGTATGTGAGTGGGGTTATATCCTGTACCTGTCAGTTTTGGTCATGCGAGTGGGGTTATCTCCTGTACCTCTCAGTTTCTGACATGTGAGTCGGTCTTTGTCCTGTAAATGTCAGCATCTGATATGTGAGTCAGGTTTTGTCCTGTACCTGTCTTTCTGGTTTGAGAGTGGGGTTTTGTACTGTGCCAGTCAGTTTCAGGTTTGTGAGTGGGTTTTGTGCTGTATCTCTCAGTTTCTGATATGTGAGTGTGGTTGTTGTCCTGTACCTGTCAGCTTCTGGTACGTGAGTGGGGTTTTGTCCTGTACCTGTCAGTTTCTGGTATGTGAGTGGGTTTTGTCCTGTACCTGTCAGTTTCTGGTATGTGAGTGGGTTTTGTCCTGTACCTGTCAGTTTCTGGTACGTGAGTGGGGTTTTGTCCTGTACCTGTCAGCTTCTGGTATGTGAGTGGGTTTTGTCCTGTACCTGTCAGTTTCTGGTACGTGAGTGGGGTTTTGTCCTGTACCTGTCAGTTTCTGGTACGTGAGTGGGGTTTTGTCCTGTACCTGTCAGCTTCTGGTACGTGAGTGGGGTTTTGTCCTGTACCTGTCAGTTTCTGGTATGTGAGTGGGTTTTGTACTGTACCTGTCAGTTTCTGGTATGTGAGTGGGTTTTGTCCTGTACCTGTCAGTTTCTGGTATGTGAGTGGGGTTTTGTCCTGTACCTGTCAGTTTCTGGTATGTGAGTGGGGTTTTGTCCTGTACCTGTCAGCTTCTGGTACGTGAGTGGGGTTTTGTCCTGTACCTGTCAGTTTCTGGTATGTGAGTGGGTTTTGTCCTGTACCTGTCAGTTTCTGGTATGTGAGTGAGTTTTGTCCTGTACCTGTCAGCTTCTGGTATGTGAGTGGGTTTTGTCCTGTACCTGTCAGCTTCTGGTACGTGAGTGGGGTTTTGTCCTGTATATGGCAGTTTCTTTATGTTATTGTTCTTTTTTCCTGTAGCTGTCAGTTTCTGATCTGTGAGGGGGTATTGTCCTGTACCTGTCAATTTCCGGTATGTGAGTGATGTTTTGTCCTGTATATGGCAGTTTCTGATATGTGAGTGGGGTTTTGACCTCTTCCTGTCAGTTTCTCATTTGTGAATGTGGTTTTGACCTGTCCCTGACAACTTCTGATATGCGAGTGTGGTTTTGTCCTGTACCTGCCAGATTTTGAAATGTGAGGGAGGATTTGTCCTGTAAATATCAGTTTCTGATATATGATTGGGGTTTTGTTCTGTATCTGACAGTTTCTGATATGTGGGTGAGATTTAGTAATGTAGCTGCCATTATCTTGTATGTGAGTGGGATTTTGTACTGTACCTGTCCATTTCTGATATGGGAGTGGGGTTTTTTTCCTGTACCAGTCAGTTTCTGGTATGTGCATGGGTTTTTGTCCAGTACCTGTCAGTTTCTGGTATGTGAGTGAATTTTCCACTGTACCTGTCAGTTTCTGGTATGTGAGGGGGATTTTGTCCTGTACCTGTCAGTTTCTGGTATGTGAGTGAATTTTCCACTGTACCTGTCAGTTTTTGTTATGTGAGGGGGATTTTGTCCTGTACCTGTCAGTTTTTGTTATGTGAGGGGGATTTTGTCCTGTACCAGTCAGTTTCTGGTATGTGAGTGAGGTTTTGTCCTGTGTCTGTCAGTTTCTGGTATGTGAGTGGAATTTTGTCCTGTACCCATCAGCTTCTCATTGGGTGTTATCTGTACCTGTCAGTTTCTGTCTGCACCTGTCTGTATCTGCTATGTGAGCTTCAGTTTCTGTCTATCTGTCTGTGTCTGGTATGGGAGTGTGGATTTTACTCAGTAACTGTCTATCTCTGGTAGTTAAGTGTGGGTCTTCATCTGTATCTGTCAGTCAATCTCAGTTGCAGTAAGTGATTGTGATTCAATCTCAATCTGTCATTCTGTGAGTGATAATGTACTTACTGTGTGTGAGAAGGAGCTGCCTGCACTGATCCTCCTGTTCCATGTGGAGGAAAGATCACATTTATTCTGGCTCAGTGAAGTATTTTGCTCCGAGAATTATAATATGAGAACAGAATTAGTTATACAATATGGACAGTTGTGGGTAGAATATAAAAATAAATTAATAATTAGTGTGTTTGTTTATGATAACAAAGTAAAGTATCTGGGGAGAGGAAACTGCGATACAAATTGTGTCGTGGTCTGATCTCACTGCAATACAGTGGGACTCCGATTCTCCGCAGCAGGTGTGTAGAATGGTTCTATAGTAAGTTATCAGCATCCAGACACAAACCAACCCCAGCATTTGACCATGAATGGGACGACCCTATTGCCACAGTCCAGGTTTATATCTCCCAGTCCCATTGGATTACCTATCAAATTCCGCAAGGCTTCCTGGAATATAACCACAGGTACCTGGTCTGTACAAGCAATTGTTTTCAGTCTATGGACAGAAAACAGCGAGTTGTGGTAAATGGCTGTTATTCAGAGAGAAGGATGGTAGACAGTAGTGTTCACCAACTGTCAGTGCTGCAACCACTGCATTCTTTATTATATTTATAAATGACCTGGAAATTGGAATACAAAGTAGAATATCTAAATTTGCAATTCACACCTTATGTGGGGGTGTGCAATAGAGTGAGGATGATACCAATCGACTGCAACAGGACATAGAAAGATTGGCAGAATGGACAGACAAGTAGCAGATGCAATTTAAACAGAGAAGTGTGAGGTGATGCATTTTGGCAGAGGAAACAGGGAGAGGCAATATACACGTATTGGCACAATTGTAAAGAATGTGCAGGGACAGAGGGACCTGGGAGTTAATGGGCATAGGTCCCTGAAGGTGGCAGGACATATTGAGATAGTGGTTAGCAAAGGATATGGGATCTTGGGTTTCATAAATAGAGGTATTGAGTACAAATGTAGAGAAGTTATGCTGAATCATTATAAAGCTCTGGTTAGGCCACAACTGCAGAATTGCATCCAGTTCTGGTCACCACACTTTAGGAAGGATGTGAAGGCCTTTGAGAGGGTGCAGAGGAGATTTATCAAAAAGTTCTGCGGATTGGGGATCTTAGCTACAAGCAAAGGTTGGAGATGCTGGATTTCTTTCATTAGAGCAAAGGAGGTTGAGGGGTGATTTGATAGAGGTGTACAGGATTATGACAGGTTTGGATCGGCTAGACGGGGAAAGGCTGTTCCCACTACTTGATGGTACCAGGACTAGGGGACACAGATTTGAGGTTTTGGGCAAGAGATGGGGCGGGGGCGGTGGTGTGAGGAAAAACATTTTTACGCAGCGAGTGTTGAGGACCTGGAACTCGCTGCCGATGGAAGTGGTGGAAGCGGACACACTCAATGTTTTCAAGGGGAGACTGGATAGGCACTTGAGGGAAATAAACTTGCAGGGCTACGGGGATAGAGCAGGGGAATGGGACTGACTGGATTGCTCTGCAGAGAGATGGCACAGACTCAATGGGCCGAATGGCTTCCTTCTGTGCCGTTATGACTCTATGATTATGGCTCTATCATTCCATTGAAACCGAGTTGAGGGCCTGTGTAATTAACAGAATGTCTCAGAGCACGGATCCTGATGTACCTGATGTAGCGACTATGTATCTGCCAATCACCAGCAACAGGGTTCTGGAGAACTCAATGCACCGAAACAAAATAACTGATTTTTGAAATGTGTTCTTTCACACTTCTCACCTGCTGCCTGCAATAGATGCACTTTGTGAAACTCCTCACATCCTCACTCTCAGGCTCCGATCCACTGTTCAATAACAACAGACACGGTGAAATTCGAACTGAATCAGGAACATTCACTGCTGATTTGGAGAAAGCAGCAATGATTTGAAAGTGCGAGGTGATTTACTTTCTATGTTACCTTACACTGTACACACACAGCCTGAGAATGGCCTCTCCCTTCCCCCACTCACTCCATGTTAAGGAACTAGTTCCTGTTCCAATCTGTCTCTTACAGACAATCCCCGGCTTCCAACTCTCCGACACCTCCTCCTACCTCCACCTGGACCATGACCCTACTGCCGAACATCAAACCACTGTCACTGACCTCATCTCCTCTGGAGATCTTCCCCCCGCTGCCACCAACCTCATAGTTCCCCAACCCCGCACAGCCCGCTTCTACCTCCTTC
This sequence comes from Somniosus microcephalus, assembly GCF_052327205.1. NCBI lineage: Eukaryota > Metazoa > Chordata > Chondrichthyes > Squaliformes > Somniosidae > Somniosus > Somniosus microcephalus. Next base: position 6,469,011 of record NC_141015.1, read on the forward strand.
CCAAGATCCACAAACAGGACTGCCCTGGTAGACACATCATTTCAGCCTGTTCTTGCCCCACGGAACTTATCTCTTCCTATCTCGACTCTATCTTTTCTCCCCTTGTCCAGTCTCTTCCCACCTACATTCACGACTCTTCGGACGCCCTCTGCCACTTTAACAGTTTCCAGTTTCCTGGCCCCAACCGCTTCCTTTTCACCATGGACATACAATCCCTCTACACCTCCATCCCCCACCAGGATGGCCGGAGGGCGCTCCACTTCTTCCTTGAACAGAGGCCCCTCCAGTCCCCATCCACCACCACCCTCCTCCGCCTGGCTGAACTTGTTCTCACATTGAACAACTTCTCCTTTAACTCCACACATTTCCTCCAAATCAAAGGTGTTGCCATGGGTACCCGCATGGGTCCTAGCTATGCCTGCCTTTTCGTGGGATATGTCAAACAATCTTTGTTCCAGTCCGACTCAGCTCCCCTCCCTTAGCTCTTTTTCCGATACATTGATGACTGTATCGGTGCCGTTTTCTGCTCTCGCCCCAAACTAGACAATTCATTCACTTTGCCTCCAATTTCCACCCTTCCTCACCTTCACATGGTCCATTTCTGACTCTTCCCTTCCCTTCCTCGACTTCTCCGTCTCCATCTCTGGGGATAGGTTATCGACCAATATTCACTACAAGCCCACTGACTCCCACAGCTACCTGGGCTACACTTCCTCCCACCCCGCCTCCTGTAAGGACTCCATTCCATTCTCCCAGTTTCTCCATCTCTGCCGTATCTGCTCCGACGATGCCACCTTCCACACCAGTGCTTCCGACATGTCTTCCTTTTTCCGCAGATGATACTAAGATGGGAGGGAAAGTAGTGAGTGAGGAGGACATAAAAAACCTGCAAGGGGACATCGACAGGCTAAGTAAGTGGGCAGAGATTTGGCAGATGGAATACAATACTGGAAAGTGTGAGGTTATGCACTTCGGCAGGAAAAATCGTAGAGCAAGTTATTATCTTAATGGCAAGAAACTGGAAAGTACTGAAGTACAAAGGGATTTGGGGGTCCTGGTGCACGAAACTCAAAAGGTTAGTATGCAGGTGCAGCAAGTGATTAAGAAGGCCAATGGAATGTTGGCTTTCATTGCTAGGGGGATAGAATATAAAAATAGGGAGGTATTGCTTCAGTTGTACAAGGTATTGGTGAGACCGCACCTGGAATACTGCGTACAGTTTTGGTGTCCATACTTAAGAAAGGACATACTTGCTCTCGAGTCAGTACAAAGAAGGTTCACTCGGTTAATCCCGGGGATGAGGGGATGGACATATGAGGAGAGGTTGAGTAGATTGGGACTCTACTCATTGGAGTTCAGAAGAATGAGAGGCGATCTTATTGAAACATATAAGATTGTGAAGGGGTTGGATCGGGTGGATGCGGGGAAGATGTTCCCGATGATGGGTGAAACTAGAAGTGGGGGCATAGTCTTAGAATAAGGGGCTGCTCTTTCAAAACTGAGATGAGGAGGGACTACTTCACTCAGAGGGTGGTAGGTCCATGGAATATGCTGCCCCAAAAAGCTGTAGAAGCTACATCATTACATAAATTTAAAACAGAAATAGACAGTTTCCTAGAAGTAAAGGGAATTAAGGGTTACGGGGAGCGGGCAGGAATTTGGACATGAGTCTAGGTTCAGATCGGTCATGGCCCTGTGGGTAGCGGAGCGGGCCCAGGGGCCGTGTAGCCTGATCCTGCTCCTATTTCGTGTGTCTAATTCTGTTAGATTCAGGAGATGGTTCTGTGATAGTGGATTGGCTGTTAGGATCAGATCAGCCATGATCTTATTGAATGGCGGAGCAGGCTCGAGGGGCCAATTGGCCTACTCCTGCTCCTATTTCTTATCTTATGATCTTATCAGCATCCAGACACAACCCAAACCCAGCACTGGACCATGAATGGGACATCCGATTGGCACACTCCAGCTTTATATCTCTCACTCCCACGGGAGCAGGTGTACAATGGTGGATCGCTTCCTGGAATAATTCCATAGGTAGCTGGGCTGCACATCTATTTTTTCCAGTATATTGAAAACGAGTTGAGGGCCTGAATAGTTAACAGAGTGTCTCAGAGCCTGGATGCTGATGTATCTGAGGGAGCCACAATGTATCTCTCGATCACCAGCAACACGGTTCTGGAGAACTCAAAAGCAAATAACCGATTTTTGAAATGTGTTCTTTCACACTTCTCACCTGCTGCCTGCAATCGATGGACGTTGTGAATCTCCGCACATCCTCACTGTCAGGCTGTGTTTCCTTGTTCACTGAACAATAACAAAAGACACGGTGAGATTGGAACTGAATCAGGAACATTCACTGCTGATTTGGAGAAAGCAGCAATGATTTGAAAGTGCGAGGTGATTTACTTTCTATGTTACCTTACACTGTACACACACACAGCCCGAGAATGGCCTCTCCCTTCCCCCACTCACTCCATGTTCCGGAACTAGTTCCTGTTCCAATCTGTCTCTTACAGACAATCCCCGGCTTCCGATGAACTTGCCCCGACTCAAAGCCCATCTGTGGACACAGTCCCAATGCGATGTGTTGCTGTGAGGAGGCTGCTGTTTGCTCCCTTACTCGGGCCCGTGATATCTCCGCTCCCTGATGTGTTCAGCGATCATCAGCCGAGCCCAGAGGAAACGGCCCCCGCTGGCAGAGCTGGGGAGCTCGCATGGGCCCTTCCTGTCGCTTTAAACACTGTGCGGGGAGAGGGGGAGCAGCAGGCAAATATTTCAATGCTGAAGCCTGAAAGCTGGAGGCGGAGTTGAAGCTCAGAGGACGCTGTCTCTGCTCTGCCTGTCACTCTGATTCTGTCTCCTCCCAGCCTCCCCGGGCAGCACCTGACTCACGGCGGTCTGGATGTGTGGACACAATCCGCACTCTCCAAACTATTAGACGTCTTTGTCATCTACTGGCTGAAAGCGAGCAATGATTCAGCAGAAACCATTTTGATTTCGACAGATACCTCAGCACTGTGTTTATGTTCCGCTTAAAACCATTGCCAAGTAGTTTATTGGTCAAGCTGAAAACTCCAAACAACCATTAAAAGCAGATGCCCGCACTCACCCGATTTTAGTGTGAACATTGTGGTTGATCATTGAGTGTGGGATAGACACTTCCTCTGTCACTCTGGTACTATGTGGCAAGGTGAGATTCACTGCTGAATATGGGACAGATACTGTATCTGTCACTCTCTTGCATAGTGTGTTCGTGCGGGATTGACAAATGTGCATATGATAGACAACGCATCTGTCACTCTCTGCATTGTCAATGGCAAATTGGCTGTTGAAAAACGACAGATACTGTATCTGACACTGTCTAGTACAATGTGACTTTTTAAATTGTCTGGTGAGGCTAAACTAGATACTTTATCTGTCACTCTCTGGTACTGTCTCATTGTGGGATTGACAGGTGAGTATAGGAAATGCACTACCACTCACTCACAAGTGAGGGAATATTCGTTCATACAGGATACCAATTGTATGTTACTCTGTATCTGTGTGGCAGCGTTTGATTGTCAGGTGAGTGGGGGATAGATAACTTAATGGGCGAATCTGTGAATTTCAAAGCAGAATTAAAGATTTAACATGTTAATTTAGATCTGAGGTAATTGTGACCCATAGAACAGAACAGTAACCAGCCCTTTCAAAGATAATGTGGGTGGCTCTGAAAAGAGCCTTTGGGTTATTAGATTGAATCTTGTGCGCTTTACTTGCTCTTGGAGCTGGCGGTGCTGGTTTTCTTGGGCAGCAGCACCGCCTGGATATTAGGCAGCACCCCGCCCTGAGCGATGGTCACCTTTCCCAACAACTTGTTGAGCTCCTCGTCGTTGCGGATGGCCAGCTGCAGGTGTCTGGGGATGATGCGGGTCTTCTTGTTGTCGCGGGCCGCGTTGCCGGCCAGCTCCAGGATTTCAGCGGTCAGATACTCGAGCACAGCAGCCATGTACACCGGGGCTCCGGCACCCACACGCTGAGCGTAGTTGCCCTTTCGCAGGTGCCTGTGAACACGGCCCACAGGGAACTGCAGTCCGGCCCGGGATGAGCGAGACTTGGCTTTGGCCCGAGTTTTACCGCTGGTTTTTCCTCTTCCAGACATTTCCACAATCAATACGGTAATAGAAAGAATGAAAATCTCCTCCCACATCTGCCCTTCTTATACCTTCTGGAGGAATGCAGATAGCGAACTTCTGATTGGTCGCTCTGTGATGAATTTCATTGGTGCTTTGCGGTGACCAATCATAGTCTGCTTTTCCCGCCAATGAAAAGTGAGTGGAAATAACTGTTCTCAACAGTCAGACCGCCAACGATTTTTTAATTTCAAAAAGCCCGCCAATATTTTCCTAACGAGCGAATTAAGTTAATAAATTCACCATTAGCCAAATAATTCCGAAAATTTTTTTTCTTCCTTTTGTCTTATTCCATCTCTCCCTTGCAAATTCCAGGCTGCTACAATCAGGATTAATTCCGCGTTCAATTTGAAACTGCAACGGGCGGGAATCAATTTCCATTGACTTTGAAACGGGACACATTCCAGCTCAATCTTTGTAAAAGCGAGGTTTCACAGATTATCGATCGATCATTTGCACAGGCACTGCGGCGGGAGTGAAACCAGATCTGGGAGTCCTGCTGTAAGAAGGGAAGAGGGACAGAGGGTTTAAACTGTCCCCCGTTCTGGTCTCTAAGAAACCCCATTCTGGGTTTTTGCAATGCAGTAATTCTCGGGTTAATACAAGGATTGACCACAAATGGCATTGAAAAAAATGAAAATGTGTTTGCAGAGATTGAGGTGACTGAAATCCGAGTCTCATCTCGAAAACAAGCCTTTAATTCGTCGGAAGACGCTGCAAGTGAACGGGTCTAAGATCAAAGGGAAAGAGCGATCAGGGACCGTGTTTGTAGTTCTTATCAGCCGAGCACATAGGAAACGGCCTCCGCTGGCCGAGCTGGGGGAGCGGTGCTCGCAGGGGCCCTTCCCGTCCGTTTCAAAAGTCTGGGGGAGGGGAGGCGTAGCTTGAATTGTAGCGCATGCTCAGACTTCTTTCTTATAACACTTAAATCAGCAAAAATCTGATTGTTTCACAAATCGCTTTTATCATTCATTAAATGGGCCACATGGAGACGCTGTTAATTATCATCCGAATTACTGATAAACCGAGTGTGTGACCCGGACACTGGAGTGGGAGTTCCTGAACAGGTTCACACATTCCGTCAGTTGAGATTTTATTTTCACCCACAGGGTGGTGGGGGTCTGGAACTGTTTTGCCTGAAAGGGTGGGAGAGGCAGAAACCCTCATCGCATTTTAAAAAGTACTTGGATATGACCATAAGTGCCGTAAACTGCAAGGCTACGGACCAAGAGCTGTAAAGTGGGATTTGGCTGGATAGATTGTTTATGGCCGACACAGACACGATGGGCCGAATGGCCTCCTTCTGTGCCGTAACTTTCTATACTATACATCGTAGAGACAGAGAGCTAGAGTAGACACACTCACATACCAAACCCTAAGAAATACGCAATATCTGTCACATCCCAGAAAGTGACAGATAACGAGTAAAATCAACACCCACATAAATCCCAGGCCAGAAACTGACAGGTGCAGAAGTGCCGCCACCGACAAGTCTACGGCCGGCAGAGACGAATCGCCTCCTTCTGTGCCGTAAATATCTACGATTCTATGAGTAAAGGGCATTAGGCCCATCGAGCTTATATGCTGATTTAAATCACCTCCACAGCTAAATTTGATTTGTTACATAGATCTACAGCGATCACAATGTAAATCCACAATCTATCTCCGCTCCCAGGTCACTCCTCTGTGAGGTGGTGGGTGGCTCTTAAAAGAGCCTTTGTGTTGTGTTTGGTGGAAAGTGTCGAGATGTTCAGCCGCCGAATCCATAGAGAGTGCGGCCCTGCCGTTTCAGAGCGTAAACCACATCCATTGCCGTGACCGTCTTGCGCTTGGCGTGCTCAGTGTAGGTGACAGCATCCCTGATCACATTCTCCAGGAAAACCTTCAGCACCCCGCGGGTCTCCTCATAGATCAGACCCGAGATCCGCTTGACACCGCCACGACGAGCCAGGCGGCGGATAGCTGGTTTGGTGATGCCCTGGATGTTGTCACGGAGCACTTTACGGTGGCGCTTGGCTCCGCCTTTGCCTAGTCCTTTGCCTCCTTTACCTCGCCCAGTCATGATGATTCTTCACTCGCTGAAATCTTCACTTAATGAAAATTATTACCGTACAACTTTATTTATGCAGCCTGAGCGGACCTGGCTGAGAAAGGCAGACTGTACGTGAGGCGGAAGGGCGGGGTGAAAGAGAGAGAGGAGAGAGCGGGAAGAAAGAAGACAGATTCAGAGTGAGAGAGAGAAAGGGCTCTGAGCTTCCAGCAACCTCTCCACGTTGACGTTACAATCCCCTGTAAAATCTTCACAAAAACTAAATACACTTTCAGAGAAATCCTGATAATCAAGGATTTCTAGAAAAGCAATAAACGGAATATATAATTAAAAATCAATTAAGTGGGCACGCTGCACTTCAAATCGATTACTGAATCATAGAATCGTTACATCACAGTAGGAGGCAATTCGGCCCATCGAGCCCGTGCCGGCTCTCTGCAAGAACACTTCAGCTAATCCCACTCCCCCGCACCCCTGCATTTTTTTCCCTACCGGTACTTATCCAATTCGCTGTTGAACGCTACGATTGAGTCTGCCTCCACCTCCCTCTCAGTCAGTTCATGCCAGACCCTGACCACTCGCTTTCCATAAAAGCAGTAGGCGGACAATATAATTTAAATTCATTAAAGGAGGCACTCTGCACTTCAGATCTATTACAAAATCATTACAGCACATTGACGGCCATTCGGCCTTCCTCAAATCCGTGTCTCATTCCAAAAGCAAGCTTTTAATTCTTCGGCACGTTCTGGAAAGAGTTATACAGTCTGAGTGCAAAGGGAAATAGCGACCACGGATCGTGTTTGTAGTTTGTTGGACAGGGAATTCAACAGAGACGCTAAGGTCGATCCGGTCAGTGAAACGGTTTATGAGAATACAAAATTCAATCTAAAGCTGAAAATTCAAACGTTGTCAAACACACTTGTTCAGGAAGTAATTACAGTAAATTGTGTCTAAATGGAGATGCGTTTGTGTAGCTCTTTCAGAGAGATTATGGGTGGCTCTTAAAAGAGCCGTTGTGTTTTGGGTTTGTTCTTTCAGGACAGCGTGCAATTTTACTTGGAGCTGGTGTATTTGGTCACCGCCTTTGTCCCTTCCGACATGGCGTGCTTGGCCAGCTCCCCGGGCAGCAGCAGGCGCACCGCGGTCTGGATCTCCCGGGAGCTGATGGTGCGCCGCTTGTTGTAATGGGCCAGGCGGGAAACCTCACCCGCGATGCGCTCGAAAATATCGTTCACAAACGAGTTCATGATGCCCATGGCCTTGGAGGAGATACCGGTGTCGGGGTGAACCTGCTTCATCACTTTGTAGATGTAGATGTAGTAACTCTCCTTAATAACAACAGAAGATGCTGGAAAAACTCAGGTCAGGCAACATCCGTGGAGAGAAATTTGAGTTGACGTTTCGGGTTTGACCCTTCTTCCTTCCTCGACCTTCTGCGCTTCTTGCCACCCTTCGCTGCCGGTTTAGTGAAGGTTTTCTTGGCGCCCTTCTTGGCCATTGTTTTCTTTCATCAACCATTCCCAAACTCGATTTCAAACACAAAATAACATAATCCCACTCCGGGCCCGGCTTAAATAGGCTGCCCCCACCGCCCTATGCTAATGAGGGATGGGTGAAGGACATGGTTGTGATTGGCTGCTGAAGAGTGATGTTTGTTTTCCATTTGTCCGATCGCAGCCCTGCCTTCGATCTAGTTCCTTTTCTCTCCAGTTTTGAAGAAGGGTCAAACCCGAAACGTCAACTCAAATTTCTCTCCACGGATGTTGCCTGACTTGCTGAGTTTTTCCAGCATTTTCTGTTGTTATTTCGGATTTCCAACATCTGCAGTATTTTGCTATCGTACTTTTGTTTTCCATTGTTCTGCATCTCTCTGATTGGCTGCTTTATGTATCCAATCAGATTGAATCTCTGTCACAAGCACGCCCCCTGCAGTCAGAAAGGTCATTGCAAGCGCAGAGGAATCATCATCTTCCCATTCTTCATTTCCCAGATCATTAAAGAGGCCCCAAGCACTTCTGCTGCACGGGTCTGCAATTTAAATGTCCAACCTGTGCTCTATATTCAAGCCTTGCGGGGTGGTCTGCGCCACTTTAGTTCAGTAATGCCAGTCCCTAGTACTGTGTGTGTGTGTGTGTGAATAGTTCTGTATCAGTCTCTGGTTATTTATGTACCTGTTGGAATCATTCTCAATCTCAGTCTCTGTTACATGTGTCAGTGTGGGATTCCATCTGTATCCGTCAGACTCTGGTACCGTGTGTCAGTGTTGGGATTCATTCGGAATCTTTCATTCTCTGGTAGTGTACGTGTGTGTGATATTAATTCAGTATCTGTCTGTCACTGGGATGTGTGAGTCTGAGATTCATTCTGTAACTGTTAGTCTCTGGTACTGTATGTTAGTGTCAGATTAGTTCTGAATCAGTCCGCCTCTCGCACTATATTTCAGCAAAGGATTCTGCATGAATATGCTACACACTCGGTTTATGAAAGTGGAATTCGTACTGCACCAATCAGTCTCTGGTACTTGATGTTAGTTTGAGATTCTTTCCATCTCTGCTAGTATCTGGTACTGTATGTGAGTGTGGGACTGAATCTATCTGTAAATCAACTATACTGCATGTGACTGTGTACTCATTCTGTATCTGCCAAGCCCTCTGATTCTCTGTGTTACTATAAGATTCATTCTCTGTCTATCAGTCTCTGTTCTGTATGTGCGTGTTAGAGTAATTATATATCACTGGGACGGTGTGCGAGTATGAAATTCATTCTGCATCTGTCAGTCTCTGGTGCTGATTGTGAGTGTCGGAGTTATTCTGTATCTGTCAGTCTCTGGTGCTGTACATTAGTTTTGAATTAGCTCTGAATCAGTCTGTCTCTCGTACTGTATTTCAGCAAAGGTTTCTGCATGAATATGCTACTCACTCGGTTTATGAAAGTAGGATTTGTACTGCATCTATCAGTCTCTGGTACTTGATGTTAGTTTGAGATTCTTTCCATCTCTGCTAGTATCTGGTACTGTATGTGAGTGTGGGAATGAACCTCTCTGCAAATTAATTGTACTGCCTGTGATTGTGTACTCATTCTGTATCTGCCAGGCCCTCTGATGCTCTGTGTTACTGTGAGACTCCATCTCTGTCTGTCAGTCTCTGCTCTATATGTCAATGTTAGTGTAGTTATATATCTGTCAATCTCTGGTACTGTATGTGAGAGTGCGATTCATTCTGCACCAATCATTATTTAATTTGGGGTTAACTTTGTCTCTTTCATTTGCTGGTACTGTGTACGAGTGTGTATTAATCCTGGGTCTGTCACCGTCTGATACGCTGTGTCAGTGTGAGATTAATTCTCTTTCTCTGACAATCTCTAATAATGTATGTGAGACTGAGATTTATTCTATATCTGTTAGTTCCTGCTATGGCATGTGAGTTTAGGATTTATTCTGTACCTTTCAGTCTCTGATACTGTATGTGTGAGTTAGATTAATGTTGTCTCTGTCACTATTTGGTACTGTTTCAGAGTGTGAGATTCATTCTGTGTATCTGTCATCTCTGATACTGCATGTGTCAGTTTAATTCTGTCTCTCACTATCTTGTAATGTAAGTGAGTGTGAGATTAATTCTGTGTATCTGACCATCTCTGATACAGTATGTGAGCATGAGATTTATCTGTACCTGTCAGTCTCTGATAATCTGTGTCAGTGTGGATTGATTCTGAATTAGTCAGTGTCAAATACTCTATGTGACAGTGAGGTACATTCTGTGTCTGTCAGTCTCTGGTATTATGTTTGAGAGTGAGATTCATTCTGTATCATTCAGTCTTTAATACTCTGTATCAGATTGGGATTCATTTTGTCCCTATCATTTTCTGGTACTGTATATGAGTGTGGGATTCATTATGTGCCTGTCTGTCTCTGATTCTCTGAGTTAGTGTGTGATTCATTTTCTCTTTGTCAGTCTATGATTCTGTATGTGAGAGTTAGATTAATTCAGTATCTGTCAGTCTCTGGTGTTGTATGAAAGTGTGGGATTCATTCTGTATATGTCAGTCCCTGATACTGCGTGCGAGAGTTAAATAAATTCTGTATCTGTCAGTCTCTGGTACTGTGTGTGAGTGTGGGAGTCATACTGCTGGGCTCAGCACTAGGTCCCTTGCTTTTTGTGGTATATATCAACGATCCTGTCTTGAATATAGGGGGTATGATTAAGAAGTATGCAGTTGATACTAAAATCGGCTGTGTGGTTGATACTGAAGAAGGAAGCTGTAGACTGCAGGAAGACATCAATAAATTGGTCAGGTGGGCAGAACCGTGGCAAATGGAATTCAATCCGGAGAAGTGTGAGGTAATGCATTTGGGGAGGGGTAAAAAGGAAAGGGAATACACATTAAATGGTAGGACACTGAGCAGTGTAGAGAAACAAAGGGACCTTGGAATGCATGTCTGCAGATCCCTGAAGGTAGCAGGCCAAGTATATAAGGTGGTTAAGAAGGCATAAGAAATGGTTGCCTTTATTAGCCGTGGCATAGAACACAAGAGCAGGGGGGTTATGCTTCAACTGTATAAAACACTAGTTAGGCCTCAGCTAGAGTACTGCGTGCAATTCTGGTCACCACATTACAGGAAAGATGTGATTGCACTAGAGAGGGTGCAGAGCAGATGTACAAGGATCTTGCCAGGAGTAGAGAATCTTAGCTGTGTGGATAGACTGGATAGGCTTGGTCTGTTTTCCTTGGAACAGAGGACGTTGAGGGGAGTCCTTATTGAGGTGTGTAAAATTATGAGGTACATAGATAAAGTGGGTAGAAAGGACCTATTTCCCTTAGCAGTGGGGTCAAAAACCAGGCGCACAGATTTCAAGTATTTAGGGGAAGGTTTAGACGGGATTTGAGGGGAAATTTCTTCACCCAGAGGGTTATTGTGGTCTGGAACTCACTGCCTGAAAGGGTGGTAGAGGCAGGAACCCTAACCACATTTAAAAAGTACTTGGATGTGCAATTGGGATACTCTAACCTGCAGGGCTACGGACCAAAAGCTGGGAAGTGGGATTAGGCGGGATAGCTCTTTGTTGGCCAGCGCGGACACAATGGGCCAAAATGGCCTCCTTCCGTGCTGTAAATTTCTATGATTCTATGTATGTGTCATTCTCTGATACTGTATGTATGAGTGGGATTTATGTTATATATGTTAGTCTCTTGTGGTCTGTCTTGGAATTAGATTAATTCTGTGTCTTTCAGTCTCTAGTACTTTGTGTGAGAGTGAGAATAATTCTGTATATGTGTCTCTGAAACTCTTGTCATTGTGTGATTGATTCTGTATTTGTCAGTGTCTGGTACTGTATGTGACAGTGAGGCGCATTCTCTGTTAGCCTCTGGATTTTGTGTGAGAGTGAGATTCATTCTGTAGCAATCAGTCTTTAATAATCGGTGTCAGTGAGGGATTCATTGTGTCTCTATCACTTTCTGGTTCTGCATGTGTGTGTGGGATTCATTCTGATTCTGTCATCCTCCGATACTTTGTGTCAGTGTTTGAAACAACCTATACCTGTCAGTCCCTGGTACGTAAATGTGGGTTTTACCCTGTGCCTGTCAGTTTCTACTTTGTGAATTTTAGATTTTACTCTACAAGTCAGTCTCTGACATGTGAGTGTGGGTTTTATTCTGCATCTTTCAATTTCCGTTCTGTGAGAATGTATTTTACTCTGTTTCTGTCAGTCTTTGGTTTGTGAATGTGGGTTTTAGTCTGTCTGTCTGTCTATGATATTTGAATGCATTTTTTATTCTCTATCTATCAGTGTCTGAAATGTTATTCTGGGTTTTCTGCTATAACTGGCTGTTTCTGATTTGTGATTGTGAGTTTTACTGCATCAATCAGTCTCTGGTTTGTGAATGTGGGTTCAAATCTATACCCATCGATATCTGGTATGCTAGTACTGGTTTTATTCAGTACCAGTCAGTTTCTGATACATGAGTGTGGGTTTTCCTTTCTACCTGTCAATTTCCACCCTGGAAGAAAGGGTTCACTCTGAATCTGAAAGTCTCTGGTATGTGAGTGTGAGTTTCACTCTGTATCTGACAGTCTCTGGTATGTGAGTGTGAGTTTCCCCCTGTACCTGTCACTCTCTGGGATGTGAGTGTGAGTTTCACTCTGTATCTGTCAGTCTCTTTTAAATGTGCATTGAATTTAGCTAAAGCTGTCAACCTGGTATATGAATGTGGGATTTCTCCTAGCAATATCCGTCTCTAGGATGTGTGTGTGGATTATCCTCTAACTCGGTTTCCAGTATATTGATGTACTGTTTTGTCTGTCAGTTTCTGGTGTGATTCTGTAATTTACTATGTAGCTGTCTGTCTCTGCTTTGAGAATGTCTGCTTTATTATGTTGCTGTCAGTTTTTGCTACTGTTTGTGAGTGTGGGATTGATTCTGTATCTGTTAGACTGGTAATATATGTGAGTTTGAGAATTATTATGTAATTGACAGTCTATTGTACTGTACTATTCTTGCTCTGTGTGTATGTTGGATTGCATTCATTCTACACCTGTGTAAGCTAATGCTAGTTTGTGATCATAAGTGGCTGTCTCAGGATTTGGTTCAGTCCATTATCTCCGATTCTCTGGTCTTGTATGGTAGTTGTTGGGTTTGATAGTCCAAGTACTGCCAGCAGCGAGCATTGACTCCATATCAGTGTCTATCTGTTCGTGTGTGTGAGTAAGGTAGTGAAAATGGATCTGCCAATCATTGCAATGTGTTTGGGCTTTGAAATAACATCTTATTCTGCTGCTGCAAGTGACATAGAAACACAGAAGATAGGAGCAGGATTAGGCCATTCAGCCCCTCGAGCCTGCTCCGCCATTCAATGTGATCATGGCTGATCATCCAAATTCAGTACCCTGTCCCTGCTTTCTCCCCATATCCCTTGATCCCCTTAGCCTTAAGAAATATATCTAACTCCTTCTTGAATATATTTAATGAATTTGCCTCAACTGTCTTCTGTGGTAGTGAATTCCACAGGTTCACCACTCTCTGGGTGAAGAAGTTCCTCCTCAACTCAGTCCTAAATGGCTTACCCCTGGTTCTGGACGCCCCTGCCATCGGGAACATCCTTCCTGCATCTATTCTGTCTAGTCCTGTTAGAATTTTATAAGTTTCAATGAGATCCCCTCTCATTCATCTAAATTCTAGCGAATATAAGCCTAATCGACCCAATCTCTCCTCATACGTCATTCCTGCCAACCCAGGTATCAGTCTGGTGAATCTTCACTGCACTCCCTCCATGGCAAGAACATCCTTCCTCAGATAAGGCCATCCTTCCTCAGATAAGGACAACATTCCTTAGGTAACGACTGTGAGATTCATAATATAACTCTGGAAATTCGGATCAAAGTGGGACTGTTCCTGCTGCCTGTGATAATAGGACTGAGGCCAGTTCTGTGTCTCTGCGCTCTGTGAGTGATAATGTACTTACTCTGTGTGAGAAGGAGCTGCCTGCACTGTTCCTTGCAGTGGAGGAAAGATCCTATTCATGCGGGCGCATTGAAGTATTTTGCTATGAGAATAATAATACGAGATTAATATTAGTTATAAGATAACGACAGGTTCCAGGAGAATATAAAAATAGAGTTATAATTAATGTGTTTGTTTGCAATAAGGTAAATTATCTGGCGAGGGGAAACCGCGATACAAACAGTGCCATTGTCTGCCCTCACTGCAGCACAACGGCACTCAGATTCTCCACACCAGGTGTGTAGGACGGTTCTACAGTAAGTTATCAGCATCCAGACACAACCCAAACCCAGCACTGGACCAGGAATTGGACCACCCCATTGCACAGTCCAGGGTTTCATTCCCCATTCCAATGGGGCTACCTATAAAATTCAGAATGGCTTCCTGGAATATAACCACAGGTACCTGGGCTGTACAAAGAATTGTTTTCAGTCTATTGAAACCGAGTTGAGGGCCTGTGCAGTTAACAGAATCTCTCAGTGCCCGGATCCTGATGTATCTGAGAGAGCTGCAATGTATCTCTCGATCACCAGCAGCACTGTTCTGGAGAACTCAAAGCATCGAAAGTAATAACCGATTTTTGAAATGTGATCTTTCTCCTGCTGCCTGCAATAGATGCACTTTGTGAAACTGCTCACATCCTCACTGTCAGGCTGTGTTTCCACTGTTCACTGTCCTAGAACAACAGACACGGTGAGATTGGAACTGAATCAGGAATATTCACTGCTTATTTGAGGAAAGAAAGCAGCAATGATTTGAATGAGCGAGGTGATTTGCTTTCTATGTTACCTTACTCTGTGCACACACAGCCCGAGAATGGCCTCTCCCTTCCCCCACTCACTCCATGTTCCGGAACTGCTTCATGCTGCACTCTGCCTCCTTCAAAGAGCCAACGACGGCCGCTCCACTTACCCCGACTCAAAGCCCATCTGCGGACACAGTCCCAATGCGATGTGCTGCTGTGAGGAGGCTGCTGTTTGCTCCCTTACTCGGGCCCGTGATATCTCCGCTCCCTGATGTGTTCAGCGATTATCAGCCGAGCACAGAGGAAACGGCCCCCGCTGGCAGAGCTGGGGGAGGGGAGCTCGCATGGGCCTTTCCTGTCGGTTTAAACACTGTGCGGGGAGAGGGGGAGGAGCAGGCAAGTGTTTCAATGCTGAAGCCTGAAAGCTGGGGGCGGAGCTGAAGCTCAGAGGACGTTGTCTCTGCTCTGCCTGTCACTCTGATCCTGTCTCCTCACAGCCTCTCTCACACTCTGCTTTTCCGGGTTGGCTTCATAAATACATCAGGACGGCGAGAGTTTATCATTCAGTTTATAATCCTGTGAGGAATCGTCATGTCTGGAACAGGTAAAGGAGGCAAAGGACTGGGAAAAGGCGGAGCCAAGCGCCACCGTAAAGTGCTTCGTGACAACATCCAGGGCACAAAACAAAGGCTCCTCTTAGAACCCCACACCGCCTCACAGAGAGAGCAGCGCCCCAGGACCGGGAGCGGGGATATATTGGGGTGAGGAGTAGCTTCAGAATTATAAGGATTATGGGGTTACAAGTGACTCTTTGGGCCGGACCCTGTATTCTCCCCTCACAGTGAAAAGCTCTTTTAGTCTTCCTGGGTGTCCATGCGCTCAGTGTTCTGTTTCCATTCAGCTTTTATATATCAGACAGATGGTGTGACGGGGAACCAGAGCTTTCCACCTCACAATAGGTTAAACCGAGCTGCTGTGACAAGAGGCCAACTTGTGAGATTATTCTCCTTCTGAAGTTTGCTTCCTGCACAGATACTGTCGGGGATTGTGGAATTCAAGGGTTTAAGTGAAGTCATTGGATGGACTGTAATGTCTCCAGTTCTAACTCTCGGAGCCCGCTGCAACCTGAGGCTACTTCGGATTGGTCGCTTGATTGGAATCTCATTACCTTAACAAAACTAACTATTGGCCTCAATGGAAGAATTTATAAATTAATCTTGAAACAATCCGCTAAATTCAAAAAAATAAATACTTTTTTTTATAATTAATAAATTCGACAGAGACAGATTTTAAAATGCGGCAGTTTCCCTATTTGTCTGATAATGTCATCACCAGATTGATAGGACGTTAGCCGGAATGAATAAACTGACAATCAGTGTATTAAACAGGCGGCTCCTTCAGAGAGGATGTGGGTAGCTCTTAAACGAGCCGTTGTGGGTTTTTTTGTCAGTAAATTGTGGAGTTTTACTTGGAGCTGGCGTTCTTGGCCACCCCGGGCTTTGCCAGCTCCCCGGACAGCACCAGACTCACGGCGGTCTGGATGTGTGGACACAATCCGCACTCTCCAAACTATTAGAGGTTGGTGCCATCTCCTGGCCGACAGCGAGTGCTGCAACAAGAGACAATGATTCAGCAGAAACCATTTTGATTTCGACAGACACCTCAGTACCCTGTTTATGTTCCGCTTAAAACCATTGCCAAGTAGTTTATTGGTCCAGCTGAAAACTCCAAACAACCATTAAATGCTGGAAAAGCTCAGCAGGCCAGGCAGCATCCGTGCAAACATAGAAGATAGGAGCAGGATTAGGCCATTCGGCCCTTCGAGCCTGCTCCGCCATTCAACGAGATCATGGCTGATCATCCAAATTCAGTACCCTGTCCCTGCCTTCTCCCCATATCCCTTGATCCCTTTAGCATCAAGAAATATATCCAACTCTTTCTTGAATATATTTAATGAACTGGCCTCCACTGCCCTCTGTGGTAGAGAATTCCACAGGTTCACCACTCTCTGGGTGAAGAAATTCCTCCTCATTTCAGTCCTAAATGGCTTACCCCTTATCCTTAGACTATGACCCCTGGTTCTGGACTCCCCGGCCATCAGAAACATCCTTTCTGCATCTAGTCTGTCCAGACCTGACAGAATTTTATAGGTTTCGATGAGATCCCCTCTCAATCTTCTAAACTCCAGTGAGTATAAGCCCAATTGACACAATCTCTCCTCGTACGTCATTCCTGCCATCCCAGGTATCAGCCTGGTGAATCTTCACTGCACTCCCTCCATGGCAAGAACGTCCTTCCTCAGGTAAGGTGACCAAAACTGCACACAATACTCAAGGTGCGGTCTCACCAAGGCCCTGTACAACTGCAGCAAGACATCCTTGTTCTTGTACTCGAACCCTCTTGCTACGAAGGCCAACATACCATTTGCCTTCTTAACCGCCTGCTGCACCTGCATGCTTACCTTCAGCGACTGGTGCACAAGAACACCCAGGTCTCTTTGCACTTCCCCTTCTCCCAATCTATTGCCATTCAAATAATAATCTGCCTTCCTGATTTTGCCACCAAAGTGGATAACCTCACATTATAGTGCATTTGCCATGTTTCTGCCCAATCACCCAACCTGTCCAAATCGTACTGGAGTTTCATGACATCCTCCTCACAGCATACCCTCCCACCCAGCTTTGTGTCGTCTGCAAATTTGGAGATATTACATCCAATTCCCTCGAGAGAAATTAGAGTCAACGTTTCGGGTCAAAACCCTTTATCAAGACTAAAGAGGTACAGGGAATTAAATAGATTAAGATGCCGGGCTGGGAGACAACAAAAGAGAAGAGACATTAAGAGGTATTCAAAACGAGATGAGATGGTGATAGGACTAGTGGAGACAAAAGACAGCTCTAGATTAGGTGTGAAATGCGCTGGCAGAATGGGAGACAGCTGCCATCCGCAGTATTTTGCTATCGAACCATTAAATGCAGATGGACGCGCTCACCCGATTCTAGTGTGAACAGTGTGGTTGATCATTGAGTGTGGGATAGACACTTCCTCTGTCAATCTGGTACTATGTGCCAATGTGGGATTCACTGCTGAATATGGGATAGATACTGTACCTGTCATTCTCTGGTACTGTGCGTCAGTGTGGGATTGACAAAAGTGCCTATGATAGACAACGCCTCTCTCACCCTCTGTATTGTCAGTGGCAGATTGGCTGTTGAAAAACGATACTGTATCTGACACTATCTAGTAGTGTGACATTTTTAAATTGTCTGCTGAGGCTACACTAGATACTTTATCTGTCACTTTCTGGTACTGTCAGTATGGGATTGACAGGTGAGTATAGGAAAAGCACTACCACTCACTCACTGGTACTGCATGTGAGTGAGGGAGTATTCGTTCATACAGGATAGCAATTGTATCTGTCACTATGTGGAAGCACTTGATTGTCAGGTGAGTGTTGGATAGATAACTTAATGGGCAAAACTGTGGCAAATGAATTTCAAAGTAGATTTTAAGATTTAACATGTTAAATCAGTCTGGTATAATTGTGACCCATAGAACAGAACAGTAACCAACCCTTTCAAAGATAATGTGGGTGGCTCTGAAAAGAGCCTTTGGGTTATTAGATTGAATCTTGTGCGCTTTACTTGCTCTTGGAGCTGGCAGTGCTGGTTTTCTTGGGCAGCAGCACCGCCTGGATATTAGGCAGCACCCCGCCCTGAGCGATGGTCACCTTTCCCAGCAACTTGTTGAGCTCCTCGTCGTTGCGGATGGCCAGCTGCAGGTGTCTGGGGATGATGCGGGTCTTCTTGTTGTCCCGGGCCGCGTTGCCGGCCAGCTCCAGAATTTCAGCGGTCAGATACTCGAGCACAGCAGCCATGTAGACCGGGGCTCCGGCACCCACACGCTGAGCGTAGTTGCCCTTTCGCAGGTGCCTGTGAACACGGCCCACAGGAAACTGCAGTCCGGCCCGGGATGAGCGAGACTTGGCTTTGGCCCTAGCTTTACCGCTGGTTTTTCCTCTTCCAGACATTTCCAAAATGAACACAGTCAGAGAAAGAATGAAAACCTCCTCCCACATCTGCCCATCTTATACCTTCTGGAGGAATGCAGACAGCGTACCAGTGATTGGTCGCTCTGTGGTGAATTTCATTGGTGTTTTCCGGTGACCAATCACAGTCTGTTTTTCCCACCAATGAAAAGAGGTCGGAAATAACTGCCTCAACAGTCAGACCGCCAACGATTTTTTAAATCTCAAAAGCCCCGCCAATAATTTTTAAATTGAGGATTATGTTAATAAATTCACCATTAGCCAAAGATTTCCAAGCACGTTTTATTCCCGTTTGTCTTATTCCATATTTCCCTTGCACAGTCCGGACTGTGACAATCAGCCTGTTCAATTTCAGAATGTAACGGGCGGGAATCAACCCCCACTGGTTCTGTAAGCGGACAGATTCCAGCTCAATCTTTGTAAAAGTGAGGTTTCAATAATTGTCGATGGATCCTTTGCACAGGCGGGAGTGAAAACAGAACCGGGAGTCCTTTGAAAAGAGAAGAGGGACAGTGTTCAGTCTGCCCCCTGTTCCGGTCTCTGTTAGAACTCCCATTCTGGGCTGTTACACTGCAAGAAGTCTCGGGTTAATAAACCCCCAACAGTTATTTTTAAAACCGGAAAATGCCTTGAGAGAGAACGATGTGACTGGAATCTGAGTCTTACCCGTAGAACAAGCTCTTAATTCGTCGGCAGGCGCTGTAAATGAACGGGTCTGAGAACAAAGGGAAACAAAGAAACATAGAAGATAGGAGCAGGGGGTAGGCCATGCGGCCCCTCGAGCCTGTTCCGCCATTTAATGAGATCATAGCTGATCATCCAAATTCAGTACCCTGTCCCTGCTTTCTCCCCATATCCCTTGATCCCTTTAACCTTAAGAAATATATCTAACTCCTTCTTGATTATATTTAATGAATTGGCCTCAACTGCCTCCTGTGGTAGAGAATTCCACAGGTTCACCACTCTCTGGGTGAAGAAATTCCTCCTCATCTCAGTCCTAAATGGCTTACCCCTTATCCTTAGATTGTGACCCCTGGTTCTAGACTCCCCCACCATCAGGAACATCCTTCCTGCATCTAGTCTGTCTAGTCCTGTTAGAATTTTATAAGTTCCAATGAGATGCCCTCTCATTCTTCTAAACTCTAGCGAGTATAAACCTAATCGACCCAATCTCTCTTTATAAGTCATTCCTGCCATCCCAGGTATCAATCTGGTGAATCTCCACTGCACTCTCTCCATGGCAAGAACATCCTTCCTCAGATAAGGCGACCAAAACTGCACACAATACTCAAGGTGTGGTCTCACCAAGGCTCCGTACAACTGCAGCAAGACATTCTTGCTCATGTACTCGAATCTTCTCGCTATGGGGCGGGGCCAGGGAGGAGCATTAGTGGTTCCCCCTAGTGGAACATTCCAGACATTACAAGTGCAAGTACAAATATCAGAACACAGTTATTTCATCACACTCCTGTACACGAATCCTCTCGCTATGAAGGCCAACATACCATTTGCCTTCTTAACCGCCTGCTGCACCTGCATGCTTACCTTCAGCGACTGGTGCACAATGACCCCCAGGTCACGTTGCACTTCCCCTTCTCCCAATCTATTGCCATTCAGATAATAATCTGCCTTCCTGTCTTTGATACCAAAATGGATAACCTCGCATTTATCCACATTATACTGCATTTGCCATGCATCTGCCCAATCATGCAACCTGTCCAAATCATACTGGAGTTTCACTTCATCCTCCTCACAGCACACGCACCCACCCAGCTTTGTATCATCTGCAAACTTGGAGATATTACATCTAGTTCCCTCGTCTAGATCATTTATATATATTGTGAATAGCTGGGGTCCTAGTACCGATCCCTGCAGTACACCACTAGTCACTGCCTGCCACTCGGAAAAGGACCCGTTTATTCCAACTCTTTGCTTCCTGTCTGCCAACCAGTTCTCTATCCAAGACAGTACCTTACCCCCAATCCCATGTGCTTTAACTATGCACGCTAATCTCTTATGTGGGACCTTATCGAAAGCCTTCTGAAAGTCCAAATACACCACATCCACTGGTTCTCATTTATCTATTCTAGCAGTTACATCCTCAAGAAATTCCAGTAGATTAGTCAAGCACGATTTACCTTTTGTAAATCCATGTTGACTTTGTCCGATCCTGTCACTGTTTTCCATGTGCTCTGCTATTACATCTTTTATAATGGATTCTAGCATTTCCCCACTACCGATGTCAGGCTTACCGGTCTGTAATTCCCCGTTTTATCTCTACCACCTTTTTTAAATAGTGGGGTTACATTAGCTATCCTCCAATCCATCGGAACTGTTCCAGATCCTATAGAATTTTGGAAGATGTCCAGCAATGCATCTGCTATAAACTGCGATAGGGTGACCTAAACTGTGTTAACAGGAGCCTGGTTGCGATGCCTCGAATCGAACTTCAATGAACTCGCGAGGGAGGTCAGCGAGCCACACCACGATACAATCATCGCCCTAATTTTAAAATGTTAGACGCTGTATTTACAGATCATTCGCCATAGGTCTTTGGAGCTTTAGTCAGGACGTGTAAAACACTTTGCAATCATCTTAGACTGAACGGAAACAAGATGTTCAGGTTATTTCTCTCCAGTTTAAAATAGTTACTGAGGAATGGTTTTCCTGTTGCACCACTGGCTGGCGGCCAGGAGATGTCACCAAACTCCAATAGTTTGACCAAATTGTATTAACTTTTGTGGACAACTGATGTGATCTTTTTTTTTCCCACACTTAGACACGACAAACACGTACCACTCTTTAACCTATCATAGTAAAAGATCAAACTTAACATGAAATCCTTATATATTTCGACCTGGAATATCCAAGGTCTACGCTCTTCACTGCGAGAAGTGAAAAGTAGGACCCCAGAGTTCATAGATGAAACTAAAGACCTAGATATTATCATTTTACAGGAAACTTGGTATAAAGGAAAAGGACACACTGGCTGTCCCCAAGGGTACACTGAGCTGGTGGTCCCCTCCAATAAATTACCAAGTGTAACCCAAGGCAGAGACTCCGGAGGCATACTGATCTGGTTTAAAACAGAACTTAAGAATTACATCAAATTTATAAAAAAGGGCGAAAACCATATGTGGCTCAAACTTGAGAGGGAGATTATCTCAAACACCCAAGATGTTTACATTTGCGCACTTTATATCCCTCCAATCGATTCCCCGTACTTTAAAGAGGACACCTTCTCCAACATGGAGGGGGAAATTATCCAATACCAGGCCCAGGGGAACGTGTTGATCTGTGGGGACCTCAATTCAAGAACGGGCGAAGAACCAGACTTCACCAATAATCAGGGAAACAATTACGTTTTCGGGAATAACCACTTTGACATCCCTTCCCTTCCATACAGGCATCACTGCGACAAGCAGTCAAATACCAACGGAAAACAGCTACTACAGCTCTGTCGAAACCTGGGTCTGTACATTGTCAATGGTAGGTTCATAGGAGACCTCCTAGGAAGATCGACCTATTGCTCACCTCTTGGCTGCAGCACAGTAGACTATATGATTACAGACTTAGACCCATCCTCTTTCAGAGCATTCACAGTCAAACCACAAACAACACTGTCAGATCACAGTCAAATTACTATGTTCCTCAAAAAGACAGAAACAAACAACATAGAAACACAACCCAGTAAACTGTACAACACCAAAAAATCGTACAGATGGGCCAAAAACGACACGGAAAAATACCAGAAAACAATTAGCAATGCATCAACTCAAGCTCTCTTAGACACCTTTCTGGATAACATATACACTCACAATAAAGAAGGCGTAAACCGGGCAGTTAGTAAACTAAACAATATTTTTGATAATTTGGCAACAAATACAAACTTGAAAGCTCGCAAGAACAAACCCAAAACAAAAAACTATGAAAAATGGTTTGACCGAGATTGCCATAACATGAGGAAAAAACTTAGAAAAATATCAAACCAAAAACACAGACATCCAGAAAACGAGGAACTACGCCCTACTTATTGTCAGACACTAACACAATACAGAAACACACTCAGAACCAAAAAAGAGCAATATATTAAGAATACACTCAGCTCCATGGAGGAATCCATTGATTCCAATTGTTTCTGGGAAAACTTGAAAACACTACACAAAAAACAACACGACGATTTGGCCATTCAAAATGGGGACACATGGGTAAACCACTTTGAAAAATTATACCAGAAAAACACACTAAGACCAGAGCAACACCAAATATGCAAAAAACTGGAAAAGCTAGAAATGGCCATAAAAGATAACCAAAACCCGCTAGACGCCATAATAACAGAAAAAGAACTTCTTGAAAAACTCAAGGACCTGCGACCAGGAAAAGCCTGCGGGACAGACGGCATACTAAACGAGATGATTAAATACACAGACAACAAAATGAAACTGGCTATCCTAAAACTCTTCAACTTGGTTCTGAGTGTCGGTTATTTCCCTGATATCTGGAACAAAGGACTCATAACGCCCATATACAAAAGTGGGGACAAAATCGACCCAAACAACTATCGAGGCATCTGTGTAAACAGTAACCTGGGGAAGGTATTCTGTAGCATCATAAACAAAAGACTTATAAACTTCCTTGAGGAGCACAATGTCTTGAGTAAAAGCCAAATTGGATTCCTGCCAAACTATAGAACATCCGATCATATCTTCACCCTACAGACCCTGATTGACAAACACGTTCACCATAACAAAAGCAAAATCTACGCATGCTTTGTAGATTTCCAGAAGGCTTTCGACTCCATCTGGCATGACGGTTTATTCCTGAAACTTATCGAAAGTGGGGTAGGAGGGAAAACATATGATGTAATTAAATCAATGTATACAAACAACAAATGTGCAGTTAAAATTGGAGACAAACAAACAAAATACTTCCCACAGGGGCGGGGGGTGATGCAGGGCTTGCCAATCTCACCGACACTCTTTAATATTTACATAAATGGATTGGCAAAGCTACTTGAACAATCTACAGCACCCGGCCTCACCCTATATGAATCCAAGGTTAAATTCCTCCTCTATGCAGACGACCTGGTTCTGCTGTCACCTACTAAAGAGGGGCTACAGCAAAACCTGGACCTGCTGGAGTCGTACTGCCAGACTTGGGCCCTGACAATAAATCCCCAAAAAACCAAAGTCCTTGTGTTCCAGCAAAGATACAAACATCAGGGATCCAAAATAAATTTCACAGTAGGAACAACCAAAATTGAACAAACCACTAACTACACATACTTGGGCTTAAAAATCAGTTCTACGGGAAACTTCAAACTGGCTGTGAATGAACTGAAAGAGAAAGCAAGAAGGGCTTTCTATGCCATCAAAAAATCAATCCAAATAGAAATCCCAATTAGCATTTGGCTCAAAATTTTCAAATCAGTAATTGAACCAATTGCACTCTATGGCAGTGAGGTATGGGGACCGCTAACTCAACAAGAATTTGCAAAATGGGACAAACACCCAATTGAGATCCTACATGCAGAATTCTGTAAAAGTATCCTCCGAACTCAAAGGAAAACAGTAAACAATGCATGCAGGGCGGAACTAGGCCAATATCCATTAATAATCACTATCCAAAAAAGAGCCACCAAATTTTGGAATCACCTACAAATGAGCAATCCCCAATGCTATCACTACGACGCCCTGAAATGCCAAGAGCTGACCATAAAGAAGAATACCCTCAGTCAACTAGTCCTGGGACTCAGTGAAGTAACGACTAACAATAACCAGCCCCAGGACAGTGACAGGGTAACACAAAGAATTCGACCCAACACAATCGTCGCTAAGCAAAAGGAAAAATATCTGACATATTGGGCAGAAACAACAAAAACCCAAAGCAAACTCAATTGCTACTTGGCCCTAAACAGACAATACAACATAGCTGATTACCTGACCATGGTAAAGGATAACAAACTGAGAAGAACCTTGACAAGGTACAGACTTAGCGAACATAGCCTAGCGATCGAAAAAGGCAGACACAGGCAGACCAGGCTGCCAAGAGAGGACAGGATATGCTCTCACTGCAGTCAGGGAGTGGTGGAGACAGAGATGCACTTCCTCACAGCTTGTGGAAAATATCAGGGCACCAGGGAGAATTTCTACCAAAAATTCTCACAAATATGCCCTGATTTCAGAAATCTGAATGACAACCAAAAACTCCCATTCCTACTGGGAGAGGAGAGAAGCTGTATAACACTGGCGGCACACTATGTTACAGCTTGCCATGAACAGAGGGACAACCAGTAAACTAAGAAAAGAATATATATAAACAATGCGAATGTATATTTATACACTCAGGGATATACCTGTTTATACACTGTATGAATAGAACTGCGTTTATGTGCTAAACCATAAATGTATTTTGATGCTTTGGCAACATAAGATGTAACTTATCATGCCAATAAAGCGATTTGAATTGTGAATTGTGAATTGTTTGGAGAGTGCGGATTGTGTCCACACATCCAGACCGCCGTGAGCCTGGTGCTGCCCGGGAGCTGGCCAAGCACGGGGTGTCGGAAGGTACAATAGCAAATAAATTTCACAACGCACTGTAAAAGCACAAAACAAAGCAACAGCTCTTTTCAGAGGAAGTCGCAGCATTAATATAGTTGAATTATTCATTCGGGATATCGTCCTTTTATAGAATCACAGAACGATTCCGCACATTAGCAGGCCGAGAGGAGACTTGATTGATGTGTATATGAAGGGCCTACATAGAGTGGACAGGAAAGACCTATTTCCCTTAGCAGAGAGATCAATCACCAGGGGGTAAAGATTTAAAATAATTGGTAGAAGAAGCAGAGGAGAGTTGAGCAGAACTTTTTTCACCCATAGGTTGTTGGGGGTATGGAACGTTCTGCCTGAAAGTGAGGTAGAGGCAGAAACCCTCATCATATTTAAAAACTATATGTTACGCCCTTGAAGTGTCATAAACTGAAAAGCTAAGGACCAAGATCTGGAAAGTGGGATTCGGCAGCATAGATATTTTTTGTGCTGAATCCTTCTGTACCGTAAATGTCTACGATTCTGTGAATAAAGATCATTCAGCCCATCGTGCCTATGTTGATTTAAAACATCCACACACCAGAATATAGAACTTGGAGTAAAATATAGATCTACACCGATCACAATGTAAATCAACTGTCTACCCTCGCTCCCAGGTCACTGCTCTCTCTGTGAGGTGGTGGGTGGCTCTTAAAAGAGCCTTTGTGTTGTGTTTGGTGGAAAGGGTCGAGTTGTTCAGCCGCCGAATCCATAGAGAGTGCAGCCCTGCCGTTTCAGAGCGTACACCACATCCATGGCATTGACCGTCTTGCGCTTGGCGTGCTCAGTGTAGGTGATCGCATCCCTGATCACATTCTCCAGGAAAACCTTCAGCACCCCGCGGGTATGTGTGTGGGGCTTTGTCCTGTACCTGTCATTCTCTGGTATGTTCGTGGTGTTTTTTTCCTGCACCTGTCAGTTTCTGATATATGATTGGGTTTTCTTCCTGGACCTGCCAGTTTCTGATATGTCAGTGGGGTTTTGTCCTGTACCTGTCAGTTTCTGTTATGTGAGTGTGGATGTGCATTTGCCTGTCAGTTTCTGTTATGTGAGTGCGGTTTTGTCCTGTACCTGTCAGTTTCTGATATGTGAGTGGGGTTTTGTACTATAGCTGTCAGTTTCTGATCTGTGAGTGCGGTTTTGTCCTGTACCTGTCAGTTTCTGGCATATGAGTTGGGATTTCTCATGTACCTATCAGTCTCTGGTATGTGAATGGGGTTATATCCTGTACCTGTCAGTTTCTGGTATTTGAGAGGGCTTTTGTCAGGTACCTCTCAGTTTCTGATATGTGAGTGGGTCTTTGTCCAGTAAATGTCAGTATCTGATATATGAGTCGGGTTTTGTCCTCTCCCTGTCTGTTTCTGGTTTGTGAGTGAGGTTTTGTCCAGTACCTGTCAGTTTCTTTATGTTTGTGTTTTTTTTTCCTGTAGCTGTCAGTTTCTGGTACCTGAATGGGGTTTTGTTCTGTACCTATCAGTTCTTTGTAAGTGAATGGGGCTTTATCCTGTACCTGGCAGTTTCTTTATGTTAGTGTTCATTTTTCCTATAGCTGTCAGATTCTGATACGTGAGTGGGATTTTGTCCTTTACTTGTCAGTTTCTGATCTGTGATTTGGGTTTTGTCCTGTACCTGTCTGTTTCTGGTATGTTAGTGGGCTTTTGTCCTGTACCTGTCAGCTTCTGTCATGTGAGTGGTGTTTTGTACAATAGCTGTCACTTTCTGATCTGTGAGTGGGGTTTTGTCCTGTACCTGTCAGTTTCTGTTATGTGAGTGTGGATATGCATTTGCCTGTCAGTTTCAGTTATGTGAATTAGGTTTTTTCCTCTTCCTGTCAGTTTCTGGTATATGAATTGGGTTATATCCTGTACCTATCAGTCTCTGGTATGTGAGTGGGGTTATATCCTGTACCTGTCAGTTTTGGTCATGCGAGTGGGGTTATCTCCTGTACCTCTCAGTTTCTGACATGTGAGTCGGTCTTTGTCCTGTAAATGTCAGCATCTGATATGTGAGTCAGGTTTTGTCCTGTACCTGTCTTTCTGGTTTGAGAGTGGGGTTTTGTACTGTGCCAGTCAGTTTCAGGTTTGTGAGTGGGTTTTGTGCTGTATCTCTCAGTTTCTGATATGTGAGTGTGGTTGTTGTCCTGTACCTGTCAGCTTCTGGTACGTGAGTGGGGTTTTGTCCTGTACCTGTCAGTTTCTGGTATGTGAGTGGGTTTTGTCCTGTACCTGTCAGTTTCTGGTATGTGAGTGGGTTTTGTCCTGTACCTGTCAGTTTCTGGTACGTGAGTGGGGTTTTGTCCTGTACCTGTCAGCTTCTGGTATGTGAGTGGGTTTTGTCCTGTACCTGTCAGTTTCTGGTACGTGAGTGGGGTTTTGTCCTGTACCTGTCAGTTTCTGGTACGTGAGTGGGGTTTTGTCCTGTACCTGTCAGCTTCTGGTACGTGAGTGGGGTTTTGTCCTGTACCTGTCAGTTTCTGGTATGTGAGTGGGTTTTGTACTGTACCTGTCAGTTTCTGGTATGTGAGTGGGTTTTGTCCTGTACCTGTCAGTTTCTGGTATGTGAGTGGGGTTTTGTCCTGTACCTGTCAGTTTCTGGTATGTGAGTGGGGTTTTGTCCTGTACCTGTCAGCTTCTGGTACGTGAGTGGGGTTTTGTCCTGTACCTGTCAGTTTCTGGTATGTGAGTGGGTTTTGTCCTGTACCTGTCAGTTTCTGGTATGTGAGTGAGTTTTGTCCTGTACCTGTCAGCTTCTGGTATGTGAGTGGGTTTTGTCCTGTACCTGTCAGCTTCTGGTACGTGAGTGGGGTTTTGTCCTGTATATGGCAGTTTCTTTATGTTATTGTTCTTTTTTCCTGTAGCTGTCAGTTTCTGATCTGTGAGGGGGTATTGTCCTGTACCTGTCAATTTCCGGTATGTGAGTGATGTTTTGTCCTGTATATGGCAGTTTCTGATATGTGAGTGGGGTTTTGACCTCTTCCTGTCAGTTTCTCATTTGTGAATGTGGTTTTGACCTGTCCCTGACAACTTCTGATATGCGAGTGTGGTTTTGTCCTGTACCTGCCAGATTTTGAAATGTGAGGGAGGATTTGTCCTGTAAATATCAGTTTCTGATATATGATTGGGGTTTTGTTCTGTATCTGACAGTTTCTGATATGTGGGTGAGATTTAGTAATGTAGCTGCCATTATCTTGTATGTGAGTGGGATTTTGTACTGTACCTGTCCATTTCTGATATGGGAGTGGGGTTTTTTTCCTGTACCAGTCAGTTTCTGGTATGTGCATGGGTTTTTGTCCAGTACCTGTCAGTTTCTGGTATGTGAGTGAATTTTCCACTGTACCTGTCAGTTTCTGGTATGTGAGGGGGATTTTGTCCTGTACCTGTCAGTTTCTGGTATGTGAGTGAATTTTCCACTGTACCTGTCAGTTTTTGTTATGTGAGGGGGATTTTGTCCTGTACCTGTCAGTTTTTGTTATGTGAGGGGGATTTTGTCCTGTACCAGTCAGTTTCTGGTATGTGAGTGAGGTTTTGTCCTGTGTCTGTCAGTTTCTGGTATGTGAGTGGAATTTTGTCCTGTACCCATCAGCTTCTCATTGGGTGTTATCTGTACCTGTCAGTTTCTGTCTGCACCTGTCTGTATCTGCTATGTGAGCTTCAGTTTCTGTCTATCTGTCTGTGTCTGGTATGGGAGTGTGGATTTTACTCAGTAACTGTCTATCTCTGGTAGTTAAGTGTGGGTCTTCATCTGTATCTGTCAGTCAATCTCAGTTGCAGTAAGTGATTGTGATTCAATCTCAATCTGTCATTCTGTGAGTGATAATGTACTTACTGTGTGTGAGAAGGAGCTGCCTGCACTGATCCTCCTGTTCCATGTGGAGGAAAGATCACATTTATTCTGGCTCAGTGAAGTATTTTGCTCCGAGAATTATAATATGAGAACAGAATTAGTTATACAATATGGACAGTTGTGGGTAGAATATAAAAATAAATTAATAATTAGTGTGTTTGTTTATGATAACAAAGTAAAGTATCTGGGGAGAGGAAACTGCGATACAAATTGTGTCGTGGTCTGATCTCACTGCAATACAGTGGGACTCCGATTCTCCGCAGCAGGTGTGTAGAATGGTTCTATAGTAAGTTATCAGCATCCAGACACAAACCAACCCCAGCATTTGACCATGAATGGGACGACCCTATTGCCACAGTCCAGGTTTATATCTCCCAGTCCCATTGGATTACCTATCAAATTCCGCAAGGCTTCCTGGAATATAACCACAGGTACCTGGTCTGTACAAGCAATTGTTTTCAGTCTATGGACAGAAAACAGCGAGTTGTGGTAAATGGCTGTTATTCAGAGAGAAGGATGGTAGACAGTAGTGTTCACCAACTGTCAGTGCTGCAACCACTGCATTCTTTATTATATTTATAAATGACCTGGAAATTGGAATACAAAGTAGAATATCTAAATTTGCAATTCACACCTTATGTGGGGGTGTGCAATAGAGTGAGGATGATACCAATCGACTGCAACAGGACATAGAAAGATTGGCAGAATGGACAGACAAGTAGCAGATGCAATTTAAACAGAGAAGTGTGAGGTGATGCATTTTGGCAGAGGAAACAGGGAGAGGCAATATACACGTATTGGCACAATTGTAAAGAATGTGCAGGGACAGAGGGACCTGGGAGTTAATGGGCATAGGTCCCTGAAGGTGGCAGGACATATTGAGATAGTGGTTAGCAAAGGATATGGGATCTTGGGTTTCATAAATAGAGGTATTGAGTACAAATGTAGAGAAGTTATGCTGAATCATTATAAAGCTCTGGTTAGGCCACAACTGCAGAATTGCATCCAGTTCTGGTCACCACACTTTAGGAAGGATGTGAAGGCCTTTGAGAGGGTGCAGAGGAGATTTATCAAAAAGTTCTGCGGATTGGGGATCTTAGCTACAAGCAAAGGTTGGAGATGCTGGATTTCTTTCATTAGAGCAAAGGAGGTTGAGGGGTGATTTGATAGAGGTGTACAGGATTATGACAGGTTTGGATCGGCTAGACGGGGAAAGGCTGTTCCCACTAGTTGATGGTACCAGGACTAGGGGACACAGATTTGAGGTTTTGGGCAAGAGATGGGGCGGGGGCGGTGGTGTGAGGAAAAACATTTTTACGCAGCGAGTGTTGAGGACCTGGAACTCGCTGCCGATGGAAGTGGTGGAAGCGGACACACTCAATGTTTTCAAGGGGAGACTGGATAGGCACTTGAGGGAAATAAACTTGCAGGGCTACGGGGATAGAGCAGGGGAATGGGACTGACTGGATTGCTCTGCAGAGAGATGGCACAGACTCAATGGGCCGAATGGCTTCCTTCTGTGCCGTTATGACTCTATGATTATGGCTCTATCATTCCATTGAAACCGAGTTG
Organism: Somniosus microcephalus; assembly: GCF_052327205.1. Classification (NCBI taxonomy): domain Eukaryota; kingdom Metazoa; phylum Chordata; class Chondrichthyes; order Squaliformes; family Somniosidae; genus Somniosus; species Somniosus microcephalus. The sequence goes on from NC_141015.1 coordinate 6,499,530, forward strand.
AGGGCCTGTGTAATTAACAGAATGTCTCAGAGCACGGATCCTGATGTACCTGATGTAGCGACTATGTATCTGCCAATCACCAGCAACAGGGTTCTGGAGAACTCAATGCACCGAAACAAAATAACTGATTTTTGAAATGTGTTCTTTCACACTTCTCACCTGCTGCCTGCAATAGATGCACTTTGTGAAACTCCTCACATCCTCACTCTCAGGCTCCGATCCACTGTTCAATAACAACAGACACGGTGAAATTCGAACTGAATCAGGAACATTCACTGCTGATTTGGAGAAAGCAGCAATGATTTGAAAGTGCGAGGTGATTTACTTTCTATGTTACCTTACACTGTACACACACAGCCTGAGAATGGCCTCTCCCTTCCCCCACTCACTCCATGTTAAGGAACTAGTTCCTGTTCCAATCTGTCTCTTACAGACAATCCCCGGCTTCCAACTCTCCGACACCTCCTCCTACCTCCACCTGGACCATGACCCTACTGCCGAACATCAAACCACTGTCACTGACCTCATCTCCTCTGGAGATCTTCCCCCCGCTGCCACCAACCTCATAGTTCCCCAACCCCGCACAGCCCGCTTCTACCTCCTTCCCAAGATCCACAAACAGGACTGCCCTGGTAGACACATCATTTCAGCCTGTTCTTGCCCCACGGAACTTATCTCTTCCTATCTCGACTCTATCTTTTCTCCCCTTGTCCAGTCTCTTCCCACCTACATTCACGACTCTTCGGACGCCCTCTGCCACTTTAACAGTTTCCAGTTTCCTGGCCCCAACCGCTTCCTTTTCACCATGGACATACAATCCCTCTACACCTCCATCCCCCACCAGGATGGCCGGAGGGCGCTCCACTTCTTCCTTGAACAGAGGCCCCTCCAGTCCCCATCCACCACCACCCTCCTCCGCCTGGCTGAACTTGTTCTCACATTGAACAACTTCTCCTTTAACTCCACACATTTCCTCCAAATCAAAGGTGTTGCCATGGGTACCCGCATGGGTCCTAGCTATGCCTGCCTTTTCGTGGGATATGTCAAACAATCTTTGTTCCAGTCCGACTCAGCTCCCCTCCCTTAGCTCTTTTTCCGATACATTGATGACTGTATCGGTGCCGTTTTCTGCTCTCGCCCCAAACTAGACAATTCATTCACTTTGCCTCCAATTTCCACCCTTCCTCACCTTCACATGGTCCATTTCTGACTCTTCCCTTCCCTTCCTCGACTTCTCCGTCTCCATCTCTGGGGATAGGTTATCGACCAATATTCACTACAAGCCCACTGACTCCCACAGCTACCTGGGCTACACTTCCTCCCACCCCGCCTCCTGTAAGGACTCCATTCCATTCTCCCAGTTTCTCCATCTCTGCCGTATCTGCTCCGACGATGCCACCTTCCACACCAGTGCTTCCGACATGTCTTCCTTTTTCCGCAGATGATACTAAGATGGGAGGGAAAGTAGTGAGTGAGGAGGACATAAAAAACCTGCAAGGGGACATCGACAGGCTAAGTAAGTGGGCAGAGATTTGGCAGATGGAATACAATACTGGAAAGTGTGAGGTTATGCACTTCGGCAGGAAAAATCGTAGAGCAAGTTATTATCTTAATGGCAAGAAACTGGAAAGTACTGAAGTACAAAGGGATTTGGGGGTCCTGGTGCACGAAACTCAAAAGGTTAGTATGCAGGTGCAGCAAGTGATTAAGAAGGCCAATGGAATGTTGGCTTTCATTGCTAGGGGGATAGAATATAAAAATAGGGAGGTATTGCTTCAGTTGTACAAGGTATTGGTGAGACCGCACCTGGAATACTGCGTACAGTTTTGGTGTCCATACTTAAGAAAGGACATACTTGCTCTCGAGTCAGTACAAAGAAGGTTCACTCGGTTAATCCCGGGGATGAGGGGATGGACATATGAGGAGAGGTTGAGTAGATTGGGACTCTACTCATTGGAGTTCAGAAGAATGAGAGGCGATCTTATTGAAACATATAAGATTGTGAAGGGGTTGGATCGGGTGGATGCGGGGAAGATGTTCCCGATGATGGGTGAAACTAGAAGTGGGGGCATAGTCTTAGAATAAGGGGCTGCTCTTTCAAAACTGAGATGAGGAGGGACTACTTCACTCAGAGGGTGGTAGGTCCATGGAATATGCTGCCCCAAAAAGCTGTAGAAGCTACATCATTACATAAATTTAAAACAGAAATAGACAGTTTCCTAGAAGTAAAGGGAATTAAGGGTTACGGGGAGCGGGCAGGAATTTGGACATGAGTCTAGGTTCAGATCGGTCATGGCCCTGTGGGTAGCGGAGCGGGCCCAGGGGCCGTGTAGCCTGATCCTGCTCCTATTTCGTGTGTCTAATTCTGTTAGATTCAGGAGATGGTTCTGTGATAGTGGATTGGCTGTTAGGATCAGATCAGCCATGATCTTATTGAATGGCGGAGCAGGCTCGAGGGGCCAATTGGCCTACTCCTGCTCCTATTTCTTATCTTATGATCTTATCAGCATCCAGACACAACCCAAACCCAGCACTGGACCATGAATGGGACATCCGATTGGCACACTCCAGCTTTATATCTCTCACTCCCACGGGAGCAGGTGTACAATGGTGGATCGCTTCCTGGAATAATTCCATAGGTAGCTGGGCTGCACATCTATTTTTTCCAGTATATTGAAAACGAGTTGAGGGCCTGAATAGTTAACAGAGTGTCTCAGAGCCTGGATGCTGATGTATCTGAGGGAGCCACAATGTATCTCTCGATCACCAGCAACACGGTTCTGGAGAACTCAAAAGCAAATAACCGATTTTTGAAATGTGTTCTTTCACACTTCTCACCTGCTGCCTGCAATCGATGGACGTTGTGAATCTCCGCACATCCTCACTGTCAGGCTGTGTTTCCTTGTTCACTGAACAATAACAAAAGACACGGTGAGATTGGAACTGAATCAGGAACATTCACTGCTGATTTGGAGAAAGCAGCAATGATTTGAAAGTGCGAGGTGATTTACTTTCTATGTTACCTTACACTGTACACACACACAGCCCGAGAATGGCCTCTCCCTTCCCCCACTCACTCCATGTTCCGGAACTAGTTCCTGTTCCAATCTGTCTCTTACAGACAATCCCCGGCTTCCGATGAACTTGCCCCGACTCAAAGCCCATCTGTGGACACAGTCCCAATGCGATGTGTTGCTGTGAGGAGGCTGCTGTTTGCTCCCTTACTCGGGCCCGTGATATCTCCGCTCCCTGATGTGTTCAGCGATCATCAGCCGAGCCCAGAGGAAACGGCCCCCGCTGGCAGAGCTGGGGAGCTCGCATGGGCCCTTCCTGTCGCTTTAAACACTGTGCGGGGAGAGGGGGAGCAGCAGGCAAATATTTCAATGCTGAAGCCTGAAAGCTGGAGGCGGAGTTGAAGCTCAGAGGACGCTGTCTCTGCTCTGCCTGTCACTCTGATTCTGTCTCCTCCCAGCCTCCCCGGGCAGCACCTGACTCACGGCGGTCTGGATGTGTGGACACAATCCGCACTCTCCAAACTATTAGACGTCTTTGTCATCTACTGGCTGAAAGCGAGCAATGATTCAGCAGAAACCATTTTGATTTCGACAGATACCTCAGCACTGTGTTTATGTTCCGCTTAAAACCATTGCCAAGTAGTTTATTGGTCAAGCTGAAAACTCCAAACAACCATTAAAAGCAGATGCCCGCACTCACCCGATTTTAGTGTGAACATTGTGGTTGATCATTGAGTGTGGGATAGACACTTCCTCTGTCACTCTGGTACTATGTGGCAAGGTGAGATTCACTGCTGAATATGGGACAGATACTGTATCTGTCACTCTCTTGCATAGTGTGTTCGTGCGGGATTGACAAATGTGCATATGATAGACAACGCATCTGTCACTCTCTGCATTGTCAATGGCAAATTGGCTGTTGAAAAACGACAGATACTGTATCTGACACTGTCTAGTACAATGTGACTTTTTAAATTGTCTGGTGAGGCTAAACTAGATACTTTATCTGTCACTCTCTGGTACTGTCTCATTGTGGGATTGACAGGTGAGTATAGGAAATGCACTACCACTCACTCACAAGTGAGGGAATATTCGTTCATACAGGATACCAATTGTATGTTACTCTGTATCTGTGTGGCAGCGTTTGATTGTCAGGTGAGTGGGGGGTAGATAACTTAATGGGCGAATCTGTGAATTTCAAAGCAGAATTAAAGATTTAACATGTTAATTTAGATCTGAGGTAATTGTGACCCATAGAACAGAACAGTAACCAGCCCTTTCAAAGATAATGTGGGTGGCTCTGAAAAGAGCCTTTGGGTTATTAGATTGAATCTTGTGCGCTTTACTTGCTCTTGGAGCTGGCGGTGCTGGTTTTCTTGGGCAGCAGCACCGCCTGGATATTAGGCAGCACCCCGCCCTGAGCGATGGTCACCTTTCCCAACAACTTGTTGAGCTCCTCGTCGTTGCGGATGGCCAGCTGCAGGTGTCTGGGGATGATGCGGGTCTTCTTGTTGTCGCGGGCCGCGTTGCCGGCCAGCTCCAGGATTTCAGCGGTCAGATACTCGAGCACAGCAGCCATGTACACCGGGGCTCCGGCACCCACACGCTGAGCGTAGTTGCCCTTTCGCAGGTGCCTGTGAACACGGCCCACAGGGAACTGCAGTCCGGCCCGGGATGAGCGAGACTTGGCTTTGGCCCGAGTTTTACCGCTGGTTTTTCCTCTTCCAGACATTTCCACAATCAATACGGTAATAGAAAGAATGAAAATCTCCTCCCACATCTGCCCTTCTTATACCTTCTGGAGGAATGCAGATAGCGAACTTCTGATTGGTCGCTCTGTGATGAATTTCATTGGTGCTTTGCGGTGACCAATCATAGTCTGCTTTTCCCGCCAATGAAAAGTGAGTGGAAATAACTGTTCTCAACAGTCAGACCGCCAACGATTTTTTAATTTCAAAAAGCCCGCCAATATTTTCCTAACGAGCGAATTAAGTTAATAAATTCACCATTAGCCAAATAATTCCGAAAATTTTTTTTCTTCCTTTTGTCTTATTCCATCTCTCCCTTGCAAATTCCAGGCTGCTACAATCAGGATTAATTCCGCGTTCAATTTGAAACTGCAACGGGCGGGAATCAATTTCCATTGACTTTGAAACGGGACACATTCCAGCTCAATCTTTGTAAAAGCGAGGTTTCACAGATTATCGATCGATCATTTGCACAGGCACTGCGGCGGGAGTGAAACCAGATCTGGGAGTCCTGCTGTAAGAAGGGAAGAGGGACAGAGGGTTTAAACTGTCCCCCGTTCTGGTCTCTAAGAAACCCCATTCTGGGTTTTTGCAATGCAGTAATTCTCGGGTTAATACAAGGATTGACCACAAATGGCATTGAAAAAAATGAAAATGTGTTTGCAGAGATTGAGGTGACTGAAATCCGAGTCTCATCTCGAAAACAAGCCTTTAATTCGTCGGAAGACGCTGCAAGTGAACGGGTCTAAGATCAAAGGGAAAGAGCGATCAGGGACCGTGTTTGTAGTTCTTATCAGCCGAGCACATAGGAAACGGCCTCCGCTGGCCGAGCTGGGGGAGCGGTGCTCGCAGGGGCCCTTCCCGTCCGTTTCAAAAGTCTGGGGGAGGGGAGGCGTAGCTTGAATTGTAGCGCATGCTCAGACTTCTTTCTTATAACACTTAAATCAGCAAAAATCTGATTGTTTCACAAATCGCTTTTATCATTCATTAAATGGGCCACATGGAGACGCTGTTAATTATCATCCGAATTACTGATAAACCGAGTGTGTGACCCGGACACTGGAGTGGGAGTTCCTGAACAGGTTCACACATTCCGTCAGTTGAGATTTTATTTTCACCCACAGGGTGGTGGGGGTCTGGAACTGTTTTGCCTGAAAGGGTGGGAGAGGCAGAAACCCTCATCGCATTTTAAAAAGTACTTGGATATGACCATAAGTGCCGTAAACTGCAAGGCTACGGACCAAGAGCTGTAAAGTGGGATTTGGCTGGATAGATTGTTTATGGCCGACACAGACACGATGGGCCGAATGGCCTCCTTCTGTGCCGTAACTTTCTATACTATACATCGTAGAGACAGAGAGCTAGAGTAGACACACTCACATACCAAACCCTAAGAAATACGCAATATCTGTCACATCCCAGAAAGTGACAGATAACGAGTAAAATCAACACCCACATAAATCCCAGGCCAGAAACTGACAGGTGCAGAAGTGCCGCCACCGACAAGTCTACGGCCGGCAGAGACGAATCGCCTCCTTCTGTGCCGTAAATATCTACGATTCTATGAGTAAAGGGCATTAGGCCCATCGAGCTTATATGCTGATTTAAATCACCTCCACAGCTAAATTTGATTTGTTACATAGATCTACAGCGATCACAATGTAAATCCACAATCTATCTCCGCTCCCAGGTCACTCCTCTGTGAGGTGGTGGGTGGCTCTTAAAAGAGCCTTTGTGTTGTGTTTGGTGTAAAGTGTCGAGATGTTCAGCCGCCGAATCCATAGAGAGTGCGGCCCTGCCGTTTCAGAGCGTAAACCACATCCATTGCCGTGACCGTCTTGCGCTTGGCGTGCTCAGTGTAGGTGACAGCATCCCTGATCACATTCTCCAGGAAAACCTTCAGCACCCCGCGGGTCTCCTCATAGATCAGACCCGAGATCCGCTTGACACCGCCACGACGAGCCAGGCGGCGGATAGCTGGTTTGGTGATGCCCTGGATGTTGTCACGGAGCACTTTACGGTGGCGCTTGGCTCCGCCTTTGCCTAGTCCTTTGCCTCCTTTACCTCGCCCAGTCATGATGATTCTTCACTCGCTGAAATCTTCACTTAATGAAAATTATTACCGTACAACTTTATTTATGCAGCCTGAGCGGACCTGGCTGAGAAAGGCAGACTGTACGTGAGGCGGAAGGGCGGGGTGAAAGAGAGAGAGGAGAGAGCGGGAAGAAAGAAGACAGATTCAGAGTGAGAGAGAGAAAGGACTCTGAGCTTCCAGCAACCTCTCCACGTTGACGTTACAATCCCCTGTAAAATCTTCACAAAAACTAAATACACTTTCAGAGAAATCCTGATAATCAAGGATTTCTAGAAAAGCAATAAACGGAATATATAATTAAAAATCAATTAAGTGGGCACGCTGCACTTCAAATCGATTACTGAATCATAGAATCGTTACATCACAGTAGGAGGCAATTCGGCCCATCGAGCCCGTGCCGGCTCTCTGCAAGAACACTTCAGCTAATCCCACTCCCCCGCACCCCTGCATTTTTTTCCCTACCGGTACTTATCCAATTCGCTGTTGAACGCTACGATTGAGTCTGCCTCCACCTCCCTCTCAGTCAGTTCATGCCAGACCCTGACCACTCGCTTTCCATAAAAGCAGTAGGCGGACAATATAATTTAAATTCATTAAAGGAGGCACTCTGCACTTCAGATCTATTACAAAATCATTACAGCACATTGACGGCCATTCGGCCTTCCTCAAATCCGTGTCTCATTCCAAAAGCAAGCTTTTAATTCTTCGGCACGTTCTGGAAAGAGTTATACAGTCTGAGTGCAAAGGGAAATAGCGACCACGGATCGTGTTTGTAGTTTGTTGGACAGGGAATTCAACAGAGACGCTAAGGTCGATCCGGTCAGTGAAACGGTTTATGAGAATACAAAATTCAATCTAAAGCTGAAAATTCAAACGTTGTCAAACACACTTGTTCAGGAAGTAATTACAGTAAATTGTGTCTAAATGGAGATGCGTTTGTGTAGCTCTTTCAGAGAGATTATGGGTGGCTCTTAAAAGAGCCGTTGTGTTTTGGGTTTGTTCTTTCAGGACAGCGTGCAATTTTACTTGGAGCTGGTGTATTTGGTCACCGCCTTTGTCCCTTCCGACATGGCGTGCTTGGCCAGCTCCCCGGGCAGCAGCAGGCGCACCGCGGTCTGGATCTCCCGGGAGCTGATGGTGTGCCGCTTGTTGTAATGGGCCAGGCGGGAAACCTCACCCGCGATGCGCTCGAAAATATCGTTCACAAACGAGTTCATGATGCCCATGGCCTTGGAGGAGATACCGGTGTCGGGGTGAACCTGCTTCATCACTTTGTAGATGTAGATGTAGTAACTCTCCTTAATAACAACAGAAGATGCTGGAAAAACTCAGGTCAGGCAACATCCGTGGAGAGAAATTTGAGTTGACGTTTCGGGTTTGACCCTTCTTCCTTCCTCGACCTTCTGCGCTTCTTGCCACCCTTCGCTGCCGGTTTAGTGAAGGTTTTCTTGGCGCCCTTCTTGGCCATTGTTTTCTTTCATCAACCATTCCCAAACTCGATTTCAAACACAAAATAACATAATCCCACTCCGGGCCCGGCTTAAATAGGCTGCCCCCACCGCCCTATGCTAATGAGGGATGGGTGAAGGACATGGTTGTGATTGGCTGCTGAAGAGTGATGTTTGTTTTCCATTTGTCCGATCGCAGCCCTGCCTTCGATCTAGTTCCTTTTCTCTCCAGTTTTGAAGAAGGGTCAAACCCGAAACGTCAACTCAAATTTCTCTCCACGGATGTTGCCTGACTTGCTGAGTTTTTCCAGCATTTTCTGTTGTTATTTCGGATTTCCAACATCTGCAGTATTTTGCTATCGTACTTTTGTTTTCCATTGTTCTGCATCTCTCTGATTGGCTGCTTTATGTATCCAATCAGATTGAATCTCTGTCACAAGCACGCCCCCTGCAGTCAGAAAGGTCATTGCAAGCGCAGAGGAATCATCATCTTCCCATTCTTCATTTCCCAGATCATTAAAGAGGCCCCAAGCACTTCTGCTGCACGGGTCTGCAATTTAAATGTCCAACCTGTGCTCTATATTCAAGCCTTGCGGGGTGGTCTGCGCCACTTTAGTTCAGTAATGCCAGTCCCTAGTACTGTGTGTGTGTGTGTGTGAATAGTTCTGTCTCAGTCTCTGGTTATTTATGTACCTGTTGGAATCATTCTCAATCTCAGTCTCTGTTACATGTGTCAGTGTGGGATTCCATCTGTATCCGTCAGACTCTGGTACCGTGTGTCAGTGTTGGGATTCATTCGGAATCTTTCATTCTCTGGTAGTGTACGTGTGTGTGATATTAATTCAGTATCTGTCTGTCACTGGGATGTGTGAGTCTGAGATTCATTCTGTAACTGTTAGTCTCTGGTACTGTATGTTAGTGTCAGATTAGTTCTGAATCAGTCCGCCTCTCGCACTATATTTCAGCAAAGGATTCTGCATGAATATGCTACACACTCGGTTTATGAAAGTGGAATTCGTACTGCACCAATCAGTCTCTGGTACTTGATGTTAGTTTGAGATTCTTTCCATCTCTGCTAGTATCTGGTACTGTATGTGAGTGTGGGACTGAATCTATCTGTAAATCAACTATACTGCATGTGACTGTGTACTCATTCTGTATCTGCCAAGCCCTCTGATTCTCTGTGTTACTATAAGATTCATTCTCTGTCTATCAGTCTCTGTTCTGTATGTGCGTGTTAGAGTAATTATATATCACTGGGACGGTGTGCGAGTATGAAATTCATTCTGCATCTGTCAGTCTCTGGTGCTGATTGTGAGTGTCGGAGTTATTCTGTATCTGTCAGTCTCTGGTGCTGTACATTAGTTTTGAATTAGCTCTGAATCAGTCTGTCTCTCGTACTGTATTTCAGCAAAGGTTTCTGCATGAATATGCTACTCACTCGGTTTATGAAAGTAGGATTTGTACTGCATCTATCAGTCTCTGGTACTTGATGTTAGTTTGAGATTCTTTCCATCTCTGCTAGTATCTGGTACTGTATGTGAGTGTGGGAATGAACCTCTCTGCAAATTAATTGTACTGCCTGTGATTGTGTACTCATTCTGTATCTGCCAGGCCCTCTGATGCTCTGTGTTACTGTGAGACTCCATCTCTGTCTGTCAGTCTCTGCTCTATATGTCAATGTTAGTGTAGTTATATATCTGTCAATCTCTGGTACTGTATGTGAGAGTGCGATTCATTCTGCACCAATCATTATTTAATTTGGGGTTAACTTTGTCTCTTTCATTTGCTGGTACTGTGTACGAGTGTGTATTAATCCTGGGTCTGTCACCGTCTGATACGCTGTGTCAGTGTGAGATTAATTCTCTTTCTCTGACAATCTCTAATAATGTATGTGAGACTGAGATTTATTCTATATCTGTTAGTTCCTGCTATGGCATGTGAGTTTAGGATTTATTCTGTACCTTTCAGTCTCTGATACTGTATGTGTGAGTTAGATTAATGTTGTCTCTGTCACTATTTGGTACTGTTTCAGAGTGTGAGATTCATTCTGTGTATCTGTCATCTCTGATACTGCATGTGTCAGTTTAATTCTGTCTCTCACTATCTTGTAATGTAAGTGAGTGTGAGATTAATTCTGTGTATCTGACCATCTCTGATACAGTATGTGAGCATGAGATTTATCTGTACCTGTCAGTCTCTGATAATCTGTGTCAGTGTGGATTGATTCTGAATTAGTCAGTGTCAAATACTCTATGTGACAGTGAGGTACATTCTGTGTCTGTCAGTCTCTGGTATTATGTTTGAGAGTGAGATTCATTCTGTATCATTCAGTCTTTAATACTCTGTATCAGATTGGGATTCATTTTGTCCCTATCATTTTCTGGTACTGTATATGAGTGTGGGATTCATTATGTGCCTGTCTGTCTCTGATTCTCTGAGTTAGTGTGTGATTCATTTTCTCTTTGTCAGTCTATGATTCTGTATGTGAGAGTTAGATTAATTCAGTATCTGTCAGTCTCTGGTGTTGTATGAAAGTGTGGGATTCATTCTGTATATGTCAGTCCCTGATACTGCGTGCGAGAGTTAAATAAATTCTGTATCTGTCAGTCTCTGGTACTGTGTGTGAGTGTGGGAGTCATACTGCTGGGCTCAGCACTAGGTCCCTTGCTTTTTGTGGTATATATCAACGATCCTGTCTTGAATATAGGGGGTATGATTAAGAAGTATGCAGTTGATACTAAAATCGGCTGTGTGGTTGATACTGAAGAAGGAAGCTGTAGACTGCAGGAAGACATCAATAAATTGGTCAGGTGGGCAGAACCGTGGCAAATGGAATTCAATCCGGAGAAGTGTGAGGTAATGCATTTGGGGAGGGGTAAAAAGGAAAGGGAATACACATTAAATGGTAGGACACTGAGCAGTGTAGAGAAACAAAGGGACCTTGGAATGCATGTCTGCAGATCCCTGAAGGTAGCAGGCCAAGTATATAAGGTGGTTAAGAAGGCATAAGAAATGGTTGCCTTTATTAGCCGTGGCATAGAACACAAGAGCAGGGGGGTTATGCTTCAACTGTATAAAACACTAGTTAGGCCTCAGCTAGAGTACTGCGTGCAATTCTGGTCACCACATTACAGGAAAGATGTGATTGCACTAGAGAGGGTGCAGAGCAGATGTACAAGGATCTTGCCAGGAGTAGAGAATCTTAGCTGTGTGGATAGACTGGATAGGCTTGGTCTGTTTTCCTTGGAACAGAGGACGTTGAGGGGAGTCCTTATTGAGGTGTGTAAAATTATGAGGTACATAGATAAAGTGGGTAGAAAGGACCTATTTCCCTTAGCAGTGGGGTCAAAAACCAGGCGCACAGATTTCAAGTATTTAGGGGAAGGTTTAGACGGGATTTGAGGGGAAATTTCTTCACCCAGAGGGTTATTGTGGTCTGGAACTCACTGCCTGAAAGGGTGGTAGAGGCAGGAACCCTAACCACATTTAAAAAGTACTTGGATGTGCAATTGGGATACTCTAACCTGCAGGGCTACGGACCAAAAGCTGGGAAGTGGGATTAGGCGGGATAGCTCTTTGTTGGCCAGCGCGGACACAATGGGCCAAAATGGCCTCCTTCCGTGCTGTAAATTTCTATGATTCTATGTATGTGTCATTCTCTGATACTGTATGTATGAGTGGGATTTATGTTATATATGTTAGTCTCTTGTGGTCTGTCTTGGAATTAGATTAATTCTGTGTCTTTCAGTCTCTAGTACTTTGTGTGAGAGTGAGAATAATTCTGTATATGTGTCTCTGAAACTCTTGTCATTGTGTGATTGATTCTGTATTTGTCAGTGTCTGGTACTGTATGTGACAGTGAGGCGCATTCTCTGTTAGCCTCTGGATTTTGTGTGAGAGTGAGATTCATTCTGTAGCAATCAGTCTTTAATAATCGGTGTCAGTGAGGGATTCATTGTGTCTCTATCACTTTCTGGTTCTGCATGTGTGTGTGGGATTCATTCTGATTCTGTCATCCTCCGATACTTTGTGTCAGTGTTTGAAACAACCTATACCTGTCAGTCCCTGGTACGTAAATGTGGGTTTTACCCTGTGCCTGTCAGTTTCTACTTTGTGAATTTTAGATTTTACTCTACAAGTCAGTCTCTGACATGTGAGTGTGGGTTTTATTCTGCATCTTTCAATTTCCGTTCTGTGAGAATGTATTTTACTCTGTTTCTGTCAGTCTTTGGTTTGTGAATGTGGGTTTTAGTCTGTCTGTCTGTCTATGATATTTGAATGCATTTTTTATTCTCTATCTATCAGTGTCTGAAATGTTATTCTGGGTTTTCTGCTATAACTGGCTGTTTCTGATTTGTGATTGTGAGTTTTACTGCATCAATCAGTCTCTGGTTTGTGAATGTGGGTTCAAATCTATACCCATCGATATCTGGTATGCTAGTACTGGTTTTATTCAGTACCAGTCAGTTTCTGATACATGAGTGTGGGTTTTCCTTTCTACCTGTCAATTTCCACCCTGGAAGAAAGGGTTCACTCTGAATCTGAAAGTCTCTGGTATGTGAGTGTGAGTTTCACTCTGTATCTGACAGTCTCTGGTATGTGAGTGTGAGTTTCCCCCTGTACCTGTCACTCTCTGGGATGTGAGTGTGAGTTTCACTCTGTATCTGTCAGTCTCTTTTAAATGTGCATTGAATTTAGCTAAAGCTGTCAACCTGGTATATGAATGTGGGATTTCTCCTAGCAATATCCGTCTCTAGGATGTGTGTGTGGATTATCCTCTAACTCGGTTTCCAGTATATTGATGTACTGTTTTGTCTGTCAGTTTCTGGTGTGATTCTGTAATTTACTATGTAGCTGTCTGTCTCTGCTTTGAGAATGTCTGCTTTATTATGTTGCTGTCAGTTTTTGCTACTGTTTGTGAGTGTGGGATTGATTCTGTATCTGTTAGACTGGTAATATATGTGAGTTTGAGAATTATTATGTAATTGACAGTCTATTGTACTGTACTATTCTTGCTCTGTGTGTATGTTGGATTGCATTCATTCTACACCTGTGTAAGCTAATGCTAGTTTGTGATCATAAGTGGCTGTCTCAGGATTTGGTTCAGTCCATTATCTCCGATTCTCTGGTCTTGTATGGTAGTTGTTGGGTTTGATAGTCCAAGTACTGCCAGCAGCGAGCATTGACTCCATATCAGTGTCTATCTGTTCGTGTGTGTGAGTAAGGTAGTGAAAATGGATCTGCCAATCATTGCAATGTGTTTGGGCTTTGAAATAACATCTTATTCTGCTGCTGCAAGTGACATAGAAACACAGAAGATAGGAGCAGGATTAGGCCATTCAGCCCCTCGAGCCTGCTCCGCCATTCAATGTGATCATGGCTGATCATCCAAATTCAGTACCCTGTCCCTGCTTTCTCCCCATATCCCTTGATCCCCTTAGCCTTAAGAAATATATCTAACTCCTTCTTGAATATATTTAATGAATTTGCCTCAACTGTCTTCTGTGGTAGTGAATTCCACAGGTTCACCACTCTCTGGGTGAAGAAGTTCCTCCTCAACTCAGTCCTAAATGGCTTACCCCTGGTTCTGGACGCCCCTGCCATCGGGAACATCCTTCCTGCATCTATTCTGTCTAGTCCTGTTAGAATTTTATAAGTTTCAATGAGATCCCCTCTCATTCATCTAAATTCTAGCGAATATAAGCCTAATCGACCCAATCTCTCCTCATACGTCATTCCTGCCAACCCAGGTATCAGTCTGGTGAATCTTCACTGCACTCCCTCCATGGCAAGAACATCCTTCCTCAGATAAGGCCATCCTTCCTCAGATAAGGACAACATTCCTTAGGTAACGACTGTGAGATTCATAATATAACTCTGGAAATTCGGATCAAAGTGGGACTGTTCCTGCTGCCTGTGATAATAGGACTGAGGCCAGTTCTGTGTCTCTGCGCTCTGTGAGTGATAATGTACTTACTCTGTGTGAGAAGGAGCTGCCTGCACTGTTCCTTGCAGTGGAGGAAAGATCCTATTCATGCGGGCGCATTGAAGTATTTTGCTATGAGAATAATAATACGAGATTAATATTAGTTATAAGATAACGACAGGTTCCAGGAGAATATAAAAATAGAGTTATAATTAATGTGTTTGTTTGCAATAAGGTAAATTATCTGGCGAGGGGAAACCGCGATACAAACAGTGCCATTGTCTGCCCTCACTGCAGCACAACGGCACTCAGATTCTCCACACCAGGTGTGTAGGACGGTTCTACAGTAAGTTATCAGCATCCAGACACAACCCAAACCCAGCACTGGACCAGGAATTGGACCACCCCATTGCACAGTCCAGGGTTTCATTCCCCATTCCAATGGGGCTACCTATAAAATTCAGAATGGCTTCCTGGAATATAACCACAGGTACCTGGGCTGTACAAAGAATTGTTTTCAGTCTATTGAAACCGAGTTGAGGGCCTGTGCAGTTAACAGAATCTCTCAGTGCCCGGATCCTGATGTATCTGAGAGAGCTGCAATGTATCTCTCGATCACCAGCAGCACTGTTCTGGAGAACTCAAAGCATCGAAAGTAATAACCGATTTTTGAAATGTGATCTTTCTCCTGCTGCCTGCAATAGATGCACTTTGTGAAACTGCTCACATCCTCACTGTCAGGCTGTGTTTCCACTGTTCACTGTCCTAGAACAACAGACACGGTGAGATTGGAACTGAATCAGGAATATTCACTGCTTATTTGAGGAAAGAAAGCAGCAATGATTTGAATGAGCGAGGTGATTTGCTTTCTATGTTACCTTACTCTGTGCACACACAGCCCGAGAATGGCCTCTCCCTTCCCCCACTCACTCCATGTTCCGGAACTGCTTCATGCTGCACTCTGCCTCCTTCAAAGAGCCAACGACGGCCGCTCCACTTACCCCGACTCAAAGCCCATCTGCGGACACAGTCCCAATGCGATGTGCTGCTGTGAGGAGGCTGCTGTTTGCTCCCTTACTCGGGCCCGTGATATCTCCGCTCCCTGATGTGTTCAGCGATTATCAGCCGAGCACAGAGGAAACGGCCCCCGCTGGCAGAGCTGGGGGAGGGGAGCTCGCATGGGCCTTTCCTGTCGGTTTAAACACTGTGCGGGGAGAGGGGGAGGAGCAGGCAAGTGTTTCAATGCTGAAGCCTGAAAGCTGGGGGCGGAGCTGAAGCTCAGAGGACGTTGTCTCTGCTCTGCCTGTCACTCTGATCCTGTCTCCTCACAGCCTCTCTCACACTCTGCTTTTCCGGGTTGGCTTCATAAATACATCAGGACGGCGAGAGTTTATCATTCAGTTTATAATCCTGTGAGGAATCGTCATGTCTGGAACAGGTAAAGGAGGCAAAGGACTGGGAAAAGGCGGAGCCAAGCGCCACCGTAAAGTGCTTCGTGACAACATCCAGGGCACAAAACAAAGGCTCCTCTTAGAACCCCACACCGCCTCACAGAGAGAGCAGCGCCCCAGGACCGGGAGCGGGGATATATTGGGGTGAGGAGTAGCTTCAGAATTATAAGGATTATGGGGTTACAAGTGACTCTTTGGGCCGGACCCTGTATTCTCCCCTCACAGTGAAAAGCTCTTTTAGTCTTCCTGGGTGTCCATGCGCTCAGTGTTCTGTTTCCATTCAGCTTTTATATATCAGACAGATGGTGTGACGGGGAACCAGAGCTTTCCACCTCACAATAGGTTAAACCGAGCTGCTGTGACAAGAGGCCAACTTGTGAGATTATTCTCCTTCTGAAGTTTGCTTCCTGCACAGATACTGTCGGGGATTGTGGAATTCAAGGGTTTAAGTGAAGTCATTGGATGGACTGTAATGTCTCCAGTTCTAACTCTCGGAGCCCGCTGCAACCTGAGGCTACTTCGGATTGGTCGCTTGATTGGAATCTCATTACCTTAACAAAACTAACTATTGGCCTCAATGGAAGAATTTATAAATTAATCTTGAAACAATCCGCTAAATTCAAAAAAATAAATACTTTTTTTTATAATTAATAAATTCGACAGAGACAGATTTTAAAATGCGGCAGTTTCCCTATTTGTCTGATAATGTCATCACCAGATTGATAGGACGTTAGCCGGAATGAATAAACTGACAATCAGTGTATTAAACAGGCGGCTCCTTCAGAGAGGATGTGGGTAGCTCTTAAACGAGCCGTTGTGGGTTTTTTTGTCAGTAAATTGTGGAGTTTTACTTGGAGCTGGCGTTCTTGGCCACCCCGGGCTTTGCCAGCTCCCCGGACAGCACCAGACTCACGGCGGTCTGGATGTGTGGACACAATCCGCACTCTCCAAACTATTAGAGGTTGGTGCCATCTCCTGGCCGACAGCGAGTGCTGCAACAAGAGACAATGATTCAGCAGAAACCATTTTGATTTCGACAGACACCTCAGTACCCTGTTTATGTTCCGCTTAAAACCATTGCCAAGTAGTTTATTGGTCCAGCTGAAAACTCCAAACAACCATTAAATGCTGGAAAAGCTCAGCAGGCCAGGCAGCATCCGTGCAAACATAGAAGATAGGAGCAGGATTAGGCCATTCGGCCCTTCGAGCCTGCTCCGCCATTCAACGAGATCATGGCTGATCATCCAAATTCAGTACCCTGTCCCTGCCTTCTCCCCATATCCCTTGATCCCTTTAGCATCAAGAAATATATCCAACTCTTTCTTGAATATATTTAATGAACTGGCCTCCACTGCCCTCTGTGGTAGAGAATTCCACAGGTTCACCACTCTCTGGGTGAAGAAATTCCTCCTCATTTCAGTCCTAAATGGCTTACCCCTTATCCTTAGACTATGACCCCTGGTTCTGGACTCCCCGGCCATCAGAAACATCCTTTCTGCATCTAGTCTGTCCAGACCTGACAGAATTTTATAGGTTTCGATGAGATCCCCTCTCAATCTTCTAAACTCCAGTGAGTATAAGCCCAATTGACACAATCTCTCCTCGTACGTCATTCCTGCCATCCCAGGTATCAGCCTGGTGAATCTTCACTGCACTCCCTCCATGGCAAGAACGTCCTTCCTCAGGTAAGGTGACCAAAACTGCACACAATACTCAAGGTGCGGTCTCACCAAGGCCCTGTACAACTGCAGCAAGACATCCTTGTTCTTGTACTCGAACCCTCTTGCTACGAAGGCCAACATACCATTTGCCTTCTTAACCGCCTGCTGCACCTGCATGCTTACCTTCAGCGACTGGTGCACAAGAACACCCAGGTCTCTTTGCACTTCCCCTTCTCCCAATCTATTGCCATTCAAATAATAATCTGCCTTCCTGATTTTGCCACCAAAGTGGATAACCTCACATTATAGTGCATTTGCCATGTTTCTGCCCAATCACCCAACCTGTCCAAATCGTACTGGAGTTTCATGACATCCTCCTCACAGCATACCCTCCCACCCAGCTTTGTGTCGTCTGCAAATTTGGAGATATTACATCCAATTCCCTCGAGAGAAATTAGAGTCAACGTTTCGGGTCAAAACCCTTTATCAAGACTAAAGAGGTACAGGGAATTAAATAGATTAAGATGCCGGGCTGGGAGACAACAAAAGAGAAGAGACATTAAGAGGTATTCAAAACGAGATGAGATGGTGATAGGACTAGTGGAGACAAAAGACAGCTCTAGATTAGGTGTGAAATGCGCTGGCAGAATGGGAGACAGCTGCCATCCGCAGTATTTTGCTATCGAACCATTAAATGCAGATGGACGCGCTCACCCGATTCTAGTGTGAACAGTGTGGTTGATCATTGAGTGTGGGATAGACACTTCCTCTGTCAATCTGGTACTATGTGCCAATGTGGGATTCACTGCTGAATATGGGATAGATACTGTACCTGTCATTCTCTGGTACTGTGCGTCAGTGTGGGATTGACAAAAGTGCCTATGATAGACAACGCCTCTCTCACCCTCTGTATTGTCAGTGGCAGATTGGCTGTTGAAAAACGATACTGTATCTGACACTATCTAGTAGTGTGACATTTTTAAATTGTCTGCTGAGGCTACACTAGATACTTTATCTGTCACTTTCTGGTACTGTCAGTATGGGATTGACAGGTGAGTATAGGAAAAGCACTACCACTCACTCACTGGTACTGCATGTGAGTGAGGGAGTATTCGTTCATACAGGATAGCAATTGTATCTGTCACTATGTGGAAGCACTTGATTGTCAGGTGAGTGTTGGATAGATAACTTAATGGGCAAAACTGTGGCAAATGAATTTCAAAGTAGATTTTAAGATTTAACATGTTAAATCAGTCTGGTATAATTGTGACCCATAGAACAGAACAGTAACCAACCCTTTCAAAGATAATGTGGGTGGCTCTGAAAAGAGCCTTTGGGTTATTAGATTGAATCTTGTGCGCTTTACTTGCTCTTGGAGCTGGCAGTGCTGGTTTTCTTGGGCAGCAGCACCGCCTGGATATTAGGCAGCACCCCGCCCTGAGCGATGGTCACCTTTCCCAGCAACTTGTTGAGCTCCTCGTCGTTGCGGATGGCCAGCTGCAGGTGTCTGGGGATGATGCGGGTCTTCTTGTTGTCCCGGGCCGCGTTGCCGGCCAGCTCCAGAATTTCAGCGGTCAGATACTCGAGCACAGCAGCCATGTAGACCGGGGCTCCGGCACCCACACGCTGAGCGTAGTTGCCCTTTCGCAGGTGCCTGTGAACACGGCCCACAGGAAACTGCAGTCCGGCCCGGGATGAGCGAGACTTGGCTTTGGCCCTAGCTTTACCGCTGGTTTTTCCTCTTCCAGACATTTCCACAATGAACACAGTCAGAGAAAGAATGAAAACCTCCTCCCACATCTGCCCATCTTATACCTTCTGGAGGAATGCAGACAGCGTACTAGTGATTGGTCGCTCTGTGGTGAATTTCATTGGTGTTTTCCGGTGACCAATCACAGTCTGTTTTTCCCACCAATGAAAAGAGGTCGGAAATAACTGCCTCAACAGTCAGACCGCCAACGATTTTTTAAATCTCAAAAGCCCCGCCAATAATTTTTAAATTGAGGATTATGTTAATAAATTCACCATTAGCCAAAGATTTCCAAGCACGTTTTATTCCCGTTTGTCTTATTCCATATTTCCCTTGCACATTCCGGGCTGTGACAATCAGCCTGTTCAATTTCAGAATGTAACTGGCGGGAATCAATCCCCACTGGTTCTGTAAGCGGACAGATTCCAGCTCAATCTTTGTAAAAGTGAGGTTTCAATAATTGTCGATGGATCCTTTGCACAGGCGGGAGTGAAAACAAAACCGGGAGCCCTGTGAAAAGAGAAGAGGGACAGTGTTCAGTCTGCCCCCTGTTCCGGTCTCTGTTAGAACTCCCATTCTGGGCTGTTACACTGCAAGAAGTCTCGGGTTAATAAACCCCCAACAGTTATTTTTAAAACCGGAAAATGCCTTGAGAGAGAACGATGTGACTGGAATCTGAGTCTTACCCGTAGAACAAGCTCTTAATTCGTCGGCAGGCGCTGTAAATGAACGGGTCTGAGAACAAAGGGAAACAAAGAAACATAGAAGATAGGAGCAGGGGGTAGGCCATTCGGCCCCTCGAGCCTGTTCTGCCATTTAATGAGATCATGGCTGATCATCCAAATTCAGTACCCTGTCCCTGCTTTCTCCCCATATCCCTTGATCCCTTTAACCTTAAGAAATATATCTAACTCCTTCTTGATTATATTAAATGAATTGGCCTCAACTGCCTCCTGTGGTAGAGAATTCCACAGGTTCACCACTCTCTGGGTGAAGAAATTCCTCCTCATCTCAGTCCTAAATGGCTTACCCCTTATCCTTAGATTGTGACCCCTGGTTCTAGACTCCCCCACCATCAGGAACATCCTTCCTGCATCTAGTCTGTCTAGTCCTGTTAGAATTTTATAAGTTCCAATGAGATGCCCTCTCATTCTTCTAAACTCTAGCGAGTATAAACCTAATCGACCCAATCTCTCTTTATAAGTCATTCCTGCCATCCCAGGTATCAATCTGCTGAATCTCCACTGCACTCTCTCCATGGCAAGAACATCCTTCCTCAGATAAGGCGACCAAAACTGCACACAATACTCAAGGTGTGGTCTCACCAAGGCTCCGTACAACTGCAGCAAGACATCCTTGCTCATGTACTCGAATCTTCTCGCTATGGGGCGGGGCCAGGGAGGAGCATTAGTGGTTCCCCCTAGTGGAACATTCCAGACATTACAAGTGCAAGTACAAATATCAGAACACAGTTATTTCATCACACTCCTCTACACGAATCCTCTCGCTATGAAGGCCAACATACCATTTGCCTTCTTAACCGCCTGCTGCACCTGCATGCTTACCTTCAGCGACTGGTGCACAATGACCCCCAGGTCACGTTGCACTTCCCCTTCTCCCAATCTATTGCCATTCAGATAATAATCTGCCTTCCTGTTTTTGATACCAAAATGGATAACCTCGCATTTATCCACATTATACTGCATTTGCCATGCATCTGCCCAATCACCCAACCTGTCCAAATCATACTGGAGTTTCACTGCATCCTCCTCACAGCACACGCACCCACCCAGCTTTGTATCATCTGCAAACTTGGAGATATTACATCTAGTTCCCTCGTCTAGATCATTTATATATATTGTGAATAGCTGGGGTCCTAGTACCGATCCCTGCAGTACCCCACTAGTCACTGCCTGCCACTCGGAAAAGGACTCGTTTATTCCAACTCTTTGCTTCCTGTCTGCAAACCAGTTCTCTATCCAAGACAGTACCTTACCCCCAATCCCATGTCACAGAAATCACAGAATCACAGAAACCCCACAGTGCAGATAGAGGCCATTTCGGCCCATCGAGCCTGCACCGACACATATCCCACCCGATCCCCGTAACCCCTACACCAACACATATCCCACCCTATCCCCGTAACCCCACGTATTTAATCCCCCTAACACTAAGGGTCAATTTATCATAGCCAATCAACCTAACCCGCACATCTTTGGACTGTGGGAGGAAACCGGAGCACCCGGAGGAAACCCACGCAAACACGGGGAGAATGTGCAAACTCCACACAGACAGTCACCCGAGGCCGGATTCGAACCCGGGTCCCTGGCGCTGTGAGGGCTTTAACTATGCACGCTAATCTCTTATGTGGGATCTTATCGAAAGCCTTCTGAAAGTCCAAATACACCACATCCACTGGTTCTCATTTATCTATTCTAGCAGTTACATCCTCAAGAAATTCCAGTAGATTAGTCAAGCACGATTTACCTTTTGTAAATCCATGTTGACTTTGTCCGATCCTGTCACTGTTTTCCATGTGCTCTGCTATTACATCTTTTATAATGGATTCTAGCATTTCCCCACTACCGATGTCAGGCTTAACGGTCTGTAATTCCCCCTTTTCTCTCTACCACCTTTTTTAAATAGTGGGGTTACATTAGCTATCTTCCAATCCATGGGAACTGTTCCAGATCCTATAGAATTTTGGAAGATGTGCAGCAATGCATCTACTATAAACTGCGATAGGGTGACCTAAACTGTGTTAACAGGAGCCTGGTTGCGATGCCTCGAATCGAACTTCAATGAACTCGCGAGGGAGGTCAGCGAGCCACACCACGATACAATCATCGCCCTAATTTTAAAATGTTAGACGCTGTATTTACATATCATTCGCCATAGGTCTTTGGAGCTTTAGTCAGGACGTGTAAAACACTTTGCAATCATCGTAGACTGAACGGAAACAAGATGTTCAGGTTATTTCTCTCCAGTTTAAAATAGTTACTGAGGAATGGTTTTCCTGTTGCACCACTGGCTGGCGGCCAGGAGATGGCACCAAACTCCAATAGTTTGGAGAGTGCGGATTGTGTCCACACATCCAGACCGCCGTGAGCCTGGTGCTGCCCGGGAGCTGGCCAAGCACGGGGTGTCGGAAGGTAAAATAGCAAATAAATTTCACAACGCACTGTAAAAGCACAAAACAAAGCAACGGCTCTTTTCAGAGGAAGTCGCAGCATTAATATAGTCGAATTATTCATTCGGGATATCGCCCTTTTATAGAATCACAGAACGATTCCGCACATTAGCAGGCCGAGAGGAGACTTGATTGATGTGTATATGAAGGGCCTACATAGAGTGGACAGGAAAGACCTATTTCCCTTAGCAGAGAGATCAATCACCAGGGGGTAAAGATTTAAAAGAATTGGTAGAAGAAGTAGAGGAGAGTTGAGCAGAACTTTTTTCACCCATAGGTTGTTGGGGGTCTGGAACGTTCTGCCTGAAAGTGAGGTAGAGGCAGAAACCCTCATCATATTTAAAAACTATATGTTACGCCCTTGAAGTGTCATAAACTGAAAAGCTAAGGACCAAGATCTGGAAAGTGGGATTCGGCAGCATAGATATTTTTTGTGCTGAATCCTTCTGTAACGTAAATGTCTACGATTCTGTGAATAAAGATCATTCAGCCCATCGTGCCTATGTTGATTTAAAACATCCACACACCAGAATATAGAACTTGGAGTAAAATATAGATCTACACCGATCACAATGTAAATCAACTGTCTACCCTCGCTCCCAGGTCACTGCTCTCTCTGTGAGGTGGTGGGTGGCTCTTAAAAGAGCCTTTGTGTTGTGTTTGGTGGAAAGGGTCGAGTTGTTCAGCCGCCGAATCCATAGAGAGTGCAGCCCTGCCGTTTCAGAGCGTACACCACATCCATGGCATTGACCGTCTTGCGCTTGGCGTGCTCAGTGTAGGTGATCGCTATCCCTGATCACATTCTCCAGGAAAACCTTCAGCACCCCGCGGGTATGTGTGTGGGGCTTTGTCCTGTACCTGTCATTCTCTGGTATGTTCGTGGTGTTTTTTTCCTGCACCTGTCAGTTTCTGATATATGATTGGGTTTTCTTCCTGGACCTGTCAGTTTCTGATATGTCAGTGGGGTTTTGTCCTCTACCTGTCAGTTTCTGTTATGTGAGTGTGGATGTGCATTTGCCTGTCAGTTTCTGTTATGTGAGTGCGGTTTTGTCCTGTACCTGTCAGTTTCTGATATGTGAGTGGGGTTTTGTACTATAGCTGTCAGTTTCTGATCTGTGAGTGCGGTTTTGTCCTGTACCTGTCAGTTTCTGGCATATGAGTTGGGATTTCTCATGTACCTATCAGTCTCTGGTATGTGAATGGGGTTATATCCTGTACCTGTCAGTTTCTGGTATTTGAGAGGGCTTTTGTCCTGTACCTCTCAGTTTCTGATATGTGAGTGGGTCTTTGTCCAGTAAATGTCAGTATCTGATATATGAGTCGGGTTTTGTCCTCTCCCTGTCTGTTTCTGGTTTGTGAGTGGGGTTTTGTCCAGTACCTGTCAGTTTCTTTATGTTTGTGTTTTTTTTTCCTGTAGCTGTCAGTTTCTGGTACCTGAATGGGGTTTTGTTCTGTACCTATCAGTTCTTTGTAAGTGAATGGGGCTTTATCCTGTACCTGGCAGTTTCTTTGTGTTAGTGTTCATTTTTCCTATAGCAGTCAGATTCTGATAGGTGAGTGGGATTTTGTCCTTTACTTGTCAGTTTCTGATCTGTGATTTGGGTTTTGTCCTGTACCTGTCTGTTTCTGGTATGTTAGTGGGCTTTTGTCCTGTACCTGTCAGCTTCTGTCATGTGAGTGGTGTTTTGTACAATAGCTGTCATTTTCTGATCTGTGAGTGGGGTTTTGTCCTGTACCTGTCAGTTTCTGTTATGTGAGTGTGGATATGCATTTGCCTGTCAGTTTCAGTTATGTGAATTAGGTTTTTTCCTGTTCCTGTCAGTTTCTGGTATATGAATTGGGTTATATCCTGTACCTATCAGTCTCTGGTATGTGAGTGGGGTTATATCCTGTACCTGTCAGTTTTGGTCATGCGAGTGGGGTTATCTCCTGTACCTCTCAGTTTCTGACATATGAGTCGGTCTTTGTCCTGTAAATGTCAGCATCTGATATGTGAGTCAGGTTTTGTCCTGTACCTGTCTTTCTGGTTTGAGAGTGGGGTTTTGTACTGTGCCAGTCAGTTTCAGGTCTGTGAGTGGGTTTTGTGCTGTATCTCTCAGTTTCTGATATGTGAGTGTGGTTGTTGTCCTGTACCTGTCAGCTTCTGGTACATGAGTGGGGTTTTGTACTGTACCTGTCAGCTTCTGGTACGTGAGTGGGGTTTTGTCCTGTACCTGTCAGTTTCTGGTATGTGAGTGGGTTTTGTCCTGTACCTGTCAGTTTCTGGTATGTGAGTGGGTTTTGTCCTGTACCTGTCAGTTTCTGGTACGTGAGTGGGGTTTTGTCCTGTACCTGTCAGTTTCTGGTATGTGAGTGGGTTTTGTCCTGTACCTGTCAGCTTCTGGTATGTGAGTGGGTTTTGTCCTGTACCTGTCAGTTTCTGGTATGTGAGTGGGTTTTGTCCTGTACCTGTCAGTTTCTGGTATGTGAGTGGGTTTTGTCCTGTACCTGTCAGTTTCTGGTATGTGAGTGGGGTTTTGTCCTGTACCTGTCAGTTTCTGGTACGTGAGTGGGGTTTTGTCCTGTACCTGTCAGTTTCTGGTATGTGAGTGGGTTTTGTCCTGTACCTGTCAGCTTCTGATATGTGAGTGGGTTTTGTTCTGTACCTGTCAGTTTCTGGTACGTGAGTGGGGTTTTGTCCTGTACCTGTCAGTTTCTGGTATGTGAGTGGGTTTTGTCCTGTACCTGTCAGTTTCTGGTATGTGAGTGGGGTTTTGTCCTGTACCTGTCAGCTTCTGGTATGTGAGTGGGGTTTTGTCCTGTACCTGTCAGTTTCTGGTATGTGAGTGGGTTTTGTTCTGTACCTGTCAGTTTCTGGTATGTGAGTGGGGTTTTGTCCTGTACCTGTCAGTTTCTGGTATGTGAGTGGGTTTTGTTCTGTACCTGTCAGTTTCTGGTATGTGAGTGGGTTTTGTCCTGTACCTGTCAGTTTCTGGTATGTGAGTGGGGTTTTGTCCTGTACCTGTCAGCTTCTGGTATGTGAGTGGGGTTTTGTCCTGTACCTGTCAGTTTCTGGTATGTGAGTGGGTTTTGTCCTGTACCTGTCAGTTTCTGGTATGTGAGTGGGTTTTGTCCTGTACCTGTCAGTTTCTGGTATGTGAGTGGGGTTTTGTCCTGTACCTGTCAGTTTCTGGTATGTGAGTGAGGTTTTGTCCTGTACCTGTCAGTTTCTGGTACGTGAGTGGGGTTTTGTCCTGTACCTGTCAGTTTCTGGTATGTGAGTGGGTTTTGTCCTGTACCTGTCAGTTTCTGGTATGTGAGTGGGTTTTGTCCTGTACCTGTCAGTTTCTGGTACGTGAGTGGGGTTTTGTCCTGTACCTGTCAGTTTCTGGTATGTGAGTGGGTTTTGTCCTGTACCTGTCAGCTTCTGGTATGTGAGTGGGGTTTTGTCCTGTACCTGTCAGTTTCTGGTATGTGAGTGGGTTTTGTCCTGTACCTGTCAGCTTCTGGTACGTGAGTGGGGTTTTGTCCTGTATATGGCAGTTTCTTTATGTTATTGTTCTTTTTTCCTGTACCTGTCAATTTCTGATATGGGATTGGGGTTTTTTTCCTGTACCAGTCAGTTTCTGGTATGTGCATGGGTTTTTGTCCAGTACCTGTCAGTTTCTGGTATGTGAGTGAATTTTCCACTGTACCTGTCAGTTTTTGTTATGTGAGCGGGATTTTGTCCTGTACCTGTCAGTTTTTGTTATGTGAGGGGGATTTTGTCCTGTACCCATCAGCTTCTCATTGGGTGTTATCTGTACCTGTCAGTTTCTGTCTGTACCTGTCTGTATCTGCTATGTGAGCTTCAGTTTCTGTCTATCTGTCTGTGTCTAGTATGGGAGTGTGGATTTTACTCAGTAACTGTCCATCTCTGGTAGTTGAGTGTGGGTCTTCATCTGTATCTGTCAGTCAATCTCAGTTACAGTAAGTGATTGTGATTCAATCTCAATCTGTCATTCTGTGAGTGATAATGTACTTACTGTGTGTGAGAAGGAGCTGCCTGCACTGATCCTCCTGTTCCATGTGGAGGAAAGATCACATTTATTCTGGCTCAGTGAAGTATTTTGCTCCGAGAATTATAATATGAGAACAGAATTAGTTATACAATATGGACAGTTGTGGGTAGAATATAAAAATAAATTAATAATTAATGTGTTTGTTTATGATAACAAAGTAAAGTATCTGGGGAGAGGAAACTGCGATACAAATTGTGTCGTGGTCTGATCTCACTGCAATACAGTGGGACTCCGATTCTCCACAGCAGGTGTGTAGAATGGTTCTATAGTAAGTTATCAGCATCCAGACACAAACCAACCCCAGCATTTGACCATGAATGGGACGACCCTATTGCCACAGTCCAGGTTTATATCTCCCAGTCCCATTGGATTACCTATCAAATTCCGCAAGGCTTCCTGGAATATAACCACAGGTACCTGGTCTGTACAAGCAATTGTTTTCAGTCTATGGACAGAAAACAGCGAGTTGTGGTAAATGGCTGTTATTCAGAGAGAAGGATGGTAGACAGTAGTGTTCACCAACTGTCAGTGCTGCGGCCACTGCATTCTTTATATTTATAAATGACCTGGAAATTGGAATACAAAGTAGAATTTCTAAATTTGCAATTCACACCTCATGTGGGGGTGTGCCATAGAGTGAGGATGATACCAATCGACTGCAACAGGACATAGAAAGATTGGCAGAATTGACAGACAAGTGGCAGATGGAATTTAAACAGAGAAGAGTGAGGTGATGCATTTTGGCAGAGGAAACAGGGAGAGGCAATATACAAGTATTGGCACAATTGTAAAGAATGTGCAGGGACAGAGGGACCTGGGAGTTAATGGGCATAGGTCCCTGAAGGTGGCAGGACATATTGAGATAGTGGTTAGCAAAGGATATGGGATCTTGGGTTTCATAAATAGAGGTAATGAGTACAAATGTAGAGAAGTTATGCTGAATCATTATAAAGCGCTGGTTAGGCCACAACTGGAGAATTGCGTCCAGTTCTGGTCACCACACTTTAGGAAGGATGTGAAGCCCTTGAGAGGGTGCAGAGGAGATTTATCAAAAAGTTCTGTGGGTTGGGGATCTTAGCTACAAGCAAAGGTTGGAGATGCTGGATTTCTTTCATTAGAGCAAAGGAGGTTGAGGGGTGATTTGATAGAGGTGTACAAGATTATAACAGGTTTGGATCGGCTAGACGGGGAAAGGCTGTTCCCACTAGTTGATGGTACCAGGACTAGGGGACACAGATTTGAGGTTTTGGGCAAGAGATGGGGCGGGGGCGGGGGTGTGAGGAAAAACATTTTTACGCAGCGAGTGTTGAGGACCTGGAACTCGCTGCTGACGGAAGTGGTGGAAGCGGAGACACTCAATGTTTTCAAGGGGAGACTGGATAGGCACTTGAGGGAAATAAACTTGCAGGGCTACGGGGATAGAGCGGCGGAATGGGACTGACTGGATTGCTCTGCAGAGAGATGGCACAGACTCGATGGGCCGAATGGCTTCCTTCTGTGCCGTTATGAATCTATGATTATGGCTCTATCATTCCATTGAAACCGAGTTGAGGGCCTTTGTAATTAACAGAATGTCTCAGAGCACGGATCCTGATGTACCTGAAGGAGCTACTATGTATCTCCCAATCACCAGCAACACGGTTCTGGAGAACTCAACGCACCGAAACAAAATAACCGATTTTTGAAATGTGTTATTTCACACTTCTCACCTGCTGCCTGCAATAGATGCACTTTGTGAAATTCCTCACATCCTCACTCTCAGGCTCCGATCCACTGTTCAATAACAACAGACACGGTGAAATTCGAACTGAATCAGGAACATTCACTGCTGATTTGGAGAAAGCAGCAATGATTTGAAAGTGCGAGGTGATTTACTTTCTATGTTACCTTATACTGTACACACACAGCCCGAGAATGGCCTCTCCCTTCCCCCACTCACTCCATGTTAAGGAACTAGTTCCTGTTCCAATCTGTCTCTTACAGACAATTCCCGGCTTCCAACTCTCCGACACCTCCTCCTACCTCCACGTGGACCATGACCCTACTGCCGAACATCAAACCACTGTCACTGACCTCATCTCCTCTGGAGATCTTCCCCCCGCTGCCACCAACCTCATAGTTCCCCAACCCCGCACAGCCCGCTTCTACCTCCTCCCCAAGATCCACAAACAGGACTGCCCTGGTAGACACATCATTTCAGCCTGTTCTTGCCCCACGGAACTTATCTCTTCCTATCTCGACTCTATCTTTTCTCCCCTTGTCCAGTCTCTTCCCACCTACATTCACGACTCTTCGGACGCCCTCTGCCACTTTAACAGTTTCCAGTTTCCTGGCCCCAACCGCTTCCTTTTCACCATGGACGTCCAATCCCTCTACACCTCCATCCCCCACCAGGATGGCCGGAGGGCGCTCCACTTCTTCCTTGAACAGAGGCCCCTCCAGTCCCCATCCACCACCACCCTCCTCCGCCTGGCTGAACTTGTTCTCACATTGAACAACTTCTCCTTTAACTCCACACATTTCCTCCAAATCAAAGGTGTTGCCATGGGTACCCGCATGGGTCCTAGCTATGCCTGCCTTTTCGTGGGATATGTCAAACAATCTTTGTTCCAGTCCGACTCAGCTCCCCTCCCTTAGCTCTTTTTCCGATACATTGATGACTGTATCGGTGCCGTTTTCTGCTCTCGCCCCAAACTAGACAATTTCATTCACTTTGCCTCCAATTTCCACCCTTCCTCACCTTCACATGGTCCATCTCTGACTCTTCCCTTCCCTTCCTCGACTTCTCCGTCTCCATCTCTGGGGATAGGTTATCGACCAATATTCACTACAAGCCCACTGACTCCCACAGCTACCTGGGCTACACTTCCTCCCACCCCGCCTCCTGTAAGGACTCCATTCCATTCTCCCAGTTTCTCCATCTCTGCCGTATCTGCTCCGACGATGCCACCTTCCACACCAGTGCTTCCGACATGTCTTCCTTTTTCCGCAGATGATACTAAGATGGGAGGGAAAGTAGTGAGTGAGGAGGACATAAAAAACCTGCAAGGGGACATCGACAGGCTAAGTAAGTGGGCAGAGATTTGGCAGATGGAATACAATACTGGAAAGTGTGAGGTTATGCACTTCGGCAGGAATAATCGTAGAGCAAGTTATTATCTTAATGGCAAGAAACTGGAAAGTACTGTAGTACAAAGGGATCTGGGGGTCCTGGTGCACGAAACTCAAAAGGTTAGTATGCAGGTGCAGCAAGTGATTAAGAAGGCCAATGGAATGTTGGCTTTCATTGCTAGGGGGATAGAATATAAAAATAGGGAGGTATTGCTTCAGTTGTACAAGGTATTGGTGAGACTGCACCTGGAATACTGCGTACAGTTTTGGTGTCCATACTTAAGAAAGGACATACTTGCTCTCGAGTCAGTACAAAGAAGGTTCACTCGGTTAATCCCGGGGATGAGGGGATGGACATATGAGGAGAGGTTGAGTAGATTGGGACTCTACTCATTGGAGTTCAGAAGAATGAGAGGCGATCTTATTGAAACATATAAGATTGTGAAGGGGTTGGATCGGGTGGATGCGGGGAAGATGTTCCCGATGATGGGTGAAACTAGAACTAGGGGGCATAGTCTTAGAATAAGGGGCTGCTCTTTCAAAACTGAGATGAGGAGGGACTACTTCACTCAGAGGGTGGTAGGTCCATGGAATATGCTGCCCCAAAAAGCTGTAGAAGCTACATCATTACATAAATTTAAAACAGAAATAGACAGTTTCCTAGAAGTAAAGGGAATTAAGGGTTACGGGGAGCGGGCAGGAATTTGGACATGAGTCTAGGTTCGGATCGGTCATGGCCCTGTGGGTAGCGGAGCGGGCCCAGGGGCCGTGTAACCTGATCCTGCTCCTATTTCGTGTGTCTAATTCTGTTAGATTCAGGAGATGGTTCTGTGATAGTGGATTGGCTGTTAGGATCAGATCAGCCATGATCTTATTGAATGGCGGAGCAGGCTCGAGGGGCCAATTGGCCTACTCCTGCTCCTATTTCTTATCTTATGATCTTATCAGCATCCAGACACAACCCAAACCCAGCACTGGACCATGAATGGGACATCCGATTGGCACACTCCAGCTTTATATCTCCCACTCCCACGGGAGCAGGTGTACAATGGTGGATCGCTTCCTGGAATAATTCCATAGGTAGCTGGGCTGCACATCTATTTTTTCCAGTATATTGAAAACGAGTTGAGGGCCTGAATAGTTAACAGAGTGTCTCAGAGCCTGGATGCTGATGTATCTGAGGGAGCCACAATGTATCTCTCGATCACCAGCAACACGGTTCTGGAGAACTCAAAAGCAAATAACCGATTTTTGAAATGTGTTCTTTCACACTTCTCACCTGCTGCCTGCAATCGATGCACGTTGTGAATCTCCGCACATCCTCACTGTCAGGCTGTGTTTCCTTGTTCACTGAACAATAACAACAGACACGGTGAGATTGGTACTGAATCAGGAACATTCACTGCTGATTTGGAGAAAGCAGCAATGATTTGAAAGTGCGAGGTGATTTACTTTCTATGTTACCTTACACTGTACACACACAGCCCGAGAATGGCCTCTCCCTTCCCCCACTCACTCCATGTTCCGGAACTAGTTCCTGTTCCAATCTGTCTCTTACAGACAATCCCCGGCTTCCGATGAACTTGCCCCGACTCAAAGCCCATCTGTGGACACAGTCCCAATGCGATGTGTTGCTGTGAGGAGGCTGCTGTTTGCTCCCTTACTCGGGCCCGTGATATCTCCGCTCCCTGATGTGTTCAGCGATCATCAGCCGAGCCCAGAGGAAACGGCCCCCGCTGGCAGAGCTGGGGGAGGGGAGCTCGCATGGGCCCTTCCTGTCGCTTTAAACACTGTGCGGGGAGAGGGGGAGGAGCAGGCAAATATTTCAATGCTGAAGCCTGAAAGCTGGAGGCGGAGTTGAAGCTCAGAGGACGCTGTCTCTGCTCTGCCTGTCACTCTGATTCTGTCTCCTCCCAGCCTCCCCGGGCAGCACCTGACTCACGGCGGTCTGGATGTGTGGACACAATCCGCACTCTCCAAACTATTAGACGTCTTTGTCATCTACTGGCTGAAAGCGAGCAATGATTCAGCAGAAACCATTTTGATTTCGACAGATACCTCAGCACTGTGTTTATGTTCCGCTTAAAACCATTGCCAAGTAGTTTATTGGTCAAGCTGAAAACTCCAAACAACCATTAAAAGCAGATGCCCGCACTCACCCGATTTTAGTGTGAACATTGTGGTTGATCATTGAGTGTGGGATAGACACTTCCTCTGTCACTCTGGTACTATGTGGCAAGGTGAGATTCACTGCTGAATATGGGACAGATACTGTATCTGTCACTCTCTTGCACAGTGTGTTCGTGCGGGATTGACAAATGTGCATATGATAGACAACGCATCTGTCACTCTTTGCATTGTCAATGGCAAATTGGCTGTTGAAAAACGACAGGTACTGTATCTGACACTGTCTAGTACAATATGACTTTTTAAATTGTCTGGTGAGGCTAAACTAGATACTTTATCTGTCACTCTCTGGTACTGTCTCATTGTGGGATTGACAGGTGAGTATAGGAAATGCACTACCACTCACTCACAAGTGACAGAATATTCGTTCATACAGGATACCAATTGTATGTTACTCTGTATCTGTGTGGCAGCATTTGATTGTCAAGTGAGTGGGGGGTAGATAACTTAATGGGCGAATCTGTGAATTTCAAAGCAGAATTAAAGATTTAACATGTTAATTTAGATCTGAGGTAATTGTGACCCATAGAACAGAACAGTAACCAGCCCTTTCAAAGATAATGTGGGTGGCTCTGAAAAGAGCCTTTGGGTTATTTGATTGAATCTTGTTCGGTTTACTTGCTCTTGGAGCTGGCGGTGCTGGTTTTCTTGGGCAGCAGCACCGCCTGGATATTAGGCAGCACCCCGCCCTGAGCGATGGTCACCTTTCCCAGCAACTTGTTGAGCTCCTCGTCGTTGCGGATGGCCAGCTGCAGGTGTCTGGGGATGATGCGGGTCTTCTTGTTGTCGCGGGCAGCGTTGCCGGCCAGCTCCAGGATTTCAGCGGTCAGATACTCGAGCACAGCAGCCATGTACACCGGGGCTCCGGCACCCACACGCTGAGCGTAGTTGCCCTTTCGCAGGTGCCTGTGAACACGGCCCACAGGGAACTGCAGTCCGGCCCGGGATGAGCGAGACTTGGCTTTGGCCCGAGTTTTACCGCTGGTTTTTCCTCTTCCAGACATTTCCACAATCAATACGGTAATAGAAAGAATGAAAATCTCCTCCCACATCTGCCCTTCTTATACCTTCTGGAGGAATGCAGATAGCGAACTTCTGATTGGTCAGTCTGTGATGAATTTCATTGGTGCTTTGCGGTGACCAATCATAGTCTGCTTTTCCCGCCAATGAAAAGTGAGTGGAAATAACTGTTCTCAACAGTCAGACCGCCAACGATTTTTTAATTTCAAAAAGCCCGCCAATATTTTCCTAACGAGCGAATTAAGTTAATAAATTCACCATTAGCCAAATAATTCCGAAAATTTTTTTTCTTCCTTTTGTCTTATTCCATCTCTCCCTTGCAAATTCCAGGCTGTTACAATCAGGATTAATTCCGCGTTCAATTTGAAACTGCAACGGGCGGGAATCAATTTCCATTGACTTTGAAACGGGACACATTCCAGCTCAATCTTTGTAAAAGCGAGGTTTCACAGATTATCGATCGATCATTTGCACAGGCACTGCGGCGGGAGTGAAACCAGATCTGGGAGTCCTGCTGTAAGAAGGGAAGAGGGACAGAGGGTTTAAACTGTCCCCCGTTCTGGTCTCTAAGAAACCCCATTCTGGGTTTTTGCAATGCAGTAATTCTCGGGTTAATACAAGGATTGACCACAAATGGCATTGAAAAAAATGAAAATGTGTTTGCAGAGATTGAGGTGACTGAAATCCGAGTCTCATCTCGAAAACAAGCCTTTAATTCGTCGGAAGACGCTGCAAGTGAACGGGTCTAAGATCAAAGGGAAAGAGCGATCAGGGACCGTGTTTGTAGTTCTTATCAGCCGAGCACATAGGAAACGGCCTCCGCTGGCCGAGCTGGGGGAGCGGTGCTCGCAGGGGCCCTTCCCGTCCGTTTCAAAAGTCTGGGGGAGGGGGAGGCGTAGCTTGAATTGTAGCGCATGCTCAGACTTCTTTCTTATAACACTTAAATCGGCAAAAATCTGATTGTTTCACAAATCGCTTTTATCGTTCATTAAATGGGCCACATGGAGACGCTGTTAATTATCATCCGAATTACTGATAAACCGAGTGTGTGACCCGGACACTGGAGTGGGAGTTCCTGAACAGGTTCACACATTCCGTCAGTTGAGATTTTATTTTCACCCACAGGGTGGTGGGGGTCTGGAACTGTTTTGCCTGAAAGGGTGGGAGAGGCAGAAACCCTCATCGCATTTTAAAAAGTACTTGGATATGACCATAAGTGCCGTAAACTGCAAGGCTACGGACCAAGAGCTGCAAAGTGGGTTTTGGCTGGATAGATTGTTTATGGCCGACACAGACACGATGGGCCGAATGGCCTCCTTCTGTGCCGTAACTTTCTATACTATACATCGTAGAGACAGAGAGCTAGAGTAGACACACTCACATACCAAACCCTAAGAAATACGCAATATCTGTCACATCCCAGAAAGTGACAGATAACGAGTAAAATCAACACCCACATAAATCCCAGGCCAGAAACTGACAGGTGCAGAAGTGCCGCCACCGACAAGTCTACGGCCGGCAGAGACGAATCGCCTCCTTCTGTGCCGTAAATGTCTACGATTCTATGAGTAAAGGGCATTAGGCCCATCGAGCTTATATGCTGATATAAATCACCTCCACAGCTAAATTTGATTTGTTACATAGATCTACAGCGATCACAATGTAAATCCACAATCTATCTCCGCTCCCAGGTCACTCCTCTGTGAGGTGGTGGGTGGCTCTTAAAAGAGCCTTTGTGTTGTGTTTGGTGTAGAGTCGAGATGTTCAGCCGCCGAATCCATAGAGAGTGCGGCCCTGCCGTTTCAGAGCGTAAACCACATCCATTGCCGTGACCGTCTTGCGCTTGGCGTGCTCAGTGTAGGTGACAGCATCCCTGATCACATTTTCCAGGAAAACCTTCAGCACCCCGCGGGTCTCCTCGTAGATCAGACCCGAGATCCGCTTGACACCGCCACGACGAGCCAGGCGGCGGATAGCTGGTTTGGTGATGCCCTGGATGTTGTCACGGAGCACTTTACGGTGGCGCTTGGCTCCGCCTTTGCCTAGTCCTTTGCCTCCTTTACCTCGCCCAGTCATGATGATTCTTCACTCGCTGAAATCTTCACTTAATGAAAATTATTACCGTACAACTTTATTTATGCAGCCTGAGCGGACCTGGCTGAGAAAGGCAGACTGTACGTGAGGCGGAAGGGCGGGGTGAAAGAGAGAGAGGAGAGAGCGGGAAGGATAAAGACAGATTCAGAGTGAGAGAGAGAAAGGACTCTGAGCTTCCAGCAACCTCTCCACGTTGACGTTACAATCCCCTGTAAAATCTTCACAAAAACTAAATACACTTTCAGAGAAATCCTGATAATCAAGGATTTCTAGAAAAGCAATAAACGGAATATATAATTAAAAATCAATTAAGTGGGCACGCTGCACTTCAAATCGATTACTGAATCATAGAATCGTTACATCACAGTAGGAGGCAATTCGGCCCATCGAGCCCGTGCCGGCTCTCTGCAAGAACACTTCAGCTAATCCCACTCCCCCGCACCCCTGCATTTTTTTCCCTACCGGTACTTATCCAATTCGCTGTTGAACGCTACGATTGAGTCTGCCTCCACCTCCCTCTCAGTCAGTTCATGCCAGACCCTGACCACTCGCTTTCCATAAAAGCAGTAGGCGGACAATATAATTTAAATTCATTAAAGGAGGCACTCTGCACTTCAGATCTATTACAAAATCATTACAGCACATTGACGGCCATTCGGCCTTCCTCAAATCCGTGTCTCATTCCAAAAGCAAGCTTTTAATTCTTCGGCACGTTCTGGAAAGAGTTATACAGTCTGAGTGCAAAGGGAAATAGCGACCACGGATCGTGTTTGTAGTTTGTTGGACAGGGAATTCAACAGAGACGCTAAGGTCGATCCGGTCAGTGAAACGGTTTATGAGAATACAAAATTCAATCTAAAGCTGAAAATTCAAACGTTGTCAAACACACTTGTTCAGGAAGTAATTACAGTAAATTGTGTCTAAATGGAGATGCGTTTGTGTAGCTCTTTCAGAGAGATTGTGGGTGGCTCTTAAAAGAGCCGTTGTGTTTTGGGTTTATTCTTTCAGGACAGCGTGCAATTTTACTTGGAGCTGGTGTATTTGGTCACCGCCTTTGTCCCTTCCGACACGGCGTGCTTGGCCAGCTCCCCGGGCAGCAGCAGGCGCACCGCGGTCTGGATCTCCCGGGAACTGATGGTGTGCCGCTTGTTGTAATGGGCCAGGCGGGAAACCTCACCCGCGATGCGCTCGAAAATATTCATGATGCCCATGGCCTTGGAGGAGATACCGGTGTCGGGGTGAACCTGCTTCATCACTTTGTAGATGTAGATGTAGTAACTCTCCTTAATAACAACAGAAGATGCTGGAAAAACTCAGCAGGTCAGGCAACATCCGTGGAGAGAAATTTGAGTTGATGTTTCGGGTTTGACCCTTCTTCCTTCCTCGACCTTCTGCGCTTCTTGCAACCCTTCGCTGCCGGTTTAGTGACGGTTTTCTTGGCGCCCTCGATTTCAGACACAAAATAACAGAGGCCCGACCAGTCCCCATCCACCACGACCCTCCTCCGCCTGGCTGAACTTGTTCTCACATTGAACAACTTCTCCTTTAACTCCACTCATTTCCTCCAAATCAAAGGTGTTGCCATGGGTACCCACATGGGTCCTAGCTATGCCTGCCTTTTCGTGGGCTATGTGGAACAATCTTTGTTCCAGTCCTACTCGGGTCCCCTCCCTCACCTCTTTTTCCGGTACATTGATGACTGTATCGGTGCCGTTTCCTGCTCTCGCCCCGAACTTGACAATTTCATTCACTTTGCCTCCAATTTCCACCCTTCCCTCACCTTCACATGGTCCATCTCTGACTCTTCCCTTCCCTTCCTCGACTTCTCCGTCTCCATCTCTGGGGATAGGTTATCGACCAATATTTACTACAAGCCCACTGACTCCCACAGCTACCTGGACTACACTTCCTCCCACCCCGCTTCCTGTAAGGACTCTATTCCATTCTCCCAGTTTCTCCGCCTCCGCCGTATCTGCTCCGACGATGCCACCTTCCACACCAGTGCTTCAGACATGTCTTCCTTTTTCCGCAACCGAGGATTCCCCTCTACCGTGGTTGACACTGCCCTCGACCGTGTCAGTTCTATCTCCCGCACCTCTGCCCTCACCCCTGCCCCTCCCTCCCGGAACCACGATAGGGTTCCCCTTGTCCTCACCTTTCACCCCACCAGCCTCCACATTCAACGGATCATCCTCCGGCATTTCCGCTACCTCCAAAGTGATCCCACCACCAAACGTATCTTCCCCTCCCCTTTCAGCATTCTGCAGGGACCGCTCTCTCCGAGACACCCTAGTCCACTCCTCTATCACCCCAAACAGCCCTTCCCCTTCGCCTGGCACCTTCCCGTGCAAGCGGAGGAGATGTAACACCTGCCCCTATACCTCCCCCCTCCCCACTGTCCAGGGCCCCAAACACCCCTTCCAGGTGAAACAGCGATTTACTTGTACTTCTCGCAATCTAGTATACTGTATTCGCTGCTCACGATGCGGTCTCCTCTACATTGGGGAGACCAAACGCAGATTGGGTGACCGCTTTGCGGAACACCTCCGTTCAGTCCGTAAGGGTGACCCCGAGCTTCCGGTCGCCTGTCATTTCCATTCACCGCTCCATTCCCACTCGGACCTCACCGTCCTTGGCCTCTTGTACTGTTCCACGGAAGCTCAACGTAAACTCGAGGAACAGCACCTCATCTTCCGATTAGGCAGTCTGCAGCCTTCCGGTCTCAATATCGAGTTCAACAATTTCAGATCATAACCTCGGCCCCTATTTCATTTTCACTTATATTTTTCCACTCCTTTCCTTTCCCCCCCCCCCTTTCCTTTTGTTTCTCTCTCACACCTGGCAGCTATCTTTTGCCCTGCCAGTACACTTTACACCTAATCACAGCCTATTACCATCTCGTCTAGCTTCTAATCTCTTTTACTTCTTTTGGTTCTTTTATTCTTTTGTCCGATCGCAGCCCTGCCTTCGATCTAGTTCCTTTTCTCTCCAGTTTTGAAGAAGGGTCAAACCCGAAACGTCGGCTCAAATTTCTCTCCACGGATGTTGCCTGACTTGCTGAGTTTTTCCAGCATTTTCTGTTGTTATTTTACAAAATAACATAATCCCACTCCGGGCCCGGCTTAAATAGGCTGCCCCCACCGCCCTATGCTAATGAGGGATGGGTGAAGGACATGGTTGTGATTGGCTGCTGAAGAGTGATGTTTGTTTTCCATTGTTCTGCATCTCTCTGATTGGCTGCTTTATGTATCCAATCAGATTGAATCTCTGTCACAAGCACGCCCCCTGCAGTCAGAAAGGTC
This sequence comes from Somniosus microcephalus, assembly GCF_052327205.1. NCBI lineage: Eukaryota > Metazoa > Chordata > Chondrichthyes > Squaliformes > Somniosidae > Somniosus > Somniosus microcephalus. The sequence goes on from NC_141015.1 coordinate 6,537,570, forward strand.
ATTGCAAGCGCAGAGGAATCATCATCTTCCCATTCTCCATTTCCCAGATCATTAAAGAGGCCCCAAGCACTTCTGCTGCACGGGTCTGCAATTTAAATGTCCAACCTGTGCTCTATATTCAAGCCTTGCGGGGTGGTCTGCGCCACTTTAGTTCAGTAATGCCAGTCCCTAGTACTGTGTGTGTGTGTGTGTGAATAGTTCTGTCTCAGTCTCTGGTTATTTATGTAACTGTTGGAATCATTCTCAATCTCAGTCTCTGTTACATGTGTCAGTGTGGGATTCCATCTGTATCCGTCAGACTCTGGTACCGTGTGTCAGTGTTGGGATTCATTCTGAATCTTTCATTCTCTGGTAGTGTACGTGTGTGTGATATTAATTCAGTATCTGTCTGTCACTGGGATGTGTGAGTCTGAGATTCATTCTGTAACTGTTAGTCTCTGGTACTGTATGTTAGTGTCAGATTAGTTCTGAATCAGTCCGCCTCTCGCACTATATTTCAGCAAAGGATTCTGCATGAATATGCTATACACTCGGTTTATGAAAGTGGAATTCGTACTGCACCAATCAGTCTCTGGTACTTCATGTTAGTTTGAGATTCTTTCCATCTCTGCTAGTATCTGGTACTGTATGTGAGTGTGGGACTGAATCTATCTGTAAATCAACTATACTGCATGTGACTGTGTACTCATTCTGTATCTGCCAAGCCCTCTGATTCTCTGTGTTACTATAAGATTCATTCTCTGTCTATCAGTCTCTGTTCTGTATGTGCGTGTTAGAGTAATTATATATCACTGGGACGGTGTGCGAGTATGAAATTCATTCTGCATCTGTCAGTCTCTGGTGCTGATTGTGAGTGTCGGAGTTATTCTGTATCTGTCAGTCTCTGGTGCTGTACATTAGTTTTGAATTAGCTCTGAATCAGTCTGTCTCTCGTACTGTATTTCAGCAAAGGTTTCTGCATGAATATGCTACTCACTCGGTTTATGAAAGTAGGATTTGTACTGCATCTATCAGTCTCTGGTACTTGATGTTAGTTTGAGATTCTTTCCATCTCTGCTAGTATCTGGTACTGTATGTGAGTGTGGGAATGAACCTCTCTGCAAATTAATTGTACTGCCTGTGATTGTGTACTCATTCTGTATCTGCCAGGCCCTCTGATGCTCTGTGTTACTGTGAGACTCCATCTCTGTCTGTCAGTCTCTGCTCTATATGTCAATGTTAGTGTAGTTATATATCTGTCAATCTCTGGTACTGTATGTGAGAGTGAGATTCATTCTGCACCAATCATTATTTAATTTGGGCTTAACTTTGTCTCTTTCATTTGCTGGTACTGTGTACGAGTGTGTATTAATCCTGGGTCTGTCACCGTCTGATACGCTGTGTCAGTGTGAGATTAATTCTCTTTCTCTGACAATCTCTAATAATGTATGTGAGACTGAGATTTATTCTATATCTGTTAGTTCCTGCTATGGCATGTGAGTTTAGGATTTATTCTGTACCTTTCAGTCTCTGATACTGTATGTGTGAGTTAGATTAATGTTGTCTCTGTCACTATTTGGTACTGTTTCAGAGTGTGAGATTCATTCTGTGTATCTGTCATCTCTGATACTGCATGTGTCAGTTTAATTCTGTCTCTCACTATCTTGTAATGTAAGTGAGTGTGAGATTAATTCTGTGTATCTGACCATCTCTGATACAGTATGTGAGCATGAGATTTATCTGTACCTGTCAGTCTCTGATAATCTGTGTCAGTGTGGATTGATTCTGAATTAGTCAGTGTCAAATACTCTATGTGACAGTGAGGTACATTCTGTGTCTGTCAGTCTCTGGTATTATGTTTGAGAGTGAGATTCATTCTGTATCATTCAGTCTTTAATACTCTGTATCAGATTGGGATTCATTTTGTCCCTATCATTTTCTGGTACTGTATATGAGTGTGGGATTCATTATGTGCCTGTCTGTCTCTGATTCTCTGAGTTAGTGTGTGATTCATTTTCTCTTTGTCAGTCTATGATTCTGTATGTGAGAGTTAGATTAATTCAGTATCTGTCAGTCTCTGGTGTTGTATGAAAGTGTGGGATTCATTCTGTATATGTCAGTCCCTGATACTGTGTGTGGTAAACCACTGTAGTTCACTGTGTTCACTGTTGTTGTTGTTGTCGTTCACTCTTGTTTCACTGTTGTGCCTGACTATGCCTCAGCTGACTCCGCCCCTGGGCTACCGAGTATAAGAGCGGCCGCATGGCAGCTCCTGGCATTCGGTCGTCCACTAGAGGCATAGTCCTGATCTGTCTGAAGTGCAATTCAGTAGTTAATAAAAGCCTGTTGTTCTGAACTCTGCCTAGCCTTTTATTAGAATTGATAGCGCATCAATTTTATTAACTACTGAAAAAAAAACGATGCTGCAGATTCTTAAGATCAAGTGCCTGGAACTCGACCCGCAAGAACCGGACTCGACTGCTAAGTTCTCGCACTGGCTGCACTGTTTTGAGTCCTTTCTGACTGCATCCGGCGAGACCGTCGCCGCCGATGCCGACAAGCTCAGGGTGCTGAACTCTAAAGTAAACCACCGAGCTTTTGCCCTTATCCGGGACGCTACGAGCTACCAGGGGGCTATCGACATCTTGAAGGAGCAATACGCACGCCCGGTCAACTATGTTTACGCAAGACATCTCCTGGGGTCTCGCAAACAACAGCCCGGGGAACCCACAGAAGCATACATACGGGCGCTGAAGGAACTCGGCCGAGCCTGCGAATGCAAGCAAGTAACAGCCACGGAACATACGGAGGAGCTCATCCGGGACGCCCTCGTGGCGGGTCTCAGGTCCACTCACACACGGCAGCGACTGCTGGAAAGTAGCGAGCTCGACCTGAAGAAGGCGATTTCACTCACCCTCTCGTTGGACGTAGCCCACCGGAACATGGAGGCCTACTCCCCGGACCGCGCGGCCGCCTCATGGATGCCGCAGCCGCCGCCACCTTGGGACGCGGCGCCGCCACGGGCCCTGGCCTCAACTGCTGCAGCGATGTCCCGCCCGAGCCAGAAATGTTATTTCTGTGGCCAAACCAAACACCCCAGGGCGCGCTGCCCGGCGAAAAACGCGGTCTGCTCTGCCTGCGGTAAGAAGGGACACTACGCTGGCGTCTGCAGAAGCCAGAAGACCCCTACCTCCAGCAGCGCCGCGTGCGATTCGTGGGAGCGGCCATCTTGCCTCCCTCCAGCCTCGTGGGGATCGGGATCGTCATGGGCGCCGCCATTTTGTCCTTCCTCTCCGACGCCGCCATCTTGTCTGCGATTCTGCCAACGGGCCCCCGACTCACCCACCGCCGCCTCACCGGGGTTCTACAGCGACGCTACCGACTCCACAGCGGCCTCCATCACGCTGGATCAATCCAGACCCCATCAGCTAGCCAGGTCCACGATGGACATCCAGGTAAATGGCCGCGCCACAACTTGCCTTTTTGATTCCGGGAGCACGGAGAGCTTCATACACCCTGATACAGTACGGCGCTATTCTCTCTCGGTCCGGCCAACGCGCCATCGGATCTCCATGGCCTCGAAATCCCACTCAGCAGACGTCGGCGGCTACTGCATAGTGACCCTCTCGGTGAAGGGCTCCGTATATAAAAATGTAAAGCTCTTCGTCCTGCCACATCTCTGCGCTGCCGTTCTACTGGGGTTGGACTTTCATTGTCACTTTAAGAGTGTCACCTTGACATACGGTGGACCTTTTCCCCCACTCACTGTCTGCAACCAGCAGTTTTTAAATTGCCCGCCACGCCCCACCTGTAGTCTCTCCACCCTCAAAATCACACCCCCCCCCCCCCTGTTCGCCAACCTCACCCGCGACTGCAAGCCTATCGCCACAAAGAGCAGGCGATACAGCACCGGGGACAGATCCTTCATAAGATCTGAGGTGACGCGGCTCCTGAAAGAGGGGATTATTGAGGATAGTACCAGCCCCTGGCGAGCCCAGGTGGTAGTCGTTAAGACTGGCAACAAGCAGCGCCTAGTCATCGACTACAGCCAGACTATCAACAAGTACACCCAGTTGGACGCATACCCCCTCCCCCGCATAGCCGACATGGTTAATAAGATAGCGCAATACCGCGTTTTCTCGACCATTGACCTCAAGGCAGCATACCACCAAATCCCTATCCGCCCTGAGGACCGCCAGTACACAGCTTTCGAGGCAAACGGCCGCCTTTTTCACTTCCTCAGGGTTCTTTTTGGCGTCACCAACGGTGTCTCCGTCTTCCAGAGGGAGATGGACCGGATGGTCGACGAGAATGCGTTACAGGCCACGTTTCCCTACCTAGACAACGTGACCATCTGCGGCCATGACCTGCAGGACCATGACGCCAATCTTGATAAGTTCCTCCGCACGGCCCAACTCCTAAACCTCACGTACAACAAGGAAAAGTGCATATTCCGCACAGCCCGCCTCGCTATCCTTGGTTGCGTGGTGAAACACGGAGTCATCAGTCCTGACCCTGACCGGATGCGCCCGTTGATGGAACTTCCCCTGCCCCACTGTCTCAAGGCCCTCAAAAGGTGCCTGGGCTTCTTTTCCTATTACGCCCAGTGGGTCCCTCATTATGCGGACAAAGCCCGTCCACTTATCAAGTCCACTTCCTTCCCCCTGACGGCGGAGGCCCACTTAGCCTTTCACCGTATAAAAGATGACATTGCCAAGGCCACCATGCACTCGGTAGACGAGTCCCTCCCCTTCCAGGTGGAGAGCGATGCATCCGACTTCGCCCTGGCCGCTACCCTTAACCAGGCGGGAAGACCCGTGGCCTTCTTTTCACGAACCCTCCAGGGCTCCGAACTCAGACACTCCTCTGTGGAAAAGGAGGCCCAAGCCAGTGTGGAGGCGGTGCGCCACTGGCGGCACTACCTGGCTGGAAAACGATTTACCCTGCTTACTGACCAGCGTTCAGTTGCTTTCATGTTCAACAACAAGCAGAGGGGTAAAATCAAAAATGACAAGATTTTGAGGTGGAGAATCGAACTTTCCACCTACAATTACGACATCTTGTACCGGCCAGGGAAACTCAACGAACCCTCAGACGCTCTATCGCGAGGCACATGCGCCACCGCGCAGATCGATAGACTACGGGGCCTCCACAACGACCTCTGCCACCCGGGGGTCACCAGGTTCTTCCATTTCATTAAGGGCCGCAACCTGCCTTAATCCATCGAGGAGGTCAGGACCATGACCAGGAGCTGCCCAGTCTGTGCAGAGTGCAAGCCGCGCTTCTATACGCCTGACAGAGCAAACCTGATCAAGGCCACCCGCCCTTTTGAGCGCCTGAGTATCGACTTTAAAGGGCCCCTCCCCTCCTCTGACCGCAATGTGTACTTCCTCAACATAGTTGATGAGTACTCCCGTTTCCCTTTTGCCATCCCCTGCCCGGACACGACCACCGCTACGGTCATTAAATGCCTGCACAACCTCTTTGCTCTGTTCGGTTTTCCCAGCTATATTCATAGCGACCGGGGCTCGTCCTTCATGAGCGACGAACTCCATCAGTACCTGCTCATGAGAGGTATTGCCTCAAGCCGGACCACCAGCTACAACCCCCGGGGGAACGGACAGGTTGAAAGAGAGAACGCGACGGTCTGGAAGGCGGCCCTCCTAGCCTTAAAATCTAGGGGCCTTCCGACCTCCCGTTGGCAGGATGTCCTACCCGATGCGCTCCACTCCATCCGGTCACTGCTGTGTACAGCCACCAACGCAACCCCCCATGAGCGAATGTTTGTTTTTCCCCGGAGGTCCACATCCGGTAACTCACTACCACACTGGCTGACGTCCCCAGGGCCCGTCCTGCTGAGGAAGCATGTAAGGTCCCACAAAACGGCTCCCCTGGTAGAGAAGGTTCACCTCCTCCATGCCAACCCCCAGTACGCCTACGTGGCATACCCGGACGGGCGGGAGGACACAGTCTCCATTAGAGATCTGGCACCCTCGGGGTCCACTGACCCGCCACCATTGCCCCCCACCACGACCCCCTCCGACACGGCCCAAAATTCAGTAGACCCAATTCTCACCCCTGTCCATTCCACCCCAGTAGACGGCATGCCGCGCCCCCAGGACCAGCCGGAGCCCACTCGCCCACCCAAAACCAAAGGGGACGATACGCCGGTGCTGGACCCCGCTCAAGACGCGTCGTGGGAAGCTGTACCATCGCAACCGTCGCCACGAAGATCTCGACGGCAAACGAGGCCGCCCGACAGACTCGCCTACTCGAACTTTTGATACACTTCACCCCGCCGGACTTAATTTTAAATGAGGGGTGAATGTGGTAAACCACTGTAGTTCACTGTGTTCACTGTTGTTGTTGTTGTTGTTGTCGTTCACTCTTGTTTCACTGTTGTGCCTGACTATGCCTCAGCTGACTCCGCCCCTGGGCTACCGAGTATAAGAGCGGCCGCATGGCAGCTCCTGGCATTCGGTCGTCCACTAGAGGCATAGTCCTGATCTGTCTGAAGTGCAATTCAGTAGTTAATAAAAGCCTGTTGTTCTGAACTCTGCCTAGCCTTTTATTAGAATTGATAGCGCATCACTGTGTGTGAGAGTTAAATAAATTCTGTATCGGTCAGTCTCTGGTACTGTGTGTGAGTGTGGGAGTCATACTGCTGGGCTCAGCACTAGGTCCCTTGCTTTTTGTGGTATATATCAACGATCTTGTCTTGAATATAGGGGGTATGATTAAGAAGTATGCAGTTGATACTAAAATCGGCTGTGTGGTTGATACTGAAGAAAGAAGCTGTAGACTGCAGGAAGACATCAATAAATTGGTCAGGTGGGCAGAACCGTGGCAAATGGAATTCAATCCGGAGAAGTGTGAGGTAATGCATTTGGGGAGGGGTAAAAAGGAAAGGGAATACACATTAAATGGTAGGACACTGAGCAGTGTAGAGAAACAAAGGGACCTTGGAATGCATGTCTGCAGATCCCTGAAGGTAGCAGGCCAAGTATATAAGGTGGTTAAGAAGGCAGAAGAAATGGTTGCCTTTATTAGCCGTGGCATAGAACACAAGAGCAGGGGGGTTATGCTTCAACTGTATAAAACACTAGTTAGGCCTCAGCTAGAGTACTGCGTGCAATTCTGGTCACCACATTACAGGAAAGATGTGATTGCACTACAGAGGGTACAGAGGAGATTTACAAGGATCTTGCCAGGAGTAGAGCATCTTAGCTATGTGGATAGACTGGATAAGCTTGGTCTGTTTTCCTTGGAACAGAGGACGTTGAGGGGAGTCCTTATTGAGGTGTGTAAAATTATGAGGTGCACAGATAAAGTGGATAGAAAGGACCTATTTCCCTTAGCAGTGGGGTCAAAAACCAGGTGCACAGATTTCAAGTATTTAGGGGAAGGTTTAGACAGGATTTGAGGGGAAATTTCTTCACCCAGAGGGTTATTGTGGTCTGGAACTCACTGCCTGAAAGGGTGGTAGAGGCAGGAACCCGAACCACATTTAAAAAGTACTTGGATGTGCACTTGGGATACTCTAACCTGCAGGGCTACGGACCAAGAGCTGGGAAGTGGGATTAGGTTGATAGCTCTTTGTTGGCCAGCGCGGACACAATGGGCCAAAATGGCCTCCTTCCGTGCTGTAAATTTCTATGATTCTATGTATGTGTCATTCTCTGATACTGTATCTATGAGTGGGATTTATGCTATATATGTTAGTCTCTTGTGGTCTGTCTTGGATTTAGATTAATTCTGTGTCTTTCAGTCTCTAGTACTTTATGTGAGAGTGAGAATAATTCTGTATATCTGTCTCTGAAACTCTTGTCATTGTGTGATTGATTCTGTATTTGTCAGTGTCTAGTACTGTATGTGACAGTGAGGCGCATTCTCTGTTAGCCTCTGGATTTTGTGTCAGAGTGAGATTCATTCTGTAGCAATCAGTCTTTAATAATCGGTGTCAGTGAGGGATTCATTGTGTCTCTATCACTTTCTGGTTCTGCATGTGTGTGTGGGATTCATTCTGATTCTGTCATCCTCCGATACTTTGTGTCAGTGTTTGAATCAACCTATACCTGTCAGTCCCTGGTACGTGAGTGTGGGTTTTACACTGTGCCTGTCAGTTTCTGCTGTGTGAATTTTAGGTTTTACTCTACCAGTCAGTCTCTGATATGTGAGTGTGGGTTTTATTCTGCATCTTTCAATTTCCGTTCTGTGAGAATGGATTTTACTCTGTTTCTGTCAGTCTCTGGTTTGTGAATGTGGGTTCTAATCTGAACCCATCGATATCTGGTATGCTAGTACTGGTATTATTCAGTACCAGTCAGTTTCTGATACATGAATGTGGGTTTTCCTTTCTACCTGTCAATTTCCACACTGGAAGAAAGGGTTCACTCTGAATCTGAAAGTTTCTGGTTTGTGAGTGTGGGTTTTCATCTTTATCTGTCAGTCTCTGCTATGTGAGTGTCTTTTTCACTATCTTCTTTTTCTGCTATGCAAAGGTGTGTTTTTTTATGTATCTGTCAGCTTCTGGTATGTGAGTGTGGGTTTCTTCTGTATCAGTCGGTCACAGGTGAGTGAGTGTGAGATTATTCTGTCTCTGTCAGTTTCTGGTATCTGAGTGTGTGATTTTCATTGTACCTGTCAGTGTCTGGTTCATGAGGATCAGATTTATTCTGTACATTTTGGTTTCTTGTATGTGCCACTGGGTTCTATTATGTACTTTTTAGTTTTTGTTGTATGTGTGGATTTCAATCAGTACCTGTTAGTTTCTGGGATGTGAGTGTGAGTTTTACTCTGTATCTATTCGTCTCTGGTATGTGAATGTGGGACTTACTTAGTATCTCAGTCTTTGGTGTATGAGTGAGCACTTTATTCTGTATCTGTCTGTCTCTGGGATGTGAGTGTGGGTTTTTCTTTGTACCAGTCAGAGTATGGTATGTAAATCTGGGCTTTATTTTGTACCTGTGTTTTCTGGTATGTGTGATTGTGTGGTATTATATATCTGTCAGTTTCTTTTATATGATTGAGGATTTTACTCTTTCCCTGACCGTCTCTGGTATGTAAATGTGGGTTTACTTCTGTCAATATTCAGAGGGATTTGAGTGTCCTTTTACACGAATCACAGAATGTTGTCATGCAGGCAAAATAATCAATTAGGAAGGTAATGTGCGTTAGCATTTATTGCAAAGGGATTGCAGTAAAGCGTAAGTATGTGTTGCTGCAATTATATAGGCCTTTGGTTATCTCATTACTGGAGTACTTTGCACATTTTGGACTCCTTATCTAAGGCACGATATATATGCTTTACAGGTGGTGCATCAAATGTTCAAGAGATTGATTCCTGGGATGAGAGGGCTGTCCTATGAGGAGAGATTGAGTATAATGGGCTGATATTCTCTGGAGTTTAGAAGAATGAGAGGTGATTTCATCGAAACATTTCAAATTCTTAGCGGGCTTGACAGGGGTAGAGGCTGCAAGGCTGTTTCCCCTGGCAGGAGAGTCTAGAATTAGGGTTCATAGTCTCATGATAAGGCGTCGGAAAATTAGGACTTGTTGATGATAAATGTATCCACTCAGAGTATCGTGAATCTTTGGAATTCTCTACTGCATGGGGCTGTGGATGCTCAGTCGATGAGTGTATTCAAGACTGAGATCATAGATTTTTGGGCACTAAGGGAATCAAGGGATATAGGGATAGGGTGGGATATTGGAGTTGTGGTCGAAGTTCAGCCATGATCTTATTGAATGTCAGAGCAGGCTTGAGGGGTTTTATAATCTATTCCTGCTACTAATTCTTATTTTCTTATACCTGACAGTCTCTTGGATGCGAGTGTGGATTTTATTCTGTATCTGACAGTCTCTGGTATGTGAGTGTGAGTTTCACTCTGTGTCTGACAGTCTCTGGTGTGTGAATGTGAGTTTCACTCTGTATCCGACAGTCTCTGGTATGTGAGTGTAAGTTTCACTCTGTATCTGACAGTTTCTGTTGTGTGAGTGTGAGTTTCACTCTGTATCTGACAGTCTCTGGTATGTGAGTGTGGGTTTCACTCTTTATCTGACAGTCTCAGGTATGAGTGTGAGTTTCGCTCTGTATCTGACAGTCTCTGGTATGTGAGTGTGAGTTTCACTCTGTATCTGACAGTCTCTGGTATGTGAGTGTGAGTATCGCTCTGTATCTGACAGTCTCTGGTATGAGTGTGAGTTTCACTCTGTATCTGACAGTCTCTGGTATGTGAGTGTGAGTTTCACTCTGTATCTGACAGTCTCTGGTATGTGAGTGTGAGTTTCATTCTGTATCTGACAGTCTCTGGTATGCGAGTGTGAGTTTCACTCTGTATCTTAGTCTCTGGTATGTGAGTGTGAGTATCACTCTGTATCTGACAGTCTCTGGTATGTGAGTGTGAGTATCACTCTGTATCTGACAGTCTCTGGTATGTGAGTGTGAGTTTCACTCTGTATCTTAGTCTCTGGTATGTGAATGTGAGTTTCACTCTGTATCTGACAGTCTCTGGTATGTGAGTGTGAGTTTCACTCTGTATCTGACAGTCTCTGGTATGTGAGTGTGAGTTTCACTCTATCTGACAGTCTCTGGTATGTGAGTGTGAGTTTCACTCTGTATCTGACAGTCTCTGGTATGGGAGTGAGAGTTTCACTCTGTATCTGACAGTCTCTGGTATGTGAGTGTAAGTTTCACTCTGAATCTGACAGTCTCTGGTATGGGAGTGTGAGTTTCACTCTGTATCTGACAGTCTCTGGCATGTGAGTGTGAGTTTCATTCTGTATCTGACAGTCTCTGGTATGCGAGTGTGAGTTTCACCCTGTATCTTAGTCTCTGGTATGTGAGTGTGAGTATCACTCTGTATCTGACAGTCTCTGGTATGTGTGTGTGAGTATCACTCTGTATCTGACAGTCTCTGGTATGTGAGTGTGAGTTTCACTCTGTATCTGACAGTCTCTGGTATGTGAGTGTGAGTTTCACTCTGTATCTTATAGTCTCTGGTATGTGAGTTTCACTCTGTATCTGACAGTCTCTGGTATGTGAGTGTGAGTTTCACTCTGTATCTGACAGTCTCTGGTATGGGTGTGTGAGTTTCACTCTGTATCTGACAGTCTCTGGTATGTGAGTGTGAGTTTCACTCTGTATCTGACAGTCTCTGGTATGTGAGTGTGAGTTTCACTCTCTATCTGACAGTCTCTGGTATGTGAGTGTAAGTTTCACTCTCTATCTGACAGTCTCTGGTATGTGAGTGTAAGTTTCACTCTGAATCTGACAGTCTCTGGTATGTGAGTGTGAGTATCACTCTGTATCTGACAGTCTCTGGTATGTGAGTGTAAGTTTCACTCTGAATCTGACAGTCTCTGGTATGGTAGTGTGAGTATCACTCTGTATCTGACACTCTCTGGCATGTGAGTGTGAGTTTCATTCTGTATCTGACAGTCTCTGGTATGCGAGTGTGAGTTTCACCCTGTATCTTAGTCTCTGGTATGTGAGTGTGATTATCACTCTGTATCTGACAGTCTCTGGTATGTGTGTGTGAGTATCACTCTGTATCTGACAGCCTCTGGTATGTGAGTGTGAGTTTCACTCTGTATCTGGCAGTCTCTGGTATGTGAGTGTGAGTTTCACTCTGTATCTTATAGTCTCTGCTTTGTGAGTTTCACTCTGTATCTGACAGTCTCTGGTATGTGAGTGTGAGTTTCACTCTGTATCTGACAGTCTCTGGTATGTGAGTGTGAGTTTCACTCTATCTGACAGTCTCTGGTATGTGAGTATGAGTTTCACTCTGTATTTGACAGTCTCTGGTGTGGGTGTGTGAGTTTCACTCTGTATCTGACAGTCTCTGGTATGTGAGTGTGAGTTTCACTCTGTATCTGACAGTCTTTGGTATGTGAGTGTGAGTTTCACTCTGTATCTGACAGTCTCTGGTATGTGAGTGTGGGTTTCACTCTGTATCTGACAGTCTCTGTTATGTGAGTGTGAGTTTCACTCTGTTTCAGACAGTCTCTGGTATGTGAGTGTGAGTTTCACTCTGTATCTTACAGTCTCTGGTATGTCAGTGTGAGTTTCACTCTGTATCTGACAGTCTCTGGTATGTGAGTTTCACTCTGTATCTGACAGTCTCTGGTATGTGAGTGTGAGTTTCACTCTGTATCTGACAGTCTCTGGTATGTGAGTGTGAGTTTCACTCTGTATCTGACAGTCTCTGGTATGTGGGTGTGAGTTTCACTCTGTATCTGACAGTCTCTGGTATGTGAGTGTGAGTATCACTCTGTATCTGACAGTCTCTGGTATGTGAGTGTGAGTTTCACTCTATATCTGACAGTCTCTGGTATGTGAGTGTAAGTTTCACTCTGAATCTGACAGTCTCTGGTTTGGGAGTGTGTGTTTCACTCTGTATCAGACAGTCTCTGGTATGTGAGTGTCAGTTTCATTCTGTATCTGACAGTCTCTGGTATGTGAGTGTGAGTTTCAATCTGTATCTGACAGTCTCTGGTATGTGAGTGTGAGTTTCACTCTGTATCTGACAGTCTCTGGTATGTGAGTGTGAGTTTCACTCTGTATCTTATAGTCTCTGGTATGTGAGTTTCACTCTGTATCTGACAGTCTCTGGTATGTGAGTGTGAGTTTCACTCTGTATCTGACAGTCTCTGGTATGGGTGTGTGAGTTTCACTCTGTATCTGACAGTCTCTGGTATGTGAGTGTGAGTTTCACTCTGTATCTGACAGTCTCTGGTATGTGAGTGTGAGTTTCACTCTCTATCTGACAGTCTCTGGTATGTGAGTGTAAGTTTCACTCTCTATCTGACAGTCTCTGGTATGTGAGTGTAAGTTTCACTCTGAATCTGACAGTCTCTGGTATGTGAGTGTGAGTATCACTCTGTATCTGACAGTCTCTGGTATGTGAGTGTAAGTTTCACTCTGAATCTGACAGTCTCTGGTATGGTAGTGTGAGTATCACTCTGTATCTGACACTCTCTGGCATGTGAGTGTGAGTTTCATTCTGTATCTGACAGTCTCTGGTATGCGAGTGTGAGTTTCACCCTGTATCTTAGTCTCTGGTATGTGAGTGTGATTATCACTCTGTATCTGACAGTCTCTGGTATGTGTGTGTGAGTATCACTCTGTATCTGACAGCCTCTGGTATGTGAGTGTGAGTTTCACTCTGTATCTGGCAGTCTCTGGTATGTGAGTGTGAGTTTCACTCTGTATCTTATAGTCTCTGCTTTGTGAGTTTCACTCTGTATCTGACAGTCTCTGGTATGTGAGTGTGAGTTTCACTCTGTATCTGACAGTCTCTGGTATGTGAGTGTGAGTTTCACTCTATCTGACAGTCTCTGGTATGTGAGTATGAGTTTCACTCTGTATCTGACAGTCTCTGGTGTGGGTGTGTGAGTTTCACTCTGTATCTGACAGTCTCTGGTATGTGAGTGTGAGTTTCACTCTGTATCTGACAGTCTTTGGTATGTGAGTGTGAGTTTCACTCTGTATCTGACAGTCTCTGGTATGTGAGTGTGGGTTTCACTCTGTATCTGACAGTCTCTGTTATGTGAGTGTGAGTTTCACTCTGTTTCAGACAGTCTCTGGTATGTGAGTGTGAGTTTCACTCTGTATCTTACAGTCTCTGGTATGTCAGTGTGAGTTTCACTCTGTATCTGACAGTCTCTGGTATGTGAGTTTCACTCTGTATCTGACAGTCTCTGGTATGTGAGTGTGAGTTTCACTCTGTATCTGACAGTCTCTGGTATGTGAGTGTGAGTTTCACTCTGTATCTGACAGTCTCTGGTATGTGGGTGTGAGTTTCACTCTGTATCTGACAGTCTCTGGTATGTGAGTGTGAGTATCACTCTGTATCTGACAGTCTCTGGTATGTGAGTGTGAGTTTCACTCTATATCTGACAGTCTCTGGTATGTGAGTGTAAGTTTCACTCTGAATCTGACAGTCTCTGGTTTGGGAGTGTGTGTTTCACTCTGTATCAGACAGTCTCTGGTATGTGAGTGTCAGTTTCATTCTGTATCTGACAGTCTCTGGTATGTGAGTGTGAGTTTCAATCTGTATCTGACAGTCTCTGGTATGTGAGTGTGAGTTTCACTCTGTATCTGACAGTCTCTGGTATGTGAGTGTGAGTTCCACTCTGTATCTGACAGTCTCTGCTATGGGAGTGAGTTTCACTCTGTATCTGACAGTCTCTGGTATGTGAGTGTGAGTTTCAATCTGTATCTGACAGTCTCTGGTATGTGAGTGTCGGTTTCACTCTGTATCTGACAGTCTCTGGTATGTGAGTGTGGGTTTCACTCTGTATCTGACAGTCTCTGCTATGTGAGTGTGAGTTTCATTCTGTATCTGACAGTCTCTAGTATGTGAGTGTGACTTTCACTCTGTATCTGACAGTCTCTGGTATGTGAGTGTGAGTTTCACTCTGTATCTGACAGTCTCTGGTATGTGAGTGTGAGTTTCACTCTGTATCTGACAGTCTCTGGTATATGAGTGTGTGTTTCACTCTGTATCTGACAGTCTCTGGTATGTGAGTGTGGGTTTCACTCTGTATCTGACAGTCTCTGGTATCTGAGTGTGAGTTTCACTCTGTATCTTACAGTTTCTGGTATGTGAGTGTGAGTTTCACTCTGTATCTGACAGTCTCTGGTATGTGAGTGTGAGTTTCACTCTGTATCTGACAGTCTCTGGTATGTGAGTGTGGGTTTCACTCTGTATCTGACAGTCTCTGGTATGTGAGTGTGGGTTTCACTCTGTATCTGACAGTCTCTGCTATGTGAGTGTGAGTTTCATTCTGTATCTGACAGTCTCTGGTACGTGAGTGTGACTTTCACTCTGTATCTGACAGTCTCTGGTATGTGAGTGTGAGTATCACTCTGTATCTGACAGTCTCTGGTATGTGAGTGTGAGTATCACTCTGTATCTGACAGTCTCTGGTATGTAAGTGTGAGTTTCACTCTGTATCTGACAGTCTCTGGTACGTGAGTGTGAGTTTCACTCTGTATCTGACAGTCTCTGGTATGTGAGTGTGAGTTTCACTCTATCTGACAGCCTCTGGTATGTGAGTGTGAGTTTCACTGTATCTGACAGTCTCTGGTATGGGAGTGTGAGTTTCACTCTGTATCTGACAGTCTCTGGTATGTGAGTGTGAGTTTCACTCTGTATCTGACAGTCTTTGGTATGTGAGTGTGAGTTCCACTCTGTATCTGACAGTCTCTGGTATGTGAGTGTGCGTTTCACTCTGTATCTGACAGTCTCTGGTATGTTAGTGTGAGTTTCACTCTGTTTCTGACAGTCTCTATTATGTGAGTGTGAGTTTCACTCTGTATCTTACAGTCTCTGGTATGTGAGTGTGAGTTTCACTCTGTATCTGACAGTCTCTGGTATGTGAGTGTAAGTTTCACTCTGAATCTGACAGTCTCTGGTATGGGAGTGTGAGTTTCACTCTGTATCTGACAGTCTCTGGTATGTGGGTGTGAGTATCACTCTGTATCTGACAGTCTCAGGTATGTGAGTGTAAGTTTCACTCTGAATCTGACAGTCTCTGGTTTGGGAGTGTGAGTTTCACTCTGTATCTGACAGTCTCTGGTATGTGAGTGTGTGTTTCACTCTGTATCAGACAGTCTCTGGTATGTGAGTGTGAGTTTCGTTCTGTATCTGACAGTCTCTGGTATGTGAGTGTGAGTTTCAATCTGTATCTGACAGTCTCTGGTATGTGAGTGTGAGTTTCACTCTGTATCTGACAGTCTCTGGTATGTGAGTGTGAGTTACACTCTGTATCTGACAGTCTCTGCTATGGGAGTGAGTTTCACTCTGTATCTGACAGTCTCTGGTATGTGAGTGTGAGTTTCATTCTGTATCTGACAGTCTCTGGTATGCGAGTGAGAGTTTCACTCTGTATCTTAGTCTCTGGTATGTGAGTGTGAGTATCACTCTGTATCTGACAGTCTCTGGTATGTGAGTGTGAGTATCACTCTGTATCTGACAGTCTCTGGTATGTGAGTGTGAGTTTCACTCTGTATCTGACAGTCTCTGGTCTGTGAGTGTGAGTTTCACTCTGTACCTTACAGTCTCTGGTATGTCAGTGTGAGTTTCACTCTGTATGTGACAGTCTCTGGTATGTGAGTTTCACTCTGTATCTGACAGTCTCTGGTATGTGAGTGTGAGTTTCACTCTGTATCTGACAGTTTCTGGTATGTGAGTGTAAGTTTCACTCTGAATCTGACAGTCTCTGGTATGTGAGTGTGAGTATCACTCTGTATCTGACAGTCTCTGGTATGTGAGTGTGAGTTTCACTCTGTATCTGACAGTCTCTGGTATGTGAGTGTAAGTTTCACTCTGAATCTGACAGTCTCTGGTATGGGAGTGTGAGTTTCACTCTGTATCTGACAGTCTCTGGCATGTGAGTGTGAGTTTCACTCTGTATCTGACAGTCTCTGGCATGTGAGTGTGAGTTTCATTCTGTATCTGACAGTCTCTGGCATGTGAGTGTGAGTATCACTCTGTATCTGACAGTCTCTGGCATGTGTGTGTGAGTATCACTCTGTATCTGACAGTCTCTGGTATGTGAGTGTGAGTTTCACTCTGTATCTGACAGTCTCTGGTATGTGAGTGTGAGTTTCACTCTGTATCTTATAGTCTCTGGTATGTGAGTTTCACTCTGTATCTTAGTCTCTGGTATGTGAGTGTGAGTTTCACTCTGTATCTGACAGTCTCTGGTATGTGAGTGTGAGTTTCACTCTATCTGACAGTCTCTGGTATGTTAGTGTGAGTTTCACTCTGTATCTGACAGTCTCTGGTATGGGTGTGTGAATTTCACTCTGTATCTGACAGTCTCTGGTATGTGAGTGTGAGTTTCACTCTGTATCTGACAGTCTTTGGTATGTGAGTGTGAGTTTCACTCTGTATCTGACAGTCTCTGGTATGTGAGTGTGGGTTTCACTCTGTATCTGACAGTCTCTGGTATGTGAGTGTGAGTTTCACTCTGTTTCTGACAGTCTCTGGTATGTGAGTGTGAGTTTCACTCTGTATCTTACAGTCTCTGGTATGTCAATGTGAGTTTCACTCTGTATCTGACAGTCTCTGGTATGTGAGTGTGAGTTTCACTCTGTATCTGCCAGTCTCTGGTATGTGAGTGAGAGTTTCACTCTGTATCTGACAGTCTCTGGTATGTGAGTGTAAGTTTCACTCTGAATCTGACAGTCTCTGGTATGGGAGTGTGAGTTTCACGCTGTATCTGACAGTCTCTGGCATGTGAGTGTGAGTTTCATTCTGTATCTGACAGTCTCTGGTATGCGAGTGTGAGTTTCACCCTGTATCTTAGTCTCTGGTATGTGAGTGTGATTATCACTCTGTATCTGACAGTCTCTGGTATGTGTGTGTGAGTATCACTCTGTATCTGACAGCCTCTGGTATGTGAGTGTGAGTTTCACTCTGTATCTGGCAGTCTCTGGTATGTGAGTGTGAGTTTCACTCTGTATCTTATAGTCTCTGCTTTGTGAGTTTCACTCTGTATCTGACAGTCTCTGGTATGTGAGTGTGAGTTTCACTCTGTATCTGACAGTCTCTGGTATGTGAGTGTGAGTTTCACTCTATCTGACAGTCTCTGGTATGTGAGTATGAGTTTCACTCTGTATCTGACAGTCTCTGGTGTGGGTGTGTGAGTTTCACTCTGTATCTGACAGTCTCTGGTATGTGAGTGTGAGTTTCACTCTGTATCTGACAGTCTTTGGTATGTGAGTGTGAGTTTCACTCTGTATCTGACAGTCTCTGGTATGTGAGTGTGGGTTTCACTCTGTATCTGACAGTCTCTGTTATGTGAGTGTGAGTTTCACTCTGTTTCAGACAGTCTCTGGTATGTGAGTGTGAGTTTCACTCTGTATCTTACAGTCTCTGGTATGTCAGTGTGAGTTTCACTCTGTATCTGACAGTCTCTGGTATGTGAGTTTCACTCTGTATCTGACAGTCTCTGGTATGTGAGTGTGAGTTTCACTCTGTATCTGACAGTCTCTGGTATGTGAGTGTGAGTTTCACTCTGTATCTGACAGTCTCTGGTATGTGGGTGTGAGTTTCACTCTGTATCTGACAGTCTCTGGTATGTGAGTGTGAGTATCACTCTGTATCTGACAGTCTCTGGTATGTGAGTGTGAGTTTCACTCTATATCTGACAGTCTCTGGTATGTCAGTGTGAGTTTCACTCTGTATCTGACAGTCTCTGGTATGTGAGTTTCACACTGTATCTGACAGTCTCTGGTATGTGAGTTTCACTCTGTATCTGACAGTCTCTGGTATGTGAGTGTGAGTTTCACTCTGTATCTGACAGTCTCTGGTATGTGAGTGTGAGTTTCACTCTGTATCTGACAGTCTCTGGTATGTGAGTGTGAGTTTCACTCTGTACCTTACAGTCTCTGGTATGTCAGTGTGAGTTTCACTCTGTATCTGACAGTCTCTGGTATGTGAGTTTCACACTGTATCTGACAGTCTCTGGTATGTGAGTGTGAGTTTCACTCTGTATCTGACAGTCTCTGGTATGTGAGTGTGAGTTTCACTCTCTATCTGACAGTCTCTGGTATGTGAGTGTAAGTTTCACTCTGAATCTGACAGTCTCTGGTATGTGAGTGTGAGTATCACTCTGTATCTGACAGTCTCTGGTATGTGAGTGTGAGTTTCACTCTGTATCTGACAGTCTCTGGTATGTGAGTGTGAGTTTCACTCTATCTGACAGTCTCTGGTATGGGTGTGTGAATTTCACTCTGTATCTGACAGTCTCTGGTATGTGAGTGTGAGTTTCACTCTGTATCTGACAGTCTTTGGTATGTGAGTGTGAGTTTCACTCTGTATCTGACAGTCTCTGGTATGTGAGTGTGGGTTTCACTCTGTATCTGACAGTCTCTGGTATGTGAGTGTGAGTTTCACTCTGTTTCTGACAGTCTCTGGTATGTGAGTGTGAGTTTCACACTGTATCTTACAGTCTCTGGTATGTCAATGTGAGTTTCACTCTGTATCTGACAGTCTCTGGTATGTGAGTGTGAGTTTCACTCTGTATCTGACAGTCTCTGGTATGTGAGTGTGAGTTTCACTCTATCTGACAGTCTCTGGTATGTGAGTGTGAGTTTCACTCTGTATCTGACAGTCTCTGGTATGGGAGTGAGAGTTTCACTCTGTATCTGACAGTCTCTGGTATGTGAGTGTAAGTTTCACTCTGAATCTGACAGTCTCTGGTATGGGAGTGTGAGTTTCACTCTGTATCTGACAGTCTCTGGCATGTGAGTGTGAGTTTCATTCTGTATCTGACAGTCTCTGGTATGCGAGTGTGAGTTTCACCCTGTATCTTAGTCTCTGGTATGTGAGTGTGAGTATCACTCTGTATCTGACAGTCTCTGGTATGTGTGTGTGAGTATCACTCTGTATCTGACAGCCTCTGGTATGTGAGTGTGAGTTTCACTCTGTATCTGGCAGTCTCTGGTATGTGAGTGTGAGTTTCACTCTGTATCTTATAGTCTCTGCTTTGTGAGTTTCACTCTGTATCTGACAGTCTCTGGTATGTGAGTGTGAGTTTCACTCTGTATCTGACAGTCTCTGGTATGTGAGTGTGAGTTTCACTCTATCTGACAGTCTCTGGTATGTTAGTGTGAGTTTCACTCTGTATCTGACAGTCTCTGGTATGGGTGTGTGAATTTCACTCTGTATCTGACAGTCTCTGGTATGTGAGTGTGAGTTTCACTCTGTATCTGACAGTCTTTGGTATGTGAGTGTGAGTTTCACTCTGTATCTGACAGTCTCTGGTATGTGAGTGTGGGTTTCACTCTGTATCTGACAGTCTCTGGTATGTGAGTGTGAGTTTCACTCTGTTTCTGACAGTCTCTGGTATGTGAGTGTGAGTTTCACTCTGTATCTTACAGTCTCTGGTATGTCAATGTGAGTTTCACTCTGTATCTGACAGTCTCTGGTATGTGAGTGTGAGTTTCACTCTGTATCTGACAGTCTCTGGTATGTGAGTGTGAGTTTCACTCTATCTGACAGTCTCTGGTATGTGAGTGTGAGTTTCACTCTGTATCTGACAGTCTCTGGTATGGGAGTGAGAGTTTCACTCTGTATCTGACAGTCTCTGGTATGTGAGTGTAAGTTTCACTCTGAATCTGACAGTCTCTGGTATGGGAGTGTGAGTTTCACTCTGTATCTGACAGTCTCTGGCATGTGAGTGTGAGTTTCATTCTGTATCTGACAGTCTCTGGTATGCGAGTGTGAGTTTCACCCTGTATCTTAGTCTCTGGTATGTGAGTGTGAGTATCACTCTGTATCTGACAGTCTCTGGTATGTGTGTGTGAGTATCACTCTGTATCTGACAGTCTCTGGTATGTGTGTGTGAGTATCACTCTGTATCTGACAGTCTCTGGTATGTGAGTGTGAGTTTCACTCTGTATCTGACAGTCTCTGGTATGTGAGTGTGAGTTTCACTCTGTATCTGACAGTCTCTGGTATGTGAGTGTGAGTTTCACTCTGTATCTGACAGTCTCTGGTATGTGAGTGTGAGTTTCACTCTGTATCTTATAGTCTCTGGTATGTGAGTTTCACTCTGTATCTTAGTCTCTGGTATGTGAGTGTGAGTTTCACTCTGTATCTGACAGTCTCTGGTATGGGTGTGTGAGTTTCACTCTGTATCTGACAGTCTCTGGTATGTGAGTGTGAGTTTCACTCTGTATCTGACAGTCTTTGGTATGTGAGTGTGAGTTTCACTCTGTATCTGACAGTCTCTGGTATCTGAGTGTGGGTTTCACTCTGTATCTGACAGTCTCTGGTATGTGAGTGTGAGTTTCACTCTGTACCTTACAGTCTCTGGTATGTCAGTGTGAGTTTCACTCTGTATCTGACAGTCTCTGGTATGTGAGTTTCACACTGTATCTGACAGTCTCTGGTATGTGAGTGTGAGTTTCACTCTGTATCTGACAGTCTCTGGTATGTGAGTGTGAGTTTCACTCTCTATCTGACAGTCTCTGGTATGTGAGTGTAAGTTTCACTCTGAATCTGACAGTCTCTGGTATGTGAGTGTGAGTATCACTCTGTATCTGACAGTCTCTGGTATGTGAGTGTGAGTTTCACTCTGTATCTGACAGTCTCTGGTATGTGAGTGTGAGTTTCACTCTATCTGACAGTCTCTGGTATGGGTGTGTGAATTTCACTCTGTATCTGACAGTCTCTGGTATGTGAGTGTGAGTTTCACTCTGTATCTGACAGTCTTTGGTATGTGAGTGTGAGTTTCACTCTGTATCTGACAGTCTCTGGTATGTGAGTGTGGGTTTCACTCTGTATCTGACAGTCTCTGGTATGTGAGTGTGAGTTTCACTCTGTTTCTGACAGTCTCTGGTATGTGAGTGTGAGTTTCACACTGTATCTTACAGTCTCTGGTATGTCAATGTGAGTTTCACTCTGTATCTGACAGTCTCTGGTATGTGAGTGTGAGTTTCACTCTGTATCTGACAGTCTCTGGTATGTGAGTGTGAGTTTCACTCTATCTGACAGTCTCTGGTATGTGAGTGTGAGTTTCACTCTGTATCTGACAGTCTCTGGTATGGGAGTGAGAGTTTCACTCTGTATCTGACAGTCTCTGGTATGTGAGTGTAAGTTTCACTCTGAATCTGACAGTCTCTGGTATGGGAGTGTGAGTTTCACTCTGTATCTGACAGTCTCTGGCATGTGAGTGTGAGTTTCATTCTGTATCTGACAGTCTCTGGTATGCGAGTGTGAGTTTCACCCTGTATCTTAGTCTCTGGTATGTGAGTGTGAGTATCACTCTGTATCTGACAGTCTCTGGTATGTGTGTGTGAGTATCACTGTGTATCTGACAGTCTCTGGTATGTGAGTGTGAGTTTCACTCTGTATCTGACAGTCTCTGGTACGTGAGTGTGAGTTTCACTCTGTATCTGACAGTCTCTGGTATGTGAGTGTGAGTATCACTCTGTATCTGACAGTCTCTGGTATGTGTGTGTGAGTATCACTCTGTATCTGACAGTCTCTGGTATGTGAGTGTGAGTTTCACTCTGTATCTGACAGTCTCTGGTATGTGAGTGTGAGTTTCACTCTGTATCTTATAGTCTCTGGTATGTGAGTTTCACTCTGTATCTTAGTCTCTGGTATGTGAGTGTGAGTTTCACTCTGTATCTGACAGTCTCTGGTATGGGTGTGTGAGTTTCACTCTGTATCTGACAGTCTCTGGTATGTGAGTGTGAGTTTCACTCTGTATCTGACAGTCTTTGGTATCTGAGTGTGAGTTTCACTCTGTATCTGACAGTCTCTGGTATCTGAGTGTGGGTTTCACTCTGTATCTGACAGTCTCTGGTATGTGAGTGTGAGTTTCACTCTGTACCTTACAGTCTCTGGTATGTCAGTGTGAGTTTCACTCTGTATCTGACAGTCTCTGGTATGTGAGTTTCACACTGTATCTGACAGTCTCTGGTATGTGAGTGTGAGTATCACTCTGTATCTGACAGTCTCTGGTATGTGAGTGTGAGTTTCACTCTGAATCTGACAGTCTCTGGTATGGGAGTGTGAGTATCACTCTGTATCTGACACTCTCTGGCATGTGAGTGTGAGTTTCATTCTGTATCTGACAGTCTCTGGTATGCGAGTGTGAGTTTCACCCTGTATCTTAGTCTCTGGTATGTGAGTGTGAGTATCACTCTGTTTCAGACAGTCTCTGGTATGTGAGTGTGAGTTTCACTCTGTATCTTACAGTCTCTGGTATGTCAGTGTGAGTTTCACTCTGTATCTGACAGTCTCTGGTATGTGAGTATCACTCTGTATCTGACAGCCTCTGGTATGTGAGTGTGAGTTTCACTCTGTATCTGGCAGTCTCTGGTATGTGAGTGTGAGTTTCACTCTGTATCTTATAGTCTCTGCTTTGTGAGTTTCACTCTGTATCTGACAGTCTCTGGTATGTGAGTGTGAGTTTCACTCTGTATCTGACAGCCTCTGGTATGTGAGTGTGAGTTTCACTCTATCTGACAGTCTCTGGTATGTGAGTATGAGTTTCACTCTGTATCTGACAGTCTCTGGTATGGGTGTGTGAGTTTCACTCTGTATCTGACAGTCTCTGGTATGTGAGTGTGAGTTTCACTCTGTATCTGACAGTCTTTGGTATGTGAGTGTGAGTTTCACTCTGTATCTGACAGTCTCTGGTATGTGAGTGTGGGTTTCACTCTGTATCTGACAGTCTCTGGTATGTGAGTGTGAGTTTCACTCTGTTTCAGACAGTCTCTGGTATGTGAGTGTGAGTTTCACTCTGTATCTTACAGTCTCTGGTATGTCAGTGTGAGTTTCACTCTGTATCTGACAGTCTCTGGTATGTGAGTTTCACTCTGTATCTGACAGTCTCTGGTATGTGAGTGTGAGTTTCACTCTGTATCTGACAGTCTCTGGTATGTGAGTGTGAGTTTCACTCTGTATCTGACAGTCTCTGGTATGTGGGTGTGAGTTTCACTCTGTATCTGACAGTCTCTGGTATGTGAGTGTGAGTATCACTCTGTATCTGACAGTCTCTGGTATGTGAGTGTGAGTTTCACTCTGTATCTTACAGTCTCTGGTATGTCAGTGTGAGTTTCACTCTGTATCTGACAGTCTCTGGTATGTGAGTTTCACTCTGTATCTGACAGTCTCTGGTATGTGAGTGTGAGTTTCACTCTGTATCTGACAGTCTCTGGTATGTGAGTGTGAGTTTCACTCTGTATCTGACAGTCTCTGGTATGTGGGTGTGAGTTTCACTCTGTATCTGACAGTCTCTGGTATGTGAGTGTGAGTATCACTCTGTATCTGACAGTCTCTGGTATGTGAGTGTGAGTTTCACTCTATATCTGACAGTCTCTGGTATGTGAGTGTAAGTTTCACTCTGAATCTGACAGTCTCTGGTTTGGGAGTGTGAGTTTCACTCTGTATCTGACAGTCTCTGGTATGTGAGTGTGTGTTTCACTCTGTATCAGACAGTCTCTGGTATGTGAGTGTCAGTTTCATTCTGTATCTGACAGTCTCTGGTATGTGAGTGTGAGTTTCAATCTGTATCTGACAGTCTCTGGTATGTGAGTGTGAGTTTCACTCTGTATCTGACAGTCTCTGGTATGTGAGTGTGAGTTCCACTCTGTATCTGACAGTCTCTGCTATGGGAGTGAGTTTCACTCTGTATCTGACAGTCTCTGGTATGTGAGTGTGAGTTTCACTCTGTATCTGACAGTCTCTGGTATGTGAGTGTGGGTTTCACTCTGTATCTGACAGTCTCTGCTATGTGAGTGTGAGTTTCATTCTGTATCTGACAGTCTCTAGTATGTGAGTGTGACTTTCACTCTGTATCTGACAGTCTCTGGTATGTGAGTGTGAGTTTCACTCTGTATCTGACAGTCTCTGGTATGTGAGTGTGAGTTTCACTCTGTATCTGACAGTCTCTGGTATATGAGTGTGTGTTTCACTCTGTATCTGACAGTCTCTGGTATGTGAGTGTGGGTTTCACTCTGTATCTGACAGTCTCTGGTATCTGAGTGTGAGTTTCACTCTGTATCTTACAGTTTCTGGCATGTGAGTGTGAGTTTCACTCTGTATCTGACAGTCTCTGGTATGTGAGTGTGAGTTTCACTCTGTATCTGACAGTCTCTGGTATGTGAGTGTGGGTTTCACTCTGTATCTGACAGTCTCTGGTATGTGAGTGTGGGTTTCACTCTGTATCTGACAGTCTCTGCTATGTGAGTGTGAGTTTCATTCTGTATCTGACAGTCTCTGGTACGTGAGTGTGACTTTCACTCTGTATCTGACAGTCTCTGGTATGTGAGTGTGAGTTTCACTCTGTATCTGACAGTCTCTGGTATGTGAGTGTGAGTATCACTCTGTATCTGACAGTCTCTGGTATGTGAGTGTGAGTATCACTCTGTATCTGACAGTCTCTGGTATGTAAGTGTGAGTTTCACTCTGTATCTGACAGTCTCTGGTACGTGAGTGTGAGTTTCACTCTGTATCTGACAGTCTCTGGTATGTGAGTGTGAGTTTCACTCTATCTGACAGCCTCTGGTATGTGAGTGTGAGTTTCACTGTATCTGACAGTCTCTGGTATAGGAGTGTGAGTTTCACTCTGTATCTGACAGTCTCTGGTATGTGAGTGTGAGTTTCATTCTGTATCTGACAGTCTTTGGTATGTGAGTGTGAGTTTCACTCTGTATCTGACAGTCTCTGGTATGTGAGTGTGCGTTTCACTCTGTATCTGACAGTCTCTGGTATGTTAGTGTGAGTTTCACTCTGTTTCTGACAGTCTCTATTATGTGAGTGTGAGTTTCACTCTGTATCTTACAGTCTCTGGTATGTGAGTGTGAGTTTCACTCTGTATCTGACAGTCTCTGGTATGTGAGTGTAAGTTTCACTCTGAATCTGACAGTCTCTGGTATGGGAGTGTGAGTTTCACTCTGTATCTGACAGTCTCTGGTATGTGGGTGTGAGTATCACTCTGTATCTGACAGTCTCAGGTATGAGTGTGAGTTTCAACCTGTATCTGACAGTCTCTGGTATGTGAGTGTGAGTTTCACTCTGTATCTGACAGTCTCTGGTATGTGAGTGTAAGTTTCACTCTGAATCTGACAGTCTCTGGTTTGGGAGTGTGAGTTTCACTCTGTATCTGACAGTCTCTGGTATGTGAGTGTGTGTTTCACTCTGTATCAGACAGTCTCTGGTATGTGAGTGTGAGTTTCATTCTGTATCTGACAGTCTCTGGTATGTGAGTGTGAGTTTCAATCTGTATCTGACAGTCTCTGGTATGTGAGTGTGAGTTTCACTCTGTATCTGACAGTCTCTGGTATGTGAGTGTGAGTTCCACTCTGTATCTGGCAGTCTCTGCTATGGGAGTGAGTTTCACTCTGTATCTGACAGTCTCTGGTATGTGAGTGTGAGTTTCATTCTGTATCTGACAGTCTCTGGTATGCGAGTGTGAGTTTCACTCTGTATCTTAGTCTCTGGTATGTGAGTGTGAGTATCACTCTGTATCTGACAGTCTCTGGTATGTGAGTGTGAGTATCACTCTGTATCTGACAGTCTCTGGTATGTGAGTGTGAGTTTCACTCTGTATCTGACAGTCTCTGGTCTGTGAGTGTGAGTTTCACTCTGTACCTTACAGTCTCTGGTATGTCAGTGTGAGTTTCACTCTGTATGTGACAGTCTCTGGTATGTGAGTTTCACTCTGTATCTGACAGTCTCTGGTATGTGAGTGTGAGTTTCACTCTGTATCTGACAGTTTCTGGTATGTGAGTGTAAGTTTCACTCTGAATCTGACAGTCTCTGGTATGTGAGTGTGAGTATCACTCTGTATCTGACAGTCTCTGGTATGTGAGTGTGAGTTTCACTCTGTATCTGACAGTCTCTGGTCTGTGAGTGTGAGTTTCACTCTGTACCTTACAGTCTCTGGTATGTCAGTGTGAGTTTCACTCTGTATGTGACAGTCTCTGGTATGTGAGTTTCACTCTGTATCTGACAGTCTCTGGTATGTGAGTGTGAGTTTCACTCTGTATCTGACAGTTTCTGGTATGTGAGTGTAAGTTTCACTCTGAATCTGACAGTCTCTGGTATGTGAGTGTGAGTATCACTCTGTATCTGACAGTCTCTGGTATGTGAGTGTGAGTATCACTCTGAATCTGACAGTCTCTGGTATGGGAGTGTGAGTTTCACTCTGTATCTGACAGTCTCTGGCATGTGAGTGTGAGTTTCACTCTATCTGACAGTCTCTGGCATGTGAGTGTGAGTTTCATTCTGTATCTGACAGTCTCTGGCATGTGAGTGTGAGTATCACTCTGTATCTGACAGCCTCTGGTGTGTGAGTGTAAGTTTCACTCTGAATCTGACAGTCTCTGGTATGGGAGTGTGAGTTTCACTCTGTATCTGACAGTCTCTGGTATGTGGGTGTGAGTATCACTCTGTATCTGACAGTCTCAGGTATGAGTGTGTGTTTCACTCTGTATCAGACAGTCTCTGGTATGTGAGTGTGAGTTTCATTCTGTATCTGACAGTCTCTGGTATGTGAGTGTGAGTTTCAACCTGTATCTGACAGTCTCTGGTATGTGAGTGTGAGTTTCACTCTGTATCTGACAGTCTCTGGTATGTGAGTGTGAGTTCCACTCTGTATCTGACAGTCTCTGCTATGGGAGTGTGTTTCACTCTGTATCTGACAGTCTCTGGTATGTGGGTGTGAGTATCACTCTGTATCTGACAGTCTCAGGTATGAGTGTGAGTTTCACTCTGTATCTGGCAGTCTCTGCTTTGGGAGTGTGAGTTTCACTCTGTATCTGACAGTCTCTGGTATGTGAGTGTGGGTTTCACTCTGTATCTGACAGTCTCTGGTATGTGAGTGTGAGTTTCACTCTGTATCTGACAGTCTCTGGTATGTGAGTGTGAGTTTCACTCTGTATCTGACAGTCTCTGGTATGTGAGTGTGGGTTTCACTCTGTATCTGACAGTCTCTGGTATGTGAGTGTGGGTTTCACACTGTATCTGACAGTCTCTGCTATGTGAGTGTGAGTTTCATTCTGTATCTGACAGTCTCTGGTATGTGAGTGTGACTTTCACTCTGTATCTGACAGTCTCTGTTATGTGAGTGTGAGTTTCACTCTGTATCTGACAGTCTCTGGTATGTGAGTGTGGATTTCACTCTGTATCTGACAGTCTCTGGTATCTGAGTGTGAGTTTCACTCTGTATCTTACAGTTTCTGGTGTGCGAGTGTGAGTTTCACTCTGTATCTGACAGTCTCTGGTATGTGAGTGTGAGTTTCACTCTGTATCTGACAGTCTCTGGTATGTGAGTGTGAGTTTCACTCTGTATCTTACAGTCTCTGGTATGTGAGTGTGGGTTTCACTCTGTATCTGACAGTCTCTGGTATGTGAGTGTGACTTTCACTCTGTATCTGACAGTCTCTGGTATGTGAGTGTGAGTTTCACTCTGTATCTGACAGTCTCTGGTATCTGTTATATGAGAAAGGGTTTTAATCAGTTACTGCCTGTTTCTGTTATGGAAGTGTGGAGTTTCTGCCAGTCTTTGCTTGTGGTTGTGGGTGACAGTCTCTGGGATGTGAGTGCAAGTTTCCCCCTGTACCTGTCTCTCTCTGGGATGCGAGTGTGTGTTTCACTCTGTATCTGTCAGTCTCTTTTAATTGTGTATTGATTTTGCCTGTAGCTGTCAACCTGGTATATGAATGTGGGATTTCGCCTCGCAATATCCGTCTCTGGGATGTGTGTGTGGATAATCCTCTAACTCAGTTTCCAGTATATTGATGTACTGTTTTGTCTGTCAGTTTCTGGTGTGATTCTGTAATTTACTATGTACCTGTCAGTCTCTGCTTTGAGAATGTCTGCTTTATTCTGTGGCTGTCAGTTTTTGCTACTGTTTGTGAGTGTGGGATTGATTCTGTATCTGTTAGACTGGTAAAATATGTGAGTTTGAGAATTATTATGTAATTGACAGTCTATTGTACTGTACTATTCTTGCTCTGTGTGAATGTTGGATTGCATTCATTCTCCACCTGTGTAAGCTAATGCTAGTTTGTGATCATAAGTGACTGTCTCAGGATTTGGTTCAGTCCATTATCTCCGATTCTCTGGTCTTGTATGGTAGTTGTTGGGTTTGATAATCCGTGTACTGCCAGCAGCGAGCATTGACTCCATATCAGTGTCTATCTGTTCGTGTGTGTGAGTACTGTCGTGAAAATGGATCTGCCTATCATTGCAA
The DNA here is from genome assembly GCF_052327205.1 of Somniosus microcephalus. NCBI lineage: Eukaryota > Metazoa > Chordata > Chondrichthyes > Squaliformes > Somniosidae > Somniosus > Somniosus microcephalus. The sequence goes on from NC_141015.1 coordinate 6,566,280, forward strand.
TGTGTTTGGGCTTTGAAATAACATCTTATTCTGCTGCTGCAAGTGGCATAGAAACATACAAGATAGGAGCAGGATTAGGCCATTCAGCCCCTCGAGCCTGCTCCGCCATTCAATGCGATCATGGCTGATCATCCAAATTCAGTACCCTGTCCCTGCTTTCTCCCCATATCCCTTGATCCCCTTAGCCTTAAGAAATATATCTAACTCCTTCTTGAATATATTTAATGAATTGGCCTCACCTGTCTTCTGTGTTAGTGAATTCCACAGGTTCACCACTCTCTGGGTGAAGAAATTCCTCCTCATCTCAGTCCTAAATGGCTTACCCCTTATCCTTAGACTGTGACCCCTGGTTCTGGACTCCCCTGCCATCGGGAACATCCTTCCTGCATCTATTCTGTCTCGTCCCGTTAGAATTTTATAAGTTTCAATGGGATCCCCTCCCATTCATCTAAATTCTAGTGAATATAAGACTTATCGACCCAATCTCTCCTCATACATCATTCCTGCCAACCCAGGTATCAGTCTGGTGAATCTTCACTGCACTCCCTCCATGGCAAGAACATCCTTCCTCAGATAAGGACAACATTCCTCAGATAACGACTGTGAGATTCATAATGTAACTCTGCAAATTCGGATCAAAGTGGGACTGTTCCTGCTGCCTGTGATAATAGGACTGAGGCCAGTTCTGTGTCTCTGCGCTCTGTGAGTGATAATGTACTTACTCTATGTGAGAAGGAGCTGCCTGCACTGTTCCTTGCATTCCGGGTGGAGGATAGATCCTACTCATGCATTGGAGTATTTTGCTATGAGAATAAGAATACGAGATTAATATTAGTTATAAGATAACGACAGGTTCCAGGAGAATATAAAAATAGAGTTATAATTAATGTGTTTGTTTGCAATAAGGTAAATTATCTGGCGAGGGGAAACCACGATACAAACAGTGCCATTGTCTGACCTCACTGCAGCACAGCGGCACTCAGATTCTCCACACCAGGTGTGTTGGACGGTTCTACAGTAAGTTATCAGCATCCAGACACAACCCAAACCCAGCACTGGACCAGGAATTGGACCACCCCATTGCACAGTCCAGGGTTTCATTTCCCATTCCAATGGGGCTACCTATAAAATTCAGAATGGCTTCCTGGAATATAACCACAGGTACCTGGGCTGTACAAAGAATTGTTTTCAGTCTATTGAAACCGAGTTGAGGGCCTGTTCAGTTAACAGAATCTCTCAGTGCCCGGATCCTGATGTATCTGAGAGAGCTGCAATGTATCTCTCGATCACCAGCAGCACTGTTCTGGAGAACTCAAAGCATCGAAAGTAAATAACCGATTTTTGAAATGTGATCTTTCTCCTGCTGCCTGCAATAGATGCACTTTGTGAAACTGCTCACATCCTCACTGTCAGGCTGTGCTTCCACTGTTCACTGTCCTAGAACAACAGACACGGTGAGATTGGAACTGAATCAGGAATATTCACTGCTGATTTGAGGAAAGAAAGCAGCAATGATTTGAATGAGCGAGGTGATTTGCTTTCTATGTTACCTTACTCTGTGCACACACAGCCCGAGAATGGCCTCTCCCTTCCCCCACTCACTCCATGTTCCGGAACTGCTTCATGCTGCACTCTGCCTCCTTCAAAGAGCCAACGACGGCCGCTCCACTTACCCCGACTCAAAGCCCATCTGTGGACACAGTCCCAGTGAGATGTGCTGCTGTGAGGAGGCTGCTGTTTGCTCCCTTACTCGGGCCCGTGATATCTCCGCTCCCTGATGTGTTCAGCGATCATCAGCCGAGCACAGAGGAAACGGCCCCCGCTGGCAGAGCTGGGGGAGGGGAGCTCGCATGGGCCCTTCCTGTCGGTTTAAACACTGTGCGGGGAGAGGGGGAGGAGCAGGCAAGTGTTTCAATGCTGAAGCCTGAAAGCTGGAGGCGGAGCTGAAGCTCAGAGGACGCTGTCTCTGCTCTGCCTGTCACTCTGATTCTGTCTCCTCCCAGCCTCTCTCACACTCTGCTTTTCCGGGTTGGCTTCATAAATACATCAGGACGGCGAGAGTTTATCATTCAGTTTATGTTCCTGTGAGGAATCGTCATGTCTGGAAGAGGTAAAGGACTGGGAAAAGGCGGAGCCAAGCGTCACCGTAAAGTTCTTAGTGACAACTTCCAGGGCACAAAACAAAGGCTCCACTAAGAGCCACTCACCGCCTCACCGAGAGAGCAGCGCCCCAGGACCGGGAGCGGGGATATATTGGGGTGAGGAGTAGCTTCAGAATTATAAGGATTATTATGGGGTTACAAGTGACTCTTTGGGCCAGACCCTGTATTCTCCCCTCACAGTGAAAAGCTCTTTTAGTCTTCCTGGGTGTCCATGCGCTCAGTGTTCTGTTTCCATTCAGCTTTTATATATCAGACATGGTGTGACGGGGAACCGGAGCTTTCCACCTCACAATAGGTTAAACCGAGCTTCTATGACAAGAGGCCAATTTGTGAGATTATTCTCCTTCTGAAGTTTGCTTCCTGCACAGATACTGTCGGGGATTGTGAAATTCAAGGGTTCAAGTAAAGTACTTGGATGGACTGTAATGTCTCCAGTTCTAACTCTCGGAGCCCGCTGTAACCTGAGGCTACTTCGGATTGGTCGCTTGATTGGAATCTCATTACCTTAACAAAACTAACTATTGGCCTCAATTGAAGAATTTATAAATTAATCTTGAAACAATCCGCTAAATTAAAAAAAAAATACTTTTTTTATAATTAATAAATGCGACAGAGACAGATTTTAAAATGCGGCAGTTTCCCTATTTGTCTGATAATGTCATCACCAGATTGATAGGACGTTAGCCGGAATGAATAAACTGACAATCAGTGCATTAAACAGGCGGCTCTTAAACGAGCAGTTTTGTTTTTTCTTGTCAGTAAATTGTGGAGTTTTACTTGGAGCTGGCGTTCTTGGCCACCCCGTGCTTGGCCAGCTCCCCGGACAGCACCAGACTCCCGGCGGTCTGGATGTGTGGACACAATCCGCACTCTCCAAACTATTAGAGGTTGGTGCCATCTACTGGCCGACAGCGAGTGCTGCAACAAGAGACAATGATTCAGCAGAAACCATTTTGATTTCGACAGATACTTCAGTACACTGTTTATGTTCCGCTTAAAACCATTGCCAAGTAGTTTATTGGTCCAGCTGAAAACTCCAAACAACCATTAAATGCAGATGGACGCGCTCACCCGATTCTAGTGTGAACAGTGTGGTTGATCATTGAGTGTGGGATAGACACTTCCTCCATCACTCTGGTACTATGTGGCAAGGTGAGATTCACTGCTGAATATACTGTATCTGTCACTCTCTGGCACTGTGTCAGTGTGGGATTGACAGGTGAGTATAGGACAAGCAGTACCACTCACTCACTGGTACTGCATGTGAGTGAGGGAGTATTCGTTTATACAGGATAGCAATTGTATCTGTCACTCTGTTACTATGTGGCAGCGTTTGATTGTCAGGTGAGTGGTGAATAGATAACTTAATGGGCAAAACTGTGGCAAATGATTTTCAAAGCAGATTTTAAGATTTAACATGTTAAATCAGATCTGGTATAATTCTGACCCATAGAACAGAACAGTAACCAGCCCTTTCAAAGATAATGTGGGTGGCTCTGAAAAGAGCCTTTGGGTTGTTAGATTGAATCTTGTTCGCATTACTTGCTCTTGGAGCTGGCAGTGCTGGTTTTTTTGGGCAGCAGCACCGCCTGGATATTAGGCAGCACCCCGCCCTGAGCGATGGTCACCTTTCCCAACAACTTGTTGAGCTCCTCGTCGTTGCGGATGGCCAGCTGCAGGTGTCTGGGGATGATGCGGGTCTTCTTGTTGTCGCGGGCCGCGTTGCCGGCCAGCTCCAGAATTTCAGCGGTCAGATACTCGAGCACAGCAGCCATGTAGACCGGGGCTCCGGCACCCACACGCTGAGCATAGTTGCCCTTTCGCAGGTGCCTGTGAACACGGCCCACAGGGAACTGCAGTCCAGCCCGGGATGAGCGAGACTTGGCTTTGGCCCGAGCTTTACCACTGGTTTTTCCTCTTCCAGACATTTCCACAATGAACACCGTTAGAGAAAGAATGAAAGTCTCCTCCCACATCTGCCTTTCTTATACCTTCTGGAGGAATGCAGACAGCGTACTTGTGATTGGTCGCACTGTGGTGAATTTCATTGGTGTTTTCCTGTGACCAATCACAATCTGCTTTTCCCACCAATGAAAAGAGGTCGGAAATAACTGCCTCAACAGTCAGACCGCCAACGATTTTTTAAATTTCAAAATCCCCGCCAATAATTTTTAAATTGAGGATTATGTTAATAAATTCACCATTAGCCAAAGATTTCCAAGCACGTTTTATTCCCGTTTGTCTTATTCCATATTTCCCTTGGACAGTCCGGGCTGTGACAATCAGCCTGTTCAATTTCAGAATGTAACGGGCGGGAATCAACCACCATTGGTTCTGTAAGCGGACACATTCCAGCTCAATCTTTGTAAAAGTGAGGTTTCAATAATTATCGATGGATCCTTTGCACAGGCGGGAGTGAAAACAGAAGCGGGAGCCCTGTGAAAAGAGAAGAGGGACAGTGTTCAAACTGCCCCCGTTCCGGTCTCTGTTAGAACTCCCATTCTGGGCTGTTACACTGCAAGAAGTCTCGGGTTAATAAACCCCCAACAGTTATTTTTAAAACCTGAAAATGCCTTGAGAGAGAACGATGTGACTGGAATCTGAGTCTTACCCGTAGAACAAGCTCTTAATTCGTCGGCAGGCGCTGTAAATGAACGTGTCTGAGAACAAAGGGAAACATAGAAACACAGAAGATAGGAGCAGGGGTAGGCCATTCGGCCCCTCGAGCCTGTTCCGCCATTTAATGAGATCATGGCTGATCATCCAAATTCAGTACCCTGTCCCTGCTTTCTCCCCATATCCCTTGATCCCTTTAACCTTAAGAAATATATCTAACTCCTTCTTGATTATATTTAATGAATTGGCCTCAACTGCCTTCTGTGGTAGAGAATTCCACAGGTTCACCACTCTCTGGGTGAAGAAATTCCTCCTCATCTCAGTCCTAAATGGCTTACCCCTTATCCTTAGATTGTGATCCCTGGTTCTGGACTCCCCCACCATCAGGAACATCCTTCCTGCATCTAGTCTGTTTAGTCCTGTTAGAATTTTATAAGTTCCAATGAGATCCCCTCATTCTTCTAAACTCTAGCGAGTATAAACCTAATCGACCCAATCTCTCTTTATAAGTCATTCCTGCCATCCCAGGTATCAATCTGGTGAATCTCCGCTGCACTCCCTCCATGGCAAGAACGGCATTCCTCAGATAAGGTGACCAAAACTGCACACAATACTCAAGGTGTGGTCTCGCCAAGGCCCTGTACAACTGCAGCAAGACATCCTTGCTCATGTACTCGAATCCTCTCGCTATGAAGGCCAACATACCATTTGTCTTCTTAACCGCCTGCTGCACCTGCATGCTTACCTTCAGCGACTGGTGCACAATGACCCCCAGGTCGCGTTGTACTTCCCCTTCTCCCAATCTATTGCCATTCAGATAATAATCTGCCTTCCTGTTTTTGATACCAAAATGGATAACCTCGCATTTATCCACATTATACTGCATTTGCCATGCATCTGCCCAATCACTCAACCTGTCCAAATCATACTGGAGTTTCACTGCATCCTCCTCACAGCACACGCACCCACCCAGCTTTGTATCATCTGCAAACTTGGAGATATTACATCTAGTTCACTCGTCTAGATCATTTATATATATTGTGAATAGCTGGGGTCCTAGTACCGATCCCTGCAGTACCCCACTAGTCACTGCCTGCCACTCGGAAAAGGACTCGTTTATTCCAACTCTTTGCTTCCTGTCTGCCAACCAGTTCTCTATCCAAGACAGTACCTTACCCCCAATCCCATGTGCTTTAACTATGCACGCTAATCTCTTATGTGGGACCTTATCGAAAGCCTTCTGAAAGTCCAAATACACCACATCCACTGGTTCTCATTTATCTATTCCAGCAGTTACATCCTCAAGAAATTCCAGTAGATTAGTCAAGCACGATTTACCTTTTGTAAATCCATGTTGACTTTGTCCGATCCTGTCACTGTTTTCCATGTGCTCTGCTATTACATCTTTTATAATGGATTCTAGCATTTCCCCACTACCGATGTCAGGCTTACCGGTCTGTAATTCCCCGTTTTCTCTCTACCACCTTTTTTAAATAGTGGGGTTACATTAGCTATCCTCCAATCCATGGGAACTGTTCCAGACCCTATAGAATTTTGGAAGATGTCCAGCAATGCATCTGCTATAAACTGCGATAGGGTGACCTAAACTGTGTTAAAAGGAGCCTGGTTGCGATGCCTCGAATCGAACTTCAATGAACTCACGAGGGAGGGCAGCGAGCCACACCACGATAAATTCATCGCCCTAATTTTAAAATGTTAGACGCTGTATTTACAGATCATTCGCCATAGGTCTTTGGAGCTTTAGTCAGGACGTGTAAAACACTTTGCAATCATCTTAGGCTGAACGGAAACAAAATGTTCAGGTTATTTCTCTCCAGTTTAAAATAGTTACTGAGGAATGGTTTTCCTGTTGCACCACTGGCTGGCGGCCAGGAGATGGCACCAAACTCCAATAGTTTGGAGAGTGCGGATTGTGTCCACACATCCAGACCGCCGTGAGCCTGGTGCTGCCCGGGAGCTGGCCAAGCACGGGGTGTCGGAAGGTAAAATAGCAAATAAATTTCACAACGCACTGTAAAAGCACAAAACAAAGCAACGGCTCTTTTCAGAGGAAGTCGCAGCATTAATATAGTCGAATTATTCATTCGGGATATCGTCCTTTTATAGAATCACAGAACGATTCCGCACATTAGCAGGCCGAGAGGAGACTTGATTGATGTGTATATGAAGGGCCTATATAGAGTGGACAGGAAAGACCTATTTCCCTTAGCAGAGAGATCAATCACCAGGGGGTAAAGATTTAAAATAATTGGTAGAAGTAGAGGAGAATTGAGCAGAACTTTTTTCACCCATAGGTTGTTGAGGGTCTGGAACATTCTGCCTGAAAGTGTGGTAGAGGCAGAAACCCTCATCATATTTAAAAACTAGATGTTACGCCCTTGAAGTGTCATAAACTGAAAAGCTAAGGACCAAGATCTGGAAAGTGGGATTGGGCAGCATAGATATTTTTTGTGCTGAATCCTTCTGTACCGTAAATGTCTACGATTCTGTGAATAAAGATCATTCAGCCCATCGTGCCTATGTTGATTTAAAACATCCACACACCAGAATATAGAACTTGGAGTAAAATATAGATCTACACCGATCACAATGTAAATCAACTGTCTACCCTCCCTCCCAGGTCGCTGCTCTCTCTGTGAGGCGGTGGGTGGCTCTTAAAAGAGCCTTTGTGTTGTGTTTGGTGGAAAGGGTCGAGTTGTTCAGCCGCCGAATCCATAGAGAGTGCAGCCCTGCCGTTTCAGAGCGTACACCACATCCATGGCATTGACCGTCTTGCGCTTGGCATGCTCAGTGTTGGTCACCGCATCCCTGATCATATTCTCCAGGAAAACCTTCAGCACCCCGCGGGTATGTGAGTGGGGTTTTGTCCTCTACCTGTCATTCTCTGGTATGTTCGTGGTGTTTTTTTCCTGCACCTGTCAGTTTCTGATATATGATTGGATTTTTTTCCTGGACCTGTCAGTTTCTGGTATGTCAGTGGGGTTTTGTCCTCTACCTGTCAGTTTCTGTTATGTGAGTGTGGATGTGCATTTGCCTGTCAGTTTCTGTTATGTGAGTGAGGTTTTCTCCTGTACCTGTCAGTTTCTGGTATGTGAGTGGGGTTTTGTACTATAGCTGCCATTTTCTGATCTGTGAGTGCGGTTTTGTCCTGTACCTGTCAGTTTCTGGCATATGAGTTGGGATTTCTCATGTACCTATCAGTCTCTGGTATGTGAATGGGGTTATATCCTGTACCTGTCAGTTTCTGGTATTTGAGAGGGCTTTTGTCCTGTACCTCTCAGTTTCTGATATGTGAGTGGGTCTTTGTCCAGTAAATGTCAGTATCTGATATGTGAGTCGGGTTTTGGAAGAAGGGTCAAACCCGAAACGTCAACTCAAATTTCTCTCCACGGATGTTGCCTGACTTGCTGAGTTTTTCCAGCATTTTCTGTTGTTATTTTGTCCTCTACCTGTCTGTTTCTGGTTTGTGAGTGGAGTTTTGTCCTGTACCTGTCAGTTTCTCGTATGTGAGTGGGGTTTTGTCCAGTACCTATCAGTTTCTTTATGTTTGTGTTTTTTTTCCTGTAGCTGTCAGTTTCTGGTACCTGATAGGTACAGAACAAAACCCCAATCAGTTCCTTGTAAGTAAATGGGGCTTTATCCTGTACCTGGCAGTTTCTTTATGTTAGTGTTCATTTTTCCTATAGCTGTCAGATTCTGATACGTGAGTGGGATTTTGTCCTTTACTTGTCAGTTTCTGATCTGTGATATGGGTTTTGTCCTGTACCTGTCTGTTTCTGGTATGTTAGTGGGCTTTTGTCCTCTACCTGTCAGCTTCTGTCATGTGAGTGGGGTTTTGTACTATAGCTGTCACTTTCTGATCTGTGAGTGGGGTTTTTATCCTGTACCTGTCAGTTTCTGTTATGTGAGTGTGGATATGCATTTGCCTGTCAGTTTCAGTTATGTGAATTAGGTTTTTTCCTGTTCCTGTCAGTTTCTGGTATATGAATTGGGTTTCTCATGTACCTATCAGTCTCTGGTATGTGAGTGGGGTTATATCCTGTACTATTCAGTCTCTGGTATGTGAGTGGGGTTATATCCTGTACCTGTCAGTTTCTGGTATGTGAGTGGGGTTATATCCTGTACCTGTCAGTTTTGGTCATGCGAGTGGGGTTATATCCTGTACCTCTCAGTTTCTGGTATGTGAGTGGGGTTATCTCCTGTACCTCTCAGTTTCTGACATGTGAGTCGGTCTTTGTCCTGTAAATGTCAGTATCTGATATGTGAGTCAGGTTTTGTCCTGTACCTGTCTTTCTGGTTTGAGAGTGGGGTTTTGTACTGTACCTGTCAGTTTCTGGTATGTGAGTGGGTTTTGTACTGTACCTGTCAGTTTCTGGTATGTGAGTGGGTTTTGTCCTGTACCTGTCAGTTTCTGGTATGTGAGTGGGTTTTGTCCTGTACCTGTCAGCTTCTGGTATGTGAGTGGGTTTTGTCCTGTACCTGTCAGTTTCTGGTATGTGAGTGGGTTTTGTCCTGTACCTGTCAGCTTCTGGTATGTGAGTGGGGTTTTGTCCTGTACCTGTCAGTTTCTGGTATGTGAGTGTGTTTTGTCCTGTACCTGTCAGCTTCTGGTATGTGAGTGGGTTTTGTCCTGTACCTGTCAGTTTCTGGTATGTGAGTGGGTTTTGTCCTGTACCTGTCAGTTTCTGGTATGTGAGTGGGTTTTGTCCTGTACCTGTCAGTTTCTGGTATGTGAGTGGGTTTTGTCCTGTACCTGTCAGTTTCTGGTATGTGAGTGGGTTTTGTCCTGTACCTGTCAGTTTCTGGTATGTGAGTGGGGTTTTGTCCTGTACCTGTCAGTTTCTGGTATGTGAGTGGGTTTTGTCCTGTACCTGTCAGTTTCTGGTATGTGAGTGGGGTTTTGTCCTGTACCTGTCAGTTTCTGGTACGTGAGTGGGGTTTTGTCCTGTACCTGTCAGTTTCTGGTATGTGAGTGGGTTTTGTCCTGTACCTGTCAGTTTCTGGTATGTGAGTGGGTTTTGTCCTGTACCTGTCAGCTTCTGGTACGTGAGTGGGGTTTTGTCCTGTATATGGCAGTTTCTTTATGTTATTGTTCTTTTTTCCTGTAGCTGTCAGTTTCTGATCTGTGAGAGGGGTATTGTTCTGTACCTGTCAATTTCCAGTATGTGAGTGATGTTTTGTCCTGTATATGGCAGTTTCTGATATGTGAGCGGGGTTTTGACCTCTTCCTGTCAATTTCTCATTTGTGAATGTGGTTTTGACCTGTTTCTGACATGCGAGTGTGGTTTTGTCCTGTACCTGCCAGATTTTGAAATGTGAGGGAGGATTTGTCCTGTAAATATCAGTTTCTGATATATGATTGCGGTTTTGTTCTGTATCTGACAGTTTCTGATATGTGGGTGAGATTTAGTAATGTAGCTGCCATTATCTTGTATGTGAGTGGGATTTTGTACTGTACATGTCCATTTCTGATATGGGAGTGGGTTTTTTTTCCTGTACCAGTCAGTTTCTGGTATGTGCATGGGTTTTTGTCCAGTACCTGTCAGTTTCTGGTATGTGAGTGAATTTTCCACTGTACCTGTCAGTTTCTGGTATGCGAGGGGGATTTTGTCCCGTACCTGTCAGTTTCTGGTATGTGAGTGAATTTTCCACTGTACCTGTCAGTTTTTGTTATGTGAGGGGGATTTTGTCCTGTACCTGTCAGTTTCTGGTATGTGAGGGGGATTTTGTCCAGTACCTGTCAGTTTTTGTTATGTGAGGGGGATTTTGTCCTGTACCTGTCAGTTTTTGTTATGTGAGGAGCATTTTGTCCTGTACCAGTCAGATTCTGGTATGTGAGTGAGGTTTGTCCTGTGTCTGTCTGTTTCTGGTATGTGAGTGGAATTTTGTCCTGTACCCATCAGCTTCTCATTGGATGTAATCTGTACCCGTCAGTTTCTGGTGAGTGACTGTGGATTTCACTCTCTACCTGTCTGTATCTGCTATGTGAGCTTCAGTTTCTGTCTATCTGTCTGTGTCTAGTATGGGAGTGTGGATTTTACTCAGTAACTGTCTATCTCTGGTAGTTGAGTGTGGGTCTTCATCTGTATCTGTCAGTCAATCTCAGTTACAGTAAGTGATTGTGATTCAATCTCAATCTGTCTTTCTGTGAGTGATAATGTACTTACTGTGTGTGAGAAGGAGCTGCCTGCACTGATCCTCCTGTTCCGTGTGGAGGAAAGATCACATTTATTCTGGCTCAGTGAAGTATTTTACTCCGAGAATTATAATATGAGAACAGAATTAGTTATACAATATGGACAGTTGTGGGTAGAATATAAAAATAAATTAATAATTAATGTGTTTGTTTATGATAACAAAGTAAAGTATCTGGGGAGAGGAAACTGCGATACAAATTGTGTCGTGGTCTGATCTCACTGCAATACAGTGGGACTCCGATTCTCCACAGCAGGTGTGTAGAATGGTTCTATAGTAAGTTATCAGCATCCAGACACAAACCAACCCCAGCATTTGACCATGAATGGGACGACCCTATTGCCACAGTCCAGGTTTATATCTCCCAGTCCCATTGGATTACCTATCAAATTCCGCAAGGCTTCCTGGAATATAACCACAGGTACCTGGTCTGTACAAGCAATTGTTTTCAGTCTATGGACAGAAAACAGCGAGTTGTGGTAAATGGCTGTTATTCCGAGAGAAGGATGGTAGACAGTAGTGTTCACCAACTGTCAGTGCTGGGGCCACTGCATTCTTTATTATATTTATAAATGACCTGGAAATTGGAATACAAAGTAACATTTCTAAATTTGCAATTCACACCTCATGTGGGGGTGTGCCATAGAGTGAGGATGATACCAATCGACTGCAACAGGACATAGAAAGATTGGCAGAATGGACAGACAAGTGGCAGATGGAATTTAAACAGAGAAGTGTGAGGTGATGCATTTTGGCAGAGGAAACAGGGAGAGGCAATATACACGTATTGGCACAATTGTAAAGAATGTGCAGGGACAGAGGGACCTGGGAGTTAATGGGCATAGGTCCCTGAAGGTGGCAGGACATATTGAGATAGTGGTTAGCAAAGGATATGGGATCTTGGGTTTCATAAATAGAGGTATTGAGTACAAATGTAGAGAAGTTATGCTGAATCATTATAAAGCGCTGGTTAGGCCACAACTGGAGAATTGCGTCCTGTTCTGGTCACCACACTTTAGGAAGGATGTGAAGGCCCTTGAGAGGGTGCAGAGGAGATTTATCAAAAAGTTCTGCGGATTGGGAATCTTAGCTACAAGCAAAGGTTGGAGATGCTGGATTACTTTCATTAGAGCAAAGGAGGTTGAGGGGTGATTTGATAGAGGTGTACAAGATTATAGCGGGTTTGGATCGGCTAGACGGGGAAAGGCTGTTCCCACTAGTTGATGGTACCAGGACTAGGGGACACAGATTTGAGGTTTTGGGCAAGGGATGGGGCGGGGGCGGTGGTGTGAGGAAAAACATTTTTACGCAGCGAGTGTTGAGGACCTGGAGCTCGCTGCCGACGGAAGTGGTGGAAGCGGACACACTCAATGTTTTCAAGGGGAGACTGGATAGGCACTTGAGGGAAATAAACTTGCAGGGCTACGGGGATAGAGCGTGGGAATGGGACTGACTGGATTGCTCTGCAGAGAGATGGCACAGACTCGATGGGCCGAATGGCTTCCTTCTGTGCCGTTATGACTCTATGATTATGGCTCTATCATTCCATTGAAACCGAGTTGAGGGCCTGTGTAATTAACAGAATGTCTCAGAGCACGGATCCTGATGTACCTGATGTAGCGACTATGTATCTCCCAATCACCAGCAACACAGTTCTGGAGAACTCAACGCACCGAAACAAAATAACCAATTTTTGAAATGTGTTCTTTCACACTTCTCACCTGCTGCCTGCAATAGATGCACTTTGTGAAACTCCTCACATCCTCACTCTCAGGCTCCGATCCACTGTTCAATAACAACAGACACGGTGAGATTCGAACTGAATCAGGAACATTCACTGCTGATTTGGAGAAAGCAGCAATGATTTGAAAGTGCGAGGTGATTTACTTTCTATGTTACCTTACACTGTACACACACAGCCCGAGAATGGCCTCTCCCTTCCCCCACTCACTCCATGTTAAGGAACTAGTTCCTGTTCCAATCTGTCTCTTACAAACAATTCCCGGCTTCCAACTCTCCGACACCTCCTCCTACCTCCACCTGGACCATGACCCCACTGCCGAACATCAAACCACTGTCACTGACCTCATCTCCTCTGGAGATCTTCCCCCCGCTGCCACCAACCTCATAGTTCCCCAACCCCGCACAGCCCGCTTCTACCTCCTTCCCAAGATCCACAAACAGGACTGCCCTGGTAGACACATCATTTCAGCCTGTTCTTGCCCCACGGAACTTATCTCTTCCTATCTCGACTCTATCTTTTCTCCCCTTGTCCAGTCTCTTCCCACCTACATTCGCGACTCTTTCGACGCCCTCTGCCACTTTAACAGTTTCCAGTTTCCTGGCCCCAACCGCTTCCTTTTCACCATGGACGTACAATCCCTCTACACCTCCATCCCCCACCAGGATGGCCGGAGGGCGCTCCACTTCTTCCTTGAACAGAGGCCCCTCCAGTCCCCATCCACCACCACCCTCCTCCGCCTGGCTGAACTTGTTCTCACATTGAACAACTTCTCCTTTAACTCCACACATTTCCTCCAAATCAAAGGTGTTGCCATGGGTACCCGCATGGGTCCTAGCTATGCCTGCCTTTTCGTGGGATATGTCAAACAATCTTTGTTCCAGTCCGACTCAGCTCCCCTCCCTTAGCTCTTTTTCCGATACATTGATGACTGTATCGGTGCCGTTTTCTGCTCTCGCCCCAAACTAGACAATTTCATTCACTTTGCCTCCAATTTCCACCCTTCCTCACCTTCACATGGTCCATCTCTGACTCTTCCCTTCCCTTCCTCGACTTCTCCGTCTCCATCTCTGGGGATAGGTTATCGACCAATATTCACTACAAGCCCACTGACTCCCACAGCTACCTGGGCTACACTTCCTCCCACCCCGCCTCCTGTAAGGACTCCATTCCATTCTCCCAGTTTCTCCATCTCTGCCGTATCTGCTCCGACGATGCCACCTTCCACACCAGTGCTTCCGACATGTCTTCCTTTTTCCGCAGATGATACTAAGATGGGAGGGAAAGTAGTGAGTGAGGAGGACATAAAAAACCTGCAAGGGGACATCGACAGGCTAAGTAAGTGGGCAGAGATTTGGCAGATGGAATACAATACTGGAAAGTGTGAGGTTATGCACTTCGGCAGGAAAAATCGTAGAGCAAGTTATTATCTTAATGGCAAGAAACTGGAAAGTACTGAAGTACAAAGGGATTTGGGGGTCCTGGTGCACGAAACTCAAAAGGTTAGTATGCAGGTGCAGCAAGTGATTAAGAAGGCCAATGGAATGTTGGCTTTCATTGCTAGGGGGATAGAATATAAAAATAGGGAGGTATTGCTTCAGTTGTACAAGGTATTGGTGAGACCGCACCTGGAATACTGCGTACAGTTTTGGTGTCCATACTTAAGAAAGGACATACTTGCTCTCGAGTCAGTACAAAGAAGGTTCACTCGGTTAATCCCGGGGATGAGGGGATGGACATATGAGGAGAGGTTGAGTAGATTGGGACTCTACTCATTGGAGTTCAGAAGAATGAGAGGCGATCTTATTGAAACATATAAGATTGTGAAGGGGTTGGATCGGGTGGATGCGGGGAAGATGTTCCCGATGATGGGTGAAACTAGAAGTGGGGGCATAGTCTTAGAATAAGGGGCTGCTCTTTCAAAACTGAGATGAGGAGGGACTACTTCACTCAGAGGGTGGTAGGTCCATGGAATATGCTGCCCCAAAAAGCTGTAGAAGCTACATCATTACATAAATTTAAAACAGAAATAGACAGTTTCCTAGAAGTAAAGGGAATTAAGGGTTACGGGGAGCGGGCAGGAATTTGGACATGAGTCTAGGTTCAGATCGGTCATGGCCCTGTGGGTAGCGGAGCGGGCCCAAGGGCCGTGTAGCCTGATCCTGCTCCTATTTCGTGTGTCTAATTCTGTTAGATTCAGGAGATGGTTCTGTGATAGTGGATTGGCTGTTAGGATCAGATCAGCCATGATCTTATTGAATGGCGGAGCAGGCTCGAGGGGCCAATTGGCCTACTCCTGCTCCTATTTCTTATCTTATGATCTTATCAGCATCCAGACACAACCCAAACCCAGCACTGGACCATGAATGGGACATCCGATTGGCACACTCCAGCTTTATATCTCCCACTCCCACGGGAGCAGGTGTACAATGGTGGATCGCTTCCTGGAATAATTCCATAGGTAGCTGGGCTGCACATCTATTTTTTCCAGTATATTGAAAACGAGTTGAGGGCCTGAATAGTTAACAGAGTGTCTCAGAGCCTGGATGCTGATGTATCTGAGGGAGCCACAATGTATCTCTCGATCATCAGCAACACGGTTCTGGAGAACTCAAAAGCAAATAACCGATTTTTGAAATGTGTTCTTTCACACTTCTCACCTGCTGCCTGCAATCGATGCACGTTGTGAATCTCCGCACATCCTCACTGTCAGGCTGTGTTTCCTTGTTCACTGAACAATAACAACAGACACGGTGAGATTGGAACTGAATCAGGAACATTCACTGCTGATTTGGAGAAAGCAGCAATGATTTGAAAGTGCGAGGTGATTTAATTTCTATGTTACCTTACACTGTACACACACAGCCCGAGAATGGCCTCTCCCTTCCCCCACTCACTCCATGTTCCGGAACTAGTTCCTGTTCCAATCTGTCTCTTACAGACAATCCCCGGCTTCCGATGAACTTGCCCCGACTCAAAGCCCATCTGTGGACACAGTCCCAATGCGATGTGCTGCTGTGAGGAGGCTGCTGTTTGCTCCCTTACTCGGGCCCGTGATATCTCCGCTCCCTGATGTGTTCAGCGATCATCAGCCGAGCACAGAGGAAACGGCCCCCGCTGGCAGAGCTGGGGGAGAGGAGCTCGCATGGGCCCTTCCTGTCGCTTTAAACACTGTGCGGGGAGAGGGGGAGCAGCAGGCAAATATTTCAATGCTGAAGCCTGAAAGCTGGAGGCGGAGTTGAAGCTCAGAGGACGCTGTCTCTGCTCTGCCTGTCACTCTGATTCTGTCTCCTCCCAGCCTCCCCGGGCAGCACCTGACTCACGGCGGTCTGGATGTGTGGACACAATCCGCACTCTCCAAACTATTAGACGTCTTTGTCATCTACTGGCTGAAAGCGAGCAATGATTCAGCAGAAACCATTTTGATTTCGACAGATACCTCAGCACTGTGTTTATGTTCCGCTTAAAACCATTGCCAAGTAGTTTATTGGTCAAGCTGAAAACTCCAAACAACCATTAAAAGCAGATGCCCGCACTCACCCGATTTTAGTGTGAACATTGTGGTTGATCATTGAGTGTGGGATAGACACTTCCTCTGTCACTCTGGTACTATGTGGCAAGGTGAGATTCACTGCTGAATATGGGACAGATACTGTATCTGTCACTCTCTTGCAGTGTGTTCGTGCGGGATTGACAAATGTGCATATGATAGACAACGCATCTGTCACTCTCTGCATTGTCAATGGCAAATTGGCTGTTGAAAAACGACAGATACTGTATCTTACACTGTCTAGTACAATGTGACTTTTTAAATTGTCTGGTGAGGCTAAACTAGATACTTTATCTGTCACTCTCTGGTACTGTCTCATTGTGGGATTGACAGGTGAGTATAGGAAATGCACTACCACTCACTCACAAGTTCATACAGGATACCAATTGTATGTTACTCTGTATGTGTGGCAGCGTTTGATTGTCAGGTGAGTGAGGGATAGATAACTTAATGGGCGAATCTGTGAATTTCAAAGCAGAATTAAAGATTTAACATGTTAATTTAGATCTGAGGTAATTGTGACCCATAGAACAGAACAGTAACCAGCCCTTTCAAAGATAATGTGGGTGGCTCTGAAAAGAGCCTTTGGGTTATTAGTTTGAATCTTGTGCGCTTTACTTGCTCTTGGAGCTGGCGGTGCTGGTTTTCTTGGGCAGCAGCACCGCCTGGATATTAGGCAGCACCCCGCCCTGAGCGATGGTCACCTTTCCCAGCAACTTGTTGAGCTCCTCGTCGTTGCGGATGGCCAGCTGCAGGTGTCTGGGGATGATGCGGGTCTTCTTGTTGTCCCGGGCCGCGTTGCCGGCCAGCTCCAGGATTTCAGCGGTCAGATACTCGAGCACAGCAGCCATGTACACCGGGGCTCCGGCACCCACACGCTGAGCGTAGTTACCCTTTCGCAGGTGCCTGTGAACACGGCCCACAGGGAACTGCAGTCCGGCCCGGGATGAGCGAGACTTGGCTTTGGCCCGAGTTTTACCGCTGGTTTTTCCTCTTCCAGACATTTCCACAATCAATACGGTAATAGAAAGAATGAAAATCTCCTCCCACATCTGCCTTTCTTATACCTTCTGGAGGAATGCAGATAGCGAACTTCTGATTGGTCGCACTGTGGTGAATTTCATTGGTGCTTTCCGGTGACCAATCACAGTCTGCTTTTCCCGCCAATGAAAAGTGAGTGGAAATAACTGTTCTCAAGTCAGACCGCCAACGATTTTTTAATTTCAAAAAGCCCGCCAATATTTTCCTAACGAAAATTTAATTAATTTAATAAATTCACCATTAGCCAAATAATTCCGAAATTTTTTTTTCTTCCTTTTGTCTTATTCCATCTCTCCCTTGCAAATTCCAGGCTGTTACAATCAGGATTAATTCCGCGTTCAATTTGAAACTGCAACGGGCGGGAATCAATTTCCATTGACTTTGAAACGGGACACATTCCAGCTCAATCTTTGTAAAAGCGAGGTTTCACAGATTATCGATCGATCATTTGCACAGGCACTGCGGCGGGAGTGAAACCAGATCTGGGAGTCCTGCTGTAAGAAGGGAAGAGGGACAGAGGGTTTAAACTGTCCCCCGTTCTGGTCTCTAAGAAACCCCATTCTGGGTTTTTGCAATGCAGTAATTCTCGGGTTAATACAAGGATTGACCACAAATGGCATTGAAAAAAATGAAAATGTGTTTGCAGAGATTGAGGTGACTGAAATCCGAGTCTCATCTCGAAAACAAGCTTTTAATTCGTCGGAAGACGCTGCAAGTGAACGGGTCTAAGATCAAAGGGAAAGAGCGATCAGGGACCGTGTTTGTAGTTCTTATCAGCCGAGCACATAGGAAACGGCCTCCGCTGGCCGAGCTGGGGGAGCGGTGCTCGCAGGGGCCCTTCCCGTCCGTTTCAAAAGTCTGGGGGAGGGGGAGGCGTAGCTTGAATTGTAGCGCATGCTCAGACTTCTTTCTTATAACACTTAAATCAGCAAAAATCTGATTGTTTCACAAATCGCTTTTATCGTTCATTAAATGGGCCACATGGAGACGCTGTTAATTATCATCCGAATTACTGATAAACCGAGTGTGTGACCCGGACACTGGAGTGGGAGTTCCTGAACAGGTTCACACATTCCGTCAGTTGAGATTTTATTTTCACCCACAGGGTGGTGGGGGTCTGGAACTGTTTTGCCTGAAAGGGTGGGAGAGGCAGAAACCCTCATCGCATTTTAAAAAGTACTTGGATATGACCATAAGTGCCGTAAACTGCAAGGCTACGGACCAAGAGCTGTAAAGTGGGATTTGGCTGGATAGATTGTTTATGGCCGACACAGGCACGATGGGCCGAATGGCCTCCTTCTGTGCCGTAACTTTCTATACTATACATCGTAGAGACAGAGCTAGAGTAGACACACTCACATACCAAACCCTAAGAAATACGCAATATCTGTCACATCCCAGAAAGTGACAGATAACGAGTAAAATCAACACCCACATCAATCCCAGGCCAGAAACTTGACAAGTACAGAAGTGCCGCCACCGACAAGTCTACGGCCGGCAGAGACGAATCGCCTCCTTCTGTGCCGTAAATGTCTACGATTCTATGAGTAAAGGGCATTAGGCCCATCGAGCTTATATGCTGATTTAAATCACCTCCACAGCTAAATTTGATTTGTTACATAGATCTACAGCGATCACAATGTAAATCCACAATCTATCTCCGCTCCCAGGTCACTCCTCTCTGTGAGGTGGTGGGTGGCTCTTAAAAGAGCCTTTGTGTTGTGTTTGGTGGAAAGAGTCGAGATGTTCAGCCGCCGAATCCATAGAGAGTGCGGCCCTGCCGTTTCAGAGCGTAAACCACATCCATTGCCGTGACCGTCTTGCGCTTGGCGTGCTCAGTGTAGGTGACAGCATCCCTGATCACATTCTCCAGGAAAACCTTCAGCACCCCGCGGGTCTCCTCGTAGATCAGACCCGAGATCCGCTTGACACCGCCACGACGAGCCAGGCGGCGGATAGCTGGTTTGGTGATGCCCTGGATGTTGTCACGGAGCACTTTACGGTGGCGCTTGGCTCCGCCTTTGCCTAGTCCTTTGCCTCCTTTACCTCGCCCAGTCATGATGATTCTTCACTCACTGAAATCTTCACTTAATGAAAATTATTACCGTACAACTTTATTTATGCAGCCTGAGCGGACCTGGCTGAGAAAGGCAGACTGTACGTGAAGCGGAAGGGCGGGGTGAAAGAGAGAGAGGAGAGAGCGGGAAGGAAGAAGACAGATTCAGAGTGAGAGAGAGAAAGGACACTGAGCTTCCAGCAACCTCTCCACGTTGACGTTACAATCCCCTGTAAAATCTTCACAAAAACTAAATACACTTTCAGAGAAATCCTGATAATCAAGGATTTCTAGAAAAGCAATAAATGGAATATATAATTAAAAATCAATTAAGTGGGCACGCTGCACTTCAAATCGATTACAGAATCATTTTGAAGAAGGGTCAAACCCGAAACGTCAACTCAAATTTCTCTCCACGGATGTTGCCTGACTTGCTGAGTTTTTCCAGCATTTTCTGTTGTTATACAGAATCATAGAATCGTTACATCACAGTAGGAGGCAATTCGGCCCATCGAGCCCGTGCCGGCTCTCTGCAAGAACACTTCAGCTAATCCCACTCCCCCGCACCCCTGCATTTTTTTCCCTACCGGTACTTATCCAATTCGCTGTTGAACGCTACGATTGAGTCTGCCTCCACCTCCCTCTCAGTCAGTTCATGCCAGACCCTGACCACTCGCTTTCCATAAAAGCAATAGGCGGACAATATAATTAAAATTCATTAAAGGAGGCACTCTGCACTTCAGATCTATTACAAAATCATTACAGCACATTGACGGCCATTCGGCCTTCCTCAAATCCGTGTCTCATTCCAAAAGCAAGCTTTTAATTCTTCGGCACGTTCTGGAAAGAGTTATACAGTCTGAGTGCAAAGGGAAATAGCGACCACGGATCGTGTTTGTAGTTTGTTGGACAGGGAATTCAACAGAGACGCTAAGGTCGATCCGGTCAGTGAAACGGTTTATGAGAATACAAAATTCAATCTAAAGCTGAAAATTCGAACGTTGTCAAACACACTTGTTCAGGAAGTAATTACAGTAAATTGTGTCTAAATGGAGATGCGTTTGTGTAGCTCTTTCAGAGAGATTGTGGGTGGCTCTTAAAAGAGCCGTTGTGTTTTGGGTTTGTTCTTTCAGGACAGCGTGTAATTTTACTTGGAGCTGGTGTATTTGGTCACCGCCTTTGTCCCTTCCGACACGGCGTGCTTGGCCAGCTCCCCGGGCAGCAGCAGGCGCACCGCGGTCTGGATCTCCCGGGAACTGATGGTGTGCCGCTTGTTGTAATGGGCCAGGCGGGAAGCCTCACCCGCGATGCGCTCGAAAATATCGTTCACAAACGAGTTCATGATGCCCATGGCCTTGGAGGAGATACCGGTGTCGGGGTGAACCTGCTTTATCACTTTGTAGATGTAGATGGAGTAACTCTCCTTCCTCGACCTTCTGCGCTTCTTGCCACCCTTCGCTGCCGGTTTAGTGACGGTTTTCTTGGCGCCCTTCTTGGCCATTGTTTTCTTTTCATCAACCATTCCCAAACTCGATTTCAGACACAAAATAACACAATCCCACTCCGGGCCCGGCTTAAATAGGCTGCCCCCACCGCCCTATGCTAATGAGGGATGGGTGAAGGACATGGTTGTGATTGGCTGCTGAAGAGTGATGTTTGTTTTCCATTGTTCTGCATCTCTCTGATTGGCTGCTTTATGTATCCAATCAGATTGAATCTCTGTCACAAGCACGCCCCCTGCAGTCAGAAAGGTCATTGCAAGCGCAGAGGAATCATCATCTTCCCATTCTCCATTTCCCAGATCATTAAAGAGGCCCCAAGCACTTCTGCTGCATGGATCTGCAATTTAAATGTCCAACCTGTGCTCTATATTCAAGCCTTGCGGGGTGGTCTGCGCCACTTTAGTTCAGTAATGCCAGTCCCTAGTACTGTGTGTGTGTGTGTGTGAATAGTTCTGTCTCAGTCTCTGGCTATTTATGTACCTGTTGGAATCATTCTCAATCTCAGTCTCTGTTACATGTGTCAGTGTGGGATTCCATCTGTATCCGTCAGACTCTGGTACCGTGTGTCAGTGTTGGGATTCATTCGGAATCTTTCATTCTCTGGTAGTGTACGTGTGTGTGATATTAATTCTGTATCTGTCTGTCACTGGGATGTGTGAGTCTGAGATTCATTCTGTAACTGTTAGTCTCTGGTACTGTATGTTAGTGTCAGATTAGTTCTGAATCAGTCCGCCTCTCGCACTATATTTCAGCAAAGGATTCTGCATGAATATGCTATACACTCGGTTTATGAAAGTGGAATTCGTACTGCACCAATCAGTCTCTGGTACTTGATGTTAGTTTGAGATTCTTTCCATCTCTGCTAGTATCTGGTACTGTATGTGAGTGTGGGACTGAATCTATCTGTAAATCAACTATACTGCATGTGACTGTGTACTCATTCTGTATCTGCCAGGCCCTCTGATGCTCTGTGTTACTGTGAGACTCCATCTCTGTCTGTCAGTCTCTGTTCTATATGTCAATGTTAGTGTAGTTATATATCTGTCAATCTCTGGTACTGTATGTGAGAGTGAGATTCATTCTGCACCAATCATTATTTAATTTGGGCTTAACTTTGTCTCTTTCATTTGCTGGTACTGTGTACGAGTGTGTATTAATCCTGCGTCTGTCACCGTCTGATACGCTGTGTCAGTGTGAGATTAATTCTCTTTCTCTGACAATCTCTAATAATGTATGTGAGACTGAGATTTATTCTATATCTGTTAGTTCCTGCTATGGCATGTGAGTTTAGGATTTATTCTGTACCTTTCAGTTTCTGATACTGTATGTGTGAGTTAGATTAATGTTGTCTCTGTCACTATTTGGTACTGTTTCAGAGTGTGAGATTCATTCTGTGTATCTGTTATCTCTGATACTGCATGTGTCAGTT
Source organism: Somniosus microcephalus (assembly GCF_052327205.1). Classification (NCBI taxonomy): domain Eukaryota; kingdom Metazoa; phylum Chordata; class Chondrichthyes; order Squaliformes; family Somniosidae; genus Somniosus; species Somniosus microcephalus. The sequence goes on from NC_141015.1 coordinate 6,588,593, forward strand.
TAATTCTGTCTCTCACTATCTTGTAATGTAAGTGAGTGTGAGATTAATTCTGTGTATCTGACCATCTCTGATACAGTATGTGAGCATGAGATTTATCTGTACCTGTCAGTCTCTGATAATCTGTGTCAGTGTGGATTGATTCTGAATTAGTCAGTGTCAAATACTCTATGTGAAAGTGAGGTACATTCTGTGTCTGTCAGTCTCTGGTATTATGTTTGAGAGTGAGATTCATTCTGTATCATTCAGTCTTTAATACTCTGTATCAGATTGGGATTCATTTTGTCCCTATCATTTTCTGGTACTGTATATGAGTGTGGGATTCATTATGTGCCTGTCTGTCTCTGATTCTCTGAGTTAGTGTGTGATTCATTTTCTCTTTGTCAGTCTATGATTCTGTATGTGAGAGTTAGATTAATTCAGTATCTGTCAGTCTCTGGTGTTGTATGAAAGTGTGGGATTCATTCTGTATATGTCAGTCCCTGATACTGCGTGCGAGAGTTAAATAAATTCTGTATCTGTCAGTCTCTGGTACTGTGTGTGAGTGTGGGAGTCATACTGCTGGGCTCAGCACTAGGTCCCTTGCTTTTTGTGGTATATATCAACGATCCTGTCTTGAATATAGGGGGTATGATTAAGAAGTATGCAGTTGATACTAAAATCGGCTGTGTGGTTGATACTGAAGAAGGAAGCTGTAGACTGCAGGAAGACATCAATAAATTGGTCAGGTGGGCAGAACCGTGGCAAATGGAATTCAATCCGGAGAAATGTGAGGTAATGCATTTGGGGAGGGGTAAAAAGGAAAGGGAATACACATTAAATGGTAGGACACTGAGCAGTGTAGAGAAACAAAGGGACCTTGGAATGCATGTCTGCAGATCCCTGAAGGTAGCAGGCCAAGTATATAAGGTGGTTAAGAAGGCATAAGAAATGGTTGCCTTTATTAGCCGTGGCATAGAACACAAGAGCAGGGGGGTTATGCTTCAACTGTATAAAACACTAGTTAGGCCTCAGCTAGAGTACTGCGTGCAATTCTGGTCACCACATTACAGGAAAGATGTGATTGCACTAGAGAGGGTACAGAGCAGATGTACAAGGATCTTGCCAGGAGTAGAGCATCTTAGCTATGTGGATAGACTGGATAGGCTTGGTCTGTTTTCCTTGGAACAGAGGACGTTGAAGGGAGTCCTTATTGAGGTGTGTAAAATTATGAGGTGCATAGATAAAGTGGATAGAAAGGACCTATTTCCCTTAGCAGTGGGGTCAAAAACCAGGCGCACAGATTTCAAGTATTTAGGGGAAGGTTTAGACGGGATTTGAGGGGAAATTTCTTCACCCAGAGGGTTATTGTGGTCTGGAACTCACTGCCTGAAAGGGTGGTAGAGGCAGGAACCCTAACCACATTTAAAAAGTACTTGGATGTGCAATTGGGATACTCTAACCTGCAGGGCTACGGACCAAGAGCTGGGAAGTGGGATTAGGCGGGATAGCTCTTTGTTGGCCAGCGCGGACACAATGGGCCAAAATGGCCTCCTTCCGTGCTGTAAATTTCTATGATTTTATGTATGTGTCATTCTCTGATACTGTATGTATGAGTGGGATTTATGCTATATATGTTAGTCTCTTGTGGTCTGTCTTGGAATTAGATTAATTCTGTGTCTTTCAGTCTCTAGTACTTTGTGTGAGAGTGAGAATAATTCTGTATATGTGTCTCTGAAACTCTTGTCATTGTGTGATTGATTCTGTATTTGTCAGTGTCTGGTACTGTATGTGACAGTGAGGCGCATTCTCTGTTAGCCTCTGGATTTTGTGTGAGAGTGAGATTCATTCTGTAGCAATCAGTCTTTAATAATCGGTGTCAGTGAGGGATTCATTGTGTCTCTATCACTTTCTGGTTCTGCATGTGTGTGTGGGATTCATTCTGATTCTGTCATCCTCCGATACTTTGTGTCAGTGTTTGAAACAACCTATACCTGTCAGTCCCTGGTACGTAAATGTGGGTTTTACCCTGTGCCTGTCATTTTCTACTTTGTGAATTTTAGATTTTACTCTACAAGTCAGTCTCTGACATGTGAGTGTGGGTTTTATTCTGCATCTTTCAATTTCCGTTCTGTGAGAATGTATTTTACTCTGTTTCTGTCAGTCTTTGGTTTGTGAATGTGGGTTTTAGTCTGTCTGTCTGTCTATGATATTTGAATGCATTTTTTATTCTCTATCTATCAGTGTCTGAAATGTTATTCTGGGTTTTCTGCTATAACTGGCTGTTTCTGATTTGTGATTGTGAGTTTTACTGCATCAATCAGTCTCTGGTTTGTGAATGTGGGTTCAAATCTATACCCATCGATATCTGGTATGCTAGTACTGGTTTTATTCAGTACCAGTCAGTTTCTGATACATGAGTGTGGGTTTTCCTTTCTACCTGTCAATTTCCACCCTGGAAGAAAGGGTTCACTCTGAATCTGAAAGTCTCTGGTATGTGAGTGTGAGTTTCACTCTGTATCTGACAGTCTCTGGTGTGTGAGTTTCCCCCTGTACCTGTCACTCTCTGGGATGTGAGTGTGAGTTTCACTCTGTATCTGTCAGTCTCTTTTAAATGTGCATTGAATTTATCTATAGCTGTCAACCTGGTATATGAATGTGGGATTTCTCCTAGCAATATCCGTCTCTAGGATGTGTGTGTGGATTATCCTCTAACTCGGTTTCCAGTATATTGATGTACTGTTTTGTCTGTCAGTTTCTGGTGTGATTCTGTAATTTACTATGTAGCTGTCTGTCTCTGCTTTGAGAATGTCTGCTTTATTATGTTGCTGTCAGTTTTTGCTACTGTTTGTGAGTGTGGGATTGATTCTGTATCTGTTAGACTGGTAATATATGTGAGTTTGAGAATTATTATGTAATTGACAGTCTATTGTACTGTACTATTCTTGCTCTGTGTGAATGTTGGATTGCATTCATTCTCCACCTGTGTAAGCTAATGCTAGTTTGTGATCATAAGTGGCTGTCTCAGGATTTGGTTCAGTCCATTATCTCCGATTCTCTGGTCTTGTATGGTAGTTGTTGGGTTTGATAGTCCAAGTACTGCCAGCAGCGAGCATTGACTCCATATCAGTGTCTATCTGTTCGTGTGTGTGAGTAAGGTAGTGAAAATGGATCTGCCAATCATTGCAATGTGTTTGGGCTTTGAAATAACATCTTATTCTGCTGCTGCAAGTGACATAGAAACACAGAAGATAGGAGCAGGATTAGGCCATTCAGCCCCTCGAGCCTGCTCCGCCATTCAATGTGATCATGGCTGATCATCCAAATTCAGTACCCTGTCCCTGCTTTCTCCCCATATCCCTTGATCCCCTTAGCCTTAAGAAATATATCTAACTCCTTCTTGAATATATTTAATGAATTTGCCTCAACTGTCTTCTGTGGTAGTGAATTCCACAGGTTCACCACTCTCTGGGTGAAGAAGTTCCTCCTCAACTCAGTCCTAAATGGCTTACCCCTGGTTCTGGACGCCCCTGCCATCGGGAACATCCTTCCTGCATCTATTCTGTCTAGTCCTGTTAGAATTTTATAAGTTTCAATGAGATCCCCTCTCATTCATCTAAATTCTAGCGAATATAAGCCTAATCGACCCAATCTCTCCTCATACGTCATTCCTGCCAACCCAGGTATCAGTCTGGTGAATCTTCACTGCACTCCCTCCATGGCAAGAACATCCTTCCTCAGATAAGGCCATCCTTCCTCAGATAAGGACAACATTCCTCAGGTAACGACTGTGAGATTCATAATATAACTCTGGAAATTCGGATCAAAGTGGGACTGTTCCTGCTGCCTGTGATAATAGGACTGAGGCCAGTTCTGTGTCTCTGCGCTCTGTGAGTGATAATGTACTTACTCTGTGTGAGAAGGAGCTGCCTGCACTGTTCCTTGCAGTGGAGGAAAGATCCTATTCATGCGGGTGCATTGAAGGATTTTGCTATGAGAATAATAATACGAGATTAATATTAGTTATAAGATAACGACAGGTTCCAGGAGAATATAAAAATAGAGTTATAATTAATGTGTTTGTTTGCAATAAGGTAAATTATCTGGCGAGGGGAAACCGCGATACAAACATTGCCATTGTCTGACCTCACTGCAGCACAGCGGCACTCAGATTCTCCACACCAGGTGTGTAGGACGGTTCTACAGTAAGTTATCAGCATCCAGACACAACCCAAACCCAGCACTGGACCAGGAATTGGACCACCCCATTGCACAGTCCAGGGTTTCATTCCCCATTCCAATGGGGCTACCTATAAAATTCAGAATGGCTTCCTGGAATATAACCACAGGTACCTGGGCTGTACAAAGAATTGTTTTCAGTCTATTGAAACCGAGTTGAGGGCCTGTGCAGTTAACAGAATCTCTCAGTGCCCGGATCCTGATGTATCTGAGAGAGCTGCAATGTATCTCTCGATCACCAGCAGCACTGTTCTGGAGAACTCAAAGCGTCGAAAGTAATAACCGATTTTTGAAATGTGATCTTTCTCCTGCTGCCTGCAATAGATGCACTTTGTGAAACTGCTCACATCCTCACTGTCAGGCTGTGTTTCCACTGTTCACTGTCCTAGAACAACAGACACGGTGAGATTGGAACTGAATCAGGAATATTCACTGCTTATTTGAGGAAAGAAAGCAGCAATGATTTGAATGAGCGAGGTGATTTGCTTTCTATGTTACCTTACTCTGTACACACACAGCCCGAGAATGGCCTCTCGCTTCCCCCACTCACTCCATGTTCCGGAACTGGTTCATGCTGCACTCTGCCTCCTTCAAAGAGCCAACGACGGCCGCTCCACTTACCCCGACTCAAAGCCCATCTGTGGACACAGTCCCAATGCGATGTGCTGCTGTGAGGAGGCTGCTGTTTGCTCCCTTACTCGGGCCCGTGATATCTCCGCTCCCTGATGTGTTCAGCGATCATCAGCCGAGCACAGAGGAAACGGCCCCCGCTGCCAGAGCTGGGGGAGGGGAGCTCGCATGGGCCCTTCCTGTCGGTTTAAACACTGTGCGGGGAGAGGGGGAGGAGCAGGCAAGTGTTTCAATGCTGAAGCCTGAAAGCTGGAGGCGGAGCTGAAGCTCAGAGGACGCTGTCTCTGCTCTGCCTGTCACTCTGATTCTGTCTCCTCCCAGCCTCTCTCACACTCTGCTTTTCCGGGTTCGCTTCATAAATACATCAGGACGGCGAGAGTTTATCATTCAGTTTATAATCCTGTGAGGAATCGTCATGTCTGGAAGAGGTAAAGGAGGCAAAGGACTGGGAAAAGGCGGAGCCAAGCGCCACCGTAAAGTGCTTAGTGACAACATCCAGGGCACAAAACAAAGGCTCTTCTTCGAACCCCACACCGCCTGAGAGAGAGAGAGCAGCGCCCCAGGACCGGGAGCGGGGATATATTGGGGTGAGGAGTAGCTTCAGAATTATAAGGATTATTATGGGGTTACAAGTGACAAGCAAAGGTTGGAGATGCTGGATTTTTTTCATTAGAGCAAAGGAGGTTGAGGGGTGATTTGATAGAGGTGTACAAGATTATAACGGGTTTGGATCGGCTAGACGGGGAAAGGCTGTTCCCACTAGTTGATGGTACCAGGACTAGGGGACACAGATTTGAGGTTTTGGGCAAGAGATGGGGCGGGGGCGGTGGTGTGAGGAAAAACATTTTTACGCAGCGAGTGTTGAGGACCTGGAGCTCGCTGCCGACAGAAGTGGTGGAAGCGGACACACTCAATGTTTTCAAGGGGAGACTGGATAGGCACTTGAGGGAAATAAACTTGCAGGGCTACGGGGATAGAGTGTGGGAATGGGACTGACTGGATTGCTCTGCAGAGAGTTGGCACAGACTCGATGGGCCGAATGGCTTCCTTCTGTGCCGTTATGATTCTATGATTATGGCTCTATCATTCCATTGAAACCGAGTTGAGGGCCTGTGTAATTAACAGAATGTCTCACAGCACGGATCCTGATGTTAGTCTCTTGTGGTCTGTCTTGGATTTAGATTAATTCTGTGTCTTTCAGTCTCTAGTACTTTATGTGAGAGTGAGAATAATTCTGTATATCTGTCTCTGAAACTCTTGTCATTGTGTGATTGATCCTGTATTTGTCAGTGTCTAGTACTGTATGTGACAGTGAGGCGCATTCTCTGTTAGTCTCTGGATTTTGTGTGAGAGTGAGATTCATTCTGTAGCAATCAGTCTTTAATAATCGGTGTCAGTGAGGGATTCATTGTGTCTCTATCACTTTCTGGTTCTGCATGTGTGTGTGGGATTCATTCTGATTCTGTCATCCTCCGATACTTTGTGTCAGTGTTTGAATCAACCTATACCTGTCAGTCCCTGGTACGTGAGTGTGGGTTTTACACTGTGCCTGTCAGTTTCTGCTGTGTGAATTTTAGGTTTTACTCTACCAGTCAGTCTCTGATATGTGAGTGTGGGTTTTATTCTGCATCTTTCAATTTCCATTCTGTGAGAATGGATTTTACTCTGTTTCTGTCAGTCTCTGGTTTGTGAATGTGGGTTCTAATCTGAACCCATCGATATCTGGTATGCTAGTACTGGTATTATTCAGTACCAGTCAGTTTCTGATACATGAATGTGGGTTTTCCTTTCTACCTGTCAATTTCCACACTGGAAGAAAGGGTTCACTCTGAATCTGAAAGTTTCTGGTTTGTGAGTGTGGGTTTTCATCTTTATCTGTCAGTCTCTGCTATGTGAGTGTCTTTTTCACTATCTTCTTTTTCTGCTATGCAAAGGTGTGTTTTTTTATGTATCTGTCAGCTTCTGGTATGTGAGTGTGGGTTTCTTCTGTATCAGTCGGTCACAGGTGAGTGAGTGTGAGATTATTCTGTCTCTGTCAGTTTCTGGTATCTGAGTGTGTGATTTTCATTGTACCTGTCAGTGTCTGGTTCATGAGGATCAGATTTATTCTGTACATTTTGGTTTCTTGTATGTGCCAGTGGGTTCTATTATGTACTTTTTAGTTTTTGTTGTATGTGTGGATTTCAATCAGTACCTGTTAGTTTCTGGGATGTGAGTGTGAGTTTTACTCTGTATCTATTCATCTCTGGTATGTGAATGTGGGACTTACTTAGTATCTCAGTCTTTGGTGTATGAGTGAGCACTTTATTCTGTATCTGTCTGTCTCTGGGATGTGAGTGTGGGTTTTTCTTTGTACCAGTCAGAGTATGGTATGTAAATCTGGGCTTTATTTTGTACCTGTGTTTTCTGGTATGTGTGATTGTGTGGTATTATATATCTGTCAGTTTCTTTTATATGATTGAGGATTTTACTCTTTCCCTGACCGTCTCTGGTATGTGAATGTGGGTTTACTTCTGTCAATATTCAGAGGGATTTGAGTGTCCTTTTACACGAATCACAGAATGTTGTCATGCAGGCAAAATAATCAATTAGGAAGGTAATGTGCGTTAGCATTTATTGCAAAGGGATTGCAGTAAAGCGTAAGTATGTGTTGCTGCAATTATATAGGCCTTTGGTTATCTCATTACTGGAGTACTTTGCACATTTTGGACTCCTTATCTAAGGCACGATATATATGCTTTACAGGTGGTGCATCAAATGTTCAAGAGATTGATTCCTGGGATGGGAGGGCTGTCCTATGAGGAGAGATTGAGTATAATGGGCTGATATTCTCTGGAGTTTAGAAGAATGAGAGGTGATTTCATCGAAACATTTCAAATTCTTAGCGGGCTTGACAGGGGTAGATGCTGCGAGGCTGTTTCCCCTGGCAGGAGAGTCTAGAATTAGGGTTCATAGTCTCATGATAAGGCGTCGGAAAATTAGGACTTGTTGATGATAAATGTATCCACTCAGAGTATCGTGAATCTTTGGAATTCTCTACTGCATAGGGCTGTGGATGCTCAGTCGATGAGTGTATTCAAGACTGAGATCATAGATTTTTGGGCACTAAGGGAATCAAGGGATATAGAGATAGGGTGGGATATTGGAGTTGTGGTCGAAGTTCAGCCATGATCTTATTGAATGTCAGAGCAGGCCTGAGGGGTTTTATAATCTATTCCTGCTACTAATTCTTATTTTCTTATAGCTGACAGTCTCTTGGATGCGAGTGTGGATTTTATTCTGTATCGGACAGTCTCTGGTATGTGAGTGTGAGTTTCACTCTGTATCTGACAGTCTCTGGTATGTGAATGTGAGTTTCACTCTGTATCCGACAGTCACTGGTATGTGAGTGTGAGTTTCACTCTGTATCTGACAGTCTCTGGTATGTGAGTGTGAGTTTCACACTGTATCTGACAGTCTCTGGTATGTGAGTGTAAGTTTCACTCTGTATCTGACAGTTTCTGTTGTGTGAGTGTGAGTTTCACTCTGTATCTGACAGTCTCTGGTATGTGAGTGTGGGTTTCACTCTTTATCTGACAGTCTCAGGTATGAGTGTGAGTTTCGCTCTGTATCTGACAGTCTCTGGTATGTGAGTGTGAGTTTCACTCTGTATCTGACAGTCTCTGGTATGTGAGTGTGAGTATCGCTCTGTATCTGACAGTCTCTGGTATGAGTGTGAGTTTCACTCTGTATCTGACAGTCTCTGGTATGTGAGTGTGAGTTTCACTCTGTATCTGACAGTCTCTGGTATGTGAGTGTGAGTTTCACTCTGTATCTGACAGTCTCTGGTATGTGAGTGTGAGTTTCACTCTGTATCTGACAGTCTCTGGTATCTGAGTGTGAGTTTCACTCTGTGTCTGACAGTCCCTGGTATGTGAGTGTGTATCACACTGTATCTGACAGTCTCTGGTATGTGAGTGTGAGTTTCACTCTGTATCTGACAGTCCCTGGTATGTGAGTGTGAGTATCACATTGTATCTGACAGTCTCTGGTATGTGAGTGTGAGTTTCACTCTGTATCTGACAGTCTCTGGTATGTGAGTGTGATTTTCACTCTGTATCAGACAGTCTCTGGTATGTGAGTGTGAGTTTCACTCTGTATCTGACAGTCTCTGGTATGTGAGTGTGAGTTTCACTCTGTATCTGACAGTCTCTGGTATGTGAGTGTGAGTTTCACTCTGTGTCTGACAATCCCTGGTATGTGAGTGTGTATCACACTGTATCTGACAGTCTCTGGTATGTGAGTGTGAGTTTCACTCTGTATCTGACAGTCTCTGGTATGTGAGTGTGAGTTTCACTCTGTATCTGACAGTCTCTGGTATGTGAGTGTGAGTTTCACTCTGTAGCTGACAGTCTCTGCTATGTGAGTGTGAGTTTCACTCTGTAGCTGACAGTCTCTGATATGTGAGTGTGAGTTTCACTCTGTATCTGACAGTCTCTGGTATGTGAGTGTGAGTTTCACTCTGTATCTGACAGTGTCTGGTATGTGAGTGTGAGTTTCACTCTGTATCTGACAGTCTCTGGTATCTGAGTGTGAGTTTCACTCTGTATCTGACAGTCTCTGGTATGTGAGTGTGACTTTCACTCTGTATCTGACAGTCTCTGGTATGTGAGTGTGAGTTTCACTCTGTATCTGACAGTCTCTGGTATGTGAGTGTGGGTTTCACTCTTTATCTGACAGTCTCTGGTATATGAGTGTGAGTTTCACTCTGTATCTGACAGTCTCTGGTATGTGAGTATGAGTTTCACTCTGTATCTGACAGTCTCTGGGATGTGTGTGTTGATTATCCTTTAACTCAGTTTCCAGTATGTAGATGTAGTGTTTTGTCTGTCAGTTTCTGGTGTGATTCTGTAATTTACTATGTACCTGTCAGTCTCTGCTTTGTGAATGTGGGCTTTATTCTGTGGCTGTCAGTTTTTGCTACTGTTTGTGAGTGTGGGATTAATTCTGTATCTGTTAGACTGGTAATATATGTGAGTTTGAGAATTATTATGTAATTGACAGTCTATTGTACTGTACTATTCTTGCTCTGTGTGAATGTTGGATTGCATTCATTCTCCACCTGTGTAAGGTAATGCTAGTTTGTGATCATAAGTGGCTGTCTCAGGATTTGGTTCAGTCCATTACCTCCGATTCTCTGGTCTTGTATGGTAGTTGTTGGGTTTGATAGTCCGTGTACTGCCAGCAGCGAGCATTGACTCCATATCAGTGTCTATCTGTTCGTGTGTGTGAGTAAGGTAGTGAAAATGGATCTGCGGGGTGCTGAAGGTTTTCCTGGAGAATGTGATCAGGGATGCGATCACCTACACTGAGCACGCCAAGCGCAAGACGGTCAATGCCATGGATGTGGTGTACGCTCTGAAACGGCAGGGCCGCACTTTCTATGGATTCGGCAGTTGAACAACTCGACCCTTTCCACCAAACACAACGGCTCTTTTAAGAGCCACCCACGACCTCACAGAGAGAGCAGTGACCTGGGAGCGGGGGTAGGCAGTTGATTTACATTGTGATCGGTGTAGATCTATATTTTACTCCAAGTTCTATATTCTGGTGTGTGGATGTTTTAAATCAACATAGGCACGATGGGCTGAATGATCTTTATTCACAGAATCGTAGACATTTACGGTACAGAAGGATTCAGCACAAATAATATCTATGCTGCCGAATCCCACTTTCCAGATCTTGGTCCTTAGCTTTTCAGTTTATGACACTTCAAGGGCGTAACATATAGTTTTTAAATATGATGAGGGTTTCTGCCTCTACCTCACTTTCAGGCAAAGCGTTCCAGACCCCCAACAACCTGTGGGTGAAAAAAGTTCTGCTCAATTCTCCTCTACTTCTTCTACCAATTCTTTTAAATCTTTACCCCCTGGTGATTGATCTCTCTGCTAAGGGAAATAGGTCTTTCCTGTCCACTCTATGTAGGCCCTTCATATACACATCAATCAAGTCTCCTCTCGGACTGCTAATGTGCGGAATCGTTCTGTGATTCTATAAAAGGACGATATCCCGAATGAATAATTCGACTATATTAATGCTGCGACTTCCTCTGAAAAGAGCCGTTGCTTTGTTTTGTGCTTTTACAGTGCGTTGTGAAATGTATTTGCTATTGTACCTTCCGACACCCCGTGCTTGGCCAGCTCCCGGGCAGCACCAGGCTCACGGCGGTCTGGATGTGTGGACACAATCCGCACTCTCCAAACTATTGGAGTTTGGTGCCATCTCCTGGCCGCCAGCCAGTGGTGCAACAGGAAAACCATTCCTCAGTAACTATTTTAAACTGGAGAGAAATAACCTGAACATCTTGTTTCCGTTCAGTCTAAGATGATTGCAAAGTGTTTTACACGTCCTGACTAAAGCTCCAAAGACCTATGGCGAATGATCTGTAAATACAGCGTCTAACATTTTAAAATTAGGGCGATGATTGTATCGTGGTGTGGCTCGCTGACCTCCCTCGCGAGTTCATTGAAGTTCGATTCCAGGCATCGCAACCAGGCTCCTGTTAACACAGTTTAGGTCACCCTATCGCAGTTTATAGTAGATGCATTGCTGGACATCTTCCAAAATTCTATAGGATCTGGAACAGTTCCCATGGATTGGAGGATAGCTAATGTAACCCCACTATTTAAAAAAGGTGGTAGAGAGAAAACGGGGAATTACAGACCGGTAAGCCTGACATCGGTAGTGGGGTAATGCTAGAATCCATTATAAAAGATGTAATAGCAGAGCACATGGAAAACAGTGACAGGATCGGACAAAGTCAACATGGATTTACAAAAGGTAAATCGTGCTTGACTAATCTACTGGAATTTCTTGAGGATGTAACTGCTAGAATAGATAAATGAGAACCAGTGGATGTGGTGTATTTGGACTTTCAGAAGGCTTTCGATAAGATCCCACATAAGAGATTAGCGTGCATAGTTAAAGCACATGGGATTGGGGGTAAGGTACTGTCTTGGATAGAGAACTGGTTGGCAGACAGGAAGCAAAGAGTTGGAATAAACGGGTCCTTTTCCGAGTGGCAGGCAGTGACTAGTGGGGTACTGCAGGGATTGGTACTAGGACCCCAGCTATTCACAATATATATAAATGATCTAGACGAGGGAACTAGATGTAATATCTCCAAGTTTGCAGATGATACAAAGCTGGGTGGGTGCGTGTGCTGTGAGGAGGATGCAGTGAAACTCCAGTATGATTTGGACAGGTTGGGTGATTGGGCAGATGTATGGCAAATGCAGTATAATGTGGATAAATGCGAGGTTATCCATTTTGGTATCAAAAACAGGAAGGCAGATTATTATCTGAATGGCAATAGATTGGGAGAAGGGGAAGTGCAACGTGACCTGGGGGTCATTGTGCACCAGTCGCTGAAGGTAAGCATGCAGGTGCAGCAGGCGGTTAAGAAGACAAATGGTATGTTGGCCTTCATAGCGAGAGGATTCGAGTACATGAGCAAGGATGTCTTGCTGCAGTTGTACAGGGCCTTGGTGAGACCACACCTTGAGTATTGTGTGCAGTTTTGGTCGCCTTATCTGAGGAAGGATGTTCTTGCCATGGAGAGAGTGCAGTGGAGATTCACCAGATTGATACCTGGGATGGCAGGAATGACGTATAAAGAGAGATTGGGTCGATTAGGTTTATACTCGCCACAGTTTAGAAGAATTGGGGGATCTCATTGGAACTTATAAAATTCTAACAGGACTAGACAGACTAGATGCAGGAAGGATGTTCCCGATGGTGGGGGAGTCCAGAACCAGGGATCACAATCTAAGGATAAGGGGTAAGCCATTTAGGGCTGAGATGAGGAGGAATTTCTTCACCCAGAGAGTGGTGAACCTGTGGAATTCTCTACCACAGAAGGCAGTTGAGGCCAATTCATTAAATATAATCAAGAAGGAGCTAGATATATTTCTTAAGGTTAAAGGGATCAAGGGATATGGGGAGAAAGCAGGAACAGGGTACTGAATTTGGATGATCAGCCATGATCTCATTAAATGGCGGAACAGGCTCGAGGGGCCGAATGGCCTACTCCTGCTCCTATCTCCTATGTTTCTATGTTTCCCTTTGTTCTCAGACACGTTCATTTACAGCGCCTGCCGACGAATTAAGAGCTTGTTCTACGGGTAAGCCTCAGATTCCAGCCACATCGTTCTCTCTCAAGGCATTTTCAGGTTTTAAAAATAAATGTTGGGGGTTTATTAACCCGAGACTTCTTGCAGTGTAACAGCCCAGAATGGGAGTTCTAACAGAGACCGGAACGGGGGCTGTTTGAACAATGTCCCTCTTCTCTTTTCACAGGGCTCCCGGTTCTGTTTTCACTCCCGCCTGTGCAAAGGATCGATCGACAATTATTGAAACCTCACTTTTACAAAGATTGAGCTGGAATGTGTCCGCTTACAGAACCAATGGGGGTTGATTCCCGCCCGTTACATTCTGAAATTGAACAGGCTGATTGTCACAGCCCGGACTGTGCAAGGGAAATATGGAATAAGACAAACAGGAATAAAACGTGCTTGGAAATCTTTGGCTAATGGTGAATTTATTAACATAATCCTCAATTTAAAAATTATTGGCGGGGATTTTGAGATTTAAAAAATCGTTGGCGGTCTGACTGTTGAGGCAGTTATTTCCGACCTCTTTTCATTGGTGGGAAAAACAAACTGTGATTGGTCACAGGAAAACAACTTGGTCACAGGAAAACAACAATGAACTTCACCACAGAGCGACCAATCACTAGTACGCTGTCTGCATTCCTCCAGAAGGTATAAGAAGGGCAGATGTGGGAGGAGATTTTCATTCTTTCTATGACCGTGTTGATTGTGGAAATGTCTGGAAGAGGAAAAACCAGCGGTAAAGCTCGGGCCAAAGCCAAGTCTCGCTCATCCCGGGCCGGACTGCAGTTCCCTGTGGGCCGTGTTCACAGGCACCTGCGAAAGGGCAACTATGCTCAGCGTGTGGGTGCCGGAGCCCCGGTCTACATGGCTGCTGTGCTCGAGTATCTGACCGCTGAAATTCTGGAGCTGGCCGGCAACGCGGCCCGGGACAACAAGAAGACCCGCATCATCCCCAGACACCTGCAGCTGGCCATCCGCAACGACGAGGAGCTCAACAAGTTGCTGGGAAAGGTGACCATCGCTCAGGGTGGGGTATTGCCTAATATCCAGGCGGTGCTGCTGCCCAAGAAAACCAGCATTGCCAGCTCCAAGAGCAAGTAAAGCGCACAAGATTCAATCTAATAACCCAAAGGCTCTTTTCAGAGCCACCCACATTATCTTTGAAAGGGTTGGTTACTGTTCTGTTCTATGGGTCACAATTATACTAGACTGATTTAACATGTTAAATCTTAAAATCTACTTTGAAATTCATTTGCCACAGTTTTGCCCATTAAGTTATCCATCCAACACTCACCTGACAATCAAGCGCTTCCACATAGTGACAGATACAATTGCTATCCTGTATGAACGAATACTCCCTCACTCACATGCAGTACCAGTGAGTGAGTGGTAGTGCTTTTCCTATACTCACCTGTCAATCCCACACTGACACAGTACCAGAAAGTGACAGATAAAGTATCTATGTAGCCTCAGCAGACAATTTAAAAATGTCACACTGTACTAGATAGTGTCAGATACAGTATCGTTTTTCAACAGCCAATCTGCCACTGACAATACAGAGGGTGACAGAGGCGTTGTCTATCATAGGCACTTTTGTCAATCCCACACTGACGCACAGTACCAGAGAGTGACAGATACAGTATCTCCCATATTCAGCAGTGAATCCCACATTGGCACATAGAACCACAGAAACCACAGAAACCCCACAGTGCAGATAGAGGCCATTTCGGCCCATCGAGCCTGCACCGACACATATCCCACCCGATCCCCGTAACCCCAACACCAACACATACCCCACCCTATCCCCGTAACCCCACGTATTTAATCCCCCTAACACTAAGGGTCAATTTTTATCATAGCCAATCAACCTAACCCGCACATCTTTGGACTGTGGGAGGAAACCGGAGCACCCGGAGAAAACCCACGCAAACACGGGGAGAATGTGCAAACTCCACACAGACAGTCACCCGATGCCAGATTCGAACCCGGGTCCCTGGCGCTGTGAGGCAACAGTGCTAACCACTATGCCACCGTGCTGCCCATAGTACCAGATTGACAGAGGAAGTGTCTATCCCACACTCAATGAGCAACCACACTGTTCACACTAGAATCGGGTGAGCGCGTCCATCTGCATTTAATGGTTCGATAGCAAAATACTGTGGATGGCAGCCGTCTCCCATTCTGCCAGCGCATTTCACACCTAATCTAGAGCTGTCTTTTGTCTCCACTAGTCCTATCACCATCTCATCTCGTTTTGAATACCTCTTAATGTCTCTTCTCTTTTGTTGTCTCCCAGCCCGGCATCTTAATCTATTTAATTCCCTGTACCTCTTTAGTCTTGATAAAGGGTTTTGACCCGAAACGTTGACTCTAATTTCTCTCGAGGGAATTGGATGTAATATCTCCAAATTTGCAGACGACACAAAGCTGGGTGGGAGGGTATGCTGTGAGGAGGATGTCATGAAACTCCAGTACGATTTGGACAGGTTGGGTGATTGGGCAGAAACATGGCAAATGCACTATAATGTGAGGTTATCCACTTTGGTGGCAAAATCAGGAAGGCAGATTATTATTTGAATGGCAATAGATTGGGAGAAGGGGAAGTGCAAAGAGACCTGGGTGTTCTTGTGCACCAGTCGCTGAAGGTAAGCATGCAGGTGCAGCAGGCGGTTAAGAAGGCAAATGGTATGTTGGCCTTCGTAGCAAGAGGGTTCAAGTACAAGAACAAGGATGTCTTGCTGCAGTTGTACAGGGCCTTGGTGAGACCGCACCTTGAGTATTGTGTGCAGTTTTGGTCACCTTACCTGAGGAAGGACATTCTTGCCATGGAGGGAGTGCAGCGAAGATTCACCAGGCTGATACCTGGGATGGCAGGAATGACGTACGAGGAGAGGTTGTGTCAATTGGGCTTATACTCACTGGAATTTAGAAGATTGAGAGGGGATCTCATCGAAACCTATAAAATTCTGTCAGGTCTGGACAGACTAGATGCAGAAAGGATGTTTCTGATGGCCGGGGAGTCCAGAACCAGGGGTCATAGTCTAAGGATAAGGGGTAAGCCATTTAGGACTGAAATGAGGAGGAATTTCTTCACCCAGAGAGTGGTGAACCTGTGGAATTCTCTGCCACAGAGGGCAGTGGAGGCCAGTTCATTAAATATATTCAAGAAAGAGTTGAATATATTTCTTGATGCTAAAGGGATCAAGGGATATGGGGAGAAGGCAGGGACAGGGTACTGAATTTGGATGATCAGCCATGATCTCGTTGAATGGCGGAGCAGGCTCGAAGGGCCGAATGGCCTACTCCTGCTCCTATCTTCTATGTTTCCACGGATGTTGCCTGGCCTGCTGAGTTTTTCCAGCATTTAATGGTTGTTTGGAGTTTTCAGCTGGACCAATAAACTACTTGGCAATGGTTTTAAGCGGAACATAAACAGGGTACTGAGGTGTCTGTCGAAATCAAAATGGTTTCTGCTGAATCGTTGCAGCAGTCGCTGTCGGCCAGGAGATGGCACCAACCTCTAATAGTTTGGAGAGTGCGGATTGTGTCCACACATCCAGACCGCCGTGAGTCTGGTGCTGTCCGGGGAGCTGGCCAAGCCCGGGGTGGCCAAGAACACCAGCTCCAAGTAAAACTCCACAATTTACTGACAAAAAACCCCACAACGGCTCGTTTAAGAGCTACCCACATCCTCTCTGAAGGAGCCGCCTGTTTAATACACTGATTGTCAGTTTATTCATTCCGGCTAACGTCCTATCAATCTGGTGATGACATTATCAGACAAATAGGGAAACTGCCGCATTTTAAAATCTGTCTCTGTCGAATTTATTAATTATAAAAAAAAGTATTTATTTTTTTGAATTTAGCGGATTGTTTCAAGATTAATTTATAAATTCTTCAATTGAGGCCAATAGTTATTTTTGTTAAGGTAATGAGATTCCAATCAAGCGACCAATCCGAAGTAGCCTCAGGTTACAGCGGGCTCCGAGAGTTAGAACTGGAGACATTACAGTCCATCCAATGACTTTACTTAAACCCTTGAATTCCACAATCCCCGACAGTATCTGTGCAGGAAGCAAACTTCAGAAGGGGAATAATCTCACAAGTTGGCCTCTTGTCACAGCAGCTCGGTTTAACCTATTGTGAGGTGGAAAGCTCCGGTTCCCCGTCACACAATCTGTCTGATATATAAAAGCTGAATGGAAACAGAACACTGAGCGCATGGACACCCAGGAAGACTAAAAGAGCTTTTCACTGTGAGGGGAGAATACAGGGTCCGGCCCAAAGAGTCACTTGTAACCCCATAATCCTTATAATTCTGAAGCTATTCCCCATCCCAATATATCCCCGCTCCCGGTCCTGGGGCGCTGCTCTCTCTCTGTGAGGCGGTGTGGGGTTCTAAGAAGAGCCTTTGTTTTGTGCCCTGGATGTTGTCACTAAGCACTTTACGGTGGCGCTTGGCTCCGCCTTTTCCCAGTCCTTTACCTGTTCCAGTTATGACGATTCCTCACAGGATTATAAACTGAATGATAAACACTCGCCGTCCTGATATATTTATGAAGCCAACCCGGATCTGGTTGAGAAAAGCAGAGTGTGAGAGAGGCTGGGAGGAGACAGAATCAGAGTGACAGGCAGAGCAGAGACAGCGTCATCTGAGCCTCAACTCCACCTCCAGCTTTCAGGCTTCAGCATTGAAACACTTGCCTGCTCCTCCCCCTCTCCCCGCACAGTGTTTAAAGCGACAGGAAGGGCCCATGCGAGCTCCCCTCCCCCAGCTCTGCCAGCGGGGGCCGTTTCCTCTGGGCTCGGCTGATGATCGCTGAACACATCAGGGAGCGGAGATATCACGGGCCCGAGTAAGGGAGCAAACAGCAGCCTCCTCACAGCAGCACATCGCATTGGGACTGTGTCCACAGATGGGCTTTGAGTCGGGGCAAGTGGAGCGGCCGTCGTTGGCTCTTTGAAGGAGGCAGAGTGCAGCATGAACCAGTTCCGGAACATGGAGTGAGTGGGGGAAGGGAGAGGCCATTCTCGGGCTGTGTGTGTACAGAGTAAGGTAACATAGAAAGTAAATCACCTCGCTTGTTCAAATCATTGCTGCTTTCTTTCCTCAAATCAGCAGTGAATATTCCTGATTCAGTTCCAATCTCACCGTGTCTGTTGTTGTAGGACAGTGAACAGTGGAAACACAGCCTGACAGTGAGGATGTGAGCAGTTTCACAAAGTGCATCTATTGCAGGCAGCAGGAGAAAGATCACATTTCAAAAATCGGTTATTTACTTTCGATGCTTTGAGTTCTCCAGAACAGTGCTGCTGGTGATCGAGAGATACATTGCAGCTCTCTCAGATACATCAGGATCCGGGCACTGAGATATTCTGTTAACTGCACAGGCCCTCAACTCGGTTTCTATAGATTGAAAACAATTCTTTGTACAGCCCAGGTACCAGTGGTTATATTCCAGGAAGCCATTCTGAATTTTATAGGTAGCCCCATTGGAATGGGAAATGAAACCCTGGACTGTGCAATGGGGTGGTCCAATTCCTGGTCCAGTGCTGGGTTTGGGTTGTGTCTGGATGCTGATAACTTACTGTAGAACCGTCCTACACACCTGGTGTGGAGAATCTGAGTGCCGCTGTGCTGCAGTGAGGGCAGACAATGGCACTGTTTGTATCGCGGTTTCCCCTCGCCAGATAATTTACCTTATTGCAAACAAACACATTAATTATAACTCTATTTTTATATTCTCCTGGAACCTGTCGTTATCTTATAACTAATATTAATCTCGTATTATTATTCTCATAGCAAAATACTTCAATGCGCCCGCATGAATAGGATCTTTCCTCCACCCGGAATGCAAGGAACAGTGCAGGCAGCTCCTTCTCACACAGTGTAAGTACATTATCACTCACAGAGCGCAGAGACACAGAACTGGCCTCAGTCCTATTATCACAGGCAGCAGGAACAGTCCCACTTTGATCCGAATTTCCAGAGTTACATTATGAATCTCACGGTCGTTATCTGAGGAATGTTGTCCTTATCTGAGGAAGGATGGCCTTATCTGAGGAAGGATGTTCTTGCCATAGAGGGAGTGCAGTGAAGATTCACCAGACTGATACCTGGGTTGGCAGGAATGACGTATGAGGAGAGATTGGGTCGATTAGGCTTATATTCGCTAGAATTTAGATGAATGAGAGGGGATCTCATTGAAACTTATAAAGTTCTAACAGGACTAGACAGAATAGATGCAGGAAGGATGTTCCCGATGGCAGGGGAGTCCAGAACCAGGGGTCACAGTCTAAGGATAAGGGGTAAGCCATTTAGGACTGAGTTGAGGAGGAATTTCTTCACCCAGAGAGTGGTGAACCTGTGGAATTCACTACCACAGAAGACAGTTGAGGCAAATTCATTAAATATATTCAAGCAGGAGTTAGATATATTTCTTAAGGTTAAGGGGATCAAGGGATATGGGGAGAAAGCAGGGACAGGGTACTGAATTTGGATGATCAGCCATGATCACATTGAATGGCGGAGCAGGCTCGAGGGGCTGAATGGCCTAATCCTGCTCCTATCTTCTATGTTTCTATGTTTCTATGTCACTTGCAGCAGCAGAATAAGATGTTATTTCAAAGCCCAAACACATTGCAATGATTGGCAGATCCATTTTCACTACCTTACTCACACACATGAACAGATAGACACTGATATGGCGTCAATGCTCGCTGCTGGCAGTACTTGGACTGTCAAACCCAACAACTACCATACAAGACCAGAGAATCAGAGATAATGGACTGAACCAAATCCTGAGACAGCCACTTATGATCACAAACTAGCATTAGCTTAGACAGGTGGAGAATGAATGCAATCCAACATTCACACAGTGCAAGAATAGTACAGTACAATAGACTGTCAATTACATAATAATTCTCAAACTCACATATATTACCAGTCTAACAGATACAGAATCAATCCCACACTCACAAACAGTAGCAAAAACTGACAGAAACATAATAAAGCAGACATTCTCAAAGCAGAGACAGACAGCTACATAGTAAATTACAGAATCACACCAGAAACTGACAGACAAAACAGTACATCAATATACTGGAAGCTGATTTAGAGGATAATCCACACACACATCCTAGAGACGGATATTGCTTGGAGAAATCCCACATTCATATACCAGGTTGACAGCTATAAATAAATTCAATGCACATTTAAAAGAGACTGACAGATACAGAGTGAAACTCACACTCACATCCCAGAGAGTGACAGGTACAGGGGGAAACTCACACTCACATACCAGAGACTGTCAGATACAGAGTGAAACTCACACTCACATACCAGAGACTGTCAGAAACAGAATAAAATCCACACTCGCAAAGACTGACAGATAAAGACGAAAATCCACACTCACAAACCAGAAACTTTCAGATTCAGAGTGAACCCTTTCTTCCAGGGTGGAAATTGACAGGTAGAAAGGAAAACCCACACTCATGTATCAGAAACTGACTGGTACTGAATAAAACCAGTACTAGCATACCAGATATCGATGGGTATAGATTAGAACCCACATTCACAAACCAGAGACTGATTGATGCAGTAAAACTCACAATCACAAATCAGAAACAGCCAGTTATGGCAGAAAACCCAGAATAACATTTCAGACACTGATAGATAGAGAATAAAAAATGCATTCAAATATCATAGACAGACAGACAGACTAAAACCCACATTCACAAACCAAAGACTGACAGAAAGAGTAAAATACATTCTCACAGAACGGAAATTGAAACATGCAGAATAAAACCCACACTCACATATCAGAGACTGACTTGCAGAGTAAAATCTAAAATTCACACAGCAGAAACTGACAGGCACAGGGTAAAACCCACATTTATGTACCAGGGAATGACAGGTATAGGTTGATTCAAACACTGACACAAAGTATCGGAGGATGACAGAATCAGAATGAATCTCACACACACATGCAGAACCAGAAGGTGATAGAGACACAATGAATCCCTCACTGCCACCGATTATTAAAGACTGATTGCTACAGAATTATTCTCACTCTCACACACAGTACTAGAGACTGAAAGACACAGAATTAATCTAATTCCAAGACAGACCACAAGAGACTAACATATATAGCATAAATCCCACTCATACATACAGTATCAGAGAATGACACATACATAGAATCATAGAAATTTACAGCACGGAAGGAGGCCATTTTGGCCCATTGTGTCCGCGCTGGCCAACAAAGAGCTATCCCGCCTAATCCCACTTCCCAGCTCTTGGTCCGTAGCCCTGCAGGTTAGAGTATCCCAATTGCGCATCCAAGTACTTTTTAAATGTGGTTAGGATTCCTGCCTCTACCACCCTTTCAGGCAGTGAGTTCCAGACCACAATAACCCTCTGGGTGAAGAAATTTCCCCTCAAATCCCGTCTAAACCTTCCCCTAAATACTTGAAATCTGTGCCCCTGGTTTTTGACCCCACTGCTAAGGGAAATAGGTCCTTTCTATCCACTTTATCTATGCACCTCATAATTTTACACACCTCAATAAGGACTCCCCTCAACGTCCTCTGTTCCAAGGAAAACAGACCAAGCCTATCCAGTCTATCCACATAGCTAAGATTCTCTACTCCTGGCAAGATCCTTGTAAATCTCCTCTGTACCCTCTCTAGTGCAATCACATCTTTCCTGTAATGTGGTGACCAGAATTGCACGCAGTACTCTAGCTGAGGCCTAACTAGTGTTTTATACAGTTGAAGCATAACCCCCCTGCTCTTGTGTTCTATGCCACGGCTAATAAAGGCAACCATTTCTTATGCCTTCTTAACCACCTTATATACTTGGCCTGCTACCTTCAGGGATCTGCAGACATGCATTCCAAGGTCCCTTTGTTTCTCTACACTGCTCAGTGTCCTACCATTTAATGTGTATTCCCTTTCCTTTTTACCCCTCCCCAAATGCATTACCTCACATTTCTCCGGATTGAATTCCATTTGCCACGGTTCTGCCCACCTGACCAATTTATTGATGTCTTCCTGCAGTCTACAGCTTCCTTCTTCAGTATCAACCACACAGCCGATTTTAGTATCAACTGCATACTTCTTAATCATACCCCCTATATTCAAGACAGGATCGTTGATATATACCACAAAAAGCAAGGGACCTAGTGCTGAGCCCAGCAGTATGACTCCCACACTCACACACAGTACCAGAGACTGACAGATACAGAATTTATTTAACTCTCGCACGCAGTATCAGGGACTGACATATACAGAATGAATCCCACACTTTCATACAACACCAGAGACTGACAGATACTGAATTAATCTAACTCTCACATACAGAATCATAGACTGACAAAGAGAAAATGAATCACACACTAACTCAGAGAATCAGAGACAGACAGGCACATAATGAATCCCACACTCATATACAGTACCAGAAAATGATAGGGACAAAATGAATCCCAATCTGATACAGAGTATTAAAGACTGAATGATACAGAATGAATCTCACTCTCAAACATAATACCAGAGACTGACAGACACAGAATGTACCTCACTGTCACATAGAGTATTTGACACTGAGTAATACAGAATCAATCTACACTGACACAGATTATCAGTGACTGACAGGTACAGATAAATCTCACACTCACATACTGTATCAGAGACGGTCAGATACACAGAATTAATCTCACACTCACTTACATTACCAGATAGTGCGAGACATAATTAAACTGATATTCACATGCAGTATCAGAGATGACAGATACACAGAATGAATCTCACACTCTGAAACAGTACCAAATAGTGACAGACAACATTAATCTAACTCACACATACAGTATCAGAGACTGAAAGGTACAGAATAAATCCTAAACTCACATGCCATAGCAGGAACTAACAGATATAGAATAAATCTCAGTCTCACATACAGTATTAGAGATTGTCAGAGAAAGAGAATTAATCACATACTGACACAGCGTATCAGACGGTGACAGACCCAGGATTAATACACACTCGTACACAGTACCAGCAAATGATAGAGACAAAGTTAACCCCAAATTAAATCATGATTGGTGCAGAATGAATCGCACTCTCACATACAGTACCAGAGATTGACAGATATATAACTACACTAACATTGACATATAGAACAGAGACTGACAGACAGAGATGGAGTCTCACAGTAACACAGAGCATCAGAGGGCCTGGCAGATACAGAATGAGTACACAATCACAGGCAGTACAATTAATTTGCAGAGAGGTTCATTCCCACACTCACATACAGTACCAGATACTAGCAGAGATGGAAAGAATCTCAAACTAACATCAAGTACCAGAGACCGATAGATGCAGTACGAATCCTACTTTCATAAACCGAGTGAGTAGCATATTCATGCAGAAACCTTCGCTGAAATACAGTACGAGAGACAGACTGATTCAGAGCTAATTCGACACTAATGTACAGTACCAGAGACTGACAGATGCAGAATAACTCTCACAATCAGTACCAGAGACTGACAGATAGAGAATGAATTTCATACTCGCACACCATCCCAGTGATATATAATTACTCTAACACGCACATACAGAACAGAGACTGATAGACAGAGAATGAATCTTATAGTAACACAGAGAATCAGAGGGCTTGGCAGATACAGAATGAGTACACAGTCACATGCAGTATAATTGATTTACAGATAGATTCAGTCCCACACTCACATACAGTACCAGATACTAGCAGAGATGGAAAGAATCTCAAACTAACATCAAGTACCAGAGACTGATTGGTGCAGTACGAATTCCACTTTCATAAACCGAGTGTGTAGCATATTCATGCAGAATCCTTTGCTGAAATATAGTGCGAGAGGCGGACTGATTCAGAACTAATCAGACTAACAGTTACAGAATGAATCTCAGACTCGCACACCGTCCCACTGACTGACAGATACAGAATGAAACACAGACTCGCACATCCCAGTGACAGACAGATACAGAATTAATATCACACACACGTACACTACCAGAGAAGGAAAGATTCCGAATGAATCCCAACACTGACACACGGTACCAGAGTCTGACGGATACAGATGGAATCCCACACTAACACATGTAACAGAGACTGAGATTGAGAATGATTCCAACACTTACATAAATAACCAGAGACTGATACAGAAATATTCACAAACACACACAGTACTAGGGACTGGCATTACTGAACTAAAGTGGCACAGACCACCCCGCAAGGCTTGAATATAGAACACAGGTTGGACATTTAAATTGCAGACCCGTGCAGCAGAAGTAATTGGGACCTCTTTAATGGTCTGGGAAATGGAGAATGGGAAGATGATAATTCCTCTGCGCTTGCAATGACTTTTCTGACTGCAGGGGGCGTGCTTGTGACAGAGGTTCAATCTGATTGGATACATAAAGCAGCCAATCAGAAAGATGAAGAACAATGGATATTGACATCACTCTTCAGCAGCCAATCACAACCATTGCCTTCAGCCATCCCTCATTAGCATAGGGCGGTGGGGGCAGCCTATTTAAGCGGGGCCCGGAGTGGGATTGCGTCATTTTGTGTCTGAAATCGAGTTTGAGAATGGTTGATGAAAAGAAAACAGCGGCCAAGAAGGGCGCCAAGAAAACCATCACTAAACCGGCAGCGAAAGGCGGCAAGAAGCGCAGAAAGTCGAGGAAGGAGAGTTACTCCATCTACATCTACAAAGTGATGAAGCAGGTTCACCCCGACACCGGCATCTCCTCCAAGGCCATGGGCATCATGAACTCGTTTGTGAAAGATATTTTCGAGCGCATCGCGAGTGAGGCTTCCCGCCTGGCCCATTACAACAAGCGGCGCACCATCAGCTCCCGGGAGATCCAGACCGCCGTGCGCCTGCTGCTGCCCGGGGAGCTGGCCAAGCACGCCGTGTCGGAAGGGACAAAGGCGGTGACCAAATACACCAGCTCCAAGTAAAACTCCACGCTATCCTGAAAGAACAAACCCAAAACACAACGGCTCTTTTAAGAGCCACCCACGATCTCTCTGAAAGAGTTACACAAACGCATCTCCATTTAGACAATTTAATATAATTATTTCCTGAACAAGTGTGAGAACGTTTGAATTTCCAGCTTTAGATTTAATTTTGTATTCTCAGATAAGCAGTTTCACTGGCCGGATCGACCTTAGCGTCTCTGTTGAATTCCCTGTCCAATAAACTACAAACACGATCCGTGGTCGCTATTTCCCTTTGCACTCAGACTCTATTTCCAGAGCCTGCCGAAGAATTAAAAGCTTGTTTTTGGAATGAGACTCGGATTTGAGAAGGGCCGAATGGCCGTCAATGTGCTGTAATGATTCTGTAATAGATTTGAAGTGGAGTGTTTCCTTTAATGAATTTTAATGATATTGACCGCCTATTGCTTTTCTGGAAAGCGACTGGTCAGGGTCTGGAATGAACTGACTGAGAGGGAGGTGGAGGCAGATTGAATCGTAGCGTTCAACAGCGAATTGAATGAGTACCTGTAGGGAAAAAAATGCAGGGCTACGGAGAAAGGGCGGGGGAGTGGGATTAGCTGAAGTGTTCTTGCAGAGAGCCGGCACGGGCTCGATGGGCCGAATTGCCTCCTACTGTGATGTAACGATTCTATGATTCTGTAATCGATTTGAAGTGCAGCGTGCCCACTTAATTGATTTTTAATTATATATTCCGTTTATTGCTTTACTAGAAATCCTTGATTATCAGGATTTCTCTGAAAGTGTATTTAGCTTTTGTGAAGATTTTACAGGGGATTGTAACGTCAACGTGGAGAGGTTGCTGGAAGCTCAGAGCCCTTTCTCTCTCTCACTCTGAATCTGTCTTCTTCCTTCCCGCTCTCTCTCCTCCACGCCCCCCCCCCTTACTTCCGCCTCACGTACAGTCTGCCTTTCTCAGCCAGGTCCGCTCAGGCTGCATAAATAAAGTTGTAAGACAAGAAATTTTCATTCAGCGACGATTTCAGTGAACAATTATCATGACCGGACGAGGTAAAGGAGGCAAAGGACTAGGCAAAGGCGGAGCCAAGCGCCACCGTAAAGTGCTCCGTGACAATATCCAGGGCATCACCAAACCAGCCATCCGTCGCCTGGCTCGCCGTGGCGGTGTCAAACGGATCTCGGGTCTGATCTACGAGGAGACCCGCGGGGTGCTGAAGGTTTTCCTGGAGAATGTGATCAGGGATGCGGTCACCTACACTGAGCACGCCAAGCGCAAGACGGTCACGGCCATGGATGTGGTGTACGCTCTGAAACGGCAGGGCCGCACTCTCTATGGATTCGGCGGCTGAACATCTCGAGTCTTTCCACCAAACACAACACAAAGGCTCTTTTAAGAGCCACCCACCACCTCACAGAGAGAGCAGTGACCTGGGAGCGGAGATAGATTGTGGATTTACATTGTAATAGCTGTAGATCTATATTTTATTACAAATCAAATTTAGTTGTGGAGGTGATTTAAATCAGCATAAGCTCGATGGGTCTAATGCCCTTTACTCATAGAATCGTAGACATTTACGGCACAGGAGGAGGCGATTCGTCTCGGCCGTAGCCTTGTCGGTGGCGGCACTTCTGTACCTGTCAGTTTCTGGGATTTATGTGGGTGTTGATTTTACTCGATATCTATCACTGGGATGTGACATTGCGTATTTCTTAGGGTTTGGTATGAGTGTGTCTACTCTAGCTCTCTGTCTCTACGATGTATAGTATAGTATAGAAAGTTACGTCACAGAAGGAGGCCATTCGGCCCATCGTGTCTGTCGGCCATAAAGAATCGATCCAGCCAAGTCCCACTTTACAGCTCTTGGACCATAGAAACTAGGAGCAGGGGTAGGCCATTCGGCCCTTCGAGCCTGCTCCGCCATTCAACGAGATCATGGCTGATCATCCAAACCCTAGCACCCGGTCCCTACACCAACAGCCATCCCACCCAAGCCCTATCCCCGTAACTCCACGTATTTAACTCCCCCCCCACCAACACTAAGGGCCAATTTTTTTATCATGGCCAATCAACCTAACCCGCACATCTTTGGTTTACGGCACTTATGGTCATATCCAAGTACTTTTTTAGAATGCGATGAGGGTTTCTGCCTCTCCCACCCTTTCAGGCAAAACAGTTCCAGACCCCCACCACCCTGTGGGTGAAAACAAAATCTCAACTGACGGAATGTGTGAGCCTGTTCAGGAACTCCCACTCCAGTGTCCGGGTCACACACTCGGTTTATCAGTAATTCGGATGATAATTAACAGCGTCTCCATGTGGCCCATTTAATGAACGATAAAAGCGATTTGTGAAACAATCAGATTTTTGCTGATTTAAGTGTTATAAGAAAAGTCTGAGCATGCGCTAAAATTCAAGCTACGCCTCCCCCTCCCCCAGACTTTTGAAACGGACGGGAAGGGCCCCTGCGAGCACCGCTCCCCCAGCTCGGCCAGCGGAGGCCGTTTCCTCTGTGCTCGGCTGATAAGAACTACAAACACGGTCCCTGATCGCTCTTTCCCTTTGATCTTAGACCCGTTCACTTGCAGCGCCTTCCGACGAATTAAAAGCTTGTTTTCGAGATGAGACTCGGATTTCTGTCACCTCAATCTCTGCAAAAACATTTTCATTTTTTTCAATGCCATTTGTGGTCAATCCTTGTATTAACCCGAGAATTACTGCATTGCAAAAACCCAGAATGGGGTTTCTTAGAGACCAGAACGGGGGACAGTTTAAACCCTCTGTCCCTCTTCCCTTCTTACAGCAGGACTCCCAGTTCTAGCTTCAATGGAAATTGATTCCCGCCCGTTGCAGTTTCAAATTGAACGCGGAATTAATCCTGATTGTAACAGCCTGGAATTTGCAAGGGAGAAATGGAACAAGACAAAAGGAAGAAAAAAAATGTTCGGAATTATTTGGCTAATGGTGAATTTATTAACTTAATTCGCTCGTTAGGAAAATATTGGCGGGCTTTTTGAAATTAAAAAATCGTTGGCGGTCTGACTGTTGAGAACAGTTATTTCCACTCACATTTCATTGGCGGGAAAAAGAGACCGTGATTGGTCCCCGGAAAGCACCAATGAAATTCACCACAGAGCGACCAATCACAAGTTCGCTAGCTGCATTCCTCCAGAAGGTATAAGAAGGGCAGATGTGGGAGGAGATTTTCATTCTTTCTATGACCGTATTGATTGATTGTGGAAATGTCTGGAAGAGGAAAAACCAGCGGTAAAGCTCGGGCCAAGGCCAAGTCTCGCTCATCCCGGGCCGGACTGCAGTTCCCTGTGGGCCGTGTTCACAGGCACCTGCGAAAGGGCAACTACGCTCAGCGTGTGGGTGCCGGAGCCCCGGTGTACATGGCTGCTGTGCTCGAGTATCTGACCGCTGAAATCCTGGAGCTGGCCGGCAACGCGGCCCGCGACAACAAGAAGACCCGCATCATCCCCAGACACCTGCAGCTGGCCATCCGCAACGACGAGGAGCTCAACAAGTTGCTGGGAAAGGTGACCATCGCTCAGGGCGGGGTGCTGCCTAATATCCAGGCGGTGCTGCTGCCCAAGAAAACCAGCACTGCCAGCTCCAAGAGCAAGTAAAGCGAACAAGATTCAATCTAATAACCCAAAGGCTCTTTTCAGAGCCACCCACATTATCTTTAAAAGGGCTGGTTACTGTTCTGTTCTATGGGTCACAATTACCTCAGATCTAAATTAATATGTTAAATATTTAATTCTGCTTTGAAATTCACAGATTTGTCGATTAAGTTATCTATCCCCCACTCACCTGACAATCAAACGCTGCCACACAGAGTAACATACAATTGGTATCCTGTATGAACGAATATTCCCTCACTCACAAGCAGTACTAGTGAGTGAGTGGTAGTGCATTTCCTATACTCACCTGTAAATCCCACAATGAGACAGTACCAGAGTGACAGATAAAGTATCTAGTTTAGCCTCACCAGACAATTTAAAAAGTCACATTGTGCTAGACAGTGTCAGATACAGTATCTCTCGTTTTTCAACAGCCAATTTGCCATTGACAATGCAGAGAGTGACAGATGCGTTGTCTCTCATATGCACATTTGTCAATCCCGCACGAACACACTGCAAGAGAGTGACAGGTACAATCTCTCCCATATTCAGCAGTGAATCTCACCTTGCCACATAGTACCAGAGTGACAGAGGAAGTGTCTGTCCCACACTCAATGATCAACCGCAATGTTCACACTAAAATCGGGTGAGTGCGTCCATCTGCTTTTAATGTTTTTTTGGAGTTTTCAGCTTGACCAATAAACTACTTGGCAATGGTTTTAAGCGGAACATAAACACGGTGCTGAGGTATCTGTCGAAATCAAAATTGTTTCTGCTGAATCATTGTCACTTGTTACAGCACTCGCTTTCAGCCAGTAGATGACAAAGACGTCTAATAGTTTGGAGAGTGCGGATTGTGGACACACATCCAGACCGCCGTGAGTCTGGTGCTGTCCGGGGAGCTGGCCAAGCACGGGGTGGCCAAGAACGCCAGCTCCAAGTAAAACTCCACAATTTACTGACAGAAATATAGAAATCACAACGGGTCCTTTAAGAGCCACCCAGAGCCTCTCTGCAGGAGCCGCCTGTTTAATGCACTGACTTCGTCAGTTTATTCATTCCGGCTAAAGTCTTGTCAATCTGGTGAGGAAATTATCAGTAAATTAGTGAAACTGCCCCAATTTAATGTCTGTCTCGGTTGAATTTAATAATTATAAATAAAATCTTTCTTTTTTGAATTTGGTGGAATGTTTCAAACTTAATTTTAAAATTGATCAATTGAGGCCAATAGTTTATTCTGTTAAGGTAATGAGATTCCAATCAAGCGACCAATCCGAAGTAGCCTCAGGTTACAGCGGGCTCCGAGAGTTGGAACTGGAGACATTACAGTCCATCCAAGTACTTTACTTAAACCCTTGAATTTCACAATCCCCGACAGTATCTGTGCAGGAAGCAAATTTCAGAAGGAGAATAATCTCACAAGTTGGCCTCTTGTCATAGAAGCTCGGTTTAACCTATTGTGAGGTGGAAAGCTCCGGTTCCCCGTCACACCATCTGTCTGATATATAAAAGCTGAATGGAAACAGAACACTGAGCGCATGGACACCCAGGAAGACTAAAAGAGCATTTCACTGTGAGGGGAGAATACAGGGTCCGGCCCAAAGAGTCACTTGTAACCCCAGAATCCTTATAATTCTGAAGCTATTCCCCATCCCAATATATCCCCGCTCCCGGTCCTGGGGCGCTGCTCTCTCTGTGAGGCGGTGGGGGGTTCTAAGAAGAGCCTTTGTTTTGTGCCCTGGATGTTGTCACTAAGCACTTTACGGTGGCGCTTGGCTCCGCCTTTTCCCAGACCTTTGCCTCCTTTACCTGTTCCAGTTATGACGATTCCTCACAGGAATATAAACTGAATGATAAACTCTCGCCGTCCTGATGTATTTATGAAGCCAGCCCGGATCTGGTTGAGAAAAGCAGAGTGTGAGAGAGGCTGGGAGGAGACAGAATCAGAGTGACAGGCAGAGCAGAGACAGCGTCCTCTGAGCTTCAGCTCCGCCTCCAGCTTTGAGGTACAGCGTTGAAATATTTGCCTGCACCTCCCCCTCTCCCCGCACAGTGTTTAAAGCGACAGGAAGGGCCCATGCGAGCTCCCCTCCCCCAGCTCTGCCAGCGGGGGCCATTTCCTCTGTGCTCGGCTGATGATCGCTGAACACATCAGGGAGCGGAGATATCACGGGCCCGAGTAAGGGAGCAAACAGCAGCCTCCTCACAGCAGCACATCGCATTGGGACTGTGTCCACAGATGGGCTTTGAGTCGGGGTATGTTCATCGGAAGCCGGGGATTGTCTGTAAGAGACAGATTGGAACAGGAACTAGTTCCGGAACATAGAGTGAGTGGGGGAAGGGAGAGGCCATTCTCGGGCTGTGTGTGTGTACAGTGTAAGATAACATAGAAAGTAAATCACCTCGCTCTTTCAAATCATTGCTGCTTTCTCCAGATCAGCAGTGAATGTTCCTGATTCAGTTCCAGTCTCACCGTGTCTGTTGTTATTGTTCCGTGAACAAGGAAACACAGCCTGACAGTGAGGATGTGCGGAGATTCACAACGTGCATCGATTGCAGGCAGCAGGTGAGAAGTGTGAAAGAACACATTTCAAAAATCGGTTATTTCCTTTGAGTTCTCCAGAACCGTGTTGCTGGTGATCGAGAGATACATTGTGGCTCCCTCAGATACATCAGCATCCAGGCTCTGAGTCACTCTGTTAACTATTCAGGCCCTCAACTCGTTTTCAATATACTGGAAAAAATAGATGTGCAGCCCAGCTACCTATGGAATTATTCCAGGAAGCGATCCACCATTGTACACCTGCTCCCGTGGGAGTGGGAGATATAAAGCTGGAGTGTGCCAATCGGATGTCCCATTCATGGTCCAGTGCTGGGTTTGGGTTGTATCTGGATGCTGATAAGATCATAAGATAAGAAATAGGAGCAGGAGTAGGCCAATCGGCCCCTCGAGCCTGCTCCGCCATTCAATAAGATCATGACTGATCTGATCCTAACAGCCAATCCACTATCACAGAACCATCTCCTGAATCTAACAGAATTAGACACACGAAATAGGAGCAGGATCAGGCTACACGGCCCCTGGGCCCGCTCCGCTACCCACAGGGCCATGACCGATCTGAACCTAGACTCATGTCCAAATTCCTGCCCGCTCCCCGTAACCCTTAATTCCCTTTACTTCTAGGAAACTGTCTATTTCTGTTTTAAATTTATGTAATGATGTAGCTTCTACAGCTTTTTGGGGCAGCATATTCCATGGACCTACCACCCTCTGAGTGAAGTAGTTCCTCCTCATCTCAGTTTTGAAAGAGCAGCCCCTTATTCTAAGACTATGCCCCCTAGTTCTAGTTTCACCCATCATCGGGAACATCTTCCCCGCATCCACCCGATCCAACCCCTTCACAATCTTATATGTTTCAATAAGATCGCCTCTCATTCTTCTGAACTCCAAAGAGTAGAG
This sequence comes from Somniosus microcephalus, assembly GCF_052327205.1. NCBI lineage: Eukaryota > Metazoa > Chordata > Chondrichthyes > Squaliformes > Somniosidae > Somniosus > Somniosus microcephalus. The sequence goes on from NC_141015.1 coordinate 6,620,679, forward strand.
TCCCAATCTACTCAACCTCTCCTCATATGTCCATCCCCTCATCCCCGGGATTAACCGAGTGAGCCTTCTTTGTACTGACTCGAGAGCAAGTATGTCCTTTCTTAAGTATGGACACCAAAACTGTACGCAGTATTCCAGGTGCGGTCTCACCAATACCTTGTACAACTGAAGCAATACCTCCCTATTTTTATATTCTATCCCCCTAGCAATGAAAGCCAACATTCCATTGGCCTTCTTAATCACTTGCTGCACCTGCATACTAACCTTTTGAGTTTCGTGCACCAGGACCCCCAGATCCCTTTGTACTTCAGTACTTTCCAGTTTCTTGCCATTAAGATAATAACTTGCTCTACGATTTTTCCTGCCAAAGTGCATAACCTCACACTTTCCAGTATTGTATTCCATCTGCCAAATCTCTGCCCACTTACTTAGCCTGTCGATGTCCCCTTGCAGGTTTTTTATGTCCTCCTCACTCACTACTTTCCCTCCCATCTTAGTATCATCTGCGGAAAAAGGAAGACATGTCGGAAGCACTGGTGTGGAAGGTGGCATCGTCGGAGCAGATACGGCAGAGATGGAGAAACTGGGAGAATGGAATAGAGTCCTTACAGGAGGCGGGGTGGGAGGAAGTGTAGTCCAGGTAGCTGTGGGAGTCAGTGGGCTTGTAGTGAATATTGGTCGATAACCTATCCCCAGAGATGGAGATGGAGAAGTCGAGGAAGGGAAGTGAAGAGTCAGAGATGGACCATGTGAAGGTGAGGGAAGGGTGGAAATTGGAGGCAAAGTGAATGAAATTGTCTAGTTTGGGGCGAGAGCAGGAAACGGCACTGATACAGTCATCAATGTATCGGAAAAAGAGCTAAGGGAGGGGAGCTGAGTGGGACTGGAACAAAGATTGTTCGACATATCCCACGAAAAGGCAGGCATAGCTAGGACCCATGCGGGTACCCATAGCAACACCTTTGATTTGGAGGAAATGAGTGGAGTTAAAGGAGAAGTTGTTCAATGTGAGAACAAGTTCAGCCAGGCGGAGGAGGGTGGTGGTGGATGGGGACTGGTTGGGCCTCTGTTCAAGGAAGAAGTGGAGCGCCCTCAGGCCATCCTGGTGGGGGATGGAGGTGTAGAGGGATTGTACGTCCATGGTGAAAAGGAAGCGGTTGGGGCCAGGAAACTGGAAACTGTTAAAGTTGCAGAGGGCGTCCGAAGAGTCGTGAATGTAGGTGGGAAGAGACTGGACAAGGGGAGAAAAGATAGAGTCGAGATAGGAAGAGATAAGTTCTGTGGGGCAAGAACAGGCTGAAATGATGTGTCTACCAGGGCAGTCCTGTTTGTGGATCTTGGGAAGGAGGTAGAAGCGGGCTGTGTGGGGTTGGGGAACTATGAGGTTGGTGGCAGCGGGGGGAAGATCTCCAGAGGAGATGAGGTCAGTGACAGTGGTTTGATGTTCGGCAGTAGGGTCATGGTCCAGGTGGAGGTAGGAGGAGGTGTCGGAGAGTTGGAAGCCGGGAATTGTCTGTAAGAGACAGATTGGAACAGGAACTAGTTCCTTAACATGGAGTGAGTGGGGGAAGGGAGAGGCCATTCTCGGGCTGTGTGTGTACAGTGTAAGGTAACATAGAAAGTAAATCACCTCGCACTTTCAAATCATTGCTGTTTTCTCCAAATCAGCAGTGAATGTTCCTGATTCAGTTCGAATTTCACCGTGTCTGTTGTTATTGAACAGTGGATCGGAGCCTGAGAGTGAGGATGTGAGGAGTTTCACAAAGTGCATCTATTGCAGGCACCAGGTGAGAAGTGTGAAATAACACATTTCAAAAATCGGTGATTTTGTTTCGGTGCGTTGAGTTCTCCAGAACTGTGTTGCTGGTGATTGGGAGATACATAGTCGCTACATCAGGTACATCAGGATCCGTGCTCTGAGACATTCTGTTAATTACACAGGCCCTCAACTCGGTTTCAATGGAATGATAGAGCCATAATCATAGAGTCATAACGGCACAGAAGGAAGCCATTCGGCCCATCGAGTCTGTGCCATCTCTCTGCAGAGCAATCCAGTCAGTCCCATTCCCCCGCTCTATCCCCGTAGCCCTGCAAGTTTATTTCCCTCAAGTGCCTATCCAGTCTCCCCTTGAAAACATTGAGTGTGTCCGCTTCCACCACTTCTGTCGGCAGCGAGTTCCAGGTCCTCAACACTCGCTGCGTAAAAATGTTTTTCCTCACCCACCCCCGCCCCATCTCATGCCCAAAACCTCAAATCTGTGTCCCCTAGTCCTGGTACCATCAACTAGTGGGAACAGCCTTTCCCCGTCTAGCTGATCCAAACCTGTCATAATCCTGTACACCTCTATCAAATCACCCCTCAACCTCCTTTGCTCTAATGAAAAAAATCCAGCATCTCCAACCTTTGCTTGTAGCTAAGATCCCCAATCCGCAGAACTTTTTGATAAATCTCCTCTGCACCCTCTCAAGGGCTTCACATCCTTCCTAAAGTGTGGTGACCAGAACTGGATGCAATTCTCCAGTTGTGGCCTAACCAGTGCTTTATAATGATTCAGCATAACTTCTCTACATTTGTACTCAATACCTCTATTTATGAAACCCAAGATCCCATATCCTTTGCTAACCACTATCTCAAAATGTCCTGCCACCTTCAGGGACCTATGCCCATTAACTCCCAGGTCCCTCTGTCCCTGCACATTCTTTACAATTGTGCCAATACGTGTATATTGCCTCTCCCTGTTTCCTCTGCCAAAATGCATCACCTCACTCTTCTCTGTTTAAATTCCATCTGCCACTTGTCTGTCCATTCTGCCAATCTTTCTATGTCCTGTTGCAGTCGATTGGTATCATCCTCACTCTATGGCACACCCCCACATGAGGTGTGAATTGCAAATTTAGAAATTCTACTTTGTATTCCAATTTCCAGGTCATTTATAAATATAAAGAATGCAGTGGCCGCAGCACTGACAGTTGGTGAACACTACTGTCTACCATCCTTCTCTCTGAATAACAGCCATTTACCACAACTCGCTGTTTTCTGTCCATAGACTGAAAACAATTGCTTGTACAGACCAGGTACCTGTGGTTATATTCCAGGAAGCCTTGCGGAATTTGATAGGTAATCCAATGGGACTGGGAGATATAAACCTGGACTGTGGCAATAGGGTCGTCCCATTCATGGTCAAATGCTGGGGTTGGTTTGTGTCTGGATGCTGATAACTTACTATAGAACCATTCTACACACCTGCTGTGGAGAATCGGAGTCCCACTGTATTGCAGTGAGATCAGACCACGACACAATTTGTATCGCAGTTTCCTCTCCCCAGATACTTTACTTTGTTATCATAAACAAACACATTAATTATTAATTTATTTTTATATTCTACCCACAACTGTCCATATTGTATAACTAATTCTGTTCTCATATTATAATTCTCGGAGCAAAATACTTCACTGAGCCAGAATAAATGTGATCTTTCCTCCACACGGAACAGGAGGATCAGTGCAGGCAGCTCCTTCTCACACACAGTAAGTACATTATCACTCACAGAAAGACAGATTGAGATTGAATCACAATCACTTACTGTAACTGAGATTGACTGACAGATACAGATGAAGACCTACACTCAAATACCAGAGATAGACAGTTACTGAGTAAAATCCACACTCCCATACTAGACACAGACAGATAGACAGAAACTGAAGCTCACATAGCAGATACAGACAGGTAGAGAGTGAAATCCACAGTCACTCACCAGAAACAGAGGTACAGATAACACCCAATGAGAAGCTGATGGGTACAGGACAAAATTACACTCACATACCAGAAACTGACTGGTACAGGACAAAATCCCCCTCACATAACAAAAACTGACAGGTACTGGACAAAATCCCCCTCACATAACAAAAACTGACAGGTACAGGACAAAATCCCCCTCACATAACAAAAACTGACAGGTACAGTGGAAAATTCACTCACATACCAGAAACTGACAGGTACAGGACAAAATCCCCCTCACATACCAGAAACTGACAGGTACAGTGGAAAATTCACTCACATACCAGAAACTGACAGGTACTGGACAAAAACCCATGCACATACCAGAAACTGACTGGTACAGGAAAAAAAAACCACTCCAATATCAGAAATGGACAGGTACAGTACAAAATCCCACTCACATACAAGATAATGGCAGCTACATTACTAAATCTCACCCACATATCAGAAACTGTCAGATACAGAACAAAACCGCAATCATATATCAGAAACTGATATTTACAGGACAAATCCTCCCTCACATTTCAAAATCTGGCAGGTACAGGACAAAACCACACTCGCATATCAGAAGTTGTCAGGAACAGGTCAAAACCACATTCACAAATGAGAAACTGACAGGAAGAGGTCAAAACCCCACTCACATATCAGAAACTGCCATATACAGGACAAAACATCACTCACATACCGGAAATTGACAGGTACAGGACAATACCCCTCTCACAGATCAGAAACTGACAGCTACAGGAAAAAAGAACAATAACATAAAGAAACTGCCATATACAGGACAAAACCCCACTCACGTACCAGAAGCTGACAGGTACAGGACAAAACCCACTCACATACCAGAAACTGACAGGTACAGGACAAAACCCCACTCACGTACCAGAAACTGACAGGTACAGGACAAAACCCACTCACATACCAGAAACTGACAGGTACAGGACAAAAACCCACTCACATACCAGAAACTGACAGGTACAGGACAAAACCCCACTCACGTACCAGAAGCTGACAGGTACAGGACAAAACCCACTCACATACCAGAAACTGACAGGTACAGAACAAAACCCACTCACATACCAGAAACTGACAGGTACAGGACAAAACCCCACTCACGTACCAGAAACTGACAGGTACAGGACAAAACCCACTCACATACCAGAAACTGACAGGTACAGGACAAAACCCACTCACATACCAGAAACTGACAGGTACAGGACAAAACACCACTCACGTACCAGAAGCTGACAGGTACAGTACAAAACCCCACTCATGTGCCAGAAGCTGACAGGTACAGGGCCAATTCAGACACACATATCAGATACTGACAGGTACAGGACAGAATCCCACACACATTGCAAAAATGAGAGGCACAGGACAACAACCACACTCACATATCAGAAACTGAGAGATACAGCACAAAACCCACTCACAAACCTGAAACTGACTGGCACAGTACAAAAACCCAATCTCAAACCTGAAAGACAGGTACAGGACAAAACCCGACTCACATATCAGATACTGACATTTACAGGACAAAGACCGACTCACATGTCAGAAACTGAGAGGTACAGGATATAACCCCACTCGCATGACAAAAACTGACAGGTACAGGATATAACCCCACTCACATACCAGAAACTGATAGGTACAGGATATAACCCCACCCACATACCAGAAACTGACAGGTACAGGATATAACCCCACTCACATACCAGAGACTGATAGGTACAGGATATAACCCCACTCACATACCAGAGACTGATAGGTACATGAGAAAATTTAATTCATATACCAGAAACTGACAGGAACAGGAAAAAACCTAATTCACATAACTGAAACTGACAGGTACAGGATATAACCCCACTCACATACCAGAAACTGACAGGTACATGAGAAAACCCAATTCATATACCAGAAACTGACAGGAACAGGAAAAAACCTATTTCACATAACTGAAACTGACAGGCAAATGCATATCCACACTCACGTAACAGAAACTGACAGGTACAGGACAAAACCCCACTCACAGATCAGAAAATGACAGCTATAGTACAAAACCCCACTCACATGACAGAAGCTGACAGGTACAGGACAAAAGCCCACTAACATACCAGAAACAGACAGGTACAGGACAAAACCCAAATCACAGATCAGAAACTGACAAGTAAAGGACAAAATCCCACTCACGTATCAGAATCTGACAGCTATAGGAAAAATGAACACTAACATAAAGAAACTGCCAGGTACAGGATAAAGCCCCATTCACTTACCAGGAACTGACAGCTACAGGGAAAAAAAACACAAACATAAAGAAACTGACAGGTACTGGACAAAACCCCACTCACATACGAGAAACTCACAGGTACAGGACAAAACTCCACTCACAAACCAGAAACAGACAGGGACAGGACAAAACCCGACTCACATATCAGATACTGACATTTACTGGACAAAGACCCACTCACATATCAGAAACTGAGAGGTACAGGACAAAAGCCCTCGCAAATACCAGAAACTGACAGGTACAGGATATAACCCCATTCACATACCAGAGACTGATAGGTACATGAGAAATCCCAACTCATATGCCAGAAACTGACAGGTACAGGACAAAATCGCACTCACAGATCAGAAACTGACAGCTATAGTACAAAACCCCACTCACATATCAGAACCTGACAGGTACAGGATAAAATTCCTCTCACATACCAGAAGCTGACAGCTAAGGGACAAAACCCCACTCACATACCAGAAACTGACAGGTACAGGAGAAAACCTCACTCACATAACAGAAACCGACAGGCAAATGCACATCCACACTCACATAACAGAAACTGACAGGTACAGGACAAAACCCCACTGACATACCAGAAACTGACAGGTCCAGGAAAAAAACCCAATCATATATCAGAAACTGACAGGTGCAGGAAAAAAACACCACGAACATACCAGAGAATGGCAGGTACAGGACAAAGCCCCACTCACATACCCGCGGGGTGCTGAAGGTTTTCCTGGAGAATGTGATCAGGGATGCGGTCACCTACACTGAGCACGCCAAGCGCAAGACGGTCACTGCCATGGATGTGGTGCACGCTCTGAAACGGCAGGGCCGCACTCTCTATGGATTCGGCGGCTGAACAATTCGACCCTTTCCACCAAACACAACACAAAGGCTCTTTTAAGAGCCACCCACCACCTCACAGAGAGAGCAGTGAGCTGGGAGCGAGGGTAGACATTTGATTTACATTGTGATCGGTGTAGATTTATATTTTACTCCAAGTTCTATATTCTGGTGTGTGGATGTTTTAAATCAACATAGGCACGATGGGCTGAATGATCTTTATTCACAGAATCGTAGACATTTATGGTACAGAAGGATTCAGCACAAAAAATATCTATGCTGCCGAATCCCACTTTCCAGATCTTGGTCCTTAGCTTTTCAGTTTATGACACTTCAAGGGCGTAACATATAGTTTTTAAATATGATGAGGGTTTCCGCCTCTACCTCACTTTCAGGCAAAACGTTCCAGACCCCCAACAACCTATGGGTGAAAAAAGTTCTGCTCAACTCTCCTCTACTTCTTCTACCAATTATTTTAAATCTTTACCCCCTGGTGATTGATCTCTCTGCTAAGGGAAATAGGTCTTTCCTGTCCACTCTATGTCGGCCCTTCATATACACATCAATCAAGTCTCCTCTCGGCCTGCTAATGTGCGGAATCGTTCTGTGATTCTATAAAAGGACGATATCCCGAATGAATAATTCGACTATATTAATGCTGCGACTTCCTCTGAAAAGAGCCGTTGCTTTGTTTTGTGCTTTTACAGTGCGTTGTGAAATTTATTTGCTATTGTCCCTTCCGACACCCCGTGCTTGGCCAGCTCCCGGGCAGCACCAGGCTCACGGCGGTCTGGATGTGTGGACACAATCCGCACTCTCCAAACTATTGGAGTTTGGTGCCATCTCCTGGCCCCCAGCCAGTGGTGCAACAGGAAAACCATTCCTCAGTAACTATTTTAAACTGGAGAGAAATAACCTGAACATCTTGTTTCCGTTCAGTCTAAGATGATTGCAAAGTGTTTTACACGTCCTGACTAAAGCTCCAAAGACCTATGGCGAATGATCTGTAAATACAGCGTCTAACATTTTAAAATTAGGGCGATCATTATATCGTGGTGTGGCTCGCTGACCTCCCTCGCGAGTTCATTGAAGTTCGATTCCAGGCATCGCAACCAGGCTCCTGTTAACACAGTTTAGGTCACCCTATCGCAGTTTATAGTAGATGCATTGCTGGACATCTTCCAAAATTCTATAGGCTCTGGAACAGTTCCCATGGATTGGAGGATAGCTAATGTAACCCCACTATTTAAAAAAGGTGGTAGAGAGAAAACGGGGAATTACAGACCGGTAAGCCTGACATCGGTAGTGGGGAAATGCTAGAATCCATTATAAAAGATGTAATAGCAGAGCACATGGAAAACAGTGACAGGATCGGACAAAGTCAACATGGATTTACAAAAGGTAAATCGTGCTTGACTAATCTACTGGAATTTCTTGAGGATGTAACTGCTAGAATAGATAAATGAGAACCAGTGGATGTGGTGTATTTGGACTTTCAGAAGGCTTTCGATAAGGTCCCGCATAAGAGATTAGCGTGCATAGTTAAAGCACATGGGATTGGGGGTAAGGTACTGTCTTGGATTGAGAACTGGTTGGCAGACAGGAAGCAAAGAGTTGGAATAAACGGGTCCTTTTCCGAGTGGCAGGCAGTGACTAGTGGGGTACTGCAGGGATCGGTACTAGGACCCCAGCTATTCACAATATATATAAATGATCTAGACGAGGGAACTAGATGTAATATCTCCAAGTTTGCAGATGATACAAAGCTGGGTGGGTGCGTGTGCTGTGAGGAGGATGCAGTGAAACTCCAGTATGATTTGGACAGGTTGAGTGATTGGGCAGATGCATGGCAAATGCAGTATAATGTGGATAAATGCGAGGTTATCCATTTTGGTATCAAAAACAGGAAGGCAGATTATTATCTGAATGGCAATAGATTGGGAGAAGGGGAAGTGCAACGCGACCTGGGGGTCATTGTGCACCAGTCGCTGAAGGTAAGCATGCAGGTGCAGCAGGCGGTTAAGAAGGCAAATGGTATGTTGGCCTTCATAGCGAGAGGATTCGAGTACATGAGCAAGGATGTCTTGCTGCAGTTGTACAGGGCCTTGGTGAGACCACACCTTGAGTATTGTGTGCAGTTTTGGTCGCCTTATCTGAGGAAGGATGTTCTTGCCATGGAGAGAGTGTAGCGGAGATTCACCAGATTGATACCTGGGATGGCAGGAATGACGTATAAAGAGAGATTGGGTCGATTAGGTTTATACTCGCCAGAGTTTAGAAGAATGAGGGGATCTCATTGGAACTTATAAAATTCTAACAGGACTAGACAGACTAGATGCAGGAAGGATGTTCCCGATGGTGGGGGAGTCCAGAACCAGGGGTCACAATCTAAGGATAAGGGGTAAGCCATTTAGGAAAGAGATGAGGAGGAATTTCTTCACCCAGAGAGTGGTGAACCTGTGGAATTCTCTACCACAGAAGGCAGTTGAGGCCAATTCATTAAATATAATCAAGAAGGAGTTAGATATATTTCTTAAGGTTAAAGGGATCAAGGGATATGGGGAGAAAGCAGGGACAGGGTACTGAATTTGGATGATCAGCCATGATCTCATTAAATGGCGGAACAGGCTCGAGGGGCCGAATGGCCTACCCCTGCTCCTATCTTCTATGTTTCTATGTTTCCCTTTGTTCTCAGACCCGTTCATTTACAGCGCCTGCCGACGAATTAAGAGCTTGTTCTACGGGTAAGACTCAGATTCCAGTCACATCGTTCTCTCTCAAGGCATTTTCAGGTTTAAAAAATAACTGTTGGGGGTTTATTAACCCGAGACTTCTTGCAGTGTAACAGCCCAGAATGGGAGTTCTAACAGAGACCGGAACAGGGGCAGTTTGAACAATGTCCCTCTTCTCTTTTCACAGGGCTCCCGGTTCTGTTTTCACTCCTGGCTGTGCAAAGGATCGATCGACAATTATTGAAACCTCACTTTTACAAAGATTGAGCTGGAATGTGTCCGCTTACAGAACCAATGGTGGTTGATTCCCGCCCGTTACATTCTGAAATTGAACAGGCTGATTGTCACAGCCCGGACTGTGCAAGGGAAATATGGAATAAGACAAACGGGAATAAAACGTGCTTGGAAATCTTTGGCTAATGGTGAATTTATTAACATAATAATCCTCAATTTAAAAATTATTGGCGGGGCTTTTGAAATTTAAAAAATCGTTGGCGGTCTGACTGTTGAGGCAGTTATTTCCGACCTCTTTTCATTGGTGGGAAAAACAGACTGTGATTGGTCCCCACCAATAATTTTTAAATTGAGGATTATGTTAATAAATTCACCATTAGCCAAAGATTTCCAAACACGTTTTATTCCCGTTTGTCTTATTCCGTATTTCCCTTGCACAGTCCGGACTGTGACAATCAGCCTGTTCAATTTCAGAATGTAACGGGCGGGAATCAACTCCCACTGGTTCTGTAAGCGGACACATTCCAGCTCAATCTTTGTAAAAGTGAGGTTTCAATAATTATCGATGGATCCTTTGCACAGGCGGGAGTGAAAACAGAACCGGGAGCCTTGTGAAAAGAGAAGAGGGACATTGTTCAGTCTGCCCCCTGTTCCGGTCTCTGTTAGAACTCCCATTCTGGGCTGTTACACTGCAAGAAGTCTCGGGTTAATAAACCCCCAACAGTTATTTTTTAAACCTGAAAATGCCTTGAGAGAGAACGATGTGACTGGAATCTGAGTCTTACCCGTAGAACAAGCTCTTAATTCGTCGGCAGGCGCTGTAAATGAACGGGTCTGAGAACAAAGGGAAACATAGAAGATAGGAGCAGGGGTAGGCCATTCGGCCCCTCGAGCCTGTTCCGCCATTTAATGAGATCATGGCTGATCATCCAAATTCAGTACCCTGTCCCTGCTTTCTCCCCATATCCCTTGATCCCTTTAACCTTAAGAAATATATCTAACTCCTTCTTGATTATATTAAATGAATTGGCCTCAACTGCCTCCTGTGGTAGAGAATTCCACAGGTTCACCACTCTCTGGGTGAAGAAATTCCTCCTCATCTCAGTCCTAAATGGCTTACCCCTTATCCTTAGATTGTGACCCCTGGTTCTGGACTCCCCCACCATCAGGAACATCCTTCCTGCATCTAGTCTGTCTAGTCCTGTTAGAATTTTATAAGTTCCAATGAGATCCCCTCTCATTCTTCTAAACTCTAGCGAGTATAAACCTAATCGACCCAATCTCTCTTTATACGTCATTCCTGCCATCCCAGGCATCACTCTGGTGAATCTCCGCTACACTCCATGGCAAGAACATCCTTCCTCAGATAAGGTGACCAAAACTGCACACAATACTCAAGGTGTGGTCTCACCAAGGCCCTGTACAACTGCAGCAAGACATCCTTGCTCCTTGATGTGCCAAATAACTGCCCGAATCCGAAGTTAAAGCTTAAGACTGAAGCCTTTTATTAAATAAGAATCATGGCAGAGTTAACAGAGTCCATCATCGACCGAGCCCTTGGTAGAACATACCAGAAGAGGGGCGGGGCCAGGGAGGAGCATTAGTGGTTCCCCCTAGTGGAACATTCCAGACATTACAAGTGCAAGTACAAATATCAGAACACAGTTATTTCATCACATTCACCCCCTGCTATAGATTCAGTCTGTCAGGTGGTCTGATAATCCTCTGGGAACGACGTAACTCTTGCTGAGGCTCCTCCCGGAGTACTAACTCCAGTTCATTCGAATTCCCAGAATCATCAGTATTTTCCACACTGAGGGTTTGTGTCTCTGAAGGTCCAATACCACGATTGAAAACTCTACTCTCAGAGTCGAACTCTTTTCGAGCTCCAGCAGGTGCAAGATCTTTAATAGAGACCGTATCCTCTCGCCCATCTGAATATTGAATATACGCATTGATATACCTATCAATTCATTCCATGAAAGGCGACGAGTTAAGATAGTAACTATAGGTTTTTATTGGCTAAATAACAGAGCCCACCCTCGTGGGTGATCGGTTCCAACAAGGAAGAATACTAGCCAAGCGGTCACCTTTATACCTGGGCAAGCAGGCGGAGCCATGGGCGGAGTCAGCTGAGGTATGCCTAGGTATAACAGCGTGCGTGGCAAGAGGTAACCTTGTGTAGTGATAACAACAGTGTAAACAGTGATAACAACAGTGTAACAATAGTGAACGGTTGTGAACGATAACAGTGGTTTACCACATTCACCCCTTGTTTAAAATTTAGTCTGGCAGGGTGAAGTGTACTACCAGTTTGTGTATGTCAGTCTATCAGGAGGCCTCGTAAGCCTTTCTGACCGGCGCAGCAGCGGCGGCGGTGGTGCAGTATCCGATGTTAATGCTGGTGTCTGCGTGGTTGACGAAGGCCCCTGGGGTTCCGGCATGCCGCCTACAGGAGCTGGATTTGGGGGAGTGGTGGGGGATAACGGTGGTGTCTCAGGGGTGCCCGAGGGTGCGAGGTCTCGCAAGGAGACTGTGTCCTCCCGCCCGTCTGGGTATCCTACATAGGCATACTGGGGGCTGGCGTGCAGGAGGTTCACCCTCTCGACCAGGGGGTCCGTTTTATGGGTCCTCACGTACTTCCGCAGCAGGACGGGCCCCGGAGAAGTCAGCCATGTTGGTAGCGAGGTTCCCGTAGTCGACTTCCTGGGAAAACGAACATTTGCTCATGAGGGGTGGCATTAATGGCAGTACAAAGCAGTGACTGGATGGAATGGAGCGCTGCCGGGAGGACTTCCTGCCAGCGAGAGGTTGGGAGGCCCTTAGACTTTAGGGCTAAGAGGACGGCCTTCCAAACTGTCGCGTTCTCTCTTTCCACCTGGCCGTTCCCCCGGGGGTTGTAGCTGGTGATCCTGCTCGCAGCAATACCTCTCGCGAGCAGGAACTGGCGAAGTTCCTCGCTCATGAAGGATGAGCCCCGGTCGCTATGTATATAGTTCGGGAACCCGAACAAGGCGAAGAGGTCGTTCAGGCATTTGATGACCGTGGTACTGGTCATGTCTGGGCAGGGGATGGCGAAGGGGAAACGGGAGTACTCGTCAATAATGTTGAGGAAGTACACATTACGGTCAGAGGACGGGAGGGGCCCCTTAAAATCGATGCTCAAGCGCTCGAAGGGGCGGGTGGCCTTGATCAGGCTTGCTCTGTCTGGCCTATAGAAATGCGGTTTGCATTCGGCACAGACTTGGCAGTTCCTGGTCATGGTCCTGACCTCCTCGATGGAGTAGGGCAGGTTGAGGGCCTTAATGAAGTGGTAAAGTCTAGTGACCCCGGGGTGGCAGAGGTCGTTGTGGAGGGTCCGCAGTCTATCACCTTGCGCGTTGGCGCATGTACCTCGTGATAGAGCATCTGGGGGCTCGTTGAGTTTACCAGGCCGGTACAAGATATCATACTCATAGGTGGAGAGCTCAATTCTCCACCTCAAGATCTTGTCGTTCTTGATTTTGCCCCTCAGCTTGTTATTAAACATAAAAGCAACCGAACGCTGGTCGGTGAGGAGGGTAAATCATTTGCCTGCCAGGTAATGCCTCCAGCGTCGTACCGCTTCCACAATCGCCTGGGCCTCCTTCTCGACAGAAGAGTGTCGGATCTCAGGGCCCTGGAGGGTCCTTGAGAAGAAGGCCACAGGTCTCCCCGCCTGGTTAAGGGTTGCAGCTAGGGCGAAGTCGGATGCATCGCTCTCCACTTGGAAAGGGATGGACTCATCCACTGCGTGCATTGTGGCCTTCGCAATGTCTCCTTTTATGAGGGAGAAGGCTGCGCATGCTTCTGCTGTCAGGGGGAAGGAGGTGGACTTCATGAGGGGTCTGGCTTTGTCCGCATAATTGGGCACCCATTGGGCATAGTAAGCGAAGAGCCCCAGGGTTCTCTTCAGTGCCTTTTGACAGTGGGGAAGGGGAAGCTCCATGAGGGGGCGCATTCTTTCGGGGTCGGGGCCGATGACTCCGTTCTCTACTACACAGTTGTATTCTACCCACAACTGTCCATATTGTATAACTAATTCTGTTCTCATATTATAATTCTCGGAGCAAAATACTTCACTGAGCCAGAATAAATGTGATCTTTCCTCCACACGGAACAGGAGGATCAGTGCAGGCAGCTCCTTCTCACACACAGTAAGTACATTATCACTCACAGAAAGACAGATTGAGATTGAATCACAATCACTTACTGTAACTGAGATTGACTGACAGATACAGATGAAGACCTACACTCAAATACCAGAGATAGACAGTTACTGAGTAAAATCCACACTCCCATACTAGACACAGACAGATAGACAGAAACTGAAGCTCACATAGCAGATACAGACAGGTAGAGAGTGAAATCCACAGTCACTCACCAGAAACAGAGGTACAGATAACACCCAATGAGAAGCTAATGGGTACAGGACAAAATTCCACTCACATACCAGAAACTGACAGACACAGGACAAAACCTCACTCACATACCAGAAACTGACTGGTACAGGACAAAATCCCCCTCACATAACAAAAACTGACAGGTACTGGACAAAATCCCCCTCACATAACAAAAACTGACAGGTACTGGACAAAATCCCCCTCACATAACAAAAACTGACAGGTACTGGACAAAATCCCCCTCACATAACAAAAACTGACAGGTACAGGACAAAATCCCCCTCACATAACAAAAACTGACAGGTACAGTGGAAAATTCACTCACATACCAGAAACTGACAGGTACAGGACAAAATCCCCCTCACATACCAGAAACTGACAGGTACAGTGGAAAATTCACTCACATACCAGAAACTGACAGGTACTGGACAAAAACCCATGCACATACCAGAAACTGACTGGTACAGGAAAAAAAAACCACTCCAATATCAGAAATGGACAGGTACAGTACAAAATCCCACTCACATACAAGATAATGGCAGCTACATTACTAAATCTCACCCACATATCAGAAACTGTCAGATACAGAACAAAACCGCAATCATATATCAGAAACTGATATTTACAGGACAAATCCTCCCTCACATTTCAAAATCTGGCAGGTACAGGACAAAACCACACTCGCATATCAGAAGTTGTCAGGAACAGGTCAAAACCACATTCACAAATGAGAAACTAACAGGAAGAGGTCAAAACCCCACTCACATATCAGAAACTGCCATATACAGGACAAAACATCACTCACATACCGGAAATTGACAGGTACAGGACAATACCCCTCTCACAGATCAGAAACTGACAGCTACAGGAAAAAAGAACAATAACATAAAGAAACTGCCATATACAGGACAAAACCCCACTCACGTACCAGAAGCTGACAGGTACAGGACAAAACCCACTCACATACCAGAAACTGACAGGTACAGGACAAAACTCACTCACATACCAGAAACTGACAGGTACAGGACAAAACCCACTCACATACCAGAAACTGACAGGTACAGGACAAAACCCACTCACATACCAGAAACTGACAGGTACAGGACAAAACCCCACTCACGTACCAGAAGCTGACAGGTACAGGACAAAACCCCACTCACATACCAGAAACTGACAGGTACAGGACAAAACCCCACTCACATACCAGAAACTGACAGGTACAGGACAAAACCCCACTCACGTACCAGAAACTGACAGGTACAGGACAAAACCCACTCACATACCAGAAACTGACAGGTACAGAACAAAACCCACTCACATACCAGAAACTGACAGGTACAGGACAAAACCCCACTCACGTACCAGAAACTGACAGGTACAGGACAAAACCCACTCACATACCAGGAACTGACAGGTACAGGACAAAACCCACTCACATACCAGGAACTGACAGGTACAGAACAAAACCCACTCACATACCAGAAACTGACAGGTACAGGACAAAACCCCACTCATGTACCAGAAACTGACAGGTACAGTACAAAACCCACTCACGTACCAGAAGCTGACAGGTACAGGACAAAACCCCACTCACATACCAGAAGCTGACAGGTACAGGACAAAACCCCACTCACATACCAGGAGCTGACAGGTACAGGACAAAACCCCACTCACATACCAGAAACTGACAGGTACAGGACAAAACCCACTCACATACCAGAAACTGACAGGTACAGGACAAAACCCCACTCACGTACCAGAAGCTGACAGGTACAGTACAAAACCCCACTCATGTGCCAGAAGCTGACAGGTACAGGGCCAATTCAGACACACATATCAGATACTGACAGGTACAGGACAGAATCCCACACACATTGCAAAAATGAGAGGCACAGGACAACAACCACACTCACATATCAGAAACTGAGAGATACAGCACAAAACCCACTCACAAACCTGAAACTGACTGGCACAGTACAAAACCCCACTCTCAAACCTGAAAGACAGGTACAGGACAAAACCCGACTCACATATCAGATACTGACATTTACAGGACAAAGACCGACTCACATGTCAGAAACTGAGAGGTACAGGAGATAACCCCACTCGCATGACCAAAACTGACAGGTACAGGATATAACCCCACTCACATACCAGAAACTGACAGGTACAGGATATAACCCCACCCACATACCAGAAACTGACAGGTACAGGATATAACCCCACTCACATACCAGAGACTGATAGGTACAGGATATAACCCCACTCACATACCAGAGACTGATAGGTACATGAGAAAATTCAATTCATATACCAGAAACTGACAGGAACAGGAAAAAACCTAATTCACATAACTGAAACTGACAGGCAAATGCATATCCACACTCACGTAACAGAAACTGACAGGTACAGGACAAAACCCCACTCACAGATCAGAAAATGACAGCTATTGTACAAAACCCCACTCACATGACAGAAGCTGACAGGTACAGGACAAAAGCCCACTAACATACCAGAAACAGACAGGTACAGGACAAAACCCAAATCACAGATCAGAAACTGACAAGTAAAGGACAAAATCCCACTCACGTATCAGAATCTGACAGCTATAGGAAAAATGAACACTAACATAAAGAAACTGCCAGGTACAGGATAAAGCCCCATTCACTTACCAGGAACTGACAGCTACAGGGAAAAAAAACACAAACATAAAGAAACTGACAGGTACTGGACAAAACCCCACTCACATACGAGAAACTCACAGGTACAGGACAAAACTCCACTCACAAACCAGAAACAGACAGGGACAGGACAAAACCCGACTCACATATCAGATACTGACATTTACTGGACAAAGACCCACTCACATATCAGAAACTGAGAGGTACAGGACAAAAGCCCTCTCAAATACCAGAAACTGACAGGTACAGGATATAACCCCATTCACATACCAGAGACTGATAGGTACATGAGAAATCCCAACTCATATGCCAGAAACTGACAGGTACAGGACAAAACCGCACTCACAGATCAGAAACTGACAGCTATAGTACAAAACCCCACTCACATACCAGAAACTGACAGGTACAGGAGAAAACCTCACTCACATAACAGAAACCGACAGGCAAATGCACATCCACACTCACATAACAGAAACTGACAGGTACAGGACAAAACCCCACTGACATACCAGAAACTGACAGGTCCAGGAAAAAAACCCAATCATATATCAGAAACTGACAGGTGCAGGAAAAAAACACCACGAACATACCAGAGAATGGCAGGTACAGGACAAAGCCCCACTCACATACCCGCGGGGTGCTGAAGGTTTTCCTGGAGAATGTGATCAGGGATGCGGTCACCTACACTGAGCACGCCAAGCGCAAGACGGTCAATGCCATGGATGTGGTGTACGCTCTGAAACGGCAGGGCCGCACTCTCTATGGATTCGGCGGCTGAACAACTCGACCCTTTCCACCAAACACAACACAAAGGCTCTTTTAAGAGCCACCCACCACCTCACAGAGAGAGCAGTGAGCTGGGAGCGAGGGTAGACATTTGATTTACATTGTGATCGGTGTAGATTTATATTTTACTCCAAGTTCTATATTCTGGTGTGTGGATGTTTTAAATCAACATAGGCACGATGGGCTGAATGATCTTTATTCACAGAATCGTAGACATTTACGGTACAGAAGGATTCAGCACAAAAAATATCTATGCTGCCGAATCCCACTTTCTAGATCTTGGTCCTTAGCTTTTCAGTTTATGACACTTCAAGGGCGTAACATATAGTTTTTAAATATGATGAGGGTTTCCGCCTCTACCTCACTTTCAGGCAAAACGTTCCGGACCCCCAACAACCTATGGGTGAAAAAAGTTCTGCTCAACTCTCCTCTACTTCTTCTACCAATTATTTTAAATCTTTACCCCCTGGTGATTGATCTCTCTGCTAAGGGAAATAGGTCTTTCCTGTCCACTCTATGTAGGCCCTTCATATACACATCAATCAAGTCTCCTCTCGGCCTGCTAATGTGCGGAATCGTTCTGTGATTCTATAAAAGGACGATATCCCGAATGAATAATTCGACTATATTAATGCTGCGGCTTCCTCTGAAAAGAGCCGTTGCTTTGTTTTGTGCTTTTACAGTGCGTTGTGAAATTTATTTGCTATTGTCCCTTCCGACACCCCGTGCTTGGCCAGCTCCCGGGCAGCACCAGGCTCACGGCGGTCTGGATGTGTGGACACAATCCGCACTCTCCAAACTATTGGAGTTTGGTGCCATCTCCTGGCCGCCAGCCAGTGGTGCAACAGGAAAACCATTCCTCAGTAACTATTTTAAACTGGAGAGAAATAACCTGAACATCTTGTTTCCGTTCAGTCTAAGATGATTGCAAAGTGTTTTACACGTCCTGACTAAAGCTCCAAAGACCTATGGCGAATGATCTGTAAATACAGCGTCTAACATTTTAAAATTAGGGCGATCATTATATCGTGGTGTGGCTCGCTGACCTCCCTCGCGAGTTCATTGAAGTTCGATTCCAGGCATCGCAACCAGGCTCCTGTTAACACAGTTTAGGTCACCCTATCGCAGTTTATAGTAGATGCATTGCTGGACATCTTCCAAAATTCTATAGGCTCTGGAACAGTTCCCATGGATTGGAGGATAGCTAATGTATCCCCACTATTTAAAAAAGGTGGTAGAGAGAAAACGGGGAATTACAGACTGGTAAGCCTGACATCGGTAGTGGGGAAATGCTAGAATCCATTATAAAAGATGTAATAGCAGAGCACATGGAAAACAGTGACAAGATCGGACAAAGTCAACATGGATTTACAAAAGGTAAATCGTGCTTGACTAATCTACTGGAATTTCTTGAGGATGTAACTGCTAGAATAGATAAATGAGAACCAGTGGATGTGGTGTATTTGGACTTTCAGAAGGCTTTCGATAAGGTCCCGCATAAGAGATTAGCGTGCATAGTTAAAGCACATGGGATTGGGGGTAAGGTACTGTCTTGGATTGAGAACTGGTTGGCAGACAGGAAGCAAAGAGTTGGAATAAACGGGTCCTTTTCCGAGTGGCAGGCAGTGACTAGTGGGGTACTGCAGGGATCGGTACTAGGACCCCAGCTATTCACAATATATATATAAATGATCTAGACGAGGGAACTAGATGTAATATCTCCAAGTTTGCAGATGATACAAAGCTGGGTGGGTGCGTGTGCTGTGAGGAGGATGCAGTGAAACTCCAGTATGATTTGGACAGGTTGAGTGATTGGGCAGATGCATGGCAAATGCAGTATAATGTGGATAAATGCGAGGTTATCCATTTTGGTATCAAAAACAGGAAGGCAGATTATTATCTGAATGGCAATAGATTGGGAGAAGGGGAAGTGCAACGCGACCTGGGGGTCATTGTGCACCAGTCGCTGAAGGTAAGCATGCAGGTGCAGCAGGCGGTTAAGAAGGCAAATGGTATGTTGGCCTTCATAGCGAGAGGATTCGAGTACATGAGCAAGGATGTCTTGCTGCAGTTGTACAGGGCCTTGGTGAGACCACACCTTGAGTATTGTGTGCAGTTTTGGTCGCCTTATCTGAGGAAGGATGTTCTTGCCATGGAGAGAGTGTAGCGGAGATTCACCAGATTGATACCTGGGATGGCAGGAATGACGTATAAAGAGAGATTGGGTCGATTAGGTTTATACTCGCCAGAGTTTAGAAGAATGAGGGGATCTCATTGGAACTTATAAAATTCTAACAGGACTAGACAGACTAGATGCAGGAAGGATGTTCCTGATGGTGGGGGAGTCCAGAACCAGGGGTCACAATCTAAGGATAAGGGGTAGGCCATTTAGGAAAGAGATGAGGAGGAATTTCTTCACCCAGAGAGTGGTGAACCTGTGGAATTCTCTACCACAGAAGGCAGTTGAGGCCAATTCATTAAATATAATCAAGAAGGAGTTAGATATATTTCTTAAGGTTAAAGGGATCAAGGGATATGGGGAGAAAGCAGGGACAGGGTACTGAATTTGGATGATCAGCCATGATCTTATTAAATGGCGGAACAGGCTCGAGGGGCCGAATGGCCTACCCCTGCTCCTATCTTCTGTTTCTATGTTTCCCTTTGTTCTCAGACCCGTTCATTTACAGCGCCTGCCGACGAATTAAGAGCTTGTTCTACGGGTAAGACTCAGATTCCAGTCACATCGTTCTCTCTCAAGGCATTTTCCGGTTTTAAAAATAACTGTTGGGGGTTTATTAACCCGAGACTTCTTGCAGTGTAACAGCCCAGAATGGTAGTTCTAACAGAGACCGGAACAGGGGGCAGACTGAACGCTGTCCCTCTTCTCTTTTCACAGGGCTCCCGGTTCTGTTTTCACTCCTGGCTGTGCAAAGGATCCATCGACAATTATTGAAACCTCACTTTTACAAAGATTGAGCTGGAATGTGTCCGCTTACAGAACCAATGGGGGTTGATTCCCGCCCGTTACATTCTGAAATTGAACAGGCTGATTGTCACAGCCCGGACTGTGCAAGGGAAATATGGAATAAGACAAACGGGAATAAAACGTGCTTGGAAATCTTTGGCTAATGGTGAATTTATTAACATAATAATCCTCAATTTAAAAATTATTGGCGGGGCTTTTGAAATTTAAAAAATCGTTGGCGGTCTGACTGTTGAGGCAGTTATTTCCGACCTCTTTTCATTGGTGGGAAAAACAGACTGTGATTGGTCCCCACCAATAATTTTTAAATTGAGGATTATGTTAATAAATTCACCATTAGCCAAAGATTTCCAAACACGTTTTATTCCCGTTTGTCTTATTCCATATTTCCCTTGCACAGTCCGGGCTGTGACAATCAGCCTGTTCAATTTCAGAATGTAACGGGCGGGAATCAACCCCCACTGGTTCTGTAAGCGGACACATTCCAGCTCAATCTTTGTAAAAGTGAGGTTTCAATAATTATCGATGGATCCTTTGCACAGGCGGGAGTGAAAACAGAACCGGGAGCCCTGTGAAAAGAGAAGAGGGACATTGTTCAGTCTGCCCCCTGTTCCGGTCTCTGTTAGAACTCCCATTCTGGGCTGTTACACTGCAAGAAGTCTCGGGTTAATAAACCCCCAACAGTTATTTTTTAAACCTGAAAATGCCTTGAGAGAGAACGATGTGACTGGAATCTGAGTCTTACCCGTAGAACAAGCTCTTAATTCGTCGGCAGGCGCTGTAAATGAACGGGCCTGAGAACAAAGGGAAACATAGAAACATAGAAGATAGGAGCAGGGGTAGGCCATTCGGCCCCTCGAGCCTGTTCCGCCATTTAATGAGATCATGGCTGATCATCCAAATTCAGTACCCTGTCCCTGCTTTCTCCCCATATCCCTTGATCCCTTTAACCTTAAGAAATATATCTAACTCCTTCTTGATTATATTTAATGAATTGGCCTCAACTGCCTTCTGTGGTAGAGAATTCCACAGGTTCACCACTCTCTGGGTGAAGAAATTCCTCCTCATCTCAGTCCTAAATGGCTTACCCCTTATCCTTAGATTGTGACCCCTGGTTCTGGACTCCCCCACCATCAGGAACATCCTTCCTGCATCTAGTCTGTCTAGTCCTGTTAGAATTTTATAAGTTCCAATGAGATCCCCTCTCATTCTTCTAAACTCTAGCGAGTATAAACCTAATCGACCCAATCTCTCTTTATACGTCATTCCTGCCATCCCAGGCATCACTCTGGTGAATCTCCGCTACACTCCATGGCAAGAACATCCTTCCTCAGATAAGGTGACCAAAACTGCACACAATACTCAAGGTGTGGTCTCACCAAGGCCCTGTACAACTGCAGCAAGACATCCTTGCTCCTTGATGTGCCAAATAACTGCCCGAATCCGAAGTTAAAGCTTAAGACTGAAGCCTTTTATTAAATAAGAATCATGGCAGAGTTAACAGAGTCCATCATCGACCGAGCCCTTGGTAGAACATACCAGAAGAGGGGCGGGGCCAGGGAGGAGCATTAGTGGTTCCCCCTAGTGGAACATTCCAGACATTACAAGTGCAAGTACAAATATCAGAACACAGTTATTTCATCACATTCACCCCCTGCTATAGATTCAGTCTGTCAGGTGGTCTGATAATCCTCTGGGAACGACGTAACTCTTGCTGAGGCTCCTCCCGGAGTACTAACTCCGGTTCATTCGAATTCCCAGAATCATCAGTATTTTCCACACTGAGGGTTTGTGTCTCTGAAGGTCCAATACCACGATTGAAAACTCTACTCTCAGAGTCGAACTCTTTTCGAGCTCCAGCAGGTGCAAGATCTTTAATAGAGACCGTATCCTCTCGCCCATCTGAATATTGAATATACGCATTGATATACCTATCAATTCATTCCATGAAAGGCGACGAGTTAAGATAGTAACTATAGGTTTTTATTGGCTAAATAACAGAGCCCACCCTCGTGGGTGATCGGTTCCAACAAGGAAGAATACTAGCCAAGCGGTCACCTTTATACCTGGGCAAGCAGGCGGAGCCATGGGCGGAGTCAGCTGAGGTATGCCTAGGTATAACAGCGTGCGTGGCAAGAGGTAACCTTGTGTAGTGATAACAACAGTGTAAACAGTGATAACAACAGTGTAACAATAGTGAACGGTTGTGAACGATAACAGTGGTTTACCACATTCACCCCTTGTTTAAAATTTAGTCCGGCAGGGTGAAGTGTACTACCAGTTTGTGTATGTCAGTCTATCAGGAGGCCTCGTAAGCCTTTCTGACCGGCGCAGCAGCGGCGGCGGTGGTGCAGTATCCGATATTAATGCTGGTGTCTGCGTGGTCGACGAAGGCCCCTGGGGTTCCGGCATGCCGCCTACAGGAGCTGGATTTGGGGGAGTGGTGGGGGATAACGGTGGTGTCTCAGGGGTGCCCGAGGGTGCGAGGTCTCGCAAGGAGACTGTGTCCTCCCGCCCGTCTGGGTATCCTACATAGGCATACTGGGGGCTGGCGTGCAGGAGGTTCACCCTCTCGACCAGGGGGTCCGTTTTATGGGTCCTCACGTACTTCCGCAGCAGGACGGGCCCCGGAGAAGTCAGCCATGTTGGTAGCGAGGTTCCCGTAGTCGACTTCCTGGGAAAACGAACATTTGCTCATGAGGGGTGGCGTTAATGGCAGTACAAAGCAGTGACCGGATGGAATGGAGCGCTGCCGGGAGGACTTCCTGCCAGCGAGAGGTTGGGAGGCCCTTAGACTTTAGGGCTAAGAGGACGGCCTTCCAAACTGTCGCGTTCTCTCTTTCCACCTGGCCGTTCCCCCGGGGGTTGTAGCTGGTGATCCTGCTCGCAGCAATACCTCTCGCGAGCAGGAACTGGCGAAGTTCCTCGCTCATGAAGGATGAGCCCCGGTCGCTATGTATATAGTTCGGGAACCCGAACAAGGCGAAGAGGTCGTTCAGGCATTTGATGACCGTGGTACTGGTCATGTCTGGGCAGGGGATGGCGAAGGGGAAACGGGAGTACTCGTCAATAATGTTGAGGAAGTACACATTACGGTCAGAGGACGGGAGGGGCCCCTTAAAATCGATGCTCAAGCGCTCGAAGGGGCGGGTG
Source organism: Somniosus microcephalus (assembly GCF_052327205.1). Lineage (NCBI taxonomy): Eukaryota > Metazoa > Chordata > Chondrichthyes > Squaliformes > Somniosidae > Somniosus > Somniosus microcephalus. The sequence goes on from NC_141015.1 coordinate 6,644,571, forward strand.
GCCTTGATCAGGCTTGCTCTGTCTGGCCTATAGAAATGCGGTTTGCATTCGGCACAGACTTGGCAGTTCCTGGTCATGGTCCTGACCTCCTCGATGGAGTAGGGCAGGTTGAGGGCCTTAATGAAGTGGTAAAGTCTAGTGACCCCGGGGTGGCAGAGGTCGTTGTGGAGGGTCCGCAGTCTATCACCTTGCGCGTTGGCGCATGTACCTCGTGATAGAGCATCTGGGGGCTCGTTGAGTTTACCAGGCCGGTACAAGATATCATACTCGTAGGTGGAGAGCTCAATTCTCCACCTCAAGATCTTGTCGTTCTTGATTTTGCCCCTCAGCTTGTTATTAAACATAAAAGCAACCGAACGCTGGTCGGTGAGGAGGGTAAATCGTTTGCCTGCCAGGTAATGCCTCCAGCGTCGTACCGCTTCCACAATCGCCTGGGCCTCCTTCTCGACAGAAGAGTGTCGGATCTCAGGGCCCTGGAGGGTCCTTGAGAAGAAGGCCACAGGTCTCCCCGCCTGGTTAAGGGTTGCAGCTAGGGCGAAGTCGGATGCATCGCTCTCCACTTGGAAAGGGATGGACTCATCCACTGCGTGCATTGTGGCCTTCGCAATGTCTCCTTTTATGAGGGAGAAGGCTGCGCATGCTTCTGCTGTCAGGGGGAAGGAGGTGGACTTCATGAGGGGTCTGGCTTTGTCCGCATAATTGGGCACCCATTGGGCATAGTAAGCGAAGAGCCCCAGGGTTCTCTTCAGTGCCTTTTGACAGTGGGGAAGGGGAAGCTCCATGAGAGGGTGCATTCTTTCGGGGTCGGGGCCGATGACTCCGTTCTCTACTACGCAGCCAAGGATGGCAAGGCGCGAGGTGCTAAACACACATTTCTCCTTATTGTAAGTCAGATTCAGCCGTTGGGCCGTACGGAGGAATTTCTCCAGATTAACATCGTGGTCCTGCTGGTCGTGGCCGCAGATGGTGACGTTATCTAGATAAGGAAACGTGGCCTGCAGCGCGTTCTGGTCAACCATCCGGTCCATCTCCTTTTGGAAGACCGAAACCCCGTTGGTGACGCCGAAGGGAACCCTAAGGAAGTGGTAGAGGCGGCCATTCGCCTTGAAGGCGGTATACTGGCGGTCCTCAGGGCGGATAGGGAGTTGGTGATAGGCCGACTTAAGGTCAATGGTGGAGAATACCCGGTACTGTGCAATCTGGTTGACCATGTCAGATATGCGGGGGAGGGGGTATGCGTCCAGCTGGGTGTACCGGTTTATGGTTTGGCTGTAGTCGATGACCAGGCGGTTTTTATTGCCGGTCTTAACGACTGCGACCTGGGCACGCCAGGGGCTGGTGCTCCCCTCGACGATGCCCTCCTTCAGGAGTCGCTGCACCTCAGAGCTAATAAAAGCTCTGTCCCCGGCGCTGTACCGCCTGCTCTTGGTAGCGACGGGTTTACAGTCGCGGGTGAGGTTAGCGAACAAGGAGGGGGGGCGGGACTGAGAGTGGAGAGGCCGCAGGTGGTACGCGGCGGGCGGTTTAAAAACTGCTGGTTGTAGACTGAGTGGGGGGAGGGGTCCACCGTATGCCAAAGTGACACTTTGGAGGTGGCATTGGAAATCCAGCCCTAGTAGGATGGCAGCGCAGAGCTGGGGCAGGACGAGAAGTTTAAAGTTTTTATATTCCGTGCCCCTAACCGACAGGGTCACCACACAGTATCCGCTGACGTCTGTTGAATGGGACTTCGACGCCATCAAGATCCGATGGCGCGTTGGCCGGACAGTGAGGGAGTAGCAGCGCACCGTGTCTGGGTGAATAAAACTCTCCGTGCTCCCGCTGTCGAACAGGCAGGTCATGGCGTGGCCGTTTACCTCGATGTCCATCATGGACCTGGACAGATGATGCGGGAGAGCTTGGTCAAGCGTGACGGAGGCCAGTGTATGGCTGAGTGAGCTGCTGTCGTCGGCAGGTGAGGCGGTGGTCGGGTCTGGAGACAACATGGCGGCCGAGTGCGGCGAACAAAATGGCGGAGAAGATGGCCGCCCCCACGACTCACATGAGGCCCTGCTGGCATCTATGGCCTTGATCAAAGATGGCCGCCCCCACGACTCACACGAGGCACTGCTGGCGTCTGTGGCCTTGATCAAAGATGGCTGCCCCCACAACTCACATGAGGCACTGCTGGCGTCTGTGGCCTTGATCAAAGATGGCCGCCCCCACAACTCACATGAGGCACTGCTGGCGTCTGTGGCTTTCCCTCTGCAGGTGTTCGCGAAGTGGCCTTTTTTTCTGCAGCCGGAGCAGGTCGCATTCCTTGCAGGGCAGCGCGCCCTTTGATGTCTCGCCTGGCCACAGAAAAAGCAGCTGGCAGCCCGATCGCGGGGCCCCGCTGCCGCAGCAGGTCCCGGGGGTGGCGGTCCCGATCGATTCCGGGACACCGACGCCGTAGTAGGTCCCAGGGGCAGCGGTGCGAGAGGTATTGCGGCCGGAGTCGGGCCCGAGTCCCACGGTCGCGCAGCACTGTACCCGGAGTACGCCTCGAGGTCCCGATGAGCCACTTCCAGGGAGCAAGCGAGGGCTGTAGCTGCTTTCAAGTCGAGGTCCTTTGATTCAAGCAGTCTTTGCCGTGAGTAGTCGGACCGAAGGCCTTTCACGAAGGCATCACGGATATTTCCTTCAGCATGTTGTGCAGCCGATACAGATTTAAAGTCACAGTCCCTGCCGAGTGTTTGTAGCGCCCGTAAAAATTCATCTACAGACTCTCCTGGCTGTTGCGAGCAGGATCTTAGGAGATGTCTGGCATACATTGAATGTACTGGGCTCCGGTACTGCTCTTTTAGCAGGTCGAGGGCCTCCTCGTATGTAGCAAGGTCCCAGATGAGTGCAAATACTTTAGGGCTCACCTGGGCAGTCAGAACTCTTAGTTTGTCGGCTTCCGATGGCACGCCGGAGGCTACCAGGTAGGATTCAAGGCAGCTCAGCCAGTGATTGAAGTCGAGGGCTGAATTCGCTGCCTGTGGGTTTAGATCCTGGTACGGCGGTCGGAGGGCTCGCAGCCAAGTCGGCTGCTGGGGCTGGTCAGTCATTTCAAAATTTAGCCAATAAAATTGATATACCTATCAATTCATTCCATGAAAGGCGACGAGTTAAGATAGTAACTATAGGTTTTTATTGGCTAAATAACAGAGCCCACCCTCGTGGGTGATCGGTTCCAACAAGGAAGAATACTAGCCAAGCGGTCACCTTTATACCTGGGCAAGCAGGCGGAGCCATGGGCGGAGTCAGCTGAGGTATGCCTAGGTATAACAGCGTGCGTGGCAAGGGGTAACCTTGTGTAGTGATAACAACAGTGTAAACAGTGATAACAACAGTGTAACAATAGTGAACGGTTGTGAACGATAACAGTGGTTTATCACACGCATACTGGGGATTAGCATGGAGGAGTTGTACTTCCTCCACCAGTGGATCAGTCTTGTGGCCTCTCACATGTCTGCGCAACAACACAGGGCCCGTGGTCGTCAACCATGTGGGTAACGATACTCCATTAGTAGCTTTTCTAGGAAAACTAAACATCCTTTCATGAGGGGTGGCATTCGTCGCTGTACACAAAAGAGACCTTATGGAATGCAGCACGTCTGGCAGGACATCCTGCCAGCGAGAGGTCGGCAGGCCTCGTGACTTCAGAGACAGTACGATAGCCTTCCACACTGTCGCATTTTCTTTATCGACCTGCCCATTACCACGAGGGTTATAGCTGGTAGTTCTACTCGTTGCAATCCCCTTCGATAGCAAAAACTGTCGTAATTCTTCGCTCATAAAGGAAGAACCCCTATCACTATGTATATAGTTAGGCATGCCGAACAAGGAATACAGTTGGCAGAGGCATTTAATTACAACAGCACTAGTCACATCCGGACAGGGGATAACAAAAGGGAACCGAGAGTACTCATCTATAATATTAAGAAAATAGACATTACGGTCGCTCGATGGAAGGGGACCTTTAAAATTGAGACTCAAACGCTCAAATGGTCGAGTTGCATTAATAAGATGAGCTGGCTCGGACGGGGTTTGCATTCAGCACAAACATGACAGGTTCTGGTCATTGTCCGGACCTCCTCAATAGAGTAGGGTAGATTGTGGGACTTAATGAAGTGGTTCATTCTGGTAACCCCAGGGTGGCAGAGTGCGTCGTGGAGACTTTGAAGCTTATCTGTACCTAGACTAGCACATACTCCTCATGACAAAGCATCCGATGGCTCATTAAATACTCCAGGCCTGTACTGAATATCATAGTCATATGTTGACAGTTCTATTCGCCATCTTAAAATCTTATCATTTTTGATCTTGCCTCTCTGCTTAGTGTTGAACATAAAGGCCACAGATCGCTGGCCAGTAATGAGCGTAAAACGTTGGCCAGCGAGATAATGTTTCCAATACCTGACTGCTTCAATAATTGCCCGTGCCTCCTTTTCCACTGAAGAATGTCGAACTTCTGGTCCTTGCAATGTACGAAAGAAGAAGGCTATTGGTCTACCAGCTTGGTTAAGAGTTGCTGCCAACGCAAAATCAGATGCATCACTTTCCACTTGAAATGGGATCTTCTCATCCACGGCACATACCACTGCCTTCTCAATGTCCCGTTTGATATTAAGGAAAGCCTCCTGAGCTTCCGCCGATAGCGGAAAAGATGTCGACTTAATAAGAGGTCGGACTTTATCTGCCACCCACTGGGCATAGTACGAGAAGAATCCCAGACACCTTCTTACGGCTTTTACAGTGTGAGGTAAAGGTAATTCCTTAAGTGGGCGTAATCTTTCAGGGTTTGGCCCGATTACCCCATTCTCCACAACGCAACCAAGAATACACAAACGAGTAGTATTGAAGGTACACTTGTTTTCGTTGTAGGTCAGGGTTAACCTCTTTGCAGTCTCTAGGAACTTCGTGAGATTTTGATCATGCTCCCGTTGGTCACGCCCACAGATGGTAACATTGTCCAGGTACGGGAATGTTGCTTCCAACGCGTATTCATCCACCATACGATCCATCTCCCGTTGGAAGACGGATACCCCATTCGTCACTCCAAAGGGCACCCGAAGGAATTGGAACAGGCGCCCATTAGCTTCGAAGGCCGTATAAGGTCGGTCTTCTATTTTGATGGGGAGTTGATGGTAGGCAGACTTTAAATCAATGGTGGAGAACACGCGGTACTGAGCTATCTGGTTCACCATCTCAGAAATACGAGGCAAAGGATAGGCGTCTAATTGGGTATACAAGTTTATAGTCTGGCTATAATCGACCACAAGTCTTTTCTTCTCATTAGTTTTAACCACCACCACCTGGGCACGCCACGGGCTATTACTGTGTTCGATGATTCCCTCCCGTTGAAGCCTTTCCACTTCCTCTTTTATAAATGTTTTATCTTCTGAACTATACCGTCGACTCTTAGTCGCTATAGGTCTACAATTAGGGGCAAGGTTCGCAAACAAAGAAGGCGGGCTTATGTTTAAAGTAGAAAGGCCGCAGACTGTGAGCGGAGGCTGGGATCCACCATACTTAAGGGTAACGCTCTCATGCTGACACTGGAAGTCCAAGCCTAATATTAAGTTCACACACAACTGAGGTAATATGAGGAGTTTAAAATCCTTATACTCCGTATCCTTAACGGTCAATGTGACTTTACAATATCCAGTTACCTCCGAAGTAAGGGATTTGGACGCCATCACAATTTCACTTCGAGTAGGATACACCTTCAATGAACAGGAGTTAACAAGGTTGGGGTGTATAAAACTTTCAGTACTGCCACAGTCTATCAAACACCCAGTAGGACGACCATTAATCTTAATGTCCATCATAGATTTTGACAAGGAACACGGTATGGTCTGGTCAACCGTAGTCGAGGCTAGAGTAAAACGATAGGCGGCAGCAGAGAAGACATCGGGTACAGGATTACCCTTACACACTTTACTAAAATGTCCCCGTTTCTTACATTTAAAACAGGTAGCCTCTCTGGCTGGGCAACTTTGCCTGGGGTGTTTAGATTGGCCACAGAAATAACACTTAGACCCATGGGGCACAGCCATAACAATAGGATTAAGTGGGGGCTCCATTGGTGTTATGGATGCCTCCATACTCGGAACACACGAGGCTGAGAGAGATGCATGGGCTGATGCATACACTTCTGAATTCTTCTGGGCTACATCTAACGATCGAGCAGCAGCGACAACCGTTTTTAAAACTAACGAGTCGTTCTCGAGGAGTCTCTGTCTAATATAATTAGATCGGAGGCCAGATATGAAACAATCGCGGATGGCTTCTTCCTGATACACTATGGCAGAGACAGCCTTGTAGTTGCAACCCTTAGCCAAAGCCTTAAGGTCCTGCAGGAAATCGTCCAGAGATTCCTCGGGTAATTGCCTGCGAGTAGACAGGCGATACCTGGCGTATACTTCGTTAACCGACTTAAGGTACTGGGCTTTAAGAGCTGCGAGGGCCTCTTCATATGTAGTAATATCTTCAATTATAGAGTAAGTTTGATGACTTACCAAGTTGGTTAGAAGACCCAACTTGTTAACCGTCGGATCGGTCGATGATGCGATGAAGTGTTCAAAACATCGGAGCCAATGCGTAAATTTCTTCGACGCATCTGCCAAATGGGGATCGATATCCAGACGCTCTGATTTCAAAAATCGATCCATCTTCCAAAAGTAGTTATTTAATCAAATTGATGTGCCAAATAACTGCCCGAATCCAAAGTTAAAGCTTAAGACTGAAGCCTTTTATTAAATAAGAATCATGGCAGAGTTAACAGAGTCCATCATCGACCGAGCCCTTGGTAGAACATACCAGAAGAGGGGCGGGGCCAGGGAGGAGCATTAGTGGTTCCCACTAGTGGAACATTCCAGACATTACAAGTGCAAGTACAAATATCAGAACACAGTTATTTCATCACACTCCTGTACACGAATCCTCTCGCTATGAAGGCCAACATACCATTTGCCTTCTTAACCGCCTGCTGCACCTGCATGCTTACCTTCAGCGACTGGTGCACAATGACCCCCAGGTCTCGTTGCACTTCCCCTTCTCCCAATCTATTGCCGTTCAGATAATAATCTGCCTTCCTGTTTTTGATAGCAAAATGGATAACCTCGCATTTATCCACATTATACTGCATTTGCCATGCATCTGCCCAATCACTCAACCTGTCCAAATCATCCTGGAGTTTCTCTGCATCCTCCTCACAGCACACGCGCCCACCCAGCTTTGTGTCATCTGCAAACTTGGAGATATTACATCTAGTTCCCTCGTCTAGATCATTTATATATATTGTGAATAGCTGGGGCCCTGGCACCGATCCCTGTAGTACCCCACTAGTCACTGCCTGCAAGACCCGTTTATTCCAACTCTTTGCTTCCTGTCTGCCAACCAGTTCTCTATCCAAGACATTACCTTACCCCCCAATCCCATGTGATTTAACTATGCACGCTAATCTCTTATGCGGGACCTTATCGAAAGCCTTCTGAAAGTCCAAATACACCACATCCACTGGTTCTCATTTATCTATTCTAGCAGTTACATCCTCAAAAAATTCCAGTAGATTAGTCAAGCACGATTTACCTTTTGTAAATCCATGTTGACTTTGTCCGATCCTGTCACTGTTTTCCATGTGCTCTGCTATTACATCTTTTATAATGGATTCTAGCATTTCCCCACTACTGATGTCAGGCTTACCGGTCTGTAATTCCCCGTTTTCTCTCTACCACCTTTTTTAAATAGTGGGGTGTAGGAATCTACGGATTCCTATCTAAATCACTGAGGTCGAGTCAGTTCAGTAAATTAACCGAATTTAATTAAACTGGTGAACAAAACAAAAACATGCAGGAGCAACAGCAAACCGGTCTATACAGTAGCTTGTTCCACGAGGTCTGAACTCAGAGCCTCCCACCTCTGAGATCATGACATCATCACGTTTCCCGCCACTCGGGGCACCACGTGACCAACGTGATGACGTCATCACGTTGTTTCAGGGTTTTTACAGAAAGCTTGTTTACACTCAGCAAACAGACATAGGTGCTGTAACATTACTTTAAAGACAGTTATTCATTTGTACAGGAGTTCATTGGTGGTTTTACCACAGGGGTTACATTAGCTATCCTCCAATCCATGGGAACTGTTCCAGATCCTATAGAATTTTGGAAGATGACCAGCAATGCATCTACTATAAACTGCAATAGGGTGACCTAAACTGTGTTAACAGGAGCCTGGTTGCGATGCCTCGAATCGAACTTCAATGAACTCGCGAGGGAGGGCAGCGAGCCACACCACGATACAATCATCGCCCTAATTTTAAAATGTTAGACGTTGTATTTACAGATCATTCGCCATAGATCTTTGGAGCTTTAGTCAGGACATGCAAAACACTTTGCAATCATCTTAGACTGAACAGAAACAAGATGTTCAGGTTATTTCTCTCCAGTTTAAAATAGTTACTGAGGAATGGTTTTCCTGTTGCATCACTGGCTGGCGGCCAGGAGATGGCACCAAACTCCAATAGTTTGAAGAGTGCGGATTGTGTCCACACATCCAGACCGCCGATAAATTTTACAACGCACTGTAAAAGCACAAAACAATGCAACGGCTCTTTTCAGAGGAAGTCGCAGCATTAATATAGTCGAATTATTCATTCGGGATATCCGCCTTTTATAGAATCACAGAACGATTCCGCACATTAGCAGGCCGAGAGGAGACTTGATTGATGTGTATATGAAGGGCCTACATAGAGTGGACAGGAAAGACCTATTTCCCTTAGCAGAGAGATCAATCACCAGGGGGTAAAGATTTAAAATAATTGGTAGAAGAAGTAGAGGAGAGTTGAGCAGAAATATTTTCACCCATAGGTTGTTGGGGGTCTGGAACGTTTTGCCTGAAAGTGTGGTAGAGGCAGAAACCCTCATCATATTTAAAAACTATATGTTACGCCCTTGAAGTGTCATAAACTGAAAAGCTAAGGACCAAGATCTGGAAAGTGGGATTCGGCAGCATAGATATTTTTTGTGCTGAATCCTTCTGTAACGTAAATGTCTACGATTCTGTGAATAAAGATCATTCAGCCCATCGTGCCTATGTTGATTTAAAACATCCACACACCAAGATATAGAATTTGGAGTAAAATATAGAATTACACCGATCACAATGTAAATCAACTGTCTACCCTCGCTCCCAGGTCACTGCTCTCTCTGTGAGGTGGTGGGTGGCTCTTAAAAGAGCCTTTGTGTTGTGTTTGGTGGAAAGGGTCGAGTTGTTCAGCCGTCGAATCCATAGAGAGTGCAGCCCTGCCGTTTCAGAGCGTACACCACATCCATGGCATTGACCGTCTTGCGCTTGGCGTGCTCAGTGTAGGTGACTGCATTCCTGATCACATTCTCCAGGAAAACCTTCAGCACCCGCAGGTATGTGAGTGGGGCTTTGTCCTGTACCTGTCAGTTTCTGTTATGTGAGTGAGGTTTTCTCCTGTACCTGTCAGCTTCTGGGATGTGAGTGTGATTTTGCCCTGTACCTGTCACTTTCTTGTCTATAATTGGTGTCACTACCTTGTCTGTAAGTGGTGTCTGTAAGTGGTGTTTTGTTCTGTACCTGTCACTTTATAGAATGTGAGTTGGATTTTGTCCCGTCCCTGTTAGTTTCTGGTATGTAAGTGTGTTTTTTTCCTGTACCTGTCAGTTTCTAGTATAAGAAGTCACACAACACCAGGTTATAGTCCAACAGCTTTATTTGAAATCACAAGCTTTCGGAGCGCTGCTCCTTCTTCAGGTGAAGTGGAGAAATGCATAAAGACACAGCTTACATAGTCAGAGAATCATGTCAGATGTTTACAGGTAACCTTTCCAACTGCCATTTATCACACCTCGGCAGAGAGATAATCACAGCAGTCAAAGGTGTGAATGGTGTCCAAACAGGTCAGTCAGGGAAACATTACATCAAAGAACAATGAGGTGGGGTCACAAGGGGTCAAATATTGCAGATGCTGGGGTCTGTATGAAAAACAAAAAAAGACAAAAAACATTTTTTTTGGCTGGAAATCACAGCAGGTCCGGCCGCATCTGTGTAGAGAGAACAAGCCAATGTCGACTCGAGTCTGGATGACCCTGCATCAGGTGGGGTTACATGTAGCGTGACATGAACCCAAGATCTCTGTTGAGGCCGTCCTCATGGGTGCGGAACTTGGCTATCAGTTTCTGCTCGACGAGCAGTTTCTGCTCCAAGGCGGCCTTCGAGACACACGACAACGCAAAATCGTCGAGCAGAAACTGATAGCCAAGTTCCGCACCCATGAGGACGGCCTCAACAGAGATCTTGGGTTCATGTCACGCTACATGTAACCCCACCTGATGCAGGGTCATCCAGACTCGAGTCGACATTGGCTTGTTCTCTCTACACAGATGCGGCTGGACCTGCTGTGATTTCCAGCCAAAAAAAATGTTTTTTGTCTGTTTTTTTGTTTTTCATACAGACCCCAGCATCTGCAATATTTGACACCTTGTGACCCCACCTCATTGTTCTTTGATGTAATGTTTCCCTGACTGACCTGTTTGGACACCATTCACACCTTTGACTGCTGTGATTATCTCTCTGCCGAGGTGTGATAAATGGCAGTTGGAAAGGTTACCTGTAAACATCTGACATGATTCTCTGACTATATAAGCTGTGTCTTTATGCATTTCTCCACTTCACCTGAAGAAGGAGCAGCGCTCCGAAAGCTTGTGATTTCAAATAAAGCTGTTGGACTATAACCTGGTGTTGTGTGACTTCTTACATTTGTCCGCCCCAGTCCAACTCCGGCATCTCCACACCATAGTTTCTAGTATGTGAGTGGTGTTTTGTCCTGTACCTGTCAGCTTCTGTTATGTGAGTGGGGTTTTGTACTATAGCTGTCATTTTCTGATCTGTGAATGCGGTTTTGTCCTGTACCTGTCAGCTCCTTATAGGTGAGAGGGATTTTATCCTGTACCTGTCGGTTTGTGGTATGTTATTGCTGATATGCATTTGCCTGTCAGTTCCTGTGATGTGAGTGAGGTTTTGTCCTGTACCTGTCAGTTTCTGGCATATGAGTTGGGATTTCTCATGTACCTATCAGTCTCTGGTATGTGAATGGGGTTATATCCTGTACCTGTCAGTTTCTGGTATTTGAGAGGGCTTTTGTCCTGTACCTCTCAGTTTCTGATATGTGAGTGGGTCTTTGTCCAGTAAATGTCAGTATCTGATATGTGAGTCGGGTTTTGTCCTCTCACTGTCTGTTTCTGGTTTGTGAGTGGGGTTTTGTAATGTACCAATCAGTTTCAGGTTTGTAAGTGGGTTTTGTGCTGCATCTCTCAGTTTCAGATATGTGTTTGGGTTTTTTTCCTGTACCTGTCAGTTTCTGGTATGTGAGTGGGGTTTTGTCCTGTACCTGTCAATTTCTGGTACGTGAGCGGGGTTTTGTCCAGTACCTGTCAGTTTCTTTAAGTTTGTGTTCTTTTTTTCCTGTAGCTGTCAGATTCTGGTACCTGAATGGGGTTTTGTTGTGTACCGATCAGTTCCTGGTAAGTGAATGGGGCTTTATCCTGTACCTGGCAGTTTCTTTATGTCAGTGTTCATTTTTCCTATAGCTGTCAGATTCTGATACGTGAGTGGGATTTTGTCCTTTACTTGTCAGTTTCTGATCTGTGATTTGGGTTTTGTCCTGTACCTGTCCGTTTCTGGTATGTTAGTGGGCATTTGTCCTGTACCTGTCAGCTTCTGGGATGTGAGTGGGGTTTTGTCCTGTACCTGTCAGCTTCTGTTATGTGAGTGGGGTTGTTTCCTGTACCTATCAGTTTCTGTTATATGAATTGGGTTTTCTCATGTACCTGTCAGTTTCTCGTATCTGAATGTGATTTTGTCTTTAACCTGTCACTTTCTTGACTGTAGGTGGTGTTTTTTCCTGTACCTGTCACTTTCTGGAACGGGAGTTGGATTTTGTCCTGTTCATAAGAACATAAGAAGTAGGAGCAGGAGTAGGCCATACGGCCCCTCGGGCCTGCTCCGCCATTCAATAGGATCATGGCTGATCCGAACCTAGACTCACGTCCACTTCCCTGCCCTCTCCCCGTAACCCCTAATTCCCTTATCTGCTAGGAAACTGTCTATCTCCGTTTTAAATTTATTTAATGTCGCAGCTTCCACAGCTCTCTGAGGTAGCAAATTCCGTAGATTTACTACCGTCTGAGTGAAGAAGTTCCTCCTCATCTCAGTTTTGAAACGGCAGCCCCTTATTCTAAGATTATGCCCCCTAGTTCTAGTCTCACCCATCAGTGGAAACATGAGTAGAGGCCCAACCTACTCAACCTTTCCTCATAAGTCAACCCCCTCATCTCCGGAATCAACCGAGTGAACCTTTCTGAACTGCCTCGAGAGCAAGTATATCTTTTCTTAAATATGGAAACCAAAACTGTATGCAGTATTCCAGGTGTGGCCTCACCAGTACCCTATATAACTGAAGCAAGACTTCCCTGCTTTTATACTCCATCCCCCTTGCAATAAAAGCCAAGATTCCATTGGCCTTCCTGATCACCTGCTGTACCTGCATACCAACCTTCTGTGTTTCATGCACCAGGACCCCCAGATCCCTTTGTACTGTAGCACTTTGCAGTTTCTCTCCATTTAGATAATAACTTGCTCTTTGATTTTTTCTGCCAATGTGCATAACCTCACACTTTCCAACATTATATTCCATCTGCCAAATTTCTGCCCACTCACTTAGCCTGTCTATGTCCTTTTGCAGGTTTTTTATGTCCTCCTCACTCACTGCTTTCCCTCCCATCTTTGTATCGTTGGCAAACTTGGATATGTTGCACTTGGTCCCCTCCTCCAAATCGTTAATATAGATTGTAAAGAGTTGGGGTCCCAGCACTGACCCCTGCGGAACACCACTAGTTACTGATTGCCATCCTGAGAATGAACCATTTATCCCAACTCTCTGTTTTCTGTTAGATAGCCAATCTTCCACCCATGCCAGTATATTACCCGCAATCCCGTGATTTTTTATCTTGTGCAGTAATCTTTTGTGTGGCACCTTGTCAAATGCCTTTTGGAAGCCCAAATACACCACATCCACTGGTTCCCCTTTATCCACCTTTATCCACTTGATGTTAGTTTGATATTCATTCAATTTATGCTAGTATCTGGTACTGTATGTGAGTGTGGGACTGGATCTATCTGTAAATTAATTGTACTGCATGTGATTGTGTACTCATTCTGTATCTGCCTGGCCCTCTGAGTCTCTGTTTTACTGTAAGATTCATCCTCTGTCTGTCAGTCTCTTTTCTGTATGTGCGTGTTAAAGTAATTATATATCTGCCAATCTCTGGTACTGTATGTGAGAGTGAGATTCATTCTGCACCAATCAGTCTTTAATATGGTGTTATCTTTGTCTCTATCAATTGCAGGTACTTTGTACGAGTGTGTATTAATCCTGGGGCTGTCACCATCTGATAATCTGTCAGTGTGAGATTCATTGGCCTAGAAATTGAGTTTGCCTCCGCCAGGGCTGTAGCGCCCGAAATTTAGCGCCAGCGTTAATTGCCGCTGCGCCCGCCAAAAATTCAGCTGCGCCGCGCCCAGACGGCTGCGGGCGCTAATGGAGGGTGTCAGCGCCTCGCAATGGGCGCTGAATGCAGGATTGCGGCGCTAATCCCCCGCTGCGGCACCCGATGCGGTGCGGCAGGCTGGGGTACTGCAGGCCTCCTCCTTCTGTTAAGGAGGAGCTGCCTGCAGCCGACCGCTGGCCGGTGGAATCGCACGAAAAGTGAGCCCGGCACCTCGGAGAAGTGCCGGGCTCGAGGCCCACACACATCTGTGCCGCGGGGGGGTGGTGGAGGAGTCCAGGGAGGAAGGTGCGGGCAGGCGGCCGCCGGGAAAGCGGCCGGCCGCCGCGCCACCTTAATGCGCCGGCGCTAAGTCCAGCAAGAAACTTTTGAAAAATCGTTGGTTGCGGCTGCCACGGGCGAGGCGGCCGCAACTGAATTTCGGCGTCCGGCCGCGTTACCACGGCAACCGGGATGCTGCGCACACCGATGACGTCATCGGTGCCGGCGCAGCGCTACCGGCTAACGCCGATGGTAGGGCCCAAATCAATTTCCGAAGCGGCTATAATTCTGGCGCAAGGCCCTCTAGCGCCTCTAATTGGGCGCTAACCCCACTCAATTTCTAGGCCATTATCTTTCTCTGCCAATCTGTGATACTGTATGTGAGTTTGAGATTTATTCTATATCTGACAGTTCCTGGTATGGAACTCCCATTCTGGGCTGTTACACTGCAAGAAGTCTCGGGTTAATAAAGCCCCAACATTTATTTTTAAAACTTGAAAACGCCTTGAGAGAACACGATGTGACTGGAATCTGAGTTTTACCCGTAGAACAAGCTCTTAATTCATCGGCAGGCGCTGTAAATGAACGGGCCTGAGAACAAAGGGAAAGAACAACCAGGGATCGTGTTTGCAGTTTACTTGGGCGAGAAATTCAACAGCGATACTAATGTCAAACAAGAATTTAAAACTGCTTATTTGAAAATTCAAATCTAAATCTACAGCTAAGAACTTAAGGTTCTCAAACTTGTTAAGGAAATAATTACATTAAATTGATTCTAAAGGGAGATGCGATTGTGTAGCTCTTTCAGAGAGATTGTGGGTGGCTCTTAAAAGAGCCGTTGTGTTTTGGGTTTGTTCTTTCAGGACAGCGTGGAGTTTTACTTGGAGCTGGTGTATTTGGTCACCGCCTTTGTCCCTTCTGACACGGCCTGCTTGGCCAGCTCCCCGGGCAGCAGCAGGCGCACGGCGGTCTGGATTTCCTGGGAGCTGATGGTGTGCCGCTTGTTGTAATGGGCCAGGCGGGAAGCCTCACCCGCGATGCGCTCGAAAATATTGTTCACAAACAAGTTCATGATGCTCATGGCCTTGGAGGAGATGCCGGTGTCGGGGTGAACCTGCTTCATCACTTTGTAGATGTAGATGGAGTAACTCTCCTTCCTCGAATTTCTGCGCTTCTTGCTGCTTTCTTCACGATTTTCTTGGTGCCCTTCTTGGCAGCGGATTTCTTCTCATCAACCATCATCTCATCAGTATCAGGAAACAACTTAAGCAAACGGTGCTCCGAGCTCGTATTACATAGGCAGCCCCACAGTCCGTCCCACAGAGCTATGCTAATGAGGGATGGGTGAAGGCAAGGATTGCGATTGGTTTATTAGCAGCGTTGTTAATTTCCTTTGTTCTCTATCTCTCTGACTGGATGCGTAAAGAAACCAATCAGATTCAGCGTTCACCACAATCTCAAATACTGCAATGCTGTCTCGAATTAAAACCCCTTCCATATTTATACTGTCCTCAAATCACGTTTCTATTCTGCTCCCTTCAACATGTTCAATGACAGCCGGTGTTACGTTGAAGGTAATTTGTGTTATAGAAACATAGAAGATAGGAGCAGGAGTAGGCCATTCAGCCCCTCGAGCCTGCTCCGCCATTCAATGAGATCATGGCTGATCATCCAATTTCAGTACCCTGTCCCTGCCTTCTCCCCATATCCCTTGACCCCTTGATCCCCTTAGAAATATATCCAACCCCTTCTTGAATATATTTAATGAATTGGCCTCAACTGCCTTCTGTGGTAGAGAATTCCACAGGTTCACCACTCTCTGGGTGAAGAAATTCCTCCTCATCTCAGTCCTAAATGGCTTACCCCTTATCTTTAGGCTGTGACCCCTGGTTCTGGACTCCCCGACCATCGGGAACATCCTTCCTGCATCTAGTCTGTCTGGTTGTGTTAGAATGTTATAAGTTTCAATGAGATCCCCTCTCATTCTTCTAAACTCCAGCGAGTACAAGCCCAATCGACCCAATCTCTCCTTATACATCATTTCTGCCATCCCAGGTAGCAGTCTGGGTATTTTCTCTGCATATATATTTGTATATGTAAAGAATCTTAACAGCCAACGTGCTGCAGTGTTTGTTGATCTAGATTTCTAAGCGTTCGACAGACAGTGACCGGGATATGAACGAGTCATCTCAGATCAGGACATTTCCAAGGGAACTACTTTAAGTGTTTTAATATAAGACTAACTCTAGAACAATTGCGATCAATTGATCGACAGTAACCAACCCTTTCAGATAATGTGGGTGGCTCTGAAAAGAGCCTTTGGGTTATTAGATTGAATCTTGCTCTTGGAGCTGGCAGTGCTGGTTTTCTTGGGCAGCATCACCGCCTGGATATTAGGCAGCACCCCGCCCTGAGCGATGGTCACCTTTACCAGCAGCTTGTTGAGCTCCTCATCGTTGCGGATGGCCAGCTGCAGGTGTCTGGGGATGATGCGGGTCTTCTTGTTGTCGCGGGCCACGTTGCCGCAGGACAGCGTTTCACTATCGGATGAGACAAGCCCTCTCAAGTCGATGTGAACAATTTTACTATTTCGAAGGAGAGGCAATTCTCGAGCTGTGTGTGGACAGTGTACGGTAATAAGGAATGAGAATAATCCTTCAATGCCAAATTTTTCATTTTTTAAAATTTGCTTATGGGATGTGGGCATCGTTAGTAAGGCCAGCATTTCTTGCCCATTCCTAGTTGCCCTTCAGAAGGTGATGGTGAGCTGCCTTCTTGAACCGCTGCAGTCCGTGTGGTGAAGGAACTCCCGCAATGCATTTAGAGAGGTAGTGCCAGGATTTTGACTCAATGACCATGAAGGAATGGTAATATACTTCCAAGTCAGGGCGGTGTGTGACTTGGAGGGGAACTTGGAGGTGGGTATTCCCATGTGCCTGCTGCTGTTGTCCTTCTAGGCGGTAGAGGTTGCGGTTTTGGAAGTTGCTGCCGAAGAAGCCTTGGCGAGTTGCTGCAGTGCATCTTGTAGATGGTACACACTGCAGGGATCTAACTGTATCATCTGGTTAGATGCTTGCTTAAAATAGTGAAATGTATAATCTTATACGGTAATATTAGTTTGCACTTAATTCCAACTCCAACTCCAAACGCAATTATTAATTGTGTTACCCATTCGATACAGCCATGACTGAATAGCACCAAATGTCTGTATAATCAGCCAATATATCAGGCAGGCCAAGATGAACATTGCAGTATAATCGGACATTCCATTTGTTTGCAACCCTTCAAGATATTAATATAGTTTTATGGTTTTAGATCATCTAACTCCTACTTGATAAAAAAAACCTGATTATTTCTGAAGGAGTTAAATACATTTATATTTATTTATATATATTTCTTAAGGCTAAAGGGATCAAGGGATATGGGGAGAAAGCAGGGACAGGGTACTGAATTTGGATGATCAGCCATATCTTCTATGTTTCTATGTTAGGCCTCAGCTGGAATATTGTGTTTTATTCTGGGCACAGCACAGCAGGAAGGACAGTAGACTTTTACCAGAATGGTACCAGTGATGAGGGCTTCAGTTATGTGGAGACATAGAAGAAGCTGGCATTGTTCGCCTTAGAGCAGAGAAGGTTAAGGGGAGATTTGATCGAGGTGTTCAAAATGAAGAACGGTCTGGTGGTGAATTTGAGTTATTAAATAAAGAGAAAGTTTTTTCAGTGGCAGAAGGGTTGCTAATCTGAGGACACAGATTTAAGGTGATTGGCAAAAGAACTGTAGATACATGAGGAAAACACTTTTACATAGCCAGTTGTTATGACCTGAAATGCACAGCGTAAAAGGGTGGTTGGAAGAAGAATAAATAATAACTTTCAAAAGGAAAATGGATAAATACTTGAAGGGGAAAAAAATACACGTCTATGGGGAAATGGCAGGGGACTGGGACTAATTAGATAGTTCTTTCAAAAAGCCGGCACAGGCTCCATGACCTGAATGGCCTCTATCTGTGTTGTATCATTCTCTGATTCCAGGATACTCGACCTGTTCCTAAGCTATCGCAACTTTTCTGTTCCCAGAATAAACAGATTCATGTGGAAGATTGGTCTACAAGGCACATCAATTACAAGTGGAGACGGCTCACATCACAAAGTATGTATATTATCAATTACAGAAGACAGGCACCACAGTGTTAGAAAAATTACAAATTCACAAACAACAGTAGAGATAGCATAAAAGCCCAGTCTCAATGTTCGATCATAGAGCAGAGATACAATATCCATCTCACACTGACCCACAGCAGAACACAGATACAATAACCACCTCACACTGACCCACAGCAGAGCACACATACAATATCCAGCTCACACTGACCCACAGCAGAACACAGATACAATATCCAGCTCACACTGACCCACAGCAGAATACAGATACAATAACCACCTCAAACTGACACACAGCAGAACACAGATACAATATCCAGCTCACACTGACACACAGCAGTACACAGATACAATATCCACCTCACACTGACCCACAGCAGAGCACACATACAACATCCAGCTCACACTGACCCACAGCAGAACACAGATACACAAAGCATCCCAATAATTAAATTAACTATGAATAACTTTAAAAAACTATTTTAAACAATTAATCAAATTTTTGAAAAAAATAAATTTTTAAAAAATAGGGTCTAAAACGAAACTTACCTTACTGTAGATTCTTTAAAAATAATAAACCTGTGGAAAAAAAAATTCTAAATTGTACTAAAAGACCACTTACCTGTAAAACTAAGTACTTACGTGTGGTTTTTCAATGCGTAAAAACCGGAGGCCTTTACACATGCGGAAATCTGTAAAAATACAGGAAATCCAAGTCGCACATGCTGCCCGACACCGCGCATGCGTCAGCCTCTTAACCCCTTGGGTCAGAGGACAGGAAATGCCGGTTTTCAGCGCATGCGCTGTGCATGCTGAAAACCGACAATTCCTCCTGGCACACGCGTGAGTACCCCGTCCTTACTCACGCGTTGTGACAGGAATTACTGGGCCAATATCCACCTCACACTGACCAACAGCAGTACACAGATACAATATCCACCTCACACTGACCCACAGCAGAACACAAACACAATATCCACCTCACACTGACCCACAACAGAGCACAGATACAATATCCACCTCACACTGACCCACAGCAGAACACAAACACAATATCCACCTCACACTGACCCACAACAGAGCACAGATACAATATCCACCTCACACTGACCCACAGCAGAACACAGATACAATATCCACCTCACACTGACCCACAACAGAACACAGATACAATATCCAGCTCACACTGACCCACAGCAGAACACAGATACAATAACCACCTCACACTGACCCACAGCAGAACACAGATACAATATCCAGCTCACACTGACCCACAACAGAGCACAGATACAATATCCACCTCACACTGACCCACAGCAGAACACAGATACAATATCCACCTCACACTGACCCACAACAGAGCACAGATACAATATCCACCTCACACTGACCCACAGCAAAACACAGATACAATATCCACCTCACACTGACCCACAACAGAACACAGATACAATATCCAGCTCACACTGACCCACAGCAGAACACAGATACAATAACCACCTCACACTGACCCACAGCAGAACACAGATACAATATCCACCTCACACTGACCCACAGCAGAACACAGATACAATATCCACCTCACACTGACCCACAGCAGAACACAGATACAATATCCAGCTCACACTGACCCACAGCAGAACACAGATACAATAACCACCTCACACTGACCCACAGCAGAACGCAGATACAATATCCACCTCACACTGACCCACAACAGAACACAGATAGAATATCCAGTTCACACTGACCCACAGCAGAACACAGATACAATAACCACCTCACACTGACCCACAGCAGAACACAGATACAATATCCACCTCACACTGACCCACAGCAGAAAACAGATACAATATCCACCTCACACTGACACACAGCAGAGCACACATACAATATCCAGCTCACACTGACCCACAGCAGAACACAGATACAATATCCAGCTCACACTGACCCACAGCAGAACACAGATACAATATCCACCTCACACTGACCCACAGCAGTACACACATACAATAACCACCTCACACTGAACCACAGCAGAACACAGATACAATAACCACCTCACACTGACCCACAGCAGAACACAGATACAATAACCACCTCACACTGACCCACAGCAGTACACACATACAATAACCACCTCACACTGACCCACAGCAGAACACAGATACAATATCCAGCTCACACTGAACCACAGCAGAGCACAGATACAATATCCACCTCACACTGAACCACAGCAGAGCACAGATACAATATCCAGCTCACACTGACCCACAGCAGAACACAGATACAATATCCACCTCACACTGACCCACAGCAGAACACAGATACAATATCCAGCTCACACTGACCCACAGCAGAACACACATACAATATCCACCTCACACTGACCCACAACAGAACACAGATAGAATATCCAGTTCACACTGACCCACAGCAGAACACAGATACAATAACCACCTCACACTGACCCACAGCAGAACACAGATACAATATCCACCTCACACTGACCCACAGCAGAAAACAGATACAATATCCACCTCACACTGACACACAGCAGAGCACACATACAATATCCAGCTCACACTGACCCACAGCAGAACACAGATACAATATCCAGCTCACACTGACCCACAGCAGAACACAGATACAATATCCAGCTCACACTGACCCACAGCAGAACACAGATACAATAACCACCTCACACTGACCCACAGCAGAACACAGATACAATATCCAGCTCACACTGACCCACAGCAGAACACAGATACAATATCCAGCTCACACTGACCCACAGCAGAACACAGATACAATAACCACCTCACACTGACCCACAGCAGAACACAGATACAATATCCAGCTCACACTGACCCACAGCAGAACACAGATACAATATCCAGCTCACACTGACCCACAGCAGAACACAGATACAATATCCAGCTCACACTGACCCACAGCAGAACACAGATACAATATCCAGCTCACACTGACCCACAGCAGAACACAGATACAATATCCAGCTCACACTGACCCACAGCAGAACACAGATACAATATCCAGCTCACACTGACCCACAGCAGAACACAGATACAATATCCAGCTCACACTGACCCACAGCAGAACACAGATACAATATCCAGCTCACACTGACACATATCAGAGCACAGATACAATATCCACCTGAAACTGACACACAGCAGCACACACATACAATATCCGCCTGAAACTGACACACAGCAGAACACACATACAATATTCACCTCACACTGGACTTTGTCCTGTACCTGGCAGTTTCTGGTATGTGAGTGTGGTTTAGTCCTTAACCTGTCAGTTTCTGGTAGTTGAGTGGGGCTTTGTCCTGTATCTATCTGTTCCTGGTATGTGAGTTGGGCTGAGTCCTGTACCTGTCAATTTCTGGTATGTGAGTGAGGTTTTGACATGTAGCCGTCAATTTCTGGTTTGTACGTGGAGTTTTGTCCTGTACCTATCTGTTTCTGTTACGTGAGTGGTATTTTGTCCTGTACCTATCTGTTTCTGTTACGTGAGTGGTATTTTGTCCTGTACCTCTCAATTTCTGATATGTGAGTGGGGTTTTGTCCTGTACCTGTCAGTTTCTGGTGTGTGAGTGGGTTTTTTGTCCTGAACCTCTCAGTTTCTGGTGTGTGAGTGGGGTTTTCACCAGTACATAAGAACATAAGAAATAGGAGCAGGAGTAGGCCAATCGGCCCCTCGAGCCTGCTCCGCCATTCAATAAGATCATGGCTGATCTGATCCTAACCGCCAATCCACTATCACAGAACCATCTCCTGAATCTAACAGAATTAGACACACGAAATAGGAGCAGGATCAGGCTACACGGCCCCTGGGCCCGCTCCGCTACCCACAGGGCCATGACCGATCCAAACCTAGACTCATGACCAAATTCCTGCCCGCTCCCCGTAACCCTTAATTCCCTTTACTTCTAGGAAACTGTCTATTTCTGTTTTAAATTTATGTAATGATGTAGCTTCTACAGCTTTTTGGGGCAGCATATTCCATGGACCTACCACCCTCTGAGTGAAGTAGTTCCTCCTCATCTCAGTTTTGAAAGAGCAGCCCCTTATTCTAAGACTCTGCCCCCTAGTTCTAATTTCACCCATCATCGGGAACATCTTCCCCGCATCCACCCGATCCAACCCCTTCACAATCTTTTATGTTTCAATAAGATCGCCTCTCATTCTTCTGAACTCCAATGAGTAGAGTCCCAATCTACTCATCCCCGGGATTAACCGAGTGAACCTTCTTTGTACTGACTCGAGAGCAAGTATGTCCTTTCTTAAGTATGGACACCAAAACTGTACGCAGTATTCCAGGTGCGGTCTCACCAATATCTTGTACAACTGAAGCAATACCTTCCTATTTTTATATTCTATCCCCCTAGCAATGAAAGCCAACATTCCATTGGCCTTCTTAATCACTTGCTGCACCTGCATACTAACCTTTTGAGTTTTGTGCACCAGGACCCCCAGATCCCTTTGTACTTCAGTACTTTCCAGTTTCTTGCCATTAAGATAATAACTTGCTCTACGATTTTTCCTGCCAAAGTGCATAACCTCACACTTTCCAGTATTGTATTCCATCTGCCAAATCTCTGCCCACTTACTTAGCCTGTCGATGTCCCCTTGCAGGTTTTTTATGTCCTCCTCACTCACTACTTTCCCTCGTATCTTAGTGTCATCTGCAAACTTTGATGTGTTACACTCGGTCCCCTCCTCCAAATCGTTAATATAGATTGCAAAGAGTTGGGGACCCAGCACTGACCCCTGCGGAACACCACTAGTTACTGATTGCCAGTCTGAGAATGAACCATTTATCCCAACTCTCTGCCTTCTGTTAGATAGCCAATCCTCTATCCATGCCAGAATATTACCCCCAATCCCGTGATTTTTTATCTTAAGCAATAATCTTTTGTGTGGCACCTTGTCAAATGCCTTTTGGAAGTCTAAATACACTACGTCCACTGGTTCCCCTTTATCCACCCTATATGTTACTTCCTCAAAGAACTCCAGCAAATTTGTCAAACATGACTTCCCCTTCATAAAACCATGCTGACTTTGTCCTATTAAATTATGATTATCCAAATGTCCTGTTACTGTCTCCTTAATAATGGACTCCAAAATTTTACCTACCACAGATGTTAGGCTAACCGGCCTATAGTTTCCAGCCTTCTGTCTACTGCCCTTTTTAAATAAGGGTGTTACATTAGCAGTTTTCCAGTCTGCCGGGACCTTTGCCGAGTCCAGGGAGTTTTGGAAAATTATTACCAATGCATCCACAATCCCTACCGCCACTTCCCTCAAGACCCTAGGATGTAAGCCATCAGGTCCAGGTGATTTATCCGCCTTGAGTCCCATTATTTTACCGAGTACCACTTCCTTAGTGATTTTGATCGTGTTTAGCTCCTCCCCCCCTTTAGCCCCCTGTTTGTCCAGTGTTGGGATATTCTTAGTGTCTTCTACTGTAAAGACTGATGTAAAATATTCATTCAGTGTTTTTGCCATCTCCATATTTCCCACCATTAATTTCCCGGTCTCATCCTCTAAGGGACCAACATTTACTTTAGCCACCCTTTTTCTTTTTATATAACTATAAAAACTCTTACTATCTGTTTTTATATTTTTTGCTAATTTACTTTCATAATCGATCTTCCCTTTCTTAATCAATCTTTTTGTTATTTTTTGCCTATCAGTTCCTGGCATGTGAGTTGGGCTTTGTCCTGTACCTGGCAGTTTCTGGTATGTGAGTTTTGTTTTCTCATGTACCTGTCAGTTTCTGGGTTGTGAGTGGGGTTTTGTCCTGTACCTATCAGTTTCTGGTGTGTTATAAGGGCACAGCAGTCATCATGGGTGACTTTAATCTCCATATAGATTGGGCTAACCAAATTAGTAACAATACTGTGGAGGAGGAATTCCTGGAGTGTTTAAGGGACGGTTTCCTGGACCAATATGTCGAGGAACCAACCAGAGATCAGGCCATCTTAGACTGGATATTATGTAATGAGAAAGGATTAATTTGCAATCTAGTTCTACGAGGCCCCTTGGGTCGGAGCGATCATAATATGATCGAATTCTTCATTAAGATGGAGAATGAAGTAGTCGACTCAGAGACTAGGGTCCTAAATTTAAATAAAGGAAACTACGATGGTCTGAGGCACGAGTTGGGTAGGATTGATTGGGGACTGTCACTCAAAGGGTTGACGGTGGATAGGCAATGGCAAACATTCAAAGACCGCATGGATGAACTACAGAATTTGTTCATCCCAGTTTGGCATAAAAATAAAACAAAAAAGGTGACTCAACTGTGGCTAACAAGGGAAATTAGGGATAGCATAAGATGCAAGGAGAGGACATATAAATTGGCCAGAAAAAGCAGTAAACCTGAGGATTGGGAGCAGTTTAGGATTTAGCAAAGGAGGACAAAGTGATTAATTAAGAAAGGGAAAATAGAATGAGAGTAAGCTTGCAGGGAACATAAAAACTGACTGTAAAAGCTTTTATAGATATGTGAAGAGAAAATGATTGGTGAAGTCAAGCGTAGGTCCCTTGCAGTCAGAATCAGGGGAATTTATAATGGGGAACAAAGAAATGGCAGACCAATTAAATACATATTTTGGTTCTGTCTTCACAAAGGAGGACACAAATAACCTCCCAGAGATGCTGGGGAATAAATCAGTATTTGTAGGGAAATAGTGTTAGGGAATTTGATGGGATTGAAGGCCGATAAATCCCCAGGGCCGGATAATCTACATCCTAGGGTACTTAAGGAAGTGGCCCTAGAAATAGTTGATGCTTTGCTGATCATCTTCCAGCATTCGATGGAATCTGGAACAGTACCCATGGATTGGAGGGTAGCCAATGTTACCCCACTATTCAAAAAAGGTGGTAGAGAGAAAATGGGGAATTACAGACCGGTAAGCCTGACATTGGTAGTGGGGAAAATGCTAGACTCCATTATAAAGATGTAATAGCAGAGCACTTGGAAAACAGTGACAGGATCGGACAAAGTCAACATGGATTTACAAAAGGTAAATTGTGCTTGACTAATCTACTGGAATTTTTTGAGGATGTAACTGGTAAAATAGATAAGGGAGAACCAGTGGATGTGGTGTATTTGGACTTTCGGAAGGCTTTCGATAAGGTCCCGCATAAGAGATTAGCGTGTAAAGTTAAGGCACATGGGATTGGGGGCAAGGTATTGACTTGGATAGAGAACTGGTTGGCAGACAGAAAGCAAAGAGTTGGAATAAACGGGTCTTTTTCCGAGTGGCAGGCAGTGACTAGTGGGGTACCGCAGGGATCGGTCATTGGACCCCAGCTATTCACAATATATATTAATGATCTAGACAAGGGAATTAGATGTAATATCTCCAAATTTGCAGACGACACAAAGCTGGGTGGGCGTGTGTGCTGTGAGGAGGATGCCGAGAAACTCCAGGATGACTTGGACAGGTTGGGTGATTGGGCAGAAACATGGCAGATGCAATATAACATGGATAAATGTGAGGTTATCCACTTTGGTGGCAAAAACAGGAAGGCAGATTATTATCTGAATGGCAATAGATTGGGAGAAGGGGAAGTGCAACGAGACCTGGGTGTTATTGTGCACCAGTCGCTGAAGGTAAGCATGCAGGTGCAGCAGGCGGTTAAGAAGGCAAATGGCATGTTGGCCTTCGTAGCGAGAGGGTTTGAGTACAGGAACAAGGATGTCTTGCTGCAGTTGTACAGGGCCTTGGTGAGACCACATCTTGAGTATTGTGTGCAGTTTTGGTCGCCTTATCTGAGGAAGGATGTTCTTGCCATGGAAGGAGTGCAGCGAAGATTCACCAGGCTGATACCTGGGATGGCAGGAGTGACGTATGAGGAGAGATTGGGTCGATTGGGCTTGTACTCACTGGAGTTTAGAAGAATGAGAGGGGATCTCATTGAAACTTATAAAATTCTGACAGGACTGGACAGACTAGATGCAGGAAGGATGTTCCCGATGGTCGGGGAGTCCAGAACCAGGGGTCACAGTCTAAGGATAAGGGGTAGGCCAATTAGGACAGAAATGAGGAGGAATTTCTTCACACAGAAAGTGGTGAACCTGTGGAATTCTCTACCACAGAAGGCAGTAGAGGCCAATACATAAAAAATATATCCAACTCCTTCTTGAATATATTTAAAGGCTAAAGGGATCAAGGGGTATGGGGCGAAAGCAGGGACCGGGTACTGAATTTGGATGATCAGCCATGATTGCATTGAATGGCGGAGCAGGCTCGAGGGGCCGAATGGCCTACTCCTGCTCCTATCTTCTATGTTTCTATGTTAGTGGGGTTTTGTCCTGTTCCTGCCAGTTTCTGGTATGTGATTGTGATTTTCTCCTGTAGCTTTCAGTTTCTCGTGTGTGAGCAGGGGTTTGTCTGTACCTATCAGTTTCTGTTATGTGAGTGGGGTTTTGTCCTGCACCTGTCAGTTTCTGGTGTGTGAGTGGGGTTTGTCTGTACCTATCAGTTTCTGTTATGTGAGTGGGGTTTTGTCCTGCACCTGTCAGTTTCTGGTGTGTGTGGGGTTTTTGCCTGTACCTCTCAATTTCTGGTATGTGATTGGATTTTATCCTGTTACTGTCAGTTTCTTGTACATGAGTGGGGTTTTGTACTGTACTTGCCAGTTACTGATATGTGAGTGGGCGTGTGCTGTACCTGTCAGTATCTGGTATGTGAAAAGGGTTTTGTCCTGTACCTGTCATTTTCATTTCTGTATGTTGTAGAATTCGCAAAATTGAACATTGTCCTGTAAGGGTCTATTGGCAGAAAAGGCCTTAATTTTAAAGACTGTTTTAAAAGAAGCCCAGAAAAAGGGGCACATAAAATGGCCGCCAGACCCCGTGACCAGCTTTTTGGGACATTTTAAAATGGTTCCTGCAGTCCACAGACAGCTTTTGTGGATTCAGCCCACAGTAAGTTCTGGAACACAGTTTCGGAGAAAACAAAACCAGACAGTACCCCATACATATAGATTGGATGCAGATCCGATCAGATCGGCCTGTAGATAAAGGCCATCTAAATGTTTACCCAGACAAAGGGAAACAGCTTCATATTCAAAGGAGAAACATCAAGACCCATTAAAGACAATACAAGGTCATTCCAGACCAGAGATGGCAGTTACCAGCCATCCCGAAGGTATTTTAAACACAAAGACCACCCCTCTGTGCTACAAGCCCGCCAAAAGTTAAACAAAGACTAACCTTGATATGGCGGGAGATAAGGGCCTCCATGAAAGGTATAACTGAAGTCCTGGGGTAGCGTTGAGGGGGAAGTTATTCGGATCGGAGACCATCGGGTTTCAGTAGCCATTGAGGAGGATCAGCATCGGGAGAGACCAGTGCAGACCATTTTCGAGAGATTGCTCAGGGGTCCGAAGAAGGTTTTCTTTCGGACTCGGAAGAAGAAGACGAGACCCGGGGTAGTTATCGGGAGATCATCGACAAAAACCCCGGGCCGTTGACGAGACGAGAAGACAGTCGGTGAAGAGGAAGAAAACGAAATGCCTTACAGAACGGGTAGCCACCAGCGTCGTGTACAGGAGCACAGAGAAATCGAGACTGTGACCACCATCGTTGTATGCAGGAGCACCGAGAAGACAGCGGGTGGGCGAAACGATGGACGGCAAGTCCTGCTGAATTAAGGTGGCCGAGACGCCATTAGCTTGGGCAGCCCATTGCGCCTACAGCCCAACGACCATGTGACAACGGCAGACCCCGAGAGAGAGCACCAAGTAAAGAACCCCAACCCAACCGCAGTTTTGGATTGGTGAGCATGTTTCTGGCCCCTCATAATCTCATCTAGTTAGGTTTAGGGGGTGGGCATTTTAGGGGATAATTAACAATGAGTTGTTGTCCCTCGATGTTCCGTGTGTTTCCCTATTTGATGATGAACCTTGTAAAGTATAATATGCCTGTGGATATATTGGTTAGTACTGTATTATGATTTGTTTTTCCCTCCCATGTACCTTATTTGGCTTACTTTCAATTTTTCCTTATGCAATAAAATTTCATTTCATTTCATTAAACCTGGCCTATAGAGTATTCTCTGCATTGTAGTTCCTGCCTCAAAGTCCAGTGTATAGAACCTAAGGGGTGTGTGGGTCGAACCACTCGGTAAATTACTGTGCAAGAGAGAGAGGCTTCTAGAGCGAGAGAGAGAGAGACCTCGGCGATCGAAAACCCCTTACAATGTGGGCTTTTGTCCTCTACTTGTCAGCTTCTTGAATGTGAGTGGTGTTATTTATTGTACTTTTCAGTTTCTGGTATGTGAGTGGGGTTTTGTCTATTTCTGTCAGGTTCTGGTATGTGAGTGTTTTATGCTCCGGTGCCTGTCAGTTTCTGGTATGTGAGTGGGATTTGTATTGTAACTTTCAGTTTCTGGTATGTGAGTGGGGTTTTGTCCAGTATCTGTCAATTTCTGGTATGTGAGTGGGTTTTTCTGCGGTGCCTGCCAGTTTCTGAAATATAAGTGGGATTTGTCCTGTTCCTCACAGTTTCTGGTGTGTGACTGTGGTTTTGTCCTGTACCTGTCAGTTTCTCGTGTGTGAGTAGGGGTTTGTCTGTACTCCTCAGTTTCTGGTATGTGATTGGATTTTTGTCCTGTACCTGTCAGTTTCTATTATGTGAGTGGAGTTTTGACCTGTATCTGTCAGTTTCTGGTATGTGAGTGGGGTTTTGTTCTGTACCTGTTAGTTTCTATTATGAGTGGAATTTTGTCCTGTACCTCTCAGCCTCTGGTATGTGAGTGGGGTTTTGTCCATTACCTGTCAGCTTCTAGTATGTAAGTGGGGTTTTGTCCTGTACCTGTTAGTTTCTATTATGTTAGTGGAGTTTTGTCCTGTACCTGTCAGTATCTGATATGTGAGTGCAGTTTTGTCCTGTACCTGTCAGATTATGCTATGATTGTGTAGGTTTTATGCTGTACCTGTCAGTTTTTGTTATGAATAAAGGTTTTAATTAGTACAGTACCTGCCATTTTCTTATAATGGAGGGTGTATTTTAGTCCGGATATGTTAGTCTGGGATGTGAGTGTGTTTCTTACTCTGTATCTGTCAGTCTCTGGTATGTGAGTATGAATTTAACTCTGTATGTGTTAGGCTTTGGTGTCTGAGTGTGGGTTTTACTATGTATTTGTCAATTTCTCACATGCGAGTGTGGGTTTTACACCATACCCATTAGTCTTGGGGATGTGAGTGTGGGTTAACTCAGCACATTTTCAGTTTATTTTATGAGTGAGTGTTTTAATTAGTAATTGCCTGATAATGGTATGGGATTACAGATTGTAATATATATCTGATGATCTCTGGTATCTGAGTATGGGATTTAATCTGTATCTCTTATACCCTATTGTGGGTGTGTGGATTATAACTTTACCTGTCAGTTTCTGGTTTATGAATGTAGGTTTTATTCTATACCTCTCAGTTTCTGGTTGTTATTGTGGGCTTTATGCTGTACCTGTCAATTTCTGTGATATGAGTGAGTGTTTAAATCAATAGCAGCTTTTTCTGGCATGGGAGATGTATCTGTCAATATCTGGTATCTGAGTGTGTATTTGACTCTGTATCTGTCAGTCTCTTTTATTTGAGTGTTGATTTTACTCTATAGCTGTCACTTTCTGATATGTGAGTGTGTGTTTTACTTTGTATGTATCATTCTCTGGTATGTGAGTGTGTGTTTGACTCTATACCTTTCAAACTCTGGTATGATGGAGTGGGTTTTATTTTGTAAATATCAGTCTCTTGAATGTGCATGTGGGTTTTCCTCTGTAAATGTTAGTTTCTGTTATATGAATGGGTGTTTTATTCAAGTGTGCCAGTGTGGTATTCACTGTGTACCAGTCTGTCTCTGGTATGTGAGTGTGCAGTTTCTGTCTGTAACTGTCAGTTTCTGGTATGTGAGAGTGGATTTTACTCTGTACCTGTCTATCTCTGGTATGTGAGTGAGGGTTTTTGATCTGTTGCAGACAGTTTCTATTATGAGTAAGTGTTTAAACCAGTAGCTGCCAGTTTCTGTTATGGGAGTGTGTTTTTTGTCTGTATCTGTCTGCCTCTAGCATTTGAATGTTGTTTGACTCTGTATCTGTCTGCCTCCGGGATGCATGTTGGGTGTTATCTGTACCTGTCAGTTTCTGCTGAGTGACTGTGGACTTTGTGGTGTATGTAGCCTGTTCCACCTTAAGAGAACTTAAGCCTGTTCCACCTTAAGAGATGTACTACTTTCTCTGGCTGCTGTATACGTAATACCGGTGGTGACCACCGGTATATAAGCACTGTGTAGTAATATTGTATTTTAGTATAGCCCTGACCTCCAACCAGTAAAGACCTGTTGAACTTTAATCTTGTAGTCTGTGTTAGTAATTACAACTAGAACACACAGACTTAACAGTGGCGACGAGTCCGATTCTTACCCTGCAGCAGTTTATATCCACGGCGGCTTCGTCCACAGAACGGAAGTCGAAGAGAGGCTTCCACCCTCATCACCCTGCTGGAAGGCACGGCGCGCGGCAGACATCGAGAAACCAGAGTGCAGAAGACATCCTGAACTCGAAGCCTCCATCAGCGGCTGTCAGCTATCTTCTTTCTTCCTCGGTGGTGGGTAAGCTGGGCAGCGACGCGACCAGAAAGTCGGCCGCGTTGGCTGTACAGACGGGGAGGGAAGACGGAGGAATAAGGGCGGTGAGATCAATCGTGACCGGAGATAAGGGCCGGGCCGCATTCGGGCCGAAAGGCGCAGCGCGGGGACATCGATCGTGGCTGGTGATAAGGGCCGGGCCGCATTCGGGCCAAAAAGGCACAGCGTCTGGGGCAACTGAAGGCGCGAGAGCCGCGGTGAAGCGGAGACAGCGTCGGGGGACGGGTGAAGACCGCCAAGTGCGGGAAAACCGCCATTTTGTAGGCGGAGGACGAAGACAAGAGCGGGAAGCTGCCATCTTGGATAAAAATTAAAATAAATTAAATTGCAACGATGCCTAAACATGGGAACATTAATACCTTTGATAGCGACATGGAAGATTGGGCCATGTATGTAGAACGCATACAAAATTATTGTAAAGCAAATAAAATTCCAGATGAAGAGAAAGCACTAACATTATTAAACTTAATGGGTGCGAAGACATATGGGCAATTGAAACACCTTTTATCACCAGATGAACCGGCGGATAAGACGTTCAAGGAGATTGTTACTGTCCTGAAAAATCATCTAAACCCCACGCCGCTGATGCTAGCGGAACGATTTAAATTTTACAGCAGAAGGCAGCTGAAGGATGAAAGCAATGCTGAATATTTAATGGAATTGCGTAAGCTAGCAAAGTACTGTCAGTTTGGAACGAGACTGACAGAGGCGCTACGAGATAAATTCGTGTGTGGTTTATTAAAAGAAGATACACAAAAGCGACTGCTCGAGGAGAATGAGCTGACACTTGAGAAAGCGGTCACTATGGCAGCAGCACACGAAGCCGCAGCGAGAGGCACGGCAGTAATGCAGCTACGGTCACCGGAACTCAGTACAAATAAATTGGGCTTGAGTACTGCAAAATGTTATCGTTGTGGAAAGACAACGCACGATCAGAACCAGTGTTGGTTTAAAAACCAAGAATGCAGAACGTGTGGCAGGCTTGGCCACATAGCTAAAGTATGCCGGTCAGGAAAGAAGACCAGCAACAAAAAGTCACCGCAAGGAAAATACATAAAGGTACACAAGGTGACAAAGAACAGTTCGACCAAACAGAAGTCAGATTCAGACGTTAGCAGTAATGAACTGGATAGCTTAAGAGTACACAACGTTGGTAAGGATGCAGATCTCCAGACAATTTGGGTCACCCTTCAGATAGCAGGAGTCCAAGTAAAGATGGAATTGGACACTGGATCGGCATTGACGGTCATGAATAAGAAAGATTACAAAAGGTTATTCCAACATATTCCCTTACGGGATACGGAGATTATATTGAAAACATACACAGGGCAAAGAGTGTACCCCATCGGAAAGATAGAGGTAAAAGTGGTCCACAAGGGCGAAGAAAGCCAAGTAATGGACTTATATGTGCTACCTGAAGGAGGTCCACCACTACTGGGACGGGAGTGGATTAGGAAAATGAATATGGACTGGCACTCCTTGAAGGCACTAACGGTAGATTCCAGGGAAACAGATGTCAAACCTAAACGATTGTCCAAAATATTGGATGATGCTAAAGAGGTGTTCCAGCAGGGACTGGGAACACTGAGAGGAATTACGGCAAACATCAAGATTGATGAACATGCACACCCAAAAAATTTTAAAGCCAGACCGGTACCCTATGCAATACGACCTACTGTAGAAGCGGAACTGGAAGCGCTAGAACGTTCAGGTGTACTGTCTAAGGTAGATTGGAGTGAGTGGGCTACCCCCATTGTTCCCGTTATGAAATGTCCTTCGAGCAACAAGCCAGGAGAACCAGGGAAGGTTCGCATCTGTGGAGATTTCAAAATCACCGTTAATCCGGTGCTTCACACGGTGCAGTATCCGCTTCCGCGGATTGAGGATATTTTTGCTTCGTTGTCTGGCGGGAAACACTTCACCAAGATAGACCTGGCGCAGGCGTACTTGCAGATGGAGGTTGAAGAAGAGTCACGCCAATACCTCACGATCAACACGCATCGAGGTTTGTACCGGTACAATAGGCTGGTTTTTGGAGTGGCATCGGCTCCAGCAATTTGGCAGAGGGCCATGGAGCAGGTATTACAGGGAATTCCAGGCACACAATGTTACCTGGATGATATTCTGATTACAGGTGATGGTGATGAAGAACACCTCGCAAACTTGGAACTGGTGCTCAACAGGCTGAAAGAGTATGGACTTAGAGTTAATCGGCAGAAATGTGAGTTCTTCCAGAAGCGGATCTCGTA
This sequence comes from Somniosus microcephalus, assembly GCF_052327205.1. Taxonomy (NCBI): domain Eukaryota; kingdom Metazoa; phylum Chordata; class Chondrichthyes; order Squaliformes; family Somniosidae; genus Somniosus; species Somniosus microcephalus. Next base: position 6,677,538 of record NC_141015.1, read on the forward strand.
CTGTGGTCATGTCATTGACCGGGAGGGGCTTCATAAGTCTCCTGACAAGATAGAGGCAGTTGTAAAGGCTCCCGCTCCGGATAATGTCTCTCAGTTGAGGTCGTTTCTAGGATTGATTAACTATTACCATAAATTTCTACCAAATCTATCCACGGTACTGCACCCGCTAAATGCTCTTTTACAGAAGGGGGTACCATGGGAATGGAGCGAAAACTGTAAGAAGGCATTTCGCAAAAGCAAAGAATTGATCACCTCAGAGGAAGTGTTGGCTCACTTCAACCCGACACTGCCTATTCGGTTGGCTTGTGATGCTTCTCCATATGGTATTGGGGCAGTACTCTCACACAAGTTGCCAAATGGCACGGAAAGGCCAGTCGCGTTTGCATCCAGATCATTGACCTCCACTGAGCGCAACTATGCGCAGATCGATAGGGAGGCTCTCAGCCTTGTATGGGGAGTGAAGAAGTTTAATCATTACCTGCAGGGCCAAAAATTCACACTTCTGACAGGCCATCAGCCGTTGGTATCCATTTTTAACCCTAAGAAGGGTGTTTCCAGAGATGGTCCCTTTTCCTAAGGGCACATCAATATCAAATAGAATTCAAAGGTACGAAGCAGCATGGCAATGCTGATGGGCCGTCGCGCCTGCCACTACCTGAAGAAGAAGAAATGACGAAAGTTGACCCTGTTGAGTTATTTCATTCGACCATCATCGAGTGTTTACCAGTCACCAATGCAAGTATTGAAAGAGAAACCAGGAACGACCCGACACTGTCCAGAGTCTACGAGGTGACAGTGAAAGGATGGCCAACACGTGGTGATCCTCTGTTACCGGCATTCTCGGCAAGGCGAGACCAGCTGTCCGTCTGCCATGGTACTTTGATGTACGGGACAAGAGTGATTATTCCTCCCAAGTTAAGGGAAAGAGTTCTAAAAGAACTGCATGAAGGTCATCTGGGGGGAGTTAAGATGAAAAGTCTTGCTAGGGCTTATGTATGGTGGCCGGGTATTGACCAACAGATAGAGGAGTTGACGAAAAGCTGCGCTGGGTGCCAAAAAGTGCAAAATGCACCTCCGATCGCACCACTACACCCATGGGAATGGCCTTCAGCCCCATGGCAACGCGTACATATTGACTTTGCTGGTCCATTCATGGACTCCATGTTCCTAATTGCAGTGGACGCACATTCCAAATGGCCAGAAGTGATCAAGATGAATACCACTACTTCAGAAAAGACAATTGCGGTGTTAAGAACAATATTCGCAAGGAACGGATTGCCAGAACAGACCTGTTTGGACAATGGACCACAGTTCGTGTCGGAAGAATTCCAAAAATTCTTAAAGAAGAATGGGGTGAAACATTATACCTCTGCCCCATATCATCCGGCGACAAACGGGTTGGCCGAGAGATTTGTCCAAACATTCAAAAAGGCAATAAAGGCCATGAACGATGATCAGATTCCGCTACAGCACAAGGTGGACAATTTCCTAATGGCATATCAAAACGCCGCTCATGCAGTGACTAACCAAAGTCCTGCCATGATGTTTTATAACAGGAGGTTGCGGTCCAGGTTGGACTTGTTAAAACCAAATGTGCGGAGGGAAGTGGAAAACAAACAGTTCCGGCATATTAATAACAAGACCACTTGAAGTTTCGACGTAGGACAACCAGTGTTGGCAAGGGGCTATGGAAACGAAAAATGGCAGTCCGGAACAATTCGGGCCAGACAAGGACCTCTAATGTACACAGTAGATATTGGTAACAATGTGATAAGGCGTCATGCGGATCAACTGGTAGAATCGAGAGCAAGGGTCGAACCCATGGTTGCGACAGAGACAACTGTAGAAGACGTTAATGAACCTGAAGCATCTACCTCGGCAGGGAATGTACCTGAGGATGATAACACCCAATGCATGGGAGACCAACTAGAGGAGTCACCTCAGCAACAGGAATCAGAGACCACTGAAAGGCGTTATCCAAACCGAATCAGAAGGCCTCCTGAGAGACTGAACCTTTGAACTGTTTAAACCTGAAGTTATATATGTTATTATGTTATGTTAAATGGGGATATGACTGTTAAGCTAAAAAGGGAGGATTGTGGTGTATGTAACCTGTTCCACCTTAAGAGATGTACTACTTTCTCTGGCTGCTGTATACGTAATACCGGTGGTGACCACCGGTATATAAGCACTGTGTAGTAATATTGTATTCTAGTCTAGTCCTGACCTCCAACCAGTAAAGACCTGTTGAACTTTAATCTTGTAGTCTGTGTTAGTAATTACAACTAGAACACACAGACTTAACAGATTTCACTCCCTACCTGTCTGTATCTGCTATGTAAACTTCAGTTCCTGTCTATCTGTCTGTGTCTAGTATGGGAGTGTGGATTTTACTCAGTAACTGTCTATCTCTGGTATTTGAGTGTAGGCCTTCATCTGTATCTGTCAGTCAATCTCAGTTACAGTAAGTGATTGTGATTCAATCTCAATCTGTCATTCTGTGGGTGATAATATACTTACTGTGTGTGAGCAGGAGCTGCCTGCACTGCTGCTCGTGTTCTGTGTGGAGGAAAGATCACATTTATTCTGGCTCAGTGAAGTATTTTGCTACGAGAATAATAATATGAGAACAATATTAGTTATATGATATGGACAGTTGTGGGTAAATGTAAAAATAAAGTTATAATTAATGTATTTGTTTATAATAAAGTGAAGTATCTGGAAAGAGGAAACCACGATACAAACCGTGTCCTTGTCTGACATCACTGCAATACAGCGGCACTCAGATTCTCCACACCAGGTGTGTAGGATGGTTCTATCAGAAGTTATCAGCATCCAGACACAACCCAAACCCAGCACTGGACCATGACTGGGACCATCCGATTGCCTTCCATTCCCATTGGTCTACCTAAGAATTTCTGGATGGCTTTCTGGAATATAACCACAGGTACCTGGGCTGTACAAGCAATTGTTTTCAGTCTAAGGACAGAAAACAGGGAGTTGTGGTAAATGGCTGTTTTTCAGACTGGAGGATGGTAGACAGTGGTGTACCCCAAGGTTCAGTGCTAGGGCCACTGCTTTTTTGATATATATAAATGACATGGATATTGGAATAAAAGTAGAATTTCTAAATTTGCAGATGATTCCAAACTTGGGGCTGTGGCAAATAGTGATGATGATACCAATCGACTGCAACAGGACATAGAAAGATTGGCAGAATTGACAGACAAGTGGCAGATGGAATTTAAACAGAGAAGTGTGAGGTGATGCATTTTGGCAGAAGGAACAGGGAGAGGCAATATACACTTAATGGCACAGTTCTCAAGATTGTACAGAGACAGAGGGACCTGGGAATTAATTTGTATAGATCCTTGAAGGTGGCAGGACATATTGAGAGAGTGGTTAGCAAAGCATATGGGATCTTGGGTTCCATAAATAGAGGTATTGAGTACAAAAGTAGAGAAGTTATGGTGTATCTTTATAAAGTGCTGTTTAGGCCAAAACTGGAGTATTGCATCCAGTTCTGGTCACCACACTTTAGGAAGGATGTGAAGGCCCTTGAGAGGGTGCAGAGGAGATTTATCAAAAAGTTCTGCGGATTGGGGATTTTAGCTACAAGCAAAGGTTGGAGATGCTGGATGTTGTGTATGTAATAGGTATGTTACTTTAAACCTATGGCCAGGGCAGCACTACTTTGTAGGGCGTAGTGATACCGTAGTACCACTCCTGGCCATAGGGGTATAAATAGTACTGTGGGTACTGATCTCCCCTCAGTTCCCGCCTGTTGGTATTAAGTAAAGACCTACGTTGAATCTTCCAAGCTGTCTCTTCATTATTGGATTAAGTATAGACACATACTTTACACTGGCGACGAGTAAGGTTCGAGCTCACCAGTACACGGTGCAACAAAGGAACGGCAGCAGTACGGAGAGAGAAGGAGAGAGGTTTCTTACCAGCCAGCCTGCAGAGTCCAGCGTCGACCGAAGGAGGCTGCCCAGCACTCCGGGTTCGGGAGGAGCGGCAGCAACGGAGCGAGAGAGAGAGGGTTCCAGCGGAGGCTGCAGCAGCTGAGAGAAGAGGCTGAACGGGCGTTCCAGCCATGGGGCAAAAGTCCACCCAGGGCCAGGTAAACTGAAATCCTTCCCGGGGAACGGGAGCTGCAAGGGCCAGAACGGGCAAGCGATCTGGGGAACAAACGGAGCCACGAGGACTAGCAAGCCACGAGAGGGGAAGGTCTTTGTCAATAGCGGCGGTGGCAATAACGGGAGCTGCAAGGGCCAAAAATAACAAAGCTGGAGAGAGGTCGTTAGCAGCAGCAGGAGAAAAGGCGGGAAAAACGCCATCTAGTGGACAAAGGGGAAAAGTTTTTTTTTCTTTTCAGCAGTTTAAAATTTTAAAAAAACGCCATCTAGTGGAGAAAGGCGGGAAAAGCTCTTCAGCAGTTTAAAATGTCTAAGGAAGGTTGGTTGTCAGCATTTGTTGAGGACACAGAAGAGTGGGATGCCTATATCGAAAGGCATGAACTTTATTGCATAGTAAACAAGGTGGAAGATGACAAAAAGGTAGCAACCTTATTAAATTGTATGGGGGCAAAAACATACGGTCTGCTGAGGAATCTTCTTACTCCAGAAAAGCCAGCAGACAAAACGTATGCCCAAATTGTTGATACGTTAAAGGTACATTTAATCCCTAAGCCACCATTTATAGCGGAAAGGTACCGCTTCTACAGACGCGACCAAAGGAATGATGAGTCGCAGGCAGCCTATTTAGCTGAGCTCAGAAGGTTGTCCAAACATTGCCAGTTTGGAGCCATATTGGCAGACGCGATCAGAGACAGATTTGTCTGTGGCATGTTAAATGAGAGTACACAAAAACGGTTGCTAGCCAAGAAACAGCTCAGCCTAGATCAGGCGATTGAAATAGCATTGTCCACGAAGCAGCAGCACAGGGTGCTGCTCAAATGCGACAAAACACAACCTGCTATGACACCCATGAGGTGACATTTCACAAAGGTAAATGCTACCGTTGTGGCAAAACCACCCATGACCAAAGTAATTGTTGGTTTTGTGATAAAATATGCCGGCAGTGTGGAAAAAAGGGGCATATAGCGAAAGTTTGTCGGTCGGGTACGAAACCCAATAGTGGGGGCAGTCCGAGCAGTACCAAGGCAAGGACAAAAATACATAAGATGTCTGACAGTAGATCAGACGAGTCACAGGAAGGCACAAAAGCAGACCCTAAAGGTCTGGGATGTCTCAAGTTATATGGTGTAGACAAAACGGAGGACCACAGCACCATGTGGGTTAAAATGAAGGTAGCAGGCGTCGAAGATAATATGGAGCTGGACACAGGTTCAGCCCTATCAGTAATTAATGAACAAGATTATAACAGGCTGTTCAAACGCATTCCCTTACAGGATACGGAAATTAAATTAAAAACATATACGGGACAAAAAGTTTACCTGAAGGGAAAAATGCAAGTAACAGTTAAATACAACGGCAGGAAAGTGCCAGGGCTTTATTTATACGTCCTACCAAACGGTGGACCACCACTTTTGGGTAGGGAATGGATAAGAAAAATCCATTTCGACTGGAAGTCGATACACGAGATAAAAGTAGAGACCACCAAGGATGATACAACCATTACAAGCAGGCTGTCGAAAATATTGGCAAAAACGCCAGAGGTGTTCCAACAAGGGCTGGGGACCTTAAAGGACATTAGAGCAAAAATAACTATTGCTCAAGACGCAAACCCCAAGTTTTGTAAGGCCAGACCGATGACTTACGCCATTCGGCCAGCTGTGGAAGCAGAACTGGATGCCTTAGAGAGTGCAGGTGTCCTTACAAAGATTGAGTGGAGTGACTGGGCCACGCCCATCATCCCAGTTATAAAGAAATCTGCAAATAACACACCGGGGGAACCAAAGAAGGTTCACATTTGCGGGGATTTTAAGATAACTATTAACCCAGTCCTGCACACAGTACAGTATCCGCTGCCGCGGATAGAGGACATATTCGCATCGTTAGCTGGGGGTAGACACTTTACGAAGATTGACCTTTGTCAAGCTTATTTACAGATGGAGGTGGAACAGGACTCAAAAAAGCTCCTAACGATTAACACACACAAGGGATTGTACCAGTACAATCGCCTGGTATTTGGTGTGGCGTCCGCCCCGGCAATATGGCAGAGGACCATGGAACAGGTCCTACAGGGCATTCCAGGAATGCAGTGCTATCTGGATGACATCCTGGTGACAGGACAAACGGATAACGACCACCTCGCTAACCTGGAGCGAGTACTTCTGCGGTTGCAACAATACGGACTCAGGGCGAACAAGCAGAAATGTGAGTTTTTCCAGGAACGTATCTCATACTGTGGTCACATTATAGATAAGGAAGGCCTGCATAAGTCCCCGGAAAAGATCGAGGCAGTAGTGAAGGCCCCGCCCCCTGAGAATGTATCTCAGTTACGATCATTCTTAGGCCTTATAAACTATTACCATAAGTTCCTCCCGAACTTATCGTCCATTTTACATCCACTAAATTCATTGCTGCAAAGGGGAGTCTCCTGGAATTGGGACGAAGCGTGTGAGGCTGCTTTTAAAAAGGGTAAACAACTCATTACATCAAAGGAAGTGCTCGCACACTTTGACCCAAAAATGCCAATGAGGTTGGCATGTGACGCCTCCCCATACGGTATAGGGGCAGTGTTGTCACACAAATTTCCCAACGGGACAGAGAGGCCAATAGCATTTGCCTCAAGGTCGTTAACTACAGCCGAAAGAAACTATGCGCAAATCGACAGGGAGGCCCTCAGTCTGGTGTGGGGTGTAAAAAAATTCCACCACTACCTGCATGGGCAACGTTTCACACTACTGACGGATCATCAACCGTTGGTGTCGATATTTAATCCAACAAAAGGGGTGCCCCTGATGACGGCCCAAAGGCTACAGAGATGGTCACTGTTCTTAGGAGCACACCAGTACCTTATCGAATATAAGGGTACCAAACAGCATGGCAATGCGGATGGCCTGTCGCGGCTACCCTTGCCTGCCGAGATCGAAGAGATAGTACAGGACCCCGTGGAAATATATCATACGGCTGTTATGGAACACTTGCCCATCACCAGCCAATGTATCGAGCGGGAAACACGGAATGACCCAACATTGGCAAAGGTTTACGAGTTAACCGTGAAAGGCTGGCCGGCGCAGGGTGACGCATCATTGCCGGCGTTTTCGGCAAGGAAGGACCAGTTGTCCGTCTGCCGGGGCACATTGATGTGCGGAGCCAGGGTGGTGGTCCCTCAAAAATTACAACATAAAGTGTTGCAGGACTTACACGAAGGCCATCTGGGGGGTGTCAAAATGAAAAGCCTCGCCAGAGCCTACGTCTGGTGGCCCGGCATTGACAGGGACATTGAGGAAGTAGCAAAAGCATGCCAAGGGTGCCAGATGGTACAGAACGTACCACCACAAGCCCCACTACATCCGTGGGAGTGGCCCTCAAAGCCATGGCAAAGGATCCACTTGGGCTTCGCTGGCCCATTCCTGGATGCGATGTTCCTTATTGTAGTGGACGCCCATTCAAAATGGCCGGAGGTCATAAAGATGTCATCAACGACAGCCGAAAAGACGGTCGCAGTCTTAAGGACCATTTTTGCCCGAAACGGGGTGCCCGAGCAAGTCTGTTCGGACAATGGGCCACAATTTGTGGCAGAAGAATTTCAAGCATTCCTAAAAAGGAATGGAGTGCGACATTATACGTCCGCACCATATCATCCGGCTACAAATGGGCTGGCAGAGCGCTTTGTACAGACTTTTAAAAAGGCCATCAAGGCGATGGGAGAGGAAAGGTTGCCACTACAACACAAGGTGGACAACTTCCTATTCGCATACCGTAATGCTGCACATACGGTGACCAACCAGGCCCCCGCCGTCATGTTCTTTAATAGAAGGTTAAGGTCTTGCCTTGAATTGCTCAGACCAAACATTCGGAGAGATGTGGAAAACCGAGTATTTCGTAGGGCTCCTGACAGACAGACACGGAGCTTCGAGGTGGGGCAGCAAGTGTTGGCCCGTGATTATCGGAATGAAAAGTGGCGGTCTGGTACAATAAAGGCCCGCCAGGGACCCTTGATGTACACAGTTGAGACAGGGGAAGGCATAATCAGACGACATGCTGATCAACTTGTGGAGTCCAGAAACCCAACTGATTCACTACCTCAAACGTCTCAGCACATTGTTACAGCGGAATCATGGCCCAGCTCGTCGTTACAGAGGGCTCAGGATTGCAAGGAGTTCAGCACTCCAGTGATCTCCACGGCACAGGATGTGCCATCAGACACCGACGAGTCCAGCGATGAAGGGGTGACGGAAGTACCGCCGCCTACACCGAGACCGACTAGAGAAAGACGTTACCCTAGTCGAGATAGGAGGCCTCCTCAGAGACTGAATCTATAACATGTTTCTGTTTATATATATATATATATATAAGTAGACAACTCTTGATGTAAATATGTTATGTATATTGTGTTACCAAATGTTATTAGCCCTAGTTATGGGGCATCTATTGACTTAATTGCACAGGTACGTTTTAATTAAAAGGGGAGGAATGTTGTGTATGTAATAGGTATGTTACTTTAAACCTATGGCCAGCGCAGCACTACTTTGTAGGGCGTAGTGATACCGTAGTACCACTCCTGGCCATAGGGGTATAAATAGTACTGTGGGTACTGATCTCCCCTCAGTTCCCGCCTGTTGGTATTAAGTAAAGACCTACGTTGAATCTTCCAAGCTGTCTCTTCATTATTGGATTAAGTATAGACACATACTTTACACTGGATTTTTTTCATTAGAGCAAAGGAGGTTGAGGGGTGATTTGATAGAGGTGTACAAGATTATGACGGGTTTGGATCGGCTAGACGAGGAAAGGCTGTTCCCACTAGTTGATGGTACCAGGACTAGGGGACACAGATTTAAGGTATTGGCCAAGAGATGGTGGGGGGGGCCGGGGGGGCCGAGGGGGGGGGGCGGCGGCGGGGGGGGGGGGGGTGGAGGCGGGGGGGGGCCGGGGGTGGGGGGTTTGAGGAAAAACATTTTTACGCAGCGAGTGTTGAGGACCTGGAACTCGCTGTTGACGGAAGTGGTGGAAGCGGACACACTCAATGTTTTCAAGGGGAGACTGGATAGGCACTTGAGGGAAATAAACTTGCAGGGCTACGGGGATAGAGCGGGGGAATGGGACTGACTGGATTGCTCTGCAGAGAGATGGCACAGACTCGATGGGCCGAATGGCTTCCTTCTGTGCCGTTATGAATCTATGATTATGGCTCTATCATTCCATTGAAACCGAGTTGAGGGCCTGTGTAATTAACAGAATGTCCCAGAGCACGGATCCTGATGTACCTGAAGTAGCGACTATGTATCTCCCAATCACCAGCAACACGGTTCTGGAGAACTCAACGCACCGAAACAAAATCACCGATTTTTGAAATGTGTTCTTTCACACTTCTCACCTGGTGCCCACAATAGATGCACTTTGTGACACTCCTCACATCCTCACTCTTAGGCTCATTCCACTGTTCACTGTCTAAGAACAACAGGCACCATGTGATAGGAACTGAATCAGGAAGATCCACTCCTGATTTGGGGGAAGAAAGCAGCAATGATTTGAAAGTGCGAGGTGATTTACTTTCTATGTTACCTCACACTGTACGCACACAGCCCGAGAATGGCCTCTCCCTTCCCCCACTCACTCCATGTTCCGGAGCTAGTTGCTGCTCCACGCTGTCTCGTACAGAAAGGCTCGACTGCCGCTGAACATACCCCGACTCAAAGCCCATCTGCGGACACAGTCCCAATGCGATGTGCTGCTGTGAGGAGGCTGCTGTTTGCTCCCTTACTCGGGCCCGTGATATCTCCGCTCCCTGATGTGTTCAGCGATCATCAGCTGAGCACAGAGGAAACGGCCCCCGCTGGCAGAGCTGGGGGAGGGGAGCTCGCATGGGCCCTTCCTGTTGCTTTAAACACTGTGCGGCGAGTGGGGGAGGAGCAGGCATTATTTATCACGCATGCTCAGACCTGTCTTCCTGACTCTCAAATTAAATAAAGCAACAACAACAACAACTTCAATCTATATGGTGCCTTTAACGGAATAAATTGTCCCAATGAGCTTGACAGGAGCATTATCAAAGAAACATTAATGGTTCTTAAATGATTATTTCTCTTTAAATCATTTGGAGTGGTGCAAATTGCTAGTGGCAATTGCCAGTAGTTTCTTGATAAGATTACTTAAGCAGTTTAAGTAAAGGGGAAAAGTTAAATATTTGGGATTCTGTTGGTTTAAGAAGAATAAAACAAGGTAACACTGCAGTAGGAATTAATTGGCAGGCAGTGAAAACCTGTTCTCTAACCAATCAGCAGGGGTGACTCAATTGGCTACAAACAAACAGTATAAAAAGACCAGTGCTAGTGCGAGCAGCAGAGAGTGCTGTGAGAGTTTGGGTAAGTGAGAAAGTTAGGGTAAGTGGGGTGTTAGGTGCTGTTTCTGTTTTGTTTCTGGCCTTGTTTTTCCTGCCAGTCTCAGGATTAGCAGACATCGTGGAGGCGGAGCAGTGAGGCGAGGCCCAGTCGAGGTAGCCGGGAGCAGCAGCGGGTGTTGAGTCGAGTCAGAGCAGCGAGGCGAGGTAGCCTAAACAGGCTCCACAGGCAACATTCCTAGGGGAAGTCAGAATTCAAAAATGACATCACAGCCAAGCTGGTAGGTGATTGGCTGGTTGGTGAGTACTTTTCCTTCCCTTTTAAACCTTTATATGTTGGTAAGTTCAATTAAATAGAGGTGTGATATTCATCATCTAGAATCGGGGCAGAGGGTATTTAAAAATAATATTAATAAATTTAATTAATTACATGGAATGGGAGAGCAGGTGATGTGTTACTGCTGCAATATGTGGGAGCTGGTGGACACCATTCATGTTCACAGTGATTACATTTGCAGTAAGTGCTGGCTGCTCGAGGAACTCCGGCTCCATGTTGATGAGCTGGATTCCGAGCTTCAAACACTGTGACACATCAGGGAGGGGGAGAGTTACCTGGACTCTGTGTTCCAGGAAGTAGTCACACCAATTAGATTAACTAATTCAGATGTAGTCTGTGGTCAGGGACAGGAGGGTGTGACTATGAGTGAGGCAGGTACGGGGATCCAGGAGGTAGTGTTGGAGGAGCCGCAGCCCTTGCTCTTGTCCAACAGGTTCGAGGCTCGTACTCCCTGTGAGGACGGGAACGGGGACTGCGGGGAGGATGAGCAACCTGGCCACAGCACCATGGAACGAGGGGCCATTCAAGTGGGGGGAGTAAAAAGAAATGTTGTAGTGGTAGGGGATAGTATCATTAGGGGGATAGATAGGGTTCTTTGCAGCCGAGAGCGAGAGTCCCGAAGGTTGTGTTGCCTGCCCGGTACCAGGGTTAAGGACATCTCCTCTGGGCTGGAGAAAAACTTGGAGTGGGAGGGTAAGGATCCAGTTGGCGTGGTCCATGTTGGTACCAATGACATAGATAGGACAAGGAAAGAGGTTCTGCTGAGGGAGTATGAGCAGCTAGGGGCCAAATTAAAAAGCAGAACCACAAGGGTAATAATCTCTGGATTACTACCTGAGCCACGAGCAAATTTGGCTAGGGTAAATAAAATCAGAAAGTTAAATGTGTGGCTCAAAGACTGGTGTGGGAGAAATGGGTTTTGCTTCTTGGGACACTGGCACCAGTACCGGGACAGGGGAGAGCTGTTCCATTGGGATGGACTTCACTTGGCCAGTGCTGGGACTAGAATCCTGGCGAATCGAATAACTAGGGCTGTAGAGAGGGCTTTAAACTAATTAGTGGGGGGGGAGGTTTCAAGAGAGCAAAAAATAAAAATGTCAGCAGAGAAGGCAATAGAGCAAGGTAGCACTGGGGGATTTAAAAACCAGAGTGTGTCAGGAAGGGGCAGAATGTATAAAGATAAAGGTAAAGTAGTAAAGGGGGTAAAAGCAGGAATAAATTGTCACAAAACATATTTAAAAGTTCTTCATCTGAATGCACACAACATTCGTAACAAAATAGATGAGTTGACGGTACAAATAACTACACATGGGTATGATCTGGTGGCCATTACAGAAACATGGCTGCAAGGTGACCATGACTGGGAACTAAACATCCAAGGGCATTTGACAATTAGGAAGGACAGACAGGAAGGAAAGGGAGGTGGGGTGGCTATGTTAATAAAGGATGGAATCACTGCAATAGTGAGAAATGATATTGGGTTAAAGGATCAGGATAGTGAAACAGTTTGGGTGGAGATAAGGAATAATAAGGGGAAAAAGTCACTAGTGGGCATAGTCTATAGGCCTCCTAACAGTTGCAACTCTGTTGGTCGGAGTATAAATCAGGAAATAGTTGGGGCTTGTAATAAGGGAACAGCTATAATCATGGGGGATTTTAACTTTCATATTGACTGGACAAATCAAATTGGGCAGGGCAGATTTGAGGAAGAGTTCATAGAGTGCATTAGGGATGGGTTCCTTGAGCAGTATGTTACTGAACCAACCAGGGGGCAGGCAATCTTAGATCTGGCCCTGTTTAATGAGACAGGATTAATAAAAAAATGTCCTAGTAAAGGATCCCCTTGGAATGAGTGACCATAACATGGTTGAATTCCAAATTCAGTTGGAGGGTGAGAGAGTTGGATCTCAAACCAGCGTACTAAGCATAAATAAAGGAGACTATGAAGGTATGAGAGCAGAGTTGACTAAAGTGGACAGGGAAAACAGATTAAAGTGTAAGACGGTGCATGAGCAGTGGTGTACATTCAAGGAGATATTTCACAACTTTCAAGAAAAATATATTCCATTGAGGAAAAAGGGGCATAAAAGAAATGGCAGCCATCTGTAGCTAAGTAAAGTAATAAAGGATAGTATCCGACTGAAAACAAGGGCATATAAAGTAGCCAAATCTAGTGGGAGGATAGAAGATTGGGAAGCATTTAAAAGCCAGCAAAGAATAACTAAAAGATTAATTAAGAAAGGGAAGATAGATTATGAAAGTAAACTAGCAAAAAATATAAAAACAGATAGCAAGAGTTTCTACAGTTATATAAAAAGAAAAAGGGTGGCTAAAGTGAATGTTGGTCCCTTAGAGGACGAGACTGGGAAATTAGTGGTGGGGAACATGGAGATGGCAAAAACGCTGAACAAATATTTTGTATCAGTCTTTACAGTAGAGGACACTAAAAGTATCCCAACACTGGACAAACAGGGGGCTATGGGGGGGAGGAGCGAAACACAATTAAAATCACTAAGGCGGTGATACTCGGTAAGATAATGGGACTAAAGGCAGATAAATCCCCTGGACCTGATGGCTTACATCCTAGGGTCTTGAGAGAAGTGGCAGTGGGGATTGCGGATGCATTGGTGGTAAATTTCCAGAACTCCCTGGATTCAGGAAAGGGCCCAGCAGTTTGGAAAACTGCTAATGTAATGCCCTTATTTAAAAAGGGAAGTAGACAAAAGGCTGGAAACTATAGACCAGTTAGCCTAACATCTGTGGTTGGTAAAATGTTGGAGTCCGTTATTAAGGAAGCAGTAACAGGACATTTGGATAAGGATCATTTAATTGGACAGAGTCAGCATGGTTTTATGAAGGGCAAGTCATGTTTGACAAATTTGCTCAAATTCTTTGAGGATGTAACAAACAGGGTGGATAAAGGGGAACCAGTGGATGTGGTGTATTTGGACTTCCAAAAGGCATTTGACAAGGTGTCACACACAAGATTACTGCACAAGATAAAAAATCACGGGATTGGGGGTAATATACTGGCATGGGTGGAAGATTGGCTATCTAACAGAAAACAGAGAGTGGGGATAAATGGTTCATTCTCGGGTTGGCAATTAGTAACTAGTGGTGTTCCGCAGGGGTCAGTGCTGGGACCCCAACTCTTTACAATCTATATTAACGATTTGGAGGAAGGGACTGAGTGCAACATATCCAAGTTTGCCGATGATACAAAGATGGGAGGGAAAGCAGTGAGTGAGGAGGACATAAAAAACCTTCAAAAGGACATAGACAGGCTAAGTGAGTGGGCAGAAATTTGGCAGATGGAATATAATGTTGGAAAGTGTGAGGTTATGCACATTGGCAGAAAAAATCAAAGAGCAAGTTATTATCTAAATGGAGAGAAACTGCAAAGTGCTACAGTACAAAGGGATCTGTGGGTCCTGGTGCATGAAACACAGAAGGTTAGTATACAGGTACAGTGGGTGATCAGGAAGGCCAATGGAACCTTGGCTTTTATTGCAAGGGGGACAGAGAATAACAGCAGGGAAGTCTTGCTTCAGTTATACAGGGTACTGGTGAGGCCACACCTGGAATACTGCGTACAGTTTTGGTTTCCATATTTAAGAAAAGATAGACTTGCTCTCGAGGCAGTTCAGAGAAGGTTCACTTGATTGATTCTGGAGATGAGGGGGTTGACTTATGAGGAAAGGTTGAGTAGGTTGGGCCTCTACTCATTCGAATTCAGAAGAATGAGAGGCGATCTTATCGAAACATATAAGATTGTGAAGGGGCTTGATCGGGTGGATGCGGTGAGGATGTTTCCACTGATGGGTGAGACTAGAACTAGGGGGCATAATCTTAGAATAAGGGGCTGCCCTTTCAAAACTGAGATGAGGAGAAACTTCTTCACTCAGAGGGTAGTAAATCTATGGATTTTACTACCTCAGAGAGCTGTGGATGCTGTGACATTAAATAAATTTAAAACGGAGATAGACAGTTTCCTAGCTGATAAGGGAATTAGGGGTTATGGGGAGAGGGCAGGGAAGTGGTCGTGAGTCTAGGTTCGGATCAGCCATGATCCTATTGAATGGCGGAGCAGGCCCGAGGGTCATATGGCCTACTCCTGCTCCTACTTCTTATGTTCTTATGAATTAATCCAGTGTACCACCCAGTCCCAGAGTGTGAAGGGACAGAGTGATAAACCACTGTACCCAGTCCAAGAGTGTGAAAGCAGAGTGTGATAACCCATTTTACTACGCAGTCCCAGAGTGTGAAAGCACAGTGTGATAACCCCCTGTATCCAGTCCCAGAGTGTGAAAGGACAGGGTGATAACCCACTGTACCCAGTCCCAGAGTGTTAAAGGACAGTGTGAAAACCCACTTTCTCCAGTCCCAGAGTGTGAAAAGACAGGGTGATAATCCACTGTACCCAGTCCCAGAGTGATAAAAGGAGAGTGTGATATCCCACTGTATCCATTCCAAGAGTGGGAAGGAAAGTGTGATAACCCAATGTACCCAGTCCCAGAGTGTGAAAGGACAGTGTGATATCCCACTGTATCCATTCCCAGAGTGTGAAAGGAGAGTGTGATAACCCACTGTACCCAGTCCCAGAGTGTGAAAGGACAGTGTAATAACCCACTGTATCACCCATTCCCAGAGTGTGAAAGAACAGTGCGATAGCCCACTGTATCCAGTCCCAGAGTGTGAAAGGGCAGTGTAATATCCCACTGTATCCAGTCCCTGAGTATGAAAGAACAGTGTGATAACCCACTGTACCCAGTCCCAGAGTGTGAAAGGACAGTGTGATAACCCACTGAACCAGTCCCAGAATGTGAAAGAACAGTGTGATAAAACACTGTACCCAGTCCCAGAGTGTGAAAGGACAGTGTGATAACCCACTGTACCCAGCCCCAGTGTGTGAAAGGACAGTGTAATAACCCACTGTACCCAGTCCCAGAGAGTGAAAGGACAGTGTTATAACCCACTGTACCCAGTCCCAGAGTGTGAAATGACAGTGTGATACTCACTGTACCCAGTCCCAGAGTGTGAAAGGAGAGTGTGCTAATCCACTGTACCCAGTCCCAGAGTGTGAAAGGACAGTGTGATTGCACACTGAACCTGGAGTCCCAGAGTATGAAACGACAATGTGCTAACCCACTGCACCCAGTCCCAGAGTGTGAAAGGACAGTGTAATATCCCACTGTATCCAGTCCCTGAGTGTGAAAGAACAGTATGATAACCCACTGTACCACCCAGTTGCAGAGTGTGAAAGGACAGTGGGATAACCCACTGTATCCAGTCCCAGAGTGTGAAAGGACAGTGCGATAAGCCACTTTACACAGTCCCAGAGTGTGAAAGGATAGTGTGATAACCCACTGTACCATCCAGTCCCAGAGTGTGAAAGGAAAGTGTGATAACCCACTGTACCCAGTCCCAGAGTGTGAAAGAACAGTGTGATAACCCACTGTACCACCCAGTCCCAGAGTGTGAAAGGACAGTGTGATAACCCACTGTACCCAGCCCCAGAGTGTGAAAGGACTGTGTGATACTCACTGTACCCAGTCCCAGAGTGTGAAAGGACAGTGTGATAACCCACTGTACCCAGTCCCAGAGTGTGAAAGGACAGTGTGATAACCCACTGTAACCAGTCCCAGAGTGTGAAAGGATAGAGTGATAACCCACTGTACCCAGTCCCAGAGTGTGAAAGGACAGTGTGATAACCCACTGTACTCAGTCCCAGAGTTTGAAAGGACAGTGTGATTACCCACTGTACCACACAGTCCCAGAGTGTGAAAGGACAGTGTGATATCCCACTGTTCCCAGTTACAAAGTGTGAAAGGACAGTGTGATAAACCACTGCTCCCTGTCCCAGAGTGTGTAAGGACTGTGTGATAACACTCTCTATCCAGCCCCAGAGTGTGAAAGGATAGTGTGATAACCCAGTGTACCCAGTCCCAGAGTGTGAAAGGACAGTGTGATACTCACTGTACCCGGTCCCAGAGTGTGAAAGGACAGTGTGATACTCACTGTACACTGTCTCCAAATGTTAAAGGACAGTGTGATAAGCCACTGTACCCTGTCCCAGGGTGTGCATGGACAGTGTGATAAACCACTTTACCCAGTCCCAGAGTGTGAAAGGACAGTGTGATACACACTGTACACAGACCCAGAGTGTGAAAGGACAGTGTGACAAGCCACTGTACCCAGTCCCAGTGTGTGAAAGGAACTTGGGATAATCCACTGTACCACCCAGTCCCAGAGTGTGAAAGAACAGTGTGATAACCAACTGCACCCAGTCCCAGAGTGTGAAAGGACAGTGTGATAACCCACTGTACCAGTCCCAGAGTGTGGAAGAACAGTGTGATAAAACACTGTACCCAGTCCCAGAGTATGAAAGGACAGTGTGATAACCCACTGTACCCAGTCCCAGAGTGTGAAAGAACAGTGTGATAACCCACTGTACCCAGTCCCAGAGTGTGAAAGGACAGTGTGATAACCCACTGTACCAGTCCCAGAGTGTGGAAGAACAGTGTGATACAACACTGTACCCAGCCCCAGAGTGAGAAAGGACAGTGTGATAACCCACTGTACCCAGTCCCAGAGTGTGAAAGGACAGTGTGATAACCCACTGTATCACCCAGTCCCAGAGTGTGAAAGGATAGTGTGATAACCCACTGTACCCAGTCCCAGAATGTGAAAGGACAGTGTGATACTCACTGTACACTGTCTCCAAATTTTAAAGGACAGTGTGATAACCCACTGTACCCTGTCCCAGGGTGTGCATGGACAGTGTGATAGTGGTTAGCACTGTTGCCTCACAGCGCGAGGGACCCGGGTTCAAATCTGGCCTCGGGTGACTGTCTGTGTGGAGTTTGCACATTCTCCCCGTGTTTGCGTGGGTTTCCTCCGGGTGCTCCGGTTTCCTCCCACAGTCCAAAGATGTGCGGGTTAGGTTGATTGGCCATGATAAAAAAATTGGCCCTTAGTGTTAGGGGGGATTAAATAAGTGTGGTTACGAGGATAGGGCTTGTGTGGGATGGTTGTCGGTGTAGGGACCGGGTGCTAGGGTTTGGATGATCAGCCACGATCTCGTTGAATGGCGGAGCAGGCTCGAAGGGCCGAATGGCCTACTCCTGCTCCTATCTTCTATGTTTCTATGTTTCTATGTTTCTATGTCGCAGAGTGTGAAAGGACACTGTGATAACCCACTGTACCCAGTCCCAGAGTGCGAAAGGAGAGTGTGCTAACCCACTGTACCCAGTTCCAGAGTGTGAAATAACAGTGTGATAACCCACTGTGCCCAGTCCCAGAGTGTGAAAGGACAGTGTGATAACCCACTGTACCCAGTCCCAGAGTGTGAAAGGACAGCGTGATACTCACTGTACCCAGTACCAGTGTGTGAAAGGACAGTGTGATAACCCACTGTACCCAGTCCCAGAGAGGGAAAGGACAGTGTTATAACCTACTGTACCCAGTCCCAGAGTGTGAAAGGAGAGTGTGATACTCACTGAACCCAGTCCCAGAGTGTGAAAGGGGAGTGTGCTAACCCACAGTACCCAGTCCCAGAGTGTGAAAGGATAGAGTGATAACCCACTGTACCCAGTCCCAGAGTGTGAAAGGATAGAGTGATAACCCACTGTACCCAGTTCCACAGTGTGAAGGGACAGTGTGATAACCCACTGCACCCAGTCCCAGAGTGTGAAATGACAGTGTGATACTCACTGTACCCAGTCACAGAGTGGGCATGGACAGTGTGATAAACCACTTTACCCAGTCCCAGAGTGTGAAAGGACAGTGTGATACTCACTGTACCCAGTCCCAGAGTGTGAAAGGACAGTGTGATTACCCACTGTTCCGTGCCAGAGTGTGAAAGAACTGTGTGATAAACCACTGCACCACTCAGTCCCAGAGTGCGAAAGGACAGTGAGATAACCCAGTGTACCCAGTCCCAGTGTGTGAAAGGATCTTGGAATAATCCACTGCACCACCCAGTCCCAGAGTGTGAAAGGACAGTGTGATAACCCACTGTACCCAGGCCCAGAGTGTGAAAGGACAGTGTGATAACACACTGTGCCCAGGCCCAGAGTGTAAAAGGACAGTGTGATAACCCACTGTACCCAGGCCCAGAGTGTGAAAGGACAGTGTGATAACCCACTGTACCCAGGCCCAGAGTGTGAAAGGACAGTGTGATAACCCACGGTACCCAGTCCCAGAGTGTGAAAGGACAGTGTGATACTCACTGTACCCGGTCCCAGAGTGTGAAAGGACAGTGTGATACTCACTGTACACTGTCCCAGAGTGTGAAAAGACAGTGTGATTGCACACTGAACCTGGAGTCCCAGAGTATGAAACGACAATGTGCTAACCCACTGCACCCAGTCCCAGAGTGTGAAAGGACAGTGTGATACTCACTGTACACTGTCTCCAAATTTTAAAGGACAGTGTGATAACCCACTGTACCCTGTCCCAGGGTGTGCATGGACAGTGTGATAGTGGTTAGCACTGTTGCCTCACAGCGCGAGGGACCCGGGTTCAAATCTGGCCTCGGGTGACTGTCTGTGTGGAGTTTGCACATTCTCCCCGTGTTTGCGTGGGTTTCCTCCGGGTGCTCCGGTTTCCTCCCACAGTCCAAAGATGTGCGGGTTAGGTTGATTGGCCATGATAAAAAAATTGGCCCTTAGTGTTAGGGGGGATTAAATACGTGTGGTTACGGGGATAGGGCTTGTGTGGGATGGTTGTCGGTGTAGGGACCGGGTGCTAGGGTTTGGATGATCAGCCACGATCTCGTTGAATGGCGGAGCAGGCTCGAAGGGCCGAATGGCCTACTCCTGCTCCTATCTTCTATGTTTCTATGTTTCTATGTCGCAGAGTGTGAAAGGACACTGTGATAACCCACTGTACCCAGTCCCAGAGTGCGAAAGGAGAGTGTGCTAACCCACTGTACCCAGTTCCAGAGTGTGAAATAACAGTGTGATAACCCACTGTGCCCAGTCCCAGAGTGTGAAAGGACAGTGTGATAACCCACTGTACCCAGTCCCAGAGTGTGAAAGGACAGTGTGATAACCCACTGTACCCAGTCCCAGAGAGGGAAAGGACAGTGTTATAACCTACTGTACCCAGTCCCAGAGCGTGAAAGGAGAGTGTGATACTCACTGAACCCAGTCCCAGAGTGTGAAAGGGGAGTGTGCTAACCCACAGTACCCAGTCCCAGAGTGTGAAAGGACAGTGTGATACTCACTGTACCCAGTCCCAGAGTGTGAAAGGGGAGTGTGCTAACATACTGTACCCAGTCCCAGAGAGGGAAAGGACAGTGTTATAACCCACTGTACCCAGTTGCAGAGTGTGAAAGGACAGTGGGATAACCCACTTTTCCCAGTCCCAGAGTGTGAAAGGACAGTGTGATGACCCACTGTACCCAGTCCCAGAGTGTGAAAGGACAGTGTGATAACCCACTGTACCATCCAGTCCCAGAGTGTGAAAGGAAAGTGTGATAACCCACTGTACCCAGTCCCAGAGTGTGAAAGGACAGTGTGATAACCCACTGTACCCAGTCCCAGAGTGTGAAAGGACAGTATGATAACCCACTGTACCCAGTCCCAGAGTGTGAAAGGATCGAGTGATAACCCACTGTACCCAGTCCCACAGTGTGAAGGGACAGTGTGATAACCCACTGCACCCAGTCCCAGAGTGTGAAATGACAGTGTGATACTCACTGTACCCAGTCACAGAGTGGGCATGGACAGTGTGATAAACCACTTTACCCAGTCCCAGAGTGTGAAAGGACAGTGTGATACTCACTGTACCCAGTCCCAGAGTGTGAAAGGACAGTGTGATTACCCACTGTTCCGTGCCAGAGTGTGAAAGAACTGTGTGATAAACCACTGCACCACTCAGTCCCAGAGTGCGAAAGGACAGTGAGATAACCCAGTGTACCCAGTCCCAGTGTGTGAAAGGATCTTGGAATAATCCACTGCACCACCCAGTCCCAGAGTGTGAAAGGACAGTGTGATAACCCACTGTACCCAGGCCCAGAGTGTGAAAGGACAGTGTGATAACACACTGTGCCCAGGCCCAGAGTGTAAAAGGACAGTGTGATAAACCACTGTACCCAGGCCCAGAGTGTGAAAGGACAGTGTGATAACCCACTGTATCCAGTCCCAGAGTGTGAAAGGACAGTGTGATAACCCACTGTACCCAGGCCCAGAGTGTGAAAGGACAGTGTGATAACCCACTGTACCCAGGCCCAGAGTGTGAAAGGACAGTGTGATAACCCACTGTACCCAGTCCCAGAGTGTTACAGGACAGTGTGATACTCACTGTACCCGGTCCCAGAGTGTGAAAGGACAGTGTGATACTCACTGTAAACTGTCTCCAAATTTTAAAGGACAGTGTGATAACCCACTGTACCCTGTCCCAGGGTGTGCATGGACAGTGTGATAAACCACTTTACCCAGTCCCAAAGTGTGAAAGGACAGTGTGACAACCCACTGTACCCAGTCCCAGTGTGTGAAAGGAACTTGGGATAATCCACTGTACCACCCAGTCCCAGAGTGTGAATGAACAGTGTGATAACCCACTGTACCAGTCCCAGAGTGTGGAAGAACAGTGTGATAAAACACTGTACCCAGTCCCAGAGTATGAAAGGACAGTGTGATAACCCACTGTACCCAGTCCCAGAGTGTGAAAGAACAGTGTGATAACCCACTGTACCCAGTCCCAGAGTGTGAAAGGACAGTGTGATAACCCACTGTACCCAGTCCCAGAGAGGGAAAGGACAGTGTTATAACCTACTGTACCCAGTCCCAGAGTGTGAAAGGAGAGTGTGCTAATCCACTGTACCCAGTCCCAGAGTGTGAAAGGACAGTGTGATTGCACACTGAACCTGGAGTCCCAGAGTATGAAACGACAATGTGCTAACCCACTGCACCCAGTCCCAGAGTGTGAAAGGACAGTGTAATATCCCACTGTATCCAGTCCCTGAGTGTGAAAGAACAGTATGATAACCCACTGTACCACCCAGTTGCAGAGCGTGAAAGGACAGTGGGATAACCCACTGTATCCAGTCCCAGAGTGTGAAAGGACAGTGGGATAAGCCACTTTACACAGTCCCAGAGTGTGAAAGGATAGTGTGATAACCCACTGTACCATCCAGTCCCAGAGTGTGAAAGGAAAGTGTGATAACCCACTGTACCCAGTCCCAGAGTGTGAAAGAACAGTGTGATAACCCACTGTACCCAGTCCCAGAGTGTGAAAGAACAGTGTGATAACCCACTGTACCCAGTCCCAGAGTGTGAAAGGACAGTGTGATAACCCACTGTACCCAGTCCCAGAGTGTGAAAGGACAGTATAATAACCCACTGTATCCAGTCCCAGAGTATGAAAGGACAGTGCGGTAACAGACTCTACCCAATCCCAGAGTGTGAAAGAACAGTGCGATAATCCACTGTATCCAGTCGCAGAGTGTGAAAGAACAGTGTGATAAACCACTGTACCCACTCCCAGAGTGTGAAAGGACAGTGTGATAAACCACTGTACCCAGTCCCAGAGTGTGAAAGGACAGTGTGATAACCCACTGTACCCAGTCCCAGAGTGTGAACGGACAGTGTGATACACACTGTACCCAGTACCAGAGTGTGAAAGGACAGTGAAATAACCCACTGTGTGCTGTCCCAGAGTGTGAAGGGACAGTGTGATAACCCACTGTACCCAGTCCCAGAGTGTGAAAGGACAGTGTGGTAACGCACTGCACCCAGTCCCACAGTGTGAAAGGACAGTGTGATAACCCACTGTACCCAGTCCCAGAGTGTGAAAGGACGGTGTGATAACGCACTGCACCCGGTCCCATAGTGTGAAAGGACAGTGTAATAACCCACTGTACCCAGTCCCAGAGTGTGAAAGGATAGTGTAATAACCCACTGTATCCAGTCCCAGAGTGTGAAAGGACAGTGTAATATCCCACTGTATCCAGTCCCAGAGTGTGAAAGAACAGTGTGATAACCCACTGTATCCAGTCCCAGAGTGTGAAAGGACAGTGTAATAACCCAATGTATCCAGTCACAGAGTGTGAAAGGGCAGTGTAATATCCCACTGTATCCAGTCCCACAGTGTGAAAGGACAGTGTGAAAACCCACTGTACCCAGTCCCAGAGTGTGAAAGGACAGTGTGATAACACACTGTACCTACTCCCAGTGTGTGCAAGGACAGTGTAATAACGCACTGTATCCAGTCCCAGAGTGTGAAAGGACAGTGTGACAACCCATTGTACCCAGTCCCAGAGTGTGAAAGGACAGTGTGATATCCCACTTTATCATCCAGTCCCAGAGTGTGAAAGGAATGTATAATATCCCGCTATATCCAGTCCCTGAGTTTGAAAGGACAGTGTGATAACCCACTGTACCAAGTCCCTGGGTGTGAAAGGACAGTGTGATAACCCACTGTACCCAGTCCCAGAGTGTGAAAGGACAGTGTGATACTCACTGTACCCAGTCCCAGAGAGTGAAAGGACAGTGTGATAACCCACTGTACCGAGACCCAGAGTGTGAACGGACAGTGTGATTCTCACTGTACCCAATACCAGAGTGTGAAAGAACAGTGGGATAACCCATTTTACCGAGTCCCAGAGTGTGAAAGGACTGTGTGATAACTCACTGTACCACCCAGTCCCAGAGATTGAAAGGACAGTGTGATAACCCACTGTACGCAGCCCCAGAGTGTGAAAGAACAGTGTGATTCTCACTGTACCCAATCCCAGAGTGTGAAAGGAGAGTGTGATAACTCACTATAGCACCCAGTCCGAGAGTGTGAAAGGACAGTGTGATAACCCACTGTATCCAGTCCCAGAGTGTGAAAGGACAGTGTGATAACCCACTGTATCCAGTCCCAGAGTGTGAAAGGACAGTGTGATACTCACTGTACCCAGTCCCAGAGAGTGAAAGGACAGTGTAATAACCCACTGTATCCAGTCGCAGAGTGTGAAAGGGCAGTGTAATATCCCACTGTATCCAGTCCCAGAGTGTGAAAGAACAGGGTGATACTCACTGTACCCAATCCCAGAGTGTGAAAGGACAGTGTGAAAACCCACTCTACCCAGTCCCAGAGTATGAAAGGACAGTGTGATAACACACTGTACCTACTCCCAGTGTGTGCAAGGACAGTGTAATAAACCACTGTATCCAGTCCCAGAGTGTGAAAAGACAGTGTGACAACCCACTGTACCCAGTCCCAGAGTGTGTAAGGACAGTGTGATATCCCACTCTATCATCCAGTCCCAGAGTGTGAAAGGAATGTATAATATCCCGCTGTATCCAGTCCCTGAGTGTGAAAGAACAGTGTGATAACCCACTGTACCCAGTCCCAGAGTGTGAAAGGACAGTGTGGTAACGCACTGTACCCAGTCCCACAGTGTGAACGGACAGTGTGATAACCCACTGTACCAAGTCCCTGAGTGTGAAAGGACAGTGTGATAACCCACTGTATCCAGTCCCAGAGTGTGAAAGGACAGTGTGATACTCACTGTACCCAGTCCCAGAGTGTGAAAGGACAGTGTGATAAACCACTGTACCCAGTCCCAGAGTGCGAAAGGACAGTGTGATACTCACTGTACCCAGTCCCAGAGTGTGAAAGGACAGTGTGATAACCCACTGTACCAGTCCCATAGTGTGAATGGACAGTGTGATAACCCACTCTACCCAGTCCCAGAGTGTGAAAGGACAGCGTGATAACCCACTCTATCACCCATTCCCAGAGTGTTAAAGGACAGTGTGATATCCCACTGTACCCAGTTACAGAGTGTGAAAGGACAGTGTGATAAACCACTGTTCCCAGTTACAGAGTGTGAAAGGACAGTGTGATAAACCACTGTACCCAGTCCCAGAGTGTGTAAGGACTGTGCGATAACACATTGTATCCAGTCCCAGAGTGTGAAAGCACAGAGTGATAACCCTCTGTACCCAGTCCCAGAGTGTGAAAGGATCGTGTGTTAACCTACTGTACCTAATCCCAGAGTGTGAAAGGACAGTGTGATACTCACCATACCCGGTCCCAGAGTGTGAAAGGACAGTGTGATACTCACTGTACCCAGACCCAGGATGTGCATGGACAGAGTGATAAACCACTTTACCCAGTCCCAAAGTGTGAAAGGACAGTGTCATACTCACTGTACGCAGACCCAGAGTGTGAAAGGACAGTGTGACAACCCACTGTATCCAGTCCCAGAGTGTGAAAGGACAGTGTGATAACCCACTGTACACAGTCCCATAGTGTGAAAGGACAGTGTGATACTCACTGTACCCAGTCCCAGAGTGTGAAAGGACAGTGTGATAACCCACTGTACCGAGTCCCAGAGTGTGAAAGGACAGTGTGATACTCACTGTACCCAATCCCAGAGTGTGAAAGGACAGTGTGACAACTCACTGTACCACCCAGTCCCAGAGTGTGAAAGGACAGTGTGATAACCCACTGTACCCAGTTCCAGAGTATGAAAGAACAGTGAGATAACCCACTCTACCCAGTCCCAGAGTGTGAAGGGACAGTGTGAAAACCCACTGTAGCACTCGGACCCAGAGTGTGAACAGACAGTGTGGTACACCACTGTACCCGGTACCAGGGTGTGAAACGACATTGTGATAACCCACTGTACCCAGCCCCAGAGTGTGAAAGGACAGTGTGATAACCCACTGTACCCAGTCCCAGAGTGTGAAAGGACAGTGTAATAACCCACTGTATCCAGCCCCAGAGTGTGAAAGGACAGTGTAATAACCCACTGTATCCAGCCCCAAAGAGTGAAAGGACAGTGTAATAACCCACTGTATCCAGTCCCAGAGTGTGAAAGGAAAGTGTAATATCCCGCTGTATCCAGTCCCTGAGTGTGAAAGAACAGTGCGGTAACCCACTGTACTCAGTTCCAGAGTGTGAAAGGACAGTGTGATAACCCACTGTACCAAGTCCCAGAGTGTGAAAGGACAGTGTGACAACCCACTGTACCAGTCCCAGTGTGTGAAAGGACAGTGTGATACTCACTGTACCCAGTCCTGGAGAGTGAAAGGACAGTGTGAAAACCAACTGTACCCAGTCCCAGAGTGTGAAAGGACAGTGTAATAACCCACTGTATCCAGTCCCAGAGTATGAAAGGACAGTGCGATAAAATACTCTACCCAATCCCAGAGTGTGAAAGAACAGTGCGATAACCCACTGTACCCAGTCCCAGAGTGTGAAAGAACAGTGTGATAAACCACTGTACCCATTCCCAGAGTGTGAAAGGACAGTGTGATACTCACTGTACCCAGTCCCAGATTGCGAAAGGACAGTGTGATAACCCAGTGTACCCAGTCCCAGTGTGTGAAAGGACAGTGTGATAAACCACTGTACCACCCAGCCCCAGAGTTTGAAAGGACAGTGTGATAACCCACTGTACCCAGTCCCAGAGTCTGCAAGGACAGTGTGGTAAACCAATGTACCCGGTACCAGAGTGTGAAAGGACATCGTGATAACCCACTGTACCACCCAGCCCCAGAGTTTGAAAGGACAGTGTGATAACCCACTGTACCCAGTCCCAGGGTGTGAAAGGACAGTGTAATAACCCACTGTATAGAGTCCCAGAGAGTGAAAGGACAGTGTTATAACCCACTGTACCCAGTCCCAGAGTGTGAAATGACAGTGTGATACTCACTGTACCCAGTCCCAGAGTGTGAAAGGAGAGTGTGCTAATCCACTGTACCCAGTCCCAGAGTGTGAAAGGACAGTGTGATTGCACACTGAACCTGGAGTCCCAGAGTATGAAACGACAATGTGCTAACCCACTGCACCCAGTCCCAGAGTGTGAAAGGACAGTGTAATATCCCACTGTATCCAGTCCCTGAGTGTGAAAGAACAGTATGATAACCCACTGTACCACCCAGTTGCAGAGTGTGAAAGGACAGTGGGATAACCCACTGTATCCAGTCCCAGAGTGTGAAAGGACAGTGCGATAAGCCACTTTACACAGTCCCAGAGTGTGAAAGGATAGTGTGATAACCCACTGTACCATCCAGTCCCAGAGTGTGAAAGGAAAGTGTGATAACCCACTGTACCCAGTCCCAGAGTGTGAAAGAACAGTGTGATAACCCACTGTACCACCCAGTCCCAGAGTGTGAAAGGACAGTGTGATAACCCACTGTACCCAGCCCCAGAGTGTGAAAGGACTGTGTGATACTCACTGTACCCAGTCCCAGAGTGTGAAAGGACAGTGTGATAACCCACTGTACCCAGTCCCAGAGTGTGAAAGGACAGTGTGATAACCCACTGTAACCAGTCCCAGAGTGTGAAAGGATAGAGTGATAACCCACTGTACCCAGTCCCAGAGTGTGAAAGGACAGTGTGATAACCCACTGTACTCAGTCCCAGAGTTTGAAAGGACAGTGTGATTACCCACTGTACCACACAGTCCCAGAGTGTGAAAGGACAGTGTGATATCCCACTGTTCCCAGTTACAAAGTGTGAAAGGACAGTGTGATAAACCACTGCTCCCTGTCCCAGAGTGTGTAAGGACTGTGTGATAACACTCTCTATCCAGCCCCAGAGTGTGAAAGGATAGTGTGATAACCCAGTGTACCCAGTCCCAGAGTGTGAAAGGACAGTGTGATACTCACTGTACCCGGTCCCAGAGTGTGAAAGGACAGTGTGATACTCACTGTACACTGTCTCCAAATGTTAAAGGACAGTGTGATAAGCCACTGTACCCTGTCCCAGGGTGTGCATGGACAGTGTGATAAACCACTTTACCCAGTCCCAGAGTGTGAAAGGACAGTGTGATACACACTGTACACAGACCCAGAGTGTGAAAGGACAGTGTGACAAGCCACTGTACCCAGTCCCAGTGTGTGAAAGGAACTTGGGATAATCCACTGTACCACCCAGTCCCAGAGTGTGAAAGAACAGTGTGATAACCAACTGCACCCAGTCCCAGAGTGTGAAAGGACAGTGTGATAACCCACTGTACCAGTCCCAGAGTGTGGAAGAACAGTGTGATAAAACACTGTACCCAGTCCCAGAGTATGAAAGGACAGTGTGATAACCCACTGTACCCAGTCCCAGAGTGTGAAAGAACAGTGTGATAACCCACTGTACCCAGTCCCAGAGTGTGAAAGGACAGTGTGATAACCCACTGTACCAGTCCCAGAGTGTGGAAGAACAGTGTGATACAACACTGTACCCAGCCCCAGAGTGAGAAAGGACAGTGTGATAACCCACTGTACCCAGTCCCAGAGTGTGAAAGGACAGTGTGATAACCCACTGTATCACCCAGTCCCAGAGTGTGAAAGGATAGTGTGATAACCCACTGTACCCAGTCCCAGAATGTGAAAGGACAGTGTGATACTCACTGTACACTGTCTCCAAATTTTAAAGGACAGTGTGATAACCCACTGTACCCTGTCCCAGGGTGTGCATGGACAGTGTGATAGTGGTTAGCACTGTTGCCTCACAGCGCGAGGGACCCGGGTTCAAATCTGGCCTCGGGTGACTGTCTGTGTGGAGTTTGCACATTCTCCCCGTGTTTGCGTGGGTTTCCTCCGGGTGCTCCGGTTTCCTCCCACAGTCCAAAGATGTGCGGGTTAGGTTGATTGGCCATGATAAAAAAATTGGCCCTTAGTGTTAGGGGGGATTAAATACGTGTGGTTACGAGGATAGGGCTTGTGTGGGATGGTTGTCGGTGTAGGGACCGGGTGCTAGGGTTTGGATGATCAGCCACGATCTCGTTGAATGGCGGAGCAGGCTCGAAGGGCCGAATGGCCTACTCCTGCTCCTATCTTCTATGTTTCTATGTTTCTATGTTTCTATGTCGCAGAGTGTGAAAGGACACTGTGATAACCCACTGTACCCAGTCCCAGAGTGCGAAAGGAGAGTGTGCTAACCCACTGTACCCAGTTCCAGAGTGTGAAATAACAGTGTGATAACCCACTGTGCCCAGTCCCAGAGTGTGAAAGGACAGTGTGATAACCCACTGTACCCAGTCCCAGAGTGTGAAAGGACAGTGTGATACTCACTGAACCCAGTCCCAGAGTGTGAAAGGGGAGTGTGCTAACCCACAGTACCCAGTCCCAGAGTGTGAAAGGATAGAGTGATAACCCACTGTACCCAGTCCCAGAGTGTGAAAGGATAGAGTGATAACCCACTGTACCCAGTTCCACAGTGTGAAGGGACAGTGTGATAACCCACTGCACCCAGTCCCAGAGTGTGAAATGACAGTGTGATACTCACTGTACCCAGTCACAGAGTGGGCATGGACAGTGTGATAAACCACTTTACCCAGTCCCAGAGTGTGAAAGGACAGTGTGATACTCACTGTACCCAGTCCCAGAGTGTGAAAGGACAGTGTGATTACCCACTGTTCCGTGCCAGAGTGTGAAAGAACTGTGTGATAAACCACTGCACCACTCAGTCCCAGAGTGCGAAAGGACAGTGAGATAACCCAGTGTACCCAGTCCCAGTGTGTGAAAGGATCTTGGAATAATCCACTGCACCACCCAGTCCCAGAGTGTGAAAGGACAGTGTGATAACCCACTGTACCCAGGCCCAGAGTGTGAAAGGACAGTGTGATAACACACTGTGCCCAGGCCCAGAGTGTAAAAGGACAGTGTGATAACCCACTGTACCCAGGCCCAGAGTGTGAAAGGACAGTGTGATAACCCACTGTACCCAGGCCCAGAGTGTGAAAGGACAGTGTGATAACCCACGGTACCCAGTCCCAGAGTGTGAAAGGACAGTGTGATACTCACTGTACCCGGTCCCAGAGTGTGAAAGGACAGTGTGATACTCACTGTACACTGTCCCAGAGTGTGAAAAGACAGTGTGATTGCACACTGAACCTGGAGTCCCAGAGTATGAAACGACAATGTGCTAACCCACTGCACCCAGTCCCAGAGTGTGAAAGGACAGTGTGATACTCACTGTACACTGTCTCCAAATTTTAAAGGACAGTGTGATAACCCACTGTACCCTGTCCCAGGGTGTGCATGGACAGTGTGATAGTGGTTAGCACTGTTGCCTCACAGCGCGAGGGACCCGGGTTCAAATCTGGCCTCGGGTGACTGTCTGTGTGGAGTTTGCACATTCTCCCCGTGTTTGCGTGGGTTTCCTCCGGGTGCTCCGGTTTCCTCCCACAGTCCAAAGATGTGCGGGTTAGGTTGATTGGCCATGATAAAAAAATTGGCCCTTAGTGTTAGGGGGGATTAAATACGTGTGGTTACGGGGATAGGGCTTGTGTGGGATGGTTGTCGGTGTAGGGACCGGGTGCTAGGGTTTGGATGATCAGCCACGATCTCGTTGAATGGCGGAGCAGGCTCGAAGGGCCGAATGGCCTACTCCTGCTCCTATCTTCTATGTTTCTATGTTTCTATGTCACAGAGTGTGAAAGGACACTGTGATAACCCACTGTACCCAGTCCCAGAGTGCGAAAGGAGAGTGTGCTAACCCACTGTACCCAGTTCCAGAGTGTGAAATAACAGTGTGATAACCCACTGTGCCCAGTCCCAGAGTGTGAAAGGACAGTGTGATAACCCACTGTACCCAGTCCCAGAGTGTGAAAGGACAGTGTGATAACCCACTGTACCCAGTCCCAGAGAGGGAAAGGACAGTGTTATAACCTACTGTACCCAGTCCCAGAGCGTGAAAGGAGAGTGTGATACTCACTGAACCCAGTCCCAGAGTGTGAAAGGGGAGTGTGCTAACCCACAGTACCCAGTCCCAGAGTGTGAAAGGACAGTGTGATACTCACTGTACCCAGTCCCAGAGTGTGAAAGGGGAGTGTGCTAACATACTGTACCCAGTCCCAGAGAGGGAAAGGACAGTGTTATAACCCACTGTACCCAGTTGCAGAGTGTGAAAGGACAGTGGGATAACCCACTTTTCCCAGTCCCAGAGTGTGAAAGGACAGTGTGATGACCCACTGTACCCAGTCCCAGAGTGTGAAAGGACAGTGTGATAACCCACTGTACCATCCAGTCCCAGAGTGTGAAAGGAAAGTGTGATAACCCACTGTACCCAGTCCCAGAGTGTGAAAGGACAGTGTGATAACCCACTGTACCCAGTCCCAGAGTGTGAAAGGACAGTATGATAACCCACTGTACCCAGTCCCAGAGTGTGAAAGGATCGAGTGATAACCCACTGTACCCAGTCCCACAGTGTGAAGGGACAGTGTGATAACCCACTGCACCCAGTCCCAGAGTGTGAAATGACAGTGTGATACTCACTGTACCCAGTCACAGAGTGGGCATGGACAGTGTGATAAACCACTTTACCCAGTCCCAGAGTGTGAAAGGACAGTGTGATACTCACTGTACCCAGTCCCAGAGTGTGAAAGGACAGTGTGATTACCCACTGTTCCGTGCCAGAGTGTGAAAGAACTGTGTGATAAACCACTGCACCACTCAGTCCCAGAGTGCGAAAGGACAGTGAGATAACCCAGTGTACCCAGTCCCAGTGTGTGAAAGGATCTTGGAATAATCCACTGCACCACCCAGTCCCAGAGTGTGAAAGGACAGTGTGATAACCCACTGTACCCAGGCCCAGAGTGTGAAAGGACAGTGTGATAACCCACTGTACCCAGGCCCAGAGTGTGAAAGGACAGTGTGATAACACACTGTGCCCAGGCCCAGAGTGTAAAAGGACAGTGTGATAAACCACTGTACCCAGGCCCAGAGTGTGAAAGGACAGTGTGATAACCCACTGTATCCAGTCCCAGAGTGTGAAAGGACAGTGTGATAACCCACTGTACCCAGGCCCAGAGTGTGAAAGGACAGTGTGATAACCCACTGTACCCAGGCCCAGAGTGTGAAAGGACAGTGTGATAACCCACTGTACCCAGTCCCAGAGTGTTACAGGACAGTGTGATACTCACTGTACCCGGTCCCAGAGTGTGAAAGGACAGTGTGATACTCACTGTAAACTGTCTCCAAATTTTAAAGGACAGTGTGATAACCCACTGTACCCTGTCCCAGGGTGTGCATGGACAGTGTGATAAACCACTTTACCCAGTCCCAAAGTGTGAAAGGACAGTGTGACAACCCACTGTACCCAGTCCCAGTGTGTGAAAGGAACTTGGGATAATCTACTGTACCACCCAGTCCCAGAGTGTGAATGAACAGTGTGATAACCCACTGTACCAGTCCCAGAGTGTGGAAGAACAGTGTGATAAAACACTGTACCCAGTCCCAGAGTATGAAAGGACAGTGTGATAACCCACTGTACCCAGTCCCAGAGTGTGAAAGAACAGTGTGATAACCCACTGTACCCAGTCCCAGAGTGTGAAAGGACAGTGTGATAACCCACTGTACCCAGTCCCAGAGAGGGAAAGGACAGTGTTATAACCTACTGTACCCAGTCCCAGAGTGTGAAAGGAGAGTGTGCTAATCCACTGTACCCAGTCCCAGAGTGTGAAAGGACAGTGTGATTGCACACTGAACCTGGAGTCCCAGAGTATGAAACGACAATGTGCTAACCCACTGCACCCAGTCCCAGAGTGTGAAAGGACAGTGTAATATCCCACTGTATCCAGTCCCTGAGTGTGAAAGAACAGTATGATAACCCACTGTACCACCCAGTTGCAGAGCGTGAAAGGACAGTGGGATAACCCACTGTATCCAGTCCCAGAGTGTGAAAGGACAGTGGGATAAGCCACTTTACACAGTCCCAGAGTGTGAAAGGATAGTGTGATAACCCACTGTACCATCCAGTCCCAGAGTGTGAAAGGAAAGTGTGATAACCCACTGTACCCAGTCCCAGAGTGTGAAAGAACAGTGTGATAACCCACTGTAACACCCAGTCCCAGAGTGTGAAAGGACAGTGTGATAACCCACTGTACCCAGTCCCAGAGTGTGAAAGAACAGTGTGATAACCCACTGTACCCAGTCCCAGAGTGTGAAAGGACAGTGTGATAACCCACTGTACCCAGTCCCAGAGTGTGAAAGGACAGTATAATAACCCACTGTAT
Organism: Somniosus microcephalus; assembly: GCF_052327205.1. Taxonomy (NCBI): domain Eukaryota; kingdom Metazoa; phylum Chordata; class Chondrichthyes; order Squaliformes; family Somniosidae; genus Somniosus; species Somniosus microcephalus. Next base: position 6,710,306 of record NC_141015.1, read on the forward strand.
CCAGTCCCAGAGTATGAAAGGACAGTGCGGTAACAGACTCTACCCAATCCCAGAGTGTGAAAGAACAGTGCGATAATCCACTGTATCCAGTCGCAGAGTGTGAAAGAACAGTGTGATAAACCACTGTACCCACTCCCAGAGTGTGAAAGGACAGTGTGATAAACCACTGTACCCAGTCCCAGAGTGTGAAAGGACAGTGTGATAACCCACTGTACCCAGTCCCAGAGTGTGAACGGACAGTGTGATACACACTGTACCCAGTACCAGAGTGTGAAAGGACAGTGAAATAACCCACTGTGTGCTGTCCCAGAGTGTGAAGGGACAGTGTGATAACCCACTGTACCCAGTCCCAGAGTGTGAAAGGACAGTGTGGTAACGCACTGCACCCAGTCCCACAGTGTGAAAGGACAGTGTGATAACCCACTGTACCCAGTCCCAGAGTGTGAAAGGACGGTGTGATAACGCACTGCACCCGGTCCCATAGTGTGAAAGGACAGTGTAATAACCCACTGTACCCAGTCCCAGAGTGTGAAAGGATAGTGTGATAACCCACTGCACCCAGTCCCAGAGTGTGAAAGGACAGTGTAATAACACACTGTACCGAGTCCCAGAGTGTGAAAGGACAGTGTAATAACCCACTGTATCCAGTCCCAGAGTGTGAAAGGACAGTGTAATATCCCACTGTATCCAGTCCCAGAGTGTGAAAGAACAGTGTGATAACCCACTGTATCCAGTCCCAGAGTGTGAAAGGACAGTGTAATAACCCAATGTATCCAGTCACAGAGTGTGAAAGGGCAGTGTAATATCCCACTGTATCCAGTCCCACAGTGTGAAAGGACAGTGTGAAAACCCACTGTACCCAGTCCCAGAGTGTGAAAGGACAGTGTGATAACACACTGTACCTACTCCCAGTGTGTGCAAGGACAGTGTAATAACGCACTGTATCCAGTCCCAGAGTGTGAAAGGACAGTGTGACAACCCATTGTACCCAGTCCCAGAGTGTGAAAGGACAGTGTGATATCCCACTTTATCATCCAGTCCCAGAGTGTGAAAGGAATGTATAATATCCCGCTATATCCAGTCCCTGAGTTTGAAAGGACAGTGTGATAACCCACTGTACCAAGTCCCTGGGTGTGACAGGACAGTGTGATAACCCACTGTACCCAGTCCCAGAGTGTGAAAGGACAGTGTGATACTCACTGTACCCAGTCCCAGAGAGTGAAAGGACAGTGTGATAACCCACTGTACCGAGTCCCAGAGTGTGAACGGACAGTGTGATTCTCACTGTACCCAATACCAGAGTGTGAAAGAACAGTGGGATAACCCATTTTACCGAGTCCCAGAGTGTGAAAGGACTGTGTGATAACTCACTGTACCACCCAGTCCCAGAGATTGAAAGGACAGTGTGATAACCCACTGTACGCAGCCCCAGAGTGTGAAAGAACAGTGTGATTCTCACTGTACCCAATCCCAGAGTGTGAAAGGAGAGTGTGATAACTCACTATAGCACCCAGTCCGAGAGTGTGAAAGGACAGTGTGATAACCCACTGTATCCAGTCCCAGAGTGTGAAAGGACAGTGTGATAACCCACTGTATCCAGTCCCAGAGTGTGAAAGGACAGTGTGATACTCACTGTACCCAGTCCCAGAGAGTGAAAGGACAGTGTAATAACCCACTGTATCCAGTCGCAGAGTGTGAAAGGGCAGTGTAATATCCCACTGTATCCAGTCCCAGAGTGTGAAAGAACAGGGTGATACTCACTGTACCCAATCCCAGAGTGTGAAAGGACAGTGTGAAAACCCACTCTACCCAGTCCCAGAGTATGAAAGGACAGTGTGATAACACACTGTACCTACTCCCAGTGTGTGCAAGGACAGTGTAATAAACCACTGTATCCAGTCCCAGAGTGTGAAAAGACAGTGTGACAACCCACTGTACCCAGTCCCAGAGTGTGTAAGGACAGTGTGATATCCCACTCTATCATCCAGTCCCAGAGTGTGAAAGGAATGTATAATATCCCGCTGTATCCAGTCCCTGAGTGTGAAAGAACAGTGTGATAACCCACTGTACCCAGTCCCAGAGTGTGAAAGGACAGTGTGGTAACGCACTGTACCCAGTCCCACAGTGTGAACGGACAGTGTGATAACCCACTGTACCAAGTCCCTGAGTGTGAAAGGACAGTGTGATAACCCACTGTATCCAGTCCCAGAGTGTGAAAGGACAGTGTGATACTCACTGTACCCAGTCCCAGAGTGTGAAAGGACAGTGTGATAAACCACTGTACCCAGTCCCAGAGTGCGAAAGGACAGTGTGATACTCACTGTACCCAGTCCCAGAGTGTGAAAGGACAGTGTGATAACCCACTGTACCAGTCCCATAGTGTGAATGGACAGTGTGATAACCCACTCTACCCAGTCCCAGAGTGTGAAAGGACAGCGTGATAACCCACTCTATCACCCATTCCCAGAGTGTTAAAGGACAGTGTGATAAGCCACTGTACCCAGTCCCAGTGTGTGAAAGGAACTTGGGATAATCCACTGTACCACCCAGTCCCAGAGTGTGAAAGAACAGTGTGATAACCAACTGCACCCAGTCCCAGAGTGTGAAAGGACAGTGTGATAACCCACTGTACCAGTCCCAGAGTGTGGAAGAACAGTGTGATAAAACACTGTACCCAGTCCCAGAGTATGAAAGGACAGTGTGATAACCCACTGTACCCAGTCCCAGAGTGTGAAAGAACAGTGTGATAACCCACTGTACCCAGTCCCAGAGTGTGAAAGGACAGTGTGATAACCCACTGTACCAGTCCCAGAGTGTGGAAGAACAGTGTGATACAACACTGTACCCAGCCCCAGAGTGAGAAAGGACAGTGTGATAACCCACTGTACCCAGTCCCAGAGTGTGAAAGGACAGTGTGATAACCCACTGTATCACCCAGTCCCAGAGTGTGAAAGGATAGTGTGATAACCCACTGTACCCAGTCCCAGAATGTGAAAGGACAGTGTGATACTCACTGTACACTGTCTCCAAATTTTAAAGGACAGTGTGATAACCCACTGTACCCTGTCCCAGGGTGTGCATGGACAGTGTGATAGTGGTTAGCACTGTTGCCTCACAGCGCGAGGGACCCGGGTTCAAATCTGGCCTCGGGTGACTGTCTGTGTGGAGTTTGCACATTCTCCCCGTGTTTGCGTGGGTTTCCTCCGGGTGCTCCGGTTTCCTCCCACAGTCCAAAGATGTGCGGGTTAGGTTGATTGGCCATGATAAAAAAATTGGCCCTTAGTGTTAGGGGGGATTAAATACGTGTGGTTACGAGGATAGGGCTTGTGTGGGATGGTTGTCGGTGTAGGGACCGGGTGCTAGGGTTTGGATGATCAGCCACGATCTCGTTGAATGGCGGAGCAGGCTCGAAGGGCCGAATGGCCTACTCCTGCTCCTATCTTCTATGTTTCTATGTTTCTATGTTTCTATGTCGCAGAGTGTGAAAGGACACTGTGATAACCCACTGTACCCAGTCCCAGAGTGCGAAAGGAGAGTGTGCTAACCCACTGTACCCAGTTCCAGAGTGTGAAATAACAGTGTGATAACCCACTGTGCCCAGTCCCAGAGTGTGAAAGGACAGTGTGATAACCCACTGTACCCAGTCCCAGAGTGTGAAAGGACAGTGTGATACTCACTGAACCCAGTCCCAGAGTGTGAAAGGGGAGTGTGCTAACCCACAGTACCCAGTCCCAGAGTGTGAAAGGATAGAGTGATAACCCACTGTACCCAGTCCCAGAGTGTGAAAGGATAGAGTGATAACCCACTGTACCCAGTTCCACAGTGTGAAGGGACAGTGTGATAACCCACTGCACCCAGTCCCAGAGTGTGAAATGACAGTGTGATACTCACTGTACCCAGTCACAGAGTGGGCATGGACAGTGTGATAAACCACTTTACCCAGTCCCAGAGTGTGAAAGGACAGTGTGATACTCACTGTACCCAGTCCCAGAGTGTGAAAGGACAGTGTGATTACCCACTGTTCCGTGCCAGAGTGTGAAAGAACTGTGTGATAAACCACTGCACCACTCAGTCCCAGAGTGCGAAAGGACAGTGAGATAACCCAGTGTACCCAGTCCCAGTGTGTGAAAGGATCTTGGAATAATCCACTGCACCACCCAGTCCCAGAGTGTGAAAGGACAGTGTGATAACCCACTGTACCCAGGCCCAGAGTGTGAAAGGACAGTGTGATAACACACTGTGCCCAGGCCCAGAGTGTAAAAGGACAGTGTGATAACCCACTGTACCCAGGCCCAGAGTGTGAAAGGACAGTGTGATAACCCACTGTACCCAGGCCCAGAGTGTGAAAGGACAGTGTGATAACCCACGGTACCCAGTCCCAGAGTGTGAAAGGACAGTGTGATACTCACTGTACCCGGTCCCAGAGTGTGAAAGGACAGTGTGATACTCACTGTACACTGTCCCAGAGTGTGAAAAGACAGTGTGATTGCACACTGAACCTGGAGTCCCAGAGTATGAAACGACAATGTGCTAACCCACTGCACCCAGTCCCAGAGTGTGAAAGGACAGTGTGATACTCACTGTACACTGTCTCCAAATTTTAAAGGACAGTGTGATAACCCACTGTACCCTGTCCCAGGGTGTGCATGGACAGTGTGATAGTGGTTAGCACTATTGCCTCACAGCGCGAGGGACCCGGGTTCAAATCTGGCCTCGGGTGACTGTCTGTGTGGAGTTTGCACATTCTCCCCGTGTTTGCGTGGGTTTCCTCCGGGTGCTCCGGTTTCCTCCCACAGTCCAAAGATGTGCGGGTTAGGTTGATTGGCCATGATAAAAAAATTGGCCCTTAGTGTTAGGGGGGATTAAATACGTGTGGTTACGGGGATAGGGCTTGTGTGGGATGGTTGTCGGTGTAGGGACCGGGTGCTAGGGTTTGGATGATCAGCCACGATCTCGTTGAATGGCGGAGCAGGCTCGAAGGGCCGAATGGCCTACTCCTGCTCCTATCTTCTATGTTTCTATGTTTCTATGTCACAGAGTGTGAAAGGACACTGTGATAACCCACTGTACCCAGTCCCAGAGTGCGAAAGGAGAGTGTGCTAACCCACTGTACCCAGTTCCAGAGTGTGAAATAACAGTGTGATAACCCACTGTGCCCAGTCCCAGAGTGTGAAAGGACAGTGTGATAACCCACTGTACCCAGTCCCAGAGTGTGAAAGGACAGTGTGATAACCCACTGTACCCAGTCCCAGAGAGGGAAAGGACAGTCTTATAACCTACTGTACCCAGTCCCAGAGCGTGAAAGGAGAGTGTGATACTCACTGAACCCAGTCCCAGAGTGTGAAAGGGGAGTGTGCTAACCCACAGTACCCAGTCCCAGAGTGTGAAAGGACAGTGTGATACTCACTGTACCCAGTCCCAGAGTGTGAAAGGGGAGTGTGCTAACATACTGTACCCAGTCCCAGAGAGGGAAAGGACAGTGTTATAACCCACTGTACCCAGTTGCAGAGTGTGAAAGGACAGTGGGATAACCCACTTTTCCCAGTCCCAGAGTGTGAAAGGACAGTGTGATGACCCACTGTACCCAGTCCCAGAGTGTGAAAGGACAGTGTGATAACCCACTGTACCATCCAGTCCCAGAGTGTGAAAGGAAAGTGTGATAACCCACTGTACCCAGTCCCAGAGTGTGAAAGGACAGTGTGATAACCCACTGTACCCAGTCCCAGAGTGTGAAAGGACAGTATGATAACCCACTGTACCCAGTCCCAGAGTGTGAAAGGATCGAGTGATAACCCACTGTACCCAGTCCCACAGTGTGAAGGGACAGTGTGATAACCCACTGCACCCAGTCCCAGAGTGTGAAATGACAGTGTGATACTCACTGTACCCAGTCACAGAGTGGGCATGGACAGTGTGATAAACCACTTTACCCAGTCCCAGAGTGTGAAAGGACAGTGTGATACTCACTGTACCCAGTCCCAGAGTGTGAAAGGACAGTGTGATTACCCACTGTTCCGTGCCAGAGTGTGAAAGAACTGTGTGATAAACCACTGCACCACTCAGTCCCAGAGTGCGAAAGGACAGTGAGATAACCCAGTGTACCCAGTCCCAGTGTGTGAAAGGATCTTGGAATAATCCACTGCACCACCCAGTCCCAGAGTGTGAAAGGACAGTGTGATAACCCACTGTACCCAGGCCCAGAGTGTGAAAGGACAGTGTGATAACCCACTGTACCCAGGCCCAGAGTGTGAAAGGACAGTGTGATAACACACTGTGCCCAGGCCCAGAGTGTAAAAGGACAGTGTGATAAACCACTGTACCCAGGCCCAGAGTGTGAAAGGACAGTGTGATAACCCACTGTATCCAGTCCCAGAGTGTGAAAGGACAGTGTGATAACCCACTGTACCCAGGCCCAGAGTGTGAAAGGACAGTGTGATAACCCACTGTACCCAGGCCCAGAGTGTGAAAGGACAGTGTGATAACCCACTGTACCCAGTCCCAGAGTGTTACAGGACAGTGTGATACTCACTGTACCCGGTCCCAGAGTGTGAAAGGACAGTGTGATACTCACTGTAAACTGTCTCCAAATTTTAAAGGACAGTGTGATAACCCACTGTACCCTGTCCCAGGGTGTGCATGGACAGTGTGATAAACCACTTTACCCAGTCCCAAAGTGTGAAAGGACAGTGTGACAACCCACTGTACCCAGTCCCAGTGTGTGAAAGGAACTTGGGATAATCTACTGTACCACCCAGTCCCAGAGTGTGAATGAACAGTGTGATAACCCACTGTACCAGTCCCAGAGTGTGGAAGAACAGTGTGATAAAACACTGTACCCAGTCCCAGAGTATGAAAGGACAGTGTGATAACCCACTGTACCCAGTCCCAGAGTGTGAAAGAACAGTGTGATAACCCACTGTACCCAGTCCCAGAGTGTGAAAGGACAGTGTGATAACCCACTGTACCCAGTCCCAGAGAGGGAAAGGACAGTGTTATAACCTACTGTACCCAGTCCCAGAGTGTGAAAGGAGAGTGTGCTAATCCACTGTACCCAGTCCCAGAGTGTGAAAGGACAGTGTGATTGCACACTGAACCTGGAGTCCCAGAGTATGAAACGACAATGTGCTAACCCACTGCACCCAGTCCCAGAGTGTGAAAGGACAGTGTAATATCCCACTGTATCCAGTCCCTGAGTGTGAAAGAACAGTATGATAACCCACTGTACCACCCAGTTGCAGAGCGTGAAAGGACAGTGGGATAACCCACTGTATCCAGTCCCAGAGTGTGAAAGGACAGTGGGATAAGCCACTTTACACAGTCCCAGAGTGTGAAAGGATAGTGTGATAACCCACTGTACCATCCAGTCCCAGAGTGTGAAAGGAAAGTGTGATAACCCACTGTACCCAGTCCCAGAGTGTGAAAGAACAGTGTGATAACCCACTGTAACACCCAGTCCCAGAGTGTGAAAGGACAGTGTGATAACCCACTGTACCCAGTCCCAGAGTGTGAAAGAACAGTGTGATAACCCACTGTACCCAGTCCCAGAGTGTGAAAGGACAGTGTGATAACCCACTGTACCCAGTCCCAGAGTGTGAAAGGACAGTATAATAACCCACTGTATCCAGTCCCAGAGTATGAAAGGACAGTGCGGTAACAGACTCTACCCAATCCCAGAGTGTGAAAGAACAGTGCGATAATCCACTGTATCCAGTCGCAGAGTGTGAAAGAACAGTGTGATAAACCACTGTACCCACTCCCAGAGTGTGAAAGGACAGTGTGATAAACCACTGTACCCAGTCCCAGAGTGTGAAAGGACAGTGTGATAACCCACTGTACCCAGTCCCAGAGTGTGAACGGACAGTGTGATACACACTGTACCCAGTACCAGAGTGTGAAAGGACAGTGAAATAACCCACTGTGTGCTGTCCCAGAGTGTGAAGGGACAGTGTGATAACCCACTGTACCCAGTCCCAGAGTGTGAAAGGACAGTGTGGTAACGCACTGCACCCAGTCCCACAGTGTGAAAGGACAGTGTGATAACCCACTGTACCCAGTCCCAGAGTGTGAAAGGACGGTGTGATAACGCACTGCACCCGGTCCCATAGTGTGAAAGGACAGTGTAATAACCCACTGTACCCAGTCCCAGAGTGTGAAAGGATAGTGTGATAACCCACTGCACCCAGTCCCAGAGTGTGAAAGGACAGTGTAATAACACACTGTACCGAGTCCCAGAGTGTGAAAGGACAGTGTAATAACCCACTGTATCCAGTCCCAGAGTGTGAAAGGACAGTGTAATATCCCACTGTATCCAGTCCCAGAGTGTGAAAGAACAGTGTGATAACCCACTGTATCCAGTCCCAGAGTGTGAAAGGACAGTGTAATAACCCAATGTATCCAGTCACAGAGTGTGAAAGGGCAGTGTAATATCCCACTGTATCCAGTCCCACAGTGTGAAAGGACAGTGTGAAAACCCACTGTACCCAGTCCCAGAGTGTGAAAGGACAGTGTGATAACACACTGTACCTACTCCCAGTGTGTGCAAGGACAGTGTAATAACGCACTGTATCCAGTCCCAGAGTGTGAAAGGACAGTGTGACAACCCATTGTACCCAGTCCCAGAGTGTGAAAGGACAGTGTGATATCCCACTTTATCATCCAGTCCCAGAGTGTGAAAGGAATGTATAATATCCCGCTATATCCAGTCCCTGAGTTTGAAAGGACAGTGTGATAACCCACTGTACCAAGTCCCTGGGTGTGACAGGACAGTGTGATAACCCACTGTACCCAGTCCCAGAGTGTGAAAGGACAGTGTGATACTCACTGTACCCAGTCCCAGAGAGTGAAAGGACAGTGTGATAACCCACTGTACCGAGTCCCAGAGTGTGAACGGACAGTGTGATTCTCACTGTACCCAATACCAGAGTGTGAAAGAACAGTGGGATAACCCATTTTACCGAGTCCCAGAGTGTGAAAGGACTGTGTGATAACTCACTGTACCACCCAGTCCCAGAGATTGAAAGGACAGTGTGATAACCCACTGTACGCAGCCCCAGAGTGTGAAAGAACAGTGTGATTCTCACTGTACCCAATCCCAGAGTGTGAAAGGAGAGTGTGATAACTCACTATAGCACCCAGTCCGAGAGTGTGAAAGGACAGTGTGATAACCCACTGTATCCAGTCCCAGAGTGTGAAAGGACAGTGTGATAACCCACTGTATCCAGTCCCAGAGTGTGAAAGGACAGTGTGATACTCACTGTACCCAGTCCCAGAGAGTGAAAGGACAGTGTAATAACCCACTGTATCCAGTCGCAGAGTGTGAAAGGGCAGTGTAATATCCCACTGTATCCAGTCCCAGAGTGTGAAAGAACAGGGTGATACTCACTGTACCCAATCCCAGAGTGTGAAAGGACAGTGTGAAAACCCACTCTACCCAGTCCCAGAGTATGAAAGGACAGTGTGATAACACACTGTACCTACTCCCAGTGTGTGCAAGGACAGTGTAATAAACCACTGTATCCAGTCCCAGAGTGTGAAAAGACAGTGTGACAACCCACTGTACCCAGTCCCAGAGTGTGTAAGGACAGTGTGATATCCCACTCTATCATCCAGTCCCAGAGTGTGAAAGGAATGTATAATATCCCGCTGTATCCAGTCCCTGAGTGTGAAAGAACAGTGTGATAACCCACTGTACCCAGTCCCAGAGTGTGAAAGGACAGTGTGGTAACGCACTGTACCCAGTCCCACAGTGTGAACGGACAGTGTGATAACCCACTGTACCAAGTCCCTGAGTGTGAAAGGACAGTGTGATAACCCACTGTATCCAGTCCCAGAGTGTGAAAGGACAGTGTGATACTCACTGTACCCAGTCCCAGAGTGTGAAAGGACAGTGTGATAAACCACTGTACCCAGTCCCAGAGTGCGAAAGGACAGTGTGATACTCACTGTACCCAGTCCCAGAGTGTGAAAGGACAGTGTGATAACCCACTGTACCAGTCCCATAGTGTGAATGGACAGTGTGATAACCCACTCTACCCAGTCCCAGAGTGTGAAAGGACAGCGTGATAACCCACTCTATCACCCATTCCCAGAGTGTTAAAGGACAGTGTGATATCCCACTGTACCCAGTTACAGAGTGTGAAAGGACAGTGTGATAAACCACTGTTCCCAGTTACAGAGTGTGAAAGGACAGTGTGATAAACCACTGTACCCAGTCCCAGAGTGTGTAAGGACTGTGCGATAACACATTGTATCCAGTCCCAGAGTGTGAAAGCACAGAGTGATAACCCTCTGTACCCAGTCCCAGAGTGTGAAAGGATCGTGTGTTAACCTACTGTACCTAATCCCAGAGTGTGAAAGGACAGTGTGATACTCACCGTACCCGGTCCCAGAGTGTGAAAGGACAGTGTGATACTCACTGTACCCAGACCCAGGATGTGCATGGACAGAGTGATAAACCACTTTACCCAGTCCCAAAGTGTGAAAGGACAGTGTCATACTCACTGTACGCAGACCCAGAGTGTGAAAGGACAGTGTGACAACCCACTGTATCCAGTCCCAGAGTGTGAAAGGACAGTGTGATAACCCACTGTACACAGTCCCATAGTGTGAAAGGACAGTGTGATACTCACTGTACCCAGTCCCAGAGTGTGAAAGGACAGTGTGATAACCCACTGTACCGAGTCCCAGAGTGTGAAAGGACAGTGTGATACTCACTGTACCCAATCCCAGAGTGTGAAAGGACAGTGTGACAACTCACTGTACCACCCAGTCCCAGAGTGTGAAAGGACAGTGTGATAACCCACTGTACCCAGTTCCAGAGTATGAAAGAACAGTGAGATAACCCACTCTACCCAGTCCCAGAGTGTGAAGGGACAGTGTGAAAACCCACTGTAGCACTCGGACCCAGAGTGTGAACAGACAGTGTGGTACACCACTGTACCCGGTACCAGGGTGTGAAACGACATTGTGATAACCCACTGTACCCAGCCCCAGAGTGTGAAAGGACAGTGTGATAACCCACTGTACCCAGTCCCAGAGTGTGAAAGGACAGTGTAATAACCCACTGTATCCAGCCCCAGAGTGTGAAAGGACAGTGTAATAACCCACTGTATCCAGCCCCAAAGAGTGAAAGGACAGTGTAATAACCCACTGTATCCAGTCCTAGAGTGTGAAAGGAAAGTGTAATATCCCGCTGTATCCAGTCCCTGAGTGTGAAAGAACAGTGCGGTAACCCACTGTACCCAGTTCCAGAGTGTGAAAGGACAGTGTGATAACCCACTGTACCAAGTCCCAGAGTGTGAAAGGACAGTGTGACAACCCACTGTACCAGTCCCAGTGTGTGAAAGGACAGTGTGATACTCACTGTACCCAGTCCTGGAGAGTGAAAGGACAGTGTGAAAACCAACTGTACCCAGTCCCAGAGTGTGAAAGGACAGTGTAATAACCCACTGTATCCAGTCCCAGAGTATGAAAGGACAGTGCGATAAAATACTCTACCCAATCCCAGAGTGTGAAAGAACAGTGCGATAACCCACTGTACCCAGTCCCAGAGTGTGAAAGAACAGTGTGATAAACCACTGTACCCATTCCCAGAGTGTGAAAGGACAGTGTGATACTCACTGTACCCAGTCCCAGATTGCGAAAGGACAGTGTGATAACCCAGTGTACCCAGTCCCAGTGTGTGAAAGGACAGTGTGATAAACCACTGTACCACCCAGCCCCAGAGTTTGAAAGGACAGTGTGATAACCCACTGTACCCAGTCCCAGAGTCTGCAAGGACAGTGTGGTAAACCAATGTACCCGGTACCAGAGTGTGAAAGGACATCGTGATAACCCACTGTACCACCCAGCCCCAGAGTTTGAAAGGACAGTGTGATAACCCACTGTACCCAGTCCCAGGGTGTGAAAGGACAGTGTAATAACCCACTGTATAGAGTCCCAGAGTGTGAAAGGACAGTGTAATAACCCACTGTATCCAGTCCCAGAGTGTGAAAGGACAGTGAAGTAACCCACTGTATCCAGTCCCAGAGTTTGAAACGACAGTGTAATAACCCACTGTATCCAGTCCCAGAGTGTGAAGGGACAGTGTAATAACCCACTGTACCCAGTCCCAGAGTGTGAAAGGACAGTGTGATAACCCACTGTACCCAGTCCCAGAGTGTGAAAGGGCAGTGTAATAACCCACTGTATCCAGTCCCAGCGTGCGAAAGGACAGTGTAATTACCCACTGTATCCAGTCCCAGATTGGGAAAGAACAGTGTGATAACCCACTGTACCACTCAATCCCAGAGTGTGAAAGTACAGTGTGATAACCCACTGTACCACCCAGTCGCAGGGTGTGAAGGGAGAGTGTGATTACCCACTGTATCCAGTCCCAGAATGTGAAAGGACAGCGTGATAACCCACTGTACCCAGTCCCAGAGTGTGAAAGGACAGTGTGATAACTCACTGTGCCCAGTCCCAGAGTCTGAAAGGACAGTGTGATAAACCACTGTACCCCGTCCCAGTGTTTGAAAGGACCGTGTTTTTACCCACTGTACCACGCATTCCCAGAGTGTGAAAGGACAGTGTGATAACCCATTGTATACTGTCCCAGAGTATGTAAGAACAGTGTGATACTCACTGTGCCCAATCCCAGAGTGTGAAAGGACAGTGTGAAAACTCACTGTACCACCCAGACCCAGAGTGTGAAAGGACAGTGTGATAACCCACTGTACCCAGTTCCAGAGTATGTAAGAAAAGTGAGATAACCCACTCTACCCAGTCCCAGAGTGTGAAGGGACCGTGTGATAACCCACTGTAGCACCCAGACCTAGAGTGTGAAAAGACAGTGTGGTAAACCACTGTACCTGGTACCACAGTGTGAAACGACATTGTGATAGCCCACTGTACCCAGTCCCAGTGTGTGAAAGGACAGTGTAATAACCCACTGTATCCAGCCCCAGAGTGTGAAAGGACAGTGTAATAACCCACTGTATCCAGCCCCAGAGTGTGAAAGGACAGTGTAATAACCCACAGTATCCAGCCCCAGAGTGTGAAAGGACAGTGTGATAACCCACTGTATCCAGCCCCAGTGTGTGAAAGGACAGTGTAATAACCAACTGTATCCAGCGCCAGAGTGTGAAAGGACAGTGTAATAACCCACTGTATCCAGCCCCAGAGTGTGAATGGACAGTGTAGTAACCCACTGTATCCAGCCCCAGAGTGTGAAAGGACAGTGTAATAACTCACTGTATCCAGTCCCAGAGTGTGAAAGGAAAGTGTAATATCCCGCTGTATCCAGTCCCTGAGTGTGAAAGAACAGTGGGATAACCCACTGTACCCAGTCCCAGAGTGTGAAAGGACAGTGTGGTAACTCACTGTACCAAGTCCCAGAGTGTGAAAGGACAGTGTGACAACCCACTGTACCAGTCCCAGTGTGTGAAAGGACAGTGCGATAACACACTCTACCCAATCACCGAGTGTGAAAGAACAGTGCGATAACCCACTGTACCCAGTCACAGAGTGTGAACGGACAGTGTGATAACCCACTGTGTGCTGCCCGAGAGTGTGAAAGGACAGTCTGATAACCCACTGTACCCAGTCCTAGAGTGTGAAAGGACAGTGTGGTAACGCACTGTACCCAGTCCCACATTATGAAAGGACCGTGTGATAAGTCACTGTACCCAGTCCCAGAGTGTGAAAGGACAGTGTGGCAACGCACTGCACCCGGTCCCAGAGTGTGAAAGGACAGGGTAATAACCCACTGTACCCAGTCCCAGAGTGTGAACGGACAGTGTGATAACCCATGGCACCCGGTCCCAGAGTGTGAAAGGACAGTGTAATAACCCACTGTACCCAGTCCCAGAGTGTGAAAGGACAGTGTAGTAACCCACTGTATCCAGTCCCAGAGTGTGAAAGGGCAGTGTAAAATCCCACTGTATCCCGTCCCAGAGTGTGAAAGAACGGTGTGATAACCCACTGTATCCAGTCCCAGAGTGTGAAAGGACAGTGTAATAACCCACTGTATCCAGTCCCAGAGTGTGAAAGGACAGTGTAATAACCCACTGTACCCAGTCCCAGAGTTCGAAAGGACAGTGTTTATGCCCACTGTACCACGCAGTCCCAGAGTGTGAAAGGACTGTACGATATCCCACTGTTCCCAGTTCCAGAGTGTGAAAGAACAGAGTGATAAGCCACTGTACCACTCAGTCCCAGAGTGTGAAAGGACAGTGGGATAACCCATTGTATACCGTCCCAGAGAGTGAAAGAACAGTGTGATAACCCACTGTATCTATTGCTAGAGTTTGAAAGGACAGTGTAATATCCCACTGTATCCAGTCCCTGAGTATGAAAGAACAGCGTGATAAACCACGGTACCCAGTCCCAGAGTTTAAAAGGACAGTGTAACAACCCACTGTACCCAGTCCCAGAATGTGAAAGGACAGTGTGATAAACCACGGTACCCAGTCCCAGATTGTGAAAGAACTGTGTGATAACACACTGTACCCAGTCCCAGTGTGTGAAAGTATAGTGAAATAACCCACTGTATACTGTCCCAGAGTGTGAAAGAACAGTGCGATAACCCACTGTACCCATTCCCAGAGTGTGAAAGAACAGTGTGATAACCCACTGTACCGAGTCCCAGAGTGTGAAAGGACAGTGTGATAACCCACTGTACCCAGTCCCAGAGTGTGAAAGGGCGGTGTGATAATGCACTGCACCCGGTCCCAGAGTGTGAAAGGACAGTGTAATAACCCACTGTACCCAGTCCCAGAGTGTGAAAGGACAGTGTGATAACCCACTGCACCCAGTCCCAGAGTGTGAAAGGACAGTGTAATAACCCACTGTACCGAGTCCCAGAGTGTGAAAGGACAGTGTAATAACCCACTGTATCCAGTCCCAGAGTGTGAAAGGGCAGTGTAATATCCCACTGTATCCAGTCCCAGAGTGTGAAAGAACAGTGTGATAACCCACTGTATCCAGTCCCAGAGTGTGAAAGGACAGTGTAATAACCCACTGTATCCAGTCGCAGAGTGTGAAAGGGCAGTGTAATATCCCACTGTATCCAGTCCCAGAGTGTGAAAGAACAGTGTGATACTCACTGTACCCAATCCCAGAGTGTGAAAGGACAGTGTGAAACCCCACTGTACCCAGTCCCAGAGTGTGAAAGGACAGTGTGATAACACTCTGTACCTACTCTCAGTGTGTGCAAGGACAGTGTAATAACGCACTGGAGCCAGTCCCAGAGTGTGAAAGGACAGTGTGACAACCCACTGTACCCAGTCCCAGAGTGTGAAAGGACAGTGTGATATCCCACTGTATCATCCAGTCCCAGAGTGTGAAAGGAATGTATAATATCCCGCTATATCCAGTCCCTGAGTGTGAAAGGACAGTGTGATAACCCACTGTACCCAGTCCCAGAGTGTGAAAGGACAGTGTGATACTCACTATACCCAGTCCCAGAGAGTGAAAGGACAGTGTGATAACCCACTGTACCGAGTCCCAGAGTGTGAACGGACAGTGTGATTCTCACTGTACCCAATACCAGAGTGTGAAAGGACAGTGGGATAACCCATTTTACCGAGTCCCAGAGTGTGAAAGGACTGTGTGATAACTCACTGTACCACCCAGTCCCAGAGTTTGAAAGGACAGTGTGATAACCCACTGTACCCAGCCCCAGAGTGTGAAAGAACAGTGTGATTCTCACTGTACCCAATCCCAGAGTGTGAAAGGACAGTGTGATAACTCACTATAGCACCCAGTCCGAGAGTGTGAAAGGACAGTGTGATAACCCACTGTATCCAGTCCCAGAGTGTGAAAGGACAGTGTGATACTCACTGTACCCAGTCCCAGAGAGTGAAAGGACAGTGTGATAACCCACTGTACCCAGTCCCATAGTGTGAATGGACAGTGTGATAAACCACTGTACCCAGTCCCAGAGTGTGAAAGGACAGTGTGATAAACCATTGTACCACACAGTCCCAGTGTGTGAAAGGACAGTGTGATATCCCACTGTTCCCAGTTACAGAGTGTGAAAGGACAGTGTGATAAACCACTGTACACAGTCCCAGAGTGTGTAAGGACTGTGCGATAACACATTGTATCCAGTCCCAGAGTGTGAAAGGATAGAGTGATTACCCACTGTACCCAGACCCAGAGTGTGAAAGGATAGTGTGTTAACCCACTGTACCTAGTCCCAGAGTGTAAAAGGACAGTGTGATACTCACTGTACCCGGTCCCAGAGTGTGAAAGGACAGTGTGATACTCACTGTACCCAGACCCAGGATGTGCATGGACAGAGTGATAAACCACTTTACCCAGTCCCAAAGTGTGAAAGGACAGTGTCATACTCACTGTACGCAGACCCAGAGTGTGAAAGGACAGTGTGACAACCCACTGTATCCAGTCCCAGAGTGTGAAAGGACAGTGTGATAACCCACTGTACACAGTCCCATAGTGTGAAAGGACAGTGTGATACTCACTGTACCCAGTCCCAGAGTATGAAAGGACAGTGTGATAACCCACTGTACCGAGTCCCAGAGTGTGAAAGGACAGTGTCATACTCACTTTACCCAGTCCCAGTGTGTGAAAGGACAGTGTGATACTCACTGTACCCAATCCCAGAGTGTGAAAGGACAGTGTGACAACTCACTGTACCACCCAGTCCCAGAGTGTGAAAGGACAGTGTGATAACCCACTGTACCCAGTTCCAGAGTATGAAAGAACAGTGAGACAAACCCACTCTACCCAGTCCCAGAGTGTGAAGGGATCGTGTGATAACGCACTGTAGCACCCGGACCCAGAGTGTGAACAGACAGTGTGGTACACCACTGTACCCAGTACCAGAGAGTGAAACGACATTGTGATAACCCACTGTACCCAGCCCCAAAGTGTGAAAGGACAGTGTGATAACCCACTGTACCCAGTCCCAGAGTGTGAAAGGACAGTGTAATAACCCACTGTATCCAGTGCCAGAATGTGAAAGGACAGTGTAATAACCCACTGTATCCAGCCACAGAGTGTGAATGGACAGTGTAATAACCCACTGTATCCAGCCCCAAAGTGTGAAAGGACAGTGTAATAACCCACTGTATCCAGTCCCAGAGTGTGAAAGGAAAGTGTAATATCCCGCTGTATCCAGTCCCTGAGTGTGAAAGAACAGTGTGGTAACCCACTGTACCCAGTTCCAGAGTGTGAAAGGACAGTGTGATAACCCACTGTACCAAGTCCCAGAGTGTGAAAGGACAGTGTGACAACCCACTGTACCAGTCCCAGTGTGTGAAAGGACAGTGTGATACTCACTGTACCCAGTCCTGGAGAGTGAAAGGACAGTGTGAAAACCCACTGTACCCAGTCCCAAAGTGTGAAAGGACAGTGTGATAACCCACTGTACACAGTCCCAGAGTGTGAAAGGACAGTGTAATAACCCACTGTATCCAGTCCCAGAGTATGAAAGGACAGTGCGATAAAATACTCTACCCAATCCCAGAGTGTGAAGGAACAGTGTGATAAACCACTGTACCCATTCCCAGAGTGTGAAAGGACAGTGTGATACTCACTGTACCCAGTCCCAGATTGCGAAAGGACAGTGTGATAACCCAGTGTACCCAGTCCCAGTGTGTGAAAGGACAGTGTGATAAACCACTGTACCACCCAGCCCCAGAGTTTGAAAGGACAGTGTGATAACCCACTGTACCCAGTCCCAGAGTCTGCAAGGACAGTGTGGTAAACCACTGTACCCGGTACCAGAGTGTGAAAGGACATCGTGATAACCCACTGTACCACCCAGCCCCAGAGTTTGAAAGGACAGTGTGATAACCCACTGTACCCAGTCCCAGGGTGTGAATGGACAGTGTAATAACCCACTGTATACAGTCCCAGAGTGTGAAAGGACAGTGTAATAACCCACTGTATCCAGTCCCAGAGTGTGAAAGGACAGTGTAATAACCCACTGTATCCAGTCCCAGAGTTTGAAACGACAGTGTAATAACCCACTGTATCCAGTCCCAGTGTGTGAAGGGACAGTGTAATAACCCACTGTACCCAGTCCCAGAGTGTGAAAGGACAGTGTGATAACCCACTGTACCCAGTCCCAGAGTGTGAAAGGGCAGTATAATAACCCACTGTATCCAGTCCCAGCGTGTGAAAGGACAGTGTAATTACCCACTGTATCCAGTCCCAGATTGGGAAAGAACAGTGTGATAACCCACTGTACCACTCAATCCCAGAGTGTGAAAGTACAGTGTGATAACCCACTGTACCACCCAGTCGCAGGGTGTGAAAGGAGAGTGTGATTACCCACTGTATCCAGTCCCAGAATGTGAAAGGACAGTGTGATAACCCATTGTACCCAGTCCCAGAGTCTGAAAGGACCGTGTGATAAACCACTGTACCCCGACCCAGTGTTTGAAAGGACCGTGTTTTTACCCACTGTAACACACATTCCCAGAGTGTGAAAGGACAGTGTGATAACCCATTGTATACTGTCCCAGAGTATGACAGAACAGTGTGATAACCCACTGTATCAATTCCCAGAATGTGAAAGGACAGTGTAATATCCCACTGTATCCAGTCCCTGAGTATGAAAGAACAGTGTGATAACCCATTGTACCCAGTCCCAGAATGTGAAAGGACAGTATGATAAACCACTGTACCCAGTCCCAGAGTGTGAAAGGACAGTGTGGTAACCCACTGTACCCAGTCCCAGTGTGTGAAAGGATAGTGAAGTAACCCACTGTATACTGTCCCAGAGTGTGAAAGAACAGTGCGATAACCCAGTGTACCCAGTCCCAGAGTGTGAAAGAACAGTGTGATAACTCACTGTACCCAGTCCCAGAGTGTGAAAGGACAGTGTGATAACCCACTGTACCCAGTCCCAGAGTGTGAAAGGACAGTGTGATAACCCACTGTACCGAGTCCCAGAGTGTGAAAGGACAGTGTGATACTCACTTTACCCAGTCCCAGAGTGTGAAAGGACAGTGTGATACTCACTGTGCCCAATCCCAGAGTGTGAAAGGACAGTGTGAAAACTCACTGTACCACCCAGACCCAGAGTGTGAAAGGACAGTGTGATAACCCACTGTACCCAGTTCCAGAGTATGAAAGAAAAGTGAGATAACCCACTCTACCCAGTCCCAGAGTGTGAAGGGACCGTGTGATAACCCACTGTAGCCCCCAGACCTAGAGTGTGAAAAGACACTGTGGTAAACCACTGTACCCGGTACCAGAGTGTGAAACGACATTGTGATAACCCACTGTACCCAGTCCCAGTGTGTGAAAGGACAGTGTAATAACCCACTGTATCCAGCCCCAGAGTGTGAAAGGACAGTGTAATAACCCACTGTATCCAGCCCCAGAGTGTGAAAGGACAGTGTAATAATCCACAGTATCCAGTCCCAGAGTGTGAAAGGACAGTGTGATAATCCACAGTATCCAGTCCCAGAGTGTGAAAGGACAGTGTGATAACCCACTGTATCCAGCCCCAGAGTGTGAAAGGACAGTGTAATAACCAACTGTATCCAGCGCCAGAGATTGAAAGGACAGTGTAATAACCCACTGTATCCAGCCCCAGAGTGTGAATGGACAGTGCAGTAACCCATTGTATCCAGCCCCAGAGTGTGAAAGGACAGTGTATTAACCCACTGTATCCAGTCCCAGAGTGTGAAAGGAAAGTGTAATATCCCGCTGTATCCAGTCCCTGAGTGTGAAAGAACAGTGGGATAACCCACTGTACCCAGTCCCAGAGTGTGAAAGGACAGTGTGGTTCCCCACTGTACCCAGTTCCAGAGTATGAAAGGACAGTCTGATAACCCACTGTACCAAGTCCCAGAGTGTGAAAGGACAGTGTGACAACCCACTGTACCAGTCCCAGTGTGTGAAAGGACAGTGCGATAACACACTTTACCCAATCCCCGAGTGTGAAAGAACAGTGCGATAACCCACTGTACCCAGTCACAGAGTGTGAAAGAACAGTGTGATAAACCACTGTACCCAGTCCCAGAGTGTGAAAGGACAGTCTGATAACCCACTGTACCCAGTCCCAGAGTGTGAAAGGACAGTGTGATAACCCACTGTACCAGTCCCAGTGTGTGAAAGGACAGTGCGATAACACACTTTACCCAATCCCCGAGTGTGAACGGACAGTGTGATAACCCACTGTATGCTGCCCGAGAGTGTGAAAGGACAGTGTGATAAACCACTGTACCCAGTCCCAGAGTGTGAAAGGACAGTGTGGTAATGCACTGTACCCAGTCCCACAGTATGAAAGGACCGTGTGATAAGTCACTGTACCCAGTCCCAGAGTGTGAAAGGACAGTGTGGCAACGCACTGCACCCGGTCCCAGAGTGTGAAAGGACAGTGTAATAACCCACTGTACCCAGTCCCAGAGTGTGAAAGGACAGTGTGATAACCCACTGCACCCGGTCCCAGAGTGTGAAAGGACAGTGTAATAACCCACAGTACCCAGTCCCAGAGTGTGAAAGGACAGTGTGATAACCCACTGCATCCGGTCCCAGAGTCTGAAAGGACAGTGTAATAACCCACTGTACCCAGTCCCAGAGTGTGAAAGGACAGTGCGATAAAATACTCTACCCAATCCCAGAGTGTGAAAGAACAGTGTGATAAACCACTGTACCCATTCCCAGAGTGTGAAAGGACAGTGTGATACTCACTGTACTCAGTCCCAGATTGCGAAAGGACAGTGTGATAACCCAGTGTACCCAGTCCCAGTGTGTGAAAGGACAGTGTGATAAACCACTGTACCACCCAGCCCCAGAGTTTGAAAGGACAGTGTGATAACCCACTGTACCCAGTCCCAGAGTCTGCAAGGACAGTGTGGTAAACCACTGTACCCGGTACCAGAGTGTGAAAGGACATCGTGATAACCCACTGTACCACCCAGCCCCAGAGTTTGAAAGGACAGTGTGATAACCCACTGTACCCAGTCCCAGGGTGTGAATGGACAGTGTAATAACCCACTGTATACAGTCCCAGAGTGTGAAAGGACAGTGTAATAACCCACTGTATCCAGTCCCAGAGTGTGAAAGGACAGTGTAATAACCCACTGCATCCAGTCCCAGAGTTTGAAACGACAGTGTAATAACCCACTGTATCCAGTCCCAGAGTGTGAAGGGACAGTGTAATAACCCACTGTACCCAGTCCTAGAGTGTGAAAGGACAGTGTGATAACCCACTGTACCCAGTCCCAGAGTGTGAAAGGGCAGTATAATAACCCACTGTATCCAGTCCCAGCGTGTGAAAGGACAGTGTAATTACCCACTGTATCCAGTCCCAGATTGGGAAAGAACAGTGTGATAACCCAGTGTACCACTCAATCCCAGAGTGTGAAAGTGCAGTGTGATAACCCACTGTACCACCCAGTCGCAGGGTGTGAAAGGAGAGTGTGATTACCCACTGTATCCAGTCCCAGAATGTGAAAGGACAGCGTGATAACCCACTGTACCCAGTCCCAGAGTGTGAAAGGACAGTGTGATAACCCACTGTACCCAGTCCCAGAGTCTGAAAGGACCGTGTGATAAACCACTGTACCCCGACCCAGTGTTTGAAAGGACCGTGTTTTTACCCACTGTAACACGCATTCCCAGAGTGTGAAAGGACAGTGTGATAACCCATTGTATACTGTCCCAGAGTATGACAGAACAGTGTGATAACCCACTGTATCAATTCCCAGAATGTGAAAGGACAGTGTAATATCCCACTGTATCCAGTCCCTGAGTATGAAAGAACAGTGTGATAACCCACTGTACCCAGTCCCAGAGTGTGAAAGGACATGGTGATAACCCATTGTACCCAGTCCCAGAATGTGAAAGGACAGTGTGATAAACCACTGTACCCAGTCCCAGAGTGTGAAAGGACAGTGTGGTAACCCACTGTACCCAGTCCCAGTGTGTGAAAGGATAGTGAAGTAACCCACTGTATACTGTCCCAGAGTGTGAAAGAACAGTGCGATAACCCAGTGTACCCAGTCCCAGAGTGTGAAAGAACAGTGTGATAACTCACTGTACCCAGTCCCAGAGTGTGAAAGGACAGTGTGATAACCCACTGTACCCAGTCCCAGAGTGTGAAAGGACAGTGTGATAACCCACTGTACCGAGTCCCAGAGTGTGAAAGGACAGTGTGATACTCACTTTACCCAGTCCCAGAGTGTGAAAGGACAGTGTGATACTCACTGTGCCCAATCCCAGAGTGTGAAAGGACAGTGTGAAAACTCACTGTACCACCCAGACCCAGAGTGTGAAAGGACAGTGTGATAACCCACTGTACCCAGTTCCAGAGTATGAAAGAAAAGTGAGATAACCCACTCTACCCAGTCCCAGAGTGTGAAGGGACTGTGTGATAACCCACTGTAGCCCCCAGACCTAGAGTGTGAAAAGACACTGTGGTAAACCACTGTACCCGGTACCAGAGTGTGAAACGACATTGTGATAACCCACTGTACCCAGTCCCAGTGTGTGAAAGGACAGTGTAATAACCCACTGTATCCAGCCCCAGAGTGTGAAAGGACAGTGTAATAACCCACTGTATCCAGCCCCAGAGTGTGAAAGGACAGTGTAATAATCCACAGTATCCAGTCCCACAGTGTGAAAGGACAGTGTGATAATCCACAGTATCCAGTCCCAGAGTGTGAAAGGACAGTGTGATAACCCACTGTATCCAGCCCCAGAGTGTGAAAGGACAGTGCAATAAACAACTGTATCCAGCGCCAGAGTTTGAAAGGACAGTGTAATAACCCACTGCATCCAGCCCCAGAGTGTGAATGGACAGTGCAGTAACCCATTGTATCCAGCCCCAGAGTGTGAAAGGACAGTGTATTAACCCACTGTATCCAGTCCCAGAGTGTGAAAGGAAAGTGTAATATCCCGCTGTATCCAGCCCCTGAGTGTGAAAGAACAGTGGGATAACCCACTGTACCCAGTCCCAGAGTGTGAAAGGACAGTGTGGTTCCCCACTCTACCCAGTTCCAGAGTATGAAAGGACAGTCTGATAACCCACTGTACCAAGTCCCAGAGTGTGAAAGGACAGTGCGATAACACACTTTACCCAATCCCCGAGTGTGAAAGAACAGTGCGATAACCCACTGTACCCAGTCACAGAGTGTGAAAGAACAGTGTGATAAACCACTGTACCCAGTCCCAGAGTGTGAAAGGACAGTCTGATAACCCACTGTACCCAGTCCCAGAGTGTGAAAGGACAGTGTGATAACCCACTGTACCAGTCCCAGTGTGTGAAAGGACAGTGCGATAACACACTTTACCCAATCCCCGAGTGTGAACGGACAGTGTGATAACCCACTGTATGCTGCCCGAAAGTGTGAAAGGACAGTGTGATAAACCACTGTACCCAGTCCCAGAGTGTGAAAGGACAGTGTGGTAATGCACTGTACCCAGTCCCACAGTATGAAAGGACCGTGTGATAAGTCACTGTACCCAGTCCCAGAGTGTTAAAGGACAGTGTGGCAATGCACTGCACCCGGTCCCAGAGTGTGAAAGGACAGTGTAATAACCCACTGTACCCAGTCCCAGAGTGTGAAAGGACAGTGTGATAACCCACTGCATCCGGTCCCAGAGTCTGAAAGGACAGTGTAATAACCCACTGTACCCAGTCCCAGAGTGTGAAAGGACAGTGTAATAACCCACTGTATCCAGTCCCAGAGTGTGAAATTGCAGTGTAATATCCCACTGTATCCAGTCCCAGAGTGTGAAAGAACAGTGTGATAACCCACTGTATCCAGTCCCAGAGTGTGA
This sequence comes from Somniosus microcephalus, assembly GCF_052327205.1. Lineage (NCBI taxonomy): Eukaryota > Metazoa > Chordata > Chondrichthyes > Squaliformes > Somniosidae > Somniosus > Somniosus microcephalus. Next base: position 6,734,051 of record NC_141015.1, read on the forward strand.
AAGGACAGTGTAATAACCCACTGTATCCAGTCCCAGAGTGTGAAAGGATAGTGTAATAACCCACTGTACCCAGTCCCAGAGTTCGAAAGGACAGAATTTATGCCCACTGTACCACTCAGTCCCAGAGTGTGAAAGGACAGTGGGATAACCCATTGTATACTCTCCCAGAGAGTCAAAGAACAGTGTGATAACCCACTGTATCCATTGCCAGAGTGTGAAAGGACAGTGTAATATCCCACTGTATCCAGTCCCTGAGTATGAAAGAACAGTGTGATAAACCACGGTACCCAGTCCCAGAGTTTATAAGGACAGTGTAATAACCCACTGTACCCAGTCCCAAAATGTGAAAGGACAGTGTGATAAACCACGGTACCCTGTCCCAGATTGTGAAAGGACTGTGTGATAACACACTGTACCCAGTCCCAGTGTGTGAAAGGATAGTGAAATAACCCACTGTATACTGTCCCAGAGTGTGAAAGAACAGTGCGATAACCCACTGTACCCATTCCCAGAGTGTGAAAGAACAGTGTGATAACCCACTGTACCGAGTCCCAGAGTGTGAAAGGACAGTGTGATAACCCACTGTACCCTGTCCCAGAGTGTGAAAGGACAGTGTGATACTCACTGTACCCAGTCACAGAGTGGGCATGGACAGTGTGATAAACCACTTTACCCAGTCCCAGACTGTGAAAGGACAGTGTGATACTCACTGTACCCAGTCCCAGAGTGTGAAAGGACAGTGTGATAACCCACTGTACCCAGTCCCAGAGTGTGAAAGGACAGTGTGATAAACCACTGTACCCAGTCCCAGAGTGTGAAAGGACAGTGTGATAATACACTGTACCCAGTCCCAGTGTGTGAAAGGATAGTGAATTAACCCACTGTATACTGTCCCAGCGTATGAAAGAACAGTGCAATAACCCTCTCTACCCAGTCCCAGAGTCTGCAAGGACAGTGTGGTAAACCACGGCACCCGGTACCAGAGTGTGAAAGGACATCGTGATAACCCACTGTACCACCCAGCCCCAGAGTTTGGAAGGACAGTGTGATAACCCACTGTACCAAGTCCCAGGGTGTGAAAGGACAGTGTAATAACCCACTGTATCCAGTCCCAGAGTGTGAAAGGACAGTGTAATAACACACTGAATCCAGTCCCAGAGTGTGAAAGGACAGTGTAATAACCCACTGTATCCAGTCTCGGAGTGTGAAACGACAGTGTAATAACCCACTGTATCCAGTCCCAGAGTGTGAAAGGACAGTGTAATAACCCACTGTACCCAGTCCCAGAGTGTGAAAGAACAGTGTGATAACCCACTGTACCCAGTTCCAGAGTGTGAAAGGGCAGTGTAATAACCCACTGTATCCAGTCCCAGCGTGTGAAAGGACAGTGTAATTACCCACTGTATCCAGTCCCAGATTGGGAAAGAACAGTGTGATAACCCACTGTACCACTCAATCCCAGAGTGTGAAAGTACAGTGTGATAACCCACTGTACCACCCAGTCGCAGGGTGTGAAAGGACAGTTTGATTACCCACTGTATCCAGTCCCACAATGTGAAAGGACAGTGTGATAACCCACTGTATCCATTCCCAGAGTGTGAAAGGACAGTGTAATATCCCACTGTATCCAGTCCCTGAGTATGAAAGAACAGTGTGATAACCCAATGTACCCAGTCCCAGAGTGTGAAAGGACATGGTGATAACACATTGTAGCCAGTCCCAGAATGTGAAAGGACAGTGTGATAAACCACTGTACCCAGTCCCAGAGTGTGAAAGGACAGTGTGGTAACCCACTGTACCCAGTCCCAGTGTGTGAAAGGATAGTGAAGTAACACACTGTATACTGTCCCAGAGTGTGAAAGAACAGTGCGATAAGACAATGTACCCAGTCCCAGAGTGTGAAAGAACAGTATGATAACCCACTGTACCCAGTCCCAGAGTGTGAAAGGACAGTGTGATAACCCACTGTACCCAGTCCCATAGTGTGAAAGGACAGTGTGATACTCACTGTACCCAGTCCCAGAGTGTGAAAGGATAGTGTGATAACCCACTGTACCGAGTCCAAGAGTGTGAAAGGACAGTGTGATACTCACTTTACCCAGTCCCAGAGTGTGAAAGGACAGTGTGATACTCACTGTACCACCCAGTCCCAGAGTGTGAAAGGACAGTGTGATAACCCACTGTACCCAGTTCCAGAGTATGAAAGAACAGTGAGATAACCCACTCTACCCAGTCCCAGAGTGTGAAGGGACAGTGTGAAAACCCACTGTAGCACTCGGACCCAGAGTGTGAACAGACAGTGTGGTACACCACTGTACCCGGTACCAGGGTGTGAAACGACATTGTGATAACCCACTGTACCCAGCCCCAGAGTGTGAAAGGACAGTGTGATAACCCACTGTACCCAGTCCCAGAGTGTGAAAGGACAGTGTAATAACCCACTGTATCCAGCCCCAGAGTGTGAAAGGACAGTGTAATAACCCACTGTATCCAGCCCCAAAGAGTGAAAGGACAGTGTAATAACCCACTGTATCCAGTCCTAGAGTGTGAAAGGAAAGTGTAATATCCCGCTGTATCCAGTCCCTGAGTGTGAAAGAACAGTGCGGTAACCCACTGTACCCAGTTCCAGAGTGTGAAAGGACAGTGTGATAACCCACTGTACCAAGTCCCAGAGTGTGAAAGGACAGTGTGACAACCCACTGTACCAGTCCCAGTGTGTGAAAGGACAGTGTGATACTCACTGTACCCAGTCCTGGAGAGTGAAAGGACAGTGTGAAAACCAACTGTACCCAGTCCCAGAGTGTGAAAGGACAGTGTAATAACCCACTGTATCCAGTCCCAGAGTATGAAAGGACAGTGCGATAAAATACTCTACCCAATCCCAGAGTGTGAAAGAACAGTGCGATAACCCACTGTACCCAGTCCCAGAGTGTGAAAGAACAGTGTGATAAACCACTGTACCCATTCCCAGAGTGTGAAAGGACAGTGTGATACTCACTGTACCCAGTCCCAGATTGCGAAAGGACAGTGTGATAACCCAGTGTACCCAGTCCCAGTGTGTGAAAGGACAGTGTGATAAACCACTGTACCACCCAGCCCCAGAGTTTGAAAGGACAGTGTGATAACCCACTGTACCCAGTCCCAGAGTCTGCAAGGACAGTGTGGTAAACCAATGTACCCGGTACCAGAGTGTGAAAGGACATCGTGATAACCCACTGTACCACCCAGCCCCAGAGTTTGAAAGGACAGTGTGATAACCCACTGTACCCAGTCCCAGGGTGTGAAAGGACAGTGTAATAACCCACTGTATAGAGTCCCAGAGTGTGAAAGGACAGTGTAATAACCCACTGTATCCAGTCCCAGAGTGTGAAAGGACAGTGAAGTAACCCACTGTATCCAGTCCCAGAGTTTGAAACGACAGTGTAATAACCCACTGTATCCAGTCCCAGAGTGTGAAGGGACAGTGTAATAACCCACTGTACCCAGTCCCAGAGTGTGAAAGGACAGTGTGATAACCCACTGTACCCAGTCCCAGAGTGTGAAAGGGCAGTGTAATAACCCACTGTATCCAGTCCCAGCGTGCGAAAGGACAGTGTAATTACCCACTGTATCCAGTCCCAGATTGGGAAAGAACAGTGTGATAACCCACTGTACCACTCAATCCCAGAGTGTGAAAGTACAGTGTGATAACCCACTGTACCACCCAGTCGCAGGGTGTGAAGGGAGAGTGTGATTACCCACTGTATCCAGTCCCAGAATGTGAAAGGACAGCGTGATAACCCACTGTACCCAGTCCCAGAGTGTGAAAGGACAGTGTGATAACTCACTGTGCCCAGTCCCAGAGTCTGAAAGGACAGTGTGATAAACCACTGTACCCCGTCCCAGTGTTTGAAAGGACCGTGTTTTTACCCACTGTACCACGCATTCCCAGAGTGTGAAAGGACAGTGTGATAACCCATTGTATACTGTCCCAGAGTATGTAAGAACAGTGTGATACTCACTGTGCCCAATCCCAGAGTGTGAAAGGACAGTGTGAAAACTCACTGTACCACCCAGACCCAGAGTGTGAAAGGACAGTGTGATAACCCACTGTACCCAGTTCCAGAGTATGTAAGAAAAGTGAGATAACCCACTCTACCCAGTCCCAGAGTGTGAAGGGACCGTGTGATAACCCACTGTAGCACCCAGACCTAGAGTGTGAAAAGACAGTGTGGTAAACCACTGTACCTGGTACCACAGTGTGAAACGACATTGTGATAGCCCACTGTACCCAGTCCCAGTGTGTGAAAGGACAGTGTAATAACCCACTGTATCCAGCCCCAGAGTGTGAAAGGACAGTGTAATAACCCACTGTATCCAGCCCCAGAGTGTGAAAGGACAGTGTAATAACCCACAGTATCCAGCCCCAGAGTGTGAAAGGACAGTGTGATAACCCACTGTATCCAGCCCCAGTGTGTGAAAGGACAGTGTAATAACCAACTGTATCCAGCGCCAGAGTGTGAAAGGACAGTGTAATAACCCACTGTATCCAGCCCCAGAGTGTGAATGGACAGTGTAGTAACCCACTGTATCCAGCCCCAGAGTGTGAAAGGACAGTGTAATAACTCACTGTATCCAGTCCCAGAGTGTGAAAGGAAAGTGTAATATCCCGCTGTATCCAGTCCCTGAGTGTGAAAGAACAGTGGGATAACCCACTGTACCCAGTCCCAGAGTGTGAAAGGACAGTGTGGTAACTCACTGTACCAAGTCCCAGAGTGTGAAAGGACAGTGTGACAACCCACTGTACCAGTCCCAGTGTGTGAAAGGACAGTGCGATAACACACTCTACCCAATCACCGAGTGTGAAAGAACAGTGCGATAACCCACTGTACCCAGTCACAGAGTGTGAACGGACAGTGTGATAACCCACTGTGTGCTGCCCGAGAGTGTGAAAGGACAGTCTGATAACCCACTGTACCCAGTCCTAGAGTGTGAAAGGACAGTGTGGTAACGCACTGTACCCAGTCCCACATTATGAAAGGACCGTGTGATAAGTCACTGTACCCAGTCCCAGAGTGTGAAAGGACAGTGTGGCAACGCACTGCACCCGGTCCCAGAGTGTGAAAGGACAGGGTAATAACCCACTGTACCCAGTCCCAGAGTGTGAACGGACAGTGTGATAACCCATGGCACCCGGTCCCAGAGTGTGAAAGGACAGTGTAATAACCCACTGTACCCAGTCCCAGAGTGTGAAAGGACAGTGTAGTAACCCACTGTATCCAGTCCCAGAGTGTGAAAGGGCAGTGTAAAATCCCACTGTATCCCGTCCCAGAGTGTGAAAGAACGGTGTGATAACCCACTGTATCCAGTCCCAGAGTGTGAAAGGACAGTGTAATAACCCACTGTATCCAGTCCCAGAGTGTGAAAGGACAGTGTAATAACCCACTGTACCCAGTCCCAGAGTTCGAAAGGACAGTGTTTATGCCCACTGTACCACGCAGTCCCAGAGTGTGAAAGGACTGTACGATATCCCACTGTTCCCAGTTCCAGAGTGTGAAAGAACAGAGTGATAAGCCACTGTACCACTCAGTCCCAGAGTGTGAAAGGACAGTGGGATAACCCATTGTATACCGTCCCAGAGAGTGAAAGAACAGTGTGATAACCCACTGTATCTATTGCTAGAGTTTGAAAGGACAGTGTAATATCCCACTGTATCCAGTCCCTGAGTATGAAAGAACAGCGTGATAAACCACGGTACCCAGTCCCAGAGTTTAAAAGGACAGTGTAACAACCCACTGTACCCAGTCCCAGAATGTGAAAGGACAGTGTGATAAACCACGGTACCCAGTCCCAGATTGTGAAAGAACTGTGTGATAACACACTGTACCCAGTCCCAGTGTGTGAAAGTATAGTGAAATAACCCACTGTATACTGTCCCAGAGTGTGAAAGAACAGTGCGATAACCCACTGTACCCATTCCCAGAGTGTGAAAGAACAGTGTGATAACCCACTGTACCGAGTCCCAGAGTGTGAAAGGACAGTGTGATAACCCACTGTACCCAGTCCCAGAGTGTGAAAGGGCGGTGTGATAATGCACTGCACCCGGTCCCAGAGTGTGAAAGGACAGTGTAATAACCCACTGTACCCAGTCCCAGAGTGTGAAAGGACAGTGTGATAACCCACTGCACCCAGTCCCAGAGTGTGAAAGGACAGTGTAATAACCCACTGTACCGAGTCCCAGAGTGTGAAAGGACAGTGTAATAACCCACTGTATCCAGTCCCAGAGTGTGAAAGGGCAGTGTAATATCCCACTGTATCCAGTCCCAGAGTGTGAAAGAACAGTGTGATAACCCACTGTATCCAGTCCCAGAGTGTGAAAGGACAGTGTAATAACCCACTGTATCCAGTCGCAGAGTGTGAAAGGGCAGTGTAATATCCCACTGTATCCAGTCCCAGAGTGTGAAAGAACAGTGTGATACTCACTGTACCCAATCCCAGAGTGTGAAAGGACAGTGTGAAACCCCACTGTACCCAGTCCCAGAGTGTGAAAGGACAGTGTGATAACACTCTGTACCTACTCTCAGTGTGTGCAAGGACAGTGTAATAACGCACTGGAGCCAGTCCCAGAGTGTGAAAGGACAGTGTGACAACCCACTGTACCCAGTCCCAGAGTGTGAAAGGACAGTGTGATATCCCACTGTATCATCCAGTCCCAGAGTGTGAAAGGAATGTATAATATCCCGCTATATCCAGTCCCTGAGTGTGAAAGGACAGTGTGATAACCCACTGTACCCAGTCCCAGAGTGTGAAAGGACAGTGTGATACTCACTATACCCAGTCCCAGAGAGTGAAAGGACAGTGTGATAACCCACTGTACCGAGTCCCAGAGTGTGAACGGACAGTGTGATTCTCACTGTACCCAATACCAGAGTGTGAAAGGACAGTGGGATAACCCATTTTACCGAGTCCCAGAGTGTGAAAGGACTGTGTGATAACTCACTGTACCACCCAGTCCCAGAGTTTGAAAGGACAGTGTGATAACCCACTGTACCCAGCCCCAGAGTGTGAAAGAACAGTGTGATTCTCACTGTACCCAATCCCAGAGTGTGAAAGGACAGTGTGATAACTCACTATAGCACCCAGTCCGAGAGTGTGAAAGGACAGTGTGATAACCCACTGTATCCAGTCCCAGAGTGTGAAAGGACAGTGTGATACTCACTGTACCCAGTCCCAGAGAGTGAAAGGACAGTGTGATAACCCACTGTACCCAGTCCCATAGTGTGAATGGACAGTGTGATAAACCACTGTACCCAGTCCCAGAGTGTGAAAGGACAGTGTGATAAACCATTGTACCACACAGTCCCAGTGTGTGAAAGGACAGTGTGATATCCCACTGTTCCCAGTTACAGAGTGTGAAAGGACAGTGTGATAAACCACTGTACACAGTCCCAGAGTGTGTAAGGACTGTGCGATAACACATTGTATCCAGTCCCAGAGTGTGAAAGGATAGAGTGATTACCCACTGTACCCAGACCCAGAGTGTGAAAGGATAGTGTGTTAACCCACTGTACCTAGTCCCAGAGTGTAAAAGGACAGTGTGATACTCACTGTACCCGGTCCCAGAGTGTGAAAGGACAGTGTGATACTCACTGTACCCAGACCCAGGATGTGCATGGACAGAGTGATAAACCACTTTACCCAGTCCCAAAGTGTGAAAGGACAGTGTCATACTCACTGTACGCAGACCCAGAGTGTGAAAGGACAGTGTGACAACCCACTGTATCCAGTCCCAGAGTGTGAAAGGACAGTGTGATAACCCACTGTACACAGTCCCATAGTGTGAAAGGACAGTGTGATACTCACTGTACCCAGTCCCAGAGTATGAAAGGACAGTGTGATAACCCACTGTACCGAGTCCCAGAGTGTGAAAGGACAGTGTCATACTCACTTTACCCAGTCCCAGTGTGTGAAAGGACAGTGTGATACTCACTGTACCCAATCCCAGAGTGTGAAAGGACAGTGTGACAACTCACTGTACCACCCAGTCCCAGAGTGTGAAAGGACAGTGTGATAACCCACTGTACCCAGTTCCAGAGTATGAAAGAACAGTGAGACAAACCCACTCTACCCAGTCCCAGAGTGTGAAGGGATCGTGTGATAACGCACTGTAGCACCCGGACCCAGAGTGTGAACAGACAGTGTGGTACACCACTGTACCCAGTACCAGAGAGTGAAACGACATTGTGATAACCCACTGTACCCAGCCCCAAAGTGTGAAAGGACAGTGTGATAACCCACTGTACCCAGTCCCAGAGTGTGAAAGGACAGTGTAATAACCCACTGTATCCAGTGCCAGAATGTGAAAGGACAGTGTAATAACCCACTGTATCCAGCCACAGAGTGTGAATGGACAGTGTAATAACCCACTGTATCCAGCCCCAAAGTGTGAAAGGACAGTGTAATAACCCACTGTATCCAGTCCCAGAGTGTGAAAGGAAAGTGTAATATCCCGCTGTATCCAGTCCCTGAGTGTGAAAGAACAGTGTGGTAACCCACTGTACCCAGTTCCAGAGTGTGAAAGGACAGTGTGATAACCCACTGTACCAAGTCCCAGAGTGTGAAAGGACAGTGTGACAACCCACTGTACCAGTCCCAGTGTGTGAAAGGACAGTGTGATACTCACTGTACCCAGTCCTGGAGAGTGAAAGGACAGTGTGAAAACCCACTGTACCCAGTCCCAAAGTGTGAAAGGACAGTGTGATAACCCACTGTACACAGTCCCAGAGTGTGAAAGGACAGTGTAATAACCCACTGTATCCAGTCCCAGAGTATGAAAGGACAGTGCGATAAAATACTCTACCCAATCCCAGAGTGTGAAGGAACAGTGTGATAAACCACTGTACCCATTCCCAGAGTGTGAAAGGACAGTGTGATACTCACTGTACCCAGTCCCAGATTGCGAAAGGACAGTGTGATAACCCAGTGTACCCAGTCCCAGTGTGTGAAAGGACAGTGTGATAAACCACTGTACCACCCAGCCCCAGAGTTTGAAAGGACAGTGTGATAACCCACTGTACCCAGTCCCAGAGTCTGCAAGGACAGTGTGGTAAACCACTGTACCCGGTACCAGAGTGTGAAAGGACATCGTGATAACCCACTGTACCACCCAGCCCCAGAGTTTGAAAGGACAGTGTGATAACCCACTGTACCCAGTCCCAGGGTGTGAATGGACAGTGTAATAACCCACTGTATACAGTCCCAGAGTGTGAAAGGACAGTGTAATAACCCACTGTATCCAGTCCCAGAGTGTGAAAGGACAGTGTAATAACCCACTGTATCCAGTCCCAGAGTTTGAAACGACAGTGTAATAACCCACTGTATCCAGTCCCAGTGTGTGAAGGGACAGTGTAATAACCCACTGTACCCAGTCCCAGAGTGTGAAAGGACAGTGTGATAACCCACTGTACCCAGTCCCAGAGTGTGAAAGGGCAGTATAATAACCCACTGTATCCAGTCCCAGCGTGTGAAAGGACAGTGTAATTACCCACTGTATCCAGTCCCAGATTGGGAAAGAACAGTGTGATAACCCACTGTACCACTCAATCCCAGAGTGTGAAAGTACAGTGTGATAACCCACTGTACCACCCAGTCGCAGGGTGTGAAAGGAGAGTGTGATTACCCACTGTATCCAGTCCCAGAATGTGAAAGGACAGTGTGATAACCCATTGTACCCAGTCCCAGAGTCTGAAAGGACCGTGTGATAAACCACTGTACCCCGACCCAGTGTTTGAAAGGACCGTGTTTTTACCCACTGTAACACACATTCCCAGAGTGTGAAAGGACAGTGTGATAACCCATTGTATACTGTCCCAGAGTATGACAGAACAGTGTGATAACCCACTGTATCAATTCCCAGAATGTGAAAGGACAGTGTAATATCCCACTGTATCCAGTCCCTGAGTATGAAAGAACAGTGTGATAACCCATTGTACCCAGTCCCAGAATGTGAAAGGACAGTATGATAAACCACTGTACCCAGTCCCAGAGTGTGAAAGGACAGTGTGGTAACCCACTGTACCCAGTCCCAGTGTGTGAAAGGATAGTGAAGTAACCCACTGTATACTGTCCCAGAGTGTGAAAGAACAGTGCGATAACCCAGTGTACCCAGTCCCAGAGTGTGAAAGAACAGTGTGATAACTCACTGTACCCAGTCCCAGAGTGTGAAAGGACAGTGTGATAACCCACTGTACCCAGTCCCAGAGTGTGAAAGGACAGTGTGATAACCCACTGTACCGAGTCCCAGAGTGTGAAAGGACAGTGTGATACTCACTTTACCCAGTCCCAGAGTGTGAAAGGACAGTGTGATACTCACTGTGCCCAATCCCAGAGTGTGAAAGGACAGTGTGAAAACTCACTGTACCACCCAGACCCAGAGTGTGAAAGGACAGTGTGATAACCCACTGTACCCAGTTCCAGAGTATGAAAGAAAAGTGAGATAACCCACTCTACCCAGTCCCAGAGTGTGAAGGGACCGTGTGATAACCCACTGTAGCCCCCAGACCTAGAGTGTGAAAAGACACTGTGGTAAACCACTGTACCCGGTACCAGAGTGTGAAACGACATTGTGATAACCCACTGTACCCAGTCCCAGTGTGTGAAAGGACAGTGTAATAACCCACTGTATCCAGCCCCAGAGTGTGAAAGGACAGTGTAATAACCCACTGTATCCAGCCCCAGAGTGTGAAAGGACAGTGTAATAATCCACAGTATCCAGTCCCAGAGTGTGAAAGGACAGTGTGATAATCCACAGTATCCAGTCCCAGAGTGTGAAAGGACAGTGTGATAACCCACTGTATCCAGCCCCAGAGTGTGAAAGGACAGTGTAATAACCAACTGTATCCAGCGCCAGAGATTGAAAGGACAGTGTAATAACCCACTGTATCCAGCCCCAGAGTGTGAATGGACAGTGCAGTAACCCATTGTATCCAGCCCCAGAGTGTGAAAGGACAGTGTATTAACCCACTGTATCCAGTCCCAGAGTGTGAAAGGAAAGTGTAATATCCCGCTGTATCCAGTCCCTGAGTGTGAAAGAACAGTGGGATAACCCACTGTACCCAGTCCCAGAGTGTGAAAGGACAGTGTGGTTCCCCACTGTACCCAGTTCCAGAGTATGAAAGGACAGTCTGATAACCCACTGTACCAAGTCCCAGAGTGTGAAAGGACAGTGTGACAACCCACTGTACCAGTCCCAGTGTGTGAAAGGACAGTGCGATAACACACTTTACCCAATCCCCGAGTGTGAAAGAACAGTGCGATAACCCACTGTACCCAGTCACAGAGTGTGAAAGAACAGTGTGATAAACCACTGTACCCAGTCCCAGAGTGTGAAAGGACAGTCTGATAACCCACTGTACCCAGTCCCAGAGTGTGAAAGGACAGTGTGATAACCCACTGTACCAGTCCCAGTGTGTGAAAGGACAGTGCGATAACACACTTTACCCAATCCCCGAGTGTGAACGGACAGTGTGATAACCCACTGTATGCTGCCCGAGAGTGTGAAAGGACAGTGTGATAAACCACTGTACCCAGTCCCAGAGTGTGAAAGGACAGTGTGGTAATGCACTGTACCCAGTCCCACAGTATGAAAGGACCGTGTGATAAGTCACTGTACCCAGTCCCAGAGTGTGAAAGGACAGTGTGGCAACGCACTGCACCCGGTCCCAGAGTGTGAAAGGACAGTGTAATAACCCACTGTACCCAGTCCCAGAGTGTGAAAGGACAGTGTGATAACCCACTGCACCCGGTCCCAGAGTGTGAAAGGACAGTGTAATAACCCACTGTACCCAGTCCCAGAGTGTGAAAGGACAGTGTGATAACCCACTGCATCCGGTCCCAGAGTCTGAAAGGACAGTGTAATAACCCACTGTACCCAGTCCCAGAGTGTGAAAGGACAGTGCGATAAAATACTCTACCCAATCCCAGAGTGTGAAAGAACAGTGTGATAAACCACTGTACCCATTCCCAGAGTGTGAAAGGACAGTGTGATACTCACTGTACTCAGTCCCAGATTGCGAAAGGACAGTGTGATAACCCAGTGTACCCAGTCCCAGTGTGTGAAAGGACAGTGTGATAAACCACTGTACCACCCAGCCCCAGAGTTTGAAAGGACAGTGTGATAACCCACTGTACCCAGTCCCAGAGTCTGCAAGGACAGTGTGGTAAACCACTGTACCCGGTACCAGAGTGTGAAAGGACATCGTGATAACCCACTGTACCACCCAGCCCCAGAGTTTGAAAGGACAGTGTGATAACCCACTGTACCCAGTCCCAGGGTGTGAATGGACAGTGTAATAACCCACTGTATACAGTCCCAGAGTGTGAAAGGACAGTGTAATAACCCACTGTATCCAGTCCCAGAGTGTGAAAGGACAGTGTAATAACCCACTGCATCCAGTCCCAGAGTTTGAAACGACAGTGTAATAACCCACTGTATCCAGTCCCAGAGTGTGAAGGGACAGTGTAATAACCCACTGTACCCAGTCCTAGAGTGTGAAAGGACAGTGTGATAACCCACTGTACCCAGTCCCAGAGTGTGAAAGGGCAGTATAATAACCCACTGTATCCAGTCCCAGCGTGTGAAAGGACAGTGTAATTACCCACTGTATCCAGTCCCAGATTGGGAAAGAACAGTGTGATAACCCAGTGTACCACTCAATCCCAGAGTGTGAAAGTGCAGTGTGATAACCCACTGTACCACCCAGTCGCAGGGTGTGAAAGGAGAGTGTGATTACCCACTGTATCCAGTCCCAGAATGTGAAAGGACAGCGTGATAACCCACTGTACCCAGTCCCAGAGTGTGAAAGGACAGTGTGATAACCCACTGTACCCAGTCCCAGAGTCTGAAAGGACCGTGTGATAAACCACTGTACCCCGACCCAGTGTTTGAAAGGACCGTGTTTTTACCCACTGTAACACGCATTCCCAGAGTGTGAAAGGACAGTGTGATAACCCATTGTATACTGTCCCAGAGTATGACAGAACAGTGTGATAACCCACTGTATCAATTCCCAGAATGTGAAAGGACAGTGTAATATCCCACTGTATCCAGTCCCTGAGTATGAAAGAACAGTGTGATAACCCACTGTACCCAGTCCCAGAGTGTGAAAGGACATGGTGATAACCCATTGTACCCAGTCCCAGAATGTGAAAGGACAGTGTGATAAACCACTGTACCCAGTCCCAGAGTGTGAAAGGACAGTGTGGTAACCCACTGTACCCAGTCCCAGTGTGTGAAAGGATAGTGAAGTAACCCACTGTATACTGTCCCAGAGTGTGAAAGAACAGTGCGATAACCCAGTGTACCCAGTCCCAGAGTGTGAAAGAACAGTGTGATAACTCACTGTACCCAGTCCCAGAGTGTGAAAGGACAGTGTGATAACCCACTGTACCCAGTCCCAGAGTGTGAAAGGACAGTGTGATAACCCACTGTACCGAGTCCCAGAGTGTGAAAGGACAGTGTGATACTCACTTTACCCAGTCCCAGAGTGTGAAAGGACAGTGTGATACTCACTGTGCCCAATCCCAGAGTGTGAAAGGACAGTGTGAAAACTCACTGTACCACCCAGACCCAGAGTGTGAAAGGACAGTGTGATAACCCACTGTACCCAGTTCCAGAGTATGAAAGAAAAGTGAGATAACCCACTCTACCCAGTCCCAGAGTGTGAAGGGACTGTGTGATAACCCACTGTAGCCCCCAGACCTAGAGTGTGAAAAGACACTGTGGTAAACCACTGTACCCGGTACCAGAGTGTGAAACGACATTGTGATAACCCACTGTACCCAGTCCCAGTGTGTGAAAGGACAGTGTAATAACCCACTGTATCCAGCCCCAGAGTGTGAAAGGACAGTGTAATAACCCACTGTATCCAGCCCCAGAGTGTGAAAGGACAGTGTAATAATCCACAGTATCCAGTCCCACAGTGTGAAAGGACAGTGTGATAATCCACAGTATCCAGTCCCAGAGTGTGAAAGGACAGTGTGATAACCCACTGTATCCAGCCCCAGAGTGTGAAAGGACAGTGCAATAAACAACTGTATCCAGCGCCAGAGTTTGAAAGGACAGTGTAATAACCCACTGCATCCAGCCCCAGAGTGTGAATGGACAGTGCAGTAACCCATTGTATCCAGCCCCAGAGTGTGAAAGGACAGTGTATTAACCCACTGTATCCAGTCCCAGAGTGTGAAAGGAAAGTGTAATATCCCGCTGTATCCAGCCCCTGAGTGTGAAAGAACAGTGGGATAACCCACTGTACCCAGTCCCAGAGTGTGAAAGGACAGTGTGGTTCCCCACTCTACCCAGTTCCAGAGTATGAAAGGACAGTCTGATAACCCACTGTACCAAGTCCCAGAGTGTGAAAGGACAGTGCGATAACACACTTTACCCAATCCCCGAGTGTGAAAGAACAGTGCGATAACCCACTGTACCCAGTCACAGAGTGTGAAAGAACAGTGTGATAAACCACTGTACCCAGTCCCAGAGTGTGAAAGGACAGTCTGATAACCCACTGTACCCAGTCCCAGAGTGTGAAAGGACAGTGTGATAACCCACTGTACCAGTCCCAGTGTGTGAAAGGACAGTGCGATAACACACTTTACCCAATCCCCGAGTGTGAACGGACAGTGTGATAACCCACTGTATGCTGCCCGAAAGTGTGAAAGGACAGTGTGATAAACCACTGTACCCAGTCCCAGAGTGTGAAAGGACAGTGTGGTAATGCACTGTACCCAGTCCCACAGTATGAAAGGACCGTGTGATAAGTCACTGTACCCAGTCCCAGAGTGTTAAAGGACAGTGTGGCAATGCACTGCACCCGGTCCCAGAGTGTGAAAGGACAGTGTAATAACCCACTGTACCCAGTCCCAGAGTGTGAAAGGACAGTGTGATAACCCACTGCATCCGGTCCCAGAGTCTGAAAGGACAGTGTAATAACCCACTGTACCCAGTCCCAGAGTGTGAAAGGACAGTGTAATAACCCACTGTATCCAGTCCCAGAGTGTGAAATTGCAGTGTAATATCCCACTGTATCCAGTCCCAGAGTGTGAAAGAACAGTGTGATAACCCACTGTATCCAGTCCCAGAGTGTGAAAGGACAGTGTAATAACCCACTGTATCCAGTCCCAGAGTGTGAAAGGATAGTGTAATAACCCACTGTACCCAGTCCCAGAGTTCGAAAGGACAGAATTTATGCCCACTGTACCACTCAGTCCCAGAGTGTGAAAGGACAGTGGGATAACCCATTGTATACTCTCCCAGAGAGTCAAAGAACAGTGTGATAACCCACTGTATCCATTGCCAGAGTGTGAAAGGACAGTGTAATATCCCACTGTATCCAGTCCCTGAGTATGAAAGAACAGTGTGATAAACCACGGTACCCAGTCCCAGAGTTTATAAGGACAGTGTAATAACCCACTGTACCCAGTCCCAAAATGTGAAAGGACAGTGTGATAAACCACGGTACCCTGTCCCAGATTGTGAAAGGACTGTGTGATAACACACTGTACCCAGTCCCAGTGTGTGAAAGGATAGTGAAATAACCCACTGTATACTGTCCCAGAGTGTGAAAGAACAGTGCGATAACCCACTGTACCCATTCCCAGAGTGTGAAAGAACAGTGTGATAACCCACTGTACCGAGTCCCAGAGTGTGAAAGGACAGTGTGATAACCCACTGTACCCTGTCCCAGAGTGTGAAAGGACAGTGTGATACTCACTGTACCCAGTCACAGAGTGGGCATGGACAGTGTGATAAACCACTTTACCCAGTCCCAGACTGTGAAAGGACAGTGTGATACTCACTGTACCCAGTCCCAGAGTGTGAAAGGACAGTGTGATAACCCACTGTACCCAGTCCCAGAGTGTGAAAGGACAGTGTGATAAACCACTGTACCCAGTCCCAGAGTGTGAAAGGACAGTGTGATAATACACTGTACCCAGTCCCAGTGTGTGAAAGGATAGTGAATTAACCCACTGTATACTGTCCCAGCGTATGAAAGAACAGTGCAATAACCCTCTCTACCCAGTCCCAGAGTCTGCAAGGACAGTGTGGTAAACCACGGCACCCGGTACCAGAGTGTGAAAGGACATCGTGATAACCCACTGTACCACCCAGCCCCAGAGTTTGGAAGGACAGTGTGATAACCCACTGTACCAAGTCCCAGGGTGTGAAAGGACAGTGTAATAACCCACTGTATCCAGTCCCAGAGTGTGAAAGGACAGTGTAATAACACACTGAATCCAGTCCCAGAGTGTGAAAGGACAGTGTAATAACCCACTGTATCCAGTCTCGGAGTGTGAAACGACAGTGTAATAACCCACTGTATCCAGTCCCAGAGTGTGAAAGGACAGTGTAATAACCCACTGTACCCAGTCCCAGAGTGTGAAAGAACAGTGTGATAACCCACTGTACCCAGTTCCAGAGTGTGAAAGGGCAGTGTAATAACCCACTGTATCCAGTCCCAGCGTGTGAAAGGACAGTGTAATTACCCACTGTATCCAGTCCCAGATTGGGAAAGAACAGTGTGATAACCCACTGTACCACTCAATCCCAGAGTGTGAAAGTACAGTGTGATAACCCACTGTACCACCCAGTCGCAGGGTGTGAAAGGACAGTTTGATTACCCACTGTATCCAGTCCCACAATGTGAAAGGACAGTGTGATAACCCACTGTATCCATTCCCAGAGTGTGAAAGGACAGTGTAATATCCCACTGTATCCAGTCCCTGAGTATGAAAGAACAGTGTGATAACCCAATGTACCCAGTCCCAGAGTGTGAAAGGACATGGTGATAACACATTGTAGCCAGTCCCAGAATGTGAAAGGACAGTGTGATAAACCACTGTACCCAGTCCCAGAGTGTGAAAGGACAGTGTGGTAACCCACTGTACCCAGTCCCAGTGTGTGAAAGGATAGTGAAGTAACACACTGTATACTGTCCCAGAGTGTGAAAGAACAGTGCGATAAGACAATGTACCCAGTCCCAGAGTGTGAAAGAACAGTATGATAACCCACTGTACCCAGTCCCAGAGTGTGAAAGGACAGTGTGATAACCCACTGTACCCAGTCCCATAGTGTGAAAGGACAGTGTGATACTCACTGTACCCAGTCCCAGAGTGTGAAAGGATAGTGTGATAACCCACTGTACCGAGTCCAAGAGTGTGAAAGGACAGTGTGATACTCACTTTACCCAGTCCCAGAGTGTGAAAGGACAGTGTGATACTCACTGTACCCAATCCCAGATTGTGAAAGGACAGTGTGACAACTCACTGTGGCACCCAGTCCCAGAGTGTGAAAGGACAGTGTGATTTCCCACTTTACCCAGTTCCAGAGTGTGAAAGAACAGTGAGATAACCCACTCTACCCAGTCCCAGAGTGTGAAAGGACAGTGTAATAACCCACTGTATCCAGCCCCAGAGTGTGAAAGGACAGTGTAATAACCCACTGTACCAAGTCCCAGAGTGTGAAAGGACAGTGTGACAACCCACTGTACCAGTCCCAGTGTGTGAAAGGACAGTGTGATACTCACTGTACCCAGTCCTGGAGAGTGAAAGGACAGTGTGAAAACCCACTGTACCCAGTCCCAAAGTGTGAAAGGACAGTGTGATAACCCACTGTACCCAGTCCCAGAGTGTGAAAGGACAGTATAATAACCCACTGTATCCAGTCCCAGAGTATGAAAGGACAGTGCGATAACACACTCTACCCAATCCCAGAGTGTGAAAGAGCAGTACGATAACCCACTGTACCCAGTCCCAGAGTGTGAAAGAACAGTGTGATAAACCACTGTACCCAGTCCCAGAGTGTGAAAGGACAGTGTGATAAACCATTGCACCCAGTCCCAGAGTGTGAAAGGACAGTGTGATAACCCACTGTACCCATTCCCAGAGTGTGAACGGACAGTGTGATACACAATGTACCCAGTACCAGAGTGTGAAAGGACAGTGAAATAACCCACTGTATGCTGTCCCAGAGTGTGAAGGGACAGTGTGATAACCCACTGTACCCAGTCCCAGAGTGTGAAAGGACAGTGTGGTAACGCACTGCACCTAGTCCCACAGTGTGAAAGGACAGTGTGATAAGCCACTGTACCCAGTCCCATAGTGTGAAAGGACAGTGTGATACTCACTGTACCCAGTACCAGAGTGTGAAAGGATAGCGTGATAACCCACTGTACCGAATCACAGAGTGTGAAAGGACAGTGTGATACTCACTGTACCCAATCCCAGAGTGTGAAAGGACAGTGTGACAACTCACTGTACCACCCAGTCCCAGAGTGTAAAAGGACAGTGTGATTTCCCACTGTACCCAGTTCCAGAGTATGAAAGAACAGTGAGATAACCCACTCTACCCAGTCCCAGAGTGTGAAGGGACAGTGTGATAACCCACTGTAGCACCCAGACCCAGAGTGTGAAAAGACAGTGTGGTAAACCACTGTGCCCGGTACCAGAGTGTGGAACGACATTGTGATAACCCACTGTACCCAGCCCCAGAGTGTGAAAGGACAGTGTGATAACCCACTGTACCCAGTCCCAGAGTGTGAAAGGACAGTGTAATAACCCACTGTATCCAGCCCCAGAGTGTGAAAGGACAGTGTAATAACCCACTGTATCCAGCGCCAGAGTGTGAAAGGACAGTGTAATAACCCACTGTATCCAGCCCCAGAGTGTGAATGGACAGTGTAATAACCCACTGTATCCAGCCCCAGAGTGTCAAAGGACAGTGTAATAACCCACTGTATCCAGTTCCAGAGTGTGAAAGGACAGTCTGATAACCCACTGTACCAAGTCCCAGAGTATGAAAGGACAGTGTGACAACCCACTGTACCAGTCCCAGTGTGTGAAAGGACAGTGTGATACTCACTGTACCCAGCCCTGGAGAGTGAAAGGACAGTGTGAAAACCCACTGTACCCAGTCCCAAAGTGTGAAAGGACAGTGTGATAACCCACTGTACCCAGTCCCAGAGTGTGAAAGGACAGTATAATAATCCACTGTATCCAGTCCCAGAGTATGAAAGGACAGTGCGATAACACACTCTACCCAATCCCAGAGTGTGAAAGAACAGTGTGATAACCCACTGTACCCAGTCCCAGAGTGTGAAAGGACAGTGTGGTAACGCACTGCACCCAGTCCCACAGTGTGAAAGGACAGTGTGATAACCCACTGTACCCAGTCCCAGAGTGTGAAAGGATGGTGTGGTAACGCACTGCACCCGGTCCCAGAGTGTGAAAGGACAGTGTAATAACCCACTGTACCGAGTCCCAGAGTGTGAAAGGACAGTGTAATAACCCACTGTATCCAGTCCCAGAGTGTGAAAGGGCAGTGTAATATCCCACTGTATCCAGTCCCAGAGTGTGAAAGAACAGTGTGATAACCCACTGTATCCAGTCCCAGAGTGTGAAAGGACAGTGTAATAACCCACTGTATCCAGTCGCAGAGTGTGAAAGGGCAGTGTAATATCCCATTGTATCCAGTCCCAGAGTGTGAAAGAACAGTGTGATACTCACTGTACCCAATCCCAGAGTGTGAAAGGACAGTGTGAAAACCCACTGTACCCAGTCCCAGAGTGTGAAAGGACAGTGTGATAACACACTGTACCTACTCCCAGTGTGTGCAAGGACAGTGTAATAACGCACTGGATCCAGTCCCAGAGAGCGAAAGGACAGTGTGACAACCCACTGTACCCAGTCCCAGAGTGTGAAAGGACAGTGTGATATCCCACTGTATCATCCAGTCCCAGAGTGTGAAAGGAATGTATAATATCCCGCTATATCCAGTCCCTGAGTTTGAAAGGACAGTGTGATAACCCACTGGACCAAGTCCCTGAGTGTGAAAGGACAGTGTGATAACCCACTGTACCCAGTCCCAGAGTGTGAAAGGACAGTGTGATACTCACTATACCCAGTCCCAGAGAGTGAAAGGACAGTGTGATAACCCACTGTACCGAGTCCCAGAGTGTGAACGGACAGTGTGATTCTCACTGTACCCAATACCAGAGTGTGAAAGGACAGTGGGATAACCCATTTTACCGAGTCCCAGAGTGTGAAAGGACTGTGTGATAACTCACTGTACCACCCAGTCCCAGAGTTTGAAAGGACAGTGTGATAACCCACTGTACCCAGCCCCAGAGTGTGAAAGAACAGTGTGATTCTCACTGTACCCAATCCCAGAGTGTGAAAGGACAGTGTGATAACTCACAATAGCACCCAGTCCGGGAGTGTGAAAGGACAGTGTGATAACCCACTGTATCCAGTCCCAGAGTGTGATAGGACAGTGTGATACTCACTGTACCCAGTCCCAGAGTGTGAAAGGACAGTGTGATAACCCACTGTACCCAGTCCCATAGTGTGAATGGACAGTGTGATAAACCACTGTACCCAGTCCCAGAGTGTGAAAGGACAGTGTGATAAACCATTGTACCACACAGTCCCAGAGTGTGAAAGGACAGTGTGATATCCCACTGTTCCCAGTTACAGAGTGTGAAAGGACAGTGTGATAAACCACTCTACCCAGTCCCAGAGTGTGTAAGGACTGTGCGATAATACATTGTATCCAGTCCCAGAGTGTGAAAGGATAGAGTGATAACCCACTGTACCCAGTCCCAGAGTATGAAAGGATAGTGTGTTAACCCACTGTACCTTGTCCCAGAGTGCGAAAGGACAGTGTGATACTCACTGTACCCGGTCCCAGAGTGTGAAAGGAGAGTGTGATACTCACTGTACCCAGACCCAGGATGTGCATGGACAGAGTGATAAACCACTTTACCCAGTCCCAAAGTGTGAAAGGACAGTGTCATACTCACTGTACGCAGACCCAGAGTGTGAAAGGACAGTGTGACAACCCACTGTATCCAGTCCCAGAGTGTGAAAGGACAGTGTGATAACCCACTGTACACAGTCCCATAGTGTGAAAGGACAGTGTGATAATCACTGCACCCAGTCCCAGAGTGTGAAAGGACAGTGTGATAACCCACTGTACCAAGTCCCAGAGTGTGAAAGGCCAGTGTGATACTCACTTTACCCAGTCCCAGAGTGTGAAAGGACAGTGTGATACTCACTGTACCCAATCCCAGAGTGTGAAAGGACAGTGTGACAACTCACTGTACCACCCAGTCCCAGAGTGTGAAAGGACAGTGTGATGACCCACTGTACCCAGTTCCAGAGTATGAAACAACAGTGAGATAACCCACTCTACCCAGTCCCAGAGTGTGAAGGGACAGTGTGATAACCCACTGTAGCACCCGGACCCAGAGTGTGAACAGACAGTGTGGTACACCACTGTACCCAGTACCAGAGTGTGAAACGACATTGTGATAACCCACTGTACCCAGCCCCAGAGTGTGAAAGGACAGTGTGATAACCCACTGTCCCCAGTCCCAGAGTGTGAAAGGACAGTGTAATAACCCACTGTATCCAGCCCCAGAGTGTGAAAGGACAGTGTAATAACCCACTGTATCCAGCGCCAGAGTGTGAAAGGACAGTGTAATAACCCACTGTATCCAGCCACAGAGTGTGAATGGACAGTGTAATAACCCACTGTATCCAGCCCCAAAGTGTGAAAGGACAGTGTGATAACCCACTGTACCAAGTCCCAGAGTGTGAAAGGACAGTGTGACAACCCACTGTACCAGTCCCAGTGTGTGAAAGGACAGTGTGATACTCACTGTACCCAGTCCTGGAGAGTGAAAGGACAGTGTGAAAACCCACTGTACCCAGTCCCAGAGTGTGAAAGGACAGTGTAATAACCCACTGTATCCAGTCCCAGAGTATGAAAGGACAGTGCGATAAAATACTCTACCCAATCCCAGAGTGTGAAAGAACAGTGCGATAACCCACTGTACCCAGTCCCAGAGTGTGAAAGAACAGTGTGATAAACCACTGTACCCATTCCCAGAGTGTGAAAGGACAGTCTGATACTCACTGTACCCAGTCCCAGATTGCGAAAGGACAGTGTGATAACCCAGTGTACCCAGTCCCAGTGTGTGAAAGGACAGTGTGATAAACCACTGCACCACACAGCCCCAGAGTTTGAAAGGACAGTGTGATAACCCACTGTACCCAGTCCCAGAGTCTGCAAGGACTGTGTGGTAAACCACTGTACCCGGTACCAGAGTGTGAAAGGACATCGTGATAACCCACTGTACCACCCAGCCCCAGAGTTTGAAAGGACAGTGTGATAACCCACTGTACCCAGTCCCAGGGTGTGAAAGGACAGTGTAATAGCCCACTGTATACAGTCCCAGAGTGTGAAAGGACAGTGTAATAACCCACTGTATCCAGTCCCAGAGTGTGAAAGGACAGTGTAATAACCCACTGTATCCAGTCCCAGAGTTTGAAACGACAGTGTAATAACCCACTGTACCCAGTCCCAGAGTGTGAAAGGACAGTGTGATAACCCACTTTACCCAGTCCCAGAGTGTGAAAGGGCAGTGTAATAACCCACTGCATCCAGTCCCAGCGTGTGAAAGGACAGTGTAATTACCCACTGTATCCAGTCCCAGATTGGGAAAGAACAGTGTGATAACCCACTGTACCACTCAATCCCAGAGTGTGAAAGTACAGTGTGATAACCCACTGTACCACCCAGTCGCAGGGTGTGAAAGGAGAGTGTGATTACCCACTGTATCCAGTCCCAGAATGTGAAAGGACAGCGTGATAACCCACTGTACCCAGTCCCAGAGTGTGAAAGGACAGTGTGATAACCCACTGTACCCAGTCCCAGAGTCTGAAAGGACAGTGTGATAAACCACTGTACCCCGTCCCAGTGTTTGAAAGGACCGTGTTTTTACCCACTGTACCACGCATTCCCAGAGTGTGAAAGGACAGTGTGATAACCCATTGTATACTGTCCCAGAGTATGTAAGAACAGTGTGATAACCCACTGTATCCATTCCCAGAATGTGAAAGGACAGTGTAATATCCCACTGTATCCAGTCCCTGAGTATGAAAGAACAGTGTGATAACCCACTGTACCCAGTCCCAGAGTGTGAAAGGACATGGTGATAACCCATTGTACCCAGTCCCAGAATGTGAAAGGACAGTGTGATAAACCACTGTACCCAGTCCCAGAGTGTGAAAGGACAGTGTGGTAACCCACTGTACCCAGTCCCAGTGTGTGAAAGGATAGTGAAGTAACCCACTGTATACTGTCCCAGAGTGTGAAAGAACAGTGCGATAACCCAGTGTACCCAGTCCCAGAGTGTGAAAGAACAGTGTGATAACCCACTGTACCCAGTCCCAGAGTGTGAAAGGACAGTGTGATAACCCACTGTACCCAGTCCCAGAGTGTGAAAGGACAGTGTGATAACCCACTGTACCCAGTCCCAGAGTGTGAAAGGACAGTGTGATAACCCACTGTACCGAGTCCCAGAGTGTGAAAGGACAGTGTGATACTCACTTTACCCAGTCCCAGAGTGTGAAAGGACAGTGTGATACTCACTGTGCCCAATCCCAGAGTGTGAAAGGACAGTGTGAAAACTCACTGTACCACCCAGACCCAGAGTGTGAAAGGACAGTGTGATAACCCACTGTACACAGTTCCAGAGTATGAAAGAAAAGTGAGATAACCCACTCTACCCAGTCCCAGAGTGTGAAGGGACAGTGTGATAACCCACTGTAGCACCCAGACCTTGAGTGTGAAAAGACAGTGTGGTAAACCACTGTACCCGGTACCAGAGAGTGAAGCGACATTGTGACAACCCACTGTACCAGTCCCAGTGTGTGAAAGGACAGTGCGATAACACACTCTACCCAATTACCGAGTGTGAAAGAACAGTGCGATAATCCACTGTACCCAGTCACAGAGTGTGAAAGAACAGTGTGATAAACCACTGTACCCAGTCCCAGAGTGTGAAAGAACAGTCTGATAACCCACTGTACCCAGTCCCAGAGTGTGAAAGGACAGTGTGATAACCCAGGGTACCCAGTCACAGAGTGTGAACGGACAGTGTGATAACCCACTGTATGCTGCCCGAGAGTGTGAAAGGACAGTGTGGTAACGCACTGTACCCAGTCCCACAGTATGAAAGGACAGTGTGGTAACGCACTGTACCCAGTCCCACAGTATGAAAGGACCGTGTGATAACTCACTGTACCCAGTCCCAGAGTGTGAAAGGACAGTGTGGCAACGCACTGCACCCGGTCCCAGAGTGTGAAAGGACAGTGTAATAACCCACTGTACCCAGTCCCAGAGTGTGAAAGGACAGTGTGATAACCCACTGCACCCGGTCCCAGAGTGTGAAAGGACAGTGTAATAACCCACTGTACCCAGTCCCAGAGTGTGAAAGGACAGTGTAATAACCCACTGTATCCAGTCCCAGAGTGTGAAAGGGCAGTGTAATATCCCACTGTATCCAGTCCCAGAGTGTGAAAGAACAGTGTGATAACCCACTGTCTCCAGTCCCAGAGTGTGAAAGGACAGTGTAATAACCCACTGTATCCAGTCGCAGAGTGTGAAAGGGCAGTGTAATATCCCACTGTATCCAGTCCCAGAGTGTGAAAGAACAGTGTGATACTCACTGTACCCAATCCCAGAGTGTGAAAGGACAGTGTGAAAACCCACTGTACCCAGTCCCAGAGTATGAAAGGACAGTGTGATAACACACTGTACCTACTCCCAGTGTGTGCAAGGACAGTGTAATAAACCACTGTATCCAGTCCCAGAGTGTGAAAAGACAGTGTGACAACCCACAGTACCCAGTCCCAGAGTGTGTAAGGACAGTGTGATATACCACTGTATCATTCAGTCCCAGAGTGTGAAAGGAATGTATAATATCCCGCTGTATCCAGTCCCTGAGTGTGAAAGAACAGTGTGATAACCCACTGTACCCAGTCCCAGAGTGTGAAAGGACAGTGTGGTAACGCACTGTACCCAGTCCCACAGTGTGAACGGACAGTGTGATAACCCACTGTACCAAGTCCCTGAGTGTGAAAGGACAGTGTGATAACCCACTGTATCCAGTCCCAGAGTGTGAAAGGACAGTGTGATACTCACTGTACCCAGTCCCAGAGTGCGAAAGGACAGTGTGATAAACCACTGTACCCAGTCCCAGAGTGTGAAAGGACAGTGTGATAACCCACTGTACCAGTCCCATAGTGTGAATGGACAGTGTGATAACCCACTCTACCCAGTCCCAGAGTGTGAAAGGACAGCGTAATAACCCACTCTATCACCCATTCCCAGAGTGTTAAAGGACAGTGTGATAAACCACTGTACCACTCAGTCCCAGAGTGTGAAAGGACAGTGTGATATCCCACTGTTCCCAGTTACAGAGTGTGAAAGGACAGTGTGATAAACCACTGTACCCAATCCCAGAGTGTGTAAGGACTGTGTGATAACACATTGTATCCAGTCCCAGAGTGTGAAAGGATAGAGTGATAACCCACTGTACCCAGTCCCAGAGTGTGAAAGGATAGTGTGTTAACCCACTCTACCTAGTCCCAGAGTGTGAAAGGACAGTGTGATACTCACTGTACCCGGCCCCAGAGTGTGAAAGGACAGTCTGATACTCACTGTACCCAGACCCAGGATGTGCATGGACAGAGTGATAAACCACTTTACCCAGTCCCAAAGTGGGAAAGGACAGTGTGATACTCACTGTACGCAGACCCAGAGTGTGAAAGGACAGTGTGACAACCCACTGTATCCAGACCCAGAGTGTGAAAGGACAGTGTGACAACCCACTCTACCCAGTCCCAGAGTGTGAAAGGACAGCGTAATAACCCACTGTATCACCCATTCCCTGAGTGTTAAAGGACAGTGTGATAAACCACTGTACCACTCAGTCCCAGAGTGTGAAAGGACAGTGTGATAGCCCACTGTATCCAGTCCCAGAGTGTGAAAGGACAGTGTGATAACCCACTGTACCCAGTCCCAGAGTGTGAAAGGACAGTGTAATAACCCACAGTATCCAGTCCCAGAGTGTGAAAGGACAGTGAGATAACCCACTGTATCCAGTCCCAGAGTGTGAAAGGACAGTGTAATAACCAACTGTATCCAGCGCCAGAGTGTGAAAGGACAGTGTAATAACCCACTGTATCCAGCCCCAGAGTGTGAATGGACAGTGTAGTAACCCACTGTATCCAGCCCCAGAGGGTGAAATGACAGTGTAATAACCCACTGTATCCAGTCCCAGAGTGTGAAAGGAAAGTGTAATATCCCGCTGTATCCAGTCCCTGAGTGTGAAAGAACAGTGGGATAACCCACTGTACCCAGTCCCAGAGTGTGAAAGGACAATGTGGTAACCCACTGTACCCAGTTCCAGAGTGTGAAAGGACAGTGTGATAACCCACTGTACCAAGTCCCAGAGTGTGAAAGGACAGTGTGACAACCCACTGTACCAGTCCCAGTGTGTGAAAGGACAGTGCGATAACACACTCTACCCAATTACCGAGTGTGAAAGAACAGTGCGATAATCCACTGTACCCAGTCCCAGAGCGTGAAAGGACAGTCCGATAACCCACTGTACCCAGTCCCAGAGTGTGAAAGGACAGTGTGATAACCCAGGGTACCCAGTCCCAGAGTGTGAACGGACAGTGTGATAACCCACTGTATGCTGCCCGAGAGTGTGAAAGGACAGTGTGGAAACGCACTGTACCCAGTCCCACAGTATGAAAGGACAGTGTGGTAACGCACTGTACCCAGTCCCACAGTATGAAAGGACCATGTGATAACTCACTGTACCCAGTCCCAGAGTGTGAAAGGACAGTGTGGCAACGCACTGCACCCGGTCCCAGAGTGTGAAAGGACAGTGTAATAACCCACTGTACCCAGTCCCAGAGTGTGAAAGGACAGTGTGATAACCCACTGCAGCCGGTCCCAGAGTGTGAAAGGACAGTGTAATGACCCACTGTACCCAGTCCCAGACTGTGAAAGGACAGTGTAATAACCCACTGTATCCAGTCCCAGAGTGTGAAAGGGCAGTGTAATATCCCACTGTATCCAGTCCCAGAGTGTGAAAGAACAGTGTGATAACCCACTGTCTCCAGTCCCAGAGTGTGAAAGGACAGTGTAATAACCCACTGTATCCAGTCGCAGAGTGTGAAAGGGCAGTGTAATATCCCACTGTATCCAGTCCCAGAGTGTGAAAGAACAGGGTGATACTCACTGTACCCAATCCCAGAGTGTGAAAGGACAGTGTGAAAACCCACTGTACCCAGTCCCAGAGTATGAAAGGACAGTGTGATAACACACTGTACCTACTCCCAGTGTGTGCAAGGACAGTGTAATAAACCACTGTATCCAGTCCCAGAGTGTGAAAAGACAGTGTGACAACCCACTGTACCCAGTCCCAGAGTGTGTAAGGACAGTGTGATATCCCACTCTATCATCCAGTCCCAGAGTGTGAAAGGAATGTATAATATCCCGCTGTATCCAGTCCCTGAGTGTGAAAGAACAGTGTGATAACCCACTGTACCCAGTCCCAGAGTGTGAACGGACAGTGTGATAACCCACTGTACCAAGTCCCTGAGTGTGAAAGGACAGTGTGATAACCCACTGTATCCAGTCCCAGAGTGTGAAAGGACAGTGTGATACTCACTGTACCCAGTCCCAGAGTGTGAAAGGACAGTGTGATAAACCACTGTACCCAGTCCCAGAGTGCGAAAGGACAGTGTGATACTCACTGTACCCAGTCCCAGAGTGTGAAAGGACAGTGTGATAACCCACTGTACCAGTCCCATAGTGTGAATGGACAGTGTGATAACCCACTCTACCCAGTCCCAGAGTGTGAAAGGACAGCGTGATAACCCACTCTATCACCCATTCCCAGAGTGTTAAAGGACAGTGTGATAAACCACTGTACCACTCAGTCCCAGAGTGTGAAAGGACAGTGTGATATCCGACTGTTCCCAGTTACAGAGTGTGAAAGGACAGTGTGATAAACCACTGTACCCAATCCCAGAGTGTGTAAGGACTGTGTGATAACACATTGTATCCAGTCCCAGAGTGTGAAAGGATAGAGTGATAACCCACTGTACCCAGTCCCAGAGTGTGAAAGGATAGTGCGTTAACCCACTGTACCTAGTCCCAGAGTGTGAAAGGACAGCGTGATACTCACTGTACCCGGTCCCAGAGTGTGAAAGGACAGTGTGATACTCACTATACCCAGTCCCAGAGTGTGAACGGACAGTGTGATTCTCACTGTACCCAATACCAGAGTGTGAAAGGACAGTGGGATAACCCATTTTACCGAGTCCCAGAGTGTGAAAGGACTGTGTGATAACTCACTCTACCACCCAGTCCCAGAGTTTGAAAGGACAGTGTGATAACCCACTGTACCCAGCCCCAGAGTGTGAAAGAACAGTGTGATTCTCACTGTACCCAATCCCAGAGTGTGAAAGGACAGTGTGATAACTCACAATAGCACCCAGTCCGAGAGTGTGAAAGGACAGTGTGATAACCCACTGTATCCAGTCCCAGAGTGTGATAGGACAGTGTGATACTCACTGTACCCAGTCCCAGAGTGTGAAAGGACAGTGTGATAACCCACTGTACCCAGTCCCATAGTGTGAATGGACAGTGTGATAAACCACTGTACCCAGTCCCAGAGTGTGAAAGGACAGTGTGATAAACCATTGTACCACACAGTCCCAGAGTGTGAAAAGACAGTGTGATATCCCACTGTTCCCAGTTACAGAGTGTGAAAGGACAGTGTGATAAACCACTCTACCCAGTCCCAGAGTGTGTAAGGACTGTGCGATAATACATTGTATCCAGTCCCAGAGTGTGAAAGGATAGAGTGATAACCCACTGTACCCAGTCCCAGAGTATGAAAGGATAGTGTGTTAACCCACTGTACCTTGTCCCAGAGTGCGAAAGGACAGTGTGATACTCACTGTACCCGGTCCCAGAGTGTGAAAGGACAGTGTGATACTCACTGTACCCAGACCCAGGATGTGCATGGACAGAGTGATAAACCACTTTACGCAGTCCCAAAGTGTGAAAGGACAGTGTCATACTCACTGTACGCAGACCCAGAGTGTGAAAGGACAGTGTGACAACCCACTGTATCCAGTCCCAGAGTGTGAAAGGACAGTGTAATAACCCACTGTACACAGTCCCATAGTGTGAAAGAACAGTGTGATAATCACTGCACCCAGTCCCAGAGTGTGAAAGGACAGTGTGATAACCCACTGTACCAAGTCCCAGAGTGTGAAAGGCCAGTGTGATACTCACTTTACCCAGTCCCAGAGTGTGAAAGGACAGTGTGATACTCACTGTACCCAATCCCAGAGTGTGAACGGGCAGTGTGACAACTCACTGTACCACCCATTCCCAGAGTGTGAAAGGACAGTGTGATGACCCACTGTACCCAGTTCCAGAGTATGAAACAACAGTGAGATAACCCACTCTACCCAGTCCCAGAGTGTGAAGGGACAGTGTGATAACCCACTGTAGCACCCGGACCCAGAGTGTGAACAGACAGTGTGGTACACCACTGTACCCGGTACCAGAGTGTGAAACGACATTGTGATAACCCACTGTACCCAGCCCCAGAGTGTGAAAGGACAGTGTGATAACCCACTGTCCCCAGTCCCAGAGTGTGAAAGGACAGTGTAATAACCCACTGTATCCAGCCCCAGAGTGTGAAAGGACAGTGTAATAACCCACTGTATCCAGCGCCAGAGTGTGAAAGGACAGTGTAATAACCCACTGTATCCAGCCACAGAGTGTGAATGGACAGTGTAATAACCCACTGTATCCAGCCCCAAAGTGTGAAAGGACAGTGTAATAACCCACTGTATCCAGTCCCAGAGTGTGAAAGGAAAGTGTAATATCCCGCTGTATCCAGTCCCTGAGTGTGAAAGAACAGTGTGGTAACCCACTGTACCCAGTTCCAGAGTGTGAAAGGACAGTGTGATAACCCACTGTACCAAGTCCCAGAGTGTGAAAGGACAGTGTGACAACCCACTGTACCAGTCCCAGTGTGTGAAAGGACAGTGTGATACTCACTGTACCCAGTCCTGGAGAGTGAAAGGACAGTGTGAAAACCCACTGTACCCAGTCCCAGAGTGTGAAAGGACAGTGTAATAACCCACTGTATCCAGTCCCAGAGTATGAAAGGACAGTGCGATAAAATACTCTACCCAATCCCAGAGTGTGAAAGAACAGTGCGATAACCCACTGTACCCAGTCCCAGAGTGTGAAAGAACAGTGTGATAAACCACTGTACCCATTCCCAGAGTGTGAAAGGACAGTGTGATACTCACTGTACCCAGTCCCAGATTGTGAAAGGACAGTGTGATAACCCTGTGTACACAGTCCCAGTGTGTGAAAGGACAGTGTGATAAACCACTGCACCACACAGCCCCAGAGTTTGAAAGGACAGTGTGATAACCCACTGTACCCAGTCCCAGAGTCTGCAAGGACTGTGTGGTAAACCACTGTACCCGGTACCAGAGTGTGAAAGGACATCGTGATAACCCACTGTACCACCCAGCCCCAGAGTTTGAAAGGACAGTGTGATAACCCACTGTACCCAGTCCCAGGGTGTGAAAGGACAGTGTAATAGCCCACTGTATACAGTCCCAGAGTGTGAAAGGACAGTGTAATAACCCACTGTATCCAGTCCCAGAGTGTGAAAGGACAGTGTAATAACCCACTGTATCCAGTCCCAGAGTTTGAAACGACAGTGTAATAACCCACTGTATCCAGTCCCAGAGTGTGAAGGGACAGTGTAATAACCCACTGTACCCAGTCCCAGAGTGTGAAAGGAAAGTGTGATAACCCACTGTACCCAGTCCCAGAGTGTGAAAGGACAGTGTGATACTCACTGTACCCGGTCCCAGAGTGTGAAAGGACAGTGTGATACTCACTGTACCCAGACCCAGGATGTGCATGGACAGAGTGATAAACCACTTTACGCAGTCCCAAAGTGTGAAAGGACAGTGTCATACTCACTGTACGCAGACCCAGAGTGTGAAAGGACAGTGTGACAACCCACTGTATCCAGTCCCAGAGTGTGAAAGGACAGTGTAATAACCCACTGTACACAGTCCCATAGTGTGAAAGAACAGTGTGATAATCACTGCACCCAGTCCCAGAGTGTGAAAGGACAGTGTGATAACCCACTGTACCAAGTCCCAGAGTGTGAAAGGCCAGTGTGATACTCACTTTACCCAGTCCCAGAGTGTGAAAGGACAGTGTGATACTCACTGTACCCAATCCCAGAGTGTGAACGGGCAGTGTGACAACTCACTGTACCACCCATTCCCAGAGTGTGAAAGGACAGTGTGATGACCCACTGTACCCAGTTCCAGAGTATGAAACAACAGTGAGATAACCCACTCTACCCAGTCCCAGAGTGTGAAGGGACAGTGTGATAACCCACTGTAGCACCCGGACCCAGAGTGTGAACAGACAGTGTGGTACACCACTGTACCCGGTACCAGAGTGTGAAACGACATTGTGATAACCCACTGTACCCAGCCCCAGAGTGTGAAAGGACAGTGTGATAACCCACTGTCCCCAGTCCCAGAGTGTGAAAGGACAGTGTAATAACCCACTGTATCCAGCCCCAGAGTGTGAAAGGACAGTGTAATAACCCACTGTATCCAGCGCCAGAGTGTGAAAGGACAGTGTAATAACCCACTGTATCCAGCCACAGAGTGTGAATGGACAGTGTAATAACCCACTGTATCCAGCCCCAAAGTGTGAAAGGACAGTGTAATAACCCACTGTATCCAGTCCCAGAGTGTGAAAGGAAAGTGTAATATCCCGCTGTATCCAGTCCCTGAGTGTGAAAGAACAGTGTGGTAACCCACTGTACCCAGTTCCAGAGTGTGAAAGGACAGTGTGATAACCCACTGTACCAAGTCCCAGAGTGTGAAAGGACAGTGTGACAACCCACTGTACCAGTCCCAGTGTGTGAAAGGACAGTGTGATACTCACTGTACCCAGTCCTGGAGAGTGAAAGGACAGTGTGAAAACCCACTGTACCCAGTCCCAGAGTGTGAAAGGACAGTGTAATAACCCACTGTATCCAGTCCCAGAGTATGAAAGGACAGTGCGATAAAATACTCTACCCAATCCCAGAGTGTGAAAGAACAGTGCGATAACCCACTGTACCCAGTCCCAGAGTGTGAAAGAACAGTGTGATAAACCACTGTACCCATTCCCAGAGTGTGAAAGGACAGTGTGATACTCACTGTACCCAGTCCCAGATTGCGAAAGGACAGTGTGATAACCCTGTGTACACAGTCCCAGTGTGTGAAAGGACAGTGTGATAAACCACTGCACCACACAGCCCCAGAGTTTGAAAGGACAGTGTGATAACCCACTGTACCCAGTCCCAGAGTCTGCAAGGACTGTGTGGTAAACCACTGTACCCGGTACCAGAGTGTGAAAGGACATCGTGATAACCCACTGTACCACCCAGCCCCAGAGTTTGAAAGGACAGTGTGATAACCCACTGTACCCAGTCCCAGGGTGTGAAAGGACAGTGTAATAGCCCACTGTATACAGTCCCAGAGTGTGAAAGGACAGTGTAATAACCCACTGTATCCAGTCCCAGAGTGTGAAAGGACAGTGTAATAACCCACTGTATCCAGTCCCAGAGTTTGAAACGACAGTGTAATAACCCACTGTATCCAGTCCCAGAGTGTGAAGGGACAGTGTAATAACCCACTGTACCCAGTCCCAGAGTGTGAAAGGAAAGTGTGATAACCCACTGTACCCAGTCCCAGAGTGTGAAAGGGCAGTGTAATAACCCACTGCATCCAGTCCCAGCGTGTGAAAGGACAGTGTAATTACCCACTGTATCCAGTCCCAGATTGGGAAAGAACAGTGTGATAACCCACTGTACCACTCAATCCCAGAGTGTGAAAGTACAGTGTGACAACCCACTGTACCACCCAGTCGCAGGGTGTGAAAGGAGAGTGTGATTACCCACTGTATCCAGTCCCAGAATGTGAAAGGACAGCGTGATAACCCACTGTACCCAGTCCCAGAGTGTGAAAGGACAGTGTGATAACCCACTGTACCCAGTCCCAGAGTCTGAAAGGACAGTGTGATAAACCACTGTACCCCGTCCCAGTGTTTGAAAGGACCGTGTTTTTACCCACTGTACCACGCATTCCCAGAGTGTGAAAGGACAGTGTGATAACCCATTGTATACTGTCCCAGAGTATGTAAGAACAGTGTGATAACCCACTGTATCCATTCCCAGAATGTGAAAGGACAGTGTAATATCCCACTGTATCCAGTCCCTGAGTATGAAAGAACAGTGTGATAACCCACTGTACCCAGTCCCAGAGTGTGAAAGGACATGGTGATAACCCATTGTACCCAGTCCCAGAATGTGAAAGGACAGTGTGATAAACCACTGTACCCAGTCCCAGAGTGTGAAAGGACAGTGTGGTAACCCACTGTACCCAGTCCCAGTGTGTGAAAGGATAGTGAAGTAACCCACTGTATACTGTCCCAGAGTGTGAAAGAACAGTGCGATAACCCAGTGTACCCAGTCCCAGAGTGTGAAAGAACAGTGTGATAACCCACTGTACCCAGTCCCAGAGTGTGAAAGGACAGTGTGATAACCCACTGTACCCAGTCCCAGAGTGTGAAAGGACAGTGTGATAACCCACTGTACCCAGTCCCAGAGTGTGAAAGGACAGTGTGATAACCCACTGTACCGAGTCCCAGAGTGTGAAAGGACAGTGTGATACTCACTTTACCCAGTCCCAGAGTGTGAAAGGACAGTGTGATACTCACTGTGCCCAATCCCAGAGTGTGAAAGGACAGTGTGAAAACTCACTGTACCACCCAGACCCAGAGTGTGAAAGGACAGTGTGATAACCCACTGTACACAGTTCCAGAGTATGAAAGAAAAGTGAGATAACCCACTCTACCCAGTCCCAGAGTGTGAAGGGACAGTGTGATAACCCACTGTAGCACCCAGACCTTGAGTGTGAAAAGACAGTGTGGTAAACCACTGTACCCGGTACCAGAGAGTGAAGCGACATTGTGACAACCCACTGTACCAGTCCCAGTGTGTGAAAGGACAGTGCGATAACACACTCTACCCAATTACCGAGTGTGAAAGAACAGTGCGATAATCCACTGTACCCAGTCACAGAGTGTGAAAGAACAGTGTGATAAACCACTGTACCCAGTCCCAGAGTGTGAAAGAACAGTCTGATAACCCACTGTACCCAGTCCCAGAGTGTGAAAGGACAGTGTGATAACCCAGGGTACCCAGTCACAGAGTGTGAACGGACAGTGTGATAACCCACTGTATGCTGCCCGAGAGTGTGAAAGGACAGTGTGGTAATGCACTGTACCCAGTCCCACAGTATGAAAGGACAGTGTGGTAACGCACTGTACCCAGTCCCACAGTATGAAAGGACCGTGTGATAAATCACTGTACCCAGTCCCAGAGTGTGAAAGGACAGTGTGATAACCCACTGCACCCGGTCCCAGAGTGTGAAAGGACAGTGTAATAACCCACAGTACCCAGTCCCAGAGTGTGAAAGGACAGTGTAATAACCCACTGTATCCAGTCCCAGAGTGTGAAAGGGCAGTGTAATATCCCACTGTATCCAGTCCCAGAGTGCGAAAGAACAGTGTGATAACCCACTGTCTCCAGTCCCAGAGTGTGAAAGGACAGTGTAATAACCCACTGTATCCAGTCGCAGAGTGTGAAAGGGCAGTGTAATATCCCACTGTATCCAGTCCCAGAGTGTGAAAGAACAGTGTGATACTCACTGTACCCAATCCCAGAGTGTGAAAGGACAGTGTGAAAACCCACTGTACCCAGTCCCAGAGTATGAAAGGACAGTGTGATAACACACTGTACCTACTCCCAGTGTGTGCAAGGACAGTGTAATAAACCACTGTATCCAGTCCCAGAGTGTGAAAAGACAGTGTGACAACCCACTGTACCCAGTCCCAGAGTGTGTAAGGACAGTGTGATAACCCACTGTATCATTCAGTCCCAGAGTGTGAAAGGAATGTATAATATCCCGCTGTATCCAGTCCCTGAGTGTGAAAGAACAGTGTGATAACCCACTGTACCCAGTCCCAGAGTGTGAAAGGACAGTGTGGTAACGCACTGTACCCAGTCCCACAGTGTGAACGGACAGTGTGATAACCCACTGTACCAAGTCCCTGAGTGTGAAAGGACAGTGTGATAACCCACTGTATCCAGTCCCAGAGTGTGAAAGGACAGTGTGATACTCACTGTACCCAGTCCCAGAGTGCGAAAGGACAGTGTGATAAACCACTGTACCCAGTCCCAGTGTGCGAAAGGACAGTGTGATACTCACTGTACCCAGTCCCAGAGTGTGAAAGGACAGTGTGATAACCCACTGTACCAGTCCCATAGTGTGAATGGACAGTGTGATAACCCACTCTACCCAGTCCCAGAGTGTGAAAGGACAGCGTAATAACCCACTCTATCACCCATTCCCAGAGTGTTAAAGGACAGTGTGATAAACCACTGTACCACTCAGTCCCAGAGTGTGAAAGGACAGTGTGATATCCCACTGTTCCCAGTTACAGAGTGTGAAAGGACAGTGTGATAAACCACTGTACCCAATCCCAGAGTGTGTAAGGACTGTGTGATAACACATTGTATCGAGTCCCAGACTGTGAAAGGATAGAGTGATAACCCACTGTACCCAGTCCCAGAGTGTGAAAGGACAGTGTGATACTCACTGTACCCGGCCCCAGAGTGTGAAAGGACAGTCTGATACTCACTGTACCCAGACCCAGGATGTGCATGGACAGAGTGATAAACCACTTTACCCAGTCCCAAAGTGGGAAAGGACAGTGTGATACTCACTGTACGCAGACCCAGAGTGGGAAAGGACAGTGTGACAACCCACTGTATCCAGACCCAGAGTGTGAAAGGACAGCGTAATAACCCACTGTATCACCCATTCCCAGAGTTTTAAAGGACAGTGTGATAAACCACTGTACCACTCAGTCCCAGAGTGTGAAAGGACAGTGTGATAGCCCACTGTATCCAGTCCCAGAGAGTGAAAGGACAGTGTGATAACCCACTGTACCCAGTCCCAGAGTGTGAAAGGACAGTGTAATAACCCACAGTATCCAGTCCCAGAGTGTGAAAGGACAGTGAGATAACCCAGGGTACCCAGTCCCAGAGTGTGAACGGACAGTGTGATAACCCACTGTATGCTGCCCGAGAGTGTGAAAGGACAGTGTGGAAACGCACTGTACCCAGTCCCACAGTATGAAAGGACAGTGTGGTAACGCACTGTACCCAGTCCCACAGTATGAAAGGACCATGTGATAACTCACTGTACCCAGTCCCAGAGTGTGAAAGGACAGTGTGGCAACGCACTGCACCCGGTCCCAGAGTGTGAAAGGACAGTGTAATAACCCACTGTACCCAGTCCCAGAGTGTGAAAGGACAGTGTGATAACCCACTGCACCCGGTCCCAGAGTGTGAAAGGACAGTGTAATAACCCACTGTACCCAGTCCCAGAGTGTGAAAGGACAGTGTAATAACCCACTGTATCCAGTCCCAGAGTGTGAAAGGGCAGTGTAATATCCCACTGTATCCAGTCCCAGAGTGTGAAAGAACAGTGTGATAACCCACTGTCTCCAGTCCCAGAGTGTGAAAGGACAGTGTAATAACCCACTGTATCCAGTCGCAGAGTGTGAAAGGGCAGTGTAATATCCCACTGTATCCAGTCCCAGAGTGTGAAAGAACAGGGTGATACTCACTGTACCCAATCCCAGAGTGTGAAAGGACAGTGTGAAAACCCACTCTACCCAGTCCCAGAGTATGAAAGGACAGTGTGATAACACACTGTACCTACTCCCAGTGTGTGCAAGGACAGTGTAATAAACCACTGTATCCAGTCCCAGAGTGTGAAAAGACAGTGTGACAACCCACTGTACCCAGTCCCAGAGTGTGTAAGGACAGTGTGATATCCCACTCTATCATCCAGTCCCAGAGTGTGAAAGGAATGTATAATATCCCGCTGTATCCAGTCCCTGAGTGTGAAAGAACAGTGTGATAACCCACTGCACGGTGGCACAGTGGTTAGCACTGTTGCCTCACAGCGCCAGGGACCCGGGTTCGAATCCGGCCTCGGGCGACTGTCTGTGTGGAGTTTGCACATTCTCCCCGTGTTTGCGTGGGTTTCCTCCGGGTGCTCCGGTTTCCTCCCACAGTCCAAAGATGTGCGGGTTAGGTTGATTGGCTATGATAAATTGACCCTTAGTGTTAGGGGGATTAAATAAGTGGGGTTATGTGTTGGTGTACGGGTTACGGGGATCGGGTGGGATATGTGTCGGTGCAGGCTCGATGGGCCGAAATGGCCTCTATCTGCACTGTGGGGTTTCTGTGATTCTGTGATTCTGTGTACCCAGTCCCAGAGTGTGAAAGGACAGTGTGGTAACGCACTGTACCCAGTCCCACAGTGTGAACGGACAGTGTGATAACCCACTGTACCAAGTCCCTGAGTGTGAAAGGACAGTGTGATAACCCACTGTATCCAGTCCCAGAGTGTGAAAGGACAGTGTGATACTCACTGTACCCAGTCCCAGAGTGTGAAAGGACAGTGTGATAAACCACTGTACCCAGTCCCAGAGTGCGAAAGGACAGTGTGATACTCACTGTACCCAGTCCCAGAGTGTGAAAGGACAGTGTGATAACCCACTGTACCAGTCCCATAGTGTGAATGGACAGTGTGATAACCCACTCTACCCAGTCCCAGAGTGTGAAAGGACAGCGTGATAACCCACTCTATCACCCATTCCCAGAGTGTTAAAGGACAGTGTGATAAACCACTGTACCACTCAGTCCCAGAGTGTGAAAGGACAGTGTGATATCCCACTGTTCCCAGTTACAGAGTGTGAAAGGACAGTGTGATAAACCACTGTACCCAATCCCAGAGTGTGTAAGGACTGTGTGATAACACATTGTATCCAGTCCCAGAGTGTGAAAGGATAGAGTGATAACCCACTGTACCCAGTCCCAGAGTGTGAAAGGATAGTGCGTTAACCCACTGTACCTAGTCCCAGAGTGTGAAAGGACAGCGTGATACTCACTGTACCCGGTCCCAGAGTGTGAAAGAACAGTCTGATACTCACTGTACCCAGACCCAGGATGTGCATGGACAGAGTGATAAACCACTTTACCCAGTCCCAGAGTGTGAAAGGACAGTGTAATATCCCACTGTATCCAGTCCCAGAGTGTGAAAGGACAGTGTGATAACCCACTGTATCCAGCCCCAGAGTGTGAAAGGACAGTGTAATAACCCACTGTATCCAGTCCCAGAGTTTGAAAGGACAGTGTGATAACCCACTGTATCCAGTCCCAGAGTGTGAAAGGACAGTGTAATAACCCATTGTACCCAGTTCCAGAGTGTGAAAGGACAGTGTGATAAGCCACTGTACCCAGTCCCAGAGTATGAAATGACAGTGTAATACTGACTGTATCCTGTCCCAGAGTGTGAAAGGACAGTGAAATACCCCACTGTATATTGGCCCAGAGTATGAAAGAACAGTGTGATAACTCACTCTACCCAGTCCCAGAGTGTGAAAGGACAGTGTGGTAAACCACTGTACCCGGTACCAGAGTGTGAAAGGACATTGTGAATCCCCACTGTACCACCCAGCCCCAGAGTGTGAAAGGACAGTGTAATAACCCACTGTATCCAGTCCCAGAGTGTGAAAGAACAGTGTGATAACCCACTGTACCCAGTCCCAGAATTTGAAAGAACAGTGTGATAACCCACTGTATCCATTGCCAGAGTGTGAAAGGACAGTGTAATATCCCACTGTATCCAGTCCCTGAGTATGAAAGAACAGTGTGATAAACCACGGTACCCAGTCCCAGAGTTTATAAGGACAGTGTAATAACCCACTGTACCCAGTCCCAGAATGTGAAAGGACAGTGTGATAAGCCACGGTACCCTGTCCCAGATTGTGAAAGGACTGTGTGATAACACACTGTACCCAGTCCCAGTGTGTGAAAGGATAGTGAAATAACCCACTGTATACTGCCCCAGAGTGTGAAAGAACAGTGCGATAACCCACTGTACCCATTCCCAGAGTGTGAAAGAACAGTGTGATAACCCACTGTACCGAGTCCCAGAGTGTGAAAGGACAGTGTGATAACCCACTGTACCCTGTCCCAGAGTGTGAAAGGACAGTGTGATACTCACTGTACCCAGTCACAGAGTGGGCATGGACAGTGTGATAAACCACTTTACCCAGTCCCAGACTGTGAAAGGACAGTGTGATACTCACTGTACCCAGTCCCAGATTGTGAAAGGACAGTGTGATAACCCACTGTACCCAGTCCCAGAGTGTGAAAGGACAGTGTGATAAACCACTGTACCCAGTCCCAGAGTGTGAAAGGACAGTGTGATAATACACTGTACCCAGTCCCAGTGTGTGAAAGGATAGTGAATTAACCCACTGTATACTGTCCCAGAGTATGAAAGAACAGTGCAATAACCCTCTCTGCCCAGTCCCAGAGTCTGCAAGGACAGTGTGGTAAACCACTGTACCCGGTACCAGAGTGTGAAAGGACATCGTGATAACCCACTGTACCACCCAGCCCCAGAGTTTGAAAGGACAGTGTGATAACCCACTGTACCCAGTCCCAGGGTGTGAAAGGACAGTGTAATAACCCACTGTATCCAGTCCCAGAGTGTGAAAGGACAGTGTAATAACACACTGTATCCAGTCCCAGAGTGTGAAAGGACAGTGTAATAACCCACTGTATCCAGTCCCAGAGTGTGAAACGACAGTGTAATAACCCACTGTATCCAGTCCCAGAGTGTGAAAGGACAGTGTAATAACCCACTGTACCCAGTCCCAGAGTGTGAAAGAACAGTGTGATAACCCACTGTACCCAGTCCCAGAGTGTGAAAGGGCAGTGTAATAACCCACTGTATCCAGTCCCAGCGTGTGAAAGGACAGTGTAATTACCCACTGTATCCAGTCCCAGATTGGGAAAGAACAGTGTGATAACCCACTGTACCACTCAATCTCAGAGTGTGAAAGTACAGATAACCCACTGTACCACCCAGTCGCAGGGTGTGAAAGGACAGTGTGATTACCCACTGTATCCAGTCCCACAATGTGATAGGACAGTGTGATAACCCACTGTACCCAGTCCCAGAGTGTGAAAGGACAGTGGGATAACCCATTGTATACTGTCCCAGAGTATGTAAGAACAGTGTGATAACCCACTGTATCCATTCCCAGAGTGTGAAGGGACAGTGTACTATCCCACTGTATCCAGTCCCTGAGTATGAAAGAACAGTGTGATAACCCAATGTACCCAGTCCCAGAGTGTGAAAGGACATGGTGATAACACATTGTAGCCAGTCCCAGAATGTGAAAGGACAGTGTGATAAACCACTGTACCCAGTCCCAGAGTGTGAAAGGACAGTGTGGTAACCCACTGTACCCAGTCCCAGTGTGTGAAAGGATAGTGAAGTAACCCACTGTATACTGTCCCAGAGTGTGAAAGAACAGTGCGATAACACAGTGTACCCAGTCCCAGAGTGTGAAAGAACAGTATGATAACCCACTGTACCAAGTACAAGAGTGTGAAAGGACAGTGTGATACTCACTTGACCCAGTCCCAGAATGTGAAAGGACAGTGTGATACTCACTGTACCCAATCCCAGAGTGTGAAAGGACAGTGTGACAACTCACTGTACCACCCAGTCCCAGAGTGTGAAAGGACAGTGTGATTTCCCACTTTACCCAGTTCCAGAGTGTGAAAGAACAGTGAGATAACCCACTCTACCCAGTCCCAGAGTGTGAAGGGACAGTGTGATAACCCACTGTAGCACCCAGACCCAGAGTGTGAAAAGACAGTGTGGTAAACCACTGTACCCGGTACCAGAGTGTGAAACGACATTGTGATAACCCACTGTACCCAGCCCCAGAGTGTGAAAGGACAGTGTGATAACCCACTGTACCCAGTCCCAGAGTGTGAAAGGACAGTGTAATAACCCACTGTATCCAGCCCCAGAGTGTGAAAGGACAGTGTAATAAACCACTGTATCCAGCGCCAGAGTGTGAAAGGACAGTGTAATAACCCACTGTATCCAGCCCCAGAGTGTGAATGGACAGTGTAATAACCCACTGTATCCAGCCCCAGAGTGTGAAAGGACAGTGGAATAACCCACTGTCTCCAGTCCCAGAGTGTGAAAGGAAAGTGTAATATCCCGCTGTATCCAGTCCCTGAGTGTGAAAGAACAGTGTGGTAACCCACTGTACCCAGTTCCAGAGTGTGAAAGGACAGTGTGATAACCCACTGTACCAAGTCCCAGAGTGTTAAAGGACAGTGTGACAACCCACTGTACCAGTCCCAGTGTGTGAAAGGACAGTGTGATACTCACTGTACCCAGTCCTGGAGAGTGAAAGGACAGTGTGAAAACCCACTGTACCCAGTCCCAAAGTGTGAAAGGACAGTGTGATAACCCACTGTACCCAGTCCCAGAGTGTGAAAGGACAGTATAATAACCCACTGTATCCAGTCCCAGAGTATGAAAGGACAGTGCGATAACACACTCTACCCAATCCCAGAGTGTGAAAGAGCAGTGCGATAACCCACTGTACCCAGTCCCAGAGTGTGAAAGAACAGTGTGATAAACCAATGTACCCAATCCCAGAGAGTGAAAGGACAGTGTGATAAACCACTGTACCCAGTCCCAGAGTGTGAAAGGACAGTGTGATAACCCACTGTACCCATTCCCAGAGTGTAAACGGACAGTGTGATACACAATGTACCCAGTACCAGAGTGTGAAAGGACAGTGAAATAACCCACTGTATGCTGTCCCATAGTGTGAAGGGACAGTGTGATAACCCACTGTACCCAGTCCCAGAGTGTGAAAGGACAGTGTGGTAACGCACTGCACCCAGTCCCACAGTGTGAAAGGACAGTGTGATAAGCCACTGTACCCAGTCCCAGAGTGTGAAAGGGCGGTGTGGTAACGCACTGCACCCGGTCCCAGAGTGTGAAAGGACAGTGTAATAATCCACTGTACCCAGTCCCAGAGTGTGAAAGGACAGTGTGATAACCCACTGCACCCAGTCCCAGAGTGTGAA
Organism: Somniosus microcephalus; assembly: GCF_052327205.1. NCBI lineage: Eukaryota > Metazoa > Chordata > Chondrichthyes > Squaliformes > Somniosidae > Somniosus > Somniosus microcephalus. Next base: position 6,776,128 of record NC_141015.1, read on the forward strand.
AGAACAGTATGATAACCCACTGTACCCAGTCCCAGAGTGTGAAAGAACAGTGTGATAACCCACTGTACCCAGTCCCATAGTGTGAAAGGACAGTGTGATACTCACTGTACCCAGTCCCAGAGTGTGAAAGGACAGTGTGATACTCACTGTACCCAATCCCAGAGTGTGAAAGAACAGTGTGATAACCCACTGCACCCAGTCCCAGAGTGTGAAAGGACAGTGTGATAAACCACTGTACCCAGTCCCAGAGTGTGAAAGGACAGTATGACACACACTGTACCCAGTACCAGAGTGTGAAAGGACAGTGAAATAACCCACTGTATGCTGTCCCAGAGTGTGAAGGGACAGTGTCATAACCCACTGTACCCAGTCCCAGAGTGTGAAAGGACAGTGTGGTAACGCACTGCACCCAGTCCCACAGTGTGAAAGGACAGTGTGATAACCCACTGTACCCAGTCCCAGAGTGTGAAAGGACGGTGTGGTAACGCACTGCACCCGGTCCCAGAGTGTGAAAGGACAGTGTAATAACCCACTGTACCCAGTCCCAGAGTGTGAAAGGACAGTGTGATAACCCACTGCACCCAGTCCCAGAGTGTGAAAGGACAGTGTAATAACCCACTGTACCGAGTCCCAGAGTGTGAAAGGACAATGTAATAACCCACTGTATCCAGTCCCAGAGTTTGAAAGGGCAGTGTAATATCCCACTGTATCCAGTCCCAGAGTGTGAAAGAACAGTGTGATAACCCACTGTATCCAGTCCCAGAGTGTGAAAGGACAGTGTAATAACCCACTGTATCCAGTCGCAGAGTGTGAAAGGGCAGTGTAATATCCCATTGTATCCAGTCCCAGAGTGTGAAAGAACAGTGTGATACTCACTGTACCCAGTCCCAGAGTGTGAAAGGACAGTGTGAAAACCCACTGTACCCAGTCCCAGAGTGTGAAAGGACAGTGTGATAACACACTGTACCTACTCCCAGTGTGTGCAAGGACAGTGTAATAACGCACTGTATCCAGTCCCAGAGTGTGAAAGGACAGTGTGACAACCCACTGTACCCAGTCCCAGAGTGTGAAAGGACAGTGTGATATCCCACTGTATCATCCAGTCCCAGAGTGTGAAAGGAATGTATAATATCCTGCTATATCCTGTCCCTGAGTTTGAAAGGACAGTGTGATAACCCACTGTACCAAGTCCCTGAGTGTGAAAGGACAGTGTGATAACCCACTGTACCCAGTCCCAGAGTGTGAAAGGACAGTGTGATAACCCACTATACCGAGTCCGAGAGTGTGAACGGAGAGTGTGATTCTCACTGTACACAATACCAGAGTGTGAAAGGACAGTGGGATAACCCATTTTACCGAGTCCCAGAGTGTGAAAGGACTGTGTGATAACTCACTGTATCACCCAGTCCCAGAGTTTGAAAGGACAGTGTGATAACCCACTGTACCCAGCCCCAGAGTGTGAAAGAACAGTGTGATTCTCACTGTACCCAATCCCAGAGTGTGAAAGGACAGTGTGATAACTCACAATAGCACCCAGTCCGAGAGTGTGAAAGGACAGTGTGATAACCCACTGTATCCAGTCCCAGAGTGTGATAGGACAGTGTGATACTCACTGTACCCAGTCCCAGAGTGTGAAAGGACAGTGTGATAACCCACTGTACCCAGTCCCATAGTGTGAATGGACAGTGTGATAAACCACTGTACTCAGTCCCAGAGTGTGAAAGGACAGTGTGATAAACCATTGTACCACACAGTCCCAGAGTGTGAAAGGACAGTGTGATATCCCACTGTTCCCAGTTACAGAGTGTGAAAGGACAGTGTGATAAACCACTGTACCCAGTCCCAGAGTGTGCAAGGACTGTGCGATAATACATTGTATCCAGTCCCAGAGTGTGAAAGGATAGAGTGATAACCCACTGTACCCAGTCCCAGAGTGTGAAAGGATAGTGTGTTAGCCCACTGTACCTAGTCCCAGAGTGCGAAAGGACAGTGTGATACTCACGGTACCCGGTCCCAGAGTGTGAAAGGACAGTGTGATAGTCACTGTACCCAGACCCAGGATGTGCATGGACAGAGTGATAAACCACTTTACCCAGTCCCAAAGTGTGAAAGGACAGTGTCATACTCACTGTACGCAGACCCAGAGTGTGAAAGGACAGTGTGACAACCCACTGTATCCAGTCCCAGAGTGTGAAAGGACAGTGTGATAACCCACTGTACACAGTCCCATAGTGTGAAAGGACAGTGTGATAATCACTGGACCCAGTCCCAGAGTGTGAAAGGACAGTGTGATAACCCACTGTACCAAGTCCCAGAGTGTGAAAGGCCAGTGTGATACTCACTTTACCCAGTCCCAGAGTGTGAAAGGACAGTGTGATACTCACTGTACCCAATCCCAGAGTGTGAAAGGACAGTGTGACAACTCACTGTATCCAGTCCCAGAGTGTGAAGGGACAGTGTGACCACCCACTGTATCCAGTCCCAGAGTGTGAAGGGACAGTGTGATAACCCACTGTGCCCAGTTCGAGAGGGTGAAAGGACAGTGAAATTACCCACTGTATACTGTCCCAGAGTATGAAAGAACAGTGTGATAACCCACTCTACCCAGTCCCAGAGTGTGAAAGGACAGCGTAATAACCCACTGTATCACCCATTCCCAGAGTGTTAAAGGACAGTGTGATAAACCACTGTACCACTCAGTCCCAGAGTGTGAAAGGACATTGATAACCCACTGTATCCAGTCCCAGAGTGTGAAAGGACAGTGTGATAACCCACTGTACCCAGTCCCAGAGTGTGAAAGGACAGTGTAATAACCCACAGTATCCAGTCCCAGAGTGTGAAAGGACAGTGAGATAACCCACTGTATCCAGCCCTAGAGTGTGAAAGGACAGTGTAATAACCAACTGTATCCAGCGCCAGAGTGTGAAAGGACAGTGTAATAACCCACTGTATCCAGCCCCAGAGTGTGAATGGACAGTGTAGTAACCCACTGTATCCAGTCCCAGAGTGTGAAAGGAAAGTGTAATAACCCACTGTATCCAGCCCCAGGGTGTGAAAGGAAAGTGTAATATCCCGCTGTATCCAGTCCCTGAGTGTGAAAGAACAGTGGGATAACCCACTGTACCCAGTCCCAGAATGTGAAAGGACAGTGTGGTAACCCACTGTACCCAGTTCCAGAGTGTGAAAGGGCAGTGTGATAACCCACTGTACCAAGTCCCAGAGTGTGAAAGGACAGTGTGACAACCCACTGTACCAGTCCCAGTGTGTGAAAGGACAGTCTGATAACCCACTGTACCCAGTCCCAGAGTGTGAAAGGACAGTGTGATAACCCAGGGTACCCAGTCCCAGAGTTTGAACGGACAGTGTGATAACCCACTGTATGCTGCCCGAGAGTGTGAAAGGACAGTGTGGTAACGCACTGTACCCAGTCCCACAGTATGAAAGGACAGTGTGGTAACGCACTGTACCCAGTCCCACAGTATGAAAGGACCGTGTGATAACTCACTGTACCCAGTCCCAGAGTGTGAAAGGACAGTGTGGCAACGCACTGCACCCGGTCCCAGAGTGTGAAAGGACAGTGTAATAACCCACTGTACCCAGTCCCAGAGTGTGAAAGGACAGTGTGATAACCCACTGCACCCGGTCCCAGAGTGTGAAAGGACAGTGTAATAACCCACTGTACCCAGTCCCAGAGTGTGAAAGGACAGTGTAATAACCCACTGTATCCAGTCCCAGAGTGTGAAAGGGCAGTGTAATATCCCGCTGTATCCAGTCCCAGAGTGTGAAAGAACAGTGTGATAACCCACTGTCTCCAGTCCCAGAGTGTGAAAGGACAGTGTAATAACCCACTGTATCCAGTCGCAGAGTGTGAAAGGGCAGTGTAATATCCCACTGTATCCAGTCCCAGAGTGTGAAAGAACAGTGTGATACTCACTGTACCCAATCCCAGAGTGTGAAAGGACAGTGTGAAAACCCACTGTACCCAGTCCCAGAGTATGAAAGGACAGTGTGATAACACACTGTACCTACTCCCAGTGTGTGCAAGGACAGTGTAATAAACCACTGGATCCAGTCCCAGAGTGTGAAAAGACAGTGTGACAACCCACTGTACCCAGTCCCAGAGTGTGTAAGGACAGTGTGATATCCCACTTTATCATCCAGTCCCAGAGTGTGAAAGGAATGTATAATATCCCGCTGTATCCAGTCCCTGAGTGTGAAAGAACAGTGTGATAACCCACTGTACCCAGTCCCAGAGTGTGAAAGGACAGTGTGGTAACGCACTGTACCCAGTCCCACAGTGTGAACGGACAGTGTGATAACTCACTGTACCAAATCCCTGAGTGTGAACGGACAGAGTGATAACCCACTGTATCCAGTCCCAGAGTGTGAAAGGACAGTGTGATACTCACTGTACCCAGTCCCAGAGTGTGAAAGGACAGTGTGATAAACCACTGTACCCAGTCCCAGAGTGCGAAAGGACAGTGTGATACTCACTGTACCCGGTCCCAGAGTGTGAAAGGACAGTCTGATTCTCGCTGTACCCAGACCCAGGATGTGCATGGACAGAGTGATAAACCACTTTACCCAGTCCCAAAGTGGGAAAGGACAGTGTGATACTCACTGTACGCAGACCCAGAGTGTGAAAGGACAGTGTGACACCCCACTGTATCCAGTCCCAGAGTGTGAAGGGACAGTGTGATAACCCACTGTACCCAGTTCGAGAGTGTGAAAGGACAGTGAAATAACCCACTGTATACTGTCCCAGAGTATGAAAGGACAGTGTGATAACCCACTCTATCACCCATTCCCAGAGTGTTAAAGGACAGTGTGATAAACCACTGTACCACTCAGTCCCAGAGTGTGAAAGGACAGTGTGATATCCCACTGTTCCCAGTTACAGAGTGTGAAAGGACAGTGTGATAAACCACTGTACCCAATCCCAGAGAGTGTAAGGACTGTGTGATAACACATTGTATCCGGTCCCAGAGTGTGAAAGGATTGAGTGATAACCCACTGTACCCAGTCCCAGAGTGTGAAAGGATAGTGTGTTAACCCACTGTACCTAGTCCCAGAGTGTGAAAGGACAGTGTGACACTCACTGTACCCGGTCCTAGGGTGTGAAAGGACAGTCTGATACTCACTGTACCCAGACCCAGGATGTGCATGGACAGAGTGATAAACCACTTTACCCAGTCCCAAAGTGGGAAAGGACAGTGTGATACTCACTGTACGCAGACCCAGAGTGTGAAAGGACAGTGTGACAACCCACTGTATCCAGTCCCAGAGTGTGAAGGGACAGTGTGATAACCCACTGTACCCAGTTCGAGAGTGTGAAATGACAGTGAAATAACCCACTGTATACTGTCCCAGAGTATGAAAGAACAGTGTGATAACCCACTCTACCCAGTCCCAGAGTGTGAAAGGACAGCGTAATAACCCACTGTATCACCCATTCCCAGAGTGTTAAAGGACAGTGTGATAAACCACTGTACCACTCAGTCCCAGAGTGTGAAAGGACAGTGTGATAACCCACTGTATCCAGTCCCAGAGTGTGAAAGGACAGTGTGATAACCCACTGTACCCAGTCCCAGAGTGTGAAAGGACAGTGTGATAACCCACTGTACCCAGTCCCAGTGTGTGAAAAGACAGTGTGATAACCCACTGTACCCAGTCCCAAAGTGGAAATGGACAGTGTGATAACCCACTGTGCACAGTCCCAGAGTGTGAAAGGACAGTGTGATAACCCACTGTACCATCCAATCCCAGAGTGTGAAAGGACAGTGTAATAACCCACTGTCTCCAGTCCCAGAGTGTGAAAGGACAGTGTAATATCCCACTGTATCCAGTCCCAGAGTGTGAAAGGACAGTGTGATAACCCACTGTATCCAGCCCCAGAGTGTGAAAGGACAGTGTAATAACCCACTGTATCCAGTCCCAGAGTTTGAAAGGACAGTGTGATAACCCACTGTATCCAGTCCCAGAGTGTGAAAGGACAGTGTAATAACCCATTGTACCCAGTTCCAGAGTGTGAAAGGACAGTGTGATAAGCCACTGTACCCAGTCCCAGAATATGAAATGACAGTGTAATACTGGCTGTATCCTGTCCCAGAGTGTGAAAGGACAGTGAAATAACCCACTGTATACTGGCCCAGAGTATGAAAGAACAGTGTGATAACTCACTCTACCCAGTCCCAGAGTGTGAAAGGACAGTGTGGTAAACCACTGTACCCAGTCCCAGAGTGTGAAAGGACATTGTGAATCCCCACTGTACCACCCAGCCCCAGAGTGTGAAAGGACAGTGTAATAACCCACTGTATCCAGTCCCAGAGTGTGAAAGAACAGTGTGATAACCCACTGTATCCAGTCCCAGAGTGTGAAAGAACAGTGTGATAACCCACTGTACCCAGTCCCAGAATTTGAAAGAACAGAGTGATTACCCACTGTACCACGCAGTCCCAGAGTGTGAAAGGACAGTGTTATAAACCATTGTAGCACCCAGTCGCAGAGTGTGAAAGAACAGTGCGATAACCCTCTGTACCCAGTCCCAGAGTGTGAAAGAACTGTGAGATAACCCACTGTACCCAGTCCCAGAGTGTGAAAGGACAGTGTGATAAACCACTGTACCGAGTCCCAGAGTGTGAAAGGACAGTGTGATACTCACTGTACCCAATCCCAGAGTGTGAAAGGACAGTGTGATAACTCAATCTAACACCCAGTCCCAGAGTGTGAAAGGACAGTGTGATAACCCACTGTATCCAGTCACAGAGTGTGAAAGGACAGTGTGATAAAGCACTGTACCCAGTCCCAGAGTGTGAAAGGACAGTGTGATAACACACTGTACACAGTCCCAGAGTGTGAAAGGACAGTGTGATTAACCACTGTACCACGCAGTCCCAGAGTGTGAAAGGACAGTATGATTAACCACTGTACCAGTTCCAGAGTGTGAAAGGACAGTGTGATAAAGCACTGTACCCAGTCCCAGAGTGTGAAAGGACAGTGTGATAACACACTGTACACAGTCCCAGTGTGCGAAAGGACAGTGAAAGAACCCACTGTATACTGTCCCAGAGTATGAAAGAACAGTGCGATAACCCACTCTACCCAGTCCCAGAATGTGAAGGGACAGTGTGATAACCCACTGTACCACCCAGTCCCAGAGTATGAAAGGACAGTGTGAAAACCCACTGTACCGAGTCCCAGAGTTTGAAAGGACAGTCTAATAACCCACTGTATCCAGTCCCAGAGTGTGAAAGGACAGTGTGATTACCACTGTATCCGTTCCCAGATTGTGAAAGGACAGTGTAATAACCCACTGTATCACCCATTCCCAGAGTGTGAAAGGACAGTGTGATAACCCACTGTACCACCCAGTTGCAGAGTGTGAAAGGACAGTGGGATAACCCACTGTACCACCCAGTCGCAGAGTTTGAAAGGACAGTGTGATAACCCACTGTACCACCCAATCGCAGAGTTTGAAAGGACAGTGGGATAACCCACTGTTCCCAGTACCAGAGTGTGAAAGGACAGTGTGATAACCCACTGTACCACCCAGTCGCAGATTGTGAAAGGACAGTGGGATAACCCACTGAATCACCTGTAGTGTATGTACCTTTAAGAGAGAACTACTTTTACAGCTCCTGTTTACTGTAGTACCGGCAGTAACCACACCTGTATATTAACCCTGTGTAGGGATCTGTACTGTTAGTCTTTAGACTACCCTCATCCAGTAAACACCTGTTGATTGTTAATCTGCAGTCTCCATCTATTTATTGAAGATCACCATACCTTAAGATTCACGGATTTAACAGTGGCGACGAGGTCGATTCGAATCTACCTGCAACTCTGCATTTCCTCCCAGGGATTCGCTCCTGGAGGACAGTGGAAGAAAGTCGAGGCCAGAAGCACGGGCGTCGACCACGAGCAACCGCCCAGTCATCCGGCAGAGAGTGAGCATCGCAGGGGAGGCTCTTGAGAGCTGGGCTTGGTTCTCCAGCCACGACGATCCAGCAACAGGCTGGCAACAGGTACAGCGCAGACCCTTCCCGGACAGCGGCGGCGGGAGCCGACCGACGGCACAGAAAAGACCGAGCAGTGTCGACAGTGTAAGAGAGAGGGTAAAGCGCACAGGGCGCAGCCGGGGGTTGAAGACCGAGCGGCGTCGACGGAAAACAAAAAGAAAGAGAGGGTAAAGCACAGCCGGGGTTCAGGACCGAGCGGCGGCAATGAGAGAGGCGCACAGGAGAGCGCAGCCAGGGCTCAAGGGCTGAGCAGCGTTCGCGGGGGAAGAAAGGAAGCGCAGGAGATGCCATTTGAGCCGCGGAGAAGGGAAAGCATGGGAGACGCCATTTTTGAAGCCGCAGCGGAGAAGAAGGGCGAGCGCGGGAAGAAAGGAAAGCATGGGCGATGCCATTTTGAGCCAGCGGACAAGAAGGGAGAGCGCGGGAGACGCCATTTTAGCCAGTCTAACCACACCCAGGGATGCCAAAGAGTGGCAGTGTCACAGCGTTCGACAATGAAGTCGAAGATTGGGCGACATATGTGGAACGCATTGAGGTGTACTGCAAGGCGAATGAAGTGCCAGATGCCAGTAAAGCACTGGTTTTGTTGATTCCCATGGGTGCAAAAATGTATGGCTTACTGCAAAACCTAGTAACCCCAGAGAAGCCAGTGGATAAGGATTTCGAAAGCATAGTGGAAATCCTACAGGACCACTTAAACCCCACACTGCTGCTGATAGCAGAAAGATTTAAGTTCCACAAAAGGAACCAGCATAAAGACGAAAGTAATGCTGAGTATTTAACGGAACTGTGCAAGCTATCGAAACACTGCCAGTTTGGAATGGGACTAGCAGATACATTAAGGGACATGTTTGTGTGTGGGCTTCAAAGTGAAGGAACCCAGAAATGGCTTCTATCAGAAAAGGATCTTACGCTGGACAAGGCTTTCAGCATGGCAGTATCACACGAAACAGCCACACGGGGCGCTGCAGAGATACAACGGAGACCGCAAGAATATGGCACCAATGAAATGTCATATGGAGCAGGGAAGTGTTATCGCTGCGGCAGAACAACACACGACCAGAAGGATTGTTGGTTCAAGGACCAAGTGTGCAGACAGTGTGGAAAAGCAGGACACATATCAAGAGTCTGCAGGTCGGGGAAGAAAACCAGCAGCAAGAAATCTCCACAGGAGAAGTACAAAAAGGTACATACGGTGATGGACAGTAGTTCAGACGAACAGAAAAGTGATACAGACTCCGGAAGCAAGGAGCTGGGTTGTCTGAAACTACATAATGTAATCAAAATGGAGGATCACCAAACTATCTGGGTCACGCTCAAGATAGACGGAGTCCAAGTGAAAATGGAATTGGACACAGGATCAGCCCTAACAGTCATAAACCGAAGGGACTACAAGAGGCTATTCTCACATATACACTTGAGAGATACAGAGATTGTCTTGAAGACGTACACGGGGCAAAAAGTCTATCCCAAAGGAAAAATAAGGGTGAACCTAATATACAACGGCCAGGAAACACCAAAAATGGACCTATATGTATTGCCAGATGGAGGACCACCACTACTAGGACGTGAATGGATCCAGAAGATACAGTTAGATTGGCATTCCATACGGGCACTGACGGTAGAGGCCAAAAAGGATGACGACATCACACCTGGACGACTGTCAAAAATGCTAAATGATGCACAAGAAGTGTTCCAGGAGGGACTCGGAACACTAAAAGGCATAACAGCGATGATTAAAATAGAGGAAAATGCAAGGTCAAAGTTTTTTAAGGCCAGACCGGTGCCTTATGCGATCCGCCCAGCCGTCGAAGCAGAGCTGGAAGGTTTGGAACATTCAGGAGTACTGTCCAAAGTGGACTGGAGTGAGTGGGCTACACCCATCGTTCCTGTAATGAAGAGGTCGTTGAGTAATATGCCTGGGGAGCCAAAGAAGGTTCGCATTTGTGGGGACTTTAAGGTGACAGTGAACCCAGTCCTTCACACGGTACAATATCCGCTTCCGCGGATTGAAGATATTTTCACCTCGCTATCTGGAGGAAAACGCTTCACTAAGATTGATCTGGCCCAGGCGTACCTGTAAATGGACGTAGAAGAAGCCTCGAAACAATACCTCATGATCAACACTCACAAAGGTCTCTACCAATACAACCGGCTGGTGTTCGGGGTAGCATCAGCTCCGGCTATTTGGCAAAGGCAATGGATCAAGTCCTGCAAGGGATTCCAGGGACCCAGTGTTATTTGGACGACATCCTGGTCACGGGCAAAAATGACAGTGATCACCTCGCCAACCTGGAGCAGGTGCTCACTAGATTGAAGGAATATGGGCTACGAGCTAATCGCCACAAATGCGAGTTTTTCCAGCAGCAGATCTCGTATTGTGGCCATGTTATTGATGAAGAGGGGTTACATAAGTCCCCTGAAAAGATTGAGGCAGTAGTAAAGGCTCCAGCACCGGAAAATGTGTCACAACTGAGGTCGTTCCTCGGGCTGGTGAACTACTACCATAAGTTCTTACCAAATTTGTCTACAGTATTACACCCACTGAACACCCTACTGCAAACGGGGGTACTATGGAAGTGGAATGACGAATGTAAACGAGCTTTCCAGAAGTGCAAAGAATTGATCACATCAAACGAGGTGTTGGCTCATTTCAACCCAGCACTATCAATTTGGTTGGCGTGTGATGCATCACCCTATGGTATTGGAGCGGTGCTGTCGCACAAATTCCCAGACGGGTTGGAGAGGCCAGTAGCCTTTGCGTCTCGATCACTAACCTCAGCTGAGCGCAACTACGCCCAGATTGACAGGGAGGCCCTCAGCCTAGTATGGGGAGTGAAAAAGTTCAACCACTATCTGCACGGGCAGAAGTTCACCTTGCTGACTGACCACCAACCACTTCTCTCCATCTTTAATCCAAAGAAGGGCGTTCTGGTGATGACTGCGCAACGGCTACAAAGATGGTCCCTTTTTCTAGGGGCGAACCAATATGAAATAGAGTATAAGGGCACGAAACAGCATGGAAATGCTGATGGGCTATCACGCCTGCCACTGCCTACTGTGGAGGAAGTACCAGCAGTGGACCCTGTCGAAATATTTTATTCAACCATAATTGAACGCTTGCCAGTAACTAACGCGGATATAGAGAAGGAGACCCGAAATGATCCGACACTGTCTCGGGTATATGATTTGACAGTGAAGGGATGGCCAACACATGGTGACTCACTGTTGCCAGCATTCTCATCCAGAAGAGAACAGCTGTCAGTATGCCAGGGGACAGTGATGTGTGGATCCCGAGTGGTAATTCCACCCAAGTTAAGGGAGAGAGTGCTCAATGAGCTTCACGAAGGCCATCTGGGAGGGGTGAAAATGAAAAGCCTTGCTAGGGCTTATGTGTGGTGGCCGGGGATCGATCAACAAATCGAGGACCTAACAAAGAGCTGCTCAGGATGCCAGAAGGTCCAAAATGCACCACCACATGCCACTCTACACCCATGGGAGTGGCCCTCCTCTCCATGGCAACGGGTGCATATTGATTTTGCTGGTCCATTCATGGACTCAATGTTCTTAATAGCAGTGGATGCGCACTCGAAATGGCCTGAGGTGATCAAAATGTCCTCCACCACTACGGAGAAAACGATTGCAGTCCTACGGACCATATTTGCCTGGAACGGCTTGCCAGAGCAGATTTGCTCTGATAACGGACCACAGTTTGTGTCCAAAGAGTTTCGGAAATTTATGAGAAGGAATGGGGTAAGGCATTACGCATCCGCCCCGTATCATCCAGCCACAAATGGATTGGCTGAGAGGTTCGTACAAACCTTTAAAAAGGCAGTGATGACAACATTCCACTGCAGCATAAGGTGGACAATTTCCTGTTAGCCTACAGAAATGCGACACATGCAGTTACCAACCAGACCCCGGGCATGATGTTCTTTAACCGAAGGTTGAGATCTCGTCTGGATTTGCTCAGACCAAATGTGCGAAGAAATGTTGAGAATAAACAATTCCAACACATCAATGGGAAGCCGACAAGGAGCTTCAATGTAAGGCAACCAGTCTTGGCCTGCGACTACCGAACAGAGAAATGGCAACCAGGAACGATATGCACACGGCAGGGGCCACTAACGTACACAGTGGATGTTGGGGATAACATTGTGAGACGGCATGTGGACCAGATCCTAGCGTCACAGGAACGAGTCAATCCCATGTCTCACGTACCTGGTGATGAACCTGACATACCGGTAGCATCTACCCCAGAAACAGTAGCATCGGAAGCTGATGAACTAACCGACGACAGGGGGCCAGAATCGCCTCCGCACCAAGAACAAGACACTCAGGAAAGGCGCTATCCAGAAAGGATCCGGAAGCCGCCCCAAAGACTGAATCTATAAATGGACTATTTCAGTTAATGTGCATGTTAAAAGTGTTAACTGTTATTTGAATGTTATGGTACTGTTAATCTAAAAGGGGAGGAATTGCAGTGTATGTACCTTTAAGAGAGAATTACTTTTACAGCTCCTGTATACTGTAGTACCGGCAGTAACCACACCTGTATATAAACCCTGTGTAGGGATCTGTACTGTTAGTCTTTAGACTACCCTCATCCAGTAAACACTTGTTGATTGTTAATCTGCAGTCTCCGTCTATTTATTGAAGAACACCATACCTTAAGATTCACGGATTTAACATCACCCAGTCCCAGAGTGTAAAAGGACAGTGTGATAACCCACTGTACCACCCAGTCGCAGAGTGTGAAAGGACAGTGTGATAACCCACTGTACCCAGTCCCAGAGTGTGAAAGGACAGTGTGATAACCCACTGTACCCAGTCCCAGAGTGTGAAAGGACAGTGTGATATCCCACTGTATCCAGTCCCAGAGTGTGAACGGACAGTGTGATAACCCACTGTACCCAGTCCCAGAGTGCGAAAGGACAGTGTGATAACCCACTGTACCCAGTCCCAGAGTGTGAAAGGACAGTGTGATAACCCACTGTACCCAGTCCCAGAGTGTGAAAGGACAGTGTGATATCCCACTGTATCCAGTCCCAGAGTGTGAAAGGACAGTGTGATAACCCACTGTACCCAGTCCCAGAGTGCGAAAGGACAGTGTGATAACCCACTGTACCCAGTCCCAGAGCGCGAAAGGACAGTGTGATAACCCACTGTATCCAGTCCCAGAGTGTGAAAGGACAGTGTAATAACCCACTGTATCCAGTCCCAGAGTGTGAATGGACTGTGTGATACTCACTGTACCCAGTCCCAGAGAGTGAAAGGACAGTGTGATACTCACTGTATCCAGTCCCAGAGTGTGAAAGGACAGTGTGATAACCCACTGTACCCAGTCCCAGAGTGTGAATGGACTGTGTGATACTCACTGTACCCAGTCCCAGAGTGTGTAAGGACAGTATGATATCCCACTGTTCCCAGTTCCAGAGTGTGAAAGGGCAGTGGGATATCCCACTGTTCCCAGTTCCAGAGTGTGAAAGAACAGTGTGATAACCCACTGTACCAGTCCCAGAGTGTGAAAGAACAGTGTGATAAACCACTGTACCTAGTCCCAGAGTGTGAAAGGACAGTGTGATAACCCACTGTACCCAGTCCCAGAGTGTGAAAGAACAGTGTGATAAACCACTGTACCCAGTCCCAGAGTTTGAAAGAACAGTGTGATAAACCACTGTACCCAGTCCCAGAGTGTGAAAGGACAGTGTGATAACCCACTGTACCAGTCCCAGAGTGTGAAAGAACAGTGTGATAAACCACTGTACCCAGTCCCAGAGTGTGAAAGGACAGTGTAATAACCCACTGTACCCAGTCCCAGAGTGTGAAAGGGCAGTGTAATAACCCACTGTGTCCAGTCCCAGAGTGTGAAAGGACAGTGTAATAACACACTGTATCCAGTCCCAGAGTGTGAAAGGACAGTGTGATAACACACTGTACCCAGACCCAGTGTGCGAAAGGACAGTGTAACATCCCACTTTATCCAGTCCCAGAATGTGAAAAAACAGTGTGCTAACCCACTGTACCCAGTCCCAGAGTGTGAAAGGACAGTGTGATAACCCACTGTACCCAGTCCCAGAGTGTGAAAGGACAGTGTGATATCCCACTCTATCCAGTCCCAGAGTGTGAAAGGACAGTGTGATAACCCACTTTACCCAGACCCAGTGTGCGAAAGGACAGTGTAATATCCCACTTTATCCAGTCCCAGAATGTGAAAAAACAGTGTGATAATCCACTGTACCCAGTCCCAGAGTGTGAATGGACAGTGTGATAACACAGTGTACCCAGTCCCAGAGTTTGAAAGGACAGTGTGATTACCCACTGTACCACACAGTCCCAGAGTATGAAAGGACAGTGTGATATCCCACTGTTCCCAGTTCCAGAGTGTGAAAGGACAGTGGGATATCCCACTGTTCCCAGTTCCAGAGTGTGAAAGAACAGTGTGATAACCCACTGTACCCAGTCCCAGAGTGTGAAAGGACAGTGTGATAACCCACTGTACCCAGCCCCAGAGTGTGAAAGGACAGTGTATTAACCCACTGTACCCAGTCCCAGTGTGTCATAGAGTCATAGAGTCATAGAGTTTTACAGCACAGAAAGAGGCCCTTCGGCCCATCGTGTCTGCGCCGCCCATCCATCCCTGTCCAGTCTAATCCCATTTTCCAGCATTTGGTCCATAGCCTTGTATGCAATGGCATTTCAAGTGCTCATCCAAATGCTTCTTGAATGTTGTGAGGGTTCCTGCCTCTACCACCCTTTCAGGCATTGAGTTCCACATTCCAACCACCCTCTGGGTGAAAAAGTTCCTCCTCAAATCCCCTCTAAATCTCCTGCCCCTTACCCTGAATCTATGCCCCCTTGTTATTGACCCCCCTACTAAGGGGAAAAGTTCCTCTTTGTCTACCCTATCTATGCCCCTCATCATTTTGTACACCTCAATCAGGTCCCCCCTCAGCCTTCTTTGCTCCAAGGAAAACAACCCCAGCCTGTCCAGCCTCACTTCATAGCTGAGGCGCTCCATCCCAGGTAACATCCTGGTGAATCTTCTCTGCACCCTCTCCAAAGCAATCACATCCTTCCTATAGTGAGGCGACCAGAACTGCACACAGTACTCCAGCTGTGGCCTCACCAGCGTTTTGTACAGCTCCATCATAACCTCCCTGCTCTTATATTCTATGCCTCGGCTAATGAAGGCAAGTATCCCATATGCCTTTTTAACCACCTTATCTACCTGTTCCGCTGCCTTCAGGGATCTATGTACATGTACACCAAGGTCCCTCTGACCCTCTGTACTTCCTAGGGTCCTACCACTCATTGTGTATTCCCTTGCCTTATTTGTCCGTCCAAAATGCATCACCTCGCACTTTTCAGGGTTAAATTCCATTTGCCACTTTTCCGCCCATCTGACCAACCCGTTTATATCGTCCTGTAGCCTGAGGCTTTCCTCCTCACAATTTACCACCCCACCAATTTTCGTGTCATCTGCGAACTTACTGATCATACCTTTTACATTCTCATCCAAATCATTTATGTAGATCACAAACAACAAGGGACCCAGCACCGATCCCTGAGGTACCCCACTGGACACAGGCTTCCAGTCACAAAAGCAACCTTCGACCATCACCCTCTGCCTCCTGCCACTCAGCCAGTTTATGATCCAACGCGCCAAGGCACCCTGGATCCCATGGGCTCTTACCTTCTTGACCAGTCTCCTATGCGGGACTTTGTCAAAAGCTTTACTGAAGTCCATGTAAACCACATCCACAGCATTTCCCTCATCCACCCCCCTAGTCACCCCCTCGAAAAATTCAATCAGATTTGTCAGACATGATTTACCCTTGACAAAGCCATGCTGACTATCCCCGATTAATCCTTGCCTCTCCAAGTGGAGACTAATTTTGTCCCTCAGAATTTTTTCCAATAATTTCCCTACCACAGATGTTAGGCTCACTGGCCTGTAATTCCCTGGTTTATCCCTGCTACCCTTCTTGAATAATGGTACTACGTTAGCTGTTCTCCAGTCCTCTGGTACATCCCCTGTGGCCAGAGAGGTTCTGAAAATTTGTGTCAGAGCCCCTGCAATCTCCTCCTTTGCCTCCCACAGCAGCCTGGGATACATCTCGTCTGGGCCTGGGGATTTATCCACTTTTTGGCCTGCTAAAACCGCTAGCACCTCCTCCCTCTCGATGCTAATATGTTCAAGTATGTCACAGCCCCCTTGCCCGATTTCTATGTCTGCATCGTCTTTCTCCATAGTGAACACAGATGCAAAAAATTCATTTAAAACCCCGCCTACATCATCTGGCTCTACACACAGCTTGCCACTTTGGTCCCTAATGGGCCCTACCCTTTCCCTGGTTATCCTCTTGCCCTTAATATACTTATAAAACATCTTAGGATTTTCCTTTATTTTGCTCGCCAGTGTTATTTCATGGCCCCTCCTCGCCCTCCTAATTTCTTTTTTAAGTATGCCCCTGCATTTTTTATACTCCTCTAGGGCTTCTTCCGTCTTTAGTCTTTTGTAACTGCCAAAAGCCCCCCTTTTATTTCTAATGCATTTTTGTATGTCCCTTGTCATCCAAGGTTCCCTTTGCTTGTTGGTCCCACCCTTGACCTTTACAGGAACATGTTGGCGTTGTACTCTCTCTATTTCCCTTCTGAAAGTCTCCCACTGTTTTGATGCGGATTTTCCTATAAGTAGCTGCTCCCAGTCCAATTTGGCCAGATCCTGCCTTATCATATTAAAATCGGCCTTCCCCCAATTTAGAACCCTTATTTCCGGGCCGTCTTTGTCTTTTTCCATGACCACCTTAAATCTCACCGAATTGTGGTCACTGTCGCCAAAATGCTCTCCTACTGACACTTCCACCACTTGCCCGGCTACATTCCCCAGAATTAGGTCCAGTACCGCCCCCTCTCTTGTAGGACTTTCTACATGTTGGCTCAAAAAGCTCTCCTGGATGCACTTTAAGAATTCTACACCCTCTAAGCCTTTCACACTCTGACTATCCCAATTTATATTGGGGAAGTTGAAATCCCCCACTATTATTACCCTATTATTTTCGCACTTTTCTGAGATTTGCCTACATATCTGTTCCTCTATCTCCCCCTGACTGTTTGGGGGCCTATAGTACACTCCCAGCAAAGTGCTTGCCCCCTTTTTGTTTTTAAGTTCTACCCATATGGCCTCATTAGAGGAACCCGCTAATATATCATCCCTCCTTACAGCAGTAATTGACTCCTTAATTAATATTGCAACACCCCCTCCCCTTTTACACCCCCCTCTGTCTCGCCTGAAGATTCTATACCCCGGAATATTGAGCTGCCAGTCCTGACCCTCCCTCAACCATGTCTCCGTGATAGCAACAATATCGTACTCCCATGTGTTCAACAACAACTTCAGTTCATCCACCTTATTTGCAAGACTCCTTGCATTAAAATAAATGCCTTCCAGCCCTGCCATATTCTCTTTTGCCTTCACATATTTGCTTTGCCTTCCCAGCTGACTTGTTTTTCCCTCTGTATGAAAGGACAGTGTAATAACCCACTGTATCCAGTCCCAGAGTGTGAAAGGACTGCGAAATAACCCACTGTATATGCTCCCAGAGTGTGAAAGAACAGTGCGATAACCCACTCTACCCAGTCCCAGAGTGTGAAAGAACAGTGCGATAAACCACTCTACCCAGTCCCAGAGTGTGAAAGAACAGTGCGATAAACCACTGTACCTAGTCCCAGAGTGTGAAAGGACAGTGTGATAACCCACTGTACCCAGTCCCAGAGTGTGAAAGGACAATGTGATAACCCAGTCTATACTGTCCTGGTGTGTGAAAGGACAGTGTGACAACCCACTGTACCACCCAGTCCCAGAGTGTGAAAGAACAGTGCGATAACCCACTGTACCCAGTCCCAGAGTGTGAAAGGACAGTGTGATAACCCACTGTACCCAGTCCCAGAGTGTGAAAGGACAGTGTGATAACCCACTGTAGCCAGTCACAGAGTGTGAAAGGACAGTGTGATAACCCAGTGTATACTGTCGTGGTGTGTGAGCGGGGACTGCAGGGAGGATGAGCAACCTGGCCACAGCACCGTGGTACAGGGGGCCATTCAAGTGGAGGGAGTAAAAAGAAATGCTGTAGTGGTAGGGGATAGTATCATTAGGGGGATAGATAGGGTTCTCTGCAGTCAAGAGCGGGAGTCCCGAAGGCTGTGTTGCCAGGGTTAAGGACATCTCTTCTGGGCTGGAAAGAAACTTGGAGTGGGAGGGGGAGGATCCAGTTGTCGTGGTCCATGTTGGTACAAACGACGTAGATAGGACAAGGAAGAAGGTTCTATTAAAGGAGTATGAGCAGCTAGGGATCAAATTAAAAAACAGAACCTCAAAGGTAATAATCTCTGGGTTATTACCTGAGCCACGAGCGAATTTGGCTAGGATAAATAAAATTAAAGAGTTAAATGCGTGGCTCAAAGACTGGTTTGGGAGAAATGGGTTTTGCTTTTTGGGACACTGGCACCAGTACTGGGACAGGAGGGAGCTGTTCCATTGGGACGGACTCCACTTGGCCAGTGCTGGGACTAGAGTCCTGGCGAATCATATAACTAGGGCTGTAGAGAGGGCTTTAAGCTAATTAGTGGGGGGAAGGTTTCTAGAGAGCAAATAACAGAAATGACAACGGAGAAGGTCATAGACTTAGGTAGCAGTGGGGAAATTAAAAAACAGAACGTGTCAGGAAGGGACAGAAGGTATGGAGTAAAAGGTAAAGTAGTAAAAGGGGAAAAAACAGGAACTAAGTGTCACAAAACATATTTGAAAGTTCTTTATCTGAATGCACGTAGCATTCGTAACAAAATGAATAAGTTAATGGCACAAATAACTACATATGGGTATGATCTTGTGGCCATTACAGAAACATGGCTGCAGGGTGACCATGACTGGGAATTAAACATACCAGGTTATTTAACAATCAGGAAGGACAGGCAGTAAGGGAGGGGAGGTGGGGTGGCCATGTTAATAAAGGAAGGAATCACGATAATACAGAGAAATGATATTGCGTCAAAGGAGCAGGATAGTGAAACAGTTTGGGTAGAGATAAGGAATAATAAGGGGAAAAAAACACTAGTGGGCGTAGTCTATAGGCCTCCGAACAGTTGCAACTCATAGTCATAGAGTCATAGAGTTATACAGCACGGATAGAGGCCCTTCGGCCCATCGTGTCCGCGCCGGCCATCAAGCCCTGTCTAATCTAATCCCATATTCCAGCATTTGGTCCGTAGCCTTGTATGCTATGGCATTTCAAGTGCTCATCCAAATGCTTCTTGAATGTTGTGAGGGTTCCAGCCTCCACAACCCTTTCAGGCAGTGAGTTCCAGACTCCAACCACCCTCTGGGTGAAAAAGTTCTTTCTCAAATCCCCTCTAAACCTCCCGCCCTTTACCTTGAATCTATGCCCCCTAGTTATTGACCCTTCTACTAAGGGAAAAAGCTCCTTAGTATCCATCCTATCTATGCCCCTCATAATTTTGTACACCTCAATCATGTCCCCCCTCAGCCTCCTCTGCTCCAAGGAAAACAAACCCAATCTGCCCAGTCTCTCTTCATAGCTGAAGCGCTCCAGCCCTGGTAACATCCTGGTGAATCTCCTCTGCACCCTCTCTAACGCGATCACATCCTTCCTGTAGTGTGGCGACCAGAACTGCACACAGTATTCCAGCTGTGGCCTAACCAGTGTTTTATACAGCTCCATCATAACCTCCTTGCTCTTATATTCTATGCCTCGGCTAATGAAGGCAAGTATCCCATATGCCTTTTTTACCACCTTATCCACCTGTTCCGCCGCCTTCAGGGATCTGTGTACTTGCACACCCAGATCCCTCTGACCCTCCATCTTGCCTAGGGTCTTACCATTCATTGTGTATTCCCTTGCCTTGTTAGTCCCCCCAAAGTGCATCACCTCGCACTTTTCCGGGTTAAATTCCATTTGCCACTGTTCCGCCCATCTGACCAACCCATCTATATCGTCCTGCAGACTGAGACTACCCTCCTCGCTATTTACCACCCTACCAATTTTTGTATCATCCGCGAACTTACTGATCATACCTTTTACATTCATATCCAAGTCATTAATGTAGACCACAAACAGCAAGGGACCCAGCACTGATCCCTGTGGTACCCCACTGGCCACAGGCTTCCAGTCACAAAAACAACCTTCGACCATCACTGTAGTGTATGTACCCGTCTACCTTTAAGGGAACTATTGAATGTAACCGTTCACCTTTAAGAGAACTACTTTAGGTGTGGCACTATTTGTTTGGCTTCTGTATACTGTAATACCGATAGTGACCACACCAGTATATAAGTGTTGTGGCAGGAATGCTGGGGCAGATTCGCCCGGACCTTCGAATAGTAAAGACCTGTTTTGTTTGTTACTTCTGAAGTCTGTGTATTTATTAACTGCACAACCCACAGACTTTACAGTGGCGACGAGTCCGATCGTACCCTGCGGCAAGATTACCAAAGCAAGAAGAGCGTCGAAGAGAGGCAACCGCCCTCGTCGTGCTGCTGGAAGAAAACACGAGGCTGCAGCAGGAGAAAGGTGGAAGACTTTAGCAACAAAAGCTTCCATTAGCAACAGGCACTGACTACCCTTCTACCACGGTGCGGAGCGAGCCGATCAGCAGGGAACAAGGCGGCCGAAGAGACTGTGAGTAGGGGAAGGTGTAGAAGTATCCGGAGGATAAGGGCAGAGCACTCGACCTCAGTCGAGGGGGAGCTGTGCCGGCCAAAAGTCGGGTCCAACGGCGTCGGGTGACAGCCGGACCGCGATCGGCGGGAAAAATCCGGGCAGCGACCGCAGCCACGAAGCGCTGAGCCTGCGAGTAGGCGCGGGAAGAGAAACCCAGCCGCAGCCGGGGAGGGAAACACCGGTCTGCGAGAGGGCTGGGGAGGCGAACGGGAACCGTGCGGGTGAGAGCCGGGTGCGGAGAGAGAGACTGCGAGGAGCCAGTCCAGCGGCTGAGCTGTTCTCCACCAACGGGGTACTCAGAGCCGGCAAAACCGAACGTGCGGGAGTGGGTGAGAGACACAGCCGAAAACGGGGTGAGAGACTGCGCGAGAGCCAGTCCAGCGGCTGAACTGTTCTCCACCAACGGGGTACCCAGGGCCGGTAGCACCGAACGTGCGGGTGAGAGAGCGACAGAGCCGGGGACGGAGAGAGAGACTGCGCGAGAGCCAGTCCAGCGGCTGAACTGTCCTCCGTTAACGGGGTGTACCCAGCGCCGGTAGAGCCGTGCGGGTGGGAGGAAAAGACATAGCCGAGTAAGGGGAGCTGTGCGGAAGCCAGCCAGCGGCTGAACCTGTCCGCTGTGGGGGAAGCGTACCCCTTCCACCGGGAAGAAACGCGGGAAGCCGCCATTAGGCGGAGAAGACGCCAGAAGTGGGAAACCGCCATTGAAGTGGGCGGGGCGAGAAAGGGAGAGTGGGAAACCGCCATTTTTGCGGGAAAACCGCCATCTTGATTGACATACCGCCATTGAAGCAGGCGGGGAGAGAAGGAAAGAGCGGGAAACCGCCGATTTCGCGGGAAAACCGCCATCTTAGAAACAAACAAATAAATAAGAATACTTAAAGAAATACTGGTGCTGCTCCCAAGGGAAGAAAAATGCCTAAGCGAGGGAATATTAACGACTTTAATTCTGAAATAGAAGACTGGGCCACGTACGTGGAACGCATCGAGATCTATTGTGAAGCCAACAAAATAGAGGAAGACGACAAGGCGATAACATTGTTAAACTCAATGGGCGCAAAGACATACGGGCTCTTGAAGGATTTACTAGCACCAGCTAAACCGGCGGATCAGTCTTTCGAAGAGATTGTGGTTGTTCTGAAGGACCACTTGAACCCCACACCGTTGATGTTGGCTGAACGATTCAAATTCTATGCAAGAACGCAACGGAAAGACGAAAACAACGCAGAATACTTGGTCGAACTGCGTAGGCTAGCGAAATACTGCCAGTTCGGAGGGAATCTGACAGAGGCACTGCGAGACAAGTTCGTAGGCGGATTGTCCAAGGAAGGGACGCAAAAGCGCCTACTAGAAGAGAACGACCTTACACTTGACAGGGCTGTCCTTATAGCCGCATCACACGAAGCCGCAGCGAAAGGAACGGCGGAAATGCAACTAAAGGCGGCGGCGCTCGGGGTGGACCAAATTACCTCGAGTACAACAAAATGCTATCGTTGTGGGAAGACAACACACGACCAGAATCAATGCTGGTTTAAGAACCAAGAATGTAGGAAATGTGGCAAACTGGGTCACATCGCTAAGGTATGCCGGTCAGGGAAGAAGACCAACAACCAAAGGAAGCCATCACAAGAAAAGTACAACAAGGTATACAAGGGGGCTGAGAAGAGTTCAGACGAACAGAATCCAGACTCAGATCCAAACGGCCAGGAGCTGGGTAGTCTGAGTATCCACCATGTGAGTAAGGAAGCTGACCTACAAACTATCTGGGTCATGCTAAAAATAGCTGGAGTCCAAGTGAAAATGGAGTTGGACACTGGATCAGCTGTATCAGTCATAAATCGAGGGGATTACCACCGGCTATTCTCACACATACCCTTAAGAGATACCAAGTTCGTATTGCAGACATACACGGGGCATAAAGTATACCCCATGGGAAAAATAAGAGTCAAGGTGAGAGATAGGGGTAAAGAACACCCAAGAATGAACTTGTATGTACTACATGAGGGAGGACCACCACTTCTAGGACGGGAGTGGATCAAGAAAATAGACATGGAATGGCACTACCTACAAGCAATGACGAGTGAGGACTCGGTGCAGACAAGCAGCTCAGACTCTGAGCCGGAAGACGATAAGTCCAGCCCACGTATGAAAAACAAGGTTAACATGAACTCACTGACTAAGGTTGGAAAAACGATGGCGTGCATAAAGACAGAGAATTCTGAGTCTGTTCAAGTCACAGACATATGCATTACGGAGGAACACCGAGCTCGAACTCAACGTTATTTCAAAGTACGACAACAATTCGAACAATTAAGTTACCGTCTCGTACAGGAGATGAAAACAATGAAAAAGTTCTATGACACCGAATGGGAGAGTCTGGAAAGACAACAGAACCTGCTGGCTCAAGCAGAGAGCGACCATAGAGCCATCGTGACCAATTACCGATCACACCTCCCTTATGATGTTCAGGAGTTAGAATATTTGCATGATCTAGAGATACAGCATAAAGGCAAACCACGCTACACTGAGGATTTTGTTCTGCAATTGGAGACGGAGCTAGTGCAGGCAAAGTTAAGAGAAGCTGAATCGCAGTGTGCACTTAAAGAGATGCAGAAAAAAATCTTGGACATGGAAAAGAGAAACGCTTCTTTACCTGATGTGAATAATGTGGCCATGTTGCAAGAGGAGCTTATCACTCAGTTAAATGAAAATAAAGGGAAAATGACTGAGATAGACTGCAAGAATAAAGAAGATTTGATGGCAGTGAGACTTCAAGAGGCAGATAGCATAGCAGCCTTGGCTGAACTCCAACAGGAAATTGCGAAAGAAGCAAATGAAGAGGAATCTTCAGGAAGCCGGGATTTTATTCCAGTTCTTCTCTACGACTCCTTACAAGCAGAGTGTGAGAAGTGGAAAGAACAGTATGAACAGGCCCAGGCTACGATTCTGGAGGGGATTAACTCGGCAACCTCCGAAAAGCTAGTTTCAGTAGAAGCATATGAACAACTAAAGGTTGAACATGAGCAAGAAGTCCAAAGGCTGCAGGAAATTCTTGATGAGCTCAAGGCCAAGACAGACTCATCGGTAGAAGTTCCATCCATAGATGAGAATTTAGCGGTGAAAGACATGGCAGAACATGAAAGACAAGATGTCCAAGAACTCATAAAAACATTGGAGGAAACCCAAGACAAAGATGAGGCGGCAATGACCGAGGTTCAACGACTTGAAGAGCAGAGTCAACTGGGAATCCTTTCAGTGGAAGGGAAGGAAACTGTAAGAAACACAGAGACTGTAAGAATGGGCTCTGAACATGAGCTTGGGAGCATCAAGGCGCAACTTCTTCGAGCGCTTGAAACCAAAGTACAAGAGGAAAGGAAGGTGAAAGCATTGGAGGGAAAGGTGGATGAAATGGTGAAGACTCTAATCCACAGAGTCCCCGCGGAAGAGTTAACGGTCAGCCAACTCCTTCACATGCTGAGAGACAAGACTCCACAATGGGAACACGAGCTTCAATCTGCAAAGGGAAGGAATTCGGAGCTCCCAAAAGTTACAGAAATAACTGAGGTGGCAACACAGATTTTGTGTTACAGTTTACTCTATGAAGAGTTCGTTGAATCACGTCAATGTGAACAGAAGAATGTTGAAACAGCTGCTTCAGTAGAAGGATTAAATAGCCTGATACCGCAATCCCCGGTGGAAGGGAAGGTATTGAACTCACAAATGAGGTCAGTAGTGAAGGAATGGCAGACAACCCAGGAAGAGCAGGATGAATATGAATGCATGAAGAAGTCTTTTCAAGAAAGATGTCTAGGGAAGGAACCACCGTCAGCTAACATCCAGACGGGTGAGGAGGAAGAAGAAGGCTCTCTCGCTGGCCTAACTCAGGACGAACCCGAATATTACCATGACCTGTTGAGTGACACTGAATATTACGAGGATGTGGTCTGCCCAGATTGTGATGGAAACTCCCAAAGTGCTGAAATCCGGAGGAAGCACTTAAGGTCTAAGGAACATAGAGAGTTGGTGGCGCTACAGCTGGCAGCCGAGAAAGGAGCTCCAAGAGTTTCAAAAAGGCAGAAAAGAAAAAGAAGAAGCAGAAGATAATAACTGTCTAAAATATTAGCACTTCTACCATCTCAGGCGGAACACTACGAAAGGAGCTAAATTAGTTGAAAAACTGGAAAATGCCAAGACAGCCAGTTGGTTGTAAAAGTCCGCACTGCTGGTTCAACAGGACGAAAGTTCAAGCTGTTACGTCAAGAAAAAGGCTATGGAGGAGTCACGCTAGCCAGGTGAACCGGCTACACCAAAGAAATGTTGTTCGGAACGAGTCAAGATCAGGGACTGAATCTATGAACTGTTTCCGCAGAGACTGAACCTGTGAACTGTTCCCACCGAGATTATATCTGTAAATTGTTTTATATGACATTGACTCCACCGAGATTATATCTGTAATTGTTTATAGGAAGTTGAAGATATGTATGTTTAACGGAGACTCTGTAAGTAATAAGCTAAAAAGGGAGGATTGTAGTGTATGTACCCGTCTACCTTTAAGGGAACTATTGAATGTAACCGTTCACCTTTAAGAGAACTACTTTAGGTGTGGCACTATTTGTTTGGCTTCTGTATACTGTAATACCGATAGTGACCACACCAGTATATAAGTGTTGTGGCAGGATTGCTGGGGCAGATTCGCCCGGACCTTCGAATAGTAAAGACCTGTTTTGTTTGTTACTTCTGAAGTCTGTGTATTTATTAACTGCACAACCCACAGACTTTACAATCACCCTCTGCCTTCTGCCACTAAGCCAGTTTTGTATCCAATGTGCCAAGGCACCCTGGATTCCATGGGTTCTTACCTTCTTGACCAGTCTCCTGTGCGGGACTTTATCGAAGGCCTTACTGAAATCCATGTATACCACATCCACTGCGTTACCCTCATCCACACACCTAGTCACCCCCTCAAAAAATTCAATCAAATTAGTCAGACATGATCTTCCCTTGACAAAGCCATGTTGACTATCCCTGATTAATCCTTGCCTCTCCAAGTGGAGACTAATTTTGTCCCTCAGAATTTTTTCCAATAATTTTCCTACCACTGATGTTAGGCTCACTGGCCTGTAGTTCCCCGGTTTTTCCCTACTCCCCTTCTTGAATAATGGTACTACATTAGCGGTTCTCCAGTCCTCTGGCACATCCCCTGTGGCCAGAGAGGTTCTGAATATATGTGTTAGAGCCCCCGCAATCTCTTCCTTTGCCTCACACAGCAGCCTGGGATACATTTCGTCCGGGCCTGGGGATTTATCCATTTTTAGGCCTGCTAAAACCGCCACTACCTCCTCCCTCTCGATGTTAATATGTTCAAGCATATCACAGTCCCCCTGCCCTATTTCACAGAATCACAGAATCACAGAAACCCCACAGTGCAGATAGAAGCCATTTCGGCCCATCGAGCCTGCACCGACACATATCCCACCCGATCCCCGTAACCCCTACACCAACACGTATCCCACCCTATCCCTGTAACCCCATGTATTTAATCCCCCTAACACTAAGGGTCAATTTATCATAGCCAATCAACCTAACCCGCACATCTTTGGACTGTGGGAGGAAACCGGAGCACCCGGAGAAAACCCACGCAAACACGGGGAGAATGTGCAAACTCCACACAGACAGTCGCCCAAGGCCGGATTCGAACCCGGGTCTCTGGCGCTGTGAGGCAACAGTGCTAACCACTATGCCCCTATTTCTATGTCTACATCGTCCCTCTCCATAGTGAAAACAGATGCAAAAAATTCATTTAGAACCCCTCCTACATCTTCCGGCTCCACACACAGATTGCCACTTTTGTCCCTAATGGGCCCTATTTTTTCCCTAGTTATCCTCTTACCCTGAATATACTTATAAAACATCTTAGGATTTTCCTTTATTTTGCTCGCCAGCGTTATTTCATGGCCCCTCCTTGATCTCCTAATTTCTTTTTTAAGTATCCCCCTGCACTTTTTGTACTCCTCTAGGGCTTCCTCCGTCTTTAGCCTTTTGTATCTGCCAAAAGCCCTCCTTTTTTTTCTAATCCATTCTCGTATATCCCCTGACATCCAAGGTTCCCTGTGGTTTTTGGAACCACCCTTGACCTTTACGGGAACATGTTGCCATTGTATGATCTCAATCTCCCTTCTGAAAGCCTCCCATTGCTCCGATGCGGATTTTCCTACAAGTAGCTGATCCCAGTCCATTTTGGCCAGATCCTGCCTTATCCTATTAAAATCGGCCTTCCCCCAATTTAGAACCTTTATTTCCGGCCCATCCCTGTCCTTTTCCATGACCACCTTAAATCTCACCATATTATGGTCACTGTCACCAAAGTGCTCACCTACTAGCACTTCTTCCACTTGGCCGGCCACATTCCCTAGAATTAGGTCCAGTACCGCCCCCTCTCTTGTAGGACCTTCTACATGCTGGCTCAAAAAGCTCTGTTGGATGGAGTATTAATCAGGAAATAGTTGAGGCTTGTAATAAGGGAACAGCTATAATTATGGGGGATATTAACTATCATATTAACTGGACAAATCAAATTGGGCAGAGCAGCCTTGAGGAAGAGTTCATTGAGTGTATTAGGGATGAGTTTCTTGAGCAGTATGTAACTGAACCGACCAGGGGGCAAGCAACCTTAGATTTGGTCCTGTGTAATGAGACAGGATGAATTAAAAATGTCCTAGTAAAGGATCCCCTTGGAATGAGTGACCATAACATGGTTGAATTCCATATTCAAGTAGAGGGTGAGAAGGTTGGATCTCAAACAAGCATGCTGAGCTTGAATAAAGGAGACTATGAAGGTATGAGAGTGGAATTGATTAGAGTGGACTGGGAAAATAGATTAAAGGGTAAGACGATACATGATCAGTGGTGTACATTTAAGGAGTTATTTTACAACTTCCAAAAAATATATATTCCACTGAGGAAAAAAGGGTGTAAAAGAAAAGATAGCCATCCGTGGCTAAGTAAAGTAATTAAGGATAATATCCGACTAAAAACAAGGGCATATAAGGTAGCCAAATCTAGTGGGAGGACAGAAGATTGGGAAGTCTTTAAAAGACAGCAAAGAATAACAAGAAGATTGATTAAGAAAGGGAAGATAGATTATGAAAGTAAATTAGCAAAAAATATAAAAACGGATAGCAAAAGTTTCTATAGTTATATAAAAAGAAAAAGGGTGGCTAAAGTAAATGTTGGTCCCTTAGAGCATGAGACTGGGAAATTAATGGTGGGAAACATGGAGATGGAAAAAACGCTGAACAAATATTTTGTATCAGTCTTTACGGTAGAGGACACTAAGAATATCCCAACACTGGACAAACAGGGGGCTCTAGGGGGAGGGGAGCTAAATACGATTAAAATCACTAAGGAAGTGGTACTTGGTAAAATAATGGGACTTAAGCCGGATAAATCCCCTGGACCTGATGGCTTACATCCTAGGGTCTTGAGGGAAGTGGCGGTAGGGATTGTGGATGCATTGGTAATAATTTTCCAAAACTCCCTGGACTCAGCAACGGTCCCAGCAGATTGGAAAACTGCTAATGTAACACCCTTATATAAAAAGGGTAGTAGGCAGAAGGCTGGAAACTATAGACCTGTTAGCCTAACATCTGTGGTTGGTAAAATGTTAGAGTCCATTATTAAGGAGACAGTAACGGGACATTTGGATAAACATAATTTAATAGGACAAACTCAGCATGGTTTCATGAAGGGGAAGTCATGTTTGACAAATTTGCTTGAGTTCTTTGAGGAAGTAACATACAGGGTGGATAAAGGAAAACCAGTGGACGTAGTGTATTTAGACTTCCAAAAGGCATTTGACAAGGTGCCACACAAAAGATTATTGCTCAAGATAAAAAATCACGGGATTGGGGGTAATATTCTGGCATGGGTGGAGAATTGGCTCTCTAACAGAAAGCAGAGAGTTGGGATAAATGGTTCATTCTCAGACTAGCAATCAGTAACTAGTGGTGTTCCGCAGGGGTCAGTGCTGGGTCCCCAACTCTTTACAATCTATATTAACGATTTGGGGGAGGGGACCGAGTGTAACATATCAAAGTTTGCAGATGATACAAAGATGGGAGGGAAAGTAGTGAGTGAGGAGGACATAAAAAACCTGCAAAGGGACATAGACAGGCTAAGTAAGTGGGCAGAGATTTGGCAGATGGAATACAATACTGGAAAGTGTGAGGTTATGCACTTTGGCAGGAAAAATCATGGAGCAAGTTATTATCTTAATGGCAAGAAACTGGAAAGTACTGTAGTACAAAGGGATCTGGGGGTCTTGGTGCACGAAACTCAAAAAGTTAGTATGCAGGTGCAGCAAGTGATCAAGAAGGCCAATGGAATGTTGGCTTTTATTGCTAGGGGGATAGAATATAAAAACAGGGAGGTATTGCTGCAATTATACAAGGTATTGGTGAGACCGCACCTGGAATACTGCATACAGTTTTGGTGTCCATACTTAAGAAAAGACATACTTGCTCTCGAGTCAGCACAAAGAAGGTTCACTCGGTTAATCCCGGGGGTGGTCATATGAGGAGAGGTTGAGTAGATTGGGACTCTACTCATTGGAGTTCAGAAGAATGAGAGGCGATCTTATTGAAACATATAAGATTGTGAAGGGGCTTGATCGGGTGGATGCGGTGAGGATGTTCCCAATGATGGGTGAAACTAGAACTAGGGGGCATAATCTTAAAATAAGGGGCTGCTCTTTCAAAACTGAGATGAGGAGAAACTTCTTCACTCAGAGGGTGGTGGGTTTGTGGAATTTGCTGCCCCAGAAAGCTGTGGAAGCTACATCATTAAATAAATTTAAAACAGAAATAGATAGTTTCCTAGAAGGGAATTAAGGGTTACGGGGAGCGGGCAGGAAATTGGACATGAGTCTAGGTTCGGAATGGTCATGGCCCTGTGGGTAGTGGAGCGGGCCCAGGGGCCGTGTAGCCTGGTTCTGCTCCTACTTCTTGTGTTCTAATTCTGTGTTAGATTTCAGGAGATGGTTTTATTCCTGTTCCTGGCTGGGGTGGAGATCGCCTTTACAAAAGGTAAGTACTGTAGAAAATATAGGGACAGAGTGATCTCCTGGAAGAGTTTCGATCGCCTAGATGAGTCGGAGAGGAATTTCCCAGATTTTTTCTCCCAAATTGGTCATTGGGTTTTTTATCTGGTTTTTTGCCTCTCCCGGGAGATCACATGGGTTCGGGTGGGATGGAGAGTGATAGAAGATTTGAGGTTAGGATTAGGTCAGCCATGATCTTATTGAATGGTGGAGCAGGCTCGAGGGGCCGATTGGCCTACTCCTGCTCCTATTTCTTATGTTCTTATGTAATAAACCACTGTATCCAGTCCCAGAGTGTGAAAGGACAGTGTAATAACCCACTGTATCCAGTCCCAGAGGGTGAAAGGACAGTGTAATAACCCACTGTATCCAGTCCCAGAGTGTGAAAGGACAGTGTAATATCCCACTGTATCACCCAGTCGCAGAGTGTGAAAGGACAGTGTGATAATCCACTGTACCTAGTCTCCGAATTTTAAAGGACAGTGTGATAACCCACTGCACCCAATCCCAGTGTGAAAAGACAGTGTGATAATCCACTGTACCTAGTCTCTGAATTTTAAAGGACAGTGTGATAACCCACTGTACCCAGTCCCAGAGTGTGAAAGGACAGTGTGATACTCACTGTACCCAGTCCCAGAGTGTGAAAGGACAGTGTGATACTCACTCTACCCAGTCCCAGAGTGTGAAAGGACAGTGTGATAAACCACTGTACCCAGTCCCAGCATTTGAAAGGACAGTGTGATAACCCACTGTACCCAGTCCCAGAGTGTGAAAGGACTGTGTGATAACACACTGTACCCAGTCCCAGTGTGTGAAAGGACAGTGTGATAACCCACTGTATCCAGTCCCAGAGTGTGAAAGGACAGTGTAATGACCCACTGTATCCAGTCCCAGAGTGTGAAAGGACCGTGTGATAACCCACTGTACCCAGTCCCAGAGTGTGAAAGGACAGTGTCATAACCCACTGTATCCAGTCACAGAGTGTGAAAGGACAGTGTGATAACCCACTGTACCACCCAGCCCCAGAGTGTGAAAGGACAGCGTGATAACCCACTGTACCCAGTCCCAGAGTGCGAAAGGTTAGTGATAAACCACTGTACCCAGCCCCAGAGTGTGAAAGGACAGTGTGATAACCCACTGTACCCAGCCCCAGAGTGTGAAAGGACAGCGTGATAACCCACTCTACCAGTTCCAGAATTTGAAAGGACAGTGTGATAACCCACTGTACCACCCAGCCCGAGTGTGAAAGGACAGCGTGATAACCCACTGTACCCAGTCCCAGAGTGTGAAAGGATAGTGATAAACCACTGTACCCAGCCCCAGAGTGTGAAAGGACAGTGTGATAGCCCACTGTACCCAGTCCCAGAGTGTGAAAGGACAGTGTGATAACCCACTGTACCCAGTCCCAGAGTGTGAAAGGACAGTGTGATAACCCACTGTACCCAGTCCCAGAGTGTGAATGGACCGTGTGATAACCCACTGTACCCAGTCCCAGAGTGTGAAAGAACAGTGTGATAACCCACTGTATCCAGTTCCAGAGTGTGAAAGGGTTGTGTGATAACCTACTGTACCAGTCCCAGAGTGTGAAAGGACAGTGTGATAACCCACTGTACCCAGTCCCAGAGTGTGAATGGACCATGTGATAACCCACTGTACCCAGTCCCAGAGTGTGAAAGGACAGTGTGATAACCCACTGTATCCAGTTCCAGAGTGTGAAAGGGTTGTGTGATAACCTACTGTACCAGTCCCAGAGTGTGAAAGGACAGTGTGATAACCCACTGTACCAGTCCCAGAGTGTGAAAGGACA
Source organism: Somniosus microcephalus (assembly GCF_052327205.1). Taxonomy (NCBI): domain Eukaryota; kingdom Metazoa; phylum Chordata; class Chondrichthyes; order Squaliformes; family Somniosidae; genus Somniosus; species Somniosus microcephalus. The sequence goes on from NC_141015.1 coordinate 6,807,790, forward strand.
GTGTGATAACCCACTGTACCTGTCCCAGAGTGTGAAAGGACAGTACCCAGTGTGATAACCCTGACATTCTCGCTCACTGCCCGGACACTTCCCGCCATTGCACTCGAATGAACTGCTCTCTGCGCTGGAGTCCTTCCTGCACCATTGGGGATCTGAGGTACCGTGTGCCGCAAGGAACAGTAGCTTGCAACAGTTTTTAAGTCTCTGACATTTCCCAGACTCTCTGTGATTTTTGCAACCTGGACAAGCACATGGCCAATCTTCCCCTTGTGGTGTGCTGCCGCTGGGACCGTGCATCATCCGGTGTTCCCACGCAGGCCCCATGGTGGGGGCCGCACTGGCTGCCTGCCTGCCACTTTTCTGCTTTCTTGTCTGAGCCTGTGTGGTCCTGGAGAGGGAGTACATGATATCAGCTGGCATTCTTGAGGGCTTCCACGACCGGTGGACACCGCTGGGTGCAGAGTGTCTGAAAACAACATTTCTAGTTCAGTTGGGAAAGTTCTTTTTGTTTTTGTTGGGATTTTATTGCTTCGTTTGCCTTCTTTTAGTGTGACTGGACCACATCTTCCTTTCCTGCTGTAGTGGTGCCCTTAAAGGAGCCTTTGACGTGCTGATCCTTGGTTGGTGGCCCAATGTCACCTTTATTGATCCATCAAACTAGGCCTATTCCGACCTGGCATGCCCTTGTTATAAACCGTGCTTTGGAACACTGAAGACACAACTTTTCCTTTTTAGGGCGAACATCAAAGAAAAATTCAAATGTATCTTTTTAATGGGTATTAAGAACAAAGTGTTAAGCAGCACACCGACGAGCAAGCATCCATTTGCAATAAAGCTACATAAGCCCGAGAAATCCACAGCTTTTTTTCGTTAATTTTGGCGGTGGAGCATGTGGTGTTGAGGCAGCAAGCCTGCTGCAGTGCCACCCAGCATTCGTCCCTGGCACTGGCTGAATCTGCCGACGTTCACCATTTATCCACAGCCCTCATATTACTCTGCATTACTGCTAAAATGAGTTTGAAGTTGCACATTTCAGTCTCAATGCAGTTAGTGTGGAGATCAGTCGGCTACACAAAGCAGCAAGAAAGTGGCTTCCTGCTCAGAAACTCGGGCCAACCAGCAACACTCATAGTCAAAGAGAGTGAATGTGAGGTGTTGGTGCAGAGTTCAGAGGTCAGAAGCAGGCCCTCCCACTCAGGCAGACCAGAGTTGCTGACAGGCCTACCTAGGCAGCTCCTTTATGTGCCTTTCTGGAAACACTCTGGGGAATATAAGCTTTTCTGAAATGAAGACACACCAAGCAGCAGGAGGATTTAGTTTTCTACAATTCTCTCCACACCAAAAGAATTGGAAAAAAACATGCAAATTCAATGCCTTGTGGTTCTTTACAATGAAGTCCCCGCCCCCTCTCCCCGCCCTCTCTCTCCCCACCCCCCTCTCTCCCCGCCCTCTCTCTCACCCCCCTCTCTCCCTGCCCCTCTCTCCCCACCCTCTCTCTCCCTGCCCTCTCTCTCCCCGCCCCCTCTCCCTGCCCCCTCTCTCCCCGCCCCCTCTCCCTGCCCCCTCTCTCCCCGCCCTCTCTCTCCCCGCCCCCTCTCTCCCCGCCCCCTCTCTCCCCACCCCCCTCTCTCCCCGCCCCCTCTCTCCCCACCCCCCTCTCCCTGCCCCCTCTCTCCCCGCCCTCTCTCACCCCCCTCTCTCCCTGCCCCTCTCTCCGCCCCCTCTCTCTCCCCGCCCTCTCTCTCCCCGCCCCCTCTCCCTGCCCTCTCTCCCCGCCCCCTCTCTCCCCCCTCTCTCTCCCCGCCCCCTCTCTCCCCGCACTCTCTCTCCCCCCGCCCCCTCTCCCCCCTCTCTCCCCCCGCCCCCTCTCTCCCCTCCTCTCTCCCCGCCCTCTCTCCCCACCCCCTCTCCCCGCCCTCTCTCTGCCCCTCTCTCTCTCCCCGCCCCCTCTCTCCCCACCCTCTCTCTCTCTCTCTCTCTCCCCCCTCTCTCTCTCCCCCCCCTCTCTCTCACCGCCCCCTCTTTCCCCGCCCTCTCGCTCCCTCTCTCTCTCCCCCTCTCTCTCCCCCCCACCTCTAGCCCCCCCACCTCTCTCCCCCCCCCTCTCTCCCTGCCCTCTCTCCCCATCCTCTCTCTCCCCCCCCACCTCTCCCTGTCTTGTTTTGCACACTTTGTACAAAAATAATAACTTGCAGGACAACGGAGTATTACAGTTTAAACTCTTTTATTAAGCATTAGGTCTGAACTTACTCATACAGCACAGTGGGGAAAAGATGGCGTTAGGACCCCTAGCCTGGGTCTTCAAAACAATAGTAGTCCTTACAGATGCCTGCAGGCCAATGACAACTCAGCATGTGATCACGTGAATATAATAGGTATTCCTTACAGATGCCTGCGGGCCAATGATAATTCAATATGCAAATGTTACACTCCCCCCCTCTTTCTCCCCCCTCCCTCTTCGTCTTCCCCCCTCTCTCTTCCCCCCCTCCCTCCCCCTCTCCCGCCCCCCGCTCTCCCCGCCCTCCTTTCTCCCCGCCCCCTCTCTCCCCACCTCTCTCTTCCTCCCCCCTCTCCCTCCCCCCTCTCCATCTCCCCCTCTCTCTCCCCACCTCTCTCTCTCCCTACCCCACTCTCCCTCCCCCCTCTCCCTCCCCCCTCTCCATCCCCCCCTCTCTCTCCTCCCCCTCTCTCTCTCCTCCCCCTCTCTCCTCCCTCTCTCTCTCCCCACCCCCTTTCTCCCCACCCCCTCTGTCCATTCCCCTCCATGTGATTTTGTCATTTTGTCCCCATTGCATTCAGCTGAATGGATCAATGTGAAGCTGAAGCACAGACTGAAGTCTCCTGTGTTTCTCCTGGGTTTATCCTGTGGTGGTGACGACTGGTCTGTACACTTCGCGGAAGGCATTCCTCAGCAGAACATATGGGAAGCAGGGCTCCAGCATATCCATTTCCAGGTAAGGGGACTCCTCAATGAGCTGTGAGACACAACAACACTCATTAGTTTAACAAATAGCTGTCCCGTTAGTTTTCGGGTTAGTGGGAGTTTAGTGTTTAGCCAGATGCTCAGTTAGTAGCACTCTTGCCTGTGAGATAGAAGGCTGTGGGTTCAAGTCCCACTCCAAGTGTTGACCCATAATCGAGGCTAACACTTCTGCGAATAGTTTCTTGGGATGTGTTGATGTCCACCTGAGAGGGCGGATGGGCCTTAGTTTAATGTCTCAAGATGATAAAAAAGATCCCATGGCACTATTTGAAGAAGAGCAGGGGAGTTATCCCCGGTGTCACGGGGCCAATATTTATCCCTCAACCAACATCACTAAAACAGATTATCTGGTCACTATCACATTGCTGTTTGTGGGAGCTTGCTGTGCACAAATTGGTGGCCATGTTTCCCACATGACAACAGTGACTACAATTCAAAAAAGGACATCATCGGCTGTTAAACGCTTTGGGACGTCCTGAGGGTGACAAAGGGGCTACAGAAATGCAAGTCATTCTGTTCTTACAATCACATGATCGATCACAAAGAGCCAATATCGCAAAATCTCCAAACATACGGACATCACAAATCTGTGACTGGCGAGATGAATTTATTCTTAATTCCCACCTCACTGGAATACAGTCCCTGGATACAGAACCCCCCCCCACCCCCCGGGACAATGTCCATGGGTACAGAGCTCTTACCTGACCCTCCACTCCTTGTGATCCATGTTATAGGTGAAAGCCATTTATGGTGTAACCCGTGTTTCAGGGTAATGACACGCTCTGTGTGACCCATGTTACAGGGTAATGACATGCTATGTGTGATCCGTGTTACAGTGTAATGACACGCTCTGTGTAACCCATGTTTCAGGGTAATGACATGCTCTGTGTGACCCGTGTTACAGGGTAATGACACGCTGTGAGACCCGTGTTACAGGGTAATTACACACTCTGTGTGACCCGTGTTACGGGATAATGACACGCTCTGTGTGACCCATGTTACAGGGTAATGACACGCTCTGTGTGACCAATGTTACAGGATAATGACACGCTCTGTGTGACCCATGTTACAGGGTAATGACACACTATGTGTGACCCATGTTACAGGGTAATTACACACCGTGTGACCCATGTTACAGGGTAATGACACGCTCTGTGTGACGCATGTTACAGGGTAATTACACGCAATGTGACCCATGTTACAGGGTAATGACGCGCTCTGTCTGACTCATGTTACAGGGTAATAACACGCTCTGTGTGACCCGTGTTACAGGGTAATGACACGCTCTGTGTGACCCATGTTACAGGGTAATGACATGCATTGTGTGACCCATGTTACAGGAAACTGAAGCACTCTGTGATGCATGTTACAGGGTAATGACACGCTGTGTGACCCATGTTACAGGGTAATGACACGCTTTGTGTGACCCGTGTTACAGGGTAATGACTCACTCGGTGTGACGCATGTTACAGGGTAATGACATGCTGTGTGACCGGTGTTACAGGGTAATGACACGCTATGTGACCCATGTTACAGGGTAATGACACGCTCTGTGTGACCCGTGTTACAGGGTAATGACACGCTCTGTGTGACCCGTGTCACAGGGTAATGACACGCTCTGTGTGACCCGTGATACAGGATAATGACACGCTGTGTGCCCAGTGTTACAGGGTAATGACACGCTGTGTGACCCGTGTTACAGGGTAATGACACACTCTGTGTGACCCGTGTTACACGGTAATGACACGCTGTCTGTGACCCATGTTACAGGGTAATGACATGCGGTGTGTGACCCATGTTACAGGGTAATGACACGCTCAGTGCGACCCATGTTACAGGGTAATGACACTCTGTGACCCATGTAACATGGTAATGACACGCTCTGTGTGACCCTTGTTACAGGATAATGACATGTTGTGTGTGACCCGTGTTACAGGGTAATGACACACTCTGTGTGACCCATGTTACAGGGTAATGACACGATCTGTGTGACTCATGTTACAGGGTAATGACACGCTGTGTGACCCTTGTTACAGGGTAATGACACGCTCTGTGTGACCCGTGTTACAGGGTAATAACACGCTCTGTGTGACCCGTGTTACAGGGTAATGACACGCTCTGTGTGACCCATGTTACAGGGTAATAACACGCTCTGTGTGACCCGTGTTACAGGGTAATGACACGCTCTGTGTGACCCGTGTTACAGGATAATGACACGCTGTGTGACCCGTGTTACAGGGTAATGACACACTCTGTGACCCATGTTACACGGTAATGACACGCTGTGTGTGACCCATGTAACATGGCAATGACACGCTCTGTGTGACCCTTGTTACAGGATAATGACATGTTGTGTGTGACCCGTGTTACAGGGTAATGACACACTCTGTGTGACCCATGTTACAGGGTAATGACACGATCTGTGTGACTCATGTTACAGGGTAAAGACACGCTCTGTGTGACCCGGGTTACAGGGGAATAACACGATCTGTGCGACTCATGTTACAGGGTAATAACATGCTCTGTGTGACCCGTGTTACAGGGTAATGGCACACTATGTGTGACCCGTGTTACGGGGTAATGACACGCTCTGTGTGACCCGTGTTACAGGGTAATGACACGCTGTGTGTGACCCATGTATCAGGGTAATGACACGCTCTGTGTGACCCGTGTTACAGGGTAATGACACGCTGTGTGTGACCCATGTATCAGGGTAATGGCACACTCTGTGTGACCTGTGTTACAGGGTAATGACACGCTCTGTATGAACTGTGTTACAGGGTAATGACACGCTCTGTGTGACCCCTGTTACAGGGTAATGACATGCTCTGTGTGACCCGTTTACAGGAAAATGACACTCTCTGTGTGTCCAATGTTACAGGGTAAGGAGATGCTCTGTGAGACCCGTGTTACAGGGTAATGACACAGTGTGACCCGTGTTACAAGGTAATTACATGCGGTGTATGACCCATGTTACAGGGTAATGACACGCTCTGTGACCCATGTAACATGCTAATGACACGCTGTGTGACCCAAGTTATAGGGTAATGACACGCCATGTGACCCGTGTTACAGGGTAATGACACGCTGTGTGTGACCCATGTTACCGAGTAATGACACGCCGTGTGACCCATATTACAGGGTAATGACACGCTCTGTGTGACCCATGCTACAGGGTACTGACACGCTGTGTGACCCATGTTACAGGGTAATGACACGCTGTGTGACCCGTGTTACAGGGTAATGACACATTCTGTGACCCATGTTACACGGTAATGACACGCTGTGTGTGACCCATGTAACATGGTAATGACACGCTCTGTGTGACCCTTGTTACAGGATAATGACATGTTGTGTGTGACCCGTGTTACAGGGTAATGACACGATCTGTGTGACTCGTGTTACAGGGTAATGACACGCTCTGTGTGACCCATGTTACACGGTAATGACACGCTGTGTGACCCATGTTACAGGGTAATGACACGCGGTGTGTGACCCATGTTACATGGTAATGAAACGCTCTGTGTGACCCATGTTACAGGGTAATGACAAGCTCTGTGTGACCCATGTTACAGGGTAATGACACGCTGTGTGACCCATGTTACAGGGTAATGACACGATCTGTGTGACTCGTGTTACAGGATAATGACATGCTCTGTGTGACCCGTGTTACACGGGAATGACACACGCTGTGTGACCCGTGTTACAGGGTAATGACACACTCTGTGTGACCCATGTTACAGGGTAATGACACGCGGTGTGTGACCCATGTTACAGGGTAATGAAATGCTCTGTGTGACCCATGTTACAGCGTAATGACACGTGGTGTGTGACCCATGTTACAGTTTAACGAAACGCTCTGTGACCCATGTTACAGGGTAATGACACGCGGTGTGTGACGCATGTTACAGGGTAATGACACACTCTGTGTGACCTGTGTTACAGGGTAATGACACGCGGTGTGTGACCCTAGTTACAGGGTAATGACACGCTCTGGTTGACGCATGTTACAGGGTAATGCCATGCTGTGTGACCCGTGTTATAGGGTATTGACACGCTCTGAGTGACCCGTGTTACAGGGAAATGACACGCTGTGTGACCCGTGTTACAGGATAATGACACGCTGTGTGTGACCCATTTTACAGGGTAATGACACGCTCTGTGTGACCCATGTTACAGGGTAATAACACGCTCTGTGTGGCCCGTGTTACAGGGTAATGACACGCTGTGACCCTTGTTACAGGGTAATGACACGTTGTGTGTGACCCGTGTTACAGGGTAATGACACGCTCTGCGTGACCCACGTTACAGGGTAATGACACAATCTGTGTGACCTGTGTTACAGGGTAATGACACACTCTGTGTGCCCCATGTTAGAGGGTAATGACACACGGTGTGTGACCCATGTTACAGGGTAATGACATGCTCTGTGTGACCCGTGTTATAAGGTAATGACACACTCTGTGTGACCCATGTTACGGGGTAATGACACGCTCTGTGACCCATGTTACAGGGAAATGACATGCTCTGTGTGACCCATGTTACAGGGTAATGACACGCTATGTGTGACCCGTGTTACAGGGTAATGACATGCTCTGTGTTACTCATGTTACAGGGTAATGACGCGCGGTGTGACCCATGTTTCAGGGTAATGACACGCTCTGTTTGACCCATGTTCCAGGGTAATGACACACTGTGTGACCCGTGTTATAGAGTAATGTCACGCTCTGTGTGACCCGTGTTACATGGTAATGACACACCCTGTGTGACCCGTGTTACAGTGTAATGACACACTCTGTGTGACCCATCTTACAGGGTAATGGCACGCTCTGTGTGACCCATGTTACAGGGTAATGACACACTGTGTGACCCCTGTTACAAGGTAATGACATGCTGTATGTGACCCATGTTACAGGGTAATGACACGCTGTATGACCCATGTTACAGGGTAATGACATGCTCTGTGTGACCCATGTTACAGGGTAATGACACACTGTATCACCCATGTTACAGGGTAATGACATGCTCTGTGTGACCCGGGTCACAGGGTAATGACACGCTCTTTGTGACCCATGTTACAGGGTAATGACATGCTCTGTGTGACCCGTGTAACATGGTAATGACACGCTCTGGGTGTCCCATGTTACAGGGTAATGACACACTCTGTGTGACCCATGTTACAGGAAAATGTCACCCTCTGTGTGACCCATGTTACAGGGTATTAACATGCTCTGTGTGACCCATGTTATAGGGTAATGACACGCTGTGTGTGACCCATGTAACATGGTAATGACACGCTGTGTGTGACCAATGTTACAGGGTAATGACATGCTCTGTGTGACCCGTGTTACAGGGTAATGACACACTCTGTGTGACCCGTGTTACAGGGTAATGACATGCTGTGTGTGACCAATGTTACAGTGTAATGACACACTCGGTGTGACCCGTGTTACAGGGTAATGACACGCTGTATGACCCATGTTACAGGGTAATGACATGCTCTGTGTGACCCATGTTACAGGGTAATGACACGCTGTATGACACATGTTACAGGGTAATGACATGCTCTGTGTGTCCCATGTTACAGGGTAATGACGCTCTGTGTGACCCGTGTTACAGGGTAATGACACGCTCTGTGTGACTCATGTTACAGGGTAATGACACGCTCTGTGTGACCCGTGTTACAGGGTAATGACACGCTCTGTGTGTCCCGTGTTACAGGGTAATGACACACTCTGTGTGACCCGTGTTACAGGATAATGCCACCCTCTGTGTGACCCATGTTACAGGGTACTAACATGCTCTGTGTGACCCATGTAACATGGTCATGACACGCTCTGTGTGACCCATGTAACACGCTAATGACAGGCTGTGTGTGACCCATGTTACAGGGTAATGACACGCTCTGTGTGACCCGTGTAACATGGTAATGACACGCTCTGTGTGACCCATGTAACATGGTCATGACACGCTGTGTGTGACCCATGTTACAGGTTAATGACACGCTCTGTGTGACTCATGCTACAGGGTAATGACACGCTTTGTGACCCATGTTACAGGGTAATGACACGCTCTATATGACCTGTGTTACAGGGTAATGACACGCTGTGTGTGACCCGTGTTACAGGGTAATCACATGCACTGTGTGACCCATGTTACAGGGTAATGACATGCACTGTGACGCCCATGTTACAGGGTAATGCCACGCTGTGACCCGTCTTACAGGGTAATCACACGCTGTGTGTGACCCGTGTTGCAGGGTAATGACACACTGTGTGTGACCCATGTTACAGGCTAATTACATGCTGTCTGTGACCTGTGTTACAGGATAATGACACACTGTGTGTGACCCATGTTACAGGGTAATGACACTCTGTGACCCGTGTTACAGGGTAATGACACGCTCTGTGTGACCCGTGTTACAGGGTAATGGCACGCTGTGTGACCCGTGTTACAGGGTAATGACACACTCTGTGTGACTCATGTTACAGGGTAATGACATGCTGTGTGTCCCGTGTTACTGGGTAATGACACGCTCTGTGTGACCCGTGTTACAGGTTAATGACACAGTGACCCGTGTTACAGGATAATGACACACTCTGTGTGACTCATGTTACAGGTTAATGACACGCTGTGTGACCCATGTTACAGGGTAATGACACGCTTTGTGTGACCCATGTTACAGGGTAATGACACACTGTGTGACCCATGTTCCAGGGTAATAACACACTCTGTGTGACCCGTGTTACAGGGTAATGAGACGCTCTGTGTGACCCGTGTTACAGGGTAATGACACACTGTGTGACCCGTGTTACAGGGTAATTACACACGTTGTGTGACCCATGTTACAGGGTAATGACACGCTCTGTGTGACCCATGTAACATGGTAATGGCACGCTGTGTGACCCATGTTACAGGGTAATGACATGCCATGTGACCCAAGTTACAGGGTAATGACACGCTCTGTGAGACCCGTGTAAAATGGTAATGACATGCTCTGTGTGTCACATGTTACAGGGTAAAGACACGCTGTGTGTGACCCATGTTACAGGCTACCAGCATGCGCTGTGTGACCCATGTTACAGGGTAATGACACGCTCTGTGTGACCCATGTAACATGGTAATGACACGATGTGTGTGACCCATGTTACAGGGTAATGACACACTGTGACCAGTGTAACATGGTAATGACACGCTGTGTGTGACCCATGTTACAGGATAATGACACACTCTGTGTGACTCATGTTACAGGGTAATGACACGCTGTGTGACCCATGTTACAGGGTAATGACATGCTCTATATGACCCGTTACAGGGTAATGACACGCTGTGTGTGACTCGTGTTACAGGGTAATGACACGCTCTATGTGACCCGTGTTACAGGTAATGACGCGCTCTGTGTGACCTGTGTTGCAGGGTAATGACACGCTGTGTGTGACCCGTGTTACAGGGTAATGATATGCTGTGTGTGACCCATGTTACAGGGTAAAGACATGCACTGTGTGACCCATGTTACAGGGTAATGACATGCACTGTGACCCCCATGTTACAGGGTAATGACACGCTGTGTGTGACCCATGTTACAGGGTAATGACACGCTGTGTGTGACCCATGTTACAGGGTAATGACACGCTGTGTGTGACCCATGTTACAGGGTAATGACACGCTGTGTGTGACTCGTGTTACAGGGTAATGACACGCTCTGTGTGACCCGTGTTACAGGTAATGACGCGCTCTGTGTGACCTGTGTTGCAGGGTAATGACACGCTGTGTGTGACCCGTGTTACAGGGTAATGATATACTGTGTGTGACCCATGTTACAGGGTAAAGACTTGCACTGTGTGACCCATGTTACAGGGTAATGACATGCACTGTGACCCCCATGTTACAGGGTAATGACACGCTGTGTGTGACCCGTGTTACAGGGTAATGACACGCTGTGTGTGACCCATGTTACAGGGTAATGACACGCTGTGTGTGACCCATGTTACAGGGTAATGACATGCACTGTGTGACCCATGTTACAGGGTAATGACACACTGTGTGTGACCCATGTTACAGGGTAATGACACGCTGTGTGTGACCCATGTTACAGGGTAATGACACGCTGTGTGTGACCCGTGTTATAGGGTAATGACATGCTGTTTGGCCCATGTTACAGGGTAATGACACGCTCTGTGTGACCCATGTAACATGGTAATGACACGCTGTGTGACTCATGTTACAGGGTAATGACACGCCGTGTGACCCGTGTTACAGGGTAATGACATGCTGTGTGTGACCCGTGTTACAGGGTAATGACACGCCATGTAACCCGCATTACAGGGTAATGACATGCTCTGTGTGACCCATTTTACAGGATAATGACACGCTCTGTGTGACCCGTGTTACAGGGTAATGACACGCTCTGTGTGACCCATGTTACAGGGTAATGACACACTGTGACACATGTAACATGGTAATGACACGCTCTGTGCGACCCGTGTTACAGGATAATGACACGCTGTGTGACTCGTGTTACAGGGTAATGACACGCTGTGTGTCACCCGTGTTACAAAGAAAACAAAGAGTTTTTATTGATACAATTCCATTCATGACATCAGATGTTTGTCGGGCTAGAGGAGAAAGGGAGGCCATGGAGGGATTTTAATACAAGGATGACAATTATAAAATTGGTGTGTTGCCGGAGCCAATGTAGGCGAGCGAGCACAGGGGTGATGTGTGAAAAGCCTCGGTGCGAGTTCAGATACGGGCAGCGGAGTTTTGGATGAGATGAAGCTTACGGAGGGTTCAAGGTGGGAGGCTAGACAGGAGAGTGTTGGAATACTCGAGTCTGGAGGTAATGAAGGCATGGAGGAGGGCGTCAGCAGGAGAGGAGCTGAGGCAGTGGCAGAGACGGTTGATGTTACAGAAGTGATCTGTGTTAAAGGTTAACAATACTCTCTGTATATTGTGTTTACAGGTTAAAGATAGGTGTAGCTTACCATATGAAGAATGAGAAAGACTGACTCCCTGTTCTTCACAAGTGCTTTCTCTGTCTCTTGACCGATCTGCAGTAGACTCATTGAGGCAAACTAAAACAAAGAGCAGGAAAATACAGTGTGAGAGCGGGCTTGGTTAATGCAGCCTTCAACAATGAGGCTGTGCCCTGACACAGGAGAATAGAGTGCAACAAAAGCATCCCAATCCTCAGGGAACATCAGCATCACAATCCTCAGGGAACATCAGCATCACAATCCTCAGGGATCATCACCATCCCAATCCTCAGGGATCATCACCATCCCAATCCTCAGGCAACATCACCATCGCAATCCTCAGGGAACATCAGCATCCCAATCCTCCGGGATCATCACTATCCCAATCCTCAGGGATCATCACCATCCCAATCCTCAGGGATCATCACCATCCCAATCCTCAGGGAACATCAGCATCCCAATCCTCAGGGAACATCGCCATCCCAATCCTCAGGGAACATCGCCATCCCAATCCTCAGGGAACATCACCATCCCAATCCTCAGGGAACATCAGCATCCCAATCCTCAGGGAACATCACCATCCCAATCCTCAGGGATCATCACCATCCCAATCCTCAGGGATCATCACCATCCCAATCCTCAGGGAACATCACCATCCCAATCCTCAGGGATCATCACCATCCCAATCCTCAGGGATTATCACCATCCCAATCCTCAGGGATTATCACCATCCCAATCCTCAGGGATCATCACCATCCCAATCCTCAGGGAACATCACCATCCCAGTCCTCAGGGATCATCACCATCCCAATCCTCAGGGATTATCACCATCCCAATCCTCAGGGATCATCACCATCCCAATCCTCAGGGATCATCACCATCCCAATCCTCAGGGAACATCAGCATCCCAATCCTCAGGGAACATCACCATCCCAATCCTCAGGGATCATCACCATCCCAATCCTCAGGGAACATCACCATCCCAATCCTCAGGGAACATCACCATCCCAATCCTCAGGGAACATCACCATCCCAATTCTCAGGGAACATCACCATCCAAATCCTCAGGGAACATCAGCATCCCAATCCTCAGTGAACATCAGCATCCCAATCCTCAGGGAACATCAGCATCCTAATCCTCAGGGAACATCGCCATCCCAATCCTCAGGGAACATCAGCATCCCAATCCTCAGGGAACATCACCATCCCAATCCTCAGGGAACATCACCATCCCAATCCTCAGGGAACATCACCATCCCAATTCTCAGGGAACATCACCATCCAAATCCTCAGGGAACATCAGCATCCCAATCCTCAGGGAACATCAGCATCCCAATCCTCAGGGAATATCGCCATCCCAATCCTCAGGGAACATCACCATCCCAATCCTCAGGGATCATCACCATCGCAATCCTCAGGGAACATCAGCATCCCAATCCTCCGGGATCATCACTATCCCAATCCTCAGGGATCATCACCATCCCAATCCTCAGGGATTATCATCATCCCAATCCTCAGGGATCATCACCATCCCAATCCTCAGGGAACATCACCATCACAATCCTCAGGGATCATCACCATCCCAATCCTCAGGGAACATCAGCATCCCAATCCTCAGGGAACATCACCATCCTAAACCTATAGGGGTTGCACAATTGCCCTCAGTTTCTGTAAGGTGGCAACAGTAAATCAACCTGTTCCTGGCTGCCAATGGCCTTTGCTGGAAGCTGTGTGCATTTCACCATGAATGTGTGTTGTGTGTGAGTATGTGCTTGAGCATGTATGCATGTGAATGAATGTTTGTGTGTGAGAGCATGTGTCTATGTCTGTGAGTGTGTATCTGTGACTGTGCGTATGTTTGTTTGTGGTGATGTGTGTGAGAGCAAGTGTCTATGTCTGTGAGCGTGTATCTGTGACTGTGCGTATGTTTGTTTGTGGTGATGTGTGTGAGAGCAAGTGTCTATGTCTGTGAGCGTGTATCTGTGACTGTGCGTATGTTTGTTTGTGGTGATGTGTGTGAGAGCAAGTGTCTATGTCTGTGAGCGTGTATCTGTGACTGTGCGTATGTTTGTTTGTGGCAATGTGTGTGAGAGCAAGTGTTTATGTCATAGAGTCATAGGGGGAAAAATTCAGTTGGTTGCGCCTCCCGTTAGCGCCTTAAGAGGGCGCTAAAATGATGCAAACCAACTAGCGCCCAGGCACAGCACTGCCCACGCCTCCCGCAAAATTCAGCGGGAAGTTAGTAGTGGCGCTAACCGGTAGCGCCCGGCGGCGCTGGCGATGACGTCATTGCCGTGCGCAGCACCCCGCTCACGCCCCAGCCACGATCTTCGGGAGCGCCCCCTGACTTGCCGCCAGACACTATGTCCGACAGGGTCAGGGGGGTGTACCTGCGGCCGGGGAGGCGCAATTTAAAGGCGAGGTGCGGGGCGGCCATTTTTGTTGCTGGCCGCCTGCCAGCACCTGCCTGCGTTCCCGTCCCCGGCCTCCTGAACCGTCCCCCCCCCCCCCCGCGGAGTGCTGGCTGCGCTCCAAGAGCCCGGCACTTCTCTTGGGTGCAGGGCTCCTTTGCCTGCACTCCCAATCCCCGGGGGCCCAGCTGGGCCCCAGGTCGCGCTGCACAAGGCCCCTCCCGTTTAAGAAGGGGAGGAAGGCCTGCAATACCGCGGCGCGACATGCCGCAGCTTGTGGCACTGCGGCACATAACGCCGCAATATTGACTCACAGCGCCCCAAGACGGATGCGGGGCGCTTCCAGTAGCGCCCCGCTTCCCTCTTGGGGCGCAACCGCTCAATTTCCGGCACGGGGACGGTAATTTTTCCAGGGCGCTACTCAATTTTTAGCCCATAGATTCATAACGGCTCCGAAGGAGGCCATTTGGCCCATCGAGTCCATGCCGGCTCTCTGTAGAGCAATCCAGTCAGTCCCATTCTCCCGCTCTGTCCCCGGAGCCCTGCTAGTTTATTTCCCTCAAGTGCATTGAGTGTCTCCGTTTCCACCACTTCCGTCGGCATCGAGTTCCAGGTCCTCACCACTCGCTGCGTAAAAAAGTTTTTCCTCACATTCCCCCTGTATTTCTTACCTAAAACCTTAAATCTGTGTCCCCTAGTCCTTGTACCATCAACTAGTGGGGACAGCCTTTCCCCGTCTAGCTGATCCAAACCCGTCATAATCCTGTACACCTCTATCAAATCACCCCTCAACCTCCTTTGCTCTAATGAAAACAAATCCAGCTTCTCCAACCTGTCCTTGTAGCTAAGATCCTCCATCCCCAGAACCATTCTGGTAAATCTCCTCTGCACCCGCTCAAGGGCCTTCACATCCTTCTTAAAGTGTGGTGTTGAGTGTGTTAATGAGTGTGAGTGTGTGTCTGTGAGTGTGTGGCAATGTGTGTGAATGTGAGTGTGATTGTGAGTGTGTGTATTTTTTTTAATTTGATTATGGGATGTGGGCATCGCTGGCAGGGCCAGCATTTATTGCCCATCCCTAATTGCCCTCGAGAAGGTGGTGGTGAGCCAGCTTCCTGAACCACTGCAGACCGTACAGTGAAGGTACTCCCACTGTGCTGTTCAGGAGGGAGTTCCAGGATTTTGACCCAGCGATGATGAAGGATCGGCGATATACTTCCAAGTCAAGGTGGTGTGTGACTTGGGAGGGGAACTTGGAGGTGGTGGTGTTCCCATACGCCTGCTGCCCTTGACCTTCCAGGTGGAAGAGTTTGCAGGTTTGGAAGCTGCTGTGGAAGAAGCCTTGGCAAGTTGCTGCAGTGCATCTTGTAGATGGTACACACTGCAGCCACGGTACGTCGGTGCTGGAGGGAGTGAGTGTTTAAGGTGATGTGTCTGTGTAGGATTAGTTTTTACTGTGCTACAACCGGTGGCACAAGGTAGCCATGTCCTCGATCCAAGCATGAGTTTCCATGTCACAATGATTGCAAACACCGTGCTCACTTACCGCCATGAACTCCTTCAGATGGTCTTGAATGTTCTGCTTGTGAATAGTGTAGAGAGCGGCTGCAATCTGGTTGATGGCTTTGGCCAAACAATGGATATTGTTACGGTGACCTGAAGGCAACAGATACAGTATTTCAATATACAGGGGAGATCCGCACCGACCTGAAATATACAGGAGAGATCCACACAAGCCTGTTGGAGGGGCGGTACTGAGAGAGTACTGCACTGTCGGAGGGGCAGTACTGAGAGAGCACTGCACTGTCGGAGGGGCAGTACTGAGGGAGTGCTGCACTGTTGGAGGGGCAGTACTGAGAGAGTACTGCACTGTCGGAGGGGCAGTACTGAGGGAGTGCTGCACTGTTGGAGGGGCAGAACTGAGGGAGCACCACACTGTCGGAGGGGCAGTACTGAGAGAGTACTGCACTGTCGGAGGGGCAGTACTGAGGGAGTGCTGCACTGTTGGAGGGGCAGTACTGAGAGAGTACTGCACTGTTGGAGGGGCAGTACTGAGGGAGCGCCGCACTGTCGGAAGTGCTGTCTTTTTGTTGAGATGTTAAACTGAGCTCCCACCTGTTTGTTGAAGTGGATGTTAGCAATGCCACGAAGGCAAGCAATGAGATGGGCACAGTGACTGGATATTTATAATAAAAGTAGAAAATGCTCGAAGTGCACATGTGGTTCAGAATCTATCAGTAGAATTGACAAGAGCCCATGAAACATTGACAGCCCATGTTGACCTGCAGAGGCTAACTGACCTGCTGTGTAATACATAGAATTACATAGAATGTAAGCACAGAAACAGGCCATTCGGCCCAAGTGGGCTGTGCCAGTGTTTATGCTCCACCCGAGCCTCCCACCCCTCTTCATCTCTTCCTATCAGCATATTCTTCTATTCCTTTCTCCCTCATGTACTTATCGAGTTTCCCGTTGAAAGTATTTCCAGCAATTGCAGTTTGGCCTTTTTCACGTTAACTGGTCTTTCATTCATTGTCTGCTTCTGGGATCTTGCTGTGTACAAAATGTCTGTTACATTTACCTGCATGAGTACACTTCAAAAAAAGTAATTCATTATGTGAAGCACTTTGGGTATTTCTGCTGGATGTAAGCAGGGGCTGTATAAATAAATACAAGTTATCACTGCCCTTTAATAGCCTGGTCACTGAGGCTCCGAGTTTGCGACTTACCCTGGTGCTCCTGATTATAAATGGACATGGGGTCACTGGCGAGAGACGGGAGGGAGACAGCTACGTAGACCATGAGGAGGTAGGTCAGTCTGTAATCTTCTTCAGAAGAATTCTCTGGAAACAAATCAGATTAGCAGATTAGCAGTTCCACACTGGTGACTTTGGACATGTCCGCTCTGGTTGACACAAGAAGCCTCAAGAAACATTAATCCCACTCGCAGTGTTACACACATCCAGTCCGTGTTTTATGATATATCTGACCCATGGTTAGTGAGAAATCCAGTCCATATTTTGCGATGGATCCTGCCTGCTTCAGGAACAGTGGAGCTCCCAGCTCACAGTCCTTTACCAAAATACTCCTACAGCACATTAAACTTTCCCTGTGTAAACTCGGTAAAAACACAGTAAAATCGTAAGGTCAAAGATATCAGTGCCACTCCCAACATCCAACTCCTTTGTAACTAGACCCTCTTTAACAATTAACGTCACCCACCTCATGCTTTACCTCCTGATCCTTCTTAAAACACACAACTCTGCCAGTTCGCTTCCCAATCAGCGTTCGATTTCAACCAAGTTTCAGTCAAAATCTATTTCCTCATTATGTACCAGCACCTCTCACTCACCCATTTTAGTCCTTCTGCTCCTTGCAGTCATATCAGAACTCAAGTTAGCCTTTAATTTCCTTGCCCCCGCTTTCCTAATTATTCCTACAGTCTGTTCTTTGTCGCCCTCCCCCGCTCTACCAGTTTAAATACCTCCGCACTGAGTTATTTACCCTTTCTGTACCCCTCCAGTTCAGGTGAAGTCCATATCTACTGTACAGCTTCCCTCTGTCCCAGAACTGGTCCCAATGTCCTCAGGATCTGAATCCAGACATCAATGGATCTCATTTGTCCTCGCCTGACTTGCCCAGCACAGGGCACAGGATGTAATCCTGAAATTACTACCCTTGAGACCTCGCTCTTTAGCCTTGACCCTAACTCCTCACACTGCCTCTGCATGACCTCTGTACTACTGTTTCCTACGTAACTGCTTCCTCGGATTGTCGTAAAACCCATCTGGTTCACTAATATATTTAGGGAAGGAAATCTGCCGTCCTTAGCCGGTCTGGCCTATATGTGACTCCAGACCCACAACAATGTGGTTGACTCTCAACAGCCCTCTGCGGTTCAAGAAGGCGGCTCACCACCACCTTCTCAAGGGCAATTAGGAATGGGCAATGAATGCCGGCCTTGCCAGCGACACCCACATCCCAGGAACAAATAATTAATTACATGGACCATGAATTCTGGCTCCTGTCTCTCCCTGTTCAAAGGTTTTTCCACCCGCTCTGTTATGTCCTTTACCCTGGCACCAGGGAGACAACACACCATTTGGGACTCATGGTCACTGCTGCAGGAAGGCCGTCTATCCCTCTAATAATTGAATCTCCCCTCACTGCCACTCGCCTCGCCTCTGCTTTCTTTTTGTCGCCCCAGTGTACTTACCATTCTTCTGATTTGAGAGTGCAGTGACAAGCGCGGGATCCACCTGGCATGAGGCCCCTGCTGCTGAAGTCAGTTCACAGATGGCGAGTATATCCTGCAGAGGACAAGGAACAAGGCACTCAGGACCTCATTTCTCTATCAGCATCGGCTGTACGTGGAGGCCTCAGCTCCCAGTGGAAGTGGGATTGCAGAGCCGATAGCACCACTCAGATATCTGAATGCCTGACTCACTGTGATCTTGGAAGCTTCTTCACAAGCATGGTACAGTAGCCTGATGGTTATACTATTGGCCGAGCAACCCAGAGGTTGTGCCTTCAAACCCCACCATGACTCCAGAAAATAACAACAACAACTTGTATTTATACCATGCCTTTAATCTGGTAAAATGTCCCCAGGCCCTTCACAGAATTGAGTCCCACTGAGTCTAAGCACAGACCCAGCCCTCATACCTTTATGTCAGTGGTTGAGCTGACGATGTTACTCAGAATCTGAATGGAGCCCATGAGGAACGGGATGTGACCAGATAAAACCTGCAAAAAGACAAGAAACAACGTGAGCGAAACCTTTACCAGTTCTCCCAGGCTGGGAGTGTGCAGGGTGAGTGGGGAGTGTGCAGGGTGAGTGGGGAGTGTGCAGGGTGAGTGGGGAGTGTGCAGGGTGAGTGGGGAGTGTGTAGGTTGAGTGGGGAGTGCGCTGGATGAGTGGGGAGTGCGCTGGATGAGTGGGGAGTGCGCTGGGTGAGTGGGGAGTGCGCTGGGTGAGTGGGGAGTGCGCTGGGTGAGTGGGGAGTGCGCTGGGTGAGTGGGGAGTGCGCTGGGTGAGTGGGGAGTGCGCTGGATGAGTGGGGAGTGCGCTGGGTCAGTGTGGTGTGTGCTGGGTGAGTGGGGAGTGTGCGGGGTGAGTGGGGAGTGCGCTGGGTGAGTGGGGAGTGCGCTGGGTGAGTGGGGAGTGCGCTGGGTGAGTGGGGAGTGCGCTGGGTGAGTGGGGAGTGCGCTGGGTGAGTGGGGAGTGTGCTGGGTGACTGGAGTGTGTGCTGGGTGAGTGGGGAATTTGTTGGGTGAGTGGGGAGTGCGCTGGGTGAGTGGGGAGTGCGCTGGGTGAGTGGGGAGTGCGCTGGGTGAGTGGGGAGTGCGCTGGGTGAGTGGGGAGTGCGCTGGGTGAATGGGGAGTGTGCTGGGTGAGTGGGGAGTGTGCTGGGCGAGTGGGGAGTGTGCTGGGCGAGTGGGGAGTGTGCTGGGCGAGTGGGGAATGTGCTGGGAGAGTGGGGAGTCTGCGGGGCGAGTGGGGAGTGTGTTGGGCGAGGGGGAGAGTGCTGGGTGAGTGTAGAGAGTATTGGGTGAGTGGGGAGAGTGCTGGGTCAGTGGGGAGTGTGTTGGGTGTGTGGGGAGTGCGCTGGGTCAGTGGGGAGTGCGCTGGGTCAGTGGGGAGTGCGCTGGCTGAGTGGGGAATGCTCTGGCTGAGTGGGGAGTGTTCTGGCTGAGTGGGGAGTGCGCTGGCTGAGGGGGGAGTGCGCTGGCTGAGGGGGGAGTGCGCTGGCTGAGGGGGGAGTGCGCTGGCTGAGGGGGGAGTGCGCTGGCTGAGGGGGGAGTGCGCTGGCTGAGGGGGGAGTGCGCTGGCTGAGGGGGGAGTGCGCTGGCTGAGGGGGGAGTGCGCTGGCTGAGGGGGGAGTGCGCTGGCTGAGGGGGGAGTGCGCTGGCTGAGGGGGGAGTGCGCTGGCTGAGGGGGGAGTGCGCTGGCTGAGGGGGGAGTGCGCTGGCTGAGGGGGGAGTGCGCTGGCTGAGGGGGGAGTGCGCTGGCTGAGGGGGGAGTGCGCTGGCTGAGGGGGGAGTGCGCTGGCTGAGGGGGGAGTGCGCTGGCTGAGGGGGGAGTGCGCTGGCTGAGGGGGGAGTGCGCTGGCTGAGGGGGGAGTGCGCTCGGTGAGTGGGGAGTGCGTTCGGTGAGTGGGCAGTGCGCTGGGGGAGTGGGCAGTGCGCTGGGTGAGTGGGCAGTGCGCTGGGTGAGCGGGCAGTGCGCTGGGTGAGCGGGGAGAGCGCTGGGTGAGCGGGGAGTGAGCTGGGTGAGCGGGCAGTGTGCTGGGTCACTGGGGAGTGTGCTGGGTGAGTGGGCAGTGTGCTGGGTGAGTGTGGAGTGTGCTCGGTGAGTGGGGAGTGTGCTGGGTGAGTGGGGAGTGTGCTGGGTGAGTGGGGAGTGTGTTGGGTGAGGGGGTAGTGTGCTGGGCGAGTGGGGAGTGTGCTGGGCGAGTGGGGAGTGTGCTGAGCGAGTGGGGAGTGTGCTGAGCGAGTGGGGAGTGTGCTGGGAGAGTGGGGAGTGTGCTGGGCGAGTGGAGAGTGTGCTGGGCGAGTGGGGAGTGTGCTGGGCGAGTGGGGAGTGTGCTGGGCGAGTGGGGAGTGTGCTGGGCGAGTGGGGAGTGTGCTGGGCGAGTGGGGAGTGTGCTGGGCGAGTGGGGAGTGTGCTGGGCGAGTGGGGAGTGTGCTGGGCGAGTGGGGAGTGTGCTGGGCGAGTGGGGAGTGTGCTGGGCGAGTGCGGAATTTGTTGGGTGAGTGGGGAGTGCGCTGGGTGAGTGGGGAGTGCGCTGGGCGAGTGGGGAGTGTGCTGGGCGAGTGGGGAGTGTGCTGGGCGAGTGGGGAGTGCGCTGGGCGAGTGGGGAGTGCGCTGGGCGAGTGGGGAGTGCGCTGGGCGAGTGGGGAGTGCGCTGGGCGAGTGGGGAGTGCGCTGGGCGAGTGGGGAGTGCGCTGGGCGAGTGGGGAGTGCGCTGGGCGAGTGGGGAGTGCGCTGGGCGAGTGGGGAGTGCGCTGGGCGAGTGGGGAGTGCGCTGGGCGAGTGGGGAGTGCGCTGGGCGAGTGGGGAGTGCGCTGGGCGAGTGGGGAGTGCGCTGGGCGAGTGGGGAGTCTGCTGGGCGAGTGGGGAGTCTGCTGGGCGAGTGGGGAGTGTGCTGGGCGAGTGGGGAGTGTGCTGGGCGAGTGGGGAGTGTGCTGGGCGAGTGGGGAGTGTGCTGGGCGAGTGGGGAGTGTGCTGGGCGAGTGGGGAGTGTGCTGGGCGAGTGGGGAGTGTGCTGGGCGAGTGGGGAGTGTGCTGGGCGAGTGGGGAGTGAGCTGGGCGAGTGGGGAGTGTGCTGGGTGACTGGAGAGTGTGCTGGGTGAGTAGGGAATTTGTTGGGTGAGTGGGGAGTGCGCTGGGTGAGTGGGGAGTGCGCAGGGTGAGTGCGGGGTGCGCTGGGTGAGTGGGGAGTGCGCTGGGCGAGTGGGGAGTGTGCTGGGCGAGTGGGGAGTGTGCTGGGCGAGTGGGGAGTGTGCTGGGCGAGTGGGGAGTGAGCTGGGCGAGTGGGGAGTGTGCTGGGTGACTGGAGAGTGTGCTGGGTGAGTAGGGAATTTGTTGGGTGAGTGGGGAGTGCGCTGGGTGAGTGGGGAGTGCGCAGGGTGAGTGGGGGGTGCGCTGGGTGAGTGGGGAGTGTGCTGGGTGAATGGAGAGTGTGCTGGGTGAGTGGGGAGTGTGCTGGGTGAATGGGGAGTGCGCTGGGTGAATGGGGAGTGCGCTGGGTGAGTGGAGAGTGTACGGGGCGAGTGTGGAGTGTATTGGGTGAGTGGGGAGAGTGCTGGCTGAGTGGGGAGTGCGCTGGGTGAGTGGGGAGTGTGCTGGGTGAGTGTGGAGAGTATTGGTTGAGTGGCGAGTGTGCTGGGTGAGTGGGGAGTGTGCTGGGTGAGTGGGGGGTGCGCTCGATGAGTGGGAAGTGCGCTGGGTGAGTGGGGAGTGCGCTGGATGAGTGGGTAGTGTGCTGAGTGAGTGTGCTGGGTGAGTGGGCAGTGTGCTGGGTGAGTGGG
This sequence comes from Somniosus microcephalus, assembly GCF_052327205.1. NCBI lineage: Eukaryota > Metazoa > Chordata > Chondrichthyes > Squaliformes > Somniosidae > Somniosus > Somniosus microcephalus. Next base: position 6,830,190 of record NC_141015.1, read on the forward strand.
GAGTGCGCTGGGTGAGTGGGGGGTGCGCGGTCAGTGGGGAATTTGTTGGGTGAGTGGGGAGTGTGTTCGGTGAGTGGGGAATGTGCTGGGTGACTGGGGAGTGTCCTGGGCGAGTGGGGAGTGTGGTGGGCGAGTGGGGAGTGTGCTGGGTGAGTGGGGATTGTGCGGGGTGAGTGGGGAGTGTGCTCGGTGAGTGGGGAGTGTGCTCGGTGAGTGGGGAGTGTGCTGGGTGAGTGGGGAGTGTGCTGGGTGAGTGGGGAGTGTGCTGGGTGAGTGAGGAGTGTGTTGGGTGAGGGGGGAGTGTGTTGGGCAAGGGGGGAGTGTGCTGGGCGAGTGGGGAGTGTGCTGGGCGAGTGGGGAGTGTGCTGGGCGAGTGGGGAGTGTGCGGGGTGTGCGGGGTGAGTGGGGGGTGTGCTGGATGAGTGGGGAATTTGTTGGGTGAGTGGGGAGTGTGCTGGGTGAGTGGGGAGTGTGCTGGGTGAGTGGGGAGTGTGCTGGGTGAGTGGGGAGTGTGCTGGGTGAGTGGGGAGTGTGCTGGGTGAGTGGGGAATGTGCTGGGCGAGTGGGGAGTGTGCTGGGCGAGTGGGGAGTGTGCTGGGCGAGTGGGGAGTGTGCTGGGCGAGTGGGGAGTGTGCTGGGCGAGTGGGGAGTGTGCTGAGCGAGTGGGGAGTGTGCTGAGCGAGTGGGGAGTGTGCTGGGAGAGTGGGGAGTGTGCTGGGCGAGTGGAGAGTGTGCTGGGCGAGTGGGGAGTGTGCTGGGCGAGTGGGGAATTTGTTGGGCGAGTGGGGAGTGTGCTGGGCGAGTGGGGAGTGTGCTGGGCGAGTGGGGAGTGTGCTGGGCGAGTGGGGAGTGTGCTGGGCGAGTGGGGAGTGTGCTGGGCGAGTGGGGAATTTGTTGGGTGAGTGGGGAGTGCGCTGGGTGAGTGGGGAGTGCGCTGGGTGAATGGGGAGTGTGCTGGGCGAGTGGGGAATGTGCTGGGCGAGTGGGGAGTGTGCTGGGCGAGTGGGGAATGTGCTGGGCGAGTGGGGAGTGTGCTGGGCGAGTGGGGAGTGTGCTGGGCGAGTGGGGAGTGTGCTGGGCGAGTGGGGAGTGTGCTGGGCGAGTGGGGAGTGTGCTGGGCGAGTGGGGAGTGTGCTGGGCGAGTGGGGAGTGTGCTGGGCGAGTGGGGAATTTGTTGGGCGAGTGGGGAGTGCGCTGGGTGAGTGGGGAGTGCGCTGGGCGAGTGGGGAGTGCGCTGGGCGAATGGGGAGTGCGCTGGGCGAGTGGGGAGTGTGCTGGGCGAGTGGGGAGTGTGCTGGGCGAGTGGGGAGTGTGCTGGGCGAGTGGGGAGTGTGCTGGGCGAGTGGGGAGTGTGCTGGGCGAGTGGGGAGTGTGCTGGGCGAGTGGGGAGTGTGCTGGGCGAGTGGGGAGTGTGCTGGGCGAGTGGGGAGTGTGCTGGGCGAGTGGGGAGTGGGCTGGGCGAGTGGGGAGTGTGCTGGGCGAGTGGGGAGTGTGCTGGGCGAGTGGGGAGTGTGCTGGGCGAGTGGGGAGTGTGCTGGGCGAGTGGGGAGTGTGCTGGGCGAGTGGGGAGTGTGCTGGGCGAGTGGGGAGTGTGCTGGGCGAGTGGGGAGTGTGCTGGGCGAGTGGGGAGTGAGCTGGGCGAGTGGGGAGTGTGCTGGGTGACTGGAGAGTGTGCTGGGTGAGTAGGGAATTTGTTGGGTGAGTGGGGAGTGCGCTGGGTGAGTGGGGAGTGCGCAGGGTGAGTGGGGGGTGCGCTGGGTGAGTGGGGAGTGTGCTGGGCGAGTGGGGAGTGTGCTGGGCGAGTGGGGAGTGTGCTGGGCGAGTGGGGAGTGTGCTGGGCGAGTGGGGAGTGTGCTGGGCGAGTGGGGAATTTGTTGGGCGAGTGGGGAGTGCGCTGGGTGAGTGGGGAGTGCGCTGGGCGAGTGGGGAGTGCGCTGGGCGAATGGGGAGTGCGCTGGGCGAGTGGGGAGTGTGCTGGGCGAGTGGGGAGTGTGCTGGGCGAGTGGGGAGTGTGCTGGGCGAGTGGGGAGTGTGCTGGGCGAGTGGGGAGTGTGCTGGGCGAGTGGGGAGTGTGCTGGGCGAGTGGGGAGTGTGCTGGGCGAGTGGGGAGTGTGCTGGGCGAGTGGGGAGTGGGCTGGGCGAGTGGGGAGTGTGCTGGGCGAGTGGGGAGTGTGCTGGGCGAGTGGGGAGTGTGCTGGGCGAGTGGGGAGTGTGCTGGGCGAGTGGGGAGTGTGCTGGGCGAGTGGGGAGTGTGCTGGGCGAGTGGGGAGTGTGCTGGGCGAGTGGGGAGTGTGCTGGGCGAGTGGGGAGTGAGCTGGGCGAGTGGGGAGTGTGCTGGGTGACTGGAGAGTGTGCTGGGTGAGTAGGGAATTTGTTGGGTGAGTGGGGAGTGCGCTGGGTGAGTGGGGAGTGCGCAGGGTGAGTGGGGGGTGCGCTGGGTGAGTGGGGAGTGCGCTGGGCGAGTGGGGAGTGTGCTGGGCGAGTGGGGAGTGTGCTGGGCGAGTGGGGAGTGAGCTGGGCGAGTGGGGAGTGTGCTGGGTGACTGGAGAGTGTGCTGGGTGAGTAGGGAATTTGTTGGGTGAGTGGGGAGTGCGCTGGGTGAGTGGGGAGTGCGCAGGGTGAGTGGGGGGTGCGCTGGGTGAGTGGGGAGTGTGCTGGGTGAATGGAGAGTGTGCTGGGTGAGTGGGGAGTGTGCTGGGTGAATGGGGAGTGCGCTGGGTGAATGGGGAGTGCGCTGGGTGAGTGGAGAGTGTACGGGGCGAGTGTGGAGTGTATTGGGTGAGTGGGGAGAGTGCTGGCTGAGTGGGGAGTGCGCTGGGTGAGTGGGGAGTGTGCTGGGTGAGTGTGGAGAGTATTGGTTGAGTGGCGAGTGTGCTGGGTGAGTGGGGAGTGTGCTGGGTGAGTGGGGGGTGCGCTCGATGAGTGGGAAGTGCGCTGGGTGAGTGGGGAGTGCGCTGGATGAGTGGGTAGTGTGCTGAGTGAGTGTGCTGGGTGAGTGGGCAGTGTGCTGGGTGAGTGGGGAGTGCGCTGGGTGAGTGGGGGGTGCGCGGTCAGTGGGGAATTTGTTGGGTGAGTGGGGAGTGTGTTCGGTGAGTGGGGAATGTGCTGGGTGACTGGGGAGTGTCCTGGGCGAGTGGGGAGTGTGGTGGGCGAGTGGGGAGTGTGCTGGGTGAGTGGGGATTGTGCGGGGTGAGTGGGGAGTGTGCTCGGTGAGTGGGGAGTGTGCTCGGTGAGTGGGGAGTGTGCTGGGTGAGTGGGGAGTGTGCTGGGTGAGTGGGGAGTGTGCTGGGTGAGTGGGGAGTGTGCTGGGTGAGTGGGGAGTGTGCTGGGTGAGTGAGGAGTGTGTTGGGGAGGGGGGAGTGTGTTGGGCGAGGGGGGAGTGTGCTGGGCGAGTGGGGAGTGTGCTGGGCGAGTGGGGAGTGTGCTGGGCGAGTGGGGAGTGTGCTGGGCGAGTGGGGAGTGTGCGGGGTGAGTGGGGAGTGTGCTGGGTGAGTGGGGGGTGAGCTGGATGAGTGGGGAATTTGTTGGGTGAGTGGGGAGTGTGCTGGGTGAGTGGGGAGTGTGCTGGGCGAGTGGGGAGTGTGCTGGGCGAGTGGGGAGTGTGCTGGGCGAGTGGGGAGTGTGCTGGGCGAGTGGGGAGAGTGCTGGGCGAGTGGGGAGTGTGCTGGGCGAGTGGGGAGTGTGCTGGGCGAGTGGGGAGTGTGCTGGGCGAGTGGGGAGTGTGCTGGGCGAGTGGGGAGTGTGCTGGGCGAGTGGGGAGTGTGCTGGGCGAGTGGGGAGTGTGCTGGGCGAGTGGGGAGTGTGCTGGGCGAGTGGGGAGTGTGCTGGGTGACTGGAGAGTGTGCTGGGTGAGTAGGGAATTTGTTGGGTGAGTGGGGAGTGCGCTGGGTGAGTGGGGAGTGCGCAGGGTGAGTGGGGGGTGCGCTGGGTGAGTGGGGAGTGCGCTGGGCGAGTGGGGAGTGTGCTGGGCGAGTGGGGAGTGTGCTGGGCGAGTGGGGAGTGTGCTGGGCGAGTGGGGAGTGAGCTGGGCGAGTGGGGAGTGTGCTGGGTGACTGGAGAGTGTGCTGGGTGAGTGGGGAATTTGTTGGGTGAGTGGGGAGTGCGCTGGGTGAGTGGGGAGTGCGCAGGGTGAGTGGGGGGTGCGCTGGGTGAGTGGGGAGTGTGCTGGGCGAGTGGGGAGTGTGCTGGGCGAGTGGGGAGTGTGCTGGGCGAGTGGGGAGTGTGCTGGGCGAGTGGGGAGTGTGCTGGGCGAGTGGGGAATTTGTTGGGCGAGTGGGGAGTGCGCTGGGTGAGTGGGGAGTGCGCTGGGCGAGTGGGGAGTGCGCTGGGCGAATGGGGAGTGCGCTGGGCGAGTGGGGAGTGTGCTGGGCGAGTGGGGAGTGTGCTGGGCGAGTGGGGAGTGTGCTGGGCGAGTGGGGAGTGTGCTGGGCGAGTGGGGAGTGTGCTGGGCGAGTGGGGAGTGTGCTGGGCGAGTGGGGAGTGTGCTGGGCGAGTGGGGAGTGTGCTGGGCGAGTGGGGAGTGGGCTGGGCGAGTGGGGAGTGTGCTGGGCGAGTGGGGAGTGTGCTGGGCGAGTGGGGAGTGTGCTGGGCGAGTGGGGAGTGTGCTGGGCGAGTGGGGAGTGTGCTGGGCGAGTGGGGAGTGTGCTGGGCGAGTGGGGAGTGTGCTGGGCGAGTGGGGAGTGTGCTGGGCGAGTGGGGAGTGAGCTGGGCGAGTGGGGAGTGTGCTGGGTGACTGGAGAGTGTGCTGGGTGAGTAGGGAATTTGTTGGGTGAGTGGGGAGTGCGCTGGGTGAGTGGGGAGTGCGCAGGGTGAGTGGGGGGTGCGCTGGGTGAGTGGGGAGTGCGCTGGGCGAGTGGGGAGTGTGCTGGGCGAGTGGGGAGTGTGCTGGGCGAGTGGGGAGTGAGCTGGGCGAGTGGGGAGTGTGCTGGGTGACTGGAGAGTGTGCTGGGTGAGTAGGGAATTTGTTGGGTGAGTGGGGAGTGCGCTGGGTGAGTGGGGAGTGCGCAGGGTGAGTGGGGGGTGCGCTGGGTGAGTGGGGAGTGTGCTGGGTGAATGGAGAGTGTGCTGGGTGAGTGGGGAGTGTGCTGGGTGAATGGGGAGTGCGCTGGGTGAATGGGGAGTGCGCTGGGTGAGTGGAGAGTGTACGGGGCGAGTGTGGAGTGTATTGGGTGAGTGGGGAGAGTGCTGGCTGAGTGGGGAGTGCGCTGGGTGAGTGGGGAGTGTGCTGGGTGAGTGTGGAGAGTATTGGTTGAGTGGCGAGTGTGCTGGGTGAGTGGGGAGTGTGCTGGGTGAGTGGGGGGTGCGCTCGATGAGTGGGAAGTGCGCTGGGTGAGTGGGGAGTGCGCTGGATGAGTGGGTAGTGTGCTGAGTGAGTGTGCTGGGTGAGTGGGCAGTGTGCTGGGTGAGTGGGGAGTGCGCTGGGTGAGTGGGGGGTGCGCGGTCAGTGGGGAATTTGTTGGGTGAGTGGGGAGTGTGTTCGGTGAGTGGGGAATGTGCTGGGTGACTGGGGAGTGTCCTGGGCGAGTGGGGAGTGTGGTGGGCGAGTGGGGAGTGTGCTGGGTGAGTGGGGATTGTGCGGGGTGAGTGGGGAGTGTGCTCGGTGAGTGGGGAGTGTGCTCGGTGAGTGGGGAGTGTGCTGGGTGAGTGGGGAGTGTGCTGGGTGAGTGGGGAGTGTGCTGGGTGAGTGGGGAGTGTGCTGGGTGAGTGGGGAGTGTGCTGGGTGAGTGAGGAGTGTGTTGGGTGAGGGGGGAGTGTGTTGGGCGAGGGGGGAGTGTGCTGGGCGAGTGGGGAGTGTGCTGGGCGAGTGGGGAGTGTGCTGGGCGAGTGGGGAGTGTGCGGGGTGAGTGGGGAGTGTGCTGGGTGAGTGGGGGGTGAGCTGGATGAGTGGGGAATTTGTTGGGTGAGTGGGGAGTGTGCTGGGTGAGTGGGGAGTGTGCTGGGCGAGTGGGGAGTGTGCTGGGCGAGTGGGGAGTGTGCTGGGCGAGTGGGGAGTGTGCTGGGCGAGTGGGGAGTGTGCTGGGCGAGTGGGGAGTGTGCTGGGCGAGTGGGGAGTGTGCTGGGCGAGTGGGGAGTGTGCTGGGCGAGTGGGGAGTGTGCTGGGCGAGTGGGGAGTGTGCTGGGCGAGTGGGGAGTGTGCTGGGCGAGTGGGGAGTGTGCTGGGCGAGTGGGGAGTGTGCTGGGTGACTGGAGAGTGTGCTGGGTGAGTAGGGAATTTGTTGGGTGAGTGGGGAGTGCGCTGGGTGAGTGGGGAGTGCGCAGGGTGAGTGGGGGGTGCGCTGGGTGAGTGGGGAGTGCGCTGGGCGAGTGGGGAGTGTGCTGGGCGAGTGGGGAGTGTGCTGGGCGAGTGGGGAGTGAGCTGGGCGAGTGGGGAGTGTGCTGGGTGACTGGAGAGTGTGCTGGGTGAGTAGGGAATTTGTTGGGTGAGTGGGGAGTGCGCTGGGTGAGTGGGGAGTGCGCAGGGTGAGTGGGGGGTGCGCTGGGTGAGTGGGGAGTGTGCTGGGTGAATGGAGAGTGTGCTGGGTGAGTGGGGAGTGTGCTGGGTGAATGGGGAGTGCGCTGGGTGAATGGGGAGTGCGCTGGGTGAGTGGAGAGTGTACGGGGCGAGTGTGGAGTGTATTGGGTGAGTGGGGAGAGTGCTGGCTGAGTGGGGAGTGCGCTGGGTGAGTGGGGAGTGTGCTGGGTGAGTGTGGAGAGTATTGGTTGAGTGGCGAGTGTGCTGGGTGAGTGGGGAGTGTGCTGGGTGAGTGGGGGGTGCGCTCGATGAGTGGGAAGTGCGCTGGGTGAGTGGGGAGTGCGCTGGATGAGTGGGTAGTGTGCTGAGTGAGTGTGCTGGGTGAGTGGGCAGTGTGCTGGGTGAGTGGGGAGTGCGCTGGGTGAGTGGGGGGTGCGCGGTCAGTGGGGAATTTGTTGGGTGAGTGGGGAGTGTGTTCGGTGAGTGGGGAATGTGCTGGGTGACTGGGGAGTGTCCTGGGCGAGTGGGGAGTGTGGTGGGCGAGTGGGGAGTGTGCTGGGTGAGTGGGGATTGTGCGGGGTGAGTGGGGAGTGTGCTCGGTGAGTGGGGAGTGTGCTCGGTGAGTGGGGAGTGTGCTGGGTGAGTGGGGAGTGTGCTGGGTGAGTGGGGAGTGTGCTGGGTGAGTGGGGAGTGTGCTGGGTGAGTGGGGAGTGTGCTGGGTGAGTGAGGAGTGTGTTGGGTGAGGGGGGAGTGTGTTGGGCGAGGGGGGAGTGTGCTGGGCGAGTGGGGAGTGTGCTGGGCGAGTGGGGAGTGTGCGGGGTGAGTGGGGAGTGTGCTGGGTGAGTGGGGGGTGAGCTGGATGAGTGGGGAATTTGTTGGGTGAGTGGGGAGTGTGCTGGGTGAGTGGGGAGTGTGCTGGGTGAGTGGGGAGTGTGCTGGGTGAGTGGGGAGTGTGCTGGGTGAGTGGGGAGTGTGCTGGGTGAGTGGGGAATGTGCTGGGTGAGTGGGGAGTGTGCTGGGCGAGTGGGGAGTGTGCTGGGCGAGTGGGGAGTGTGCTGGGCGAGTGGGGAGTGTGCTGGGAGAGTGGGGAGTGTGCTGGGCGAGTGGAGAGTGTGCTGGGCGAGTGGGGAGTGTGCTGGGCGAGTGGGGAATTTGTTGGGCGAGTGGGGAGTGTGCTGGGCGAGTGGGGAGTGTGCTGGGCGAGTGGGGAGTGTGCTGGGCGAGTGGGGAGTTTGCTGGGCGAGTGGGGAGTGTGCTGGGCGAGTGCGGAATTTGTTGGGTGAGTGGGGAGTGCGCTGGGTGAGTGGGGAGTGTGCTGGGTGAATGGGGAGTGTGCTGGGCGAGTGGGGAATGTGCTGGGCGAGTGGGGAGTGTGCTGGGCGAGTGGGGAATGTGCTGGGCGAGTGGGGAGTGTGCTGGGCGAGTGGGGAGTGTGCTGGGCGAGTGGGGAGTGTGCTGGGCGAGTGGGGAGTGTGCTGGGTGAGTGGGGAGTGTGCTGGGCGAGTGGGGAATTTGTTGGGCGAGTGGGGAGTGCGCTGGGTGAGTGGGGAGTGCGCTGGGCGAGTGGGGAGTGCGCTGGGCGAATGGGGAGTGCGCTGGGCGAGTGGGGAGTGTGCTGGGCGAGTGGGGAGTGTGCTGGGCGAGTGGGGAGTGTGCTGGGCGAGTGGGGAGTGTGCTGGGCGAGTGGGGAGTGTGCTGGGCGAGTGGGGAGTGTGCTGGGCGAGTGGGGAGTGTGCTGGGCGAGTGGGGAGTGAGCTGGGCGAGTGGGGAGTGTGCTGGGTGACTGGAGAGTGTGCTGGGTGAGTAGGGAATTTGTTGGGTGAGTGGGGAGTGCGCTGGGTGAGTGGGGAGTGCGCAGGGTGAGTGCGGGGTGCGCTGGGTGAGTGGGGAGTGCGCTGGGCGAGTGGGGAGTGTGCTGGGCGAGTGGGGAGTGTGCTGGGCGAGTGGGGAGTGTGCTGGGCGAGTGGGGAGTGAGCTGGGCGAGTGGGGAGTGTGCTGGGTGACTGGAGAGTGTGCTGGGTGAGTAGGGAATTTGTTGGGTGAGTGGGGAGTGCGCTGGGTGAGTGGGGAGTGCGCAGGGTGAGTGGGGGGTGCGCTGGGTGAGTGGGGAGTGTGCTGGGTGAATGGAGAGTGTGCTGGGTGAGTGGGGAGTGTGCTGGGTGAATGGGGAGTGCGCTGGGTGAATGGGGAGTGCGCTGGGTGAGTGGAGAGTGTACGGGGCGAGTGTGGAGTGTATTGGGTGAGTGGGGAGAGTGCTGGCTGAGTGGGGAGTGCGCTGGGTGAGTGGGGAGTGTGCTGGGTGAGTGTGGAGAGTATTGGTTGAGTGGCGAGTGTGCTGGGTGAGTGGGGAGTGTGCTGGGTGAGTGGGGGGTGCGCTCGATGAGTGGGAAGTGCGCTGGGTGAGTGGGGAGTGCGCTGGATGAGTGGGTAGTGTGCTGAGTGAGTGTGCTGGGTGAGTGGGCAGTGTGCTGGGTGAGTGGGGAGTGCGCTGGGTGAGTGGGGGGTGCGCGGTCAGTGGGGAATTTGTTGGGTGAGTGGGGAGTGTGTTCGGTGAGTGGGGAATGTGCTGGGTGACTGGGGAGTGTCCTGGGCGAGTGGGGAGTGTGGTGGGCGAGTGGGGAGTGTGCTGGGTGAGTGGGGATTGTGCGGGGTGAGTGGGGAGTGTGCTCGGTGAGTGGGGAGTGTGCTCGGTGAGTGGGGAGTGTGCTGGGTGAGTGGGGAGTGTGCTGGGTGAGTGGGGAGTGTGCTGGGTGAGTGAGGAGTGTGTTGGGTGAGGGGGGAGTGTGTTGGGCAAGGGGGGAGTGTGCTGGGCGAGTGGGGAGTGTGCTGGGCGAGTGGGGAGTGTGCTGGGCGAGTGGGGAGTGTGCGGGGTGTGCGGGGTGAGTGGGGGGTGTGCTGGATGAGTGGGGAATTTGTTGGGTGAGTGGGGAGTGTGCTGGGTGAGTGGGGAGTGTGCTGGGTGAGTGGGGAGTGTGCTGGGTGAGTGGGGAGTGTGCTGGGTGAGTGGGGAGTGTGCTGGGTGAGTGGGGAATGTGCTGGGCGAGTGGGGAGTGTGCTGGGCGAGTGGGGAGTGTGCTGGGCGAGTGGGGAGTGTGCTGGGCGAGTGGGGAGTGTGCTGGGTGAGTGGGGAGTGTGCTGAGCGAGTGGGGAGTGTGCTGAGCGAGTGGGGAGTGTGCTGGGAGAGTGGGGAGTGTGCTGGGCGAGTGGAGAGTGTGCTGGGCGAGTGGGGAGTGTGCTGGGCGAGTGGGGAATTTGTTGGGCGAGTGGGGAGTGTGCTGGGCGAGTGGGGAGTGTGCTGGGCGAGTGGGGAGTGTGCTGGGCGAGTGGGGAGTGTGCTGGGCGAGTGGGGAGTGTGCTGGGCGAGTGGGGAATTTGTTGGGTGAGTGGGGAGTGCGCTGGGTGAGTGGGGAGTGCGCTGGGTGAATGGGGAGTGTGCTGGGCGAGTGGGGAATGTGCTGGGCGAGTGGGGAGTGTGCTGGGCGAGTGGGGAATGTGCTGGGCGAGTGGGGAGTGTGCTGGGCGAGTGGGGAGTGTGCTGGGCGAGTGGGGAGTGTGCTGGGCGAGTGGGGAGTGTGCTGGGCGAGTGGGGAGTGTGCTGGGCGAGTGGGGAGTGTGCTGGGCGAGTGGGGAGTGTGCTGGGCGAGTGGGGAGTGTGCTGGGCGAGTGGGGAATTTGTTGGGCGAGTGGGGAGTGCGCTGGGTGAGTGGGGAGTGCGCTGGGCGAGTGGGGAGTGCGCTGGGCGAATGGGGAGTGCGCTGGGCGAGTGGGGAGTGTGCTGGGCGAGTGGGGAGTGTGCTGGGCGAGTGGGGAGTGTGCTGGGCGAGTGGGGAGTGTGCTGGGCGAGTGGGGAGTGTGCTGGGCGAGTGGGGAGTGTGCTGGGCGAGTGGGGAGTGTGCTGGGCGAGTGGGGAGTGTGCTGGGCGAGTGGGGAGTGTGCTGGGCGAGTGGGGAGTGGGCTGGGCGAGTGGGGAGTGTGCTGGGCGAGTGGGGAGTGTGCTGGGCGAGTGGGGAGTGTGCTGGGCGAGTGGGGAGTGTGCTGGGCGAGTGGGGAGTGTGCTGGGCGAGTGGGGAGTGTGCTGGGCGAGTGGGGAGTGTGCTGGGCGAGTGGGGAGTGTGCTGGGCGAGTGGGGAGTGAGCTGGGCGAGTGGGGAGTGTGCTGGGTGACTGGAGAGTGTGCTGGGTGAGTAGGGAATTTGTTGGGTGAGTGGGGAGTGCGCTGGGTGAGTGGGGAGTGCGCAGGGTGAGTGGGGGGTGCGCTGGGTGAGTGGGGAGTGTGCTGGGCGAGTGGGGAGTGTGCTGGGCGAGTGGGGAGTGTGCTGGGCGAGTGGGGAGTGTGCTGGGCGAGTGGGGAGTGTGCTGGGCGAGTGGGGAATTTGTTGGGCGAGTGGGGAGTGCGCTGGGTGAGTGGGGAGTGCGCTGGGCGAGTGGGGAGTGCGCTGGGCGAATGGGGAGTGCGCTGGGCGAGTGGGGAGTGTGCTGGGCGAGTGGGGAGTGTGCTGGGCGAGTGGGGAGTGTGCTGGGCGAGTGGGGAGTGTGCTGGGCGAGTGGGGAGTGTGCTGGGCGAGTGGGGAGTGTGCTGGGCGAGTGGGGAGTGTGCTGGGCGAGTGGGGAGTGTGCTGGGCGAGTGGGGAGTGGGCTGGGCGAGTGGGGAGTGTGCTGGGCGAGTGGGGAGTGTGCTGGGCGAGTGGGGAGTGTGCTGGGCGAGTGGGGAGTGTGCTGGGCGAGTGGGGAGTGTGCTGGGCGAGTGGGGAGTGTGCTGGGCGAGTGGGGAGTGTGCTGGGCGAGTGGGGAGTGTGCTGGGCGAGTGGGGAGTGAGCTGGGCGAGTGGGGAGTGTGCTGGGTGACTGGAGAGTGTGCTGGGTGAGTAGGGAATTTGTTGGGTGAGTGGGGAGTGCGCTGGGTGAGTGGGGAGTGCGCAGGGTGAGTGGGGGGTGCGCTGGGTGAGTGGGGAGTGCGCTGGGCGAGTGGGGAGTGTGCTGGGCGAGTGGGGAGTGTGCTGGGCGAGTGGGGAGTGAGCTGGGCGAGTGGGGAGTGTGCTGGGTGACTGGAGAGTGTGCTGGGTGAGTAGGGAATTTGTTGGGTGAGTGGGGAGTGCGCTGGGTGAGTGGGGAGTGCGCAGGGTGAGTGGGGGGTGCGCTGGGTGAGTGGGGAGTGTGCTGGGTGAATGGAGAGTGTGCTGGGTGAGTGGGGAGTGTGCTGGGTGAATGGGGAGTGCGCTGGGTGAATGGGGAGTGCGCTGGGTGAGTGGAGAGTGTACGGGGCGAGTGTGGAGTGTATTGGGTGAGTGGGGAGAGTGCTGGCTGAGTGGGGAGTGCGCTGGGTGAGTGGGGAGTGTGCTGGGTGAGTGTGGAGAGTATTGGTTGAGTGGCGAGTGTGCTGGGTGAGTGGGGAGTGTGCTGGGTGAGTGGGGGGTGCGCTCGATGAGTGGGAAGTGCGCTGGGTGAGTGGGGAGTGCGCTGGATGAGTGGGTAGTGTGCTGAGTGAGTGTGCTGGGTGAGTGGGCAGTGTGCTGGGTGAGTGGGGAGTGCGCTGGGTGAGTGGGGGGTGCGCGGTCAGTGGGGAATTTGTTGGGTGAGTGGGGAGTGTGTTCGGTGAGTGGGGAATGTGCTGGGTGACTGGGGAGTGTCCTGGGCGAGTGGGGAGTGTGGTGGGCGAGTGGGGAGTGTGCTGGGTGAGTGGGGATTGTGCGGGGTGAGTGGGGAGTGTGCTCGGTGAGTGGGGAGTGTGCTCGGTGAGTGGGGAGTGTGCTGGGTGAGTGGGGAGTGTGCTGGGTGAGTGGGGAGTGTGCTGGGTGAGTGGGGAGTGTGCTGGGTGAGTGGGGAGTGTGCTGGGTGAGTGAGGAGTGTGTTGGGTGAGGGGGGAGTGTGTTGGGCGAGGGGGGAGTGTGCTGGGCGAGTGGGGAGTGTGCTGGGCGAGTGGGGAGTGTGCTGGGCGAGTGGGGAGTGTGCGGGGTGAGTGGGGAGTGTGCTGGGTGAGTGGGGGGTGAGCTGGATGAGTGGGGAATTTGTTGGGTGAGTGGGGAGTGTGCTGGGTGAGTGGGGAGTGTGCTGGGCGAGTGGGGAGTGTGCTGGGCGAGTGGGGAGTGTGCTGGGCGAGTGGGGAGTGTGCTGGGCGAGTGGGGAGTGTGCTGGGCGAGTGGGGAGTGTGCTGGGCGAGTGGGGAGTGTGCTGGGCGAGTGGGGAGTGTGCTGGGCGAGTGGGGAGTGTGCTGGGCGAGTGGGGAGTGTGCTGGGCGAGTGGGGAGTGTGCTGGGCGAGTGGGGAGTGTGCTGGGTGACTGGAGAGTGTGCTGGGTGAGTAGGGAATTTGTTGGGTGAGTGGGGAGTGCGCTGGGTGAGTGGGGAGTGCGCAGGGTGAGTGGGGGGTGCGCTGGGTGAGTGGGGAGTGCGCTGGGCGAGTGGGGAGTGTGCTGGGCGAGTGGGGAGTGTGCTGGGCGAGTGGGGAGTGAGCTGGGCGAGTGGGGAGTGTGCTGGGTGACTGGAGAGTGTGCTGGGTGAGTAGGGAATTTGTTGGGTGAGTGGGGAGTGCGCTGGGTGAGTGGGGAGTGCGCAGGGTGAGTGGGGGGTGCGCTGGGTGAGTGGGGAGTGTGCTGGGTGAATGGAGAGTGTGCTGGGTGAGTGGGGAGTGTGCTGGGTGAATGGGGAGTGCGCTGGGTGAATGGGGAGTGCGCTGGGTGAGTGGAGAGTGTACGGGGCGAGTGTGGAGTGTATTGGGTGAGTGGGGAGAGTGCTGGCTGAGTGGGGAGTGCGCTGGGTGAGTGGGGAGTGTGCTGGGTGAGTGTGGAGAGTATTGGTTGAGTGGCGAGTGTGCTGGGTGAGTGGGGAGTGTGCTGGGTGAGTGGGGGGTGCGCTCGATGAGTGGGAAGTGCGCTGGGTGAGTGGGGAGTGCGCTGGATGAGTGGGTAGTGTGCTGAGTGAGTGTGCTGGGTGAGTGGGCAGTGTGCTGGGTGAGTGGGGAGTGCGCTGGGTGAGTGGGGGGTGCGCGGTCAGTGGGGAATTTGTTGGGTGAGTGGGGAGTGTGTTCGGTGAGTGGGGAATGTGCTGGGTGACTGGGGAGTGTCCTGGGCGAGTGGGGAGTGTGGTGGGCGAGTGGGGAGTGTGCTGGGTGAGTGGGGATTGTGCGGGGTGAGTGGGGAGTGTGCTCGGTGAGTGGGGAGTGTGCTCGGTGAGTGGGGAGTGTGCTGGGTGAGTGGGGAGTGTGCTGGGTGAGTGGGGAGTGTGCTGGGTGAGTGGGGAGTGTGCTGGGTGAGTGGGGAGTGTGCTGGGTGAGTGAGGAGTGTGTTGGGTGAGGGGGGAGTGTGTTGGGCGAGGGGGGAGTGTGCTGGGCGAGTGGGGAGTGTGCTGGGCGAGTGGGGAGTGTGCGGGGTGAGTGGGGAGTGTGCTGGGTGAGTGGGGGGTGAGCTGGATGAGTGGGGAATTTGTTGGGTGAGTGGGGAGTGTGCTGGGTGAGTGGGGAGTGTGCTGGGTGAGTGGGGAGTGTGCTGGGTGAGTGGGGAGTGTGCTGGGTGAGTGGGGAGTGTGCTGGGTGAGTGGGGAGTGTGCTGGGTGAGTGGGGAATGTGCTGGGTGAGTGGGGAGTGTGCTGGGCGAGTGGGGAGTGTGCTGGGCGAGTGGGGAGTGTGCTGGGCGAGTGGGGAGTGTGCTGGGAGAGTGGGGAGTGTGCTGGGCGAGTGGAGAGTGTGCTGGGCGAGTGGGGAGTGTGCTGGGCGAGTGGGGAATTTGTTGGGCGAGTGGGGAGTGTGCTGGGCGAGTGGGGAGTGTGCTGGGCGAGTGGGGAGTGTGCTGGGCGAGTGGGGAGTTTGCTGGGCGAGTGGGGAGTGTGCTGGGCGAGTGCGGAATTTGTTGGGTGAGTGGGGAGTGCGCTGGGTGAGTGGGGAGTGTGCTGGGTGAATGGGGAGTGTGCTGGGCGAGTGGGGAATGTGCTGGGCGAGTGGGGAGTGTGCTGGGCGAGTGGGGAATGTGCTGGGCGAGTGGGGAGTGTGCTGGGCGAGTGGGGAGTGTGCTGGGCGAGTGGGGAGTGTGCTGGGCGAGTGGGGAGTGTGCTGGGTGAGTGGGGAGTGTGCTGGGCGAGTGGGGAATTTGTTGGGCGAGTGGGGAGTGCGCTGGGTGAGTGGGGAGTGCGCTGGGCGAGTGGGGAGTGCGCTGGGCGAATGGGGAGTGCGCTGGGCGAGTGGGGAGTGTGCTGGGCGAGTGGGGAGTGTGCTGGGCGAGTGGGGAGTGTGCTGGGCGAGTGGGGAGTGTGCTGGGCGAGTGGGGAGTGTGCTGGGCGAGTGGGGAGTGTGCTGGGCGAGTGGGGAGTGTGCTGGGCGAGTGGGGAGTGTGCTGGGCGAGTGGGGAGTGTGCTGGGCGAGTGGGGAGTGTGCTGGGCGAGTGGGGAGTGTGCTGGGCGAGTGGGGAGTGAGCTGGGCGAGTGGGGAGTGTGCTGGGTGACTGGAGAGTGTGCTGGGTGAGTAGGGAATTTGTTGGGTGAGTGGGGAGTGCGCTGGGTGAGTGGGGAGTGCGCAGGGTGAGTGGGGGGTGCGCTGGGTGAGTGGGGAGTGCGCTGGGCGAGTGGGGAGTGTGCTGGGCGAGTGGGGAGTGTGCTGGGCGAGTGGGGAGTGTGCTGGGCGAGTGGGGAGTGAGCTGGGCGAGTGGGGAGTGTGCTGGGTGACTGGAGAGTGTGCTGGGTGAGTAGGGAATTTGTTGGGTGAGTGGGGAGTGCGCTGGGTGAGTGGGGAGTGCGCAGGGTGAGTGGGGGGTGCGCTGGGTGAGTGGGGAGTGTGCTGGGTGAATGGAGAGTGTGCTGGGTGAGTGGGGAGTGTGCTGGGTGAATGGGGAGTGCGCTGGGTGAATGGGGAGTGCGCTGGGTGAGTGGAGAGTGTACGGGGCGAGTGTGGAGTGTATTGGGTGAGTGGGGAGAGTGCTGGCTGAGTGGGGAGTGCGCTGGGTGAGTGGGGAGTGTGCTGGGTGAGTGTGGAGAGTATTGGTTGAGTGGCGAGTGTGCTGGGTGAGTGGGGAGTGTGCTGGGTGAGTGGGGGGTGCGCTCGATGAGTGGGAAGTGCGCTGGGTGAGTGGGGAGTGCGCTGGATGAGTGGGTAGTGTGCTGAGTGAGTGTGCTGGGTGAGTGGGCAGTGTGCTGGGTGAGTGGGGAGTGCGCTGGGTGAGTGGGGGGTGCGCGGTCAGTGGGGAATTTGTTGGGTGAGTGGGGAGTGTGTTCGGTGAGTGGGGAATGTGCTGGGTGACTGGGGAGTGTCCTGGGCGAGTGGGGAGTGTGGTGGGCGAATGGGGAGTGTGCTGGGTGAGTGGGGATTGTGCGGGGTGAGTGGGGAGTGTGCTCGGTGAGTGGGGAGTGTGCTCGGTGAGTGGGGAGTGTGCTGGGTGAGTGGGGGGTGTGCTGGATGAGTGGGGAATTTGTTGGGCGAGTGGGGAGTGTGCTGGGTGAGTGGGGAGTGTGCTGGGTGAGTGGGGAGTGTGCTGGGTGAGTGGGGAGTGTGTTGGGTGAGTGGGGAATGTGCTGGGTGAGGGGGAGTGTGCGGGGTGTGTGGGGAGTGTGCTGGGTGAGTGGGGAGTGTGCGGGGTGAGTGGGGTGTGTGCGGGGTGAGTGGGGATTGTGCGGGGTGTGTGGGGATTGTGCAGGGTGTGTGGGGAGTGTGCTGGGTGAGTGGGGAGTGTGCGGGGTGAGTGGGGTGTGTGCGGGGTGAGTGGGGATTGTGCGGGGTGTGTGGGGATTGTGCAGGGTGTGTGGGGAGTGCGCTGGGTGAGTGGGGAGTGTGCGGGGTGAGTGGGGAGGGTGTTGGGTGAGTGGAGAGTGTGCTGGGTGATTAGGCAGTGTGCTGGGTGAGTGGGCAGTGTGTTGGGTGAGTGGGGAGTTTGCTGGGTGAGTGGAGAGTGTGTTGGGTGAGTGGGGAGTTTGCTGGGTGAGTGGAGAGTGTGTTGGGTGAGGGGAGAGTTTGCTGGGTGAGTGGAGAGTGTGTTGGGTGAGGGGAGAGTGTGTTGGGTAAGTGGGGAGTGTGCTGGGTGAGATGGGATTGTGCTGGGTGAGTGGAGAGTGTGTTGGGTGAGTGGGGAGTGTGCTGGGTGAGTGAGGAGTGTGCTGGGCGAGTGGGGAGTGCGTTGGGCGAGTGGGGAGTGCGCTGGGTGAGTGGGGAGTGCGCTGGGTGAGTGGGGAGTGCGCTGGGTGAGTGGGGAGTGCGCTGGGTGAGTGGGGAGTGCGCTGGGTGAGTGGGGAGTGCGCTGGGTGAGTGGGGAGTGCGCTGGGTGAGTGGGGAGTGCGCTGGGTGAGTGGGGAGTGCGCTGGGTGAGTGGGGAGTGCGCTGGGTGAGTGCGGAGTGCGCTGGATGAGTGCGGAGTGCGCTGGATGAGTGCGGAGTGCGCTGGGTGAGTGGGGAGTGCGCTGGGTGAGTGGGGATTGCGCTGGGTGAGTGGGAAGTGTGTTGGGTGAGTGGGAAGTGTGTTGGGTGAGTGGGGAATGTGCTGGGTGAGGGGGAGTGTGCGGGGTGTGTGGGGAGTGTGTGGGGTGAGTGGGGAGTGCGCTGGGTGAGTGGGGAGTGTGCGGGGTGAGTGGGGAGTGAGTGGGGAGGATGATGGGTGAGTGGAGAGTGTGCTGGGTGAGTAGGCAGTGTGCTGGGTGAGTGGGCAGTGTGTTGGGTGAGTGGGGAGTTTGCTGGGTGAGGGGAGAGTTTGCTGGGTGAGGGGAGAGTGTGTTGGGTGAGGGGAGTGTGTGTTGGGTAAGTGGGGAGTGTGCTGGGTGAGATGGGATTGTGCTGGGTGAGTGGAGAGTGTGTTGGGTGAGTGGGGAGTGTGCTGGGTGAATGGGGAGTGTGCTGGTGATGGGGATGGGGCAGGTGATGGGGATGTGGGCAGGTGATGGGGATGTGGGCAGGTGGTGCGATGTGGGCAGGTGATGGCATGTGGGCAGGTGATGGCGTGTCGGCAGGTGATGGGGTGTGGGCAGGTGATGGGGTGTGGGCAGGTGATGGGGTGTGGGCAGGTGATGGAGGTGTAGGCAGGTGATGGAGTTGTGGGAAGGTGATGGAGGTGTGGGCAGGTGATGGAGGTGTGGGCAGGTGATGGAGGTGTGGGCAGGTGATGGAGGTGTGGGCAGGTGATGGAGGTGTGGGCAGGTGATGGAGGTGTGGGCAGGTGATGGAGGTGTGGGCAGGTGATGGAGGTGTGGGCAGGTGATGGAGGTGTGGGCAGATGATGGAGGTGTGGGCAGGTGATGGAGTTGTGGGCAGGTGATGGAGTTGTGGGCAGATGATGAAGGTGTGGGCAGGTGATGAAGGTGTGGGCAGGTGATGGAGGTGTGGGCAGATGATGGAGGTGTGGGCAGGTGATGGAGTTGTGGGCAGGTGATGGAGTTGTGGGCAGATGATGAAGGTGTGGGCAGGTGATGAAGGTGTGGGCAGGCGATTGGGTTTTGGGCAGGTGATGGATGTGTGGGCAGGTGATGGAGGTGTGGGCAGCTGATGGAGGTGTGGGCAGCTGATGGAGGTGTGGGCAGCTGATGGAGGTGTGGGCAGCTGATGGAGGTGTGGGCAGCTGATGGAGGTGTGGGCAGCTGATGGAGGTGTGGGCAGCTGATGGAGGTGTGGGCAGCTGATGGGCTGCTGGGCCGAGTTTCTGCATGAAGCGTTAAATTGGTAGGAGTAATATGTAGGCCACTTATTCCTTGGAAGGTAAGGGGTGAATTTTCATTTAACCCGGCGGGAATGGATCGGTTATATAGGAAAAGAAGACAAAAGGTAATATGATAAACTTAGGAAAGAGGTTAAAAAGAAATATGAAATGAAAATATTGCTGGAAACAGAAACAGTTTGTAAAACGGGCAGCCAATCAGTTAATCCATTTACTGCCCAGCGCTTAAAATGAACATTCTCCCTAAATGGGGTAGAGGAGCAAAGATCTGAGATACAGATACATAAATCACTAAAAGTAACACCAGAAGTCGATAAGGCCACAAGGTGTGGAAACAAACCATTGGGGTAGATTTCTAGAGGAATAAAATACAAAAGTGGGGAGGTAAAGTTAAAGTTATATCGAACCTTGGTTGGACCACACTTGGAGCACTGTGCTGAGTTCTACTCTCCAGTTTATAAGGAGGAGACAGAAGCATTGGATAAAGTGCAAAATATATGTCGAAGGATCTTAACAGAATTGCGAGGGTACAACGGTCAGGGATGACTGAACATGCTGGGGCTCTTTACTCTAGAATGAGAAGACTATGAGGAAACCTGATAGTGGTCTTTAAAATCATGAAGGGGTTCGATAGGGTAGATGTAGAGAAAACGTTTCCACTTGTGGGGGAGTCCAGAACAAGTGGGTCATGAATATAAGATAGTCACTAACAGATCAAATAAAGAATTTTGGAGGAATGTTTTTACCCAGAGAGGGGTGAGAATGTGGAACTCGCTGCCACAGGGAGTGGTTGAAACAGAAAGTATTGATGGATTTAAGGGGAGACTTGATGCATACAATAACAACAACAACTTGTATTTATATAGCGCCTTTAACATAGTAAAACATCCCAAGGTGCTTCACAGGAGCAATTATCAAACAAAATTTGACACCGAGCCACATAAGGAGATCTTAGGGCAGACGACCAAGGTCAAAGAGGTCGATTTTAAGGAGTGTCTTGAAGGAGGAAAGAGAGGTAGCGAGGCGGAGAGGTTTAGGGAGGGAATTCCAGAACTTAGGGCCTTGGCAGCTGATCGCACGGCCACCAATGGTGCGATTAAAATCAAGGATCTCAAGAGGCCAGAAATAGGGGAGTGCAGATATCCTGGAAGGTTTGTAGGGCTGAAGGAGATTACAGAGATAGGGAGGACCGAGGCCATGGAGGGATTTGAAAACAAGGATGAGAATTTTGAAATCGAGGCGTTGCTTCGCCAGGAGCCAATGTAGGTCAGCGAGCACAAGGGTGATGGGCGAACGGGACTTGGTACGAGTTAGGACACGGGCAGCCGCGTTTTGGATGACCTCAAATTTACAGAAGGTAGAACGTGGGAGGCCGGCCAGAAAACATTGGAACAGTCTCTCCAGAACATTTTCAGAAGCTGCAACACACAAAAAGGGGCATGAGAATGAATACATCCGGGAGAAGGGAATATCGGGATATCGGGGGCAGGGTGGGAAGGGTTAATTAGAGTAGAAGGATTCTTGTGTGGACCACACCAGCAAAAACCAGTTGGGCCAAGTGGCCTGTTTCTGTGCTGCAGTGTAGTGGTGTAGTGGTTACAGTAAAACGCAAGTTGACTGCAGTGGGCACTGCCAGTGTGCAGTCCCCATGAGCACCTCCTGAGTCTGTCCTGTTAAATGTATCTTTACAGTGTCTATCCTCCAGTGCAGTAACTGACAGCAAGTGCTTGCACTTACATCTTGAAGTGCTTCCTGTGCCATAGATCGGAAGTTCAGGATCACACCGATAATGATCATCCTCTTCAGAACATTGTCAGATGCTGCAACACACAAGAAGGGGAATAAGAACAAACTGAAGGGAGCTGGGCGCAGGGCCACGATTACTCAGCACTCGACTGCAGGAGGTGCTCTCCAGCTGCACCTACATTCATCCACGACACCTACACCTCGAAACTTGATCCACCTTTTGAAATGTGGAATTTCCTCTACTCCAACACCTCCTTCTGTAATGATGTTGGAATAAGTGTCCTATACATGGGTGAAGCCTTACTACGTACGGGGATTGTTGCCCTCTATTTTGCTTTAAAATAAGCTAAACATCTGATTCATTAAATACAAAGAGTTGCAGCCAGTTCTACAGTTAGATACAGAGTAAAGCTCCCTCTGCACTGTCCCATCAAACACTCCCAGGGCAGGTACAGCACAGATTAGATACAGAGTAAAGCTCCCTCTACACTGTCCCATCAAACACTCCCAGGGCAGGTACAGCATGGGTTAGATACAGAGTAAAGCTCCCTCTACACCGTCCCATCAAACACTCCCAGGGCAGGTACAGCACGGGTTAGATACAGAGTAAAGCTCCCTCTACACCGTCCCATCAAACACTCCCAGGGCAGGTACAGCACGGGTTTGATACAGAGTAAAGCTCCCTCTACACCGTCCCATCAAACACTCCCAGGGCAGGTACAGCACAGGTTAGATACAGAGTAAAGCTCCCTCTACACTGTCCCATCAAACACTCCCAAGGCAGGTACAGCACGGGTTTGATACAGAGTAAAGCTCCCTCTACACTGTCCCATCAAACACTCCCAGGGCAGATACAGCACGGGTTAGATACAGAGCAAAGCTCCCTCTACACTGTCCCATCAAACACTCCCAGGGCAGGTACAGCACGGGTTAGATACAGAGTAAAGCTCCTTCTACACTGTCGCATCAAACACTCCCAGGGCAGGAACAGCACGGGTTAGATACAGAGTAAAGCTCCCTCTACACTGTCACATCAAACACTCCCAGGGCAGGTACAGCACGGGTTAACTACAGAGCAAAGCTCCCTCTACACTGTCGCATCAAACACTCCCAGGGCAGGTACAGCACGGGTTAGATACAGAGCAAAGCTCCCTCTACACCGTCCCATCAAACACTCCCAGGGCAGGTACAGCACGGGTTTGATACAGAGTAAAGCTCCCTCTACACTGTCACATCAAACACTCCCAGGGCAGGTACAGCACAGGTTAGATACAGAGTAAAGCTCCCTCTACACTGTCGCATCAAACACTCCCAGGGCAGTTACAGCACGGGTTAGATACAGAGTAAAGCTCCCTCTACACTGTCGCATCAAACACTCCCAGGGCAGGTGCAGCATGGGGTTAGATACAGAGTAAAGTTCACTCTACACTGTCCCATCAAACACTCCCAGGGCAGGTACAGCACACGTTAGATACAGAGTAAAGTTCCCTCTACACTGTCCCATCAAACACTCCCAGGTCAGATACAGCACGGGTTAGATACAGAGTAAAGCTCCCTCTACACTGTCCCATCAAACACTCCCAGGGCAGGTACAGCACGGGTTAGATACAGAGTAAAGCTCCCTCTACACTGTCCCATCAAACACTCCCAGGGCAGGTGCAGCACGGATTAGATACAGAGTAAAATTCCCTCTACACTGTCGCATCAAACACTCCCAGGGCAGAGACAGCACGGGTTAGATACAGAGTAAAGCTCCCTCTACACTGTCCCATCAAACACTCCCAGGGCAGGGACAGAGGAAAGTTCACTGTAAAGTATCAGACCGGGAATGTGACAGACAAGCAATGTGACAGACAGGCAATGTGACAGATGTAACGGTCAATAACATATCATTCTATAGTGGACACTAGGTGGAGCCATAGAGCTGTATATAGCTGTATGTATAAGACTACACTACCCAGCTGTATATATATTAAGACTACATTACCCATGAGGCACTAGGCTACCCACAAGGCAACAGTCAAGATGGCAGCCTGCACACAGGAGCACACATGCTGCATCTCTACAGATACTGTACCTAGAGAACGTGTACTGAATAAATGACTAGCTAGAAGCTAGCTGTGTTCATAATAAGAATGTCTAGTTATTAATGAACATAACATGGTACCAGGATGGTGAAGATCTGCTGAAAATTGTGAAAAGCGACATGGAGAATTTGAAGCCACCAGAGCGTTTGAATCTCACAGAAAAAATCGACTACAATTGGCAGACTTTTAAACAGCAATTCAAACTCTACATTGCAGCCATCGGATTCGGTACGAAGCCAGACGCAAGGAAGATAGCGTTGCTGCTTACGGTTGCAGGCCCACAGGCGATAGAGGTACTTAATACATTTGTATTTAATCCAGCGGAGAACAGAGAAAAATTAGAAGATGTGCTAAAAAAATTTGATGCACATTGCTCTCCCAAAAAGAATGAGACGTATGAAAGATACATCTTCTGTTCTCGGACACAGCAACAAAATGAGACTTTTGATAGCTTTATAACTGATCTGAAACTGAAAGCACAGACATGTAATTTCTCTGAGCTGAAATCATCCATGATTCGTGACCAGATTGTGTTTGGTATTCATGATAAAAAAGTCAGGGAACGTCTGTTGAGAGAAACCGAACTAAATTTGGAAAATGCGGTGAAAATATGCCAAGCCAGCGAGCTAGCTCGAAAGCACGCGAAGACTTTCAGTGAAATCAATAATGATGCGATTGTAATGAGTGAAAATGCTGCTGTCGGTGCTGTGTCCTACAAGGGGAAGAAACGTGGGCAGAACAGAAATGAAAAGCAATCGGAGGATGACATTTTTAATTGTAAACGCTGTGGTTACAAACACCAGTTAAGACAATGCCCAGCTTTTGGAAAAATGCACACAAAGTGTAATGGAAAGAATCACTTTGCCAAACAATGCTTTTCAAAAGTAAAAACAACGAAAGAGCAACAAGTTAATGTGATTGAGGACACTGATTTAAGTGAGACATTTTTTGTAGGAATGGTGTCATGTGATGATATCAAAAAAGATACAGAAAATGTGCAGCCCTCAGAAATGGACAATGCTGAACATAAAGTCAATGCAGTAAAAGTGGACAAATGGATGATCCCACTGCAGATAAATGGAGCATTAGCTACATTGAAACTGGACACTGGGGCAAAAGCAAACTTAATCAGTATGAGTGACATAAAAAATATGAAAGAAAAGCCCAAAATACAGAAAAAGTCAGTACTACTGAAGGACTATAATGGACAGAAAATAGATAGCTTAGGTGTATGCAGACTTAAAGTGACAGTCAAAGACAAAGTGCATCATCTCATGTTTTCTGTTGTGGCTGAAAGACTTGATTCAATACTAGGTGACAAAGCTTGTGAGGACTTAGAACTGGTCAAAAGAGTCTACCGTATAAACTGTGCCATAAGCAGACCAGGTGACTCAGGTGATGAAGCAGTGAGCCCATCAAGGATGAAAAGGCCAAAGGGTATCCATGTCTTCAAAAAGCCTAGTTTCTCCAAGAAGAAAGAAAAAGACTTTAAGGTCAAAGAGAAGCCAAAGGAAGAAAAGCACAAAGAGGAAAAACACAAGGAGAAAAAGTCCAAAGATATAACCACAGCAGATGTTGTTAAGCAGTGGAAAGAGAAAAAGAAAAAGAAGAAGCCTGCACCAGAGCAGGAAGCAGTTCCGGTGGATACTCCTTCTTCCCTCAGGCCAATCTTTGGTGTTCCATTAGCCGAGGCTGCTGAGAGGACTACGCTGTATGATGGGATCCAGCTGCCAGCAGTTTTTTGAGAGTGCATTGACTACATTGAGAGTTATGGCATGAAGAGTGAAGGAAACACTGAAACCCTCTCCAAGCAAAGATCGCAAGGAGACCTCGATCTATACAAGAGCAGATTGATGACAATGCCGCAACTGCATCTTGTCATTCACCGCCAGAACAATCTCATGAAGACACATCAGACTTACCCGTGTTGAGAAGATCCACACGTGAAGTAAAAGAGCCTGATAGACTTAATCTTTGAGTAAAATGTAAAGCTTTGAAAATGTGTTGACTGTTTTGAAAATGTTTATGTTTATAGAGCACTAACAAAAGTGTTACTGATATTATCTTTATTGTTTTCTTGAAAGTTGATTGATATTGATTTTGTTAAACCTCAAAGAAAGGGGGATGTAACGATTAATAACATGTCATTCTATAGTGGACACTAGGTGGAGCCGTAGAGCTGTATATAGCTGTATGTATAAGACTACACTACCCAGCTGTATATATATTAAGACTACATTACCCATGAGGCACTAGGCTACCCACAAGGCAACAGTCAAGATGGCAGCCTGCACACAGGAGCACACATGCTGCATCTCTACAGATACTGTACCTAGAGAACGTGTACTGAATAAATGACTAGCTAGAAGCTAGCTGTGTTCATAATAAGAATGTCTAGTTATTAATGAACATAACAACAGACAGGGAATGTGACAGACAGGCAATGTGACAGACAGGCAATGTGACAGACAGAGAATGTATCAGAGAGGGAATGTATCACTCACAGGTTAGACGTCTGGCTAGTGCGGTCATCAGGTCTGGTTTCTGTAGGTTGGACCTTACCTGGACCAAGATGTCCATGTTCTCCACCACCAGTTTCTGTTTGAACAATAAAAAGTACAGTGTGCATCACCCCTGATATTTCCCTGATATCTCGCTCGTCACTCCCCCATCACTCCATGCCTCACTTGCTCATCCTGCTTAGCCGCAGCCTGCTCCATTTCTGTTATGCCATCTTGTCTAGCCCCATGCCATGTTCTCGCTGCCCCCCCCTCAGCCTAACAACCTTGCTGATGACCATGCTGTCTCGCCCAGCTTGGCATAGCCACATTCATCTGCCCCACTCAACTCAGCTTGGGCCTGATTCGCCCACACTTCCAGCCTTGCTATCCCCAGTGCGCCTCCCGCACCCTGCTCAAGCCCAGCCTGCCCAACCACCACCCATTAACATCAGAAAACTTTACAGATTTAGACACCAGCTGCTCCTGAACATGGGACCTCCCCACCGGCAGACCCAAGGTTTGACTGTAGCTGGCTGTCACTGGGTGGCAGGAACCATTCCCTGGGGCACACACCACTGATTGCATCAGAGAGCCAGACAACACTTCCCTTACCTTCAGCTCGTTCACCTGCGAGGTAATGTGCCACATCAGGTGTTCACTCAGGTGCTTCATTCCATACGGTCCAATCAGTTCTGCCAACGCTTGCAGTTCTGTTAAGTTAAGAGACATTGATTGAAGTCAGGAGCGAAGACCTTTTTGCAAAAAACAAAATGAATCCAACATTCCAGTTTTATTTACAATGAACAGCCCCTCCTGACAGGTGAATCCAATGGAGGTAATTCGGTCATTTCAACTGACTTATACCGGGGACGGCAGGGGCAGCACAAGGTTCATTCACTGCAGTCCGAGGTCTGTGAGCCACCAATGCTGGGTCCCAGGGATCAGAGTCACTCCTGGGAAGGGTGTCGATCGATGGCCCAGTGCTGCAGCAGTGAGCAGCACCCCCAGCACAAGCTGCACTTCCCGCAGAAAGGTCCACCCACACTCTGCCCTGTAGACCTGAGCTTCTCCAGTCAGTCCTCCTGGCTCCTCCTCTTTACACTTGGGATCAGTGCTGTTTCCCTCCTCTGTAACCTACCAAACGCACGGATCTTACCTGTGTGCTTTGCTGAACCAGTAACCATTGTAAGAGCTGGCCACAACCTCTTGGACTGTGAAGTTGTAGACTTCATGAATTACTGACCACAGCAGGACACATTTGGAATTCAACCATGGAGGTCAGCACGCCCCACACAATGTTCAGCCATGGAGGTCAGCACGCCCCACACAATGATCAACCATGGAGGTCAGCACGTTCCACACAATGTTCAACCATGGAGGTCAGCACGCTCCACACAATGTTCAACAATGGAGGTCAGCACGCCCCACACAATGTTCAACCATGGAGGTCAGCACGCTCGACACAATGTTCAACCATGGAGGTCAGCACGCTCGACACAATGTTCAACCATGGAGGTCAGCACGCCCCACACAATGTTCAACCATGGAGGTCAGCACGCTCGACACAATGTTCAACCATGGAGGTCAGCACGCTCGACACAATGTTCAACCATGGAGGTCAGCACGCCCCACACAATGTTCAACCATGGAGGTCAGCACGCTCGACACAATGTTCAACCATGGAGGTCAGCACGCCCCACACAATGTTCAACCATGGAGGTCAGCACGCTCGACACAATGTTCAACCATGGAGGTCAGCACGCCCCACACAATGTTCAACCATGGAGGTCAGCACGCTCGACACAATGTTCAACCATGGAGGTCAGCACGCTCGACACAATGTTCAACCATGGAGGTCAACACGCCCCACACAATGTTCAACCATGGAGGTCAGCACGCCCCACACAATGTTCAACCATGGAGGTCAGCACGCTCGACACAATGTTCAACCATGGAGGTCAGCACGCTCGACACAATGTTCAACCATGGAGGTCAACACGCCCCACACAATGTTCAACCATGGAGGTCAGCACGCCCCACAAAATGTTCCTTCCACTAAAGGGGCGCGCTGGCCTCCACGGTCGAATAGCCAGTCGGCATCACGCGAAGCTCTGCGCTGGCAGCATCAGTTCATGAAAGCCACACTGTACCCACTGGACTGTCTATACTTCAATCGTTATGTTGTGCCCAACTACAGAAGTAAGCTCAGTCTGACTGAAATCTGTGAGCCCAAAGTTGCAGGGACTCGGAATATGGGCAACAGGGGCGGGGCAGGACAGAACCTCCCCCACTACCCGAGGCCTTCAAAATGCTGAACACCAGGAATGCACAGGCGTCACTTGTACCCAGCACTGCTAGTGGGCACATCATAAGAAGTACCTTGCATGGCGTACATCCCTCACTTTCATAGTGTCATCATGCACCTGCTCGTTTTTCTGGGTGTGAAGGGATGCATGTTGGTCAGAAGGATAAAGTGAGACAATATAAACTACATGGTATAATTTTAAAGGGGGTGCAGGAAGAGAGAGAGCTGGGGGTGTATATACACAAATCTTTGAAGGTGGCAGGACAAGCTAAAAAGGCTGTTAAAAAAGCACCTGGGATCCTTGGCTTTATTATTAGAAATATAGAATCAGAGAACGGTTACTGCACAGAAGGAGGCCATTCGGCCCGTCGAGCCCGTGCCGGCTCTCTGCAAGAACACTTCCGCTAGTCCCACTCCCCCGCCCTTTCCCCGTAGCCCTGCAAATGTTTTTTTCTTCAGGTACTTATCCAATTCCCTTTTGAACACCATGATTGAATCTGCCTCCACCACCCTCTCAGGCAGTGCATTCCAGATCCTAACCACTCGCTGCGTAAAAAAGTTTTTCCTCATGTCGCCTTTGGTTCTTCTGTCAATCACCTTAAATCCGTGTCCTCTGGTTCTCGACCCTTCCGCCAATGGGAACAGTTTCCCTCTATCTACTCTGTCTAGACCCCTCATGATTTTGAACACCTCTGTCAAATCTCCTCTCAATCATCTCTGCTCTAAGAAGAACAACCCCAGCTTCTCCAGTCTATCCACGTAACTGAAATCCCTCATCCCTGGAACCATTCTTGTAAATCTTTTCTGCACCCTCTCTAAAACCTTCACATCCTTCCTAAAGTGTGGTGCCCAGAATTGGACACAATACTCCAGTTGAGGCCGAACCAATGTTTTATAAAGATTCATCATAACTTGCTTGCTTTTGTACTCTATGGTCCCGATTTTCGGCTTGTGTGGGAAATGGTCGGGTTTCCCCAAATGTGGGGTTACTTACACACGTAAAAAAGTGTCAGCCAGCTCCACGCAATTTTCCCTCAAGTGGCCAATTAATTCCCAGCATGTGGGAAGCCTTGCTAATTGTCCAATTCGAGTCAGAAAGCTCCACAGTATGATGTCATCATTCATGGTGCTTTCAAGGTCCATAGCAAGCACTGCATCCTCTGAAGGCTTCCAAACGAACCATACAGGATGGCAGAGGAGCCTGCAGCAGCTGTGGCCAGTGCCAGACCCCGAGCTGCCTCCAAATTCGACGAGGCTTCACTGCAGGCATTATTGGATGGGGTTAGGGCCCACAGGGAGGACCTCTTCCCTAGGTCAGGGAGGAAGAGGCCTCCCACTGAGACCAATGCTGCATGGATGCAGGTGTCAGCAGATGCCAACTCGCTGGGAGTCACCAGAAGAACCTTGGCATTACATCTCTAACTCCTTCCTTTACTCCCCCACAGTACCATCCAGAGCCCCTGTCCTCACTGTGGAGGAGGAAGAGGCTGTGCAGCCAGACTCCTCAGAGGAAACTCCAACCTCTGAGGGTGCAGCGTCAGCAGAAGTAAGCGCACCCAGCACCAGCGCAGACACTCACACCTCGGGGGGACCTTCGGGACATAGAGTAGTGTTGTCACCTGGTATTTCACAACTCACAAGTGAGCCTCAGCAGGCTCTGGAGACAGGGACAGCAGTGGAGAGTCCTCGTCGGAGGGCGCAGGACTCTGCCAGCTCAGCTCAGCTGCGCTGCATGTCGACCCTCTGCCTCTGGGTCCATCTGCAAGAGAAGAGGTGATGGATCTCCATGCACAGATGCAGGGGTCTCTGGCAGGTTTTGTCTCCAGGATCGCTGCGAGTGTGGAGCGAATGGAGGAGTCCATAGCGACCATGAGCAGAGCCTTTGTGGAGTCATTGGTGCATGAACGCATCACCATGGAAAGGTTGGCAACCTCCATGGAGGAGATAACTCGCCAGGGTGCGGAAAACATGGTGAGTGCTCATAAGAGAATGACATCTCTTGAGGAGCGTTGGCCATCTGTTGAACAGAGAAACCAGATCTTCATGGAAGTCCTTCTGAGTAGGACTGCCAGTGCAGAAACGGGTCCCCATGGCCCCCTAAAGCGCAGCAAGGTGTTCTCAAGCCACTTCCAAGCGCTGGCCCCTTCTGGCTTGTGCAGCTTCAGGTGAGTGAGCAGCAGCCTGGTGCTCCTGTTGCTGATCCTGCTGTTCCTGGTTCTGCGGCTGCCGTTTCTGCTGCTGGAGATCCTCTAATGGCAAGAAGGGAAGGAAAAAAAGGCGTCCCATGCTTCTGGTAGATGCCTCCGCTGAGGAAGTGCTGAGTGAGGGTGGCGAGAGGGGCTTCCCAGGAGATCACATTGGAGAAGTGTGTGAGGCTCCAACCTTCCACAGCTGTGCCTAAGCCTTGAAGAAGTAGCCCCAAGCCTGCAACAACAAGGTCCTTCAACATACAAGTGCTGTCCCTTTAAATCGCAGCTTCTCCGATTGACCTGCAGCTGACAGCAAGCAAGCCGGCAAGCTTCCCGCCAGGTCTCATCAGCGGGGTTCTCCGCAGGCGTATTTGATGTGGGGAAAGCCCCAAAGTCGCAACGGCCCCGGAAAATCTACTTCAACAAGGTAATTATTGGTCATTAGTGTGCCGACGACCAGTCCCGCCAGCGGCGGCCGGGACTGAAGCGGGTCGCGGAGAAACGGCGGTCCGAAAGTCGGATGGGGCGGGGAATCAGGCGGGGGGGGGGTCGCGACCCGCTTTTTCGGCGATTTTCAGCCCCCGGCTGCCTGAAAAGCCGCCCAACGGCTGGCAGAAAATCAACCCCTATGCCTCTATTTATGAAGCCCAGGATCCCGTATGCTTTTTTAACCGCTTTCTCAACCTGCCCTGCCACCTTCAACAATTTGTGCACATATACCCCCAGTTCATGCACCCCCTTTAGGATTGTACCCTTTAGTTTATATTGCCTCTCCTTGTTCTTCCTACCAAAATGTATCACTTCGCACTTTTCTGCGTTAAATTTCATCTGCCACGTGTCCGCCGATTTCATCAGCCTATCTATGTCTTCCTGCAGTCTATCACTATTTTCCTCACTGTTCACTATACTTCCAAGCTTTGAGTCATCTGCAAATTTTGAAATAGTGCTCTGTACACCTAAGACCAAGTCATTAATATATATCAAGAAAAGCAGTGGTCCTAGAACCGACCCCTGGGGAACACCACTGTATACCTTCCGCCAGTCCAAAAAACAACCGTTCACCACTACTCTCTGTTTCCTGTCATTAGCCAATTCCGTATCCATGCTGCCACTGTCCCTTTTATTCCATGGGCTTCTACTTTGCTGGCAAGCCTATTGTGTGGCACTTTATCAAACGCCTTTTGGAAATCCATGTACACCATGTCAACCGCATTGCCCTCATCAACCCTCTCTGTTACCTCATCAAAAAACTCAATCAAGTTGGTTAAACAGGATTTGCCTTTAACAAATCCATGCTGGCTTTCCTTAATTAATCCACACTTGTCCAAGTGACTGTTAACTTTGTCCCTGATTATTGTTTGTAAAAGCTTCCCCACTACCGAGGTTAAACTGACTGGCCTGTAGTTGCTGGGTTTATCTTTATACCCTTTTTTGAACAAGGGTGTAACATTTGCAATTCTCCAGTCCTCTGGCACCACCCCCATATCTAAGGAGGATTGGAATATTATGGCCAGAACCTCCGCGATTTCCGCCCTCAATTCCCTCAGCATCCTAGGATGCATCCCATCCGGTCCTGGTGACTTATCAACTTTAAGTACAGACAGCCTTTCTAGTACCTCCACTTTATCAATTTCTATCTCATCCAGTATCTACACTACCTCCTCTTTCACTATGACTTTGGCAGCATCTTCTTCCTTGGTAAAGACAGATGCAAAGTACTTGTTTAGTACCTCAGCCATACCCTCTGCCTCCATGCGTGCATCTCCTTTTTGGTCCCTAATCAGCCCCACCCCTCCTCTTACTACCTGTTTACTATTTATATGCCTATAGAAGACTTTTGAATTCCCTTTTATGTTAGCTGCCAATCTATTCTCATACTCTCTCTTTGCTCCTCCTATATACTTTTTCACTTCTCCTCTGAACTTTCTATATTCAGCCTGATTCTCACTTGTATTCTCAACCTGACACCTGTCATACACCCCCTTTTTCTGCTTCATCATGTTGGCTATCTCTTTCTTCATCCAGGGAGCTCTGGCTGTGGTTGCCCTACCTTTCCCCCTCCTGGGAATGTACCTCGACTGTACCCGAACCATCTCCTCTTTAAAGGCAGCCCATTGTTCGGTTACAGTTTTGCCTGCCAATCTTTGATTCCAATTTACCTGGGTCAGATCTGTTCTCAACCCACTGAAATTTGCCTTCCTCCAATTAAGTATTTTTTCTCTAGATTGCTCCCTGTCCTTTTCCATAGCTAATCTAAACCTTATGATACTATGATCACTGTTCCCTAAATGTTCCCCTACTGACATTTGCCTCACTTGACCCACCTCATTCCCCAGAACCAGATCCAGCAATGCTTCCTTCCTCATTGGGCTGGAAGTGTACTGATTAAGAAAATTCTCCTGAACACACCAGAAATTCTTCCCACTCTCTGCCCTTTACACTATTGCTATCCCAGTCTATATTAGGATAATTGCAGTCCCCCATTATCACTGCTCTATAGTTCTTGCACCTCTCTGTAATTTCCCTGCAAATTTTCTCCTCTATATCACTCCTACTAGTTGGTGGCCTATAGAGTACACCTAGTAGTGTAATGGCACCTCTATTATTTCTTTACGCTAATCAAATAGATTCTGTCCTTGACCCCTCCAGGTCATCCTCTCTTTCCAGCACTGTAATATTCTCCTTAACCAATACTGCCACCCCACCTCCTTTCTTTCCTTCCCTATCTTTCCTGAACACCTTATACATAGATACATAGAAGATAGGAGCAGGAGTAGGCCATTCGGCCCTTCGTGCCTGCTCCGCCATTCGATGAGATCATGGCTGATCCTTTAATTCAGTATCCCGTCCCCGCCTTCTCTCCGTAACCCTTAACCCCTTTTGCCCGTAGAAATATATCTAATTCCCTCTTAAATATATTTAATGAGCTGGCGTACACTGCCCTCTGTGGCAATGAGTTCCACAGGTTCACCACTCTCTGAGTGAAGAAATTCCCCCTCATCTCTGTCCTAAATGGTTTAGCCCTTATCCTTAAATTATGTCCTCTAGTTCTGTTCTCACCCGCCAAGGGAAACATTCCTTCTGCATCCAGTCTGTCTAGACCTGTCAGAATTTTATACACTTCTATGAGGTCCCCTCTCAATCTTCTAAACTCCAGTGTGTACATCCCTAAACTACATAGTCTCTCCTCATAGGTCATTCCCGCCATTCCTGGTATCAGCCTGGTGAATCGCCGCTGCACCCCCTCCATGGCAAGAACATCCTTCCTCAGATGAGGCGACCAAAACTGTACACAGTACTCGAGGTGTGGTCTCACCAGTGCCCTGTACAGCTGCAGCAAGGTATCCCTGTTCCTGTATTCTAACCCTTTTGCTATGAAGGCCAGCATACCGTTTGCCTTCTTGACCGCCTGTTGCACCTGCATGCTCGCCTTCAGTGACTGGTGTACAAGAACACCCAGGTCTCTCTGTACTTCCCCCTCTCCCAATCTATTGCCATTTAAATAATAATTTGCCCTCCCGTTCCTGCACCCAAGGTGGATAACTTCGCACTTGTCCACATTATAGTGCATCTGCCATTTATCCGCCCAATCGCCCAGTCTGTCCAAATCGCTCTGGAGCTTCCTGGTCTCTTCCTCTGAGCCCACCCCCCCTCCTAGTTTAGTGTCGTCTGCAAATTTGGAAATGCTGCATCCGACTCCCTGATCCAGGTCATTAATGTAAATTGTGAACAGCTGGGGGCCCAGGACAGATCCCTGTGGTACCCCACTTGTTACTGCCTGCCATTCAGAAAATGAGCCGTTTATTCCAACTCTCTGTTTTCTATCTGACAGCCAGTTCCCTATCCACGCCAAAACTTTCCCCTTTATCCCATGAGCCTCAATTTTCCATGCTAATCTTTTATGTGGGACCTTATCGAAGGCCTTTTGGAAGTCCAGGTACACCACATCTACT
Organism: Somniosus microcephalus; assembly: GCF_052327205.1. NCBI lineage: Eukaryota > Metazoa > Chordata > Chondrichthyes > Squaliformes > Somniosidae > Somniosus > Somniosus microcephalus. Next base: position 6,863,033 of record NC_141015.1, read on the forward strand.
GGCTCTCCCCCATCTATTCTACCAGTTACTCCCTCAAAAAATTCCAATAGATTAGTCAAGCACGATTTACCCTTTGTAAATCCATGTTGACTCTGTCCTATCCTGTCCCCATTTGCTAAGTGCTCCGCTATTTCATCCTTAATGATGGACTCCAGCATTTTGCCCACAACTGATGTAAGGCTTACAGGTCTGTAATTACCTGCTTTTTCCCTACCCCCCTTTTTGAATAGTGGGGTAACGTTAGCTACCCTCCAATCCATCGGCACTGTTCCCGAGTCTAATGAATTCTGAAAAATCATCCTTAGTGCATCCGCTATCTCTAGGGCCACCTCCTTCAGTACCCTAGGATGCATGTTATCAGGCCCTGGGGATTTGTCCACCTTCAATCCCTTTAACTTCCTTAACACCATATCCTTAGAGATATTGATTTGCGTCAGTTCCTCCTTTGCCAATGTCCCTATTTTTCCCGATATCCCAGGGAGGTTTTTTGTGTCTTCCTTCGTAAAGACTGACCCAAAGTATGCATTTAGTTGATCTGCCATTTCCTTATTTCCCATTATATATTCCCCCGTATCTGACTGCAATGGACCAACTTTGGTTTTCACCAGTCTTTTCCTTTTGATATATTTATAAAAGCTTTTGGAGTTAATTTTTATATTTTCCGCCAGCTTGTTTTCGTAAGCTATTTTGCCCCTCTTGATCATGCCCTTTGCCCTCCTTTGCTCTATCTTAAACTGTTCCCAATCTTCCGCTCTGGCGCTTTTTTTGGCTATTTTATACGCCCTATCTTTGGATTTTATGCTGTCTCTAATTTCCCCTGTTATCCACGGTTGAGTCACCTTTTTAGATTTCCTTTTATGCCAGATTGGTATAAACAATTTTTGCAATTTTGTCATTCTATCTTTAAATGTTTGCCATTGTTTATCTACCTCCAGTCCTCTCAGGAACGTTGTCCAATCAGACCTACTCAGTTCCCGTCTCATGGCATCATAATTCCCCTTGTTTAAATTCAGGACCTTAGTCTCTGAGTCAATTTCTTCGCTCTCCATTTCGAGTGAGAAATCGATCATGTTATGATCGCTCTGACCCAAGGGTCCCCGTACAACAAGATTACTGATTAGTCCCTTCTCATATATCCAGGAATATTCACTACCCAATGCTGCCCTTTTTTGAGCCAGGTCTCTTATCACCACGGCATCATATTCCCATGTGGCTATTTGCGCCTGCAGTTCACCAACCTTATCTACCACGCTTCGTGCGTTTACACACATGCACTGTAAATCTGTCTTAGACCTTCTTGTATTCTCTCTTAGTCTGACCCCGCCTAATACCGTACTATTTCTTACTCTAGTGCTATCTGTCTCTCCCAATCCTTTGTGCACTTTGTTTCTCCTTTCTAATGCTCCATCCTGGTGCCCATCCCCCTGCCAAATTAATTAAACACTCCCCAACAGCACTAGCAAACCCCCCGTGAGGACATTCGTTCCGGTTCTGTTGAGGTGCAACCCGTCCGGCCTGTACAGGTCCCACCTCCCCCAGAACTGGTCCCAATGTCCCAGGAATCTAAAGCCCTCCCTCCTGCACCATCTCTCCAGCCACGCATTCACCTGCTCTATCCTTCTAATTCTAAACTCACTAGCCCGTGGCACCGGGAGTAATCCAGAGATTACTACCTTTGAGGTTCGACTTTTTAATCTCTTTCCTAGCTCCCTAAACTCTGCCTGCAAGACCTCATCCCTCTTTCTACCTATGTCGTTGATACCGATATGGACCACAACCTCTGGCTGTTCACCCTCCCCTCTCAGAGTGTTCTGCAGCCGCTCAGTGACATCCTTAGCCCTGGCACCAGGGAGGCAACATACCATCCTGGAGTCATGTCTGCGGCCGCAGAAATGCTTGTCTGCTCTCCTAACTATCGAATCCCCTACCACTATTGTTTTCCCAATCTTCTTCCTCCCATCTTGTACAGCTGAGTCACCCGTGGTGCCATGGACTTGGCTCTGGCTGTACTCCCCACAGGAACACTCGCCCATACCAGTATTGAATACAGGTTGGAGAGCGAGATGCACTCAGGGGAGTCGTGCACTAGAGGAGTAGAGTACAAAAGCAAGGAAGTTGTGCTTTACCTTTATAAAACACTGGTTAGGCCTCAGCTGGAGTATTGTGTCCAATTCTGGGCACTGCACTTTAAGAAGGATGTCAAGGCCTTGGAGAGGGTGCAGAGGAGATTTACTAGAATGGTACCAGGGATGAGGGACTTCAGTTATGTGAAGAGACTGGAGAAGCTGGGATTGTTCTCCTTGGAGCAGAGAAGATTGAGAGGAGATTTGATAGAGGTGTTCAAAATCATATAGGGTTTTGATAGAGTAAGTAAAGGAGAAACTGTTTCCACTGGCAGAAGGGTCGATAACCAGAGGACACAGATTGAAGGTAATTGACAAAATTACCAGAGGGGAGATGAGGAGAATGTTTTTACAGAGCGAGTTGTGATCTGGAACGCGCTGCCTGAAAGGGCGGTGGAAGCAGATTCAATAGTAACTTTCAAAAGGGAATTGGAGAAATACTTGAAAGGAAAGAATTACAGGGCTATGGGGAAAGAGCAGGGAGTGGGACTAATTGGAGAGCTCGCTCAAAGAGCCGGCACAGGCACGATGGGCCGAATGGCCTCCTCCTGTGCTGTATCATTCTACGATTGTATAAATGTGAGGCTTGTGCTCATTTCATTTTCAATTGGAGTTCTACAGCGGCTGTTAATCCTTTGATCCTAGATCAGCTTGATACATTGATAAAACGAATAGCAATTGAAATCAATGTAAATAGCAAGGATTCCTATAACCAGAAAGAGTTTATGCTGCTTCCATTGTGCTTGTCCAGAGACATGTATATTAAGCAAGAGATGTTCTTGATAGAATTGGATGGATTTTATCTCGCAATCCACTTGCTTATGTATGTGTTTGTACCGTTGAACATAGGGTTTGTATTTCTGAACTGTCATTTTATGAGCTTTCTCTGATAACAATGGGATAGAGTGGTTAAAAACAGAAGGCTGGAAAAGTATTGCCTTCCTCACAACTTCTGGTGATTGATCAGATGAAGGTTCCCTCTGCTTGAAGAAGATTTAAAGCTGACACTGAAAGTGATACAACAACTGATGTCATTTAACTTGCCAACAAACAAGGCTATTGTCTTTAAAAAGGCCATTGACCAGAAACTTAACTTTACTGTGGCAACAAGAGCAGGTCAGAGGCTGGGTATTCTGCGGCGAGTGTCTCACCTCCTGACTCCCCCAAGCCTTTCCACCATCTACAAGGCACAAGTCAGGAGTGTGATGGAATACTCTGCACTTGCCTGGATGAGTGCAGCTCCAACAACACTCAAGTAGCTCGACACCATCCAGGACAAAGCAGCCCGCTTGATTGGCACTCCATCCACCACCTTAAACATTCACTCCCTCCACCACCGGCGCACCGTGGCTGCAGTGTGTACCATCTACAAGATGCACTGCAGCAACTCGCCAAGGCTTCTTCGGCAGCACCTCCCAAACCCGCGACCTCTTCCACCTAGAAGGACAAGGGCAGCAGGCGCATGGGAACACCACCACCTCCAAGTTCCCCTCCAAGTCACACACCATCCTGACTTGGAAGTATAATGCCGATCCTTCATCGTCGCTGGGTCAAAATCCTGGAACTCCCTCCCTAACAGCACTGTGGGATTACCTTCACCACAAGGGACTGCAGCGGTTCAAGAAGGTGGCTCACCACCACCTTCTCAAGGGCAACTAGGGATGGGCAATAAATGCCGGCCTTGCCAGCGACGCCCAGATCCCAGGAATGAATAATAACAAAATGAAAGGCATTGTCTGCCTACATATGAAGATCTTTCTTATGAAGAGCAATGAACCATTTTCACCTTTCCTCCTTTCTATTGTGCTGTCCGTATTTCACCGAATGCTATCTATTTTTATTCAATTGTAAATAAACATATTAATTGTTTCAGACAGCAAAACTTAAACTATGAATAATATCAGCCAATCACAGTGAGTGATAATGTAGCAGGTGAGTGCCAGTTACCAGAATACTAATTCGGACCTCCAACTGTGAGGACAGATCACTAAATTCCCTGTGTGGGAATTGCTTGAAACCATTTATGAGCATGTTCTACAAAAACCTGAACATGTTAAAAAATGAATCACAACCGAATAGTACCCTCGAATTTAGCACAAGAACTGGCCGATGAAGAGATGGTGAGACAATAAGCAAGCTCTAGCAGGTCAGTTCATTCAAGGTCTGAATGTCTCATTCAAGATCACTCGGATTCAATAATAAATCCCAATCAGTCTTTGCACTTTCAGCTAGATCTGTATAATGTCTGTTTAAACATCAGTAGGGCTCATTTTAACCGCTGAGAACCTGGCTCACTGTCCCAGAGAGATGAATGATAACATTACCAAATCATGACACTCACAGCAAGTGAGAGCTATCCAGAAGTTTGTCTGGAAGTTACAATTATTTCAGCTTCTGTTAGACTGATTGAGGAACACAGGAATCACTAGATGACAAAAGACCACGGTCCATCCAGTGCACCTTCCACCACCCTGGTAGTCACATGACACAACGATTATGGAGTTGTTGACTAATCCCAGCGATCAATCTGCTGAGACAGGGCAGCACGGTGGCATAGTGGTTAACACTGTTGCCTCACAGCGCCAGGGACCCGGGTTCGAATCCGGCCTCGGGTGACTGTCTGTGTGGAGTTTGCACATTCTCCCCGTGTTTGCGTGGGTTTTCTCCGGGTGCTCCGTTTTCCTCCCACAGTCCAAAAATGTGCGGGTTAGTTTGATTGGCTATGATAAAAATTGACCCTTAGTGTTAGGGGGATTAAATACGTGGGGTTACGGGGATCGGGAGGGATATGTGTTGGTGTAGGGGTTACGGGGATCGGGAGGGATATGTGTCGGTGCAGGCTTGATGGGCTGAAATGGCCTCTATCTGTACTGTGAGGTTTCTGTGATTCTGTGAATCTCTATCAATGAGTCTACAACAGGCCCAAACACCAGGTGAGGAAAGCCCAGTGCTGGAGAGTTTTGGGAACCACAGGTCCAAAGTCACCCGTTCCTCCCGCGCACGTTACACTCACCATACAGCAAGTCTCAAATTACTCATACTGGGTCCCAAAATATTATTTTCTTAAAGAAATCTGTCTAATTTGCATTTGATTCAATCAATACTCACTGCTCCCACCATCTCCCGAGGGAGCCTGTTCCATAGATTGACCACTCGCTCCCTGAAATATTGGTCTTGATATTAAGCCCCCTCACCTTACAAAACGGGCGAGTCTGGGAGAGGCGGAACACTTCATTAGCATATTCAAATCAGGCTCCCACAGTCGGGAGCCTGATTTTGGATTGACTGTTGCTGCACGGGTTTCCCAGGGGTCGGGAAAACGGGCAGTGAAAGGGAGGCGGGAGCTGCCAGCTCCACAAGGGAAGCGTCTCTTCCAGCACTCCTTGTGAGCCAGCAGGAGCAGGAATCCTCCCCCCAAGCCCCTGAAGGAAGCCTTCGGCCCCCCTTCTGCTCATCGCAGCCTCTCCCCTCCCCCCGCGATCACAGGCCTACGCCCACCGCCAACCACCCCCCCCAGCCCCAATCTGCAGCCCACCTCATGATCTGATTCGACCTCCCATCCCCCCCCCCACTCTCTCGCTCCCTCCCTCCTGATTGGCCCTCCTGCTGCTGGCCCTCCTGCCCGGCAGCCAGCCTGTCGATCTGTCAGGCGGGAAACCGAATTTTAAAAAAGGATGAGATCCTGGCGTTAAATTCGGCAGGACCTCCGCGTCACCGTCCTTGCCTTCGGCCTCCCCTGCACCCTCCCCCGCGCCCACATCCGACCCCTCTCCCACACCTACGACCCCACCCCACACCATCCCTCGCTCCCCTCCCCCCGCACCTGAGTTTGAGGTCCATTGTGGGTAAAGTTATGGAAACCCTTATTCAAGTTAAGACCACGGAGCGTCGGGATAGAAATAATATAGAATTAAAGAAATAGATCATAATAGATTGCCAATATGGGTTCATGATTCAGAATTCTGTGCCATTTCGTCTGTGTCATTATCACATTGCAGTTTGTGGGAGCTTGCTGTGCGCAATTTGGCTGCCGCGTTTTCTACATTACAACAGTGACTACGCTTCAAAAGCACATCATTGGCTGTAAAGCGCTTTGGGACGTCCTGAGGTCGTGAAAGGCGCTATAGAAATGCAAGCCTGTCTTTCTTTTCCTTCATGGCCTTGAATGCTTTTTTAATCTTCTTTATGAGTTGCTTTGTTGTCCCGTTGAACCAGGCCGCAGTGTGTTTACACTTGGTATCTTTGCTTTGCAGAGTGCACATTGGCCTATCACATTCTGAATCAGCTCCTTGACGGAACCCCACAGTTCCCCCACTCTCTGAGCCATATTCAAACCTGGCAAGACTCCTCCAGCCCTTAAAGTTGGTCCGAATAAAATGGGTCATTTTTGTTTGAGGTTTACTGACCTCCAAATCTTGTAACTCTGTTTCTCTCTCCACAGACGCTGCCTGACCTGCTGAGTGTTTCCAGCGTTTTCTGTTTTAACTTCAGGTTTCCAGCATCCGCAGTATTTTGCTATTTTTCTGTATTAGTTACAATTAGCAGAACGTCGCCATGGTGATGAATTCGGTCGAAGGGTGTGGCCAGCTTTGTGGGCGGGCCCGGCTTCCAGTGCAATGCTTTTTAAACATAGTGCAAAAGATCGCGGGAACTCGATTTGCGCTGGGCGTAATTTGTGCTTGAAATTCCTCAAACTTTTGCGGCTTGGCCCTTTTGGGGCGAACTGGGCGGCACATACCTACCTCAGTGACTGTGAACCATCGTTAAGTATTAATTAGAGCCTGTTCACGAACCTGAAACATCCGAATATTCCTCAGCATTGAAGATCTGTAGGTTTTCGACAGGCATTGTCACAAAGGCTCTGACAGCGGGGGAGTGAATAATTAGCCCAGAACTGGTCTGCCTCAGAAGACTTTCCAAGTACCTAGAAGAGGAGAATCAGTTAGAAATGAAGCTGATCTTAAATGTCACAAGGTTGCCAGTATATAGGTTAGGGATCCACAGCTCCACTGCCCAGAGCTGAGCTATCAGGTCTCACTGACTCTACAGTAAACAGACTAGAGATGCAGCTGAGACACTGAATCCAACCAGGCGTGGGCAGGTCAGTCAGGTCCCTCGAATCAAACCACAGCCCAAGCATTAAATAGCACCTGCCCCGTGCTCAACACTGCATCAAACTACTGCGCAACTTGGACGAAGAAAATCGCCTGAACATTTCAAGAGTGAATGTTTCTTTTAATTCATTCATGGGATGTGGGCGTCACAGGCAAGGCTCGCATTTATTGCCCATCTGAATAAAGCAGGTGGCACAAATTGAGAAATGTCATTGTTATTATGAAGAGCTCATTCTTAATTCAAGATTATCATTGAGGGGCAGTAGGTGGAGGTGGTCATTGAGGGGCAGTAGGTGGAGATGGTCATTGAGGGGCAGTAGGTGGAGATGGTCATTGAGGGGCAGTAGGTGGAGATGGTCATTGAGGGGCAGTAGGTAGAGATGGTCATTGAGGGGCAGTAGGTAGAGATGGTCATTGAGGGGCAGTAGGTAGAGATGGTCATTGAGGGGCAGTAGGTGGAGATGGTCATTGAGGGGCAGTAGGTGGAGATGGTCATTGAGGGGCAGTAGGTAGAGATGGTCATTGAGGGGCAGTAGGTGGAGATGGTCATTGAGGGGCAGTAGGTGGAGATGGTCATTGAGGGGCAGTAGGTAGAGATGGTCATTGAGGGGCAGTAGGTGGAGATGGTCATTGAGGGGCAGTAGGTAGAGATGGTCATTGAGGGGCAGTAGGTAGAGATGGTCATTGAGGGGCAGTAGGTAGAGATGGCCATTGAGGGGCAATAGGTGGAGATGGTCATTGAGGGGCAGTAGATAGAGATGGTCATTGAGGGGCAGTAGGTGGAGATGGTCATTGAGGGGCAGTAGGTAGAGATGGTCATTGAGGGGCAGTAGGTAGAGATGGTCATTGAGGGGCAGTAGGTAGAGATGGCCATTGAGGGGCAGTAGGTGGAGATGGTCATTGAGGGGCAGTAGGTGGAGATGGTCATTGAGGGGCAGTAGGTGGAGATGGTCATTGAGGGGCAGTAGGTAGAGATGGTCATTGAGGGGCAGTAGGTAGAGATGGTCATTGAGGGGCAGTAGGTAGAGATGGTCATTGAGGGGCAGTAGGTGTATCCACAGTATTTTTGGAGGCCCTGATAATAGCGTGTGAATGAAGATGAAGCTCAATCCTGAGGATTGCAATTCAACACACAAACCACACAACCACCAGTGAACCATCAACCACGGAGAGATTACACTTACTTCTCTCCCACCACCTAGCTGAGATTTCGGGGCCTGGTGGTGCGCTGGACTCGGCCTGCGAACTCCCTCGAGCATCAGGAGATATGCATACATAGCTAACGCCAGATTTAGAATTACATTGCATAGCATTACATAGAATTTACAGCATAGAAACAGGCCCTTCGGCCCAACTGGTGTATGCTGGCATTGATGCTCCACACGAGCCTCCTCCCACCCCTCTTCATCTCACCCATCAGCATAACCTTCTATTCCTTTCTCCCTCATGTGTTTATCTAGCTTCTCCTTAAATGTATCTCTGCTCTTCGCCTCAACCACTCCCTGTGGTAGCGAGTTCCACATTCTCACCACTCTCTGGGTAAAGAGGTTTCTCCTGAATTCCCCATTGGATTTATTAGTGACTGTCTTATATTGATAGCTCCTAGTTCTGGTCCCCCCCCGACAAGCAGAAATATCTTCCCTACGTCTACCCTATCAAACCCTTTTCATAATTTTAAAGCCCTCTATCAGGTCACCCCTCAGCCTTCTCTTTTCTAGAGAAAAGAGCCCCAGCTTGTTCAGTCTTTCCTGATAGCTACATCCTCTTAGTTCTGGCATCACCCCTGTGAATCATTTTTGCACCTTCTCCAGTGCCTCTATATCCTTATTATAATATGGAGAACAGAACGTTGCTCCAAGTGTGGTCTAAACAAGGTTCCAAACAAGTTTAACAGAACTTTACTGCTTTTCAATTCTATCCCTCGAGAAATGAACCTCAATGCTTTGTTTGCTTTTTATGGCCTTATTAACCTTCGTCTCTATGTCTTTGTGAATTAAGTAAAATTAAAACAATTTTTCCACAGGTTTATTATTTTTAAATATTTAAAGAAAGGTAAGTTTATTTTTAGCCCCGTTAGAAACTGTAATTAATTTTTTCAAAAATGTAACGATTGGGACTCGGGAATTGGAAGTACAATTTCAAAATTTGGGGATGACATCAAATTGGGGGGTTTCGTTAACACTGAGGAAGACTGCAACAAAATGCAAGAACACATTAATAAACTTGCAGAATGGGCGTTTAATTGGCAAATTAATGGCCCAGAAATTCGGGTCGGGGGCTTCCCGCGGGTGCAAGCCCCCGACCTGCACTTACCTAGTGCGCCGGCCGTTGAGCTGTGGGCCCACGAGGGATTCCGATCCTGGGCCTGCTCCAACTGCTGGCGCGCAGTGCTTGTGTATCCCGGGGCGCAGTTAGTTCGAAGCGTCCCCTGGGATCATGTGGGCCATGGAGAGCCAATGGTAGCAGGGAATCTGTATTCATAGATTTGACAGGAAGAGCTGTCCGTGATCCCAGGGCCGCACACCCCAAAAAAAATGAAGGAGCATTGGACACGAGTCTACCATGCGGCACCTTAACAAAGGCCTTTTGAAAATCCAGATATATTACGTCTAATCCAAATATGTTACATCTCTCTCTGATGTCAGAACAAACGGATTACTTAACAAAGGGACAAACGCAATGTTGAAATCTGGCAAACTGGTGATTTGGCAAAATCACCAGAAATGGCCCAAGTCATATTTGTAACACAGTTTGGTTATCACTGTCAGTGAGCTTTCTACCTACCATTTGGTGTAGGCGGTGGTCAGGGTTATTTCTCCATTGACATCTACAGCTTGAGATTGCTGCAGCAGCACATCCTTGCAAATCCTGGTGACATCGATGTTAACATAATGTCCGACGGAATGTACAAATGCTATGAACGCCTTGACACTGGACAGTACCTCGGAGGGCTTGGCAATCTCCTGCATAGCTTGGTTGTAACCAGTTAGCCGCACAATAGCTCTGAATGTCAAAATAAAAGGATTGAAAAGACATCAGTCTTCACCAACTGGTGTAGATACAAAAGAGCCAATAACTTCAACAAAGAGGTACAGAGGACACTAACTAAAGGACAGATCATGGAACCCCTTCTTAATAACCGAATCATCGGGAAAGAAAGAAAAACTATTATTACATTTTTTTTAATTATGCTCTAAAACGTTACCCAGCTGCGCAGTTTCATGCAAGATTTTACGTCTGTGATTTTGCAAATGAGATTCAGCAAAAAATTCAATTGAGCAAACGAGCACAATTTGCGGCCTTCTTGCCGCTTGCACCCAAAGCAGAAACTCTACCCGGCAACATCAAAGCTGACGGGAGAATGTTTTATGAATCATAAAAGAGCCAATAAAGGGAGCAAAGATCCTGATTTGATTGAGTAATAGGGATGATCAAACCTCCAACACAAAGGTGGGTGAGGCTTTAATTACCAGTGATCATAATGTTTGACATTACAAGATTTGGAGGTCAGTAAACCTCAAACAAAAATGACCCATTTTATTCGGACCAACTTTAAGGGCTGGAGGAGGCTCAGAGAGTGGGGGAACTGTGGGGATCCGTCAAGGAGCTGATTCAGAATGTGATAGGCCAATGTGCACTCTGCAAAGCAAAGATACCAAGTGTAAATACACTGCGGCCTGGTTCAATGGGACAACAAAGCAACTCATAAAGATGATAAAAAAGCATTCAAGGCCATGAAGGAAAAGAAAGAAAAGACAGGCTTGCATTTCTATAGCGCCTTTCACAACCTCAGGACGTCCCAAAGCGCTTTACAGCCAATGATGTGCTTTTGAAGCGTAGTCACTGTTGTAATATAGAAAACGCGGCAGCCAATTTGCACACAGCAAGCTCCCACAAACAGCAAACAGCAAAAAAGGAAACACTTTGAGAAATACCCCAATCCCTAGGACACCCACGGTACCTCAATCATCGAGGAAACACTTTGAGAAATACCCCAATCCCTAGGACACCCAAGGGACCTCAATCACCGAGGGAAATTGGGGCAGAAGGAGGGAGAGGAAGGTTCCTAGTACAGCTATGTGATGAACATGGACAGAAACGAAGAGCCAGGGATCTTTAGCCCCTTTAAGAAGGGAAAACATGAGGGGCCTCTGAAACTTTCCTCTGTTTCAAAAAATGACTTGCAAACAAAATCATGAGCATAAAAGTCCTCTGAACTATTGACGTCCATCACAGCTGTATTAATATTTTACAATCTTCTCCTTTGTTACGCTCACCAACTTCTGCTCTGACCTAATCAAAATACTCAATGGTGTGTCATGCTCCTCAGCTGCATCATTCGGTACCAGATTCTCATAAAGTTGTTTCCAAGTAGTAACAACACTCAATGCAGCACTAAACATGGACATGTCGTCCATTACCGCTTCGACCAACACAGCGCTACAAACAGAGGAGAATATAGAATACATAGAATTTACAGCGCAGAAACAGGCCATTCGGCCCAACGGGTCTATGCCGGTGTTTATGCTCCACACCAGCCTCCCCCCACTGCAATTACCTCTTCTCATCCTGCCCCCCATATCCCTCTATTCCTTTCTCCCTCATGTACACATCAAACCTCCCTTAATGTATCTATACTATTCGCTTCAACCACTCCCTGTGGCAGCGAGTTCCACATTCTCACCACTCTCTGTGCAAAGGAATTCCTCCTCAATTCTTTATTTGATCAGTTGGTGGCTATAATATATTTATCGATCTTATATTTACGCCCTTGTTCTGGACTACCCCAACAGTGGGGTAGAAATTGGTTATGGCCCGTTGGACCGCACTCCAACCGGGAGACCCACGGTTCGCTTACAATTGGGCCTCGGGCCACATTTCACTGCTTTGCACGAGCTGCCGCCGCCTGTCCCACCCCCGGAGGCAGCTCGCTCGCTGCCTAATGATCAATGTCGGGTCGCTTGCCTCGCCGGCAGTGGCCTTCAAGTAAGTCCCAGGGAGGGGGAAAGGTCAAAGGGAGAGGGCCTGGCCGCAGCCCTCGGGAGTGTCGTGGAGCCTGCACTTCCTGTTCGCTAGGCTGCATCCACGCCTGGGAAACATAAGGTGAGTTGGCCCAGTGCCGGCTCCACTCAGGGCAGCCCAATTTCGCAAAGGGGTCCTAAAACGGGCATTAGGCCACTCATTAGCAAATGCAAGGGGCCGAACCACTGCCTTAGGTGGTCATTCCTGTACATCATCCGAGGCGATAATGCAACTGTATTGGGTATTTTCCAGGCATCCTTGGCATGCAGGCAGAGCCCTGTGAAAATAGTCACCTTTGTCCCCATTTTTCCATCTGAAAAATGGGTGCAACTATGACCAGTTTCTAACTCAGACTCGCCACATCCGACCTATCATAGAATCATAGAATGATCCAGCACAGAAGGAGGCCATTTGGCCCATCGTGCCTGTGTCGGCTCTCCTCATCTCCCCTCTGGTTCTTTAGCCAATCATCTTCAATCTGTGTCCTCTGGTTACCGACCCTCCTGCCACTGGAAACGGTTTCTCCTTATTTACTCTATCTAAACCCTTCACAATTTTGAACACCTCTATTTAATCTCCCCTTAACCTTCTCTGCTCTAAGGAGAACAACCCAGCTTCTCCAGTCTCTCCACAGAACTAGAAGTCCCTCATCCCTGGTACCATTCTAGTAAATCTCCTCTGCAGCCTCTCCAAGGCCTTGACATCCTTCCTAAACTGCGGTGGCCAGAATTGGACACAATACTCCAGCTGGGGCCTACCCAGTGTTTTATAAAGGTTCAGCATAACATCATTGCTTTTGTACTCGATGCCTCTGTTAATAAAGCCAAGGATCCCATTTGCTTTTTTAACAGCTTTCTCAACCTGTCCTGCCACCTTCAAAGATTTGTGTATGTAAAGCCCGATCGAACCCCTTTATAATCTTAACGACCTCGATCAGGCCTCTTGCTTAGTTTTCAGTTTTCCAGAGAAAATAGCCCCAGCCTACTGCTAGTTGCCCCAGAGTTTGAACAGTTTGGGTAAAACTGAAGGGGCACTGTCTCAATGGCACAGCACAGGCCAGCAGCGGGTACTCAGTGTTGTATACATTACTTGGTGAGTCGCACTTCCAGATGGCTTGCCAGGTATTCGGTGGGTAATATTATGTGGTCAAATACGATCAGCTCTCGCACGTGGTTGATGGCCATGCAGTATTCGGTGAGGGTTAGGTGATGTTTATCCATGCTGAAACACAGACACAGACTTATTGCTGCCAATCAATCGCTCACATCATTTCAAAATAGTTTCATTAAATAAGGGTTTCCTGTTTAGTTTGTTTTTTAAAACACCTTCACCAGGAGTCTCTACAGCTCGGGGTTAACCCGGCTAAACCACGTGGTACAGAGGACGGGTTAGCTTCCTGCTGCCTTCCCAGCCAGGGCCGGGGGGTATCTGAAGCCGGGTGGGCAGAATGGCAGAGGTCAGTGACAGGGCTATCTGCAGGCAGCGGCACTACCCTCGAGTACCACAGGCCTCAGCTATCAGAACACCACAATCCAACAAAGACTGGAAAAGCTGTCGGGGGCGGAGTAATGTTACAGAAGCAATTCAAAATATGCATAACACCAGGATCAATGGTAACCAAGCACTCTCAGATAAAGGGCATCCAAGATTGAGTATTAAGTATTCACAGCTTGAGAATCGAAGCCTTTTAGCTCAATGTCACCCAACAAAATAATTAACCATGAATTAAATTCGAAAACCTAACTTTATCTTACGTATTCTTAAGAAAGATTTGCCTTTATATATGTAGCACCTTATCACATCTCTCAAGAATTGAAAATGCTTGACATTTAATGAAGTACTTTTTAAATGCAGTCACTGTTCTGTGGACAAAGCAAATAAGCAGTTAAGCTGTCTCTGGCCGATGGAGGAATGTTATCTGAACAACAAGGACTTTTCCCATCCACCAGAACCACCACAACATGCACATATGAAATTGGGTCAAATCAAAGCCGTACCTCAGAACGCAGCACTCCCTCAGTACTGCACTGGAGTACCAAGCCAGATGACATAGAATTACATAGTCTTTACAGAGCATTTACAGCATAGAAACAGGCCATTCGGCCCAACTGGTCTGTGCCGGTGTTTATGCTCCACACGAGCCTCCTCCCACCCCTCTTCATCTCACCCATCAGCGTAGCCTTCGATTCCTTTCTCCCTCATGGGTTTATCCAGCCTGCCTTTAAATCCATCTCTGCTATTCGCCTCAGCCACTTCCTGTGGTAGCGAGTTCCACATTCTCACCACTCTCTGGGGAAAGAAGTTTCTCCTGAATTCCCGATTGGATTTATTAGCGATTATCTTATATTGGACTCCCCCGCAAGTGGATGCATTCTCTCTACATCTACCCTATCGAAACCTTTCATAATCTTAAAGACCAGCTCACCCCTCCCTCTTCTCTTTTCCAGAAGTGAGAGTTACACTTCGTCAAGCTTCAACCACAACCTCCATAATCAGAACCAAAAAGTCAACAGGCAAATGTTTCAATCCAGTCACTAACGCCGTCTACCCGAACTGGCCCTGGTGCGAGAAGTTCGCCAAAGAGATTGAGGGCGGGAACATGTAGACAGAAGCAGCCCTTAAACTACTGCAGCTGAAATTTAAAGCAATGTGGCCACTTAAAGGAAAAGGACAAGATTTAGGAGCAGATTTTCAACTTTAACAAGCAGAGTGAAAGTATTATCCGCGATGCTCTGGCCGTGGCTCTCTCTCTGACTGTCACTCTCTCTGACTGTCACTCTCTCTGACTGTGACTCTCTCTGACTGTGACTCTCTCCGACTGTGACTCTCTCTGGCCGCGTCACTCTCTCTGACTGTGACTCTCTCTGACTGAGTCTCTCTGACTGTGACGCTCTCTGACTGCGTGACTCTCTCTCTGACTGTGACTCTCTCTGACTGACTCTCTCTGACTGTGACTCTCTCTGACTGTGACTCTCTTTGGCCGCGTCACTCTCTCTGACTGTGACTCTCTCTGACTGACTCTCTCTGACTGTGACTCTCTCTGACTGTGACTCTCTCTGACTGTGACTCTCTCTGACTGACTCTCTCTGACTGTGACTCTCTCTGACTGTGACTCTCTCTGACTGTGACTCTCTCTGACTGTGACTCTCTCTGACTGTGACTCTCTCTGGCCGCGTCACTCTCTCTGACTGACTCTCTCTGACTGTGACTCTCTCTGACTGTGTCCCTCTCTCTGTGACTCTCTCTGACTGTGACTCTCTCTGACTGTGACTCTCTCTGACTGTGACTCTCTCTGGCCGCGTCACTCTCTCTGACTGTGACTCTCTCTGACTGACTCTGACTGTGACTCTCTCTGACTGCGTGACTCTCTCTCTGACTGTGACTCTCTCTGACTGTGACTCTCTCTGACTGACTCTCTCTGACTGTGACTCTCTTTGACTGTGACTCTCTCTGGCCGCGTCACTCTCTCTGACTGTGACTCTCTCTGACTGACTCTCTCTGACTGTGACTCTCTCTGACTGTGACTCTCTCTGACTGTGACTCTCTCTGACTGTGACTCTCTCTGACTGTGACTCTCTCTGACTGTGACTCTCTCTGACTGACTCTCTCTGACTGTGACTCTCTCTGACTGTGACTCTCTCTGACTGTGACTCTCTCTGGCCGCGTCACTCTCTCTGACTGACTCTCTCTGACTGTGACTCTCTCTGACTGTGTCCCTCTCTCTCTGTGACTCTCTTTGACTGTGACTCTCTCTGACTGTGACTCTCTCTGACTGTGACTCTCTCTGACTGTCTCTCTCTGACTGTGTCTCTCTCTGACTGTGACTCTCTCTGACTGTGACTCTCTCTGACTGTGTCTCTCTCTGACTGTGATTCTCTCTGACTGTGACTCTCTCTGATTGTGACTCTCTCTGACTGTGACTCTCTCTGACTGTGACTCGCACTGACTGTGTCTCTCTCTGACTGTGTCCCTCTCTCACTGTGACTCTCTCTGACTGTGACTCTCTCTGACTGTGACTCTCTCTGACTGTGACTCGCACTGACTGTGTCTCTCTCTGACTGTGTCCCTCTCTGACTGTGTCTCTCTTTGACTGTGACCCTCTCTGACTGTGACCCTCTCTGACTGTGACTCTCTCTGACGGACTCTCTCTGACTGTGACTCCCTCTGACTGTGTCTCTCTCTGACTGTGACTCTCTCTGACTGTGTCCTTCTCTGACTGTGTCCCTCTCTGACTGTGTCTCTCTCTGACTGTCACTCTCTCTGACTGTCACTCTCTCTGACTGTCACTCTCTCTGACTGTCACACTCTCTGACTGTCACTCTCTCTGACTGACCCTCTCTGACTGTCACTCTCTCTGACTGACTCTCTCTGACTGTGACTCTCTCTGACTGTGACTCTCTCTGACTGTGACCCTCTCTGACTGTGACTCTCTCTGACTGACTCTCTCTGACTGTGACTCTCTCTGACTGTGACTCTCTCTGACTGTGACTCTCTCTGACTGTGACTCTCTCTGACTGTGACTCTCTCTGACTGTGTCTCTCTCTGACTGTGACTCTCTCTGACTGTGTCTCTCTCTGACTGTGTCTCTCTCTGACTGTGTCTCTCTCTGACTGTGTCCCTCTCTGACTGTGATTCTCTCTGACTGTGACTCTCTCTGACTGTGTCCCTCTGATTGTGACTCTCTCTGACTGTGTCTCTCTCTGACCTACTCTCTCTGACTGTGTCTCTCTTTGACTGTGACTCTCTCTGACTGTGATTCGCACTGACTGTGTCTCTCTCTGACTGTGTCCCTCTCTCACTGTGACTCTCTCTGACTGTGACTCTCTCTGACTGTGACTCGCACTGACTGTGTCTCTCTCTGACTGTGTCCCTCTCTGACTGTGACTCTCTCTGACTGTGACTCTCTCTGACTGTGACTCTCTCTGACTGTGTCTCTCTTTGACTGTGACTCTCTCTGACTGTGACTCTCTCTGACTGTGTCTCTCTCTGACTGTCACCCTCTCTGACTGTCTCTCTCTGACTGTGACTCTCTCTGACTGTGTCTCTCTCTGACTGTGACTCTCTCTGAATGTGTCCCTCTCTAACTGTGTCCCTCTCTGACTGTGTCCCTCTCTGACTGTGTCTCTCTTTGACTGTGACCCTCTCTGACTGTGACCCTCTCTGACTGTGACTCTCTCTGACTGACTCTCTCTGACTGTGACTCCCTCTGACTGTGTCTCTCTCTGACTGTGTCCCTCTCTGACTGTGTCTCTCTCTGACTGTCACTCTCTCTGACTGTCACTCTCTCTGACTGTCACTCTCTCTGACTGTCACTCTCTCTGACTGACCCTCTCTGACTGTCACTCTCTCTGACTGACTCTCTCTGACTGTGACTCTCTCTGACTGTGTCTCTCTCTGACTGTGACTCTCTCTGACTGTGTCCCTCTCTGACTGTGTCCCTCTCTGACTATGTCCCTCTCTGACTGTCACTCTCTCTGACTGTCACTCTCTCTGACTGTCACTCTCTCTGACTGTCACTCTCTCTGACTGTGACTCTCTCTGACTGTGTCCCTCTCTCACTGTGACTCTCTCTGACTGTGACTCTCTCTGACTGTGACTCGCACTGACTGTGTCTCTCTCTGACTGTGTCCCTCTCTGACTGTGACTCTCTCTGACTGTGACTCTCTCTGACTGTGACTCTCTCTGACTGTGTCTCTCTTTGACTGTGACTCTCTCTGACTGTGACTCTCTCTGACTGTGTCTCTCTCTGACTGTCACCCTCTCTGACTGTCTCTCTCTGACTGTGACTCTCTCTGACTGTGTCTCTCTCTGACTGTGACTCTCTCTGAATGTGTCCCTCTCTAACTGTGTCCCTCTCTGACTGTGTCCCTCTCTGACTGTGTCTCTCTTTGACTGTGACCCTCTCTGACTGTGACCCTCTCTGACTGTGACTCTCTCTGACTGACTCTCTCTGACTGTGACTCCCTCTGACTGTGTCTCTCTCTGACTGTGTCCCTCTCTGACTGTGTCTCTCTCTGACTGTCACTCTCTCTGACTGTCACTCTCTCTGACTGTCACTCTCTCTGACTGTCACTCTCTCTGACTGACCCTCTCTGACTGTCACTCTCTCTGACTGACTCTCTCTGACTGTGACTCTCTCTGACTGTGTCTCTCTCTGACTGTGACTCTCTCTGACTGTGTCCCTCTCTGACTGTGTCCCTCTCTGACTATGTCCCTCTCTGACTGTCACTCTCTCTGACTGTCACTCTCTCTGACTGTCACTCTCTCTGACTGTGACTCATTCTGACTGACCCTCTCTGACTGTGTCTCTCTCTGACTGTGACTCTCTCTGACTGTGTCTCTCTCTCTGACTGTGACTCTCTCTGACTGTGTCCCTCTCTGACTGTGTCCCTCTCTGACTGTGTCTCTCTTTGATTGTGACCCTCTCTGACTGTGACTCTCTCTGACTGTCACTCTCTCTGACTGATTCTCTCTGACTGTGACTCTCTCTGACTGTGACTCTCTCTGACTGTGTCCCTCTCTGACTGTGTCCCTCTCTGACTGTGTCCCTCTCTGACTGTCACTCTCTCTGACTGTCACTCTCTCTGACTGTCACTCTCTCTGACTGTGACTCATTCTGACTGACCCTCTCTGACTGTGTCTCTCTCTGACTGTGACTCTCTCTGACTGTGACTCTCTCTGACTGTGACTCTCTCTGACTGACCCTCTCTGACTGTCACTCTCTCTGACTGACTCTCTCTGACTGTGACTCTCTCTGACTGTGTCTCTCTCTGACTGTCACTCTCTCTGACTGTCACTCTCTCTGACTGTCACTCTCTCTGACTGTCACTCTCTCTGACTGTTACTCTCTCTGACTGTCACTCTCTCTGACTGTCACTCTCTCTGACTGTGTCTCTCTCTGACTGTCACTCTCTTTGACTGTCACTCTCTCTGACTGTCACTCTCTCTGACTGTCACTCTCTCTGACTGTCACTCTCTCTGACTGTCACTCTCTCTGACTGTGTCTCTCTCTGACTGTGTCTCTCTCTGACTGTGACTCTCTCTGACTGTGACTCTCTCTGACTGTGTCTCTCTCTGACTGTGTCGCTCTCTGACTGTGACTCTCTCTGACTGTGTCTCTCTCTGACTGTGACTCTCTCTGACTGTGACTCTCTCTGACTGTGACTCTGTGGTAAACCACTGTTTGTATTCCACTGTGTACATGCCTGGACATGCCTCGGCTGACTCCTCCCACAAGTCCTAGTATAAAGGTGGCTGCTCCCCAGCCCTTTGTATTTCTGGACCGGTCGACCACTCGAGGCAGACCTTCATTCTTTTGTTAATAAAAGCCTTTAGTTACTCTCTTAACTCTCAGTCTTTTATGAGTAATTGATAGCGCATCAGACTCTCTCTGACTGTGCCTCTCTCTGACTGTGTCCCTCTCTGACTGTGACTCTCTCTGACTGTGTCTCTCTCTGACTCTGACTCTCTCTGACTCTGACTCTCTCTGACTGTGACTCTCTCTGACTGTGACTCTCTCTGACTGTGTCTCTCTCTGACTGTGTCCCTCTCTGACTGTGTCCCTCTCTGACTGTGACTCTCTCTGACTGTGTCTCTCTCTGACTCTGACTCTCTCTGACTCTGACTCTCTCTGACTCTGACTCTCTCTGACTGTGACTCTCTCTGACTGTGACTCTCTCTGACTGTGTCTCTCTCTGACTGTGTCCCTCTCTGACTGTGTCTCTCTCTGACTGTCACTCTCTCTGACTGTCACTCTCTCTGACTGTCACTCTCTCTGACTGACCCTCTCTGACTGTCACTCTCTCTGACTGACTCTCTCTGACTGTGACTCTCTCTGACTGTGTCTCTCTCTGACTGTGACTCTCTCTGACTGTGTCCCTCTCTGACTGTGTCCCTCTCTGACTATGTCCCTCTCTGACTGTCACTCTCTCTGACTGTCACTCTCTCTGACTGTCACTCTCTCTGACTGTGACTCATTCTGACTGACCCTCTCTGACTGTGTCTCTCTCTGACTGTGACTCTCTCTGACTGTGTCTCTCTCTGACTGTGACTCTCTCTGACTGTGTCCCTCTCTGACTGTGTCCCTCTCTGACTGTGTCTCTCTTTGATTGTGACCCTCTCTGACTGTGACTCTCTCTGACTGTCACTCTCTCTGACTGATTCTCTCTGACTGTGACTCTCTCTGACTGTGACTCTCTCTGACTGTGTCCCTCTCTGACTGTGTCCCTCTCTGACTGTGTCCCTCTCTGACTGTGTCCCTCTCTGACTGTCACTCTCTCTGACTGTCACTCTCTCTGACTGTCACTCTCTCTGACTGTGACTCATTCTGACTGACCCTCTCTGACTGTGTCTCTCTCTGACTGTGACTCTCTCTGACTGTGACTCTCTCTGACTGTGACTCTCTCTGACTGACCCTCTCTGACTGTCACTCTCTCTGACTGACTCTCTCTGACTGTGACTCTCTCTGACTGTGTCTCTCTCTGACTGTCACTCTCTCTGACTGTCACTCTCTCTGACTGTCACTCTCTCTGACTGTCACTCTCTCTGACTGTCACTCTCTCTGACTGTCACTCTCTCTGACTGTGTCTCTCTCTGACTGTCACTCTCTCTGACTGTCACTCTCTCTGACTGTCACTCTCTCTGACTGTCACTCTCTCTGACTGTCACTCTCTCTGACTGTCACTCTCTCTGACTGTCACTCTCTCTGACTGTCACTCTCTCTGACTGTGTCTCTCTCTGACTGTGACTCTCTCTGACTGTGACTCTCTCTGACTGTGTCTCTCTCTGACTGTGTCGCTCTCTGACTGTGACTCTCTCTGACTGTGTCTCTCTCTGACTGTGACTCTCTCTGACTGTGACTCTGTGGTAAACCACTGTTTGTATTCCACTGTGTACATGCCTGGACATGCCTCGGCTGACTCCTCCCACAAGTCCTAGTATAAAGGTGGCTGCTCCCCAGCCCTTTGTATTTCTGGACCGGTCGACCACTCGAGGCAGACCTTCATTCTTTTGTTAATAAAAGCCTTTAGTTACTCTCTTAACTCTCAGTCTTTTATGAGTAATTGATAGCGCATCAGACTCTCTCTGACTGTGCCTCTCTCTGACTGTGTCCCTCTCTGACTGTGACTCTCTCTGACTGTGACTCTCTCTGACTGTGACTCTCTCTGACTCTGACTCTCTCTGACTCTGACTCTCTCTGACTGTGACTCTCTCTGACTGTGACTCTCTCTGACTGTGACTCTCTCTGACTGTGTCTCTCTCTGACTGTGTCCCTCTCTGACTGTGTCCCTCTCTGACTGTGACTCTCTCTGACTGTGTCTCTCTCTGACTCTGACTCTCTCTGACTCTGACTCTCTCTGACTATGACTCTCTCTGACTGTGACTCTCTCTGACTGTGTCTCTCTCTGACTGTGTCCCTCTCTGACTGTGTCCCTCTCTGACTGTGTCTCTCTTTGACTGTGACCCTCTCTGACTGTGACTCTCTCTGACTGTCACTCTCTCTGACTGACTCTCTCTGACTGTGACTCTCTCTGACTGTGTCTCTCTCTGACTGTGACTCTCTCTGACTGTGTCCCTCTCTGACTGTGACTCTCTCTGACTGTGACTCTCTCTGACTGTGACTCTCTCTGACTGACCCTCTCTGACTGTCACTCTCTCTGACTGACTCTCTCTGACTGTGTCTCTCTCTGACTGTGACTCTCTCTGACTGTGTCCCTCTCGGATTGTGTCTCTCTCTGACTGTCACTCTCTGACTGTGACTCTCTCTGACTGTGACTCTCTCTGACTGACCCTCTCTGACTGTCACTCTCTCTGACTGTGTCTCTCTCTGACTGTGACTCTCTCGGACTGTGACTCTCTCTGACTGTGTCTCTCTCTGACTGTGACTCTCTCTGACTGTGTCCCTCTCTGACTGTGTCCCTCTCTGACTGTGACTCTCTCTGACTGTGACTCTCTCTGACTGTGACTCTCTCTGACTGACCCTCTCTGACTGTCACTCTCTCTGACTGACTCTCTCTGACTGTGTCTCTCTCTGACTGTGACTCTCTCTGACTGTGTCCCTCTCAGATTGTGTCTCTCTCTGACTGTCACTCTCTGACTGTGACTCTCTCTGACTGTGACTCTCTCTGACTGTGACTCTCTCTGACTGACCCTCTCTGACTGTCACTCTCTCTGACTGTGTCTCTCTCTGACTGTGACTCTCTCTGACTGTGTCCCTCTCGGATTGTGTCTCTCTCTGACTGTCACTCTCTCTGACTGACCCTCTCTGACTGTCACTCTCTCTGACTGTCACTCTCTCTGACTGTGACTCTCTCTGACTGTGTTTTTCTCTGACTGTGACTCTCTCTGACTGTGACTCTCTCTGACTGTGTCTCTCTCTGACTGTGACTCTCTCTGACTGTGACTCTCTCTGACTGTGACTCTCTCTGACTGTGACTCTCTCTGACTATGACTCTCTCTGACTGTGACTCTCTCTGACTGTGACTCTCTCTGACTGTGTCTCTCTCTGACTGTGTCTCTCTCTGACTGTGTCCCTCTCTGACTGTGACTCTCTCTGACTGTGACTCTCTCTGACTGTGTCTCTCTCTGACTGTGACTCTCTCTGACTGTGTCTCTCTCTGACTGTGACTCTCTCTGACTGTGTCTCTCTCTGACTGTATCTCTCTCTGACTGTGACTCTCTGTAGTGCAGGTTGCCTGCAGCTACCCTTGCAGCAGATGGCATTGATCTCCTGACCTTCAGCTGCAGAGCCGATTGGCCACCACCATTGCCAGGTAGCCATGTCCTGCACAGAACCTTAGTGACCTCATGCCAGGTGTGAGCAGCCTGGTGCCAGCTGATCTCCCTCTCATTCCAGCTGATCTCCCTGTCATTCCAGCTGATCTCCCTCTCATTCCAGCTGACCTCCCTGTCATTCCAGCTGATCTCCCTCTCATTCCAGCTGACCTCCCTCTCATTCCAGCTGACCTCCCTCTCATTCCAGCTGATCTCCATCTCATTCCAGCTGATCTCCCTCTCATTCCAGCTGATCTCCCTCTCATTCCAGCTGACCTCCCTCTCATTCCTGCTGCCTTCATGTTCCACTCCATTCCTATCATCAAATATTGTATTTGTGGCACTTCAGAACCAAACATCATCTTTAGCTTATACCACCAGCGGGCTCTTCATTCCGATGTTTCAGCTCTGCGAGCTCCTGCATATTAAATCACAGTATGACTCACTTTAGGCCAGAGAATGGTGCTTGGGGCTGGAGTGGTACAGCTTGAAGCCAACTATCTGGCCCTGTGCAACCAGCCTTAGCAACCGGAACATATACCCTGATGGCACCAAGTCTCGGTACCAGGCTGAATGTATGGCCACGCACCATGTGCCCGGCCCAGACCCACTGGCAGCAATACAGCGTATCACTAACTAGCATTCATAATCCATCGGTACAATTGTGTTGATTGTTTCGAACCCACATCCTCAGCCCTCCATCTCCTTCACCTACTTGGTGACGATGAGTCTGTCCTTCCGCTGGCTCTCTATACCCGGCTTCTCACGGTTTGGCTCGGCTTTCTTCCCAACCGGTTTCTTTCGCTTCTTGTTGACAACTTTGCTGATGGTTTGAGCGGTGTACTTGGGCAGAAGCTGCGGAGAGATGAGCCCAGGAGGTGTGCGTCAGTACAACTCTGTAGCATTTCCAGTTCTGAGCGAGAGGTATTTCAGCCTCCGACCTCACTCACCTTCTCACTAAGGTTACGTTGCTCACAGCAGAGCTCAATGATACAGATGCTGGCGTGTTTGGTAATTTCATCCAGAAAATTGCCGCACAAACCAATGCTTCGATTCTGGAGGACAGGGTACTGCACAGAAAGAGACAACACATCCATCAGCAATTGTATTAAAGCAACAGGCCTGATCCAGCAACTTCAGACAGACTCCCCCGCTAATTCGGGGCTACTGCCCTGCATTTCATGTGCCAAAGTGACACTGGTGAGAGAGGTATTTCTGTACAATGTGCACTGGTATGCCCAACCCCATCTCTTACAGTGTTTGACACAGTCCCACTTTCCGGGAGCTAATCTCTGAGCATTGTGTGTGCTTCCAGTCCCCCAACATATAGTTCAAATACATACAAATAGTGCTGACTCTCATTGAGTGAACAGAACCTCGAGCCAGGGCGGTTCTCCATTCTATAACCCCACCCAGTCACAGATATTTCCATAGCAACCGACATCCCTCCCATCACAGCATCTGCCCATCTCTGAGGGGCATGATGGGACGGTGGGTATCGCGGAGTTGATCTAACAGAATGGGCCGGGCTTGTTGGGCCTCGTGTCCGATTATGGAAACTGGCCCATGTCAGGTCTGAAAGTAATCACTTTTGCAGCTCTTTTAGGAACATGGGAACAGGAGGAGGCCATTCAGCCCCTCGAGCCTGTTCCTCCATTCAATGAGATCATGGCTGATCTGTATCTTAACTCCATCCACCCGCCTTGGTTCCGTAACCCCTAATACCCTTATCCAACAAAAATCTATCAATCTCAGTTTTGAAAGCTCCAATTGACCCCTGGCATCAACAGCTTTTTGGGGGAGAGTTCCAGATTTCCACTACCCTTTGTGTGAAGATGTGCTTCCTGACATCACCCCTGAACGGCCTGGCTCTAATTTTAAATTGCGTCATCCGTTTGCCGATTGAGAAAGCAACAAGGTGACTGGATCACTGCAACCTCATAGAAATGTGACACCAGCATTGTGTAAAGTTTCTGTGAGCCTACAGCAGGGGCCAACTACGACACGGCTACACTGCTGAACAGAAAGCTCTACCAGAGGAAGGCATCCAGCTCATACAAGCCAATTGTTGTGTAGGGTTGTGGCTGTGGTTGGCCATCCCATGGGCTGCAGGAGCAGTCTGTGGCCCCTTCATTCTAGCTCCTAGTTTAAGAGAAGCCACTTTGAGAAGATAGGTGTACTTGGAGCTGGCAGCACAGGTAGGTAGCAAAGATCTTCAGGGACTCACCTCCTCAGGGCACATGTCGTGGACACAGTTTGAGAAGTGGGAGCAAACCATCGGAAAAGCAATCAGGTACTGCAGTTGTGTGGGGTCCTCTGCGCTTTGTGAAAACATCTTCTCAAACAAACGTGGGTAGAAGCTGCCACAGAAAAGAGGTACAGGTGTCAGAGTGTGCAAGTCCACTGACCCAAGAAGTCATTGGGCAAGTCCACAATATGGGCCCTTGCTCACATAGTTAGTCACATCAGTCCAAAAGGATTATTCTCTTTCTCGCCCCTCATGCACAGGGAGACACTCTCAAAGTCCTTCACATTGGGGACACCAAGCAAGAGGGAGAAAGGGAAAGATGGAGAAGGTTAGTGTGGGGAAGGTGGTTGTTTTCAAAGAGAGGGGTTTTGATGAGGTTTTTGAAAGCAGGATGGGAAAAGGTGGAGGAATTCGGGGTGGGGGGGGAGTTCAAGAGGACAGGAGCGAAGTTCTGAATGAGTCCTTGAGCAACACTTTGGGGGCACATTATACTGCACGAGGTGAACAGGGCTCAGGCACTAACAGCCCATAATTCAGGAGAGTCGAGTTATCACACATCTCCTTCTCACCCCCTCCTCACACTCACTCACTCTGAGTACTCGGACTCTCAGCTTTTCCGTTCATGCTCTCCGCTTTCTCTCAACACAGATTCAGGCCTGCGGTCGGCTTGGTCTCACCCTCTCACTCTTTCTCCTTCCCTCCCTCTTCTTACTCTCTCTCTCGCTCTCTGTGACACAAACACTCTTTATTAACAACCAGTTGGTTTGGAAACCATGTGCTCGATGGAGTGAGATTTTCTCACAGTCAGCTGTAGTGGAAACTGTCTCCACATAATGAGGGGAGGAAGGGGGAGGAGTTCTGCTGCTCGCTCTCTCGGGCCCAGGCACCGGGTTTATAGTAAGCACTGTCTGTGTGTGTTCCTGCAGTACAAACCAGAATGTGGTGAGGTCAGCGGTCTCCTCCAACAGACCATCCAAATGGTCCAGCATCTTTGTGTGGAAGACAATCGTGTTCATCAGTGATGCAATCTTCAGATTTTCTCGCAGAATCAAAGGTGTTTTGGCAACACTTGTATAAGCCTGAAATGGAACAGGCAACTGGTGTAACAAACGGAGTGATGCCAAGCATGAAGCCCACGACTGCGACTAGTGCCAATTCAAGGCAGGTACCGACATGAAATATCGTACTCCATCACACCATCAGATCCCATCACACCATCAGATCCCTTCACACCCATCAGATCCCTTCACACCCATCAGATCCCATCACACTCATCAGATCCCATCACAACCATCACACCATCAGATCCCATCACACAATCAGATCCCATCACACCCACTAGATCCCATCACAATCATCACACCATCAGATCCCATCACACACCACCATACCATCAGATCCCATCACACCATCAGATCCCATCATACCCATCACAGCATATCCCATCACACCCCATCAGATCCCATCACACCGTCATATCCCATCACACCCCATCACACCATCAGATCCCATCACGCCATCAGATCCCATCACACCATCAGATCCCATCACACCCCATTCACACCATCAGGTCCCATCACACCCATCACACCATCAGATCCCATCACACCAATGACACTATCAGATCCCATCACACCATCAGATCCCATTACCCCATCATACCATCAGATCCCATCACACACATCACACTATCAGATCCCATCACACCCATCACACCATCATATCCCATCACATCCATCACACCATCAGATCCCATCACACCATCAGATCCCATCACACCGTCATATCCCATCACACCCCATCACACCATCAGATCCCATCACGCCATCAGATCCCATCACACCATCAGATCCCATCACACCCCATTCACACCATCAGATCCCATCACACCATCAGATCCCATCACACCAATGACACTATCAGATCCCATCACACCATCAGATCCCATTACCCCATCATACCATCAGATCCCATCACACCCATCACACTATCAGATCCCATCACACCATCATATCCCATCACACCCCATCACACCAGATCGCATCACACCCCATCACACCATCATATCCCACCACACCCCATCACACCATTAGATCCCATCACACCATCATATCCAATCACCCCATCAGATCCCATCACACCCATGACACTATCAGATCCCATCACACCATCAGATCCCATCACCCCATCATACCATCAGGTCGCATCACACCATCAGATCCCATCACACCCATCACACTATCATATCCCATCATACCCCAACACACCATCAGATCCCATCACACCATCACATCACACCCCATCACACCATATCCCATCACACCCATCACGCCATCAGATCCCATCACACCATCAGATCCCATCACACACCATTACACCATCAGATCCCATCATACCCATCACATCATATCCCATCACACCCCATCAGATCCCATCACACCATCATATCCCATCACACCCCATCACACCATCAGATCCCATCACACCATCAGATCCCATCACACCCACCAGATCCCATCACAATCATCACACCATCAGATCCCATCACACACAACCACACCATCAGACCCCATCACACCCATCACACCATCATATCCCATCACACCCCATCACACCATCAGATCCCATCACACCATCAGATCCCATCACACACCATCACACCCATCACACCATCAGATCCCATCACACCATCAGATCCCATCACACCAATGACACTCTCAGATCCCATCACACCATCAGATCCCATCACCCATCATACCATCAGATCCCATCACACCCATCACACCATCAGATCCCATCACACCCATCACACCATCATATCCCATCACACCCCATCACACCATCAGATCCCATCACACCATCAGATCCCATCACACACCACCACACCATCAGATCCCATCACACCCATCACACCATCAGATCCCATCACACCAATGACACTATCAGATCCCATCACACCATCAGATCCCATTACCCCATCATACCATCAGATCCCATCACACACATCACACTATCAGATCCCATCACACCCATCACACCATCATATCCCATCACATCCATCACACCATCAGATCCCATCACACCATCAGATCCCATCACACCGTCATATCCCATCACACCCCATCACACCATCAGATCCCATCACGCCATCAGATCCCATCACACCATCAGATCCCATCACACCCCATTCACACCATCAGATCCCATCACACCATCAGATCCCATCACACCAATGACACTATCAGATCCCATCACACCATCAGAACCCATTACCCCATCATACCATCAGATCCCATCACACCCATCACACTATCAGATCCCATCACACCATCATATCCCATCACACCCCATCACACCAGATCGCATCACACCCCATCACACCATCATATCCCACCACACCCCATCACACCATTAGATCCCATCACACCATCATATCCAATCACCCCATCAGATCCCATCACACCCATGACACTATCAGATCCCATCACACCATCAGATCCCATCACCCCATCATACCATCAGGTCGCATCACACCATCAGATCCCATCACACCCATCACACTATCATATCCCATCATACCCCAACACACCATCAGATCCCATCACACCATCACATCACACCCCATCACACCATATCCCATCACACCCATCACGCCATCAGATCCCATCACACCATCAGATCCCATCACACACCATTACACCATCAGATCCCATCATACCCATCACATCATATCCCATCACACCCCATCAGATCCCATCACACCATCATATCCCATCACACCCCATCACACCATCAGATCCCATCACACCATCAGATCCCATCACACCCACCAGATCCCATCACAATCATCACACCATCAGATCCCATCACACACAACCACACCATCAGACCCCATCACACCCATCACACCATCATATCCCATCACACCCCATCACACCATCAGATCCCATCACACCATCAGATCCCATCACACACCATCACACCCATCACACCATCAGATCCCATCACACCATCAGATCCCATCACACCAATGACACTCTCAGATCCCATCACACCATCAGATCCCATCACCCATCATACCATCAGATCCCATCACACCCATCACACCATCAGATCCCATCACACCCATCACACCATCATATCCCATCACACCCCATCACACCATCAGATCGCATCACACCCCATCACACCATCATATCCCACCACACCCCATCACACCATTAGATCCCATCACACCATCATATCCCATCACCCATCAGATCCCATCACTTCCATGACACTATCAGATCCCATCACACCATCAGATCCCATCACACCATCAGATCCCATCACACCCATCACACCATCAGATCCCATCATGCCCATCACACCATCAGATCCCATCACACCATCAGATCCCATCACACCATCAGATCCCATCACACACCATTACACCATCAGATCCCATCACACACATCACATCATATCCCATCACACCCCATCAGATCCCATCACACCATCATATCCCATCATACCCCATCACACCATCAGATCCATCACACCATCAGATCCCATCACACCATCAGATCCCATCACACCATCAGATCCCATCACACCCTATCACACCATCACACCCCATCACACCATTAGATCCCATCACACCATCAGATCCCATCACACCCCATCACACCATCAGATCCCATCACACCATCATATCCCATCACCTCATCACACCATCATATCCCATCACACCCCATCACACCATCAGATCCCATCACACCATCAGATCCCATCACACACCACCACACCATCAGATCCCATCACACCCATCACACCATCAGATCCCATCATACCCATCAGATCCCATCACACCCCATTCACACCATCAGATCCCATCACACCATCAGATCCCATCACACCATCACACCCCATCACACCATCATATCCCATCACACCCCATCACACCATCAGATCCCATCACACCATCAGATCCCATCACCTCATCACACCATCATATCCCATCACACCCCATCACACCATCAGATCCCATCACACCCCATCACACCATCAGATCCCATCACCCCATCACACCATCATATCCCATCACACCATCAGATCCCATCACACCCCATCACACCATCAGATCCCATTACACCATCATATCCCATCACACCCCATCACCCCATCAGATCCCATCACACCATCATATCCCATCACACCCATCACACCATTAGATCCCATCACACCCATCACACCATCATATCCCATCACACCCATCACACCATCAGATCCCATCACACCCCATCACACCATCAGATCCCATTACACCATCATATCCCATCACACCCCATCACACCATCAGATCCCATCACACCATCATATCCCATCACACCCATCACACCATTAGATCCCATCACACCGCATCACACCATCATATCTCATCACACCCATCACGCCATCATATCCCATCACACCATCAGATCCCATCACACCATCAGATCCCATCACACCCACCACACCATCAGATTCCATCAGACCCCATCACACCCCATCACACCATCATATCCCATCACACAATCATATCCCATCAAATCACATTAAATCCTATCACACCCCATCATATTCCAAAATATCCCATCCCACCATCGTATCCCATCACACCCATCCCACCATCATATCCCATCACACCCCATCACATCCCATCACACCAGCATATCCCATCACACCCATCCCACCATCATATCCCATCACACCCCATCACATCCCATCACACCAGCATATCCCATCACACCATCATATCCCATCACACCATCATATCCCATCACACCCATCACACCATCATATCCCATCACACCCATCACACCATCATATCCCATCAAATCACATTAAATCCCATCACACCCCATCACATCATCACTTCCCATCATACTCCATCAACCCATCACATCCCATTAAGGTGTCAGCTGTGGCACTCTCCTCTCTGAGTCAGAAGGTTGTGGGTTCAAGTCCCACTCCAGAGACTTGAGCACACAATCCAGGCTGACACTCCAGTGCAGTGCTGAGGGAATGCTGCAACTGTCGGATGTGCCGCCTTTCAGATGAGACGTTAAACTGAGGCACCGACTGCTCTCAGGTGGACGTAAAAGATCCCACAACACTATTTCGAAGAAGAGCAGGGGAATTCTGGCCAATATTTAATTCTCAATCTATCACTAAAATAGATTATCTGTTCATTATCACATTGCTGTTTCTGGGAGCTTGCTGTGTGCAAATTGAACTTAAAAACATAAGAAATAGGAACAGGAGTAGACCATTTGGCCCCTCGAGCCTGCCCCGCCATTTAATAAGATCATGGCTGATCTGATCTTGGCCTCAACTCCACTTTCCCGCCCGCTCCCCATAACCCTCGACTCCCCTGTAGCTCAAATGTCTGTCTATCGCTGCCTTGAATATATTCAATGACTCCGCCTCCACAGCTCTCTGGGGTAGAGAATTCCAAAGATTCACGACCTTCAGAAAAGAAATTCCTCCTCATCTCCGTCTTAAATGGGCGACCCCCTTATTCTGAAACTATGCCCCTAGTTCTAGATACCCCCACGAGGGGAAACATTCTCTCTGCATCTACCCTGTCGAGCCCCCTCAGAATCTTATATGTTTCAATAAGATCACCTCTCGTTCTTCTAAACTCCAATGAGTATTGGCCCAACCTGCTCAACCTTTCCTCATAAGACAACCCCTTCATCTCAGGAATTAACTTAGTGAACCTTCTCTGAACTGCCTCCAATACAAGTATATCCCTCCTTAAATAAGGAGACCAAAACTGTACACAGTACTCCAGGTGTGGTCTCACCAATGCCCTGTACAGTTGTAGCAGGACTTCCCTACTTTTTTACTCCATCCCCCTTGCAATAAAGGCCAACATTCCATTTGCCTTCCTAATTACTTGCTGTACCTGCATGTTAACGTTTTGTGTTTCATGTACGAGGACACCCAAATCCCTCTCTCCGTTTAAGTAATCATTTTCTTTCTTATTCTTCCTACCAAAGTGGATAACCTCAGATTTTCCCACATTCTACTCCATCTGCCAAATGTTTACCCACTCACTTAACCTCTCGATATCCCTTTGCAGACTTTTTGTGTCCTCCTCACAACTTGCTTTCCCACCTATCTTTGTATCATCAGCAAATTTGACTACATTAGACTCAGTCCCTTTATCCAAGTCATTAATGTAGATTGTAAATAGTTGAGGGCCCAGCACTGATCCCCTGTGGCACCCCACTAGTTACCGTTTGCCAACCTGAAAATGACCCGTTTATCCCGACTCTCTGTTTTCTGTTAGTTAGCCAATCCTCTATCCATGCTAATATATTACCCCCAACCCCATGAGCTCTTATCTTGTGCAGTAACCTTTTATGTGACACCTTATCGAATGCCTTCTGGAAATCAAAATACAGTACCTCTACTGGTTCCTCCTTATCCTCCCTGCTCAAAGAACTCTAGTAAATTTATCAAACACGATTTCCCTTTCATAAAACCATGTTGACTCTGCTCGATTATATTATGATTTTCTAAATGTCCCGCTATTACTTCCTTAATAATGGATTCCAGCATTTTCCCAATGACAGATGTTAGGCTTTTTTTTACTCGTTTATGGGATGTGGATGTCGCTGGCAGGGCCAGCATTTATTGCCCATCCCTAATTGCCCTTGAGAAGGTGGTGGTGAGCCACCTTCTTGAACCGCTGCAGTCCGTGTGGTGAAGGTACTCCCACAGTGCTGTTAGGGAGGGAGTTCCAGGTTTTTGACCCAGCGACGATGAAGGGTCGGCGATATACTTCTAAGTCAGGATGGTGTGTGTCTTGGAGGGAACTTGGAGGTGTTGGTGTTCCCATGCGCCTGCTGCCCTTGTCCTTCTAGGTGGAAGAGGTCGCAGGTTTGGGAGGTGCTGCCGAAGAAGCCTTGGCGAGTTGCTGCAGTGCATCTTGTAGATGGTACACACTGCAGCCACGGTGCGCCGGCGGTAGAGGGAGTGAATGTTTAAGGTGTTGGATGGGGTGCCAATCAAGCGGGCTGCTTTATCCTGGATGGTGTTGAGCTTCTTGAGTGTTGCTGGAGCTGCACTCATCCAGGCAAGTGCAGTCATCAGCGATCATCCCCATTTCTGACCTTATGTTGGAGGGAAGGTCATTGATGAAGCAACTGAAGGTGGTTGGGCCTAGGACACTGCCCTGAGGAACTCTTGCAGCGATGTCCTGGGGCTGTGATGATTGACCTCCAACCACCACAACCAACTTCCTTTGTGCTATGTATGACTCCAGCCAGTGGAGTGTTTTCCTCCTGATTCCCATTGACTTCAGTTTTACTAGGGCTCCTTGATGTCACACTTGCTCTAATGCTGCCTTAATGTCAAGGGCAGTCACTTTCACCTCACCTCTGGAATTCAGCTCCTTTGAACTGACCTATAGTTTCCGGCTTTCTGTCTCCCTCCTTTCTTGACTAGGGGCGTTACACTTGTGGTTTTCCAATCCGCTGGGACCTCTCCAGAATCCAGGGAATTTTGGTAGATTATAACCAATGCATTCACTATCTCTGCAGCCACTTCTTTTAAGACACTAGGATGCAGGCCATCTGGTCCAGGGGGACTTATCAGCCTTTAGTCCCATTAGTTTGCCTAGTACTTTTTCTCTAGTGATAGTCATAGTTAAAAATTACAGGAAACTTTTTTTTATCCGGCACGGACAGGACCGACGTGGTGCCGGTTCATCAAAAATTCTGGATAACCGAACGCTATAGTAAAAGATACGGAGCTGAGAGCTCCGTATAAAGCAACAAACCCTGTAGCTTCAGAACAATGGCCACAAGTTGCAAGCATCTCTGTAGCTTAGCAATAGCTGCAGCCACACCCTTGCACAGCAACAAATGGAGGAAGGCAAGTAATAAAAGTTACCTGAACCTACTCCTGAATTTTGCCGGTTAACCGAGATTTCCGGTTATTTAGGTGCGAGTAAATCGAAAGTTTCCTGTACCAGGCAAACTAATGGGACTAAAGGTTAACAAATTGGCTGCTGCGTTTCCTACATTACAACAGTGACTACACTTCAAAAGTACTTCATTGGCTGTAAAGCACTTTGGGGCATCCTGAGATCGTGAAAGGTGCTATAGAAATGCAAGCCTTTCTTTCTTCTTATCAACAACAACAACTTGTATTTCTATAGCACCTTTAATGTAGCAAAAGGTCCCAAGGCGCTTCACAGGATTATTTTAAGACAAAAAATTTGACACCGAGCCACATAAGGATAAATTAGGGAAGATGACCAAAAGCTTGGTCAAAGAGGTAGGTTTTAAGGAGTGTCTTAAAGGAGGAGAGAGAGGTAGTGAGGCGGAGAGGTTTAGGCAGGGAATTCCAGAGCTTAGGGCCCAGGCAACAGAAGGTACGGCCACCAGTGGTGGCACGATTATAATCAGGGATGCTCAAGAGGGCAGAATTAGAGGAGCGCAGCTATCTCGAGGTGGTTGTGGGGCTGAAGGAGGTTGCAGAGATAGGGAAGGGGCGAGGCCATGGAGGGATTTGAAAACAAGGAAGAGAATTTTGAAATCGAGGCGTTGCTTAACCAGAAGCCAATGTAGGTCAGCGAGCACAGGGGTGATGGGTGAACGGGACTCGGTGTGAGTTAGGACACGGGCAGCCGAGTTTTGGATGACCTCAAGTTTACATAGGGTAGAACATGTAAGGCCAGCCAGGAGTGCATTGGAATAGTCAAGTCTGGAGGTAACAAAGGCATGGATGAGGGTTTCAGTAGCGAATGAGCTGAGGCGGGGCGGAGACGGGCGATGTTACGGAGGTGGAAGTAGGCGGTCTTAGTAATTGCGCGGATATGTGGTCGGAAGCTCATCTCAGGGTCAAATATGACACCAAGGTTGTCAACAGTGTGGTTCAGCCTCAGACAGTTGCCAGGGAGAGGGATGGAGTCGTTGCCCAGGGAACGGAGTTTGTGGCGGGGGCCAGAGACAATGGCTTCGGTCTTCTCAATATTTAACTGGAGAAAATTTCTGCTCCTCCAGTGCTGGATGTCGGACAAGCAGTCTGACAATTTAGAGACTGTGGAGGGGTCGAGAGAGGTGGTGCTGAGGTAGAGCTGGGTGTCGTCAGCGTACATGTGGAAACTGACCCTGTGTTTTCGGATGATGTCGCCAAGGGGCAACATGTAGATGAGAAATAGGAGGGGACCAAGGATAGATCCTTGGGGGACACCAGAGGTAACGATGCGGGAGCGGGAAGAGAAGCCATTGCAGGTGATTCTCTGGCTACGATTAGATAGATAAGAATGGAACCAGGTGAGTGCAGTCCCACCTAGCTGGACGATGGTGGAGAGACGTCGGAGAAGGATGGATTGTTCAACCATGTCAAAGGCTGCAGACAGGTCAAGAAGGACAAGGAGGGATAGTTTACCTTTGTCACAGTCACAAAGGATATCATCACATCATATTCCATCACACCCCATCATTTCATCCCATCAGACCGAAACAATGTCATCACATTCTATCAGACCTCATTGTCTTCCTGATACCTTTTACAATCATCAAACCCATTAAAATCCATCAAACCCATTAAAATCTATCATATCCCGTGATGTTATTCAATCCCACCACATCGAACCGCACTCCAGCACCGCCCACCACATCCTACACTACACCACCACACCCCACAATACAACACCACACCCCACAATACAACACAACATCAGAGGGCTATTGCTGTTCATTCATTGATTGCAGAAATAACTGCTTACCTGCAGCCGAAACCAATCCAGTCGCAGGCCTTGGAAATTAAATTGCTCTTCATTCTCAACTATGATTCAGCAAACAGAGAGAGAGCCTGTTAACTACAGTACATTGATAATATTGGAAGAGTTGGAGTGGGTCAATATTTGAAGAGTTGGAGTGGGTTAATATTTGAAGAGTTGGAGTGGGTCAATATTTGAAGAGTTGGAGTGGGTCAATATTTGAAGAGTTGGAGTGGGTCAATATTTGAAGAGTTGGAGTGGGTCAATATTTGAAGAGCTGGAGTGGGTCAATATTTGAAGAGTTGGAGTGGGTTAATATTTGAAGAGTTGGAGTGGGTTAATATTTGAAGAGTTGGAGTGGGTCAATATTTGAAGAGTTGCAGTGGGTCAATATTTGTTCCCGAGCATATACTTTATTGTGAATTATAGGGTCCCCTCAGATACGATTTGTAGAAACTATTTGCAGATCCCATGGCAGACCTGCCTGTTTTCCCCTTAGTTTGGAACCCTACCTTGCTTGATGTTCAGAGAGGTCAAGCTGTTCACAAAGGACGACATAATCACAGACTCCTCCTCAGGACAAACAGAGAGGTTCTGAAAGAACGGAAGCAAAAACATTTATTTCTGATCAAATCATCTGAACTGTATATTTTACTGTGGCTTAAGGGTATGTGTGAGGTGACTAAATGAAGCACATTTCATAAAATGCAAACATTTTTATAACTTTGATCAACTGATTGAACAGAAAATACTCCCCTTAGACCAAAAATATTCAACGGGCCAACTCCAGCGTACCAACACTCTGAAACCACTTCCAGATCTAATCCAACCATAATGTTCCCATCCACCTGTTCAGTTGACACTCCCACTGATCCCACTCCCGCTGCTCCCACTCCCGCTGCTCCCACTCCCGCTGCTCCCACTCACACAGATCTAACTCCACTGATCCCGGTTCCGCCGCCCCCGCTCCTGCCGCCCCCGCCCCCCCGCCACCCCCACCGCCCCTGCCGCCCCCAGTCCCACTGATCCTCCTCCCGAATCGAATAACTAGGGCTGTAGAGAGGGCTTTAAACTAATTAGTGGGGGGAGGTTTCAAGAGAGCGAAAAATAAAAATGTCAGCGGAGAAGGCAATAGAGCAAGGTAGCAGTGGGGAAATTAAAAACCAGAGCGTGTCAGGAAGGGACAGAATATATAAAGATAAAGGTAAAGTAGTAAAAGGGAGTAAAAGCAGCATTCGTAACAAAATAGACGAGTTGACGGTACAAATAACTACACATGGGTATGATCTGGTGGCCATTACAGAAACATGGCTACGAGGTGACCATGACTGGGAACTAAACATCCAGGAGTATTTGACTATTAGGAAGGACAGACAGGAAGGAAAGAGAGGTGGGGTGGCTATGTTAATAAAGGATGGAATCACTGCAATAGTGAGAAATGATATTGGGTCAAAGGATCAGGATAGTGAAACAGTTTGGGTGGAGATAAGGAATAATAAGGGGAAAAAGTCACTAGTGGGCGTAGTCTATAGGCCTCCTAACAGTTGCAACTCTATTGGTCGGAGTATAAATCAGGAAATAGTTGGGGCTTGTAATAAGGGAACAGCTATAATCATGGGTGATTTTAACTTTCATATTGACTGGACAAATCAAATTGGGCAGGGCAGCCTTGAGGAAGAGTTCATAGAGTGTATTAGGGACGGGTTCCTTGAGCAGTATGTTACTGAACCAACCAGGGGGCAGGCAATCTTACATCTGGTCCTGTGTAATGAGACAGGATTAATAAAAAATGTCCTCGTAAAGGATCCCCTTGGAATGAGTGACCATAACATGGTTGGATTCCAAATTCAGTTGGAGGGTGAGAGAGTTGGATCTCAAACCAGCATACTGAGCTTAAATAAAGGAGACTATGAAGGTATGAGAGCAGAGTTGACTAAAGTGGACTGGGAAAATAGATTACGGTGTAAGACGGTACATGAGCAGTGGTGTACATTCAAGGAGATATTTCACAACTTTCAAGAAAAATATATTCCACTGAGGAAAAAGGGGCGTAAAAGAAAAGACAGCCATCCGTGGCTAAGTAAAGTAATAAAGGACAGTATCCGACTGAAAACAAGGGCATATAAAGTAGCCAAATCTAGTGGGAGGATAGAAGATTGGGAAGCATTTAAAAGCCAGCAAAGAATAACTAAAAGATTAATTAAGAAAGGGAAGATAGATTATGAAAGTAAACTAGCAAAAAATATAAAAACAGATAACAAGAGTTTCTACAGTTACATAAAAAGAAAAAGGGTGGCTAAAGTGAATGTTGGTCCCTTAGAGGACGAGACCGGGGAATTAGTGGTGGGGAACATGGAGATGGCAAATACGCTGAACAAATATTTTGTATCAGTTTTTACAGTAGAGGACACTAAAAATATCCCAACACTGGACAAACAGGGGGCTATAGGGGGGAGGAGCTAAACACGATTAAAATCACTAAGGAGATGGTACTCGGCATGATAATGGGACTTAAGGCGGATAAATCCCCTGGACCTGATGGCTTACATCCTAGGGTCTTGAGAGAAGTAGCGGTAGGGATTGCGGATGCATTGGTGATAATTTTCCAAAACTCCCTGGATTCAGGAAAGGTCCCAGGAGATTGGAAAACTGCTAATGTAACGCCCTTATTTAAAAAGGGAGGTAGACAAAAGGCTGGAAACTATAGACCAGTTAGCCTAACATCTGTGGTTGGTAAAATGTTGGAGTCCATTATTGTTGTGTATGTAACCTGTTCCACCTTAAGAGAGCTTAAGCCTGTTCCACCTTAAGAGATGTACCACTTTCTCAGGCTGCTGTAGACGTAATACCGGGGGTGAACACACCGGTATATAAGCACTGTGCAGTAATCTTGTATTCAGTGTAGTCCCTACCTCCAACCAGTAAAGACCTGTTTTATTGTTACTGATTAAGTCTGAGTATTAATTACTTGAACAACTCACAGACTTAACAATTATTAAGGAAGCAGTAACAGGACATTTGGATAAGCATAATTTAATCGGACAGAGTCAGCATGGTTTTATGAAGGGGAAGTCATGTTTGACAAATTTGCTCGCATTCTTTGAGGACGTAACAAACAGGGTGGATAAAGGGGAACCAGTGGATGTGGTGTATTTGGACTTCCAAAAGGCATTTGACAAGGTGCCACACACAAGATTACTGCACAAGATAAAAAAATCACGGGATTGGGGGTAATATACTGGCATGGGTGGAAGATTGGCTATCTAACAGAAAACAGAGAGTGGGGATAAATGGTTCATTCTCGGGTTGGCAATCAGTAACTAGTGGTGTTCCGCAGGGGTCAGTGCTGGGACCCCAACTCTTTACAATCTATATTAACGATTTGGAGGAGGGGACCAAGTGCAACGTATCCAAGTTTGCCGATGATACAAAGATGGGAGGGAAAGCAGTGAGTGAGGAGGACATAAAAAACCTGCAAAAGGACATAGACAGGCTAAGTGAGTGGGCAGAAATTTGGCAGATGGAATATAATGTTGGAAAGTGTGAGGTTATGCACTTTGGCAGAAAAAACCAAAGAGCAAGTTATTATCTAAATGGAAAGAAACTGCAAAGTGCTACAGTACAAAGGGATCTGGGGGTCCTGGTGCATGAAACACAGAAGGTTAGTATGCAGGTACAGCAGGTGATCAGGAAGGCCAATGAAATCTTGGCTTTTATTGCAAGGGGGATGGAGTATAAAAGCAGGGAAGTCTTGCTTCAGTTATATAGGGTACTGGTGAGGCCACACCTGGAATACTGCATACAGTTTTGGTTTCCATATTTAAGAAAAGATATACTTGCTCTCGAGGCAGTTCAGAGAAGGTTCACTCGGTTGATTCCGGAGATGAGGGGGTTGACTTATGAGGAAAGGTTGAGTAGGTTGGGCCTCTACTCATTGGAATTCAGAAGAATGAGAGGCGATCTTATCGAAACATATAAGATTGTGAGGGGGCTTGATCGGGTGGATGCGGGGAGGATGTTTCCACTGATGGGTGAGACTAGAACTAGGGGGCATAATCTTAGAATAATGGGCTGCCGTTTCAAAACTGAGATGAGGAGAAACTTCTTCACTCAGAGGGTAGTAAATCTATGGAATTTGCTACCTCAGACAGCTGTGGAAGCTGCGACATTAAATAAATTTAAAACAGAGATAGACAGTTTCCTAGCTGATAAGGGAATTAGGGGTTATGGGGAGCAGGCACGGAAGTGGACGTGAGTCTAGGTTCGGATCAGCCATGATCTTATTGAATGGCGGAGCAGGCCCGAGGGGCCGTATGGCCTACTCCTGCTCCTACTTCTTATGATCTGATGTTATGATCCAGCTCCCGCCGACCCGGCTCCCGCTGACTCTGCTCCTACTCCCACCGCTCCCACTCCCACTCCCACCGATCCCACTCCCACCGATCCCACTCCCACCGATCCCAGTCCCACTGATCCCAGTCCCACTGATCCTCAGGGAAGTCATTGTCTGCGGCTGTGGTCCCTCATTTAACATTAGTCAAAACCTCTGCCCTAGACGCTCCTTTCCTTTAACAGAAGCTTTCATTTTACCTGAATTGTTTCATTCAGGACGACAGCATCAAAGCGAGCAAGATACAGGACGAAGTAGCGCTGGATCACCTTCTTAAACTTTCGCAGCAGCCCTCGAAGCTCCTCCATCGCAAACAGCAACTCTGCTATGTTACTGGAAGAGAAGGAGCACAGAGAGTCAGTGTAAGATAGCAGGCCTCACCAACCACCAGGGGCTGAGTAAAGCTCCCTCTACACTGTCCCATCAAACACTCCCAGGGGAGGTACAGCACGGGTTAGATACAGAGTGAAGCTCCCTCTACACTGTCCCATCAAACACTCCCAGGGGAGGTACAGCACGGGTTAGATACAGAGTAAAGCTCCCTCTACACTGTCCCATCAAACACTCCCAGGGCAGGTACAGCACGGGTTAGTTACAGAGTAAAGCTCCCTCTACACTGTCCCATCAAACACTCCCAGGGCAGGTACAGCACAGGTTAGACACAGAGTAAAGCTCCCTCTACACTGTCCCATCAAACACTCCCAGGGCAGGTACAGCACGGGTTAGATACAGAGTAAAGCTCCCTCTACACTGTCCCATCAAACACTCCCAGGGGAGGTACAGCACGGGTTAGATACAGAGTGAAGCTCCCTCTACACTGTCCCATCAAACACTCCCAGGGGAGGTACAGCACGGGTTAGATACAGAGTAAAGCTCCCTCTACACTGTCCCATCAAACACTCCCAGGGCAGGTACAGCACGGGTTAGTTACAGAGTAAAGCTCCCTCTACACTGTCCCATCAAACACTCCCAGGGCAGGTACAGCACAGGTTAGATACAGAGTGAAGCTCCCTCTACACTGTCCCATCAAACACTCCCAGGGCAGGTACAGCACGGGTTAGATACAGAGTGAAGCTCCCTCTACACTGTCCCATCAAACACTCCCAGGGCAGGTACAGCACGGGTTAGTTACAGAGTAAAGCTCCCTCTACACTGTCCCATCAAACACTCCCAGGGCAGGTACAGCACGGGTTAGATACAGAGTAAAGCTCCCTCTACACCGTCCCCATCAAACACTCCCAGGGCAGGTACAGCACGGGTTAGATACAGAGTAAAGCTCCCTCTACACTGTCCCATCAAACACTCCCAGGGCAGGTACAGCACGGGTTAGATACAGAGTAAAGCTCCCTCTACACTGTCCCATCAAACATTCCCAGGGCAGGTACAGCACGGGTTAGATACAGAGTAAAGCTCCCTCTACACTGTCCCATCAAACACTCCCAGGGCAGGTACAACACGGGTTAGATACAGAGTAAATCTCCCTCTACACTGTCCCATCAAACACTCCCAGGGCAGGTACAGCACGGGTTAGATACAGAGTAAAGCTCCCTCTACACTGTTCCATCAAACACTCCCAGGGCAGGTACAGCACGGGTTAGATACAGAGTAAAGCTCCCTCTACACTGTCCCATCAAACACTCCCAGGGCAGGTACAGCACGGATTAGATACAGAGTAAAGCTCCCTCTACACTGTCCCATCAAACACTCCCAGGGCAGGTACAGCACGGGTTAGATACAGAGTGAAGCTCCCTCTACACTGTCCCATCAAACACTCCCGGGGCAGGTACAGCACGGGTTAGATACAGAGTAAAGCTCCCTCTACACTGTCCCATCAAACACTCCCAGGGCAGGTACAGCGCGGGTTAGATACAGAGTAAAGCTCCCTCTACACTGTCCCATCAAACACTCCCAGGGCAGGTACAGCACGGGTTAGATACAGAGTGAAGCTCCCTCTACACTGTCCCATCAAACACTCCCGGGGCAGGTACAGCACGGGTTAGATACAGAGTAAAGCTCCCTCTACACTGTCCCATCAAACACTCCCAGTGCAGGTACAGCACGGGTTAGATACAGAGTAAAGCTCCCTCTACACTGTCCCTGTGATGAAATATTTCCATTCATCACTGCCTGTGACTGAGATCGGTTTCAGTGTCATTTCCCTTCCCCCAGACCTCATTGTATTGTGTACTGGAATGTGCTGTATTGTATACTGGAATGTGCTGGAATGTGCTGTGTGCAGGGCTCCGCCCATACCTGGCCCCGTTTGTAAGCTAGCTTCAGTCTAGCCCCAATCTCCAGAAGGACAACATCTCTCTCGCTTACGTGTTTCGTTCTAAGTTAATAAAAGCCTTGTTTTGTTCTGCTACCTTCGAGTCTCAGAATTATTGAGGCACATCAATTTTATTAACTTATTTTTTCAACACTATGGATCAACTCCTGAAACCCGAACGTTTGGATTTGGATCAACATGCTCCGGACGCATCAGCACGCTTCGGACACTGGTTTGAGTGTATGGAATTCTTCCTGGACAATTCCGCAGCCGTCAAAGACGCTACGGACGCTGCAAGGATGCGACTCGGAATTCTGCGGAATTGGGTAAGCCACCGGGTTTACCCCCTCATCCAAGACGCCGAGACGTACCTGGCCGCCTGCGACATCTTAAAGGCGCATTACCAGCAGCCTACGAATGAGGTGTATGCTAGGCACCTGCTCGCCACCCGCGCACAGCGACCTGGGGAATCGGTGGAGGAGTTCCTAAGCACCCTGAAAATGCTTGGCAAAGACTGCAAGTGCCGAGATGTAAAAGCCGCGGTGTACACTGACGAGCTTGTTCACGATGCCTTCATCACAGGCCTCAGCTCCACTTACATCCGGCAAAGACTGCTGGAAAAAACGGGGTTGGACCTGAAACAGGCTGCGGACACCGCGCGATCCCTGGATGTGGCCTAGAGAAACTCGGACGCCTACTCTTCAGCCCGCGCCGTCCACGCCGCCACGTGTGCACCGAGGGCGCCGCCATCTTGGAAGGCATCTTCCCCGCCCGACAGCCCGACACCGGCTGGGCCCCGCTCTCCCCCCAGAAGCCCTACGACAGCCGCG
Source organism: Somniosus microcephalus (assembly GCF_052327205.1). Lineage (NCBI taxonomy): Eukaryota > Metazoa > Chordata > Chondrichthyes > Squaliformes > Somniosidae > Somniosus > Somniosus microcephalus. The sequence continues at coordinate 6,906,564 of NC_141015.1, forward strand.
ACGCGTCAGGGACCCAACTGCTACTTCTGCGGGCAGCCAAAGCACACCAGAAACCTGTGCCCGGCGAAAGGCACCACCTGCTTTAAGTGCAGTAAGAAGGGGCACTTCGGGAAGGTGTGCAGAGGGAACCCCGCCGGAAAACCCGCCACCGCCGCGTGTGCGCCGTGGGAGCGGCCATCTTGGACGCCATCTTGCCCGACCTCGTGGGGTCCGCCATCTTGTGAGCAGACAGCGTGGACGCCATCTTGTATCGATCAGGGCCCTACAGTGGCATCGGTCACAGTGGACCAGACCAGGCCGCACCCGCTATCCAGGTCAATGGTGGACATCGAGGTAAACGGGTGCCGGGTTAAATGCTTAATTGACAGTGGAAGCACGGAGAGCTTTATCCACCCAGAACTGGCACAACAACTCTCCCTAAAGGTGGTTCCTACTCAGGGTACCATCTCTATGGCTGACAAAACCCAGACATCGACCATTCTGGGTTACTGCACGGTACAATTGTGCGTTAACGGAACTGTATATGATAATTTTAAAGTATTAATCATGAAGAACCTATGTGCGAGCGTGATCTTGGGCCTGGATTTCCAGTGCAACCACCAAAGCATCACGCTCAAGTACGGTGGGTCCCAGCCGCCCCTCACAGTGTGCGGTCTGGCTACCCTGAAGGTAAAGCCGCCTTCGCTATTCGCGAACCTTACCCCTAACTGCCGGCCAATAGCGACCAAAAGCAGGAGGTACAGCTGGGAGGACAGGCGGTTTATCGCGACCGAGGTAGACAGGCTCCTGAAAGAGCGCATTATTGAACGCAGCAACAGCCCGTGGCGCGCCCAAGTGGTAGTGGTAAGGGGTAGCGAGAAGAAACGGATGGTGATCGACTATAGTCAAACGATCAACAGGTACACCCTACTAGATGCCTACCCGCTACCCCGCATATCAGAAATGGTGAACCAAATCGCCCAATACCGGGTGTTCTCCACCATCGACCTCAAGTCAGCGTACCACCAGCTCCCTATCAGACCAGAGGACCGCCCGTACACCGCCTTCGAGGCGAACGGATGCCTCTACCAATTCCTCAGAGTCCCCTTTGGGGTGACGAATGGGGTCTCGGTCTTCCAGAGGGAGATGGACCGCATGGTCGATGACCACCACTTGCAGGCAACCTTCCCCTACCTCGACAACGTCACCATCTGCGGTCACAACCAGCAGGATCACGACTCGAACCTCGAGAGGTTCCTGAAAACCGCACAAAAACTCAACCTCACCTACAACGAGGACAAGTGCGTTTACAACACCACGCGCCTCTGCATACTAGGCAGCGTGGTGGAGAATGGGGAAATCGGACCAGACCCCGACCGATTGCGCCCCCTACGGGAGCTGCCCCTGCCCAACACTCCCAAAGCCCTGAAAAGATGCCTGGGGTTATTTTCTTATTATTCCCAATGGGTCCCCAACTACTCCGACAAAGCCCGCCCCCTCTTGAAAGCATCCTCTTTCCCGCTCTCTGCTGAGGCCCACGCCGCCTTCAAAAGCATTAAGCAGGATATTGAGCGGGCCACGCTACAGGCAGTGGACGAGAACACTCCATTTCAAGTGGAAAGTGATGCGTCTGACTTCGCCTTGGCGGCCACCCTCAACCAGGCGGGGCGGCCCGTAGCTTTCTTCTCGAGGACCCTCCAAGGGCCCGAGATCAGACACTCCTCCATGGAAAAGGAGGCCCAAGCCATCGTGGAGGCAGTGCGCCACTGGCGCCACTACCTAGCCGGCAAACGCTTCACCCTACTTACCGACCAGCAGTCGGTAGCGTTTATGTTCAATAATAAACAGAGGGGGAAGATTAAAAATGATAAGATTCTTAGGTGGCGGATCGAGCTCTCCACCTTCGAGTACGACATCATTTACCGGCCAGGGGCCCTTAACGAATCCCCTGACGCCCTCTCACGAAGGATGTGTGCCAGCGCCACCGGGGATCGGCTACAGACCCTCCACAACGACCTCTGCCACCCAGGGGTCACGCGGCTGTTCCACTTCATAAAGTCCCGTAACTTACCCTACTCGATTGAGGAAGTTCGGTCCCTGACCAGGAACTGCCGCACTTGCGCTGAGTGCAAGCCTCGGTTCTACCGCCCAGATAGAGCCCACTTAATCAAAGCTACACAGCCCTTTGAGCGGCTCAGCTTAGATTTCAAGGGCCCCCTCCCGTCCGTCGACCGCAATGTTTACTTCCTGAACATTGTGGACGAGTACTCCCGGTTCCCATTCGCCTTCCCCTGCCCAGACATGACCAGCGCCACGGTCATTAAATGCCTCAACAGCCTGTTCTGCCTGTTCGGTATGCCGAGCTACATCCATACGGATAGGGGGGCGTCCTTCATGAGTGAAGAGCTACGCCAGTACATGCTGTCCAGGGGGATCGCCACGAGCCGTACCACCAGCTACAACCCCCGGGGTAACGGCCAAGTGGAGCGAGAGAACGGGACAGTATGGAAAGCAGTCACTCTAGCTCTAAGGACCAAGGGCCTCCCTATCTCCCGCTGGCAGGAAGTCCTCTCGGATGTGCTCCATTCGATACGGTTGCTATTGTGTATGGCCACTAATACCACGCCTCATGAACAAATGTTTGTCTTTCCCCGGAAATCCACCTCAGGCGTATCCATGCCGTCATGGCTCTCCACCCCAGGTCCGGTACTCGTGCGAAGGCATGTGAGGGGCCACAAAACGGACCCTCTCGTGGAGCCAGTACACCTACTCCACGCCAACCCCCAATACGCATATGTCCGGCACGCCGACGGAAGGGAGGACACCGTGTCCATAAAAGACGTCGCCCCAGCCGGCATCGACAACAACCACGGCAATAGCGGCAACGACGATCACAGCAACTCTTACCCACCCACTACTCTTTCACCACCCCCGGAAGAACACCGACCAACGGCACCCCCACCAACTACCCCTTCAACAACCCTGGCGGCACCCCCGGCAGAGACCCAGGAGGCTACCGGGGACACCCAGCCGACACCCGCGGCACCGCAACAGCCACGTCGGTCACAGAGGACTATCAAACCCCCGAACAGACTAAATCTATAGAAGGGGTGAATGTGATGAAATATTTCCATTCATCACTGCCTGTGACTGAGATCGGTTTCAGTGTCATTTCCCTTCCCCCAGACCTCATTGTATTGTGTACTGGAATGTGCTGTATTGTATACTGGAATGTGCTGGAATGTGCTGTGTGTAGGGCTCCGCCCATACCTGGCCCCGTTTGTAAGCTAGCTTCAGTCTAGCCCCAATCTCCAGAAGGACGACATCTCTCTCGCTTACGTGTTTCGTTCTAAGTTAATAAAAGCCTTGTTTTGTTCTGCTACCTTCGAGTCTCGGAATTATTGAGGCACATCAATCCCATCAAACACTCCCAGGGCAGGTACAGCACGGGTTAGATTCATAGGAAGGAACATAGGAACAGGAGTAGACCATTCATCCCCTCGATTCTGTTCTGCCATTCAATGAGATCATGGCTGATCTGCATGTTAACTCCATCTACCGGCCGTGGTTCCGTAACCCATAATACCCTTGCCTAACAAAAATCTATCAATCTCAGTTTTGAAATTTTCAATTGACCCACCAGCATCCACAGTGTTTTGGGGGAGAGAGTTCCAGATTTCCACTCCCCTCTGTGTGAAGTGCTTCCTGACATCACCCCTGAACAGCCTGGCTCTAATTTTAAGGTTCTGCCCCCTTGTTCTGGACTCCCCCCACCAGAGGAAATAGTTTCTCTCTCTCTCGACCCTATCGAATCCTTTAATCATCTTAAACACCTCGATTAGATCGCCCCTTAATCTTCTAAACTCGAGGGAATACAAGCCCAGTCTGTGGAACCTGGCCTCGTAATTTAACCCTTTTAGCCCCGGGATCATTCTGGTGAATCTGCGCTGCTCCCCCTCCGAGGCCAATATATCCTGCCTGAGGGGCGGGGCCCAGAACTGAACCCAGTGTCCAGATGGGGTCTGACCAGAGCTCTGTGCAGCTGTAACAACCTCCTCGCCTTTGTAATCCAGCCCTGAGATAAAGACCAACATTCCATTAGCCTGTTTGACTATTTTTTGCACCTGTCCACCAGCTTTCAGTGACTGCTGTACACGGACCCCTAAATCTCTCGGCTCATCCGCAGTTCCTGCTTCTCACCATTTAGAGAATACTCTGATCTCTCTTTCTTAGGTCCAAAGTGGATGACCTCACACTTCCCCACAGTGAACTCCATCGACACTATTTACTGTGCTAACTAACTTAGTGCAATCATCAAACTCGGATATACGGCTCTCTATTCCTTCATCAAAGTCATTTATATAGCTATAGTGAAAAGCTGAGGCCCCAGTACAGATCCCTGGGGGACACCACTGGTCACATCCTGCCAATTGGAGCACATACCCATTGTCCCCACTCTCTTTCTCCTCCCTCCTAACCAACTATTCCAGATCGGATTTTTGTGACCAATCTCGTATGTAGAATCTTGTCGGATGCCTTCTGGAAGTCCAGATGAATAACATCCACAGACACTCCCTTATCTACCACATTAGTTACTTCCTCAAAAAAATTCAACAAGATTCATTAGACATGACTTACCCGTTACAATCCATGCTGACTCTCTCTGATCAGCTCATATTTATCCAAACACTCAATCATTCTGCCCCTAATAACAGGATGTACTTCAGCCTAACCCCACTATAACAACACTGTGACATTTTCCCTTCTCTATATATATATCTTTATTTTCTTTCTATTTCCCTTCTTCACCTGTCCACGTAGTCCTCCGGGGTCTTGGTTTTGATGATGTTCTCAGCGTGACGCACAAGCCATGAAATCTCATCGCGAGAAAACGACAGAGCCATGAAAACAAAGAGGACCTGGAGCAAAGAGAATGGAAAAGAGGCTTCAGAAGTTCACAACAAAACCTACAAACAATTCATTCGGACATCTAAAGATTAATCTTTAATTACCTGGCAGACTGCAGTCAGCTAAGCCCAGAAATCAAACTGAACTTATATGTACTCGTGAGCAGCCCGGGTGGGTAAATGCATTGCATTACTGAGCCACACAGACCAGCAAGCTCGCACAATAGTGCTGTACTCTGTTCTGCGATAGGTGATCTCGTCAGTGATGCTACAATCAGATGCAACTCCCCTCGGCTAGGAAGGGTGGGCGAGTGGCGAAAATCAACCTGCAGGAAAGTGCCCCGGTGTAAGAACATCAGATGAGGAGAGGTTCAGGCTCAATTGCGATGCCCCCACAGTCGAATAGTCTGCTGATTGTCACTGCTTAAGCTCACCAACGAATAACTGAGATGGACTGGAGGGCTGCCAGTGCCTGTATGACCACACCCAAATACCAAAACCCACTAGCAAGGGCAGCTTGTGTCATTGTTCCACTGTCACGGAAGGCAGAATAAAACACACTGTGTAACACACACAGTCTGTAAACTGCACTTAGCATTTATATTTTATGGCTTAGTGTTATTTAATCGATGTAGTGTGGAGAAGGGACAAATCCCAGACTACAGAATATCATACTGGAAAAGAACAGGAGACAAGACCAGCTATTTCAGGAAGTGATGTCAGCTGATGCCAAGATTATAATAGTGAGAGTTGGGGAGAATGGGGACGATAAAAAACCTTCATGTGTGCCCCTCCTCCTACAAGAGCTCCTTATATGGTTACGTATAAAATCGAAGTGAGGTTGAGATACCTTTGGTCCCAGCAGGCCAGGCTCCTCGGTTAGGATAGTGCTCAGCTCCTTCACAGCGCTCCTCAGGAAGTGTCGTTTCTCTCTGTGCACGGCCCCACTAAACACAAGGCACAAGTCAGTGAGCACAACACTGCCTCTCTCTCCCACACACACATTCTCTCCCTCAGATATTTAATCCACCTTTACAAATACAGATTAATGTTGATTAATTTCTGGTTGTGAGTGACACATGTCAACCAAACTGACAGGAGCGACTGGGATTCCTCCTGTAACAGTCAGGCCATTTTTCTCACTTTAAGAGCCAAAGCCAAATACATGAAAAAATCAGCTCTGTTGGGCTCTAACTTGATCTCAACATCCAATCAGGAGCTCAGACGCCGTCGCTCAGACCTCAGACGCCGCCTCTCAGACCTCAGACGCAGCCTCTCAGAGCTCAGACGCCGCCTCTCAGACCTCAGGCACTGCCTCTCAGAGCTCAGGCGCCGCCTCTCAGAGTTCAGACGCCGCCTCTCAGAGCTCAGACGCTGCCTCTCAGAGCTCAGACGCTGCCTCTCAGAGCTCAGACGCCGCCTCTCAGAGTTCAGACGCCGCCTCTCAGACCTCTGAGGCCGCCTCTCAGAGCTCAGACGCCGCCTCTCAGAGCTCAGACGCCGCCTCTCAGAGCTCAGACGCCGCCTCTCAGAGCTCAGACGCCGCCTCTCAGAGCTCAGACGCCGCCTCTCAGAGCTCAGACGCTGCCTCTCAGAGCTCAGATGCTGCCTCTCAGAGCTCAGACACACACTCTGAGCTCAGTCAAAATTACGGGATTTCATTACCTGTTTGTAGTGGCTTGTTCTCGGCACTCCTTAATGTCTGTGATACGCTTGCTGTATCTATAAAACCAGAGAGCACAATCACATCTTCAAACCTGAGCACAACTCCAAAGCAAAGAATATCACAAAGTAGAGAAATATCTGTGCTGGGAAGGAAGCATCCAGCAACAGTAAAACACTCCCAGGGCAGGGACAGCGGGGGTTAGATACAGAGTAAAGCTCCCTCTACACTGTCCCATCAAACACTCCCAGGGCAGGGACAGCGGGGGTTAGATACAGAGTAAAGCTCCCTCTACACTGTCCCAAACACTCCCAGGGCAGGTACAGCACGGGTTAGATACAGAGTAAAGCTCCCTCTACACTGTCCCATCAAACACTCCCAGGGCAGGTCCAGCACGAGTTAGATACAGAGTAAACCTTGCTTTACACTGTCACATCAAACACTCCCAGGGAAGGTACAGCACAGGTTAGATACAGAGCAGAGCTCCCTCTACACTGTCCCATCAAACATCCCAGGGCAGGTCCAGCACAGGTTAGATACAGAGTAAATTTCCCTCTACATTGTCCCCATCAAACACTCCCAGGGCAAGTACAGCACGGGGTGAGATACAGAGTAAATCTCCCTCTACACTGCCCCATCAAACACTCCCAGGGAAGGGACAGCACAGGTTAGATACAGAGTAAAGCTCCCTCTACACTGTCGCAACAAACACTCCCAGGGCAGGTACTGCACAGGTTAGATACAGAGTAAAGCTCCCTCTACACTGTCCCATCAAACACTCCCAGGGCAGGTACAGCATGGGTTAGATACAGAGTAAAGGTCCCTCTACACTGTCCCATCAAACACTCCCAGGGCAGGTACAGCATGGGTTAGATACAGAGTACAGCTCCCTCTACACTGTCCCATCAAACACTCCCAGGGCTGGTACATTACGATTTAGATACAGGGCAAAGCTCCCGCTACACTGTCCCATCAAACAATCCCAGAGCACGTATAGCACGGGTTAGATACAGAGTAAAGCTCCCTCTACACTGTCCCATCAAACACTCCCAGGGCAGGTACAGCATGGGTTAGATACAGAGTAAAGCTCCCTCTACACTGTGTCTGCAATGTACACAGCTTCAATGCCTGATGTGCGATTTGGTTAGCCTCACAATTACATATATGTAACCTAAAAATCTTAAAATATTTCTAAAGTTTTAATGTGTGGCAAATAGTAACAGGTAATTGACTTCTTGTGAAGTAAAGAAAGTGAAAATAATTGCGCTGTTGCTGTTGGCGAGAGACGGTAACAGGTTGTCTACAACCTGGTTAAATACCTTACCCTTTCAAACTGCTGAAGAGTTCCTCGGTCACCTTGTGATGGAAGAAGACTTCGTCCCTGAAAAGCTCAATGCAAAGACTGCACTGCATGGCTTGTTTCCATAGCGTTAGACATGTTTGCTCCGAGTTTAAACTGCTGTGACACAGCAGGAAGCCGACTAAATCAGAAAAAGAGCGAGTATATTAGAGATGGTCCCGGCTACTTCACTGATTTGTATTTAACAAGTGTGCAGGACACGAAACTTAACAACATGTGATGGTAAAATAGAAATCTCAGGGGTGGGGTGGTGACACAGAATGCCAGCTCCTGAATCCTCACATGGCAACTTCTCAACCACATCGCCATGGCAGCCTTGGACTATGTCCAGAAGGAAGATGAAAGGTTACCTTTAAGACAGCCGCCCACACCACCTGGCAGATGTGATACTGCTGACAATACAGCTCGTCATCAGTCACACCCATCAGGCATGCGGAAAGTGAAATAAAGTCCAGTCTGGGATATCTGTAAACCAAACAAGCAGGATGTGAGCTAATCAGCAAACAACTGATCATCACTCATCATGGAAGGGCCGAGGGGTGATGTATTGTTGGTGCAGTGACTGGGTGATGTATTGTTGGTCCAGTGACTGGGTGATGTATTGTTGGTCCAGTGACTGGGTGATGTATTGTTGGTCCACTGACTGGGTGATGTATTGTTGGTCCAGTGACTGGGTGATGTATTGTTGGTCCAGTGACTGGGTGATGTATTGTTGGTCCACTGACTGGGTGATGTATTGTTGGTCCAGTGACTGGGTGATGTATTGTTGGTCCAGTGACTGGGTGATATATTGTTGGTCCAGTGACTGGGTGATGTATTGTTGGTCCAGTGACTGGGTGATGTATTGTTGGTCCAGTGACTGGGTGATGTATTGTTGGTCCAGTGACTGGGTGATGTATTGTTGGTCCAGTGACTGGGTGATGTATTGTTGGTCCAGTGACTGGGTGATGTATTGTTGGTCCAGTGACTGGGTGATGTATTGTTGGTACACTGACTGGGTGATGTATTGTTGGTCCAGTGACTGGGTGATGTATTGTTGGTCCAGTGACTGGGTGATATATTGTTGGTCCAGTGACTGGGTGATGTATTGTTGGTCCAGTGACTGGGTGATGTATTTTTGGTCCAGTGACTGGAGTAAAATGCTGGTGATTTTGCTGAAGCTTGGGGGAGTAATACGGGAAGCAGGATTCTCATGGAGAGGATAACAAAGTTTCAAAGGCAGATGTGTGGATCATTTAAGTCTGTTGAACTGGTGTCCGATTGAATTTGCCATTTTTTTCATTTCTGTTAAACGGCTATTTCATTGACCGAGATTTAGATAGGCCAAATATATTTTATTCACGTTGTTGCAATAGATGCCTATACAGACTTAGTCAAATTGCTGTCCCACTGTCTAATCATAGAATCACAGAGCACAGATGCCGGCCATTTGCTTCATTGTGCCTTTGCCAGCAATGAACATTTAGGTCTGTTTTCCAACCTGATGGAAGGTTCCAGTGTCAGGGATCTCTCATTTAATTCTGTCAATCTTAGGAATTATGTCTGTGAACATTGTGAATGTTACTGGGTGGTACTTACTGATGATCCATCTCTCCATAACCTCCAACGACAAGTATTCACATGGCATCTGAGCAAAAAGCAACAATTCATTAATTACTTTACAATCTTAGTGCATTGATTTACTTGCTTCTCATTCAACACCCATCGGAGGTAGGAAAACAGAATGCTCTGAAATTCATATCACTGAGGGGACCAACAAAAATGTTAATATTTCGCACTTGAGCAAAGATAGAAATGAATACCTGGCTGGACCCAGAGTAACAGTATCAGGACCCAGAGTGACAGTAACAGGACCCAGAGTGACAGTAACAGGGCCCAGAGTGACAGTAACAGGGCCCAGAGTGACAGAATCAGGGCTCAGAGTGACAGTATCAGGGCCCAGAGTGACAGTATCAGGACCCAGAGTGACAGTAACAGGACCCAGAGTGACAGTAACAGGACCCAGAGTGACAGTATCAGCACCCAGAGTGACAGTATCAGCACCCAGAGTGACAGTATCAGCACCCAGAGTGACAGTATCAGGGCCCAAAGTGACAGTATCAGGGCCAGAGTGACAGTATCGGGGCCCAGAGTGACAGTATCGGGGCCCAGAGTGACAGTATCAGGGCCCAGAGTGACAGTATCAGGGCCCAGAGTGACAGTAACAGGACCCAGAGTGACAGTAACAGGACCCAGAGTGACAGTATCAGCACCCAGAGTGACAGTATCAGCACCCAGAGTGACAGTATCAGGGCCCAAAGTGACAGTATCAGGGCCAGAGTGACAGTATCGGGGCCCAGAGTGACAGTATCGGGGCCCAGAGTGACAGTATCGGGGCACAGAGTGACAGTATCAGGACCCAGAGTGACAGTATCAGCGCCCAGAGTGACAGTATCAGGTCCCAGAGTGACAGTATCAGGGCCCAGAGTGACAGTATCAGGGCCCAGAGTGACAGTATCAGGGCCCAGAGTGACAGTATCAGGGCCCAGAGTGACAGTATCAGGACCCAGAGTGACAGTATCAGCGCCCAGAGTGACAGTATCAGGGCCCAGAGTGACAGTATCAGGACCCAGACTGACAGTATCGGGACGCAGAGTGACAGTATCGGGACCCAGAGTGACAGTATCGGGATGCAGAGTGACAGTATCAGGACCCAGAGTGACAGTATCAGCGCCCAGAGTGACAGTATCAGGACCCAGAGTGACAGCATCAGGACCCAGAGTGACAGTATCAGGTTCCAGAGTGACAGTATCAGGACCCAGACTGACAGTATCAGGACCCAGAGTGACAGTATCAGGGCCCAGAGTGACAGTATCAGGACCCAGAGTGAAAGTAACAGGGCCCAGAGTGACAGTATCAGGACCCAGAGTGACAGTAACAGGACCCAGAGTGACAGTAACAGGGCCCAGAGTGACAGTATCAGGGCCCAGAGTGACAGTATTAGGGCCCAGAGTGACAGTATCAGGGCCCAGAGTGAAAGTATCAGGAGCCAGAGTGACAGTATCAGGACCCAGAGTGACAGTATCAGGACCCAGAGTGACAGTATCAGGACCCAGAGTGACAGTATCAGGGCCCAGAGTGACAGTATCAGGACCCAGAGTGACAGTATCAGGACCCAGAGTGACAGTATCAGGGCCCAGAGTGACAGTATCAGGGCCCAGAGTGACAGTATCAGGGCCCAGAGTGACAGTATCAGGGCCCGGAGTGACAGTATCAGGGCCCGGAGTGACAGTATCAGGACCCGGAGTGACAGTATCAGGGCCCGGAGTGACAGTATCAGGGCCCGAAGTGACAGTATCAGGGCCCGGAGTGACAGTATCAGGGCCCGGAGTGACAGTATCAGGGCCCGGAGTGACAGTATCAGGGCCCGGAGTGACAGTATCAGGGCCCGGAGTGACAGTATCAGGGCCCAGAGTGACAGTATCAGGGCCCAGAGTGACAGTATCAGGGCCCAGAGTGACAGTATCAGGGCCCAGAGTGACAGTATCAGGGCCCAGAGTGACAGTGTCAGGGCCCAGAGTGACAGTGTCAGGGCCCAGATTGACAGTGTCAGGGCCCAGAGTGACAGTATCAGGGCCCAGAGTGACAGTATCAGGGCCCAGAGTGACAGTATCAGGGCCCAGAGTGACTGTATCAGGGCCCAGAGTGACTGTATCAGGGCCCAGAGTGACAGTATCAGGGCCCAGAGTGACAGTATCAGGGCCCAGAGTGACAGTATCAGGGCCCAGAGTGACAGTATCAGGGCCCAGAGTGACAGTATCAGGGCCGAGAGTGACAGTATCAGGGCCCAGAGTGACAGTATCAGGACCCAGAGTGACAGTATCAGGGCCCAGAGTGACAGTATCAGGGCCCAGAGTGACAGTATCCGGGCCCAGAGTGACAGTATCAGGGCCCAGAGTGACAGTATCAGGGCCCAGAGTGACAGTATCAGGGCCCAGAGTGACAGTATCAGGGCCCAGAGTGACAGTATCAGGACCCAGAGTGAAAGTATCAGGACCCAGAGTGACAGTATCAGGGCCGAGAGTGACAGTATTAGAGCCCAGAGTGGCAGTATCAGGACGCAGAGTGACAGTATCTGGGCCCAGAGTGACAGTATCAGGGCCCAGAGTGACAGTATCAGGGCCCAGAGTGACAGTATCAGGACCCAGAGTGACAGTATCAGGGCCCAGAGTGACAGTATCAGGGCCCAGAGTGATAGTATCAGGGCCCAGAGTGACAGTATCAGGACCCAGAGTGACAGTATCAGGGCCCAGAGTGACAGTATCAGCACCCAGAGTGACAGTATCCGGGCTCAGACTGACAGTATCAGGGCCCAGAGTGACAGTATCAGGGCCCAGAGTGACAGTATCAGGGCCCAGAGTGACAGTATCAGGGCCCAGAGTGACAGTATCAGGGCCCAGAGTGACAGTATCAGGGCCCAGAGTGACAGTATCAGGACCCAGAGTGAAAGTATCAGGACCCAGAGTGACAGTATCAGGGCCGAGAGTGACAGTATCAGGGCCCAGAGTGACAGTATCAGGACGCAGAGTGACAGTTTTAGGGCCCAGAGTGACAGTATCAGGGTCCTGAGTGACAGTATCAGGGCCCAGAGTGACAGTATCAGGACGCAGAGTGACAGTATCAGGGCCCAGAGTGACAGTATCAGGGCCCAGAGTGACAGTATCAGGGCCCAGAGTGACAGTATCAGTGTCCAGAGTGACAGTATCAGTGTCCAGAGTGACAGTATCAGGGCCCAGAGTGACAGTATCAGGGCCCAGAGTGACAGTATCAGGGCCCAGAGTGACAGTATCAGCACCCAGAGTGACAGTATCAGGGCCCAGAGTGACAGTATCACGGCCCAGAGTGACAGTATCAGGGCCCAGAGTGACAGTATCAGGGCCCAGAGTGACAGTATCAGGGCCCAGAGTGACAGTATCAGGGCCCAGAGTGACAGTATCAGGGCCCAGGGTGACAGTATCAGGGCCCAGGGTGACAGTATCAGGGCCCAGGGTGACAGTATCAGGGCCCAGGGTGACAGTATCAGGGCCCAGAGTGACAGTATCAGGGCCCAGGGTGACAGTATCAGGGTCCAGAGTGACAGTATCAGGGCCGAGAGTGACAGTATCAGGGCCGAGAGTGACAGTATCAGGGCCCAGAGTGACAGTATCAGGGCCCAGAGCGACAGTATCAGGGCCCAGAGCGACAGTATCAGTGCCCAGAGCGACAGTATCAGGGCCCAGAGCGACAGTATCAGGGCCCAGAGCGACAGTATCAGGGCCCAGAGCGACAGTATCAGGGCCCAGAGCGACAGTATCAGGGCCCAGAGCGACAGTATCAGAGCCCAGAGCGACAGTATCAGGGCCCAGAGCGACAGTATCAGGGCCCAGAGCGACAGTATCAGGGCCCAGAGCGACAGTATCAGGGCCCAGAGCGACAGTATCAGGGCCCAGAGCGACAGTATCAGGGCCTAGAGGGACAGTATCAGGGCCCAGAGTGACAGTGTCAGGGCCCAGAGTGACAGTATCAGGGCCCAGAGTGACAGTATCAGGGCCCAGAGTGACAGTATCAGGGCCCAGAGTGACAGTATCAGGGCCCAGAGTGACAGTATCAGGGCCCAGAGTGACAGTATCAGGGCCCAGAGTGACAGTATCAGGACCCAGAGTGACAGTATCAGGGCCCAGAGTGACAGTATCAGGGCCCAGAGTGACAGTATCAGGGCCCAGAGTGACAGTATCAGGGCCCAGAGTGACAGTATCAGGACCAAGAATGACAGTATCAGGAACAAGAGTGACAGTATCAGGGCCCAGAGTGACAGTATCAGGACCCAGAGTGACAGCATCAGGACCCAGAGTGGCAGTATCAGGACCCAGAGTGGCAGTATCAGGGCCCAGAGTGACAGTATCAGGACCCAGAGTGACAGTATCAGGGCCCAGAGTGACAGTATCAGGGCGCAGAGTGACAGTATCAGGGCCCAGAGTGACAGTATCAGGACCCAGAGTGACAGTATCAGGACCCAGAGTGACAGTATCAGGGCCCAGAGTGACAGTATCAGGGCCCAGAATGACAGTATCAGGGCCCAGAGTGACAGTATCAGGACCCAGAGTGACAGTATCAGGACCCAGAGTGACAGTATCAGGTTCCAGACTGACAGTATCAGGGTCCAGAGTGACAGTATCAGGGCCCAGAGTGACAGTATCAGGGCCCAGAGTGACAGTATCAGGGCCCAGATTGACAGTATCAGGACCCAGAGTGACAGTATCAGGGCCCAGAGTGACAGTATCAGGACCCAGAGTGACAGTATCAGGTCCCAGAGTGACAGTATCTGGGCCCAGAGTGACAGTATCAGGGCCCAGAGTGACAGTATCAGGGCCCAGATTTAATGTGTTTTTGGAGAAAGAGGATCAAAGGCACTGCTGACAAGTTGAGTGGGTGGCAGGATTCATATCTGCAAAAAACAATGACAGGAAAGTGCGATTGGCCTTTTGCCACTGCTGCAAATTCTAATATATTAAAGAGATCAAGAGAAAGAAAGATTCCATTTTGGAAAATGTGGCGGAATGAGCAAATAGTTGTGCTTACGGTGTCGGAGAGAGCGGGATTGAGCATGTTGTTCGCTGCACTGATCACACTGAGCAGCTGAGCACTCCTCCAAAGTTCGGCCGTGAGATTCCTCCTCGGGAAGAGGAATTGCAGTGAGAGGAGAGCATCGGTGAGGAGCTAGAACAGGGAAAGCCTCAATTAAACATGGTCAGTCATTCAACCGTAGCTTTCTGAATGTTGGTTCCATTATTCAACGAGATGGTTAATGCAGGTACAGAGAATGATAGGCTGGGGAGGGAAAATATCCCGAAACAGAAACTCTCCAATCAGTCGCCTTACTTGTGCATCTGAAATTTGCTTGTCCCACAACAAGGCTGCCTGCAGCACACATCACTAAAAGCTGATTGTCCAAAGATGTGCGGGTTAGGTTGATTGACCATGATAAAAATTGGCCCTTAGTGTTAGGGGGGGATTAAATACGTGGGGTTACGGGATTACGGGGATAGGGCTTGGGTGGGATGGCTGTCGGTGTAGGGACCGGGTGCTAGGGTTTGGATGATCAGCCATGATCTCGTTGAATGGCGGAGCAGGCTCAAAGGGCCGAATGGCCTACTCCTGCTCCTATCTTCTATGTTTCTATGTTTCTATGTTTTATAAATACATTTCAAGACTGGTGGGAGGCTACCAGAGTAAACTCCCCAACCCATATTCACATCCACCCCCTTGACATTGCCATCTCTCGTGGCCTCGCCACTCCCATCTTGTCCTTCACAGGTAAGGCCATCGCTGATCACTTCATTGTATCTCTCTACACCACATCCCCCTTCTCTGCCCCAACCCCACTTCCTTCTGTGTCCGCCCCTGGAAAAAGTTCTCTCCCAATTCACTTACAACTGCACTTTCAAAATCCCAACTGTCTAGCCTTTGGCCCACCATTCACCACAACATTACTGCAGCTACCGATCTGCTAGCTGACACAGAAGGCTGTGGAGGCCAATTCATTAAATATATTCAAGAAGGAGTTCGATATATTTCTTAAGGCTAAAGGGATCAAGGGATATGGGGAGAAAGCAGGGACAGTGTACTGAGTTTGGATGATCAGCCATGATTGCATTGAATGGCTCGAGGGGCCGAATGGCCTACTCCTGCTCCTATCTTCTATGTTTCTATGTTCAACCACACCCTCGCTTCCAGTGTTGATGCCCTAGTCCCTATGAACAGGATTACTCTCTCTCACCCTGGCCGTTCTGCCGGGTATGGCCCTCATCACCGCTCCCCTAAGTCCAAGTTTTTTTTTTACTCATTCCTGGGATGTGGGCGTCGCTGGCAAGGTGCTGGTGAGCCGCCTCTCCCACGTTATACCCTCCATAAACTTGAGGTCATCCAAAACTCTCCTGCCCGTGTCCTAAGTCGCACCAAGTCCCATTCACCCATCACCTCTGTGCTCGCCGACCTACATTGGCTCCCAGTTAAGCAACACCTCGATTTCACAATTCTCATCCTTGTTTTCAAATCCCTCCATGGCCTCGCTGTGGGGTGTGGGGGAGGGGGTGTGGGGGAGGGGCTGTGGGGTGTGGGGGACGGGCTGTGGGGTGTGTGTCTATACTCTTTGTATATCTTGCTTGTGGTTGGTTGACACGTTTCCTTGCCTATTTCCCAGCCATGTCCGATAGCAAAATACTGCAGATGCTGGAAATCCGAAATAACAACAGAAAATGCTGGAAAAACTCAGCAGGCCAGGCAACATCCGTGGAGAGAAAATAGAGTCGATGCTCCGAGTAGAGCGCTTGTTTTGGGAGTCTCGTATTGGGCATGCGGACAATATGACCCGTCCATCGGAGCTGATTGAGCGCGGTCAGAGCCATGTCCCCCTGATGGCCAATTATCTTCCTTAGAATCTTGGTGTAAAAGTGAGATATATTGTTCAATCCGAAGCATTTCAAACTAACCATTTCGGATCTGTTATCCTCTCAGTGTGTAAAAGCCACTTCCTGTAACAGCTGAATGAAGCTCAGCCTAGCCAGACCCCACTGGGATAATTACTCCAGTACACACTGCGCACTCGCTTCAATCACCAGGCAAGCTGACTGTGCCAAGGATCATGTTATCTGAATTTCATCAGGCTGAAAAAATCCTAGCAAACAATGTGGGTTCGGAAATGAACAGACTCTTTGTTACCAAATTGAAGGATTCTTGGCTGTCAGCCTTGGGTGGGGACAGTAGCTTCGTGGTTATGTTACTGCACTAATAATCCCGAGGCCTGGACATGTCGGTAAACGTGAGTTCAAATCCCATCACGGCAACTGGGGAATTTAATTAAATAAATCTGGAATTAAAATGCTGGTATCAGTAGTGGTGACCATGAAACTACTGGATTGTCATAAAAACCGAACAGGTTCACTAATATATTTAGGGAAGGAAATCTGCCGTCCTTACCCGGTCTGGCCTATATGTGACTCCAGACTCACAGCAATGTGGTTGACTCTTAACTGCCCTCTGAAATGGCCTAACAAGTCACTCAGTTGTAGAGAGACGGGCAATAAATGCTGTGCTTGTCAGCAATGCCCACATCCAGTGAATCAATTCAAAAAAGTCAAATAGCCTTTTCCCCACGTCCAGTATTACTTATCACTAAGAACTGAAAGGTTTACTTTGTCCAGGAGTCACAGCGGGCCACAGCGAAAAATCGCATAGACCTCCTCAGAAGACAAACACGGGACACAACCAACAGAGTACCCTTCGTCGTCCAGTACTTCCCCGGAGCGGAGAAACTACGCCATGTTCTTCGCAGCCTTCAACATGTCATCGATGATGACGAACACCTCGCTAAGGCCATCCCCACGCCTCCACTACTCGCTTTCAAACAGCCGCCTAACCTCAAACAGACCATCGTTCGCAGCAAATTACCCAGCTTCCAGGAGAACAGCGACCACGACACCACACAACCCTGCCACAGCAACCTCTGCAAGACATGCCAGATCATCAACACAGATACCATCATCACACGTGAGGACACCACCCACCAGGTACATGGTACATACTCATGTGACTCGGCCAACGTTGTCTACCTCATACGTTGCAGGAAAGGATGCCCCGGAGCATGGTACATCGGCAAGACCATGCAGACACTGCGACAACGGATGAACGGACACCGCGCAACAATCACCAGGCAGGAGTGTTCCCTCCCAGTCAGGGAACACTTCAGCAGTCAAGGACATTCAGCCTCCGATCTTCGGGTAAGCATTCTCCAAGGTGGCCTTCGAGACACACGACAACGCAAAATCGTCGAGCAGAAACTGATAGCCAAGTTCCGCACCCATGAGGACGGCCTTAACCGAGATCTTGGGTTCATGTCACGCTACATGTAACCCCACCTGATGCAGGGTCATCCAGACTTGAGTCGACATTGGCTTGTTCTCTCTACACAGATGCGGCTGGACCTGCTGTGATTTCCAGCCAAAAAAAAAAAAAAATGTTTTTTGTCTGTTTTTTTGTTTTTCATACAGACCCCAGCATCTGCAATATTTGACCCCTTGTGACCCCACCTCATTGTTCTTTGATGTAATGTTTCCCTGACTGACCTGTTTGGACACCATTCACACCTTTGACTGCTGTGATTATCTCTCTGCTGAGGTGTGATAAATGGCAGTTGGAAAGGTTACCTGTAAACATCTGACATGATTCTCTGACTATATAAGCTGTGTCTTTATGCATTTCTCCACTTCACCTGAAGAAGGAGCAGCGCTCCGAAAGCTTGTGATTTCAAATAAAGCTGTTGGACTATAACCTGGTGTTGTGTGATTTCTTACATTTGTCCACCCCAGTCCAACTCCGGCATCTCCACACCTTGTCCAGGAGTGTCCTGGAAATGAGTTTTTCATTCCTGGAGACTCCAGGGAAATCCTGGAAGGTGGGCAACCCTCCTCTTGTTCCTGTATTAACTTGATCCTTAGCATTTAATACCTAGTATAATGAAATAAGATCCCCTCTCAGTCCCTCCTTCCAAGGGTGGAGAGCCTCGTTTTCTCCAGTCGATGGTAGGGACCACCCTTGTGGCTCTTCGCTTGACGATACAATGGGGGAGAATTTCTGCTTCGGATGCAATTGAGAAATTGCGCCCAAAGTGTGCTTGAAATTATGCCGCTGGTGTAACCTGGTGTTGCTTCATTAATACAACTGAAAATGGGTTTATCACCAAAAACATGCATTTTTAATAAGGATGTCCAGTCCTCCACTGGTAAGTAACCTGATTTTAAATCACTGAAAATTACTTCCAAAAAAAATACTGAACCATTTCATAGTTTCACTGGTGTACGCTCGTCAGTTTCTTCGAAAATTAAATCTTTTTTGAAAAGAAAATATCTTTTAAAACCTGCCGACTTGTACCTGTGTGCCAAAGAAACTGAGCGCAGTTTGAAGAGCTTTTCCCGATCGTGGAATCCCGCAAACTCAACCTGGGGGCCATGGCCAGCTTAGTGGCCGGGGCCTGATCCGGGCGAATTGAACCTTGAACCAGCATAAAAGATGGCGGAAAACACAAGCGAAAGTGGTTTTGGGCGGAACTCACACACGTTTGAAATTCCCCGATCTTTCTTCCGCGCTGGTTCAGTCAATTGCGCAAAACTAGTGGAAACAAGAACAAATGCTAGCACTGGGTATCTCCTTAACATGGCGTTGATAGGGCCAAGGCTCACCTTCCAATGGGGTCCAAACTCCTCCGTTAGCTTCTTGAGGGGATGGTCGTACTCCAGTAACATCTGCCCAAGTCTTGGATAACTAGAATCGCTAATTGAAAAAGAGATGGACAGTTGAGCATCAACAAAAACCAGACGGCAAAATTGGTGACTCTGATATGGATCTTATTGAATGGCGGAGCAGGCTCGAGGAGCCAAGTAGCCGATGTTCTTATGTTCTTCTCATATTATCTGACTGTCATCAGGCTGAAACAATCCTAGCAGACAGTCAATGTGGGTTCAGAAGAGACACAACTGATATGATCTTCACAGCCAGACAGCTCCAAGAAAAATGTGGAGAGCTAAATGTAGGCCTCTAAAAAATACCAGGAGTCAGGCTGAAACAAACAGAGGGGTGGGACTTTCACAAGACTGGTCCGATCTCTGTAAACTCTCCAACCTCCTCCAGCCCTACAACCCGCCGGGAAACTGCGATCATCCAATTTTAGCCTTGCCCCACTCTATCTCTGGAACCTCCCCCCATCCCAGTAACCTCGCCATCTCTGGAACCTCCCCCCATCCCAGTAACCTCGCTATCTCTGGAACCTCCCCCCATCCCAGTAACTTCGCTATCTCTGGAACCTCCCCCCATCCCAGTAACCTCGCTATCTCTGGAACCTCCCCCCATCCCAGTAACCTCGCCATCTCTGGAACCTCCCCCCATCCCAGTAACCTCGCTATCTCTGGAACCTCCCCCCATCCCAGTAACTTCGCTATCTCTGGAACCTCCCCCCATCCCAGTAACCTCGCTATCTCTGGAACCTCCCCCCATCCCAGTAACCTCGCCATCTCTGGAACCTCCCCCCATCCCAGTAACCTCGCCATCTCTGGAACCTCCCCCCATCCCAGTAACCTCGCTATCTCTGGAACCTCCCCCCATCCCAGTAACCTCGCTATCTCTGAAACCTCCTCCAGCCCAGTAACCTCGCTATCTCTGGAACCTCCCCCCATCCCAGTAACCTCGCCATCTCTGG
Organism: Somniosus microcephalus; assembly: GCF_052327205.1. NCBI lineage: Eukaryota > Metazoa > Chordata > Chondrichthyes > Squaliformes > Somniosidae > Somniosus > Somniosus microcephalus. The sequence continues at coordinate 6,926,738 of NC_141015.1, forward strand.
AACCTCCCCCCATCCCAGTAACCTCGCTATCTCTGGAACCTCCCCCCATCCCAGTAACCTCGCTATATCTGGAACCTCCCCCCATCCCTGTGACCTCGTTATCTCTGGAACCTCCCCCCATCCCAGTAACCTCGCCATCTCTGGAACCTCCCCCCATCCCAGTAACCTCGCCATCTCTGGAACCTCCCCCCATCCCAGTAACCTCGCTATCTCTGGAACCTCCCCCCATCCCAGTAACCTCGCTATATCTGGAACCTCCCCGCATCCCAGTAACCTCGCTATCTCTGAAACCTCCTCCAGCCCAGTAACCTCGCTATCTCTGGAACCTCCCCCCATCCCAGTAACCTCGCTATCTCTGAAACCTCCCCCCATCCCTGTGACCTCGTTATCTCTGGAACCTCCCCCCATCCCAGTAACCTCGCCATCTCTGGAACCTCCCCCCATCCCAGTAACCTCGCTATCTCTGGAACCTCCCCCCATCCCAGTAACCTCGCTATATCTGGAACCTCCCCCCATCCCTGTGACCTCGTTATCTCTGGAACCTCCCCCCATCCCAGTAACCTCGCTATATCTGGAACCTCCCCGCATCCCAGTAACCTCGCTATCTCTGAAACCTCCTCCAGCCCAGTAACCTCGCTATCTCTGGAACCTCCCCCCATCCCAGTAACCTCGCCATCTCTGGAACCTCCCCCCATCCCAGTAACCTCGCTATCTCTGGAACCTCCCCCCATCCCAGTAACCTCGCTATATCTGGAACCTCCCCCCATCCCTGTGACCTCGTTATCTCTGGAACCTCCCCCCATCCCAGTAACCTCGCCATCTCTGGAACCTCCCCCCATCCCAGTAACCTCGCCATCTCTGGAACCTCCCCCCATCCCAGTAACCTCGCTATCTCTGGAACCTCCCCCCATCCCAGTAACCTCGCTATATCTGGAACCTCCCCGCATCCCAGTAACCTCGCTATCTCTGAAACCTCCTCCAGCCCAGTAACCTCGCTATCTCTGGAACCTCCCCCCATCCCAGTAACCTCGCTATCTCTGAAACCTCCCCCCATCCCTGTGACCTCGTTATCTCTGGAACCTCCCCCCATCCCAGTAACCTCGCTATCTGTGGAACCTCCACCCATCCCAGTAACCTCGCTATCTCTGAAACCTCCCCCCATCCCAGCAACCTCGCTATCTCTGAAACCTCCAGCCCAGTAACCTCGCTATCTCTGAAACCTCCCCCCATCCCAGTAACCTCGCTATCTCTGGAACCTCCCCCCATCCCAGTAACCTCGCTATCTCTGGAACCTCCCCCATCCCAGTAACCTCGCTATCGCTGAAACCTCCCCCCATCCCAGCAACCTCGCTATCTCTGAAACCTCCCCCCATCCCAGTAACCTCACTATCTCTGGAACCTCCCCCCATCCCAGTAACCTCGCTATCTCTGCAACCTCCCCCCATCCCAGTAACCTCACTATCTCTGGAACCTCCCCCCATCCCAGCAACCTCGCTATCTCTGAAACCTCCCCCCATCCCAGTAACCTCGCTATCTCTGGAACCTCCCCCCATCCCAGCAACTTCGCTATCTCTGAAACCTCCTCCAGCCCAGTAACCTCTCTATCTCTGGAACCTCTCCCCATCCCAGTAATCTCGCTATCTCTGAAACCTCCTCCAGCCCAGTAACCTCGCTATCTCTGGAACCTCCCCCCATCCCAGTAACCTCGCTATCTCTGGAACCTCCCCCCATCCCAGTAACCTCGCTATCTCTCGAACCTCCCCCCATCCCAGTAACCTCGCTATCTCTGAAACCTCCCCCCATCCCAGTAACCTCGCTATCTCTGAAACCTCCTCCAGCCCAGTAACTTCGCTATCTCTGAAACCTCCCCCATCCCAGTAACCTCGCTATCTCTGGAACGTCCCCCCATCCCAGTAACCTCGCTATCTCTGAAACCTCCTCCAGCCCAGTAACGTCACTATCTCTGAAACCTCCCCCCATCCCAGTAACCTCGCTATCTCTGGAACCTCCCCCCATCCCAGTAACCTCGCTATCTCTGGAACCTCCCCCCATCCCAGCAACCTCGCTATCTCTGAAACCTCCTCCAGCCCAGTAACCCTATCTCTGAAACCTCCTCCAGCCCAGTAACCTCGCTATCTCTGAAACCTCCTCCAGCCCAGTAACATCACTATCTCTGGAACTTCCCCCCATCCCAGTAACCTCACTATCTCTGGAACCTCCCCCCATCCCAGCAACCTCGCTATCTCTGAAACCTCCCCCCATCCCAGTAACCTCGCTATCTCTGGAACCTCCCCCCATCCCAGCAACTTCGCTATCTCTGAAACCTCCTCCAGCCCAGTAACCTCGCTATCTCTGGAACCTCTCCCCATCCCAGTAATCTCGCTATCTCTGAAACCTCCTCCAGCCCAGTAACCTCGCTATCTCTGGAACCTCCCCCCATCCCAGTAACCTCGCTATCTCTGGAACCTCCCCCCATCCCAGTAACCTCGCTATCTCTCGAACCTCCCCCCATCCCAGTAACCTCGCTATCTCTGAAACCTCCCCCCATCCCAGTAACCTCGCTATCTCTGAAACCTCCTCCAGCCCAGTAACCTCGCTATCTCTGAAACCTCCCCCATCCCAGTAACCTCGCTATCTCTGGAACGTCCCCCCATCCCAGTAACCTCGCTATCTCTGAAACCTCCTCCAGCCCAGTAACGTCACTATCTCTGAAACTTCCTCCAGCCCAGTAACATCACTATCTCTGGAACCTCCCCCCATCCCAGCAACCTCGCTATCTCTGGAACCTCCCCCCATCCCAGTAACCTCGCTATCTCTGGAACCTCCCCCCATCCCAGCAACCTCGCTATCTCTGAAACCTCCTCCAGCCCAGTAACCCTATCTCTGAAACCTCCTCCAGCCCAGTAACCTCGCTATCTCTGAAACCTCCTCCAGCCCAGTAACATCACTATCTCTGGAACCTCCCCCCATCCCAGCAACCTCGCTATCTCTGGAACCTCCCCCCATCCCAGTAACCTCGCTTTCTCTGAAACCTCCTCCAGCCCTACAATACTCCAAGATCTCTGCATTACTCCAACTCTGGCCTTCTCCAACAACCACTTCCTTCACCCCACCATTTACAGCCATGCCTTCAGCTACTGAGGCACTAATCTCTGGAATAACATGCCTATACCTCGCCGTCTCTCTACCTCACACTCCTCCTTCAAATCGGTCCTTAAAAACTACTTCTGTGAGCAAAGGTTAGAGTAACAGGATGTGGGTAAGAGTGCTTTACAGTGAGAGACTGTGGGTAAGAATGGGTTAGAGTGAGAGACTGGGTAAGAATGGGTTAGAGTGAGTGACTGTGCGTAAGAATGGGTTAGAGTGAGTGACTGTGGGTAAGAATGGGTTAGAGTGAGTGACTGTGGGTAAGAGTGGGTTAGAGTGAGAGACTGTGGGTAAGAATGGGTTAGAGTGAGAGACTGTGGGTAAGAATGGGTTAGAGTGAGAGACTGTGGGTAAGAATGGGTTAGAGTGAGAGACTGTGGGTAAGAGTGGGTTAGAGTGAGAGACTGTGGGTAAGAGTGGGTTAGAGTGAGAGACTGTGGGTAAGAATGGGTTAGAGTGAGAGACTGTGGGTAAGAATGGGTTAGAGTGAGAGACTGTGGGTAAGAATGGGTTAGAGTGCGAGACTGTGGGTAAGAATGGGTTAGAGTGACAGACTGTGGGTAAGAGTGGGTTAGAGTGAGAGACTGTGGGTAAGAGTGGGTTAGAGTGAGAGACTGTGGGTAAGAATGGGTTAGAGTGAGAGACTGTGGGTAAGAATGGGTTAGAGTGAGAGACTGTGGGTAAGAGTGGGTTAGAGTGAGAGACTGTGGGTAAGAGTGGGTTAGAGTGAGAGATTGTGGGTAAGAGTGGGTTAGAGTGAGAGACTGTGGGTAAGAGTGGGTTAGAGTGAGAGACTGTGGGTAAGAGTGGGTTAGAGTGAGAGACTGTGGGTAAGAGTGGGTTAGAGTGAGAGACTGTGGGTAAGAATGGGTTAGAGTGAGAGACTGTGGGTAAGAGTGGGTTAGAGTGAGAGACTGTGGGTAAGAGTGGGTTAGAGTGAGAGACAGTGGGTAAGAATGGGTTAGAGTGAGAGACTGTGGGTAAGAGTGGGTTAGAGTGAGAGACTGTGGGTAAGAGTGGGTTAGAGTGAGAGACTGTGGGTAAGAGTGGGTTAGAGTGAGAGACTGTGGGTAAGAGTGGGTTAGAGTGAGAGACTGTGGGTAAGAATGGGTTAGAGTGAGTGACTGTGGGTAAGAATGGGTTAGAGTGAGAGACTGTGGGTAAGAGTGGGTTAGAGTGAGAGACTGTGGGTAAGAGTGGGTTAGAGTGAGAGACTGTGGGTAAGAGTGGGTTAGAGTGAGAGACTGTGGGTAAGAATGGGTTAGAGTGAGAGACTGTGGGTAAGAGTGGGTTAGAGTGAGTGACTGTGGGTAAGAATGGGTTAGAGTGAGAGACTGTGGGTAAGAGTGGGTTAGAGTGAGAGACTGTGGGTAAGAGTGGGTTAGAGTGAGAGACTGTGGGTAAGAATGGGTTCAAGTGAGAGACTGTGGGTAAGAGTGGGTTAGAGTGAGAGACTGTGGGTAAGACTGGGTTAGAGTGAGTGACTGTGGGTAAGAGTGGGTTAGAGTGAGAGACTGTGGGTAAGAGTGGGTTAGAGTGAGAGACTGTGGGTAAGAGTGGGTTAGAGTGAGAGACTGTGGGTAAGAGTGGGTTAGAGTGAGAGACTGTGGGTAAGAGTGGGTTAGAGTGAGAGACTGTGGGTAAGAGTGGGTTAGAGTGAGAGACTGTGGGTAAGAATGGGTTAGAGTGAGAGACTGTGGGTAAGAGTGGGTAAGAGTGAGAGACTGTGGGTAAGAATGGGTTAGAGTGAGTGACTGTGGGTAAGAGTGGGTTAGAGTGAGAGACTGTGGGTAAGAGAGGGTTAGAGTGAGAGACTGTGGGTAAGAATGAGTTAGAGTGAGAGACTGTGGGTAAGAGTGGGTTAGAGTGAGAGACTGTGGGTAAGAGTGGGTTAGAGTGAGAGACTGTGGGTAAGAGTGGGTTAGAGTGAGAGACTGTGGGTAAGAGTGGGTTAGAGTGCGAGACTGTGGGTAAGAGTGGGTTAGAGTGAGAGACTGTGGGTAAGAGTGGGTTAGAGTGAGAGACTGTGGGTAAGAGTGGGTTAGAGTGAGAGACTGTGGGTAAGAGTGGGTTAGAGTGAGAGACTGTGGGTAAGAGTGGGTTAGAGTGAGAGACTGTGGGTAAGAATGGGTTCGAGTGAGAGACTGTGGGTAAGAATGGGTTCGAGTGAGAGACTGTGGGTAAGAGTGGGTTAGAGTGAGAGACTGTGGGTAAGAGTGGGTTAGAGTGAGAGACTGTGGGTAAGACTGGGTTAGAGTGAGTGACTGTGGGTAAGAATGGGTTAGAGTGAGAGACTGTGGGTAAGAGTGGGTTAGAGTGAGAGACTGTGGGTAAGACTGGGTTAGAGTGAGAGACTGTGGGTAAGAATGGGTTCGAGTGAGAGACTGTGGGTAAGAGTGGGTTAGAGTGGGAGACTGTGGGTAAGAGTGGGTTAGAGTGAGAGACTGTGGGTAAGAATGGGTTAGAGTGAGTGACTGTGGGTAAGAGTGGGTTAGAGTGAGAGACTGTGGGTAAGAGTGGGTTAGAGTGAGAGACTGTGGGTAAGAGTGGGTTAGAGTGAGAGACTGTGGGTAAGTGTGGGTTAGAGTGAGAGACTGTGGGTAAGAGTGGGTTAGAGTGAGAGACTGTGGGTAAGAGTGGGTTAGAGTGAGAGACTGTGGGTTAGAGTGAGAGACTGTGGGTAAGAGTGGGTTAGAGTGAGTGACTGTGGGTAAGAGTGGGTTAGAGTGAGAGACTGTGGGTAAGTGTGGGTTAGAGTGAGAGACTGTGGGTAAGAGTGGGTTAGAGTGAGAGACTGTGGGTAAGAGTGGGTTAGAGTGAGAGACTGTGGGTTAGAGTGAGAGACTGTGGGTAAGAGTGGGTTAGAGTGAGTGACTGTGGGTAAGAGTGGGTTAGAGTGAGAGACTGTGGGTTAGAGTGAGAGACTGTGGGTAAGAGTGGGTTAGAGTGAGTGACTGTGGGTAAGAGTGGGTTAGAGTGAGAGACTGTGGGTAAGAGTGGGTTAGAGTGAGAGACTGTGGGTAAGAGTGGGTTAGAGTGAGAGACTGTGGGTAAGAGTGGGTTAGAGTGAGAGACTGTGGGTAAGAGTGGGTTAGAGTGAGAGACTGTGGGTAAGAGTGGGTTAGAGTGAGAGACTGTGGGTAAGAATGGGTTAGAGTGAGAGACTGTGGGTAAGAGTGGGTTAGAGTGAGAGACTGTGGGTAAGAGTGGGTTAGAGTGAGTGACTGTGGGTAAGAGTGGGTTAGAGTGAGACACTGTGGGTAAGAGTGGGTTAGAGTGAGAGACTGTGGGTAAGAGTGGGTTAGAGTGAGAGACTGTGGGTAAGAGTGGGTTAGAGTGAGTGACTGTGGGTAAGAGTGGGTTAGAGTGAGAGACTGTGGGTAAGAATGGGTTAGAGTGAGAGACTGTGGGTGAGAGTGGGTTAGAGTGAGTGACTGTGGGTAAGAGTGGGTTAGAGTGAGAGACTGTGGGTAAGAGTGGGTTAGAGTGAGTGACTGTGGGTAAGAGTGGGTTAGAGTGAGAGACTGTGGGTAAGAATGGGTTAGAGTGAGAGATTGTGGGTAAGAGTGTGTTAGAGTGAGTGACTGTGCGTAAGAGTGGGTTAGAGTGAGAGACTGTGGGTAAGAGTGGGTTAGAGTGAGAGACTGTGGGTAAGAATGGGTTAGAGTGAGAGACTGTGGGTAAGAGTGTGTTAGAGTGAGTGACTGTGGGTAAGAGTGGGTTAGAGTGAGAGACTGTGGGTAAGAATGGGTTAGAGTGAGTGACTGTGGGTAAGAGTGGGTTAGAGTGAGAGACTGTGGGACGGAGTGAATACAAACGCTGAAGATGGGCTGCTGAATTTTTAGTGTTTTTAGTGTCTAAAGTGGGGAAAAAAGTTTCATTTCAAGTTTTAAAAGGTTTTAAAATTAAATTTATTTCTAGTTAAGTTAGTTTAGTTTAGTTTAGTTTAAGTTTAGATTAGTCTAGATAAAGTAAGGAAGGAAAAGACTGCCAAAAAGACTACCAAAGAAAAAAAACCAGAGGAAAATAGAGAAAAAATAAAGTAAAAAAGCCAAAGCAAAAAGAAATAAGAGAAGAATTACACAAACCATAGAAGAACCCGAACAGCAGCCACACGGGGCCTCAGCAGCAGCAGTTGAATCGGCAGCATCGGGACCGAGGCAAAGCGATTCGAGGAGGCGAGGTGACTCGGGCCGCAGCCCAGCAATCCAGCAACCGGCACAGCCGAGGGGACTCGGGCCGCAGCCCAGCAATCGGCACAGCCGAGGGGACTCGGGCCGCAGCCCAGCAATCCAGCACCCGATTGGGAACGGGGCACAGCCGAGGGGACTCGAGCCGCAGTCCAGCAATCCAGCACCCGATTGGGAACGGGGCACAGCCGAGGTCACTCGGGCCGCAGCCCAGCAATCCAGCACCCGATCAAGAACGGGGCACAGCCGAGGGGACTCGAGCCGCAGTCCAGCAATCCAGCAACCAAACGGGAACAAGGCACAGCCGAGGTGAGAAAGAAAGCACGGGAAAGGCCCGAGGAGCCAGGCCATCAGGCACAGAGACCTCTGAGGAGAAGGGGAGCAACCAGAAGGCTCCCAACCAAGACTGTGAGTACAGGGCCCAGGGAGGGAGACTGAAGCCAGGGAAAGGTCCGAGGAGCCAGGCCGAGACAGAGGCCCAGAGACCTCTGAGGGGGAGGGGAACAGCCCGGAGGCACCGCGAAACAGCGGCTCACAGACTCAGACCTAGGAAGGGTGAACCCAGGAGCCGAGGCCCAGGGACCACGGGGTCGGAGAGGGGGACCGGGAAAGGTCGCGAACTGGGAGAGGGAAACACCAAACCCGGAGCCCCAGAAAAGCTTATTCTAAGATCAACAATACTTTCTCTACACTACCAATAATGAGCGAATCAGAAGAGCCACAACAGCCCCCAAGGGACACTGAGAGCAACCGCTTCCAGATTCCCCCCAACACCACAAAAAATGCTATAAAATCGATCAAGCATGAGCAGATGAGAGAAAAACCAGAAACTCTTTTTGCTGACTGGTACAACACTGGGACAAAATGTAACCTCATTTTCTACTCAGATCAGCCAGCGGCTTGGATCACAGCAATAAAATCACACTATACCAGTGTTAAACTAGAAAAAACCGCTAATGGGTCCAAAATGAAAATTAACACACCAGGAGACAGGGCAACCACGACTGTCAACGTGTACAATACCGGAACAATATTAGTGCAAGGCAACCTCGACAACTTTGCAACGGCCTTCAGGACACTGAAAGGAATAACTGAGAGGGGAAGGAACAGCCCCAGAGTGGCTAACAGGGGAAAAGCGACCCGCACTCCCCCCAACATTGACAACTTACCAGGAGGAAATCAGCCTGGTCAGGAGGTGAACGAGCCACACAGTTCAAACCAGACACTAACCCCGGGGACCCACAGCCACATGATACAACTGACAAACCCCAGCATAACTACCAGGGAGGAAGCCACACATAGTCCCCCTACCAATTCCAGCTCACCAAGAGAAGAGCAGCATAGCCAGGAAGTGAGTGAGCCTTCCAGGGTCGACCAGACACATACCCCGGGATCACACAGCCAGATACAACTAAAAGATAAATTTAATCAATTAGAGATAGAGATGGTTAAACTTAGAGAGGAGTTCCTTAAAATGAATCACGAACAAAAGCAAGAGAGGGAGAGACACAAGAGAGAGCTGAATCTACTTGAGAACCAGGTGAAGCTACTTGGGAATCGGGTGAAAGAGCTGCAGGAAAACGAAGAGAGCCATAGAGGAGAGATAACACCATTAGACCAGCAACCAGAGGCTAGAGATAAGACAAGACAGAGCCGGACGGAACGGCTGCACTCCCACACGGAACAACAGCAGCAGACACACAATACAAGGGGTGCCACACAGACTGACCAGCATAATGAATCTCAATCTTCCCCCACCACCGTGGAACCACAAGCGAGCCGCTCACAAGAGGAACGCACACACCAGACATCCCAGCCCAACACACACTATGAGTCCAGGCAAAAGCCACCAGACAGTAAACACAAACAAGGCTGACATCGTAATACTCATAGACTCAAATGAGAAATTTCTATGGGAGAAAAAGCTCTTCCCTAGAAGTAAAGTAGAAAAGATCTGGTGCCCAACAACAGACAGAGCCATGGGATGGCTGACCAAAACCCGATTAGGCTCCCCCCAACACATAATAATACACACGGGCACAAATGACCTAAAGGCCCAACAGAAAGAGGTAGCAACATCGCTCAGAGCAGTGATTAGGAAGGCAAGCAGTACATTTCCAAACACTAGAATCACTGTTTCCACAATATTGCCGAGAACAGACTTCAACAACAACACAATTCATGAGATAAATGCCAGCATAGCAAGAGACTGCGAATCAAAACACAACGTGCACCTGGCCCAACACCCCACCCTCGATGAGGAATGTCTTTACGACCACGTCCACATCCAAAGGAAAAGAATATCGATCTTTGCTAAAGCCCTGAAGGACGTTGCTTTTAACCGGGTCCATACCCAGACTCCAAGAGGACCCCCGCCGACCACCAGAGATCAGCGGGGTACATATCAGGACCACTACAAAGACCACCACCACACCAACCGAGACCAGAGAGGATCCCCATGCACAACAACAATATCAGACCTGCACCACTCCTGTCCCACAGGGGAACAGGACCGCTCCCAGCCAGGCAGAGGGAGAGATGCACAGGACGTACGCAATACCTCAGACAGAGACAATCCATTAAGAGACAATAAGCAGATGTGCAGCAGCATCTACTTCCGCCTTATGGATCAAGGACTAATTAATAGAAAGAACTGTAACCAAATAGTATTAACTTTTATAGACAACTGAGATGATCTTTTTTCCCACACTTAGACACGACAAACACGTACCACTCTTTAACCTATCATAGTAAAAGATCAAACTTAACATGAAATCCTTATGTATTTCGACCTGGAATATCCAAGGTCTACGCTCTTCGGTGCTCGACGTGAAGAGTAGGACCCCAGAGTTCATAGATGAAACTAAAGATCTAGATATTATCATTTTACAGGAAACTTGGTATAAAGGAAAAGGACACACTGGCTGTCCCCAAGGGTACACTGAGCTGGTGGTCCCCTCCAATAAATTACCAAGAGTAACCCAAGGCAGAGACTCCGGAGGCATACTGATCTGGTTTAAATCAGAACTTAAGAATTACATCAAATTTATAAAAAAGGGCGAAAACCACATGTGGCTCAAAATTGAGAGGGAGATTATCTCTAACACCCAAGATGTTTACATTTGCGCACTTTATATCCCCCCAATGGATTCCCCGTACTTTAAAGAGGACACCTTCTCCAACATAGAGGGGGAAATTATCCAATACCAGGCCCAGTGGAACGTGTTGATCTGTGGGGACCTCAATTCAAGAACGGGCGAAGAACCAGACTTCACCAATAATCAGGGAAACAATTACGTATTCGGGAATAACCACTTTGATATCCCATCCCTTCCATACAGGCATAACTGCGACAAGCAGACAAATACCAACGGAAAACAGCTCCTACAGCTCTGTCGAAGCCTGCGTCTGTACATTGTCAATGGTAGGTTCATAGGAGACCTCCTAGGAAGATCGACCTATTGCTCACCTCTTGGCTGCAGCACAGTAGACTATATGATTACAGATTTGGACCCATCCTCTTTCAGAGCATTCACAGTCAAACCACAAACAACACTGTCAGATCACAGTCAAATTACTATGTATCTCAAAAAGACAGAAACAAACAACATAGAAACACAACCCAGTAAACTGTACAACACCAAAAAATCGTACAGATGGGCCAAAAACGACACGGAAAAATACCAGAAAACAATTAGCAATGCATCAACTCAATCTCTCTTGGACACCTTTCTGGATAACATATACACTCACAATAAAGAAGGCGTAAACCGGGCAGTAAATAACCTAAACAATATTTTCGATAATTTGGCAACAAGTGCAAACTTGAAAGCTCGCAAGAACAAACCCAAAACAAAAAACTATGAAAAATGGTTTGACCCAGATTGCCATAACATGAGGAAAAAACTTAGAAAAATATCAAACCAAAAACACAGACATCCAGAAAACGAGGAATTATGCCTTACTTATTGTCAGACACTAACACAATACAGAAACACACTCAGAACCAAAAAAGAGCAATATATTAAGAATACACTCAGCTCCATGGAGGAATCCATTGATTCCAATTGTTTCTGGGACAACTTGAATACACTACACAAAAAACAACACGACGAATTGGCCATTCAAAATGGGGACACATGGGAAAACCACTTTGAAAGATTATACCAGAAAAACACACTAAGGCCAGAGCAACAGCAAATATGCAAAAAACTGGAAAAGCTAGAAATGGCCATAAAAGATAACCAAAACCCGCTAGACTCCATAATAACAGAAAAAGAACTTTCTGAAAAACTCAAGGACCTGCGACCAGGAAAAGCTTGCGGGACAGACGGCATACTAAACGAGATGATTAAACACACAGACGACAAAATGAAACTGGCTATCCTAAAACTCTTCAACTTGGTTCTGAGTGTCGGTTACTTCCCTGATATCTGGAACAAAGGACTCATAACGCCCATATACAAAAGTGGGGACAAAGTCGACCCAAATAACTATCGAGGCATCTGTGTAAACAGTAACCTGGGGAAGGTATTCTGTAGCATCATAAACAAAAGACTTATAAACTTCCTTGAGGAGCACAATGTCTTGAGTAAAAGCCAAATTGGATTCCTGCCAAACTATAGAACATCAGATCATATCTTCACCCTACAGACCCTAATTGACAAACACGTTCACCATAACAAAAGCAAAATCTACGCATGCTTTATAGATTTCCAGAAGGCATTCGACTCCATCTGGCATGACGGTTTATTCCTGAAACTTATCGAAAGCGGGGTAGGGGGAAAAACATATGATGTAATTAAATCAATGTATACAAACAACAAATGTGCAGTTAAAATTGGAGACAAATGAACAAAATACTTCCCACAGGGGCGGGGGGTGACGCAGGGCTCGCCAATCTCACCGACACTCTTTAATATTTACATAAATGAATTGGCAAAACTACTTGAACAATCTACAGCACCCGGCCTCACCCTATATGAATCCAAGGTTAAATTCCTCCTCTATGCAGACGACCTGGTTCTGCTGTCACAAACTAAGGAGGGTCTACAGCACAACCTGGATCTGCTGGAGTCGTACTGCCAGACTTGGGCCCTGACAATAAATCCCCAAAAAACCAAAGTCGTTGTGTTCCAGCAAAGATCCAGACCTCAGGGACCCAAAATAAATTTCACAATAGGAACAACCAAAATTGAACAAACCACTAACTACACATACTTGGGCTTAAAAATCAGTTCTACGGGAAACTTCAAACTGGCTGTGAATGAACTGAAAGAGAAAGCAAGAAGGGCTTTCTATGCCATTAAAAAATCAATCCAAATAGAAATCCCAATTAGCATTTGGCTCAAAATTTTCAAATCAGTAATTGAACCAATTGCACTCTATGGCAGTGAGGTATGGGGACCGCTAACACAACAAGAATTTGCAAAATGGGACAAACACCCAATTGAGATCCTACATGCAGAATTCTGTAAAAGTATCCTCCGGACTCAAAGGAAAACAGTAAACAATGCATGCAGGGCGGAACTAGGCCAATATCCATTAATAATCACTATCCAAAAAAGAGCCACCAAATTTTGGAATCACCTACAAATGAGCAACCCCCAATGCTATCACTATGACGCCCTGAAATGCCAAGAGCTGACCATAAAGAAGGATACCCTCAGTCAACTAGTCCTGGGACTCAGTGAAGTAACTACTAACACTACTAACAATAACCAGCCCCAGGACAGTGACAGCGTAACACAAAGAATTCGACCCAACACAATCGTCGCTAAGCAAAAGGAAAAATATCTGACATATTGGGCAGAAACAACAAAAACCCAAAGCAAACTCAATTGCTACTTGGCCCTAAACAGACAATACAACATAGCTGATTACCTGACCATGGTAAAGGACAGCAAACTGAGAAAAATCCTGACAATGTACAGACTTAGTGAACATAGCCTGGCGATCGAAAAAGGTAGACACAGGCAGACCCGGCTACCAAGGGAGGACAGGATATGCTTTCACTGCAGTCAGGGAATGGTGGAGACAGAGATGTACTTCCTCACAGCTTGTAGAAAATATCAGGGCATAAGGGAGAATTTCTACCCAAAATTTACAAAAATATGCCAGGAATTCAGAAAATTGAATGACGACCAAAAACTCCCATACCTACTAGGAGAAGAGAGAAGTTGCATAACACTGGCGGCACACTATGTTACAGCTTGCCATAAACAGAGGGACAACCACTAAAGATAAGATAAGAGTATATATAAATTATATGAAAGTATATTTATACACTCAGGGATATATCTGTTTATACACTGTATGGATAGATCTGTATTTTTGTGAACAAACATGAATGTTTTCCGATGCTTTGGCAACATAAGATGTAACTTGTCATGCCAATAAAGCGATTTGAATTGAATTGAATTGAATTGAGTGACTGTGGGTAAGAATGGGTTAGAGTGAGAGACTATGGGTAAGAATGGGTTAGAGTGAGAGACTGTGGGTAAGAGTGGGTTAGAGTGGGAGACTGTGGATAAGAATGGGTTAGAGTGAGTGACTGTGGGTAAGACTGGGTTAGAGTGAGAGACTGTGGGTAAGAGTGGGTTAGAGTGAGAGACTGTGGGTAAGAGTGGGTTAGAGTGAGAGACTGTGGGTAAGAGTGGGTTAGAGTGAGAGACTGTGGGTAAGAATGGGTTAGAGTGAGAGACTGTGGGTAAGAGTGGGTTAGAGTGGGAGACTGTGGGTAAGAATAGGTTAGAGTGAGTGACTGTGGGTAAGACTGGGTTAGAGTGAGAGACTGTGGGTAAGAGTGGGTTAGAGTGAGTGACTGTGGGTAAGAATGGGTTAGAGTGAGAGACTGTGGGTAAGAATGGGTTAGAGTGATAGTCTGTGGGTAAGACTGGGTTAGAGTGAGAGACTGTGGGTAAGAGTGGGTTAGAGTGAGAGACTGTGGGTAAGAATGGGTTAGAGTGAGAGACTGTGGGTAAGAGTGGGTTAGAGTGAGAGACTGTGGGTAAGAATGGGTTAGAGTGAGAGACTGTGGGTAAGACTGGGTTAGAGTGAGAGACTGTGGGTAAGAGTGGGTTAGAGTGAGAGACTGTGGGTAAGAGTGGGTTAGAGTGAGAGACTGTGGGTAAGAATGGGTTAGAGTGAGAGACTGTGGGTAAGAGTGGGTTAGAGTGAGAGACTGTGGGTAAGAATGAGTTAGAGTGAGAGACTGTGGGTAAGAGTGGGTTAGAGTGAGAGACTGTGGGTAAGAGTGGGTTAGAGTGAGAGACTGTGGGTAAGAGTGGGTTAGAGTGAGAGACTGTGGGTAAGAGTGGGTTAGAGTGAGAGACTGTGGGTAAGAATGGGTTAGAGTGAGAGACTGTGGGTAAGAGTGGGTTAGAGTGAGAGACTGTGGGTAAGAATGGGTTAGAGTGAGAGACTGTGGGTAAGAGTGGGTTAGAGTGAGAGACTGTGGGTAAGAATGGGTTAGAGTGAGAGACTGTGGGTAAGAGTGGGTTAGAGTGAGAGACTGTGGGTAAGAATGGGTTAGAGTGAGAGACTGTGGGTAAGAGTGGGTTAGAGTGAGAGACTGTGGGTAAGAATGGGTTAGAGTGAGAGACTGTGGGTAAGAGTGGGTTAGAGTGAGAGACTGTGGGTAAGAATGGGTTAGATTGAGAGACTGTGGGTAAGAGTGGGTTAGAGTGAGAGACTGTGGGTAAGAGTGGGTTAGAGTGAGAGACTGTGGGTAAGAGTGGGTTAGAGTGAGAGACTGTGGGTAAGAATGGGTTAGAGTGAGAGACTGTGGGTAAGAGTGGGTTAGAGTGAGAGACTGTGGGTAAGAGTGGGTTAGAGTGGGAGACTGGGTAAGAATGGGTTAGAGTGAGAGACTGTGGGTAAGAATGTGTGTGATATAACTCCTCACTTGAACAGAATGGGGAAGCAAAAAGTGTTTTGGACTTTATGGATGTGACGAGACATTTTAATTCTCTGATTATTAATATGCCTCAGTGTTTCCAACCATGTGAAACGGTAACGGTTCCATTCCCCACATCCATTAGCAGGAGAGCGAAGTTCAGTGTCCAACAATATCCAGTGTACAGAATATTACAGAACCAGCAAGCTCCCTACGTTGAAAGTAACTTTAATCACATTACCTAGATCCATTGGACATTTCATAGGCGCAGTTATACATGCCGATCAGGACCTTGCGGTCTTCAATCCGAGACACCATCAGGACCAGAGAGGTGTAGGTGACCACCAGATCCAGGTAACCCTTGGTCAGATCATAGTTCACATTCTAGAAGTGAAACAATCATTTAAAAATTGTCGGTTATTTTTGTCTCTCTATCAAGTTCAGTTTCACATTCCCAAACAGCTCCTCCCTTGTTTGTACTTCGCCTGCTTGCAAATGTGTTCATTGGTCAACAGATTTTAAGACCATTATGGAAACTAAACTGCAGCAATTGGAGATCTGTAAATAGCTCAGAGAGAAGTGTATTGACACATGTGGTCACTGTGTGTGTGCACATTTGTGTTTTTGGCTGCATGTGTATTGGTATCTGCATGTGTGTCTGGCATGCGTGTATGTGTCTGTGCGTGTCTGCATGTGTGTGCGTAGATTTCTGTGCATGTGTATGCATGTGTGTTTGTGTCTGTGCAGGCGTGTGTTGGTGTGTGTATCTGTGCAAGTCTGCATGTGTGCGTGTGTGTCTATGTGTGTATGTGTGGGTATTTGTGTGTGTGGTTATCTGTGTGTGTTGGTGTGTGAGTGTCTGGCTATTTGTGTGTGTGTGTGTGTGTGTTGGTGTGTGAGTGTGTGTGTCTGTGTATCTGTGTGTGTGTGTGTGGTGGGGTATTTGTGGGGGTGTGTTGGTGTGTGTCTGTGTGTGTGCGGGGTGGGTATAGAATCATAGAAGTTTACGGCACCAATGGAGGCCATTCGGCCCACCATGTCCGTGCCGGCCAACAAAGAGCTATCCAGCCTAATCCCACTTTCCAGCTCTTGGTCCGTAGCCCCGCAGATTACGGCACTTTAAGTGCACATCCAAGTACTTTTTAAATGTGATGAGGGTCTCTGCCTCTACCGCCCTTTCAGGCAGGGAGTTCCAGACCCCCACGATCCTCTGGGTGAAAAAAAATCCCCTCAACTCCCCTCTAATCCTTCGACCAATTGCTTGAAATCTCTGCCCCCTGGTTATTGACCTCTCTGCTGAGGGAAATAGGTCCTTCCTATCCACTCTATCCAGGCCCCCCCATCATTGTAAACACCTCAATTAAGTCTCCCCTCAGCCTCCTCCATTCCAAAGAAAACACCCCCAGCCTATCCGATCTTTCCTCATAGCTAAAATTCTCCAGTTCAGGCAACATCCTCGTAAATCTCCTCTGTACCCTCTCTAGTGCAATCACATCTTTCCTGTAATGTGGTGACCAGAACTGCACGCAGTACTCTAGCTGTGGCCTAACTAGTGTTTTATACAGTTGAAGCATTACCCAACTGCTCTTATATTCTTTGCCTCGGCTAATAAAGGCAAGCATTCTGTATGCCGTCTTAACCACCTTATCTACTTGGCCTGCTACCTTCAGGGCTCTATGGACATGCACTCCAAGGTCCCTCTGTTCCTCTACACGTCTCAGTGTCCTACCATTTAATGTGTATTCCCTTTCCTTGTTAGCCCTCCCCAAATGCATTACCTCACACTTCTCCGGATTGAATTCCATTTGCCACTTTTCTGCCCACCTGACCAGTCCATTGATATCTTTCTGCAGTCTGCAGCTTTCTTCCTCACTATCAACCACATGGCCAATTTTTGTATCATCTGAAAACTTCTTAATCATGCCCCTTACATTGAAGTCCAAATCATTGATATATACCACAAAAAGCAGGGGACCCAGGACTGAGCCCTGCGGAACCCCACTGGAAACAGCCTTCCAGTCACAAAAACACCCATCAACCATTACCCTTTGCTTCCTGTCACTGAGCCAATTTTGGATCCAACTCGACACTTTCCCTTGGTTCCCACGGGCTTTTACTTTTCTGACCAGTCTGCTATGTGGAACCTTGTCAAAAGCCTTGCTAAAATCCATATAAACTACATCAAACGCACTACCCTCATCAACCCTCCTTGTTACCTCCTCAAAAAATTCAAATCAAGTTAGTCAGGCACGACTTTCCCTGTGTCCTTGATTAATCCGTAACTTTCTAAATGACGATTAATACTGTCCCTCAGAAATTTTTCCAACAATTTGCCCACCACGGAGGTTAGGCTGACTGGCCTGTAATTACTCCGTGTGTGTGTGTGTGTGTGTGTGTGTGTGTGTGTGTGTGTGTGTGTGTGTCTGTGTGTGTCTATCTGTGTGTGACTGTGTGTGTCTCTGTGTGTGTGTGTCTATCTGTGTGCGTGTCTGTGTGTGTGTCTATCTGTGCGTGTCTGTGCGTGTGTGTGTGTGTGTCTGTCTGTGTGTGTGTGTGTGTCTGTGTCTATCTGTGTGTGGGTGCCTGTGTGTCTATCTGTGTGTGTGTGTGTGTGTGTGTGTGTGTGTGTCTGTGTGTGTCTGTCTGTGTGTGTGTCTATCTGTGTGTGTGTGTGTGTCTGTGTCTATCTGTGTGTGGGTGCCTGTGTGTCTATCTGTGTGTGGGTGCCTGTGTGTCTATCTGTGTGTGTGTGTGTGTGTCTGTGTCTATCTGTGTGTGGGTGCCTGTGTGTCTATCTGTGTGTGTGTGTGTGTGTCTGTGTCTATCTGTGTGTGGGTGCCTGTGTGTCTATCTGTGTGTGGTGTCTGTCTGTGTATGTGGGGTGTGTGTGTGTGTGTGTGTCTGTCTGTCTGTCTGTATGTGTGTGTGTGTGTGTGTGTGTGTCTGTCTGTGTGTGTGTCTGTCTGTCTGTCTGTCTGTCTGTCTGTGTGTGTCTGTCTGTCTGTCTGTGTGTGTGTGTGTCTGCGCACGGTGTAGTGGGGTGATTGAGGGCCGGTACATCAGTTGTAGGTTGATGAGGCCTCTGATCCCGAGTAACGGTAGGGCCCCTTTAAGAACCTCCCCTTTAAAGATAATTGCACTAGAGTGGGAGGAGACTTCCCCCAGCCAGGTGAGCATAAAGAAAGAGAGACTTGCATTTTTACAGCGCCTTTCATGACCACTGGACGTCTCAAAGCGCTTTACAGCCAATGAAGTATTTTTGAAGTGGAGTCACTGTTGTAATGTAGGAAAGGGGACGTTCTGGAGACGTAAGGGTGGAGAAAGGCTGGGAGTTGAAGAGCTCAAAGATGTTTTGTGTGACCTTGATTTGTGTCATGTGTATTAAAAAAAGGTGTTTGGAACTTGGATTGATTGAGGACTCTGTTTGTAAAAGAAAGGAGGCTCCTCGATGGTAGGACCCTGTAACACTTGGTGTCAGAGGTGGGAATTGAGTCTCTAATAAAGAAAGAAAGAGACCAGCCCCCAATGGAGAAAATATTGAGAGAACTGGTGCGGTCCACACGGAGCTCGGCAAGGGGCCCATACGACTGCACAAAAGAAGAACACCTAGACCCTTGAGGGGCAGCAGGAGACCGCCCGACTACTGGTGAACCAGGCTACCCAAAGTCGGGTAGGGATCGCTGAACTGAGACAGCAGCAGGGCCGCATGGAGGGGCAGGAATCCCCCATCCAACCGATCCGAGCCAGTCTAATGCTGCAGGAAATGACACCAGAGGACGATGTGGAAGTTTACCGCTTGGCCTTTGAAAGATGTGCTGAGTGGGAGAGGAGGCCACCAGACTGATGGGCTGGCATTATAGTGCCCCTTAATGGCCAATGCCCAACTGTAGCCCAGAGCCACAGGCGGCAGGCAACTACCCACAGCTCAAGATGGAGATCCTTGCCAGGGCTGGCATCACTTTAACGGTACTGGATCAGGGCTTCAACGCCTGGACCTGCCAGGAGGGCAAGGCACCCGCTCTCAAATATATATAATAGGCTTGCCAGCAAAGTTGAAGCCCATGGAATAAAAGGGACAGTGGCTGCATGGATACGAAACAGGCTAAGTGACAGGAAACAGAGAGTAGAGGTGAACGGTTGTTTTTCGGACTGGAGGAAGGTATACTGTGGTGTTCCCCAGGGGTCGGTTCGAGGACCACTGCTTTTCTTGATATATATTAATGACTTGGACGTGAGTGTACAGGGCACTATTTCAAAATTTGCAGATGACACAAAACATGGAAGTATAGTGAACAGTGAGGAGGAGAGTGATAGACTTCAAGAGGACATAGACAGGCTGGTGAAATGGGCAGACACGTGGCAGATGAAATTTAATGCAGAAAAGTGCGAAGTGATACATTTTGGTAGGAAGAACGAGGAGAGGCAATATAAACTAAATGGTACAATTCTAAAGGGGGTGCAGGAACAGAGAGACCTAGGGGTATGTGTGCACAAATCATTGAAGGTGGCAGGGCAGGTTGAGAAAGTGGATAAAACATCATACAGGATCCTGGGCTTCATAAATAGAGACATAGGCCCCGATTTTCGGGCAGCCGTCGGGCGGCTTTTCATGCGGCCGTGGTCCGAAAATCGCGGAAAAGGCGGGTCGGGACCCCCCCCCGCCTGATTCCCTGCCCTGTCCGACTTTCGGACTGCCGTTTTCACGCGCCCCGCTTCAGTCCCGCCCGCCGCTGGCGGGACTGGTCGTCGGAGCACTAACAAGCAATTATCTGCTTGTTGAAGTGGATTTTCCCATGCCGTTGCGACTTTGGGGCTTTCCCCACCTGAAACCCGCCTGCGGAGAACCCCGCCGATGAGAGCTGGCGCGAAAACAGCTGGCTTGCTTGCTTGCAGCAGCAGGTCGCTGAGGGCTGAAGATATTTAAAGAGGCAGCATTTGCAGGCTGCAGGACCTTGTTGATCAAGGCTTGGGGGAACTATTTGAAGCCTTAGGAGCAGCTGCAGAAAGTTGGAGCCTCACACACTTCTTCAGTGTGAGCTCCTGGGAAGCCCCTCTCACCACCCTAACTCAGGACCTCCTCAACCGAGGCATCTGCTAGAAGCATGGGAGGCCTTTGGCACCTTCCCTTCCTGGCATTAGAGGATCTCCAACAGCAGAGGTGGCAGCAGCAGAACCAGGAACAGCAGGATGATTACCAGGAGCACCAGGCTGCTGCTCACTCACCTGAAGCTGCACAGGCCAGAAGGGGCCAGCGCTTGGAAGTGGCCTGAGAGCACCTTGCTGCGCTTTAGGGGGCCAGTGGGACCCGTTTCTGCACTGGCAGTCCTACTCAGAAGGACTTCCATGAAGGTCTGGTTTCTCTGTTCAACAGATGGCCAACGCTCCTCAAGAGATGTCATTCTCTTATGAGCACTCACCATGTTTTCCGTACCCTGGTGAGTTATCTCCTCCATGGAGGTTGCCAACCTTTCCATGGTGATGCGTTCATGCACCAATGACTCCACAAAGACTCTGCTCATGGTCGCTATGGACTCCTCCATTCGCTCCACACTCGCAGCGACCCTGGAGACAAAACCTGCCAGAGACTCCTGCATCTGTGCATGGAGATCCATCACCTCTTCTCTTGCGGATGGACCCAGAGGCAGAGGGTCGAGATGCAGCGCAACTGAGCTGAGCTGGCAGAGCCCTGCGCCCTCCGACGAGGACTCTCCACTGCTGTCCCTGTCTCCAGAATCTGCTGAGGCTCACTTGTCAGCTGTGAAACACCAGGTGACAACACTACTCTATGTCCCAAAGGTCCCCCCGAGGTGTGAGTGTCTGCGCTGGTGCTGGGTGCGCTTACTTCTGCTGACGCTGTGCCCTCTGAGGAGTCTGGCTGCACAGCCTCTTCCTCCTCCACAGTGAGGACGGGGGCTCTGGATGGTACTGTGGGGGAGTAAAGGAAGGAGATAGAGATGTAATGCCAAGGTTCTTCTGGTGACTCCCAGCGAGTTGGCATCTGCTGACACCTGCATCCATCTTGGTCTCAGTGGGAGGCCTCTTCCTGCCTGACCTAGGGAAGAGGACCTCCCTGTGGGCCCTAACCCCATCCAATAATGCCTGCAGTGAAGCTTCATTGAATTTGAAGGCAGCTCGGGGT
Source organism: Somniosus microcephalus (assembly GCF_052327205.1). Taxonomy (NCBI): domain Eukaryota; kingdom Metazoa; phylum Chordata; class Chondrichthyes; order Squaliformes; family Somniosidae; genus Somniosus; species Somniosus microcephalus. The sequence continues at coordinate 6,948,111 of NC_141015.1, forward strand.
CTGGCACTGGCCACAGCTGCTGCAGGCTCCTCTGCTATCCTGTATGGTTCGTTTGGAAGCCTTCAGAGGATGCAGTGCTTGCCATGGACCTTGAAAGCACCACGAATGATGACATCATACTGTGGGGATTTCTGACTCGATTTAGACAATTAGCAAGGCTTCCCACATGCTGAGAATGAATTGGCCAATTGAGGGAAAATTGCGTGGGGCTGGCTGACATTTTTTTATGTGTGTCAGAAACCCCACATTCGGGGAAATCCGACCATTTCCCACACAAGCCGAAAATCGGGGCCATAGAGTACAAAAGCAAGGAAGTTATGATGAACCTTTATAAAACAGTGGTTCGGCCTCAACTGGAGTATTGTGTCCAATTCTGGGCACCGCACTTTAGGAAGGATGTGAAGGCCTTAGAGAGGGTGCAGAAAAGATTTACTAGAATGATTCCAGGGATGAGGGAATTCAGTTACGTGGATAGACTGGAGAAGCTGGGGTTGTTCTCCTTGGAGCAGAGAAGATTGAGAGGAGATTTGATAGAGGTGTTCAAAATCATGAGGGGTCTAGACAGAGTAGATAGAGAGAAACTGTTCCCATTGGCGGAAGGGTCGAGAACCAGAGGACACAGATTTAAGCAGATTGACAAAAGAACCAAAGGCGACATAAGGGAAAACTTTTTTACGCAGTGAGTGGTTATGATCTGGAATACACTGCCTGAAAGGGTGGTGGAGGCAGACTCAATCGTGGCTTTCAAAAAGGGAAATGGATAAGTATCTGAAGGAAAAAAAATTGCAGGGCTAAGGGGAAAGGGCGGGGGAGTGGGACTAGCTGAATTGCTCTTGTAGAAAGCTGGCACAGGCTCGACGGGCTGAATGGCCTCCTTCTGTGCTGTAACCGTTCTATGATTCTATGATACAAATGGCCAAGCAGTGGCTTCAACTGAACAGCACCTCCCCTACCAGGATTGTGGAGTTGCTGCTAATGGACCACTATCTACGAGCCCTTCCACCTCAGGTCAGGAAGTGGATAGGTTAAGGGGACCCGGCCAATGCCCAAGAGTTGATTGTGCTGGTGGAAAGACAACTTGCTGCAGAGGGACTAGTCAGAGCCCTGATGTTCTCCAGCTAACACAACCCCCGAGACCAAAGAATGGGACTGGATCCTGGGCTGGTAAATCTCTAGTGGGGCCAGGGGCACGGAAGAGCAGCGAAGGGCCACGAAGAGACTTATGGGTGTGACCCATCTATCTACAAATCCTGGGGTAAACAGGAAACGAGGGAGCATATTACCGATGTGATGAGTGGGCCATGTAGCAGCATACTGCTTAAACCAACCTCAGGGAATCTGGGAATGCCAGCTGGGATTACCCGAGTTGGGTAGTACAGCTTGTGAATGATGTGGAGGCTGCTCACCCCTTCCTAGAAACAATAAAGGTGAATGGAAAGTAGGTGATGGCCCTTACTGACTCAGGGTGCAGTAACCCTCGAGTCCAGTACGGCCTTCAGGTCCATACCACATGGATAAAACTGGAGTAATGTGGGGAGGTATTTTATTACCGCACCGCCTGGGTCAAGGTGGAAGTGAAGGGAGGCGCCTGGGAAATAAAGGCTGGAGTGGTACCCAAGCTTCCTCGGCCTGTAATACTAAGGATGGATTTCCCGGGGTTTAATATCCTGATCCAAAGGAAGGGAGGGGATCCAGACTGCCTACAGGAAAGAGGGTAGGTTGAGGCCTCTCCCAAGTGTTTCCCTTTTCAGATCCCAAGTTGTATCAGGGGTCTAGGAGACCCAAGAATAAAAAAGGGACAAGGGGCAGAAGGCAATCCAGCTCAAGGCAGAACTCGAACACAAAACTGCGAGGTCTTTGCAAGAGCATCATGACAAGATGAGGGCCAAACTGGCCACCCAGGAATCTCCAAACTGCCAGTCCCGACAAAAGCAGGCTGGTCTGACCCGGCGATTTGTAGAGCTGAGAGAAGCCAACAAAAGCCTGCCGACAGCACAGGAGGAACTTCAGGAACTGCGGGATAAACTCAGCCACGGGGAGTGTGGCAACTCCAGCCTAATGGCTGAGGTGGGAAACCTGCGTAAGTGGGTGCTGAAGATAGAAGAGAAAATATTCACCCTTCTCTGTGAAATAGATGAACTGGAGATGAAACTCAAAAATGTAGAGCAAAAGTGAAGTGATCTGAACTGTAGTGGGTTTGTTGATGAGGTTGACCATGTAGAAGAGCTTGAAAGTGACACCCTGCGAAACAGAGCAAAGAAAGAGCTGGACAGACTCTCAGACACCCGGCTAGACAATGAGAAAATTAAAGAGCTAACGCCAGAAATAGAGCAACTGAAGTCTCGCTTGAAGTTATGGAGATGCTGGCCACAATCTTCCAATCCTCCTTGGATACAAGGGTGGTGCCAAAGGACTGGACGATTGCAAATGTTGCATCCTTGTTTAAAAAAGGGGAGAAGGTTAAACCTGGCAATCACAGGCCAGTCAGTTTAACGTCGGTGGTGGGGAACCTTTTAGAAACAATAATCCAGGATAAAATTAACAGCCACTTGGACAAGCATGGACTAACAAAGAAGAGCCAGCATGGATTTGTTAAGGACAAATCATGTTTGACTAACTTGATTGAGTTTTTTGATGGGGTAACAGAGATGTTGGATGAGGGTAGTGCGGTTGATGTTGTGTACATGGACTTTCAAAAGGCGCTTGATAAAGAACCACATAATAGGCTTGTTAGCAAAATTGAAGCCCATGGGATAAAAGGAGAAGCAGCAGCATGGATACACAAATGGCTAAAGAACAGAAAACAGAGAGTTGTGGTGAATGGCTCTTCTTCAGACTGGAGGGAGGTACAGTGTAGTTCCCCAGGGTTCAGTGCTGGGGGCTGGAGGGAGGTACAGTGGAGTTCCCCAGGGTTCAGTACTGGGGGCTGGAGGGAGGTATACAGTGGAGTTACCCTGGGTTCAGTACTGGGGGCTGGAGGGAGGTACAGTGGAGTTCCCCAGGGTTCAGTGCTGGGGGCTGGAGGGAGGTATACAGTGGAGTTCCCCAGGGTTCAGTACTGGGGGCTGGGGGGAGGTACAGTGGAGTTCCCCAGGGTTCAGTACTGGAGGCTGGAGGGAGGTATACAGTGGAGTTACCCTGGGTTCAGTACTGGGGCTGGAGGGAGGTACAGTGGAGTTCCCCAGGGTTCAGTACTGGGGGCTGGAGGGAGGTATACAGTGGAGTTCCCCAGGGGTCAGTGCTGGGGGCTGGAGGGAGGTATACAGTGGAGTTCCCCAGGGTTCAGTGCTGGGGGCTGGAGGGAGGGAGGTATACAGTGGAGTTCCCCAGGGTTCAGTACTGGGGGCTGGAGGGAGGAATACAGTGGAGTTCCCCAGGGGTCAGTGCTGGGGGCTGGAGGGAGGTATACAGTGGAGTTCCCCAGGGTTCAGTACTGGGGGCTGGAGGGAGGTATACAGTGGAGTTCCCCAGGGTTCAGTACTGGAGGCTGGAGGGAGGTATACAGTGGAGTTCCCCAGGGTTCAGTACTGGAGGCTGGGGGGAGGAATACAGTGGAGTTCCCCAGGGGTCAGTGCTGGGGGCTGGAGGGAGGTATACAGTGGAGTTCCCCAGGGTTCAGTACTGGGGGCTGGGGGGAGGTACAGTGGAGTTCCCCAGGGTTCAGTACTGGAGGCTGGAGGGAGGTATACAGTGGAGTTCCCCAGGGTTCAGTACTGGAGGCTGGGGGGAGGAATACAGTGGAGTTCCCCAGGGTTCAGTGCTGGGGGCTGGAGGGAGGTATACAGTGGAGTTCCCCAGGGTTCAGTACTGGGTGCTGGAGGGAGGTATACAGTGGAGTTCCCCAGGGTTCAGTACTCGGGGCGGGAGGGAGGTACAGTGGAGTTCCCCAGGGTTCAGTACTGGGGGCTGGGGGGAGGTATACAGTGGAGTTCCCCAGGGTTCAGTGCTGGGGGCTGGAGGGAGGTATACAGTGGAGTTCCCCAGGGTTCAGTACTGGGGGCTGGAGGGAGGTATACAGTGGAGTTCCCCAGGGTTCAGTGCTGGGGGCTGGAGGGAGGGAGGTATATAGTGGAGTTCCCCAGGGTTCAGTGCTGCGGGCTGGAGGGAGGTATACAGTGGAGTTCCCCAGGGTTCAGTACTGGGGGCTGGAGGGAGGTACAGTGGAGTTCCCCAGGGTTCAGTACTGGGTGCTGGAGGGAGGTATACAGTGGAGTTCCCCAGGGTTCAGTACTCGGGGCGGGAGGGAGGTACAGTGGAGTTCCCCAGGGTTCAGTACTGGAGGCTGGAGGGAGGTATACAGTGGAGTTCCCCAGGGTTCAGTACTGGGGGCTGGAGGGAGGTATACAGTGGAGTTCCCCAGGGTTCAGTGCTGCGGGCTGGAGGGAGGTATACAGTGGAGTTCCCCAGGGTTCAGTACTAGGCCCACTGCTGTTTTTGATATATATTAAGGACTTGGACTAGGGTGTACAAGGCACAATTTTGAAATTGCAGATGACACGGAACTTGGAATTGCAGTGAACAGTGAGGAGGATAGTAATAGACTTCAAGAGGACATAGACAGGCTGATGGAATGGGCAGACACATCACAGATGAAATTTAACACAGGAAAGTGTGAGGTGATACATTTCAGTAGGAAGAATGAGGAGAGACAATACACAATAAGTGGTACAATATTAAAGGGGGTGCACGAACAGAGAGACCTGGCGGTGTTTGGGCACAAATCGCTGAAGGTGGCAGGGCAGGTTAACAAAGCAGTTAATGAAACATACGGGATCCTGGGCTTTATATGTAGGGGCAGAGAGTACAGAAGCCAGGAAGTTATGTTAAACCTTTATAAAGCACGAGTTCGGCCCCAAATGGAATATTGTGTCCAATTCTGGGCTTCGCACTTTAGGAAGCACGTGAAGGCTTTGGAGAGGGTGCAGAGAGATTTACTGGAATGGTTCCAGGGATGAGGGATTACAGTTACGTGGGTAGACTGGAAAAGCTGGGATTGTTCTCCTTAGAGCAGAGAGGGGGGATTTGATAGAGATGTTTAAAATCATGAAGAGTTTAGATAGAGTAAATAAAGAGACACTGTTGCCAATGGGTGAAGGGTCGGTAACCAGAGGACACAGATTTAAGGTGATTGGCAAAAGAACCCGAGGCGACAGGAGGTAAAACCTTTTTTACACCACGAGTGGTTAGGATTTGGAATGCACTGCCTGGGTGGGAGAGGCAGAGTCAATCGTAGCCTTCAAAAGGGAATTGGATAAATATGTGAAAGAGAAAAAATTGCAGGGATATGGGGAAAGAGCGGGGGAGTGGGACTAACTGGATTGCTCTTCGAAAGAGCCGGCGCAGACTCGATGGGCCGAATGGCCTCCTTCTCTGCTGTACTATTCTATGATTCTTTGAAATCAAAAACCAGATTACCAAAATCAAGGCAATCGACAAAGTGAAACCATGAGCCAAGAGGCAGAGGCTGATAATCGGTTGCGACTTGAAGAGGCAAGAACTCGAGACCGGTTTACAGAAGTTCAGGCACTGAAAGAGAAGATTCATGAATTGATGAACAAGGTGGACCAGCTTTCCCAGTTGCAGACCGATTATTCGGTTCTCTGGAAAAGATTCCACCAAGAAGCAAACCATTTGGTGAGCAATCTATGGCAAGGGGGACTTAAGAAGTCTAGGAAATCACCCTTGGTGTTGGAGAGAGATCCACCAGCTATAAATGAGTTAAACGAGGAGATCCTGGATAAAGAAGGAAAATGAGTAACATAATGGTCCTGAGAAAATTGGCAGCGAGAGAGAGGCCACCCATCCCTGGGGTCAAGAATCCAGTAACAGACTTCACATGATCCGTTGCCTCTGCTTTTCCACAGATGTGCTGCCCCCAAATCTCCAACACATTGAACCTTGTCATTGACTGAGATCACCTAGCCTGCACAGCTTAAAGCTAGCCTGGACCTCTTAAAGGGGAGGTGCATTGTGGCTGTAGCAGGTGCTGGGAGTCGTGCAGGAAGTGATTCTGTCCTGGTAAACGGTGAGGAATGGCACAACATGGGAGAGCAGGCTCCAAGGTTTTTGGACGCTGCACTAGAGGTTTTGGTAGAATAGGTTGACGAGGAGGAGAGATGTCCTCTATCCACAGGGGGGAAGGAGGCCCTCTAGATACATGTTCAAAAGGCAGTGGGAGCAGATAGTCATGGAGGTCAATGCCAGGTGTCTATAGTATTCACCGCAACTATTCTCTGTGGTAGCAAGTTCCACTCTCTGGGTAAAGAAGTTTCTTCTGAATTCCCTATTGGATTTCTTGGTGACTATCTTATATTGATGGCCTCTAGGTTTGCTCTTCCCCACAAGTTGAAACATTCTCTCTGTATCTACTCTATCATTCCCAGACCTCTCTGCCATCAAGACTATGCTTCTCCACTGGACTAGTGATCTAGTGACTATTGGATCGTGAGTGGAGCTCGGGACCAGGGATCGCGAGAATATCAGTGCTAATTTGATCCCGTGAGAGACAACATCATTCATGTCCGAGGCCGGGACCCAGGAGCGAGGACAAGCCCAGCAGCGAGGTCAAGGCCCAGGGAAGGTGCAGCATGGGCCAACAGCGGGGTCGGGAGGACCACACTGCAGCCTATGAAACCCAGGCAGAGAGGACCTGCGGGAAGGAGGGCGGAGGACAGTAGCAGTATGTTTGTGTGTGTGTGTGTGCTAGGCCGTTTTAGCAGAGCCTGGTCTCCAATCATCTTGGATCCCCTTGCCATTGGACCAAGACCTTGCTCTGTCAAGCCCGTGTGGTAGCTGGTGTGCAACGGCCACCCCACGTTAAAAGAATTCACGCACAGGCATCTTCCACCCTTTAAAATGAAGTTCGGGACCTGGAACGTCAGGACCCTCATGGACAACCCCAACAGCGACAGACCAGAACATCAGGACCCTCATGGACAACCCCAACAGTGACAGACCAGAACGTCAAGACCCTCGTGGACAACCCCAACCGTGACAGACCGGAACGCCGTACTGCTATCGTTGCCCGGGAGCTCAGACGTTTCGACATTGACATCGCCGCCCTTAGTGAAACCCGGCGGGCAGGGGAAGGCCAGCTCAAGGAGCAAGGTGGTGGCTACACCTTCTTCTGGAAAGGCAAACCTGAAGAAGAACGCCGCCTCCATGGAGTAGGCTTTGCCATAAAAAATGAACCGGTTGGGCATCTCAGGGACTCCCCTTGTGGGATAAACAAACGTCTCATGACTCTTCGGCTCACCCTAGCCCGGAACCAGGGCGCTACGGTCATCAGTGCGTACACCCCAACACTGGAAGCCACTCTATCAAAACCTTTCATAATTTTAAAGACCTCTATTAGGTCACCCCTCAGCCTTTTTTCAAGAGGAGAGAGAACCAGCCTGTTCATCCTTTCCTGATATGTCTACCCTCGTATTTCTGATATCATCCTTGTAAATCTTCTCTGCACCCTCTCCAGTGCCTCTATATCCTTTTTATAATATGGCGACCTGAACTATGCACAGTGCTCCAAGTGTGGTCTAACCAAGGTTCAATACAGGTTTGGCATAACTTCTCTACTTTTCAATTCTATTCCTCCAGAAATAAACCCTAGTGCTTGGTTTGCTTTTTTTATGGCCTTGCTAACCTGTGGCGCAACTTTTAGTGATTTGTGTATTTGTACTCCGAGATCCCTTTGCTCCTCTACCCCATTTAGATTCTTATTTTCAAAGTAATATGCAACCTCCTTATTTTTCTAACCAAAATGTAATACCTCACATTTATCTGTGTTGAACTTCATTTGTCAATTATGTGCAAATTATTAATGTCGTCTTGTAACTTGTTGCAGCCCTCCTCAGTGTAGACTATTCCCGCCACCCCCCTACCAATTTGGTGTCATCCGCAAATTTAGAAATTGTGTTTTTGATTCCAAAGTCTAAATCGTTAATGTAAATTGTGAACAGCAGTGGTCCCAGCACTGATCCTTGTGGAACACCACTACCCACCTTCTACCTCTCTGAGGGCTAGAAATTCAGTAAGGCCCCGCCAGCTTTGCGCCCAGTTACCGCCCAAAGAGGGCTTCTGCGCCAATAGAGGAGTTTGCGCTGATATTCAGCGCAGCGGTAATGGCGGCGGTAGCCGGTAGCGCTGCGCCGGCACCGATGACGTCATCGGTGTGCGCAGTGCCCCGGTTCCGCCCCGATACCGGCCAGACCCCCATATTTAGTTGTGGCCGCCTCTTCCGCAGCGGCCGCAAACAACGTTCTGCAACCGTGGCCGTCCTGCAGCCTTAGTGGCGCTAGTTAAGGCGGAGGTGCGGCCGGCCGCTTTTTCGGCGGCCGCCTACCCGCACCTCCTTCCCCGGCCTCCTCCACCACCCCCCCCCCGCGGCATTGCCGGCTGCTTTCCGCGAGCCCTGCACTTCTCCGTGGTGCCGGGCTCATTTGCCGGCACTATCAAGCGGCGATCTCCCCGTTGCAGGCACCTCCCCCTTAAGAGAAGGAGGAGGCCTGCAGTACCGCAGCCTGCCGCTCCGCAGCGGGTGGCGCAGCAGCACCTACAGCGCTGAAATTCAGTTTCAGCGCCCCAAGCGGGGGCGGGCACACCCTGGAATAGCGCCCGGTTCCGACTTGGGGCGCAAAAACTGAATTTCTGACGGTCGCAACTGACTCCGCGCGCAGCGCTAACTTTTGGGCGCAAGCGAGCTGGCGGGGCCTTACTGAATTTCTAGGCCTGAATATCTACCCTTTACCCCTACTCTGCTTTCTGTCTTGCAGGCAATTACTATATCCAGTCCTGTATAAGTTACTTACAATATCCAGGTACATTTGACAGGCATCCATAGCATTCAGTAACTCGTACACATTGTCCTGTAAAATAAAAGCAGAAGAACCTTCAATATCAATCAATCAGAGGCCAGGAATAGCAAGGGTTGGAGGCCTGATAAAAGCCATTACGCTGCCTGGCATTACTTGTCCGTAATGCAATGTCATGCAGCCTTTAGAAGGAGTTTTTGCTGCAAATGTTGACAGGATTCTCAAGAACCATTGACGATGGTAGGTGATGTAAGAAAACTACTCGGCACTTGGTCTAAGCATTAAACAAAGCTTTAATCAACTGTTTTACAACATGGAGGTCTAGTTGTGTCCTTCACTAGTTCCTGTTAAGAATGTCCTGCGCAAGCTGGGCCCATGCCCAAGTATTTATACTCTCCCTGGACAGCGCCACCCGTAGGCCACTCAGTATTATTTCATAAGTCTTTCATGAATGACTGATTCATGTCAGTTGGTGTCAAAGGTTAATCTTGTCCTGGATTTGATTTCGTTCAATATCAAATCTAGTATGGAACTAAATAACAGAAAATGCTGGAAAAACTCAGCAGGCCAGGCAACATCCGTGGAGAGAGAAATAGAGTCAATGTTTCGGGTCGAAACCCTCCTGACGAAGGGTTTCGACCCGAAACATTGACTCTATTTCTCTCTCCACGGATGTTGCCTAGCCTGCTGAGTTTTTCCAGCATTTTCTGTTGTTATTTCGGATTTCCAGCATCCGCAGTATTTTGCTATCATACTAGTAAGGAACTAGTTTAGCTCCACTCGGGCCTCCTCCCATTCTTCCTCATCAAACTCTATCAGCATAACCCTCTCTTCCCTTCTCCCTCATATGCTTATCTAGCCTCCCCTTAAGTACTATTCACCTCAACCATGCCTTGTGGTAGCGAGCTTCACATTCTAACCACTCTCTGGGTAGACTGAACTAGTCCAAAACATCTGACATCTAATGCGGGAACAAATATCTCACAACTTAGGGAGAAAACACCTCTAAAATTAAATTAATGGTGTCTGGTCTGAGTGCATTATGGAATCATACAGCACAGAAGGAGACCATTCAGCCTATCATGCCTGTGCCAGCTCTTTGAAAGAGATCTCCAATTATTCCCACTCCCTCATTCTTTCCCTATATCCCTGCAATTTTTTCCTTTTCACATGTTTATCCAATTCTCTTTTGAATGTTCCCATTGAATCTGCTTCCACCACCCTTTCAGCAGCGCATTCCAGATCACAACAAGTCACTGTGTAAAAAAAAAAAAGTCTCATCTCGCCTCTGGTTCTTTTGCCAATTATCTTAAATCTGTGTCCTCTGGTCATAGAGTCATAGCGTCATTACAGCCCAGAAGGAGGCCATTCGGCCCATCGAGTCCGTGCCGGCTCTCTCTAGAATAATCCAGTCAGTCCCATTCCCCCGCTCTATCCCCGTAGCCCTGCAAGTTTATTTCCCTCAAATGCCCATCCAATTTCCTTTTAAATCATTGATCGTCTCCGCTTCCACCACCCGCGTCGGCAGCGAGTTCCAGGTCATTACCACTCCCCCCTGTGTCTCTTGCCCAAAACCTTAAATCTGTGTCCCCTAGTCCTTGTACCATCAGCTAATAGGAACAGCCTTTCTCTGTCTAGCCTATCCAAACCCGTCATAATCTTGTACACCTCTATCAAATCTCCCCTCAACCTTCTTTGCTCCAAGGAGAACATCCCCAGCTTCTCCAACCTGTCCTTGTAGCTAAGATCCCCCATCCCCGGAACCATTCTGGTAAATCTCCTCTGCACCATCTCAAGAGCCTTCACATCCTTCCTAAAGTGTGGTGACCAGAACTGGACGCAATACTCCAGCTGTGGCCTAACCAGAGCTTTATAAAGGTTCATCATAACTTCCCTGCTTTTGTACTCAATACCTCTAATTATGAAGCCCAAGATCCCATATGCTTTGCTAACCACTCTCTCAATATGTCCCGCCACCTTCAAAGATCTGTGCACATTAACTCCCAGGTCCTTCTATCCCTGCACACTCTTTAGAACTGTGCCATTAAGTCTATATTGCCTCTCCCTATCCCTTCTGCCAAAATGCATCACCTCACACTTCTCTGTATTAAATTCCATCTGCCACTTGTCTGCCCATTCTGCTAGCCTATCTATGTCCTGTTGCAGTTGATTGGTGTCATCCTCACTGTTTGCCACACCTCCAAGTTTGGTATCATCGGCAAATTTTGAAATTTTACTCTGTATTCCAATATCCAAGTCATTTATATATATCAAAAAAAGCAGTGGCCCCAGCACTGACTCTTGAGGAACACCACTGTCTACCAACCTCCAGTCTGAAAAACAACCATTTACCACAACTCGCTGTTTTCTGTCCTTAAGCCAATTTCTTATCCAAGCTGACACTGACCCTTCTATTCCATGAGCCTCAATTTTGTTAACCAGCCTTTTATGTGGTACTTTGTCAAATGCTTTCTTAAAATCCATATAGACAACATCCACTGCATTTCCTTCATCAACCTTCTCTGTTACTTCATCAAAAAATTCAATTAGATTAGTCAAGCATGATCTGCCTTTTACAAATCCATGCTGGCTCTCTTTAATTAACTTAAACTTCTCCAAGTGCCTGTTAATTTTTCCTTGATTATTGTTTCAAAAACTTTACCCACTACTAGGATTGTTCTTACACCCTTTCTTGAGCAATGGTGTCACATTTGCCACTTTCCAATCCTCTGGCACCTCCCCCGCATCTAGGGAAGATTGGAAGATTATGGCAAGCCCTTCCGCTATCTCCTCCCCCAATTCCCTTTGCAACCTGGGGTGCAAGCCATCCGGACCAGGAGACTTGTCCACTCTAAGCATACCCAGCCTTTCTAGTACATCCTGTCTATCAATTTTCATCCCATCCGTTACCTCTACCATCTCCACTTCCACCGATATTTTGTCAGCATCCTCTTCCTCAGTAAACACTGATACAAAGTACTCATTGAGTACTCTAGCCTTGCCCGGCGCCTCTAAACATATATCACCATCTTTGTCCCTAATAGGCCCTACCCCACCTCTTACTACCCGCTTACTGTTTACATGCTGGTAGAAGATTTTTGGGTTCCCTTTTATGTTAACTACCATTCTACTCTCATATTCTATCTTTGCCAGTCTTATTTTCCTCTTCACATCCCCTCTCAACTTATTGTATTTGGCCTGGTTCTCCCTTGAAGAATTCACCTAACATGCATCATACACCCTCTTTTTTAGTTTCATCAAATTATCTATCTCCCTCATCATCCAAGGAGCCCTTGCTTTGGTTCCCCTACTTTTCCCTCTTGTTGGAATATACCTAGTCTGTACCTGAAATATCTCCTCCTTAAAGATCACCCATTGTTCCATTACAGTTTTTCCTGTCAATCTTTGGTTCCATTTTATCCTGGCTAGATCCTTTCGCATCCCATTGAAGTTAGCCCTATTCCAATTTAGAAGTTCCACTCTGGATTGTTCCTTGCTCCTCTCCATTGCTAATCTAAACCTTATGATACGATGATCACTCGTACCCAAGTGTTCTCCCACAGACACTTGATCGACCTGGCCCACCTCATTCCCCAGCACCAGATCCAGCAATGCCTCCTTCCTAGTTGGGCCGAGAACATACTGGTCAAGGAAGTTCTCCTGAACACATTTCAGAAATTCCTCGCCCTCCTTTCCCTTTACTCTAACATTATCCCAATCGATATTTGGGTAATTAAAATCCCCCAATATCACCACTCTATAGTTCTTGCATATCTCTGCAATTTCCCTGCAGATTTGCTCCTCTCTCTCTCTCACTATTTGGAGGCCGATAGAATACCCCCATAGCGTGATCATACCCTTTTTGCTTCTCAACTCTAACTAAATGGATTCTGTCCTTGGCCCCTAAAGGACATCCTCTCTTTCCAACACTACAATGTCTTCCCTAATCAGTACTCCCCACCCCACCTCCCTTTTTTCCTTCCCTATCTTTTCGGATCACCTTGTATCCATGAATATTAAGTGCCCAGTCCTCACCATTTTTAAGCCACGTTTCCGTTATTGCCACTACATCATATTCCCACACGGCCAATTGTGCTTGTCGCTCACCAACCTTATTCACCACACTTTGTGCGTTTACATACATGCATTCCAAACCTGTCTTTGTATTCCTTGTAGTCTTTCTTAGTCTAACTGACCCTTCTGTCAGTGGAAACAGTTTCTCCTTATCTACTCTATCTAAACCATTCATGATTTTGAACACCTCTATTAAATCTCCCCTTAACCTTCTCTGCTCTAAGGAGAACAACCCCAACTTCTCCAGTCTCTCCACATAACAAGTCCCTCATCCCTGGTACCATTCTAGTAAATCTCCTCCGCACCCTCTCCAAGGCCTTCATATCCTTCCTAAACTGCGGTGCCCAGAATTGGACACAATATTCCAGCTGGGGCCTAACCAGTGTTTACTAAAGGTTTAGCAGAATTTCCTGGCGTTTGTACTCGAGTCCTCTATTAGTAAAGCCAAGGATCCCAATGCTTTTTAACAGCCTTCTCAACTTGTCCTGCCACCTTCAAAGATTTGTGTACGAACACCCCCAGGTCTCTCTGTTCCTGCACCCCCTTTAAAATTGTACCATTTAGTTTATATTGTCTCTCCTCATTCTTCCGAGCAAAATGCATCACTTCACACTTCTCTGTGTTAAATTTTATCTGCCATGTGTCTGTCCATTTCACCAGTCTGTCGATGTCCTCCTGAAGTCTGTTACTATCCTCCTCACTGTTTACTACATTTCCGAGTTTCATGTCAGCTGCAAACTTTATGCCCTTTATGCTTAAGTCCAGGTCATTAACATATATCAAAAAGAGGAGTGGTCCTAATACCGATCCCTGGGGGACACCACTGTATACTTCCCTCCAGTCTGGCACCCCATCCACCACCTTAAACATTCACTCCCTCCACCACCGGCGCACTGTGGCTGCAGCAACTCGCCAAGGCTTCTTCGGCAGCACCTCCCAAACCCACGACCTCTTCCACCTAGAAAGACAAGGGCAGCAGGCGCATGGGAACACCACCACCTCCAAGTTCCCGTCCAAGCCACACACCATCCTGACTTAGAAATATATTGCCATTCCTTCATCGTCGCTGGGTCAAAATCCTGGAACTCCCTCCCTGACAGCACTGTGGAATTACCTTCACCACACGGACTGCAGCAGTTAATCAAGGCGGCTCACCACCACCTTCTCAAGGGAAACTAGGGAAGGGCAATAAATGCTGGCCTTGCCAGCGACGCCCACATCCCATAAACAAATAAAAAAAAACAACCGTTCACCACTGCGCTCTGCCTTCTGTCCCTTAGCCAATTTCATATCCACGCTGTCACTGTCCCTTTAATCCCATGGGCTTCAATTTTGCTCACAAGTCTATTATGTGGTACTTTATCAAATGCCTTTTGAAAGTCCATATACACATCAACCGCACTACCCTCATTGACACTCTCTGTTACTTCATCAAAGAACTCAAATCAAGTTTGACACCTACATTGGCTCCCAGTCCATCAATGCCTCGATTTTTAAAACTCTCTTCCTTGTTTTCAAATCCCTCCCTGGCCTCGCCCCTCCCCATCTCTGTAACCTCCTCCAGCCCCACACCCCTCTGAGATCTGTGCGCTCCCCCAATTCTGGCTTCTTACGCATCCCCGATTTTAATCGCTCCACCATTGGCGGCCGTGCCTTCAGCTGCCTGGGCCCTAAGCTTTGGAATTCCCTCCCTAAACCTCTCCGCCGCTCTCTCCTCCTTTAAGATGCTTCTTAAAACCTACCTCTTGTCCTAATATCTCCTTATGTGGCTCGGTGTCAAATTTTGTCTGTTAATACTCCTGTGCAGCGCCTTGGGATGTTTTACTACGTTAAAGGCGCTATATAAATACAAGTTGTTGTTGTCAAACAGGATTGTCTTTAACAAATCGGTGTTGGTTGTCATTTATTAACCATGTTCGCCAAGTGAAAATTTGTTTTGATTATTGTCTCTAAAAGTTTCCCCACCACCGACATCAGGCTGCCTGGCCTGCAGTTGCTGGGTTTACCACTCTCCCCTTTTCTAAACAGGGGTGTAACATTTGCAATCCTCCAGTCCTCTGGCACTACCCCCATATCTAAGGACAATTGGAAGATTGTGGCCAGTCTCCGCAATTTTCACCTTTGCATCCCATCCGGACCGGGTGACTTTCCTATTTTGAGGACTGCTAACCTTTTAAGTGCCTCCTCTTTATCTATTCTATCCTACCCAATATCGCTCCTGCCTCCTCCTTTACTGCTACATTGACAGCATCCTCTTCTCCAGTGAAGGCAGATGCAACGTACTCATCTAGTACCTCAGCCATTCCCTCGGCCTCCACAAGAAGATTTCCTTTTTGGTCCCGAATCGGCCCCACCCTTCCTTTGACTACCGTTTTAGTATTTGTATTTATAAAAGACTTTTGGGTTCCCTTTTATGTTAGCCACTAATCTATTCTCATACATTCTTTTTGCCTTTCATTTCCTTTTTCAGTTCTGCTCTGTACTTTCTGTATTCTGCTTGATTCTCAACTGCATTATGAACCTCACATTTATCGTAAGCCTCCTTTTTCTGTTCCATTTTAACCTCTACATCTTTCGTCATCCAGGGAGCTCTAGCTTTGGATGCCCTTCCTTTCCCCCTCGTGGGATCTGACCAGTTTCTGCAACAATCCTGAAGCTATTGCAATTTGCTACAAGGGATTGCTGCTTCTCTGCGTAAATCCTGTGGTGTACGGTGTGGTAAACGGTGTTAGTGGTTGTTACTGGGCACTAAAATAACTTCGAGAAGTCAAGTCATGATGTGATAGACTCAAATAGGCTCAAATTGAACTATTTAACATCTGCTGCAGCTTGACTCCATTTCCATTCAGTTTCTAGTCTCTTCAGCCAGGATTAAAGAGATCAAACCTTGCACATCGAGGAGTCTGCATTTCACACTGTCCTTTCACTCTCAGATCTGGATTGACATAAAGTCCAGACTGATTTGCACACAGAGTCAAAAACTCTTGTCCTCTGCACAGATGCTGACTGACCTGCTGAGTGTTTTCTCTCTGGCTGTAAGAGGCCAACATCAAATGAATTTGGCGAGTGTTGGGACAGTTCCTAATGGGCATGGATCGCCAGCACAAAGCTACAGCTAAGTGGACAGATTCAGTCAGAGACCGCAATGATGGCGCTGTCTGCATTGGAAAAATGTCGCAGTAGTTCTGAGGCTGGAGCTAGTGGCCATTGCATTGGGGATGAGGAGAGGAAGCTTCACACAGCATCGAACTGTGCTTCTCTAGATCTGAGAGGGAATATTGGGTACAACAATGTCCTGCTCACCAATACGGACAGCAAAATTCATCCCCATTCGTTTTAAGAAAAATGTTATTAGTGCATCCCTGTGACATGGCAAAGGAGAAGCCCCCTCCCCTCATGAACACTCTTCTCACCCCAGCTCCTGAGAACATAAAATTCTGATCGATTACTGCAGTAAAAACTTCTCTTTATTTACTGTGTTTACAGTTTTATTTTAAGTGTGGCA
The DNA here is from genome assembly GCF_052327205.1 of Somniosus microcephalus. NCBI lineage: Eukaryota > Metazoa > Chordata > Chondrichthyes > Squaliformes > Somniosidae > Somniosus > Somniosus microcephalus. The sequence continues at coordinate 6,964,497 of NC_141015.1, forward strand.
GTGTTATATTCGGCAGCTCATCTGCTGCTGAAACCCTCATCCATGCCTTTGTTACCTCTAGACGTGACTATTCCAACACACTCCCGGCCGGCCTCCCACATTCTACCTGATGTGAACTTGAGCTCATCCAAAACTCGGCTGCCAGTGTCCTAACTCGCACCAAGTCCCGTTCGCCCATCACCCCTGTGCTCGCTGGCCTACATTGGCTCCCGGTTAAGCGACGCCTTGATTTTAAAATTCTCATCCTTGTTTTCAATCCTCCATGGCCTCGCCCCTCCCTATCTCTGTAATCTCCTTCAGCCCTACAACCATCCGAGATCTCTGCGCTCCTCCAATTCTGGCCTCTTGAGCATCCCTGATTTTAATCTCTCAACCTTTAGTGGCCGTGCCTTCAGCTGCCGAGGCCCTAAGCTCTGGAATTCTCTCTCTTTACCTCCCCGCCTCTCTACCTCTTTCCTCCTTAAGACCCTCCTTAAAACCTACCTCTTTGACCAAGCTTTTGGTCATCTGTCCTAATTTCTCCTTATGTGGCTCGGTGTCAAATTTTGTTTCATAACACTCCTGTGAAGCACCTTGGGACTTTTTATTATGTTAATGGCGCTATAGAAATGCAGGTTGTTGTGGTTGTTGTTGTTCTCAGTGGGGAAGGTGCAGAGTTCTGTGATGTACATAAGTATAAGATGTCAATGCACTGATGTGTACACTGACATAGAATCATCAATGTCCTAAAACAGAAACAGGATACATGCTCCATCAAATCTGTGCTGGTGTTTTTCTCCACAATAGCAACCCAGTCTAATTCCACTCTCCCCTCACTACCCGTACCCTTTAATATCCCACCCAGTCTAATCCCACTCCCCCTCACTACCCGTACCCTTTAATATCCCACCCAGTCTAATCCCACTCTCCCCCTCACTCCCCATACCCATTAATATCCCACCCAGTCTAATCCCACTCCCCCTCACTCCCCATACCCTTTAATATCCCACCCAGTCTAATCCCACTCTCCCCCTCACTCCCCATATCCTTTAATATCCCACCCAGTCTAATCCCACTCTCCCCCTCACTCCCCATATCCTTTAATATCCCACCCAGTCTAATCCCACTCTCCCCCTCACTCCCCATACCCTTTAATATCCCACCCAGTCTAATCCCACTCTCCCCCTCACTCCCCATACCCTTTAATATCCCACCCAGTCTAATCCCACTCTCCTTCTCAATCCTCATACCCTTCAATATTTCGTCCTCATTTAGTCATTTCATCCTCTATTAGTAATTTCACCCAGCATTTGTAATTACGCCTGTAGTAGTAATTATTGACATTGTCGGGTTTTAGTAATTTCACCCGTATTAGCAATTTTTTAAAATTAATTCACGGGATGTGGGCATCGCTGGCAAGGCCAGCATTTATTGCCCATCCCTAGTTGCCCTTGAGAAGGTGGTGGTGAGTCGCCTTCTTGAACCGCTGCAGTCCGTGTGGTAAAGGTACTCCCACAGTGCTGTTAGGGAGGGAGTTCCAGGATTTTGACCCAGTGACGACGAAGGATCGGCGATATATTTCCAAGTCGAGCTGGTGTATAACTTGGAGGGGAACTTGGAGGTGGTGGTGTTCCCATCCGCCTGCTGCCCTTGTCCTTCTAGGTGGAAGAGGTTGCGGGTTTGGGAGGTGCTGCCGAAGAAGCCTTGGCGAGTTGCTGCAGTGCATCTTGTAGATGGTACACACTGCAGCCACGGTGCGCCGGTGGTGGAGGGAGTGAATGTTTAAGGCGGTGGATGGGGTGCCAATCAAGCGGGCTGCTTTGTCTTGGATGGTGTCGAGCTTCTTGAGTGTTGTTGGAGCTGCACTCATCCAGGCAAGTGGAGGGTATTCCATCACACTTCTGACTTGTGCCTTGTAGATGGTGGAAAGGCTTTGGGGAGTCAGGAGGTGAGACACTCGCCGCAGAATACCCAGCCTCTGACCTGCTCTTGTTGCCACAGTATTTATGTGGCTGGTCCAGTTAAGTTTCTGGTCAATGGTGACCCCCAGGACGTTGATAGTGGGGGATTCGGTGATGGTAATACCGTTGAATGCCAAGGGGCAGTGGTTAGACTCTCTCTTGTTGGAGGTAGTCATGGCCTGACACTTACGTGGCGCGAATGTTACTTGCCACTTATCAGCCCAAGACTGCATGTCATCCAGGTCTTGCTCCATGCAGGCATAAATTGCTTCATTATCTGAGGAACTGCGAATGAAACTGTATATTGTGCAGTCATCAGCGAACATCCCCACTTCTGACCTTATGATGGAGGGAAGGTCATTGATGAAGCAGCTGAAGATGGCTGGACCTAAGACACTGCCCTGAGGAACTCCTGCAGCAATGTCCTGGGGCTGAGATGATTGGCCTCCAACAACCACAACCATCTTCCTTTGTATTAGGCATGACTCCAGCCAGTTGAGCGTATTCCGCCTGATTCCCATTGACTTCAGTTTTAGTCGGGCTCCTTGATGCCACACTCAGTCAAATGCTGCCTTGATGTCAAGGGCAGTCACTCTCACCCCACCTCTGGAATTCAGTTCTTTTGTCCATGTTTGGACCAAGACTGTAATGAGGTCTGGAGTCGAGTGGTCTTGGCAGAACCCAAACTGGGCATCAGTGAGCAAGTTATTGGTGAGTAAGTGCCGCTTGATAGCACTGTCGATGACACCTTCCATCACTTTGCTGATGATTGAGAGTAGACTGATGGGGCGGTAATTGGCCGGGTTGGATTTGTCCTGCTTTTTGTGGACAGGACATACCTGGGCAGTTTTCCACATTGTCGGGTAGATGCCAGTGTTGTAGCTGTACTGGAACAGCTTGGCTAGAGGCGGGGCTAGTTCTGGAGCACAAGTCTTCAGCACGATAGCTGGGATGTTGTCGGGGCCCACAGCCTTTGCTGTATCTAGTGCGCTCAACCATTTCTTGATATCGCGTGGAGTAATCGAATTGGCTGAAGACTGGCTTCTGTGATGGTGGGGACCTCAGGAGGAGGCCGATATGGATCATCCACTCGGCACTTCTGACTGAAGCTGGTTGCAAACACTTCAGCCTTGTCATTTGCATTCACGTGCTGGGCTTCACCATCATTGAGGATGGGGATATTCATGAAGCCTCCTCCTCCCGTTAGTTTAATCCCCCCACCGTCCCACCCCAGTCCTCTGGAGAGACAGTGACATTCCACAAACCCCACCCTCCCCACCCCAGCATGTTGCAAAGTTGTGCTGACCAATTCAATGCTCTTGATGCCAATGTTTTTTAATTTCCTTGTCCTCATTTAGCATATTTTAAATCTCTATCTGTGCAGCCAAACCCTATAGACAAGTAAATATGCTGAGCCTGTGGTAAATGGAAGCTTAGCATCGATATTAAGCTGCAGCCTTACCCGGAAGTCCATGACATCCACAAAGGATTGGTAGTAATTGGTCAGATTCTTCAGGACTTCAGACTTCTCCTTCTGGATGTTGCTGAGGTTGCTCTGTGAGGGAATGAAGGGGATATTAAACCGAGTCACAGCTGTCTAGACTAACAAGGGAAATGGATGTTTCAGCTCCAGGTATCTCAGCAACATAGAGGTGGGGGAAATAATAACCAGAGTGTGAAAGGAAGGGACAGAGGGGGAGAAATTCAGTTGTTTGCGCCACCCGTTAGCGCCTTAAGAGGGCGATAAGTGGGGCGCGAGCCAGCTAGCGCCCGGGCGTGGCGAGACCTGTGCCTCTCGTGAAATTGAGCGGACATTTAGCGGCGGCGCAAACCCGCAACGCCCGCTCAGCTGCGCGCGCAGCTCCTGACGTCATTTCATGGTGCAACGCCCTTGGGGCGCCCCGAACCGGAAATTCAGTGGCGCCCCCCTCCTTTCCGCCTGGCGCTCCTAACGACTGGTTGACTGGAACGGTTCCCAGTCGCTGTGGGGCTGGGGGGGGGGGGCGTTATTTAAAGGGGGCTCTTCCTGGCTTCTTTGTGGTAGCCATTTTTGGACCACTCCTTCTGTGAGAGAGAGAGATTTGCAGAGAAACAAAGGGAGAGAGCTTTCTGCATTGAGTCAGCGCTCGCACAGGTACTTCTGGCTTCTGCCCAGGACTTTGTAGTTGGTTTGCTTTTTCACCGGCATAACCTTGAGTGGCCACATACTATGGGGGTTGCAATGGGTGGAAACATCGGGCTTCTCCATTACATTGAGAGGGCACAGAGATGCCGAGAGTGAGTGCCAATCATGGCCAGACGGAGGAGGGCCAACAGGCGGCGGCACACGAGACCTTACCGTCCCAGGGTTTTCCGCCAACAGTTCTCATACCTCAACATGTCTGAGGAGCAGTGTTTTCAGAGGCTGCGATTCAGCAGGGAGGTGGTCACTGAGCTCTGCCACCTGCTTCAGAGAGATCTGCAGCTTCAACTGAGGAGCAGGACGTCTCTGTCGGTGGCAGCGAAGGTGACAGTGGCTCTCAACTTCTATGCCACCGGCTCCTTCCAATCCGCTACTGGGGACATTGCCAATATCTCCCAGTTCGCGGTGCATTGCTGCATCCGTCAAGTCACGAGGAGACGTCAGTACATCTCCTTTCCCATGACCCTGGACAAGCAGCAAGAGCGTGCATTGGGATTTGCAAGAATAGCAGGCATCCCCGTGGTCCAGGGCGCCATTGACTGCACGCATGTGGCTTTGCAGGCGCCACAAGAGAATGCCGAGGATTACCGCAACTGGAAGGGGTTCCATTCGTTGAACGTCCAGTTGGTGTGTGACCACAGACAGCTGGTACTCGCTGTCAATGCCCACTTTCCAGCCAGCAGCAGCCACGACGCCTTCATCCTGCGCCAGACTTCTGTGGCAGACCTTTTCGAAGCCCCAGCTCACCCAGGAGGCTGGCTTCTTGGGGACAAGGGCTATCCTCTGTGCACCTGGCTGATGACCCCGTTCCATGCGCCCAGCACCCCTGCTGAAGAACAATACAATGAGAGCCATCAAGCGACCAGGAACATCATTGAGCACACAATCGGCGTGCTCAAGCAATGGTTCCGCTGTCTGGACCATTCCGGGGGAGCCCTTCAGTACTCACCTGAGCGAGTCTCCCATTTCGTTGTAGTGTGCTGCATGCTGCATAACCTGGCAATCCTCAGGACTCAGCCACTGCCAGCAGACATTGGAGCACCAGCAGAGGAGGAGGAGGAGGAGGAGGAGGAGGAGGAGCACCAAGACGGGAGGGAGGCACAAAGTGCAAGGGCTGTCCGTCAGCGGCTTATTGCAAGTCGGTTCTAGGCCCCCTCTGAGGGAATGGCTTGTGCCATTGAAAGAACATGAATGGAACCATTCCGCAACCCCTGAGCCGGTCAAGGCAACAAATAGTTCAAAGAGCAAACATGCACATTCTGAATAAAGACACTTCTTTATTTAACAAACTGTGTACCCTTCCCGCATGACAAAGTAACAGAGAGAAACCCCCCAAAAAGCAGTCAGACACATAACTGGCTCTCACAACCTGGAGACAATGAACAAAAGAGTAACCAAAAAATGACCACGATCCTCGGCCTTCAATAAAAAAATTAACAGCATTTTGCCACACCTCCTACTTTTTGCCCTTCGAGGGTGATCTGCTTCGCTTGCGAGATTGGCCCCTTCCCACCCTGCAGCTCCTCCGCAATGGGACCCCAGTAGCTGCAGCAAGGCTGGGGGGAGGCTGCTGAGTGTCAGAAACTGAGACTGCAGATGCCCTTGAGGGACGGTCTGGGCCTGGAGGGCCCGGCTGCTGACTGCTCCAACTCTGCATGGGCGGCACCAGTCTGTCCTACAGGTGGTGGCAGCTGCAGTGGCGAAGTGACAGTGTTGGCAGCAGGAATGCTGCCATCCTGACAGAGGACAGCCACTCCCTGGTCGGACGACACACTGGCACTCGCATGGGGCAGCACTGCAGCATGCGGAGCAATCTGCTGAAGCACAGACTGCTGGCCTGCTGCGGCGCGGCGAGGGCCCCGGTGATTCGTGCCCAATCCAGCGAGGGTGGCAGCAGTCAGTGCTCGTGTGGCCTCAATCTGCGTCTGCATCAGACCAGCCACTGACTGCATTGCACCACGAAGCACTTGCGTGGAAGCCACCTGTGCTGCGCCAAGTCCTGCAGACTCCTTGCCTGTGCTGCGCCGAAGTCCTGGAAAATCCTTGCCTGTGCTGCGCCGAAGTCCTGCAGACTCCTTGCCAGTGCTGCGCCGAAGTCCTGGACACTCCTTGCCAGTGACTCAATGGATTCGGGCATCCTTGCCACTGCAGCCATGAGCTCAGTGTGCCTCTGCTCCGCCGGGGCGCCCATTTCAGTGAGGAGCCGCACCTCTTCTGCGCTCACTGTAGCAGGACTCGAGGCCAGACTCTCCCTCCGGGGAGAAGGCCGCCGAGCTTCCCTACCGCCCCCCCCCCCCCCGCGTTGCTGCAGCCCGCTGGGCCCTGGAGCTTCACCCTCCTCAGACCATTCCCCCCTGCTCCCCTCCAGGGAAGACGTGTCCCCATTATGGCCATGGGCTGCCTCGGCTGAGGGTGGCACTGATGGTCCGGCTTCCTCTTCCTGCCTTCAGAGTCACTCACAGTGGCAGCTTGAGGGCCCGCCTCCTCACCTGGCGAATCAGCATCTGAAAGCAGGGAGGTACAAGAGTTGCTTTAGCATGAGGACAGGGCGGCAGCGAGGGAGGCATGAGTGCTGCAATGCACTGCATTGGTTCAATAGTGGCAAAGGATGCTGGTGTGAGGCACAAGTGGAAGGAGAGAGGTCAAAATGGTGATGACCTTACCATTGCTGTCCAGAACGGGGTCGGCATCTCCAGTGGCGACGGGGCCAATCATCCAGCCTGCCATAATCCGCTGGACTCGCTGCTCCAGATCGCTGAGGTCTTGAAGGTGAGGCCGGCCTCCCCCGGTCCGTTGCTGCTGCCTCCTGTTATGGGCCAGCTTGCCCTGCAAGAGAAAGGACGGACTCTGAGTACAGTGTGAAGCCCTGATCTTGGCTGCACTGCCTTCCATGGTCGAATAGCCCTTACAGTGTGAAGCCCTGATCTTGGCTGCACTGCCTCCCATGGTCGATTAGCCCTTACAGTGTGTAAAGTGCTGAATGTGCATGTGAGTTTCATGAAAGGCCCATAGGTGTTGGATGAGGGCTGGGCATTGGGGCTTTCAGGACCCTTTGGCCATAAAGTGAGGTGGCCATGCAGGGATGAAGAGGATACTGAAAAGGGTACTCACCCTGACGACCCGAGTGAGGTCGTTGAACTTCTTCCTGCATTGCACAGGGGTCCTAGGCACCATGCTGCTGGAGGTCACTCTGTGAGCCACCTCCCTCCAAGCTTTGCGATAGTCGTTGGGCAGCGGCCTCCTGCCACTGTCAGGAAACAGGATAGATTGCCTGCGCTCCACCGCACCAACCAGAACCTGCAGGGCCCCCTCACTGAACTGCTGCGCTCGCTCCCTGGCCCACTCCATGGTCCTAGGCGCTAGAATGTGGCAGCAGGTCAGTCCAGGCCGAGAATCAGGGCTCCAATGCGCAAGGTGTGGCTGCAATCCAAGATCGAACCTCCCCTTTAAGAGCTGACTGGCGCCAGCGTGTCTGCGTGCAATCGCTAACTGGCCGCACCTGCGCTGCGCCCGCCCTCGGTGGTAGCGCCTCGCTTCTCCGGCTTAGCGCCCTAAGACAGTCGTGTAGCGCCTGTTTTAGCGCTCCAAGCACCTCCTGGGGCAAAGCAGGTCAATTTAGCAGTAGGTGGCGATAATTTGCGCCGAACGCTAAATTTCACGCCCGCTCGAGTATTACGCCCCAAACGTGGCGATACTGAATTTCTCACCCAGAATGTTTAAAAATAAGAGTGCAACAGAAAATGGGGCCAAAACAAGGAGGAATGGTAAAAAGACAAAGTTAAAAGCTCTGTATCTGAATGTACGCAGCATTCATAACAAAATAGATGAGTTGACAGCACAAATAGATACAAATGGGTATGATCTGATCGCCATTACAGAGACGTGGTTGCAAGGTGACCAGGGCTGGGAACTGAATATTCCAGGGTATTTGACAATTCGGAAGGATAGACAGAAAGGAAAAAGGGAGGTGGGGTGGCTTTGTTGGTAAAGGATGGGCTCAGTGCAGTGGTGAGAAGTGATATTGGATCAGAAGATCAAGATGTAGAATCGGTTTGGGTGGAGATAAAAAATAATAAAGGGAAAAAGTCTCTGGTGGGCGTAGTCTACAGGCCCCCGAACAGTAGCAATACTGTTGGACAGAGTATAAATCAACAAATAATGGAGACCTGTAAAAAAGGTACAGTAATAATCATGGGTGATTTTAATCTCCATATTGATTGGACAAATCAAATTGGCCATGGTAGCCTTGAGGAGGTGTTCATAGAGTGCATCCGGGATGGTTTCCTAGAACAGTATGTAATGGAACCAACCAGGGAGCAGGCTATCTTGGATCTGGTACTGTGTAATGAGACAGAATTAATAAATGATCTCACAGTAAAGGATCCTCTAGGAAAGAGTGATCGTAACATGGTTGAATTTCAAATTCAGTTGGTGGGTGAGAAAATTGTATCTCAAACCAGTGTCCTGATCTTAAACAAAGACAATTACAATGGCATGAGGGCAGAACTGGCTAAAGTGGACTGGAAAAATAAATTAAAGGGTAAGACAGTTGAAATGCAGTGGCGGACATTTAAGAAGATATTTCATAACTCTCAACAAAAATATATTCCAGTGAGAAAGAAAGATTTTAAGAGAAGGGAGCACCATCCGTGGCTAACTAAGGAAGTAAAGGATGGTATCAAATAAAATATGAAGGCATACAATGTTGCCAAGATTGGGAAATTTTTAAAAACCAGCAAAGGATGACTAAAAAAATAATAGAGAGAGAAGATGAATTATGAGAGTAAACTGGCAAGAAACATTAAAACAGATAGTAAGAGCTTCTACAGGTATATAAAAAGGAAGAGGGTAGCTAAAGTAAATGTTGGTCCCTTAGAGGATGAGACTGGGGAAATGGCAGAGACTCTGAACAAATATTTTGTATCTGTCTTCATGGTAGAAGACACTAACAACATCCCAATAATGGATAATCAAGGGGCCACAGGGAGGGGGGATCTAAAGACAATCACTATCACTAAGGAAATAGTACTCGGTAAAATAATGGGACTAAAAGATGACAAGTCCCCTGGACCAGATGGCCTGCATCCCAGGGTCTTAAAAGAAGTGGCTGCAGAGAGAGTGGATGCATTGGTTGCAATATACCAAAATTCCCTGGACTCTGGAGAGGTCCCAGCAGATTGGAAAACCGCTAATGTAACACCCCTATTTAAGAAAGGAGGGAGACAGAAAGCAGGAAACTATAGACCAGTTAGCCTAACATCTGTTGTTGGGAAAATGCTGGAGTCCTTCATTAAGGAAGCAGTAGCAGGGCATTTGGAAAATCATAATGCAGTTAAGCAGAGTCAGCATGGTTTTATGAAAGGGAAATCATGTTTAACAAACTTGCTGTTGTTCTTTGAGGATGTAACGAGTAGGGTGGATAAGGGTGAGCCAGTGGATGTGGTGTATTTATATTTCCAGAAGGCATTCAATAAGGTGCCACATAAAAGGTTACTGTATAAGATAAGAGCTCACGGAGTTGGGGGTAATATATTAGCATGGATAGAGAATTGGCTAACTAACAGAAAGCAGAGGGTCGGGATAAATGGGTCATTTTCAGATTGGCAAACAATAACGAGTGGGGTGCCACAGGGATCGGTGCTGGGGTCTCAACTATTTACAATCTACATTAATGACTTGGATGAAGGGACCGAGTGTAATGTAGCCAAGTTTGCGGATGATACAAAGATGAGTGGGAAAGCAAGTTGTGCAGAGGACAATCTCCAAAGGGATATAGACAGGCTAGGTGAGTGGGCAAACATTTGGCAGATGGAGTATAATGTGGGAAAGTGCAAGGTTATACACTTTGGCAGGAAAAATAAAAAAACCAAATTATTATTTAAATGGAGAGAGATTACAAAATGCTACAGTTCAGAGGGACCTGGGGGTCCTTGTGCATAAAACACAAAAAGTTAGCATGCAGGTACAGCAAGTAATCAAAAAGGCAAATGGAATGTTGGCCTTTATTTCAAAGGGGGTGTAGTATAAAAGCAGGGAAGTCCTGCTACAACTGTACATGGTATTGGTGAGACCACACCTTGAGTACTGCGTACAGTTTTGGTCTCCTTATTTAAGGAAGGATATACTTGCATTGGAGGCAGTTCAGAGACGATTCACTAGGTTAATTCCAGAGATGAGGGGGTTGACTTATGAGGAAAGGTTGAGCAGGCTGGGCCTCTACTCATTGGAGTTTAGAAGAATGAGAGGTGATCTTATTGCAACATATATGATACTGAGGGGGCTCGACAAGGTAGATGCAGAGAGGATGTTTCCCCTCATGGGGAAATCTAGAACTCGGGGGCACAGTTTTAGAATAAAGTGTCGCCCTTTTAGAACTGAGATGAGGAGGAATTTCTTCTCAGAGGGTCGTAAATCTGTGGAATTCTCTGCCCCGGAGAGCCGTGGAGGCTGGGTCATTAATTTAAGGTGGAGATAGACAGATTTTTGCAAGATAAGGGAGTGAAGGGTTATGGGGAGCGGGCTGGGAAGTGGCTTTGAGCCCAAGATCAACCATGATCGTATTGAATGGCGGAGCAGGCTCGAGGGGCCAAGTGGCCTATTCCTGCTCCTATTTCTTATGTTCTTATGAGGTTTCAGCGAGGCTGCGACCGATGGCCTGAAGCACTCAGAAGAATTTTGATATCGAACATTGAGAGATTTAATGGCTGTGATTTAAAGGCCAGAAACCAAGGTTCAGGTGCAAGTAACTATGAAGTGGGGACAAGTAAATGTGATTGAGTGATGTGAGAAAAGAAAGAGCTTACCCTTAAATAGGGTCTATCACATTCCCAGGACTTCCCAAAGCACCGCACAACCAAAGCTCACTCTTATTATGCAGACAGACTCTGATGAGGCCTGGTATACTTTGCTCATACTGTTACAGACAACAACAACAGTTCAGATGATGTATGAGAGAGCGGGAGTGTCCATCACCAGGCCGCTGGGCCCTTGCAGTGGGGAGGGGAGGGGAGGGGAGAGGAGGGGAGGGGTGTCTGGAGAGGAGGAGAAGTGAGATGGGGAACGGGAGCAGAGGGGGGATTGGGGGAGGAGGAGAGGCAAAGTGAGATAGGGATCAGGAGGGAGAAGATGGGGAGCAAAGATGAGGGAGGGTGGGGAAAAGATGATGGGGGAGGATGGGGAACCTTTTGTGTATGGAGTTATGGAGTGATAGGGGCCCACTCTGGTTTCCACACATATATCCAGCAATAGTTCTGAGACATGTGTGGACTGGAGTAACCGAGGGGAGCACAGTTTTAGTTGTCTCATTGTCAGTTATGCTTTCTTCCTCTCTCAGTGCCAAACTTCACCAGGATCCAATGAAAGCTTTACCATGCTGAGAATCGGAAAACATTGGCATGTGTCAATAGAAAACGTCAATATGAAGAGGAGAAAAGGCGGAGGATCCTGGAATAAAAATTACTAAATCAATCGGCATTTACATAAGGATCTAGGTATGACTTAAATAGTTTGACTTCGATGCTCACGACTAGCAACCTGTCTTTAACACCCCCGCACCCCCCCACAAATACTTCGACAGCACCTCCCATCCCAGTGACCTCTACCACCAAGAACGACAAGAGCAGCAATATCATGGGAATGCCATCACCTCCAAGTCGCACACCATCCTGACTTGGACATACATCACCATCATCGCGGAGTTAAAATCCTAGAACTTTCTATCTAACAGCACTGGGGGAGCTTCTCCACCACATGGTTCAAGAAGAAAGCTCACCTTAGGAACGTTAGGAACAGGAGGAGGCCATTCAGCCCCTTGAGCCTATTCTGGCACACCTCAACTCCATCGACCCACCTTTGCTCCATTTCCCTTGATACCTTTACCAACAAGAATCTATCCTTCTTGGTCTTCAAAGCTCCAAATGTCCCAGCCTCAACAGCTTTTCGGGGGAGAGAGTTCCAGATTTCCACTCCCCTCTGTGTGAAGTGTTTCCTGACATCACCCCTGAACGGCCTGGCTCTAGTTTTAAGGTTCTGCCCCCTTGTTCTGGACTCCCCCCACCAGAGGAAATAGTTTCTCTCTCTCGACCCTATCGAATCCTTTAATCATCTTAAACACCTCGATTAGATCACCCCTTATTCTTCTAAACTCGAGGGAATACAAGCCCAGTCTATGGAACCTGTCCTCGTAATTTAACCCTTTTAGCCCCGGGATCATTCCGGTGAATCTGCGCAGCTCCCCCTCCGAGGCCAATATATCCTGCCTGAGGGGCGGGGCCCAGAACTGAACGCAGTGTCCAGATGGGGTCTGACCAGAGCTCTGTGCAGCGGTAACAACCTCCTCGCCTTTGTAATCCAGCCCTGAGATAAAGACCAACATTCCGTTAGCCTGTTTGACTATTTTTTGCACCTGTCCACCAGCTTTCAGTGATTGCTGTACACGGACCCCTAAATCTCTCGGCTCATCCGCAGTTCCTGCTTCTCACCATTTAGAGAATACTCTGATCTCTCTTTCTTAGGTCCAAAGTGGATGACCTCACACTTCCCCACAGTGAACTCCATCGGCCGCAGTTGAGCCCACTCACTGAATCGATCAATGTCCCTTTGCAACTTTCTGCTCCCATCGACACTGTTTACTGTGCGAACTAGCTTGGTGTCAGTGAAACCAGGGATGGCAATAAATGAGGGCCCACGACATCCCAAGAACAATAAAAAAAAGAGTGAATTTCATCACACACGGACACAGGAACACTGCTCAGTCTGTGGGTCCTGCTCTGTGTATTCAATTCATTCATTTACTCTGCCCAACACCTTTCCCTGCTAAAGTTGCTAATTCAAAATCCTGCACACTCCTCTTCCACTCTATGGCCTAGAAGTTGGTCTCGGGCGGTGGTACAAAGCAGGCAGTATCGGATTGGCCGCCCGTTCTACGTGGTGCCTGAGATTCCGTTGCATTGGTTGCAATGCCTATATCTTCGTTGCGTTAAACTGAAGATTCATGGCAACAATTCCTGACTCTCAGTAAAGTCCAAGCAATCCTAGATTTCTTCCAACCTGGGCAGGATACAAACCACTTGTCACTTAATAGGTGACCCTTCTCTCACCTCTGGCCTCCAACCTGTTTCCTCACAAGCTGTTTTGGCCGCCTCCTTGGCCCTTCCCTGGTTTTCTGAGTCAGAAAATGACTAGGGCCCCACGAGCTTCTGAGATGTATTAAAACTGGACACTGATTCTTTGTATACTGTACTGACTCTATCTAATGGTCTACCATTACAGCTCAGACACCGCACTAGACTGTGACATGGGATTCTTTGTATACTGACTCTATCTTATGGTCTACCATTACAGCTCAGACACCTCACTAGACTGTGACATGGGATTCTTTGTATACTGACTCTATCTAATGGTCTACCATTACAGCTCAGACACCGCACTAGACTGTGACATGGGATTCTTTGTATACTGACTCTATCTTATGGTCTACCATTACAGCTCAGACACCGCACTAGACTGTGACATGGGCTACTTACACTGTTGCTCCGTATATCAATTGTTGGAAATTTCCTGGTTATGCATTTGACAGCAGCTTCCATGCTTTTCTCTGTTAAGTACGGCAGCTTTGATTTGGGGTCTGAGCATGTCTGTAGAGGACAAAAAAACAGTCTTTAAGATCACAAAATCCAGATAAAGCCTGGTGTGCAGTATTACACTGGCCCCATGAAGAAAGCTCTCCTGTAACTATAGCAATACATCAGTGAGAAAGAAAGACTTGCATTTATATAGCACCTGTCACATCCTCAGAACATCCCAAAGTGCTTTACAGTCAATGAAGTACTTTTGACGTTTAGTTAATGTTGTAATGTAGGAAACGCGGCAACTAATTTGCACACAGCACGAGATAATTACCAGATAATCTGTTTTAGTGGTGTTGATTGAGGGATAAATTTTGTCCAGGGCATGGGGGAGAACTCCCCTGCTCTTCTTCGAAGTAGTGCCGTGGGATCTTTTATGTCCACCTGAGAGAGCAGACGGAGCCTCTGTTTAACATCCCATCCAAAAGACGGCACCTCCGACAGTGTGGCGCTCCCTCAGTACTGTTCCTCCGATAGTGTGGTGCTCCCTCAGTACTGCCCTCCGACAGTGCGGCTCTCGCTCAGTACTGCCCCTCCGACAGTGCAGCACTCCCTCAATACTGCCCCTCCGACAGTGCAGCACTCTCTCAGTGCTGCCCCTCCGACAGTGCAGCACTCACTCAGTACTTGCCCTCCGACAGTGCAGCACTCCCTTAGTACTGCCCCTCCAACAGTGCAGCGTTCCCTTAGTACTGCCACGCCGAGAGTGGAGCACTCCCTCAGTATTGCACCTCTGACAGTGCGGCTCTACCTCAGGACTGCCCCCCCCACCCCCAACAGTACAGCGCTCCCTCAGTTTTGCCCCTCCGAAAGTGCAGCACTCCCTCAGTACAGCCCCTCCGACAGTGCGGAGCTCCCTCAGTACTGTCCCTCCGACAGTGCAGCGCTCCCTCAGTACTGCCCCTCCGACAGTGCGGAGCTCCGTCAGTACTGTCCCTCCGACAGTGCGGCGCTCCCTCAGTACTGCCCCTCAGACAGTGCGGCACTCCCTCAGTACTGAATCCTCCGACAGTGCTGCGCTCCCTCAGTACTGCCCCTCCGACAGTGCAACGCTCCCTCAGTACTGCCCCTCCGACAGTGCAGCACTCCCTCAGTACTGCCCGTCCGTCAGTGAAGCGCTCCCTCAGTACTGCCCCTCCGACAGTGCAGCACACCCTCAGTACTGACCCTCCGACAGTGCGGCTCTCCCTCAGTACTGCACCCCCCCGACAGTGCAGCGCTCCCTCAGTACTGCCCCTCCGACAGTGGAGCACTCCCTCAGTACTGCCCCTCCGACAGTGCGGCTCTCGCTCAGTACTGCCACTCCGACAGTGCAGCACTCCCTCAGTACTGCCCCTCCGACAGTGCAGCATTCCTTCAGTACTGCCCCTCCGACAGTGCGGCGCTCCCTCAGTACTGTTCCTCCGACAGTGCAGCACTCCCTCAGTACTGTCCCTCCGACAGTGCAGCATTCCTTCAGTACTGCCCCTCCGACAGTGCAGCATTCCTTCAGTACTGCCCCTCCGACAGTGCAGAACTCCCTCAGTACTGCCCCTCCGACAGTGCAGCACTCCCTCAGTACTGCCCCTCCGACAGTGCAGCATTCCTTCAGTACTGCCCCTCCGACAGTGCGGTGCTCCCTCAGTACTGCCCCTCCGACAGTGCGGCTCTCGCTCAATACTGCCCCTCCGAGAGTGCAGCACCCCCTCAGTGCTGCCCCTCCGACAGTGCAGCATTCCTTCAGTACTGCCCCTCTGACAGTGCAGCACTCCCTCAATACTGACCCTCCGACAGTGCAGCACTCACTCAGTACTTGCCCTCCGACAGTGCAGCACTCCCTTAGTACTGCCCCTCCAACAGTGCAGCGTTCCCTTACTACTGCCACTCCGAGACTGGAGCACTCCCTCAGTATTGCACATCTGACAGTGCGGCTCTACCTCAGTACTGCCCCCCCCACCCCCAACAGTACAGCGATCCCTCAGTTCTGCCCCTCCGAAAGTGCAGCACTCCCTCACTACAGCTCCTCCGACAGTGCGGAGCTCCCTCAGTACTGTCCCTCCGACAGTGCAGCGCTCCCTCAGTACAGCCCCTCCGACAGTGCGGAGCTCCCTCAGTACTGTCCCTCCAACAGTGCGGCGCTCCCTCAGTACTGCCGCTCAGACAGTGCGGCGCTCACTCAGTACTGCCCCTCAGACAGTGCGGCACACCCTCAGTACTGAACCCTCCGACAGTGCTGCGCTCACTCAGTACTGCCTCTCAGACAGTGCGGCGCTCACTCAGTACTGCCCCTGCGACAGTGCAGCACTCCCTCAGTACTGCCCCTCTGACAGTGCAGCACTCCCTCAATACTGACCCTCCGACAGTGCAGCGCTCCCTCAGTACTGCACCTCCGAGAGTGCAACGCTCCCTCAGTGCTGCCCCTCCGACAGTGCAGCACTCCCTCAGTACTGCCCCTCCGACAGTGAAGCACTCCCTCATTACTGCCCCTCCGACAGTGCAGCGCTCCCTCAATACTGCCCCTCCGACAGTGCAGCGCTCCCTCAGTACTGACCCTCCGACAGTGCGGCTCTCCCTCAGTACTGCACCCCCCGACAGTGCAGCGCTCCCTCAGTACTGCCCCTCCGACAGTGGAGCACTCCCTCAGTACTGCCCCTCCGACAGTGCGGCTCTCGCTCAGTACTGCCGCTCCGACAGTGCAGCACTCCCTCACTACTGCCCCTCCGACAGTGCAGCATTCCTTCAGTACTGCCCCTCCGACAGTGCGGCGCTCCCTCAGTACTGCCCCTCCGACAGTGCAGCATTCCTTCAGGAGTGCCCCTCCGACAGTGCAGCATTCCTTCAGTACTGACCCTCCGACAGTGCAGCACTCCCTCAGTACTGCCCCTCCGACAGTGCAGCACTCCCTCAGTACTGCCCCTCCGACAGTGCAGCATTCCTTCAGTACTGCCCCTCCGACAGTGCAGCACTCCCTCAGTACTGCCCCTCCGACAGTGCAGCATTCCTTCAGTACTGCCCCTCCGACAGTGCGGCGCTCCCTCGGTACTGCCCCTCCGACAGTGCGGCTCGCGCTCAGTACTGCCCCTCCAGCAATGCAGCACTGCCTCAATACTGCCCCTCCGACAGTGCAGCACTCCCTCAGTGCTGCCCCTCCGACAGTGCAGCATTCCTTTAGTACTGCCCCACTGCCCCTCCGACAGTGCGGCGCTCCCTCAGTTCTGCCCCTCTGACTGTGCAGCACTCCCTCAATACTGACACTCCGACAGTGCAGCACTCACTCAGTACTTGCCCTCCGACAGTGCAGCACTCCCTTAGTACTGCCCCTCCAACAATGCAGCGTTCCCTTAGTACTGCCACTCCGAGAGTGGAGCACTCCCTCAGTATTGCACCTCTGACAGTGCGGCTCTACCTCAGTACTGCCCCCCCCACCCCCAACAGTACAGCGATCCCTCAGTTCTGCCCCTCCGAAAGTGCGGCACTCCCTCAGTACAGCCCCTCCGACAGTGCGGAGCTCCCTCAGTACTGTCCCTCCGACAGTGCAGCGCTCTCAGTACAGCCCCTCCGACAGTGCGGAGCTCCCTCAGTACTGTCCCTCCGACAGTGCGGCGCTCCCTCAGTACTGCCCCTCAGACAGTGCGGCGCTCACTCAGTACTGCCCCTCAGACAGTGCGGCGCTCACTCAGTACTGAACCCTCCGACAGTGCTGCGCTCACTCAGTACTGCCTCTCAGACAGTGCGGCGCTCACTCAGTACTGCCCCTGCGACAGTGCAGCGTTCGCTCAGCACTGCCCCTCTGATAGTGCAGCACTCCCTCAGTACTGCCCCTCCGACAGTGCAGCACTCCCTCAGTACTGCCCCTCCGACAGTGCAACGCTCCCTCAGTACTGCCCCTCCGACAGTGCGGCTCTCCCTCAGTACTGCACCCCCCCGACAGTGCAGCGCTCCCTCAGTACTGCCCCTCCGACAGTGGAGCACTCCCTCAGTACTGCCCCTCCGACAGTGCGGCTCTCGCTCGGTACAGCCACTCCGACAGTGCAGCAATCCCTCAGTACTGCCCCTCCGACAGTGCAGCATTCCTTCAGTACTGCCCCTCCGACAGTGCGGCGCTCCCTCAGTACTGTTCCTCCGACAGTGCAGCACTCCCTCAGTACTGTCCCTCCGACAGTGCAGCATTCCTTCAGTACTGCCCCTCCGACAGTGCAGCATTCCTTCAGTACTGCCCCTCTGACAGTGCAGCACTCCCTCAGTACTGCACCTCCGACAGTGCAACGCTCCCTCAGTACTGCCCCTCCGACAGTGCAGCACTCCCTCAGTACTGCCCCTCCGACAGTGAAGCGCTCCCTCAGTACTGCCCCTCCGACAGTGCGGCGCTCCCTCAGTACTGCCCCTCCGACAGTGCAACGCTCCCTCAGTACTGCCCCTCCGACAGTGCAGCACTCCCTCAGTACTGCCCCTCCGTCAGTGAAGCGCTCCCTCAATACTGCCCCTCTGACAGTGCAGCACTCCCTCAGTACTGACCCTCCGACAGTGCGGCTCTCCCTCAGTACTGCACCCCCCCGACAGTGCAGCGCTCCCTCAGTACTGCCCCTCCGACAGTGGAGCACTCCCTCAGTACTGCCCCTCCGACAGTGCGGCTCTCGCTCAGTACTGCCACTCCGACAGTGCAGCACTCCCTCAGTACTGCCCCTCCGACAGTGCAGCATTCCTTCAGTACTGCCCCTCCGACAGTGCGGCGCTCCCTCAGTACTGTTCCTCCGACAGTGCAGAACTCCCTCAGTACTGCCCCTCCGACAGTGCAGCACTCCCTCAGTACTGCCCCTCCGACAGTGCAGCATTCCTTCAGTACTGCCCCTCCGACAGTGCGGTGCTCCCTCAGTACTGCCCCTCCGACAGTGCGGCTCTCGCTCAATACTGCCCCTCCGACAGTGCAGCACCCCCTCAGTGCTGCCCCTCCGACAGTGCAGCATTCCTTCAGTACTGCCCCTCTGACAGTGCAGCACTCCCTCAATACTGACCCTCCGACAGTGCAGCACTCACTCAGTACTTGCCCTCCGACAGTGCAGCACTCCCTTAGTACTGCCCCTCCAACAGTGCAGCGTTCACTTACGACTGCCACTCCGAGACTGGAGCACTCCCTCAGTATTGCACATCTGACAGTGCGGCTCTACCTCAGTTCTGCCCCCCCCACCCCCAACAGTACAGCGATCCCTCAGTTCTGCCCCTCCGAAAGTGCAGCACTCCCTCACTACAGCTCCTCCGACAGTGCGGAGCTCCCTCAGTACTGTCCCTCCGACAGTGCAGCGCTCCCTCAGTACAGCCCCTCCGACAGTGCGGAGCTCCCTCAGTACTGTCCCTCCAACAGTGCGGCGCTCCCTCAGTACTGCCCCTCAGACAGTGCGGCGCTCACTCAGTACTGCCCCTCAGACAGTGCGGCACTCCCTCAGTACTGAACCCTCCGACAGTGCTGCGCTCACTCAGTACTGCCTCTCAGACAGTGCGGCGCTCACTCAGTACTGCCCCTGCGACAGTGCAGCACTCCCTCAGTACTGCCCCTCTGACAGTGCAGCACTCCCTCAATACTGACCCTCCGACAGTGCAGCGCTCCCTCAGTACTGCACCTCCGAGAGTGCAACGCTCCCTCAGTACTGCACCTCCGACAGTGCAGCACTCCCTCAGTACTGCCCCTCCGACAGTGAAGCACTCCCTCATTACTGCCCCTCCGACAGTGCAGCGCTCCCTCAATACTGCCCCTCCGACAGTGCAGCGCTCCCTCAGTACTGACCCTCCGACACTGCGGCTCTCCCTCAGTACTGCACCCCCCGACAGTGCAGCGCTCCCTCAGTACTGCCCCTCCGACAGTGGAGCACTCCCTCAGTACTGCCCCTCCGACAGTGCGGCTCTCGCTCAGTACTGCCGCTCCGACAGTGCAGCACTCCCTCACTACTGCCCCTCCGACAGTGCAGCATTCCTTCAGTACTGCCCCTCCGACAGTGCGGCGCTCCCTCAGTACTGCCCCTCCGACAGTGCAGCATTCCCTCAGTACTGCCCCTCCGACAGTGGAGCACTCCCTCAGTACTGCCCCTCCGACAGTGCGGCTCTCGCTCGGTACAGCCACTCCGACAGTGCAGCAATCCCTCAGTACTGCCCCTCCGACAGTGCAGCATTCCTTCAGTACTGCCCCTCCGACAGTGCGGCGCTCCCTCAGTACTGTTCCTCCGACAGTGCAGCATTCCTTCAGTACTGCCCCTCCGACAGTGCAGCATTCCTTCAGTACTGCCCCTCTGACAGTGCAGCACTCCCTCAGTACTGCACCTCCGACAGTGCAACGCTCCCTCAGTACTGCCCCTCCGACAGTGCAGCACTCCCTCAGTACTGCCCCTCCGACAGTGAAGCGCTCCCTCAGTACTGCCCCTCCGACAGTGCGGCGCTCCCTCAGTACTGCCCCTCCGACAGTGCAACGCTCCCTCAGTACTGCCCCTCCGACAGTGCAGCACTCCCTCAGTACTGCCCCTCCGACAGTGAAGCGCTCCCTCAGTACTGCCCCTCCGACAGTGCGGCGCTCCCTCAGTACTGCCCCTCCGACAGTGCAACGCTCCCTCAGTACTGCCCCTCCGACAGTGCAGCACTCCCTCAGTACTGCCCCTCCGTCAGTGAAGCGCTCCCTCAATACTGCCCCTCTGACAGTGCAGCACTCCCTCAGTACTGACCCTCCGACAGTGCGGCTCTCCCTCAGTACTGCACCCCCCCGACAGTGCAGCGCTCCCTCAGTACTGCCCCTCCGACAGTGCAGCATTCCTTCAGTACTGCCCCTCCGACAGTGCGGCGCTCCCTCAGTACTGCCCCTCCGACAGTGCAGCATTCCTTCAGGAGTGCCCCTCCGACAGTGCAGCATTCCTTCAGTACTGACCCTCCGACAGTGCAGCACTCCCTCAGTACTGCCCCTCCGACAGTGCAGCACTCCCTCAGTACTGCCCCTCCGACAGTGCAGCATTCCTTCAGTACTGCCCCTCCGACAGTGCAGCACTCCCTCAGTACTGCCCCTCCGACAGTGCAGCATTCCTTCAGTACTGCCCCTCCGACAGTGCGGCGCTCCCTCGGTACTGCCCCTCCGACAGTGCGGCTCGCGCTCAGTACTGCCCCTCCAGCAATGCAGCACTCCCTCAAAACTGCCCCTCCGACAGTGCAGCACTCCCTCAGTGCTGCCCCTCCGACAGTGCAGCATTCCTTCAGTACTGCCCCACTGCCCCTCCGACAGTGCGGCGCTCCCTCAGTACTGCCCCTCTGACAGTGCAGCACTCCCTCAATACTGACCCTCCGACAGTGCAGCACTCACTCAGTACTTGCCCTCCGACAGTGCAGCACTCCCTTAGTACTGCCCCTCCAACAGTGCAGCGTTCACTTACTACTGCCACTCCGAGACTGGAGCACTCCCTCAGTATTGCACATCTGACAGTGCGGCTCTACCTCAGTTCTGCCCCCCCCACCCCCAACAGTACAGCGATCCCTCAGTTCTGCCCCTCCGAAAGTGCAGCACTCCCTCACTACAGCTCCTCCGACAGTGCGGAGCTCCCTCAGTACTGTCCCTCCGACAGTGCAGCGCTCCCTCAGTACAGCCCCTCCGACAGTGCGGAGCTCCCTCAGTACTGTCCCTCCAACAGTGCGGCGCTCCCTCAGTACTGCCCCTCAGACAGTGCGGCGCTCACTCAGTACTGCCCCTCAGACAGTGCGGCACTCACTCAGTACTGAACCCTCCGACAGTGCTGCGCTCACTCAGTACTGCCTCTCAGACAGTGCGGCGCTCACTCAGTACTGCCCCTGCGACAGTGCAGCACTCCCTCAGTACTGCCCCTCTGACAGTGCAGCACTCCCTCAATACTGACCCTCCGACAGTGCAGCGCTCCCTCAGTACTGCACCTCCGAGAGTGCAACGCTCCCTCAGTACTGCACCTCCGACAGTGCAGCACTCCCTCAGTACTGCCCCTCCGACAGTGAAGCACTCCCTCATTACTGCCCCTCCGACAGTGCAGCGCTCCCTCAATACTGCCCCTCCGACAGTGCAGCGCTCCCTCAGTACTGACCCTCCGACACTGCGGCTCTCCCTCAGTACTGCACCCCCCGACAGTGCAGCGCTCCCTCAGTACTGCCCCTCCAACAGTGGAGCACTCCCTCAGTACTGCCCCTCCGACAGTGCGGCTCTCGCTCAGTACTGCCGCTCCGACAGTGCAGCACTCCCTCACTACTGCCCCTCCGACAGTGCAGCATTCCTTCAGTACTGCCCCTCCGACAGTGCGGCGCTCCCTCAGTACTGCCCCTCCGACAGTGCAGCATTCCTTCAGGAGTGCCCCTCCGACAGTGCAGCATTCCTTCAGTACTGACCCTCCGACAGTGCAGCACTCCCTCAGTACTGCCCCTCCGACAGTGCAGCACTCCCTCAGTACTGCCCCTCCGACAGTGCAGCATTCCTTCAGTACTGCCCCTCCGACAGTGCAGCATTCCTTCAGTACTGCCCCTCCGACAGTGCGGCGCTCCCTCGGTACTGCCCCTCCGACAGTGCGGCTCGCGCTCAGTACTGCCCCTCCAGCAATGCAGCACTGCCTCAATACTGCCCCTCCGACAGTGCAGCACTCCCTCAGTGCTGCCCCTCCGACAGTGCAGCATTCCTTCAGTACTGCCCCACTGCCCCTCCGACAGTGCGGCGCTCCCTCAGTACTGCCCCTCTGACTGTGCAGCACTCCCTCAATACTGACACTCCGACAGTGCAGCACTCACTCAGTACTTGCCCTCCGACAGTGCAGCACTCCCTTAGTACTGCCCCTCCAACAATGCAGCGTTCCCTTAGTACTGCCACTCCGAGAGTGGAGCACTCCCTCAGTATTGCACCTCTGACAGTGCGGCTCTACCTCAGTACTGCCCCCCCACCCCCAACAGTACAGCGATCCCTCAGTTCTGCCCCTCCGAAAGTGCGGCACTCCCTCAGTACAGCCCCTCCGACAGTGCGGAGCTCCCTCAGTACTGTCCCTCCGACAGTGCAGCGCTCTCAGTACAGCCCCTCCGACAGTGCGGAGCTCCCTCAGTACTGTCCCTCCGACAGTGCGGCGCTCCCTCAGTACTGCCCCTCAGACAGTGCGGCACTCCCTCAGTACTGAACCCTCCGACAGTGCTGCGCTCACTCAGTACTGCCTCTCAGACAGTGCGGCGCTCACTCAGTACTGCCCCTGCGACAGTGCAGCGTTCGCTCAGCACTGCCCCTCTGATAGTGCAGCACTCCCTCAGTACTGCCCCTCTGACAGTGCAGCACTCCCTCAGTACTGCCCCTCCGACAGTGCAACGCTCCCTCAGTACTGCCCCTCCGACAGTGCGGCTCTCCCTCAGTACTGCACCCCCCCGACAGTGCAGCGCTCCCTCAGTACTGCCCCTCCGACAGTGGAGCACTCCCTCAGTACTGCCCCTCCGACAGTGCGGCTCTCGCTCGGTACTGCCACTCCGACAGTGCAGCAATCCCTTAGTACTGCCCCTCCGACAGTGCAGCATTCCTTCAGTACTGCCCCTCCGACAGTGCGGCACTCCCTCAGTACTGTTCCTCCGACAGTGCAGCACTCCCTCAGTACTGTCCCTCCGACAGTGCAGCATTCCTTCAGTACTGCCCCTCCGACAGTGCAGCATTCCTTCAGTACTGCCCCTCTGACAGTGCAGCACTCCCTCAGTACTGCACCTCCGACAGTGCAACGCTCCCTCACTACTGCCCCTCCGACAGTGCAGCACTCCCTCAGTACTGCCCCTCCGACAGTGAAGCGCTCCCTCAGTACTGCCCCTCCGACAGTGCAGCGCTCCCTCAATACTGCCCCTCCGACAGTGCAGCGCTCCCTCAGTACTGACCCTCCGACAGTGCGGCTCTCCCTCAGTACTGCACCCCCCGACAGTGCAGCGCTCCCTCAGTACTGCCCCTCCGACAGTGGAGCACTCCCTCAGTACTGCCCCTCCGACAGTGCGGCTCTCGCTCAGTACTGCCGCTCCGACAGTGCAGCACTCCCTCATTACTGCCCCTCCGACAGTGCAGCATTCCTTCAGTACTGCCCCTCCGACAGTGCGGCGCTCCCTCAGTACTGTTCCTCCAACAGTGCAGCACTCCCTCAGTACTGCCCCTCCGACAGTGCAGCATTCCTTCAGTACTGCCCCTCCGACAGTGCAGCATTCCTTCAGTACTGCCCCTCCGACAGTGCGGCGCTCCCTCAGTACTGCCCCTCCAACAGTGCGGCTCGCGCTCAGTACTGCCCCTCCGGCAGTGCAGCACTGCCTCAATACTGCCCCTTCGACAGTGCAGCACTCCCTCAGTACTGCCCCTCCGACAGTGAAGCGCTCCCTCAGTACTGCCCCTCCGACAGTGCAGCGCTCCCTCAATAGTGCCCCTCCGACAGTGCAGCGC
This sequence comes from Somniosus microcephalus, assembly GCF_052327205.1. Classification (NCBI taxonomy): domain Eukaryota; kingdom Metazoa; phylum Chordata; class Chondrichthyes; order Squaliformes; family Somniosidae; genus Somniosus; species Somniosus microcephalus. The sequence continues at coordinate 6,988,644 of NC_141015.1, forward strand.
TCCCTCAGTACTGACCCTCCGACAGTGCGGCTCACCCTCAGTACTGCCCCTCCGACAGTGGAGCACTCCCTCAGTACTGCCTCTCCGACAGTGCGGCTCTCCCTCAGTACTGCCCCACGACAGTGCGGCGCTCCCTCAGTACTGCCCCTCAGACAGTGCGGCGCTCCCTCAGTACTGCCCCTCCGACAGTGCGGTGTTCCCTCAGTACTGCCCCTCAAACAGGGCAGCGCTCCCTCAGTACTGCACCTCTGACAGTCTAGCGCTCCCTCAGTACTGCCCCTCCGACAGTGCGACGCTCACTCAGTACTGCCCCTCCAACAGTGCGCCACTCCCTCAGTACTGACCCCTCCGACAGTGCTGCACTCACTCAGTACTGCCTCTCAGACTGTACGGCGCTCCCTCAGTACGGCCCCTCCGACAGTGCAGCCTTCCCTCAGCACTGCCCCTCCGACAGTGCAGCACTCCCTCAGTACTGCCCCTCCGACAGTGCAGCGCTCCCTCAGTACTGCCCGTCCAACAGTTCAGCGCTCCCTCAGTACTGCCCCTCTGACAGTGCAGCGCTCCCTCAATACTGCCCCTCCAACAGTGCAGCGCTCACTCAGTACTGCACCCCCGACAGTGCAGCGTTCCCTCAGCACTGCCCCTCCGACAGTGCAGCGTTCCCTCAGCACTGCCCCTCCGACAGTGCAGCGTTCCCTCAGCACTGCCCCTCCGACAGTGCAGCTCTCCCCCAGTACTGCCCCTCCAACAGTGCAGCGCTCCCTCAGTGCTGCCCCTCTGACAGTGCAGCGCTCCCTCAGTACTGCCCCTCTGACAGTGCAGCGCTCCCTCAATACCGCCCCTCCAACAGTGCAGCGGTCCCTCAGTACTGCACCTCCGACAGTCTAGCGCTCCCTCAGTACTGCCCCTCCGACAGTGCAGCACTCCCTCAGTACTGCCCCTCTGACAGTGCAGCGCTCCCTCAATACTAACCCTCCGATTGTGCAGCGCTCCCTCAATATTGACCCTCCGACAGTGCGGCTCTCCCTCAGTACTGCCCCTCCGACAGTGCAGCACTCCCTCAGTACTGCCCCTCTGACAGTGCAGCACTCCCTCGGTACTGCCCCTCCGACAGTGCAGCAGTCCCTCAGAACTGCCCCTCCGACTGTGCAGCATTCCCTCAGTGCTGCCCCTCCGACAGCGCAGCGCTCCCTCAGTACTGCCCCTCCGACAGTGCGGACCTCCCTCAGTACTGCCCGTCCGACAGTGCGGCGCTCCCTCAGTACTGCCCTTCCGACAGCTCGGCGCTCCCTCAGTACTGCCCCTCCAACAGTGCAGCGCTCCCTCAATACTGACCCTCCGACAGTGCAGCGCTTCCTCAGTACTGCACCTCTGACACTGCAGCGCTCCCTCAGTACTGACTGTCCGAAAGTGCAACGCACCCTCAGTACTGCCCCTCCGACAGTGCAGTGCTCCCTTAGTACTGCCCCTCCGACAGTGCAGCGCTCACTCAGTACTGCCCACCCGATAATGCGGCGCTCCTTCAGTACTGCCCCTCCGACAGTGCAGCATTCCTTCAGTACTGCCCCTCCGACAGTGCGGCGCTCCCTCGGTACTGCCCCTCCGACAGTGCGGCTCGCGCTCAGTACTGCCCCTCCAGCAATGCAGCACTGCCTCAATACTGCCCCTCCGACAGTGCAGCACTCCCTCAGTGCTGCCCCTCCGACAGTGCAGCATTCCTTCAGTACTGCCCCACTGCCCCTCCGACAGTGCGGCGCTCCCTCAGTACTGCCCCTCTGACTGTGCAGCACTCCCTCAATACTGACACTCCGACAGTGCAGCACTCACTCAGTACTTGCCCTCCGACAGTGCAGCACTCCCTTAGTACTGCCCCTCCAACAATGCAGCGTTCCCTTAGTACTGCCACTCCGAGAGTGGAGCACTCCCTCAGTATTGCACCTCTGACAGTGCGGCTCTACCTCAGTACTGCCCCCCCACCCCCAACAGTACAGCGATCCCTCAGTTCTGCCCCTCCGAAAGTGCGGCACTCCCTCAGTACAGCCCCTCCGACAGTGCGGAGCTCCCTCAGTACTGTCCCTCCGACAGTGCAGCGCTCTCAGTACAGCCCCTCCGACAGTGCGGAGCTCCCTCAGTACTGTCCCTCCGACAGTGCGGCGCTCCCTCAGTACTGCCCCTCAGACAGTGCGGCACTCCCTCAGTACTGAACCCTCCGACAGTGCTGCGCTCACTCAGTACTGCCTCTCAGACAGTGCGGCGCTCACTCAGTACTGCCCCTGCGACAGTGCAGCGTTCGCTCAGCACTGCCCCTCTGATAGTGCAGCACTCCCTCAGTACTGCCCCTCTGACAGTGCAGCACTCCCTCAGTACTGCCCCTCCGACAGTGCAACGCTCCCTCAGTACTGCCCCTCCGACAGTGCGGCTCTCCCTCAGTACTGCACCCCCCCGACAGTGCAGCGCTCCCTCAGTACTGCCCCTCCGACAGTGGAGCACTCCCTCAGTACTGCCCCTCCGACAGTGCGGCTCTCGCTCGGTACTGCCACTCCGACAGTGCAGCAATCCCTTAGTACTGCCCCTCCGACAGTGCAGCATTCCTTCAGTACTGCCCCTCCGACAGTGCGGCACTCCCTCAGTACTGTTCCTCCGACAGTGCAGCACTCCCTCAGTACTGTCCCTCCGACAGTGCAGCATTCCTTCAGTACTGCCCCTCCGACAGTGCAGCATTCCTTCAGTACTGCCCCTCTGACAGTGCAGCACTCCCTCAGTACTGCACCTCCGACAGTGCAACGCTCCCTCACTACTGCCCCTCCGACAGTGCAGCACTCCCTCAGTACTGCCCCTCCGACAGTGAAGCGCTCCCTCAGTACTGCCCCTCCGACAGTGCAGCGCTCCCTCAATACTGCCCCTCCGACAGTGCAGCGCTCCCTCAGTACTGACCCTCCGACAGTGCGGCTCTCCCTCAGTACTGCACCCCCCGACAGTGCAGCGCTCCCTCAGTACTGCCCCTCCGACAGTGGAGCACTCCCTCAGTACTGCCCCTCCGACAGTGCGGCGCTCCCTCAGTACTGTTCCTCCGACAGTGCAGCACTCCCTCAGTACTGCCCCTCCGACAGTGCAGCATTCCTTCAGTACTGCCCCTCCGACAGTGCAGCATTCCTTCAGTACTGCCCCTCCGACAGTGCGGCGCTCCCTCAGTACTGCCCCTCCAACAGTGCGGCTCGCGCTCAGTACTGCCCCTCCGGCAGTGCAGCACTGCCTCAATACTGCCCCTTCGACAGTGCAGCACTCCCTCAGTACTGCCCCTCCGACAGTGAAGCGCTCCCTCAGTACTGCCCCTCCGACAGTGCAGCGCTCCCTCAATAGTGCCCCTCCGACAGTGCAGCGCTCCCTCAGTACTGACCCTCCGACAGTGCGGCTCACCCTCAGTACTGCCCCTCCGACAGTGGAGCACTCCCTCAGTACTGCCTCTCCGACAGTGCGGCTCTCCCTCAGTACTGCCCCACGACAGTGCGGCGCTCCCTCAGTACTGCCCCTCAGACAGTGCGGCGCTCCCTCAGTACTGCCCCTCCGACAGTGCGGTGTTCCCTCAGTACTGCCCCTCAAACAGGGCAGCGCTCCCTCAGTACTGCACCTCTGACAGTCTAGCGCTCCCTCAGTACTGCCCCTCCGACAGTGCGACGCTCACTCAGTACTGCCCCTCCAACAGTGCGCCACTCCCTCAGTACTGACCCCTCCGACAGTGCTGCACTCACTCAGTACTGCCTCTCAGACTGTACGGCGCTCCCTCAGTACGGCCCCTCCGACAGTGCAGCCTTCCCTCAGCACTGCCCCTCCGACAGTGCAGCACTCCCTCAGTACTGCCCCTCCGACAGTGCAGCGCTCCCTCAGTACTGCCCGTCCAACAGTTCAGCGCTCCCTCAGTACTGCCCCTCTGACAGTGCAGCGCTCCCTCAATACTGCCCCTCCAACAGTGCAGCGCTCACTCAGTACTGCACCCCCGACAGTGCAGCGTTCCCTCAGCACTGCCCCTCCGACAGTGCAGCGTTCCCTCAGCACTGCCCCTCCGACAGTGCAGCGTTCCCTCAGCACTGCCCCTCCGACAGTGCAGCTCTCCCCCAGTACTGCCCCTCCAACAGTGCAGCGCTCCCTCAGTGCTGCCCCTCTGACAGTGCAGCGCTCCCTCAGTACTGCCCCTCTGACAGTGCAGCGCTCCCTCAATACCGCCCCTCCAACAGTGCAGCGGTCCCTCAGTACTGCACCTCCGACAGTCTAGCGCTCCCTCAGTACTGCCCCTCCGACAGTGCAGCACTCCCTCAGTACTGCCCCTCTGACAGTGCAGCGCTCCCTCAATACTAACCCTCCGATTGTGCAGCGCTCCCTCAATATTGACCCTCCGACAGTGCGGCTCTCCCTCAGTACTGCCCCTCCGACAGTGCAGCACTCCCTCAGTACTGCCCCTCTGACAGTGCAGCACTCCCTCGGTACTGCCCCTCCGACAGTGCAGCAGTCCCTCAGAACTGCCCCTCCGACTGTGCAGCATTCCCTCAGTGCTGCCCCTCCGACAGCGCAGCGCTCCCTCAGTACTGCCCCTCCGACAGTGCGGACCTCCCTCAGTACTGCCCGTCCGACAGTGCGGCGCTCCCTCAGTACTGCCCTTCCGACAGCTCGGCGCTCCCTCAGTACTGCCCCTCCAACAGTGCAGCGCTCCCTCAATACTGACCCTCCGACAGTGCAGCGCTTCCTCAGTACTGCACCTCTGACACTGCAGCGCTCCCTCAGTACTGACTGTCCGAAAGTGCAACGCACCCTCAGTACTGCCCCTCCGACAGTGCAGTGCTCCCTTAGTACTGCCCCTCCGACAGTGCAGCGCTCACTCAGTACTGCCCACCCGATAATGCGGCGCTCCTTCAGTACTGCCCCTCCGACAGTGCAGCGCTCCCTTAGTACTGCCCCTCCGACAATGCGGCGCTCACTCAGTACTGCCCACCCGACAATGAGGCGCTCCTTCAGTACTGCCCCTCCGACAGTGCGGCGCTCCCTCAGTACTGCCCCTCCGACAGTGCAGTGCTCCCTCAGTACTGACCCTCCAACAGTGCGGCACTCTCTCAGTACTGCCCCTCTGACAGTGCGGCGCTCCCTCAGTACTGACCCTCCGACAGTGCAGCTCCCTCAGTACTGCCCCTCCGACAGTGCGGCCCTCCCTCAGTACTGCCTCTCAGACAGTGCGGTGCTCACTCAGTACTGCCCCTCAGACAGTGCAGCGCTCCCTCAGTACTGCCTCTCCGACAGTGCAACGCTCTCTCAGTACTGCCCCTCCGACAGTGCAGTGCTCCCTCAGTACTGCCCCTCCGAAAGTGCAACGCTCCCGCAGTACTTACCCTCCGACAGTGCAGCACTCCCTCAGCACTGCCCCTCCGACAGTGCAGCACTCCCTCAGTACTGTCCCTCCGACAGTGCAGCACTCCCTCAGTACTGCCCCTCCGACAGTGCAACGCTCCCTCAGTACTGCCCTTCCGACAGTGCAGCACTCCCTCAGTACTGCCCCTCCGACAGTGCGGCTCTCCCTCAGTACTGCCCCTCTGACAGTGCAGCGCTCCCTCAAAACTGACCCTCCGACAGTACTGCCCCTCCGACAGTGCAGCGCTCCCTCAGTACTGACACTCCTACAGTGCAGCGCTCCCTTAGTACTGCCACTCCGAGAGTGGAGCACTCCCTCAGTATTGCACCTCTGACAGTGCGGTTCTACCTCAGTACTGCCCCCCCACCCCCAACAGTACAGCGCTCCCTCAGTTCTGCCCCTCCGACAGTGCGGAGCTCCCTCAGTACTGTCCCTCCGACAGTGCGGCGCTTCCTCAGTACTGCCCCTCAGACAGTGCGGCGCTCACTCAGTACTGCCCCTGTGACAGTGCAGCGTTCCCTCAGCACTGCCCCTCTGATAGTGCGGCTCTCCCTCAGTACTGCACCCCCCCCGACAGTGCAGCGCTCCCTCAGTACTGCACCTCCGACAGTCTAGCGCTCCCTCAGTACTGCCCCTCCGACAGTGGAGCACTCCCTCAGTACTGCCCCTCCGACAGTGCGGCTCTCCCTCAGTACTGCCCCTCAGACAGTGCGACGCTCACTCAGTACTGCCCCTCCGACAGTGCGGCACTCCCTCAGTACTGACCCCTCCGACAGTGCAGCGCTCCCTCAGTACTGACCCTCCGACAGTGCGGCTCTCCCTCAGTACTGCACCCGCCCCCGTCAGTGCAGCGCTCCCTCAGTACTGCCTCTCGGATAGTGCGGCGCTCCCTCAGTACTGCCCCTCCGACAGTGCGGTGCTCCCTCAGAACTGCCCCTCAAACAGGGCAGCGCTCCCTCAGTACTGCACCTCTGACAGTCTAGCGCACCCTCAGTACTGCCCCTCCGACAGTGCGGCGCTCACTCAGTACTGCCCCTCCAATAGTGCGGCACTCCCTCAGTACTGACCCCTCCGACCGTGCTGCGCTCACTCAGTACTGCCTCTCAGACAGTGCAGCGTTCCCTCAGCACTGCCCCTCCGACAGTGCAGCGCTCCCTCAATGCTGCCCCTCCAACAGTGCAGCGCTCCCTCAGTACTGCACCTCCGACAGTCTAGCGCTCCCTCAGTACTGCCCCTCCGACAGTGCAGCGTTCCCTCAGCACTGCCCCTCCGACAGTGCAGCGTTCCCTGAGCACTGCCCCTCCGACAGTGCAGCATTCCCTCAGCACTGCCCCTCCGACAGTGCAGCACTCCCCCAGTACTGCCCCTCCGACAGTGCAGCACTCCCTCAGAACTGCCCCTCCGACTGTGCAGCGCTCCCTCAGTGCTGCCCCTCCGACAGCGCAGCGCTCACTCAGTACTGCCCCTCCGGCATTGCGGCTCTCCCTCAGTACTGCCCCTCCAACAGTGCGGCGCTCCCTCAATACTGACCCTCCGACAGTGCAGCACTTCCTCAGTACTGCACCTCTGACAGTCTAGCACTCCCTCAGTACTGCACCTCCGACGGGGTGCTGCACTGTCGGAGGGGCAGTACTGAGGGAGTGCTGCACTCTCAGTGCTGCCCCTCCGACAGTGCAGCGCTCCCTCAGTACTGTCCCCTCCGACACTGCAGCGCTCCCTCAGTACTGCCCCTCCGACAGTGCAGCACTCCCTCAGTACTGACTGTCCGAAAGTGCAGCGCTCCCTCAGTACTGCCCCTCCAACAGTGCAGCGCTCCCTTAGTACTGCCCCTCCGACAATGCGGCGCTCCTTCAGTACTGCCCCTCCGACAGTGCAGCGCTCCCTCAGTACTGCCCCTCCGACAGTGCAGCGCTCCCTCAGTACTGACCCTCCAACAGTGCGGCACTCTCTCAGTACTGCCCCTCTGATAGTGCGGCGCTCCCTCAGTACTGACCCTCCGACAGTGCAGCTCCCTCAGTACTGCCCCTCCGACAGTGCGGTGCTCCCTCAGTACTGCCCCTCCGACAGTGCGGCTCTCCCTCAGTACTGCCCCTCTGGCAGTGCAGCACTCCCTCAATACTGACCCTCCAACAGTGCAGCGCTCCCTCAGTACTGTACCTCCAACAGTGTAGCGCTCCCTCAGTACTGCCCCTCCGACAGTGCAACGCTCCCTCAGTACTGCCCCTCCGACAGTGCAGTGCTCCCTCAATACTGCCCCTCCGACAGTGCAGCGCTCCCTCAATACTGACCCTCCGACAGTACTGCCCCTCCGACAGTGCAGCGCTCCCTCAGTACTGACACTCCTACAGTGCGGCTCTCGCTCAATACTGCCCCTCCGACAGTGCAGCACCCCCTCAGTGCTGCCCCTCCGACAGTGCAGCATTCCTTCAGTACTGCCCCTCTGACAGTGCAACGCTCCCTCAGTACTGACCCTCCAACAGTGCAGCGCTCCCTCAGTACTGACCCCTCCAACAGTGCAGTGCTCCCACAGTACTGCCCCTCCAAAAGTGCAGCGCTCCCTCAGTACTGACCCCTCCAACAGTGCAGTGCTCCCTCAGTACTGCCCCTCTGACAGTGCGGCGCTCCCTCAGTACTGACCCTCCGACAGTGCAGCTCCCTCAGTACTGCCCCTCCGACAGTGCCGTGCTCACTCAGTACTGCCCCTCAGACAGTGCAGCGCTCCCTGAGTACTGCCCCTCTGACAGTGCAACGCTCTCTCAATACTGCCCCTCCGACAGTGCAGTGCTCCCTCAGTACTGCCCCTCCGAAAGTGCAACGCTCCCTCAGTACTTACCCTCCGACAGTGCAGCACTCCCTCAGCACTGCCCCTCCGACAGTGCAGCACTCCCTCAGTACTGTCCCTCCGACAGTGCAGCACTCCCTCAGTACTGCCCCTCCGACAGTGCAACGCTCCCTCAGTACTGCCCCTCCGACAGTGCAGCACTCCCTCAGTACTGCCCCTCCGACAGTGCGGCTCTCCCTCAGTACTGCCCCTCTGGCAGTGCAGCACTCCCTCAATACTGACCCTCCGACAGTGCAGCGCTCCCTCAGTACTGCACCTCCAACAGTGTAGAGCTCCCTCAGTACTGCCCCTCCGACAGTGCAACGCTCCCTCAGTACTGCCCCTCCGACAGTACTGCCCCTCCGACAGTGCAGCGCTCCCTCAGTACTGACACTCCTACAGTGCAGCGCTCCCTCAGTACTGCCCCTCCGACAGTACTGCCCCTCCGACAGTGCAGCGCTCCCTCAGTACTGACACTCCTACAGTGCAGCGCTCCCTCAGTACTGCCCCTCCGAAAGTGCAGCGCTCCCTCAGTACTGCCCCTCCGACAGTGCGGCTCTCCCTCAGTACTGCCCCTCCGACAGTGCGGCTCTCCCTCAGTACTGCCCCTCCGACAGTGCGGCTCTCCCTCAGTACTGCCCCTCCGACAGTGCGGCTCTCCCTCAGTACTGCCCCTCCGACAGTGCGGCTCTCCCTCAGTACTGTCCCCCGACAGTGCGGTGCTCCCTCAGTACTGCCCCTCCGACAGTGCGGCGCTCCCTCAGTACCGCCCCTCCGACAGTGCGGCGCTCCCTCAGTACTGCCCCTCCGACAGTGCGGCGCTCCCTCAGTACTGCCCCTCCGACAGTTGCGGCGCTCCCTCAGTACTGCCCCTCCGACAGTGCGGCTCTCCCTCAGTACTGCCCCTCTGACAGTGCGGCTCTCCCTCAGTACTGCACTGGACTGTCGGCCTGAAACTTGTGCTCAAGTCTCTGGTGTGGGTCTGGAACCCATGACCTTCTGACTCAGGTGAGAGCGCTGAACCATGGCTGACAAGTAGAACAAGAGGAGCAGTGGTACCAGGACCATATCCATGAGCAGAGCAACTGTTATTAAGGTGAATGTTTCAGCGGGACAATTTGGAGTCTGTGATGCTTGAATCGGCCTCCCCTGTAACCACTCCGCCCGTCTGTGTGTCACTTTGGTTGGCCACCATGTGCTAATTCCAAAACTAGATGGAGGGCAGGATGGAGGCGAGAGAGTTGGGGCACAGTTTGAGTTCTGGGCACAGTCTGAGTTCTGGGGAAGATTTTTTGCCAGGGTTTCTGCCGAAGTTAACTGAGGAGATCAGGAGAATCCTGGTGGAAGTTTTAACCCCTGCTGTTTGCCTTGCTGATTATGAAACACTTTCCCATCACCAAACATGGGTATACAAAGAGAAAAACCATTCTATTTTACAATTCAGACTTTGAGCGCCCATGGTGTATGGATCAGGGACACTGGCAGATGAACGAGGGACGGGGGAGATCGGGGGCAGGGGGGGAGATCGGGGGGAGGGGGGAGATCGGGGGATGGGGGGAGGGGGGAGATCGGGGGAGGGGGAGATCGGGGGAGAGGGATCGGGTTGGGGGAGATCGAGGGAGGGGGAGATCGGGGGAGAGGGATCGGGTTGGGGGAGATCGAGGGAGGGGGAGATCAGGGGAGGGGGAGATCAGGGGGGAGATCGGGGGAGGGGGG